>NC_136065.1:1862494935-1863922435 GCF_964261635.1 Lissotriton helveticus
CCTCTGGTTTCAGTCCTGCATTAACATCTCAATGCTCATTCACTTTAGCCTGCCATTCAGGAAATGCTTATTCAAATCAACAGCGCCTATTCCTACAAAATGGTCCTTTACTTTGTTTTGAATAAAAATTATTAGCGCTTTAATTGCTGATTAGAACTTTGTGTTAATGCTGCAGTTGATCACTAGAGACATAAATGACAGGCTATTCCCGGTGTTCAAAGTACGTTTCAGTCTGCATGTCAGAATGTTTTACTGACATGGATGAGGAAAATAGCTGAGAACTAATAGACCACGAGTCCACCTTTAATCTTTCTGAAGCACTCGCTATCATTTGTATGACAAAAATAACCCCCTTATTTTGATTGTTTCAAAAGGAAATGTTTTACATTTTTCAGTTTTTATACCATTAACATGGCTTCAGTTGTGCCACACGATTTTCATAAATACAGAATACTAGCGATCTAGGCCCAGATGTAGGTAAATCTAATTTACCGACTCATAAATACCGAATTTTACCGATTCAGTATTTATGAATCGGTAAATTAGAAGGAGGCAGATGTAGGTAATTTTTAAAACACAATTACCGAATCTGTAAGATTCGGTATTTACCGATTCGGTAAATACCGAATCGGTATTTCCCATTAATTCCTATGGGCTTTGAAGCCCATAGGAATCAAAGGGAAATACCGATTCGGTATTTACTGAATCGGTAAATACCGAATCCTGGCAGGGGGAACGGGGTGTCACTTTGACACCCTGTAGCACCCCAAGTGCAGGCTTGTGTGCCATGTGGCACACAGACATGCCCTAAGGGCATGTCTGTGTGCCACATGGCATAGGTGTACATGCACAGATGTGCATGTACACCTGAAATCGGTATTTTACCACCCAATAGGATTGGGTGGTAAATACCGACTCCTAAAGGGCCTGTGGCACTCTGTGAAGTGCCACCTACATATGGATTTACAGAATCTGTAAATTTACTGATTCAGTATTTTACCGATTCTGTATATTTACCGAATTGGTAAATTTACCGATTCTGTAAATCAGATGCCCCCTAAATCTCAAAAGCCAAATACCGGTCGGTAACGGCCGAAATCGGCCGTTACCGACCGGTATTTGGCTACCTACATCTGGCCCCTAGTTGTTAATTAGAACACTGTGAGAAACTGCAATGTATTACTAGGAGTAAATTGACAGACTCCTGCTGGTGTTTGATGTACATTTCACTCTGCATGTCACAATGTTTTACTGAAATGGATGAGGAAGATATTTCAAATCATAGAATATCCTCTCTCCACCCTTTCTTTCCTATTCTCTCTCTTTCTATAATCCTTTGCCTAAAGTACCAGCAAGTCAATGTAGAGGGGAATAGCTAAACATGTATACCAAAGTGCCTGTAACCAATGTTCCCTCTAATTCTTTTCCTCTGTTTGAGGCAGCGGAGGATCTCTGTGCGCTGCAACCATGGCTATGTGCGCCAGGAACCAAACCGCGCGTGTCTGTGGCGCCAAATGGCACTCAAAACGTTTACTTTAAAAAGTGAAAAGATGGTGCCTTTTCACACATACAGCGCCACAATAAGGGTCTTAAGGGCAGTTTGCAAATTTATTGTATTGCCTGTATTTTCATTGTTGTGTCTGTGACTATGGTTTTCTTTCTTCCCCGCTGCCTGTATGTGGTCCATGCCCCTTTTTCTTCCCTCTGTTCTACTCGCTGTCCCCGTGCTCTCTCTCTGCCTGGTCTTTCCTTCCGTACCCCTCGCTGCCCGTGTCTCTGCCCAGTTTTCCCTTCTGTTCCCCTCACTGCCCCGTGCCTCTCTGCCCATTCTGCCTTCTGTTCTTAGCTGCCCCTATATTTCTGTATTCTGTATTTTGCCTCTGTGCCATTAGTTTTTTGTGCCCGTCTGCCCTCTGTGTCACTCGTTTTTGTGCCCCTTTTGCTTCTGTTCCACTCCTTTTTCCCTTGTTTTTTGTGCCTTTCTGCCCTCTGTTCCACTCGTTTTTTGTGCCTTTCTGCCCTCTGTTCCACTCGTTTTTCCCTCGTTTTTGTGCCCTTCTGCCCTCTGTTCCACTCGTTTTTTGTGCCTTTCTGCCCTCTGTTCCACTCAGTTTTTGTGCCTTTCTACCCTCTGTGCCACTTCATTTTCCCCTTGTTTAATGTGCCCTTCTGCTCTCTGTTCCACTTGTTTTTTGTGCCTTTCTGCCCTCTGTTTCACTCGTTTTTTGTGCCTTCCTGCCCTCTGTTCCACTTGCTTTTTGTGCCCTTCTGCCCTCTGTTCCACTAGTTTTTAGTGCCTTTCTGCCCTCGGTTCCACTCGTTTTTTGTGCCTTTCTGCCCTCTGTTCCACGTCGATTTCCCCTTGTTTTGTGTGCCCTTCTGCCCTCTGTTCCACTCGTTTTTTGTGCCCTTCTGCCCTTTGTTCCACTTGTTTTTTTGTAGCTTTCTGCCCTCTGTGCAAAACAACAGTTGATGGACAGAATGCAGAACAATGTCATACATTCACCCCAGTACAGAGATCTGGGCCTAAATCCATCGTTTTTTTGCACTCCACACCACCCCAGTTCAGACATATGAAAATCAGCCTTGACCCTGTGCCTCATGGGAACAGTCCAGCCCGAACTGCCAAGCCATGTCTTTCCTGGACCAGAATCAAGCATCCTAGGACCGGTTTCTGGCTATCAGCCGCCTTCAGCCAGGATAGCTTGACTCCAGTGGTGTGGAGAGCATGGGAATCACGTCTGAGCATACCCATCCCACTCGGGGTGACAAATGCAAAACAACAGTTGATGGACAGAATGCAGAACAATGTCATACATTCACCCCAGTACAGAGATCTGGGCCAAAATCCATCGTTTTTTTGCACTCCACACCGCCCCCACTTCAGACATGGGCATATGCAAATCAGCTTTGACCCTGTGCCTCATGGGAACAGTCCAGCAGGAACTGCCAAGCCATGTCTTTCCTGGACCGGAATCAAGCATCCTAAGACCGGTTTCTGGCTATCAGCCGTCTTCAGCCAGGATAGCTTGACTCCAGTGTTGGAGAGCATGGGACTCACGTCTGAGCATATCCATCCCACTCGGGTGACAAATGCAAAACAACAGTTGATGGACAGAATGCAGAACAATGATACTCTGATAAACACACCATGATCACTTCTAAGAGACAACGGTAACTCACAATACGCAGCATATTACACCTTGATAGATTTCTACTTTTGACTAATGAGTCATAACTTGGACCTGATTTTGTGTTTCTAAGATGGGAATTCACTATATACATGTGATGTAACATTCCATCACCAAAAGGCCTTGTAAGTATTCCCTTTGACTCCATCATGGATTTAGCTTCTGGACACAAAAAAAGGACAATGATCAAAGGCTTTGTTTATCTGTTACTGTTTCACCAATATGTACATATTGCTGTCTGTGTTGTTCTTAAATGTGTATGCCTCCCACAGATTTTTATGAGAAACCAGACTGGCTTGCATCCACACTTGTGAAGGAGTAAGACACCATACAAAAATGCCAATTACAATAGGTACTAACATGTATTTATGATTCTCAGCACATTTTGGATATGTATGGAACCTACAATCAAGCCATTGAATCTGATAGCATTAGAAAATCTGTCTCATTTGCTCACTCTTGTGTGTGTATGAAACCAACTTGCCAAGGTGACGTCTGGAACATCCACTGTATCATGACTAGATTGTACGCTATGTCACCTGTATAAGGGCTAAGCCTAGATTATTCACAATAGGAAAGCATAATCACACCTAACACATTTAGAACTAGTGGCTTCTTAAGTACAAATGTACCTCTTACATCGAAACAAACACTCATGAGTAACGGTTGTTCTGGCAAACATGTGTCTGCTGAAACCAGTCCAGTGTCAGTGAACACAAAGCAGGTGGTATCCTAGTCTGCACATTCATGTACTAAACACCTCCTCATACACCTTGTGCCAAACTTACACCTTCAAAAACTCTTCTGCATTGAAAATGTGTGTCAACCATTGTGTAGATGTCAAAAATAGTTGTTACAACTAAAAATAGTTAGTGAATATGTTCAACTCACATTACAACTTACTCCGTTTCTGCTGCTATTGGGCTCTCAACAGCCCACTAAGCGATGGATAGGCCACCGCAAGAACGCAGGCCATTGGAGGGCGGAGGGGGTCAGTGTGCGGTGCACGTGCTTCCCACATTTGGAGGTTAGCCGAGCAGGACTTCAGCTAACTTTCGGGTCCAGCATCGTAGGTTCTCCCATCTCTTCCTGCAGTAAATGCTGTGTAGCTGGTAGACCCCCAGAGTCCGTACCTTCCTGGCCATAGTCTTCCAGATGTCCCGCTCTGATGCCCATTGACCAGTATGGATACAAGAAAAGAAAGTACAACAAATGGGTTTGTGACTTTTTGTTTATTCAAAATGCAGTCACACATTTTCTCTACACTACCCCAAGCAAGACTCATATGTTAACATACCACATGTGCATCTTCACATGTTGACCAAAACAGATATCTAAATGCATACTTTTGCAGTGACCTGTTGACTACCCTCATTCCTTGCCACTTCATACACTCACAAATTGAGCACATTGACATCATGTAGGGCAAAATCACCTACATTTTCAGTGATGTGAGCTACTTCAGCATTGTGAGGTACTCACAGCAAAGCAACTTCCTTATTGTTAAAAGACCCTCTCATGGTCAGCTTCATTGACTTGATGCCTGAAGTCCATAGTGCCAGATACTCTGGTTAGATATACATACTATGACTAAGGGCACTATGAAAGTTCTGCCATGAGTGTCAGAAGAGTGTGCTCTTTGGGGATGTATCAACACATGTTCCGATGGATGGGCTAACATTGTTCGGATGACTCAGTCTGTGTGGGAACACAAGGTGGCACGGGACACACTTTTCCCATATGTGGTACTGTTACATGGATAACACAAACATACATGTGTATGTCTATTTGTTTTGGGGGGATGTGGAGGTGCAGAAAATGTGTCCATGTTAAGAAGTGTTTGATAGAATGTTTCTTTGAACCATACAATCTTCTCAATTCAAATGGACATTCAATTTTTTGTTTGTGTCAATCATGTAACAGTACCACATATGGGGAAAAACTGCTTACTGTACCACAAGATTTTACCACACTGACTGTGCTTTTGAACTGCAGCCCACTTTCTCCCAGTACTAATGCAAGAAACATCACTTTTTTAGATGTGACATGTTTGAAAGTGCAGAAAAAGGTACCAAGATAAGAAGTGTTTGGCAGAACATTTCTCGGCTCTTCAAAAGTATGTACGGCACAGTGAATACTAGCCACTGAAAGTAAGGGGTCTGCAGTCTGGAAAGGAAACACTTCTGAATGGGAAGGAAACACAAAACTGAAATGAAGTGTTTCCTCAAGAAACGAGGCAACGCCATTTCTAATGTCCTCCATTTCTTAGCATACAAGGGCACTTGTTTACACACACCTCCAAACTACTGTTGTCAAGGAACCAATTTTAACGACACCAATATCTCAGTGCTTCAGTGCTTTGCATTTGTGACTTACCCCTGGCCTGGCCTATGTTTCTGACTGAGCACTGTTCATTGTCAGGCCCTGACTTCTGCAACATGCTGATCATGATGTCACATAACCACAGCCTTCCCTTAACTTTGATATGGAAAGCTGACCTTGTGCCCATCTAATGACTTATGTCAATGCTATGTGCCACTCTTGATGGGTCTGGGAGCTACTGGTAGCACCCAAACTGCTGTTCTGAGACCCCTGCTCCAGGCTGAGGGTCTTGTGGCACTATATACATAGAATCTGCTGGGAAAACCTTAGAGCCAGAAACAATATGGGAAAGTAGAATCGTAGAGTGGAACCAACAACAGGGATGCAAACAGGTACACACAGATTGCAGGAAACAACTATATTCCAGTCTCTCATTGAGCCCTCTCGGGTGTAGAGCTTTCAATTTGTGTATCCAGAATAATTCTCTTTGAAGCAGGTGCTTGTTGTTGTCTCTGCCTTCTGATTTGATGACTACTTCCAAAATCAAGAACCAAATCTGGCTGGCATTATGTGAATGGTTAACATAGTGGTCTGCTACACAAGATTTCAAATTCTTGGTCCGAATATTACTGCGATGTTCCGTCAATCTGATTTTGACTTTGCGTTCTGTTTTGCCTACATACGGAAGACCGCATGGGCATTTAAGAAGGTAGATGGCATTAGTGGGGTCACATGTGGCATTAACCTTGAGTTTTATTGGTGTTCCTTGAGTTGGGTGGGATATGGTATTGCCTTTAATTATGCTGTTGCAGTGGCCACAGTTGTGGCATGGTACTGTCCCTTTATATGTGATGTCTGGAAGTCTTTTAGGTTCTTTCAATAGTTGCTGGATATTTTTTGAACGTTGGTAAGCAAATATCGGAGGATTTTGGAAAATGTTGTGGAAATCTTCTTGTAATTGTAGAATGGGCCAGTGTTTGCGTATGGATTTCTTAATTTTCAAGCTTTGTATAGAAAACTTAGAGACAAAAACAGAATGTGTGTCTGTAGTTGTAGTTGTAGTCTTGGGTATCAGCAATTGTGATCGCTCCTTGATTTTAACTCTGTTCTCTGCCGCTTGAGTGATGCGTCTGGGATAACCTCTTTGGTGGAGTTTGTCTATGATGCTTGTACTGTTTTGCAAGAATAGATGTTCTGTGGATGCAATTCTCTTTGCTCGGAGCAATTGAGAGTATGTCAAATGTTTTTTTAGGCTCATTTACCTCTATTTTCCTATATTCACCGATTTAGCTACTGCATTAACACAGTTTAACTGCATTCCCACTTACTATAGGACAGCGATACATATTTGTTTTCGGTCTATTTCCTTGTAGATTCCCCCTGACGAAGTGCTATGCACGAAATGCATAGGGGAGATAGCTCACTGATGTAACCTATTGGACCCATGGTTTGAATATCATTTAAGCATGCATTCTACAATTTGAAGTTGTTGATACTCATTCATATGATGGAATATGATAAACTTTGATATCATTGAGAATTAAACAGACTTTGGTTTTCTACGAAAAAAATTGTTTCGCACATCTGATTCTTTAAATTCCTTCATGCGTATTTTCGCCAATGGAGTGCACGAGATTTCACCTTACACTGTGTAAGGTTTTCAAAGCAGATTTTCAGTTGCACCTCAGGAATAGGAGGTGATCATCTCGAGCACCCAAAACTTCAAACAATTCGTAATTATTTTACTTTGAACATTGATTAACAGAGAGTGCAGCGGTTTTTTCATTTTTGATATTTACCTCTACAGTCCTCACCGCTCTTAGCACCCACAGAACATTATGTCATACACAGAGATCGCTAATCTGACCAACAACAAGGCTGATACTTTTGAATTCACCACTGAAGACATCGAAAACATAAATTTCATTTGGTAGCTTTGGAAAACATTTACATGCACAGTTATAAATACCTTCGTATGTATTTTCAGATTACATGATGTGACATTAATGCATTACACATGTATTTAAAAGGTTGACATGGATATAGCTCTATGTATGCAGCAAAAAGTATCTTGGACTTTGAACACACACCACATACTAATTAATGGAACATTTTGATTTTTATGGGAAAGTGCTTACAAATCCCAAAGATCATTGTCCTATGTAAGGAGCTAAATATATGACAATTCACATCCTTCAGTACACTTCAGTCAGGAACTCAAAGGGACACTGTAGCCTGTGTTTCAAGAAAATTAAAAAAGTTAGACAGATACACATACACATTTCAAACAACAACCTGCTCCTCTGGTGAGTCATTGAGTTGGCCATACAGGAAAAGGACTTCCGTTGCCAGCCTCTCTAGCTACTAAGGCATGAAGGCAGTGGCCCTTTCCCCAAAAACGTGCCATCATAGCTTCCAGAGATTAGAAATAGCAGCAAAAGTAGAAGAGGTCTTGATGGCTGCAGTATTAGGCAGCAAATGATTTTTTTGCACACCACTGCGCACATGTATACGACGGACATGATCATTAGCGGCAACGGACAGAGCCATTGTTTTTTTTCACACATGTTAGCCTATACATGTGTTCGTAGTGGAGTACAACACCCACTAGGCGATCAAGTTACGCATCAGACCTGCGCGTATGAATGTCCTGATGGTGAGGTCTGGTAGCACGCATGGGATGATTCAACATGGGATGATTCAAGAAATACGAAGACACGAGAAACCTGTCACTTCACTACGTTGCAGGCTTGTAACTAGTTTGATTGTGATTACTGTATTTTCTCTTCACAGGTTTTTTTGTCTTATATAACCACTTTTGGGTTATTATTATTCTTTTGCGCCTAGCACCACTAATTTTGTTGCAAAGGCACAGGGATTTGCAGGCACGGCAGGGTGTTAGTGTACCCTGACCACCCATTTCCCCGATTTTGGTCCTGAAGAAAAACCGGAAATCCCAAACACGGTTTGAAACATGTAGACCCACCACATATTTATCCAGATACTTTTGGTCATAATCACACCACTAACAGTATCGCCTTCTATATTTTAATATTGTCCAGTAGCTTTAATAATAAATTTTTTTTTATATAAGTCATACCAGGACAATTTTTAACTCACCCACTATTTTTCTTTTTGCATTCATCACCCACATACCAGCTCCACTGTAGTTCAGGTGTCGCAGCACACCTTGATGGCACTCGGCCATCAGGGTGGCCCCGATGATGAAGCATGTCACCGACCAGGTCGGTGAGTGAGGGGTTCCTAATAAAAGAAGGACTTTCTTCTTCCTGTTAACGAATCATCCCGTAGAAAATCGCTCTTTGAGCATTTTTTCTGGTGATACTCCTTATTATTTTTGTTAATTAAGAGGTCTGGTAGCAGCCATTTTAGGTCTTCAAATAATGCTCTGGTGACTGTTAAGTGCATCACCACCACTCAAAAAGGTGTCTATTTTCTTTCCACATTTAAAAATTGGAGGACAGTCATGTTTGTTTACAAAACGACATTGATTTGTAGTGCATTAGTATTGTGACATGCAAGGGTAGGGTGCTGTTAACACCTCAGATAACACTATTTTAGGCAAAAATATATATTTTTAAAGGATATGTATATAATACATTACAAATGTATTGTTTTGAAAACTATTTTTTAAATTAATTTTGAAAGCCAAAAAAGGACATTCAGATGTTAAGAAGTTACAAACACAATTTTTACATAAAAAAATGTAGAGAAAGCATATATATGTTGTGCACACCAGGACATTTGTTTGAATGAGCATAAATGTATATGTGCGAAATGTTTTGAAAATGTCATCACTTTTTTCAATTGCAGACATTTGAACCCTGGGAGAGTGAGAAGGCGACAGCCTCAAATGTACCACCCATTTCTAGACCTTGCCACCATAGAGGAAAAGCATCATATAAAAAGGTTCTGATTGTATAGGCAAACTATACTGTATTTATGTCATCAGCTGGAACCTGATCTATTGCCACGCAACAGAAATCCCACAGCTATTTCACCATTTGTCAAAGTCATGGCAGTACTTCATTTTGTGACCGCTGGGTCATTGCAATTCACTATAGCAGTATCCAGTGGAATGTCACAGACAACTTTCAGTGGTGTGCTGCATGAAATTATTATGTAAATGATGAGTCACATCAACAGCTTCATCCAGTTCTCAAGACATGAGGATTTGGTTAATGTGAAGGGGGACTTCTACACTTTGGGTCACCCGTCACATGTGGTTGGAGCAATTGATGGCACACATATTGTCTTAGTGCCACCATGCACCAGCGAACAAGTATACCGCAATTGAAAGCACTTCCATTCAATCAATGTGCAAGTTGTCTCCTTACCATATGTATATATCTCAAATGTCTGTGCCCATTTCCCTTAATCTGCCCATGATTCCTTTGCACTACGGAACAGCAGTATACCCCAGCAAATGTCCCAACTTGGACCTGAGAGGGCCTGGCATGTCAGACATGATATTGTTTGGGTAATAACAAGGTGAATCATCTGTAATTGTGTTACTTATTTATTCTAATTTTTACATTTCCTTTTAGGTGACTCAGCTTCTCCTAACCAACCAGGAATCCAACAATGCCAGAGGAAGTCCTCTTCATTGAGGCCTATGGCAGAACACAGAGGCCATTTGTGCAGGCTTTTGGGCTCCTGACAGCCAGATTTAGCTGTCTGACCAGTGGAGCCCTTTTTTACTCACTCGATAAGGTGTGCCAAATCACAATGGCCTGCAGAGTTTTCCGCATCCATGGTCACGCGAAGTTCAGAAAATCCACCTCCCAGTGAGATTTTTCCTCGCTCGCGCTCACCAATGTAAAGTTGGTGAGCGCAAAAAATCTACCTCCTGGCGGGATGTCTAAACGAGGGCGGTCGGATTTCTCAATGCCGGTGGTCGCTGGAGTACCTGATCATTCATGTTGAGAAAGTAGCTGCTTGAGTAGAAAATCTACTCAAGTGGCAAAAAAGAAGCAACACCCTCTTGTGCTGTACATGGTGCCATTTGCGTGGATTTTCCAGTGCAGAACAAACACCCGGCACTGAAAAGCAACGTAAACAGGCGTGACCAAGTGCACTCCGCCACTTGCGGAACTCTACGTAGGTCGTGGAGTTTTTGGTCACTTTGCGGTGTTCCACGAACTCCGCCCAGGCTTAAACATTACCTTGCAACAGAACATCCCCTAAATCACAGAGGATGGAGAGCATGAAGAGCCAACGGGGGAGGATGTTGAAATCGCAAATGAGTATGATAGTGGTGAAGAGGAAGAAGTTGGCCTATGCCAAGATGTTATTGCCAACTAGTGTAAAGTATACAACTACATTTCATGACCGTAAGTTTAAATCAAATTTTAATCTCATGAAGAGAGCAGTCTGTGCTGGGCATTTTCTCGAGAGGGCACGTTCATGAAGTCCAAGTCCAAGATTGTTGTTGCTCAAAGTGTTGGCACATTGACTACTTAGTGCATTACAAACTTTGAAGTTTGATTGTTTTTAGAAAATGCATCCTCAGAAGTACATATTTGTAATGTGTCTAATATCTCATCTCATTAACATGATCTTTTTTCATCTTGATTTGTTTTAGGATCCTCACCATTTTATCTGCATTTGGACATCTCAACGTTCGGACATTTACAGTTACATGCTGCTGTTGCAAAGTATAATGGGAACATGAGCTGATCCTGTGAAAAACACACGCAAACTTTAGGAGTACATATCTTGTACTGAGACCATTTGCACTGTGATTGTACGTTTTGGAGATTTCATTGAACTTGTTCTCTGTAGAATGGTGATCCCAAACCAATAGGTGCTGCTTGATTTGCTGAAACCAAATGTGGTAGTCAACCAAACGTATTCATTCCCCATCACAATAGAAACATGCTCCTTTTGTTGAAAGGTCATGCATTTTTTGATGTGCCTCATTATTGTAGAACAAACTTGAGGTTGCACACCACTTAAAGTACGTTTTGACAATCCTCCAGCTACTGCAAGAGTTTATTCGATTGATCCTGTGGGCACAAATTTGAGTACTACCAGGGATTTTGTTCAATTAGTTTTATTGTTCTGCAGTTCCTGTTATGAGGTAGGAGATGTGGCTCCAGCTGATTACATTGTCAAATAATGTGTTGCCTACTGAATCTGAAACTTTTGATTACATCCCCTTCGTCCATGGTACACAGGTGTGGAACTGGAAAAGTCACAACGGCACAGAATATTTGTTTTATTTATCTTTATGTTTCATACAAATTTGCCAGATCAATCTGTTGCAAATTTGATTAAACAGTAAGTGAGGGTTTTCACTATTTTTATAATGTTGTAATGGTAGCAAATTTTGGTAAACCTTACCTCCTTGCGGTTCACTTATAAATTCACAAATCTTTTGTTTTTTACATTTAGAAAAATATGATAGAATGTATTACAGTAGCATGAATACAAAACAATAACTTCAGAACCAGTTTTTCTTTTGTTATTTTTTCTTTTATGCATAAAGGGAAATAAATCAAAAATGGGGATGAAGCAAACAAAATATTAGTCAGTCATGGTGAATGAAGATTAAACCGTTGAGTCAAAAATATTTGTAGTCCAATGTCCAAAATACACCTATCCTCACAAAGGTAAATGTGACCAGAAATAGTTCACAGAGTGAATGATAGTCACACACTGGATGAATTAGGATTGTGGTTTCCTGCTGGTAATGGGGGACTTGCCATCCTCTCCTGGTGGTCCGGAGGAACGTGTGCACCTGCGGGTGGTTAGTGGATCAATAGTTGCAGGGACTGAGGTGGCTGTAGGTGTTGCCTCTGGTGGCAGGGCCTCCCTTTCTGTAGCCGAGGCTGATGGAGTAGAGCCAGAAGGGGAAGTTCCTGCATGAAAAGCCCTGCACAGATGGGTATAAATGTCCTGCAGCACCCCAGTCAGGGAGCCTGCACTAGAGTTTAGATTCTACATCTCAACGTAGTGCTCTCTCTGCAACTGCATAACCCAATGGTTTAATGAGGCAATTAGGAATAAGCACCAACAATGCAAAAGACTGGAAAGGTCATGAAGAAAGTGCTGCCTACCAGCCAACAAAGATCTAAATAACAATGAGCTAAATGTCTACCACCAAGAAATAAACCGGGCCCAAGCTAATTTGTTTGCCAGCGTAATTGCAACGACTAGCAATAAACACAAGGAGATCTTTAAGACAGCGAAGAAGTTCTCTAATCCCATCATTCCAGCAAAGCCCCTTAAGGCCATCCCTAAACTTTGCATGCAGCTCGATAATTTGTTTGACAGCAAGATCAAAGATATAGTCGAGGCCTTATTTGTTTCCTTCACAGTTAATATCTCAGACGTTAAGTGGGCGGAGAACATGCCATTGAGTGATACTACCATACGTTCTTACTCCTTGACTAATTTCACCGCCATCCTTTGGAGGACTCTGCCAAAGGCCTAAAATCATTCAAATTGGATCTCCATATGATCCTTGCCCTCCTCATATTCTGGTGGCCAATCATGAAGCCATCAACCCCACTCTTAATTCCCTCCTAAAAGCCGCTCTACTCCAAACGACTGTTCCCAGCTGCTGGAAAAAAGCAAGATTTATTCCCCTCTTGAAAAAGCCTATGACAGAGAAGTCCATTTAGCCCAACTATAAGCCTATTTCATTATTATCTTCTTTCTTTAAAATTTTGGAGAAACTGATCAATACCCAGCTGTCCAATTATTTGCTTCCACTCTGGGCACAGTATGGAAGCAACTTTGAATTTGAAAACATCAACCTAGCAGTGAACCAAGGGAAGCAGGTGGCCCTCCTGCTTTTGGATCTATGGGTGACATTTGATACGGTCTCCCATCCTACCCTACTTCAGTGACTGACAAACTTTGGTATATGTGGGGGCCGCCTTGGCATGGCTTGGGTCATTTTGATCTGACAGAAGCCAGTCAGTTTGGATGCCACCTTTTGCTTATGACCCTAAGCTTCTCAGATTTGGAGTTCCTCAGGGCTCTGCCCTGAGCCCTACCCTATTTAATGTGTACATGACTCCCCTGGCAGTTTTGGTACAATCGTCTGGGGTACAGATTGTGTCCTAAGCTGACGACATGAAAATCCACCTCACTTGAGATAGTAACAACCTCATCATACAGGATAGGTTTGTAGCTTGTCTGTCAGTAGTATTTCTGTGGATGGGACAGAACAATTATCAATGCAATACCAGCAAGACTGAAGTATTAGTCTTCAACACCCCGGCCTCCTTCTTGGTGCGGTGACTTATGGCCCAGCTCTGCTCTTTCTCGCCCCACCCCTGTCATACTTGCATGCGACCTGAGGGTAAAATTTGACAATAAACTATTGTTTAGTTCCTCATTGGAAAGTGTGATAAGAGTGAGCTTCAGCCTCTTAAGATCCCTAAAAACTTTTTTATTCCTACTTACTTCACACTACTAGAGAACAGTCATTTATGCAAATGAACTGTGCTGGCGGCTCCCACCATACCTACTCAAGAGAGACCAGTTGGTGCAGAATGCTGCAGCTCACCTTCTTCTAAATCTCCAAAATATAATAACCAAATGCATTCAGACCTCAATCATCTGCATTGGCTGCCTGTCCATCAAAGAGATAATTTCAAAGGGCGTATGATGGCTCATAGAGTGGTCTGTGAGGCTGGCCCCTGCTACTTGGACAACAGACTCACTCATTAGCTTCCAAAGAAAGCTCTATGCTCCTCAGATGCCTAGCTGGCTGTTGTGCCCAAAACCTGGAAAAAAAATGGGACGGGGCCTCCTTCTCGACCTTTGCTGCCTCCAGCTGGAATTCACTTCCCCATCATCTACAGGCCATCAAAGATGAGAACACCTTCAAATAGTGCCTAAAAATCTGGCTGGTCAACCAGGCATTCTAACTTTTAATATTCTTCTGACTAGTGCTGAGACACTCAGGCGATATCAATAGTAATAATATCAAAGCTGACACTATTTATAAATACATAACCCTCCAACCCCACTCTTCAGTACACTTCTGGACCTGTGGAAGACTCAGACGAAGGACTGCTGTGCTGCTCTGCTGTAAGAAGGATTGCACTTCCTCCCTCCTACTCTCCTGCCCTGCTACCTGAGTGAGCAGGACTGGACCTACACCTTGAACCCAGGACCACCAGAGTGACTCCAAGAGCTACTTGACTGGCCTTCTGATGAGAACCTCAGAGACAGAAAAATCTCCACTCACCTTGAATCCTGCTCATGGAGTCTGTTTGCTGTGTGTCCAATCCCCCCACACTCCCCAGTAGTCCCCCTCAAGTCTTAGACTCTTGGAAGTGGGCTAAAGGTGCTCTGCCAGCTCAGCTGTGGTCTCACCAGAACAAACGTATCATGATTCAAACCCATAGCAGCTCTTTGCAGCACCTCATCCAAACTGATGCAGCATGAATCAGCCTTGATGCAAACCCCGATCGCAGGCATTCATCCGCGACGCGGACCTTGCAGCTTCTCATCAGAACTGACGCGGCGAGATGCAACCTCAGTGCAAGCTTGCATTGCAGCCTTCACAGCACATCGGAACCACCGCACTGGTACGTATCTCCGATGAGGACCTAGAATCACATGTCAGGTCCACCGGTGTGCAGTGCAATGCTCCACAATCAGGATTTAAGTTACATTCCTCAGCAGGACTAACTTGGTCCCTGTATCCATCTGCACTCCATCACGATCGGCTTGAACATGTGGCTTTGCCCCGGTCCGGTGCGACCAGAATACCACAGTATTTGTACCTAAATATTTAAAATTGCATATCTCCAGCTCTACCAATTGAATATTTGTTTTATTTATGTCAAATAATTTAGTCAATTCTACTCTATTATTCGAATTTGTTGCAAGATTTTTCTTTTGTTGTGTGTTCTCTTTATTACTGTTCATGTGTTGCATAACTACTTTACACATTGTCTCTAAGTTAAGCCTGACTTCTCTGGTGCCAAGCTAAAGGAGGGTTAAACATAGGTTAATTTGGGGTTTGCTTTTGTTTCACCCTGACATGAATTGTGATTGCTGCTTGAGTAGGGTTTCACCCCCTCACCCAGTAACCCAGTTCCTCACAGATACAAAGTGCATCTGAACTTACATCTCGCTACTAGATTATGCCCCACAGTAGAGGGGTAGACCTAGACCCAGATGGAATGCATGGATTAGGTGGGAACGTATAGAGAAGGCAACAGCAGACAGCACTGCCTGGGTGGAACCCAGGGACACTAAATTCAATTCTGTTAAAGTAGTTTGTACTATTGCATTGCACTGAGTATTACAATACCTTTCTTTTATATAAAGATAAGCAATGAGCTTCTCATTTCTTTATTTAATTATAGTGTGATTGCTGAAATCTGATCTCGAAAATCCCTACACTACATCCCAGAGAAGCTTGTGACTGCTGCCACTGAGAGTCAATCGTGGAAAGGGTGGCATGTGGCCCAGTTTGAAAACCAATAGTAAGAGGGACCAGGGACATCAGAGGCAAATGACTCTAACCCGACGTTTGAGGCCACAGTAACCCCAGCTTGTCATGTGGCCCCCTGAACAGGCTTTAGCAATGTTCATTTTGTAAGCTTCTCATGGTCTTGCAAAGTTGTGGAACCTTGACATACCTAAGAGTACAAACATTTGCTGCTTACACAGCACCTTCTGAGTGCAAATTGAGAATAAATAGCTATTTACTAGCACAGTTTTATGACAGCGAAAGAGCCTGGTCGATCACTGATTTACAGCAAATGACCCATGTTGACTGAATACTGAATTAACAGAAATTATCCAATATCTATAGCTGTGGAAACAAAGTTTGAAACTGCCGCGGTCATTATTTCAAACATGAAGAGCAAGCAAAATATCCCGGGAGATGAACCATAATAACAGAAACCAGTTGGAACAGCTAATAAAACAGAGCATAGTTTCTGTGCAGCAAACCGTGCAAGTAATGTGATATTCACAGCAGACCTTTCATGTACCATCTCCAGATCCCGCTCTAACTTTGCAATAAAAGATTCCATCAGCACTCCCCCTCCTGCTGTCCACAAAATGGGACCACCTGTGAAAACACAGGGGCTCCCTGGTTCACCAGTGTAGCCTCAAGTGTTTCAAACTGCCGTACCAAGGGCACAAAACGTCCCATTTTACATGCGTGGTATGTTCTTGAGATAGCATTTTGTGAAGCCTTTTCGTTTTATTTCCTGCATCAGAATTGGAGCCCAGAAGTGGCGCTGTGCGGCTTCTCTAGATGTCGCTATACGATATGAAAAATGGTCCCTGTTTTTACCTCGAATTGTGATCCAGCACAAAGATCTTCAAGATGTTTGAACAGTTTCTAACTGAACAGACATATTTACATAAATTCACTGTCTATTCATGTCAACAAAAGTAGCTTCTGTCAGACGTGGCCATTTTAGGTGAATGTGCGTTTAAAAGCTATAAGGTGAGAGAGGAAAGAAAGAAAACTGTCCCTTGGTGAATTGAGCAAAAACAGAAATCGTGACAGTGGGAGGATCAGGTCATTAATGCGACTGTGCAAACTTTAGCAAAAATTATGAATGTCAGTCCTTGCGACGTTTGCAACGTTTCCCTTTACACCCTTACACAAGTGAAGTATTTTTGTCAGCAGTGTAAGCTCCACATAGTAAGATAATTTTCACCCAGATAGAACTCTTCAACCTAGAAAACATACGAAATATTTTTCTCTGCAAATGTGCTTTTCAAAAATCTTTTCTTTACACAATCACTGTTTTTCCTAATTTTACCTTTGTTAGTATTTGGTTTTATAAGTAATTGCACATCAGAAGTTCAATACAATTCTATGGGAAGTAAATCTTTTGCAGAATCATTGTGTTGGTGTTAAATGTAAATATGATGAACAAAAACTACTCCACCGGCATACACAGCGGACTAGTAGGTCGCACATTTGGAACTGAGTCTTGATTACACCATGGCAGAGCACATCAATTATGGCTAAGTTTATGTCACTATACTCCCTTCGATTTGATGACACCAAGTCTGTGCATAGCATCACAACCAAACGTGCATGTGGGCCCACGCGGACTACTGCCCTTGGCCTAACGATGTGCTCAAGTAGGTCACACAATTGGAACTGAGCATCGATTTTTCAAAGGCAGAGTACATATCATTGCACGCAAGGAGAGGCTTAAGAGGATGACGCAATGCATTTGGAAGGAAAAAAGGATCATCGTTACAGAGTGATTGAACACTACCGACAACTGCCCTGGTGTCACTAACTCTGTGCATCGTGAGCCTACGACACGTGGCTGTGGGCCGCAGCTGACCGCTGACTCCGGCTTACACTGCGGTCAGTAGGTCCAAGAGTCTTGATTTAGCAATGGCTGAGTTCATTTCAGTGTACCGGCATCATCGCAGACTGCATCCCCTCTCAGCTCCGGGGCCACGAAGTCTGTTCCCCGACATTCATGGACACTCTCTGGTCGAACATTGGTGGCGTCTGAGTCTATGGACTAGGGGGTAGTTTTCATCCTCATGTAGCTGATACCGAATTGGTGGTGGCAACGAGGCTGTAGCACTCCACTCCTCCATTTGCTGCTTCCAGGTAGCTTCTGCCCTCTGCATCATGCCCTGGAGGACACCTTCCACTGTCTCCCGTATCCCTCTGCCACATTCACCTTCGACATCGACGAGGACCCGCTCAGTCTGCGTGGCCCTACCTCATTGGACCGCAAGTCACTGTCCTGTGGCGGTGTGCCTGTGCCAGCCGCTGTGCATCCCGGGCCACTAACTCTGGGCTGGTCAAGTCAGGGACCCTTTCCTCTGTGATATTGGATAGCCTCTGAGACAGTGGTCTTGGGGTCATCCACGCCATGTGTATGTGGCCCTGCGGTGTCCACTGCCTCCGGCCATAACTGCGGACCACCGGGGCTCACACCTCAAACTGAGTCCTGACTGGCCCGGACGTCGCTTCACCTCAGGAGGCACACACCACCATCGCCAGGGTCAACTCCAACCACCATCTGCCAGAGTCAAAACAGTGGTACTGGCAGACTAACGGAGTTGCTCAGACATATCGTGGATGCCATCATCTGCCTGATACCCTGCTCAGCACTCCAGGTGCCACTGACTCCGTGCACCGCAACCCATGGACTGTTACTGATTGAGTTTTGTGCTGTGGAGAGGCTGAGCAGGAATGTCACCTCAGGCAGTGTGGGGGACCTGGGACATTGATGAGGAAGATGATGCAGGTCTAACACGCCCCACTGCATCTGCATCAGGAATATCCCAAATGGACACAATCCAAGTCATTTTCATCACATGAGCGTGCTCAGCTCTAGTGCCCCAGCCTCACGGACACTTCTGTTTGAATGCTGGGTGACCTCGGTACTTGCTCCAGCTCCCTCCATGTTGCTCAGCAGTTGACTCTGTTATGCAGATGTTTTCTGTTTCCGTAGCACTGGTATCCACTGTTCAAGTTGTTACCCGCACCAAGTAGTCCGTGTGGGCTGGCTTACACTCACCCCACACACATCCAGCACACGCATCACTGTACATGTGGCCCTGCCAATAAGGGGGCCGGGCGCAAGTGCCCATGTCCAGTTCAACATAATATCTGCGTGTGTCCCTCTGGTCTTGTTGTATGCATGAGGGCCCTGGGCCCATAGGCCATTACATTGAGCTGTGTACAGCGGACGCAGACATGTCACCGTAGGCAGCGGGTTAGAGATTGGACATGTAGCTTTGTCGTCTCCCACTCAATATGTAAGTGGAGTGGACTGGGCCATCGTACGCAGAGCCAACGTGGGTGTGTGACTGATATTTGCGTGCCCCGGGCGTGGTTCTGTACTAGGTATGTGCATCTGCATGTGTCTCTATGGCAGTGTGGGTCTCCATTGTGGTCCCTGAAGGATATTAGACACCCACGTATGTGATCTAGTTCACCTTCCAGGGGTTTGGACCCCACCCGCACCTGTTCGGCCTCCTCCTTTTGGCGTTTCTGACACCTGGCTTTGGAGTGCCATGTGCGGGTTGGAGAAGTGTTGTGAGCCAGCCGTGCTTGCGGGTGCTTCCTGCTGTGTGGTCTGTTGCAGGGTCTGTGTTCTCCTCTAAGTAGCTTGGCTGCACTGGTCCTGGTGGTGGGTTGCGTGGTATGTCAATGGGCTGTTGTAGGGCGTCAGTGACGAAGGTGTGGTGGTCCTCTCCGGCATCACTGATGTGTGGTCTTCTGTGCTCTGCTGGAGGTGTTGTGTGTCCCTCCGCAACTTGAAGGGGAGATGCATGTATAAACTTTGTAGTGTGCTTGGACGGTTGGAGGGAGCAGTCGGCGGCAAAGTACTGAACCCCTTCCCCTTTCATGCATTGAAACGGTTAGGAGGCATTGGGTGTGGCGACTACATAGTGCATCTTCACCCTTGCAGCGTGTCCGTCGTGGATCATTTGGCGACCCCGCCCCGCCCCATAAGCAGGGCTTCCCGGCTTTGCAACTACAGTGATCTGCCTGGTGGACGCTTGGTGTCTATACCCTACTCCGCGTGAGGCTCACCCATCAACTGCTACCATGTCAGGTAGGAACACGAAAGGGGCGAGTCAAATAAAACTAGACAAATATGCCTTCACCAAATCCCAAGGTGAGGCACAAGAGAAGGAGGGCTCTTCATCGGCTGGGAGGTCGGGGGAGCCATGCAGGAGGTCACTCTGCAGGATATTATGGCCACACTGAACAAGGTTGATTCCCAAATTGGAACCCTCGCGGTCGACATGGCCTTAATCCATGCGAATTTCAATAAAATGTCCGCCAAAGTCTCAAGCATGGAGACCACCACGGAAACCCTTTCTTCTGACACTTCTGCCCTTAAGAAACAGGTGCATCAACAGGAAGAGGATAACAAGTTTTTAAACGCACCCTGGAGGATCAGGAAGGGCGCTCTAGAAGAAATAACATTCGCTTAATTGGTGTGCCGGAAGGAATGGGGGAACCATCCCTAGACCTCTTCGTGGAAGACCTAGTCACGACCCATCTCCAGCCACGGGGGCTATCTAACTTTTTCTCTGTAGAGAGAGCACATAGGGTCCCGGGTGGACGACCGAGACACGGAGCTCCACCGCGCCCTGTTTTGTCGCGTATTTTCAACGTCAGGGACCGGGATGCCATTTTACAGGCGGCGCGGAAGGCGCCATCAATCCGTATTGATAATGCCACCATCAACATATTTTGGGATTATACTGCGGCAGTCTAGAAGCAGCGAAGAGGGTTCACAGATGTGAAGAAGGTCCATTGAGAGTGGAGGACGGTGGTATGGTATGGTTCTTCCTCACGCCGGAGGAAGCGCAGGACTGGCTGGAGGGATGGCAAAAGGTGGCTAGGCGTGGTCGCAATGGTCATCCTGAGTTGTGAGGGAAGGAACAGCAGGGTGACATGGATCAAGGTGGGTGACGACGAGACAAAGCTGCTAATGTACTGTTGGGTCGCTCGAAAGTACTTTTCCTTGGCAGCTTAACTTTTGTATTAGTAGGGCCGAGATGCTGACTGCGATCATACATAAGACAATTCCTTTTAAACCTTCTTTACTGAAGTCCGTTTGAGGTCCTGGGTGTTGGACAACGCTGGCGTAATGGGCTTGTTGGGAGCCGGATCGCTTTTCTCTCCCCCCCCCCTTCTTTTTTTCGTTGTAGAATGGGAATGGGTCCTAAGCACTCTGCTTTGTTGGGGTGGTGGGTTGTTTTATTACCATCAAGCAGGGGAGCAGGGTGGGGGGTGGTTGGGGCGGGCAAGGTTTCAGGGTTTTCTCAAAGTTTGCAGGTTTTTTGTTCAGGGCAGAAACTGCTAGACAGCACGCGTGATAGCATTGTGTAGGTGCGTTGCATGGTGAAAGATGTGGTCGACTATTCGGCTTCTGATGGCAAAAATGGTGTCAACAGACTCTGGCGCTGGTACTGATGTCCCCTTGGTGGTACCGGTGTCCCCCTTAACACTGCTTACCTGGAACGTGCATGGCCTGGGGGATAAAATTAAACGTGGACTGGTGCTGCAATACCTAAGGCGTAATGTGCACCTGATGGGCTCAGCATGTAAGGCCATGGATCGCTGGTGGTACAAAATGGCTTTTCACTCTGAATTCTCATCCGGCTCCAGAGGGGTGGGCATTCTGATTCGTAATCAATACCCCTTGATTGTACACAGCACATGGACGGATACCCAAGGCAGGATTTCAGCTATCGCTTGTCAATGGGAGGGGAACAAGTTTAATATTGTGTCTGTGTATATCCCTTCTGCCCTGCACTCGGTGGCCCTTCCAGCATTTAGTACGTTCTTACTGGGCCTCCCGGAGGGAGACTTACTTGTGGGAGGCGACTTTAAGGCAGTTGTAGATGGCGTCAGGGACCGCTACCCAAGTAGAGGAGTGGGGGCAAGCAGCTCCCGCTTGTTCGGATTTATTGATGCACTGGGTCTCGCTGACGCCTAGCGATATAGACACCCCACAGCGCGACACTACACGTTCCAGTCGGGAGTACACAATAGCCTCTCCCGTATAGACTATTTTCTCCTCTCTGCTGACAGCCTATCACACTTGACAGAGGTTGAAATACGTCCCCGGGGCATATCAGATCATTCACCAGTTACCCTGACCTATACAGTACACACAAAGGTGAGAAAGAGAATTTTCCCCATCACACCTGGCTACTTGCAGGTCGCCAGGATCCGCAAAGAGATCATTAAGGCTACCACTCTTTATTTCCAAGAAAACGTGAACTCGGTACAATCCCCTGGTGTCCTATGGGAGGCATACAAGACTGTGGTAAGGGGGCAGGCAATTGCCTCTATAACAGGCCATAGGCGCGCGACACTAAGCGAGCTAGAGACGCTTGAGCTGGAGTTGGCAGAGCTCCAGACACTACATGAGCAAAGTCCATCTTCGGAAGCGGCGCATGCTTTACGTCTTAAACAGAGCGCACTTAGGGAATACCAGAGTGACCAGGTTAAGCTTCAACTTCAAACCACAAGGCATAGGGTTTATGAGGTGGGAGACAAGGCGGGCAAACTTTTGGCATGGTTGGATAGGAAGGAAAAAGCGCAGAAAACAATATCTCAGATTCGCACCCCGACTGGCGCAATCGTTACTGCTCCTGAAGATATAGTAGAGGCCTTAGCTGACGATTTTGCGCAGGTTTACACTACCGAATCATGTATGACGACGGAAGAGGCGCAGACAGGGGACGGTGCTCAAATGGTTTTCTTCCTTCCTGGCCGGCCGCCGGCAAACGATCTGGACATCATCGGACACCGCTGTAATGCCGCCTTTGGGAGTCGGGGTCCCTCAGGGCTCTATTTTGAGCCCGACCCTTTTTAATATCTATATGACCCCTTTGGCGGCGGTGGCGGAGTCTTTTGGTGCCCGGATCGTGTCGTATGCCGACGACACTCAGCTCCTCTTCTCATGTGAGAGGGGGGCTGACTTTGACGGGGAGAGTATCCAGAATTGCCTTGGGGCTGTGTTTGCATGGTTCCAACTGCACAGCCTCAAGTGCAATTCCGATAAATCGGAGGTTCTCTTCTTCGGGTGCGATTCGGAGCCTAGCTGGCAGGCCTGGTGGCCCATCGACATGTTCCCTCCGTCCGGCTCCTCTCCCATGGCTAAAAACCTGGGGGTCAAGATGGACAAGGGGCTGACGATGAAAGCCCAGATTCTGGGGGTAACTGGCACTTGTTTTGGCTTGCTAAAAATGTTGCGGAAGTTTCTGCCTCTCCTGTCCGAGGATCACAGGAGGCTGACGGTGCAGGCCCTGATAGGCTCCAGGCTGGATTATGCCAACAGTCTGTACCTGGGCCTACCAGAGTATTTGCTGCAGAGGCTTCAAGTGGCACAGAACGCGGCGGCCAGGGCCATTTTTGGCCTAAGTAGACGTACCAGCGCCTCTGGGTTGTTGGTGAAACTACACTGGCTACCCATCCGCAAACGGATTGCCTTTAAGGCGCTGACCCTGGCCTATAAAGCTCTCCATGCGGTGGGAGCCAAACATCTTCGAAAGAGACTCACTTTCTACCACCCTACTCGTGCGTTGAGATCGGAATCTTTACTTCTCGCGGCTGTTCCGCGTGTGAAGAGGGCTCGCCTAGGTGGCCGCTCCTTCAGTCTTCTGGCCCCACAGATGTGGAATTCTTTACCGCTCCCCTTGCGGGGGGCGACCAGTCTTCTTGAATTTAGGAAAGGCCTCAAAACCTGGCTGTTCTCTCAATAGGTTTGCCAGTAGCCCTGTTTCTTTTGTGGACTTTTAAACTGTTTTTATCTGTGTTGTGTTATTCTGAAACCAGCTTCACCTTACCTAAAGCGCCGGGATTCTCTTTTTGAGTAACCGTTGCGCTATACTAAATAATAAATAACATAACATAACATAACATAACATACATCAAAGACATCCGAATGCCTACTCTGTCCGAGGAGGCGGCTGAATCGCTGGAGGCGGACTTCACGATAGACGAGATTCTATCAGCCGTTCAATCCCGGCAATCGGGTAAGGCAGTGGGGCCAAATGGGATACCCATTGACCTCTATAAACGTGCCTCTGATTCATTAGCCCCTCATCTTCTGGCGATGTACTCTAGTAGCCTTGAAGCTGGAGTACTACCGCGAGACCAAGGTATGGCTACCATAGTCGTACTGCCTAAACCAGGCAAGCCTCCAGATGAATGCTCCTCATATCGCCCCATATCTTTGCTCAACGCAGAGGCTAAGATCCTAGCTAAATTGATTGCTCTCCGATTGACCCCCCATCTCAATGCTCTGATCCACCCGGATCAATCCGGATTTATGCCCAGCAGGAATACCACGCTCAATCTGCGGAGGGTGCATGCAGTGTTAGCCCGCATGCCATACATTCAAGAGCCCGCAGTACTCCTAGCTTTAGATGCCCGCATGGCATTTGATATGGTGGAATGGCCATATTTGTTTGCAGTCCTCCGACATCTTGGTTTAGGTCCCAAATTTTGTGCCTGGGTAATTGTTATACTCGCTTCCTCTGGCGCACGTGGTGGCCAACAGCCACATCTCCAGGGACTTCCCGCTGAGTCGAGGGACGCGCCAAGGCTGTCCGCTGTCTCCTTTGCTTTTTGCACTGGCATTGGAACCATTGGCGGCCTGGATCCGATGGGATCCCATGATTAAGGGATCGAACTGGACGGTGTCCTGAGAGGACCGCATCTCTTTACGCCGAATGGATGAAGAACAGCCGCCTGAAACTGAACTCAGACAAGACGGAAGTCCTCATCCTGGGACCATCGCCCTCCGCCTGGGACAACTCCTGGTGGCCCACCGCCCTGGGCACCGCTCCCAAGCCAACCGACCACGCACGCAACCTTGGCTTCATCCTGGACTTTTCCCTCTCGATGACCAGACAAGTCAACGCCGTCTCCTCATCGTGCTTCAACACCCTGCGTATGCTCCGGAAGATCTTCCGATGGATCCCGACCGAAACCAGGAAGACGGTCACCCAGGCCCTCGTCACCAGCCGACTGGACTACGGGAACACCCTCTACGCGGGAACCACAGCCAAACTACAGAAAAGACTCCAGCGCATACAGAACGCCTCCGCCCGACTCATCCTGGACATCCCCCGATGCAGCCACATCTCCGGCCACCTGAGGGACCTGCACTGGCTCCCCGTCAGCAAAAGGATCACGTTCAGGCTCCTTACCCACGCACACAAATCTCTCCACGACCTGGGCCCCTAGTACCTCAACGACCGCCTGACCTTCTACACGCCCACCCGTCAGCTACGTTCTACAAACCTCGCCCTCGCCGCCGTACCACGCATCCGAAGAGCCACCGCCGGAGTAAGATCCTTCTCCTACCTGGCAGCCAAGACATGGAACTCCCTCCCCATCCACCTCCGGCTGACACAGGACCATCTCGCCTTCAGGAAACAACTCAAGACCTGGCTGTTCGAGCAGTAGCGGACCCCTCCCCTAAGCGCCTTGAGACCCTTCCGGGTGAGTAGCGCGCTATACAAATGGTATGATTGATTGATTGATTGATTGATTATGCGGACGATGTGCTGCTATATCTGACTTCCCGGAGGTGGTCCATCATTTTGCTGCTGGATATTTTTGAAATCTTTGGGTGGGCCTCCGGGTACACTATCAACTGGTCCAAATCCGTCTTGTTCATCTTAAGGGGTCCTCCCCCGCGGCTCCCAGAACACTGCCCTTACGGGTCACGGAAGATTCCTTTAAATACCTGGGAGTGTGGGTAACTCCTAACCGAGACGCTTTCATCTGTAAAAATGTAGAACCCCCCTAGAGCGGTTCCGGAACAATGTGCAGCACTGGCATAACCTGCCCCTGACGCTACTATGTAAGGCAGCCCTCTATAAAATGATGACACTTCCCCGGCTGCTGTACATTTTGGAAAATACCCCATTCCCGGTCCCTTTGAAATATTTTAAAAGTATAGGTACATTGGTCTCGGGGCTGCTCTGGGGTATCAAACTGGCGCGCATAGCGCATGGCAAGTTAATAAAGAGTTGGTACGACGGCGGCATAGCTCTACCAGATATCCAGTTATACTACTGGGCGGCCCACCTACAAATAATAAACCAATGGCTGCATGCACCCCATATGGAATCAGCTTTCCAGGTGGACAGATACGAGCTGGGGGAGGGAGGAGTTCTCACGGCACTATATGATAAAAGAAACACCTCATCCCTCCTGACACTGCTATGGTGCGCACGACAGCTGGGTAAACTTAGTAACAGTAAGGGCTTCAGAGAATGGGACTTGATCGGTATTTCCACGGTGGGTGACTTATGGAAGAACGGTGCAATAATACCATTTGATCAGCTCCAGGTCCAGTATGACCTAGCGCCCACCGAGAGGTTCAGGCACCACCAGATTGGTCATGCCTTGGCGTCTGTCTTCTCACCTGGGACTGACGTGCCCGAATCCACACCTTTAGAGGACCGATTACTTACTGAACACATGCCCAAAAGGACGACCTCCTTCAAGTATCATAAATTAATTAATAACCTGCCGGATCCAATGGTAAAATTACAACACAATTGGTCTCAAGACTTAGGAGAATTTGATGAGGTGGACTGGCAGACTGCACTGTCCTCCCCACGCGAGGTGGCCATACCCTCTAGGCTGCACCTGGTACAGCTAAAGATACTCCACAGGGTGTATTACAGCAGGGTCACTTTACACACTATGGGAAGGGCCGAACACCGTCTTTGCCTGAGGGGCTGCGGGGCGGAAGAGACATTTTTTCACACCATATGGCAGTGTTCTAGGATTTTGGCGTATTGGGCCAGGGTTATGAGAACTATGTCGCAGGTAGTGAAGGAGTCGGTGGTGCCCAAACCACCATGCTGTCTGCTGAATATTTGGAAACCAAACAACCTTACCTACCCGGCTCAGGACTGGGTGACACGGGGGGTAATGTATGCCAAACGAAACATTGTCAAATACTGGGGGTTGGGGGAGGTACCTGTGTTTAATGACTGGTGCAGAGATCTTGATGTAGCAATGTTGGCGGAGAGAGTGGTGTACCTGAACCGAGGCTGTCCACGGAAGTGGGGCAAGATCTGGGGGTTTTGGAATGAGTATAGGGGTTTCCTGTGTGATCCACCTTTGTCTGATGGGGAGGATGATTCCGATTAGGGGGGGGTCTCGGGGGCGTCTAATCATGTGCCTATGTTCAAGCAGCTTTAACCTTTTTATTTTTATGATACTCCATTATGTAGCGACACTGTTGTACACAATGCTCAATAGTAATCACTAGATGTATTGTATGTCTTTCTTATGCCCTGCAACTGTTCTTAATAAAAACAAATAAAAAAAGAGGGGACGTGTGCTGCAGTCCTAAGTCGCGAGTGAACACTCATCAATGCAATGCCCTGCTGGCTTCAGGTGTATACTCCTGGGCAATTCGAGACATTGATATATGCCTCGAGGCGGCTAGACTAAGTTGGGAGCTAGTCCTAGGGGGTTTTCCCTATTGTTCTAGGGTAGTTCTGGCCCCGGTTGGGTCCATGGGACAGCTGTGCACGTCCTGGCACCGGCATGGGAGGAAGGGCATTCCTGCATATATAGTTGTTAGTACAATGCTCGTGGGAGGGGGGGTTCTTAGGGGGTTGTTTAGTGTTTTTGTTATTCATGGCATGTACAGGATTTGGCACACAGTATCAGTGTAGCAGCGCGGGGTGTGGAGCACAGGGAGAACGGTTCCTCTACCATCTATGGGGGTTAAAGTGTTAAGCTGGAATGTGCGGGGGTTGGGAACGTGTACCAAGAGATACAGGGTCCTGTCCTATCTCCGCAGACACCGGGTCTCCGTAGCATGCCTGCAAGAAACTCACCTTACTGACGAGGGGGCTCAGAAATGAGTGAAGAAATGGCGTGGACAGGTTTTTCACTCGTCATTCTCCACCTATGCTGGGGGAGTACTGGTGTGGGTGGTCCCGGGGACTCCGTTCACCATTCACTATGTAGAAGCTGACATACAGGGGAGGTATTTGCTCCTAAGAGCAAAGATAGACGGGAGAGATGTAGCAATCATGAACATGTATGCCCCAAACACGGACAACCCAGACTTTTACAAATCCCTCCAGGAGATGTTGGTATCAGAATTAGAAACGCGATTCCTATATGATCACTCCCCAGTAGCGTGCGCGGTTGAATGGGGGGGCCCGCGTTGTCGCCCACGGAACTGGAAGTTCTCGGCTGTGCTACTCAAAGACATAGTAGGGAGACAGCAGGTAGAAGTAGCCATAACTGACTACATTGATTTAAACTGGGACGCACCAGACTTGTCATGGGCCACGCAGTGGGAGGCCATGAAGGCGGTGGTGAGAGGGGCCTGCATGGGACTGACATGTGGGGTTCTGAAACAGATACAACGAGAGCTACAGGAGGAGGAACGGCACCTCTTGGAAGCACAATCTTGCAAAACCCCAGACACAGAGAGCAGCAATAGGGAACATGGCATTAGGGAACGCATGCATGACATTTGGAACAGGCTTGACAAATATACCCTCACACATTATAGGCAACGCCTCCATCGGAAAGGGGATAAATCAAGCCGTCTCTTGGCCTGGATTCTCCGGAGGGAACACGGGCCTCCCACGATTGTGGCTTTGAAGAGCCAACAGGTGACTTGGCCCACTCTGAAGTAGGGCTGATCCGGGTCCTAAAGTCTCATCTTCAGGCTGTCTATACTGCGGACCCCAAGATCAGTGAAGCGACATATCTCCCCTACCTACATGACCTGACCGTACCATCCATCCCTGAAGAGTACAGAGGGAGCTCAATGAACCCTTAACAATTGGGGAAGTACAATTTGCTCTACAGCGTTTACCACAGGCCAAGACCCATGGTAGTGGTGGGTTCCCTCCGGAATTTTATCGAGCGTTTGCGGGTATTTTCCCCTGACTCCTGATGCAGGTTTATCTCGAGGCATTTGATCGTGGAACTCTTCCACCAAGTATGACGCAGGGGGAAATATGTATGCTTCTGAAACCAGGAGGGGATGCTCATGACCCCTCTGCATATCGGCCGATCACTATGCTTAATACAGATGTAAAAATTCTGTGCAAGCTTTTGGCCATGAGATTGGTGCCATACTATGCCTCACTCTGCACAGGGATTACGACTGTACTGGACTCTCATGCACCCCTTAAAATTCGCAGTTGCAAGAGAAAAATCTCTGCCCCTTGGTTTACCGACACACGGAAAAGTTTGAAGCGGGGTTGTAAACAAGCGGAGAGAAGTTGGAGGCGCGAATACGAGGAAGCTAGTAGGGTGCAGTGGAAGCGAAAAATCGTGAAATATAAGAGCCTGATTAGGAAATCTAAAGCGGACTATTATTCTTCCTTGATTTGTACTGCTACTAATAGTTCTAGAACTATTTTCAATATATTAAATAGTCTTACTAGCCCTGAGTGTTCTAAAAACGTCATTGTCCCGTCTCAGGAACTTTGTGAGAATCTTGCCAAATTCTTCAAGGAAAAAATCGAGCTAATTATTGAGGATTTGGAGGATTCTCCGGACACCGGCTGTCCCCTAGCCACCGGACATGGGTCTCCGGTAGATAAGATTAACGATCCAGCTTGGTCGCCGGGTGAACCTTTATTAGAGTTCCCACTTCTTACGGAAGTAGCCTTTAGTGGGCTGGCAGGGGGGATTTCGTCCGGTTCTCCTTTGGACCCCGTTCCACACAAGATCTGGAAGGAGTCTGAGGAGGAACTGTTTCCTACTCTCCACCTGATCTGTGACCAATCTCTTGCCACGGGTACTGTTCCAGCCCAGTGGAAGCAGGCTGTGATATCTCCCCTGTTGAAAAAGCCCTCCTTGGACCCAGAATGTTCCAAGAACTACAGACCCATTTCCCTGCTGCCCTTCCCGGCCAAGATTGTCGAACGTTTGGTCAGTGCAACCCTCTCCAAACACCTGGAACAGCATCACCTATTAGAGGACGATCAATTTGGCTTTCGCCCAGCTCATGGGACCGAAACGGCCTTGGTCACCCCCGTGGATGAGCTTCAAAGGCGTGCAGACAGGGGACAGGCAGCGTTTCTGATTCTGCTTGACATGTCTGCCACCTTTGATACGGTCAACCATGAGATCCTATTGGGCTGTTTAAGTGATGCTGGGGTGAGAGGTAGCGCTCTGATGTGGTTTCGGTAATTTTTGCGGGACAGACAGCAGGCGGTGTCCTTGCCCCCTTTTCAATCAGCGTTCTCTCATGTCCCACACGGGGTGCCACAGGGATCAGCTATCAGCCCCATCCTTTTTAACCTATACCTAAGACCTCTGGTATCGCTCATTAAAGCCTTTAAAATCAAGATAATAAACTACGCTGACGATACGCAGATGATCCTCTCCTTTGAGGGAGATGAATCGACACCTGTGGAGGTATTCCACAACTGCCTGCGGGATACGTCACGGTGGCTAAAAAACAATTCGCTTCAGTTTAACGCGGGGAAGACGGAGGTGATTTTTAGCGCCGGAAATAAGATCTCCCATCCGTTTCCTGAGAACTTTTGGCCCCCTGAGACAGCGACTAAAGTGCGGCCAGTGGAATCAGATCGTAACCTAGGGGTTATGCTTGATCAGAAGCTTAGCATGGAGACTCATGTAAAAAAAGGCCGCCTGTTGTTTTTCTATTTTGCGGTCCTTGCGGAAGATTCTCCCACTTCTACCATTCCAGGCACGTGCACAAGTGGCAAGGTGTACGATCCTTAGTAGGTTGGACTATTGTAATGCCCTACTGCTGGAGTCCCCTGGCTTTTTGTTGGATAAGTTCAAGTTCAAGAATTTATATAGCGCACTACTCACCCGGAGGGTCTCAAGGCGCTTGGGGATGGGGTTCATTATTTATCGAATAGCCAGGTTTTAAGTTCTTTTCTGAAGGAGATGTGGTTCTGTGTGAGGCGGAGGTGGGTGGGGAGTGAGTTCAAGGTCTTGGCCGCCAAGTAGGAGAAGGATCTACCTCCCATGGTGGATCTTTGGATACGCGGAACTGCGGCGAGGCCTTGATTGGAGGATCTAAGTTGGCGGGTGGGTGTGTAGAAGGATAGTCGAGTGTTGAGGCATTCGGGCCCTAGTTTGTAGAGGGCCTTGTGTGCGTGGGTGAGGAAACGGAATGTTATTCTCTTGTTGACGGGGAGCCAGTGGAGGTCTTTCAGGTGGCCGGTAATGTGATTTTGGCGAGGGATGTCCAAAATGAATCTCACTGATGCGTTTTGGATGCGTTGTAGTTTTTTCTGTAAATTGGCTGTAATTCCGGCGTAGAGGGTGTTTCCGTAGTCCAGTCGACTCGTGACTAGTGCGTGGGTGACAGTCTTTCTTGTTTCGGAGGGGATCCAACTGAAGATTTTTTTGAGCATACGAAGTACGTTGAAGCAGGAGGATGAGACGGCGTTGACTTGTCTGGTCATCGAGAGTGAGGAATCTAGGATGAAGCCCAGGTTGCATGCGTGATCTGTGGGTATGGGTGCTGTGCCCAGAGCCGAAGGCCACCATGAGTCGTCCCAGGCAGAGGGGGATGATCCTAGGATGAGCACCTCCGTTTTGTCTGAGTTAAGTTTTAGGCGGCTGTTTTTCATCCATTCAGCTACTTCTTTCATGCCTTAGTGAAGATTGGTTTTGGCGGAGTTAGGGTCTTTGGTGAGGGAAAGGATCAACTGGGTGTCGTCAGCGTAGGAGATGATGTTAAGGTTGTGTTGACGCGCGATGGATGCGAGTGGACTCATGTAGACATTGAAGAGGGTGGGACTGAGTGATGATCCTTGTGGTACACCGCAAATGACTTCGGTAGCCTCTGATTTGAATGGGGGAAGTCGTACTCTCTGGGTTCTTCCGGTGAGGAACGAGATGATCCAGTCCAATGCTTTTCCTTGTATTCCGATGTTGTTGAGGCGTTGTATGAGGGTGCTATGACAGACTGTGTCAAAGGCGGCGGAGAGGTCGAGTAGAATGAGGGCCACTGTTTCTCCGTTGTCCAGTAGTGTTCGGATGTCGTCTGTGGCTGCGATGAGGGCGGTTTCGGTGCTGTGTTTGGCTTGAAAGCCGTTCTGTGAGGGATCGAGGGAGTTGTTGGATTCGAGGAAGGCGGCGAGTTGGCTATTGATGGCTTTCTCGATGACTTTTGCCGGGAAAGGGAGGAGGGATATTGGGCGGTAGTTTTTGAGTTCAGAGGGGTCTGCTGTGGGTTTCTTCAGGAGGGCGCTGACTTCTGCATGTTTCCAGCTTTCTGGGAAGGTAGCAGAGTTGAAGGAACAGTCGATAACATCACGGAGATGGGGTGCGATGATGGAGTCTGCTTTGTTGAAGATGTGGTGGGGACATGGGTCGGTTGGCGAGCTGGAGTGGATGGAATTCATTAGGCGGATGGTGTCTTCGGTGGTGATTGGGTTCCAGGCGTTGAGATTGTTAGAGGGCGGTATAGGTTCTGAGGGGGGTCGGGGGGATTGTTCGTTGGGACTGTTTTCGAAGCTGTTATGTATGTCGGCAATTTTGTTGTAGAAGAAGGAGGATAACGAATTGCAGAGGTCTTGGGAGGGAGTGATGTCGTTTGAGGCTGCGGTGGGGTTGGTAAATTCTTTGACGATGTTGAATAGTTCCTTGCTGTTATAGGCCTTGTTTTCGAGTCGATTCTTGAATGCTGATTTCTTGGTGAATCGAATCAGCTGGTGGTGTTTGCGGATGGCTGCCTTGAGGGTGGTCAAGTTGTACTCCAAAGAATGCAATCAGCGGCCGCTAGGTTGGTTCTGGGGCTTCCTAGGAGAGCACATGGGCAGGCTGCTTTGGCGAAACTGCATTGGCTCCCTTTGAGACAGAGGGTACAATTTAAGGCCCTCTGTCTCGTTTTCAAGGCCCTCCATGGAATAGGCTCTCTTCCCCTACAATCGAAATTTGCTTGGTACACACCAACCAGGCTGCTTCGTTCTTCAGCGGCTAGGCTGGTGAGGGTGCCTAGATTTAGAAAGGTTAGATCAGGGGGCAGATCCTTCGAGGTGGCCGCGGCCAAACTTTGGAATCTGCTCCCGTGCGAGATAAGGCAAACCAGGGAGCTTCTCCTCTTTAGGAAAAAGATCAAAACCTGGCTGTTCCCCAAATAACTGTAACTTGGTCACTCCGTCCTGTCCCGCCTGACACTCTCCCGCCCTTTTGAGCCACCAGCGCCAGGATACCTGCAAGGTGATAGTGCGCTTTATAAGTCAAATAAATAAAATAAATAAATAAAATGCCACATTTGGTCCATTAGGACCAATGTGGGTTTATACTGGGACGAAACACAGCTATGAACCTGCGCCGGCTTAACATGAGGTACGTGACCAGGATCAACAGATGGTCTTGGTATCCATTGACCTTGTCAAGGTGTTTGAGACGATAGACTGGGGCTATCTCCTCGAGGTCTTACGCGCTGTGGGGCTGGGACCTAACTCATTGGATTAGTATTCTATATACAGCACACCGCGCTCGAGTAAAAATTGGAGGCGTGCTGTCGGAAGACTGGCAACTGGAAGGGGCACTCGTCAAGGGTGTCCTCTTTCGCCTTTATTGTTCGCCCTGGTCATTGAGCCCTTTGCGATCTGAATTCGGGCTGAAATGGAGCAGTGGGGGATTAGACTGGGGGATACAAATCATCTTATCTCCCTATATGCCGATGACGCCTTGTTCTATTTAGCTTCTCCCCGGGACGCACTATCGTTATTGCTCCACCAGCTAGATAGGTTTGGTGAGGTCTCTGGATTGCGTCTTAACCAAGCTAAATCCCTGATCTTCCTGCTGGCGGGGCTGGCTGCGGTACCACTGGGGGATCTCCCAGACCTGGGGCTGCGATGGGAGAAGTTTTTTTTCCGCTATCTAGGAATACGGGTGGTTCTGACAGACACACAGGTGCTGGACCAAAATGTGGACCACATGGTTACGTCCTTGCGGCAGTCAGTAACGTTTTGGAATACTCTTACACTCTCGCTGATGAGCTGGCTGCCCATCTCAAAGATGTTGATGCTACCTAGGACGCTATATGTCCTCCAGAACTCACTATGCCCGATCCCTTCGTGAGTTTTTAAAACATTGAACATGCTACTCACTTCCCTGCTCTGGGCGGGACGACGCAGTAGGGTAGCTCTGCATACTGTTGTACATAGCTATGACGAGGGAGGTCTCAAAGCTCCACGATTTGATTTGTATTACTATGCGGCCCAATTACAACCGGCAGCACGTTGGCTGACGGACGCAGACAGCTGGTAGAAACACCTTCTCGCTGGAAGGGTAGATACTCAGGAACTCCAGGAAGCACTGATGCAGGGCAGGGGGCTGGACACATCGTACCCTTACATAGTGAGAAACAAAGCCGGTATGTGGCAGCCGTTTGTTGAGAAAGTTTTGCGGAAGGCCCCCTTTCAAAGAGAGCTGCCACTCTGGATACTTGCCCCCTTTAGGGATATGAGTAGATATATGTCCTTTCAACCCTGGAGGGAGGGGGGTTGTGAAGTTCTTGCCGACCTATTTCCTAACGAGGCCTTCATCACGTATGAACAGGTGGAAGAGACCTTTAACCTCGGACAGGGCCAATTCCTACACTATCGGGGATCCAGGATGTGGTTAAGATCACCTGGCCACAGTACCCGGACATTCCACCCCCTACACAAACTTTAGATATCCTGTTAACATGCGGTACAGGTCGCAAACTGATTACTCTACAAAGCAATGAAACAGGATTCCACTCCTCTGGTACCACCAGCACAGGCGGCCTGGGAGAAAGATCTCGCTATCCAGTTAGAAGAGAAACGATGGGCATACATTGGCTCCCTCACGGTCTCCTGCAATGCTAGGTTTAAATGAACACATTTTAACTTCTTACACCGCACCTATCTAACACCAGTTCCCTTAAACGCATTTCAAGTGACTTGGGATAGATGTCCCAGATGCACTGTGGCAGAAGGCGGGCTTTTTACATCTGGCATGGAATTGCCCAATGGTTAGACAGTTCTGGGTGGAGGTGGTGAACAGGATTTTCATGGCCACGGGCATTCAAATGCAGCTGGAACCCTTGTATTGTTTATTGGCAGCGGTCCGGAAGCCCAGGAAAAAGAGGCTCCCATATAAACTCCTACAATTAATGCTAGTGTTCGCTAGGCTCAGAGAAGCTGTACCTTGGATGGGCCAGCATGGCCCGGAAGGGTGCACCTGGCTTAAAGATGTCGGCGAGTGGTTCCTAGCCGAAGAAGCCATTATGAAACTTGCCCAAAGGGATGAGAGGCTACAGGAAGACCTCACAGCCTGGCGCGAACTGTGCACTACTGGGTTGGCGGAGGGGGAGTCCTTCTCGCAGCATACGGTTTCCAGCGGGGGGAGTGGCTCAGATGAGGAGCCTCTCCCTCAGCAGGGGAGTGAGGACTGAAAATGTTAGGATATCTTGTGTGGGTTGGGCACATGTCTCAGGCTACTTATTCATTGAATTACACCTAGAAGGACTTTTGTTTCCCATTGTGCATTTCTTCCCTGATGCTGCCGCCTGCTCTATGTACCACTGTTGATCCGATGGTATGCTTATACACTGTACCAATGCCAATTTGTTTTTGTTCTTCTCATATGTAAAAAAAACAAAAAATGAAAAACACTGTGTACTCCCACCTGGGCAGACAGAGACACATCACACATCACACTCATGTCTCGCCACCCCCATGTGAGCCAGCCTGGACATGCTCCTCACACGTGGACTGGTACTGAAGCCTGGTTACTCTCAACATATATTATTGGGGGCACATAGATTTGCTGTGCGGCTCCTCGCCCTGGAACCGGCCCTCTATAATTGGCAGGCCCGGACTGGCCGTTGCGGGCACTGGGCAATCCCCCGGTGGGCCGCAAGGGGGGGCCCGTTTTGGCCCCCTGGGAGGCCGTTTTTGTTACAGGGCAATTTTTGCAGCATAGCTGCAAATCTGCCCTGTAACAAAATTGGCCGAAAACCGGCCCTTTGCAAAGAGCTCGGTCGCACCCCCAAACCACGCAGGGGGCCGGCCGAGCACTTTGCCAGGGCCGGTTTTGGTTCCCAGTCCGGCCCTGATAATTGGCCCTCTGGGGACGGCACAATGGGTAATCCCATAGCAGAGAAATACCAGGTGCAACCCCCGGAAGTGGAATCGGCACCCCCAGGCACAAAGAATGCAGACCACCCTCCACCCTAGGAGACCGTAATAATCATTCACACAGATTTGATGAGATGCTGGCAGCGTTTCTGGACATTAAAACTACCCTAAGCACGAAGATTGACTCCCTGAGCATCAACATGGGATACCTTCGGGAGGACCATAAAAAGTTAAAGGGCCGGGTGGAAGAGTCCGAATCCACACTGGCATCATTGTGCCTCACGGTGACCACAACGGCCACCCAGCTGCAATCCCTCCAACAAGAGGTCGACTATCTGAAAGAATGCGTGAAGGACCGGGAAGGGCGCTCACGCCGGAACAACGTGCGCATCGTGGGCCTCTCTGAACGAGCAGAGGGCCCCAATATGGAACTCTACCTGGAGGAGTGGCTTTCTCTGGACATCCTGCAGGGTAAGATCTCGAACTTCTTTTCAATCGAATGCACGCACAGAGTACCGGGGCCCTCCCTGCCCGGGAGCCTTCCCCAGAATGGTGGTGGCAAGGTTGTTCAACTACAGTGACAGGGACCACATACTGCAGGTCACTCGCACCCGAGGCCCTTGGCAGGTCGACAGCTCCACGGTCCATATTTGCCTGGACTACATACTCTCAGTGCAGCACCGTCGCTCCTCCTACCTGGAGGAAAAAAATGCCTCAGAGACCATAACATCGAATACTCTCTACAATTCCTGTCACGCCTTTGCATTCGCCACAAGGAGGGTACAGTATTTTGCAACACACCCGAGGAGGCGTGGCCCTGGATTGACCAGCAAGGCCGTGCGCATGGGTCTCCCACACGATCGACGGACAATCCTCCGACCTGGAAACTAGTGGAGGGTCTCCCACACGATCGACGGACAATCCTCCGACCTGGAAACTAGTGGAGCCCCATTGGGGCCGTGGTAAAGGTCGGGTACATCGTCCAACGAAGGCACCGCTGGCCCAGGAACATGCACAGGGCATCAAAACGGCAGAACACATAGGTAGCCCTGCATCATCTCCAAGACTGGATTTGGATTTTGACACAACTATGGCCAAGATGTTACCCATCACGGTCTCACAGCTTGAGGCACTATCAGGAGGCGGCCCGGCCCACACCCCGCAGACACACTGGGTTGAACATTACAGAACCCTACGAAGGCTTTCACTGCACAGACTGGACGATCTGAACATGCACGTTCGGTACCAGGCTGTGCCATGAGAGTACACTGTCTACTAGTTCCCCTGCACACTCCTCAGCGAGTAATAAGTAGCTGATATAGCACTATATTGGTTCCTATTTATTTTATGTTATATTTTGTTGTATATTTGACCCGCATTTCAGTGCGAATGACCCATTGCACGTTGGCAAGCAGGCCTGGTGTGGGATGTTGGAGAATAATTCATAACGTATTGATCTCTTTATTTACCTGTGTGAAGCGGGAAGCGCGGGCTGGTTGTATATTTTTAACTCTATGTGTGGGGGGTGGGCTGCAGGCTGGGGGGACTGGATGCTCGGGCCTGCTCTGTATTGGATTCCCCTTTCACAACTAGGTAAATGGTGGCTGGAGATTATGTTTTGTTGACCTGGAATGTGAGAGGCTTGGTGGGCTGTGCTAAACATCACAGGGTGTATCAATATTTGCGCAGTCACGTTTGCGCTATTACAAGAGATGCATCTTACTGCTCAGACACTTGCATCACTCCGTAAGTGCTGGAGGGGTACGATCCTGGGCACTACGTACTCAGAGTATGCCAGGAGCACGCTCATTTGGGTAGCACCGGGGACAGGTCATACACTCTAGAATAGACGCACAGGGTCGTTTGGTCACTATGGAAGGCCTACTGAACGGGTCCCCAATGGCATTGGTGTCTCTGTATGCCCCGAACTCTGGCCAATCCTCCTTCTTGCAAACACGCCATCCTTACTTACGGATCCCATGGTCCCCATATACTGGGGCGGTGATTTTAATGGGGTACAAGACCTTGACCTGGACCGCTCCTGTCCCCATTCCCGGGAACACAAACCATCAAGCTGGCACCATATATGACGGAGTGGGTGTCAAACATGCAGGTTATGACGTATGGTGCAGCAAGCATCCCCTGATGAGCACTTACTCGCACTACTGTTACATAACTTATACACCCGGATAGACATCCTATTCTTCTTGGATAATGCCCTACACAGTATACTGCAGGTAGACTATTTGACACATGCGCTCTCAGACCATAACCTGCTACAACTGAGCTTGTCTTGGGATGGGAGGTGACCTGAGATGAATGAATGAATGAAACCCGATTTATATAGCGCTACTTAGCCCAATGGGCGTCAAGGCGCCTAAACCAAATGCTTGTAGTATCCCAAAGCAAGCTTACTGGTAGGCCTTGATAAAACACCATGTTTTTAGCGCCTTTCTAAAAAGGGCCAACGAGGGTTGAGTCTTGATCTCAGCGGGGAGGGAATTCCATAGTCGGGGGGCCACAGTAGAGAAGGCCCTTCCTCCCCATCTGACCTTATTAATGCGGGGAATGCAAAGAAGATTCATATTGGAGGAACGGAGGCTCCTGCTTGGAATATAGCAAGTTAAGAGGGAGCCTATGGCATCAGAGCATCTTGCCGATAGGGCTCCAAAGACCAGGCAGAGTATTTTAAAAGAGATCCTAAACTGGATCGGAAGCCAATGGAGGCTCTTCCTGGCTACTGTGGCAGAAAAAGAATTAGGGGCATCCAGAACAAATCTTGCGGCCGCATTCTGCACAGTCTGAAGGCGTTGAATAAGGCCTTTATTGATATCTGCATACAATGCGTTGCAGTAATCCAGCCGGGAGGACACCAGCGCGACCACGGTCTGCTTACGCCCCTGGAGGGAGAGATAGTGAACGATTCTCCTCAGAATCCTAATAACTCCTCAGCAGGTGGCCACGGTTATATTTACCTGGAGGTTCATGGTCAACGAGGTGTCAAAGATGACGCCAAGATTCCTGGCAGAGTGAAATGGAATAGGACAGGCTCCCAACGAAGGGGGCCACCACTCGCTGGACCAAATCTCCTGGTCCTTACCAAAGACCAGCACCTCGGTTTTATCGCCATTCAGCTTCAAGGAAGCTTCAAGGCTTCATCTTGATGTGGCGACTGCCATGTGCCGTGCTTGCTGACCCATACTACCGTGCTACCCTTTCGGACTCCATTGATTCGTATTTCTTGATGAATGCTGGCACTGCCTCGCCAGCAGGAGTGGAATGGTACGCCCTTAAGGCTGTCCTTCATGGATCCGCCATCAAAACCACGTACGGCGCCCGAAAGTCGCTGACCACTGTGCTCCACACCCATGAGTCAGAGATACAGAGATGAAAGCAACACATCCCCACTTACCCTCGGTCTGTCTTTCTCTAGCCCAGGCCCACCATACATACAAGAGCGCAATGGATGATCTCTGTGCACTGGACTACAAGACATATTTAGCATGCAGACACAAGGAGGGAGACAAGGCAGGCAAGCTGCTCGCATGGCTACTAAAGTCCGATACTTCCCAACCTCCCATTACTGCTGTATGGACATCTACTGGGACTTTTGTGAACAGGCAGGAAGCCATTAATCAGTCCTTTTATGAATATTATACTGAGCTGTAAGCGGCCCTAGCCATGCACGACCCTACTTCCATTCAGAACTTGTAGTTCTGAAAATTCTGGACTCGAGAATTTTACTTCAACATAGCATGACGATTTCTATATCAAAAGACCGAGAATGGCTAGTACACTATGTACAAGTATTTTCGTCTTGCTCAAGTAACGATTTCTCCTCGAAATCGTCAATCTCGTTCTGAACCCTTGGCTTCCATTTTGTGTACGGCAGCCATTTTGTGAGTTGCCCTCACATAGGCAGACGAATTAAGCCAAATTCGATTCCAAAGGACACGTACACCTTAATTGACTTTTCTGTGACCTGGGCAAGCTGGAACCATTGCCCCAGGCCAAACCTGTTTGGTCAGTTCCTCTCCCAGTGGCCGAACGAGATAGCATCAAGGCACAACAGGCCATAAACCCTTTTCATCGCACACACACCCTGCCAAATCTTGCTCACACCTGTCCCTTCTCTTTTCTCTCTCACTTGCTTTATGATGGGGAGGTGCCCGTTTTTATTGGGGGTCCACCGATATCTGATGGAAATGTTGGGCCTTGCCGGGTAATTTGTTGTGGGCTGGACAAACTGGAATGTGAGCTTGTCATCATGAATCTGCTTTTCCTTTGTAGTGGAACTATGTGAATAGTATACTGTAAATCTAAGAATGTTTGCCTGAAGCTTAATATTTCGTATAAAAAGAGAAGCCTGACTTTGTAAGATTGAGCAGTCTCCTGAGAATATACATCCCGTGTTGTTGTACTTCTAGGACGCCTGTTACTTGGTTGCAGCCAATAAAATCGATCCTTGACTTCACCTAGAAGACTCTGAGTTTCTGTGGTCTGAATCAGGAAAGTACTCGAGGTCTTTGGGTGTACCCTGACACCGCTGGGTTACCGGTTCGGTACCGGTTCTGAAAAACCCAGCACCTCAGTTGGCGCCCAACGCGGGGCGATACCAGCGGTACCGGTCCAGCCAGAGGTTCGTGAGGAGCTTCGTGTGAAAATTCTGGAGGAAGGCCAACCACTTCATCGACCCCTGCATGTCGATGTGGTCCGAAAGTCTTTGCTGCGAGGTTCCCCGCTTCCCGACGGCTACGAAGGACTGCTGCCCTGGTTATCGCCCTGATTTGGACCCTTGAAGTTTGGTAGAGCGAAACGCTAAGACGAGTCTTCTGGTGACGTCATCGATATCTCAGTTAAGTATAAGTGGAGCGTCTCCCAGTCCTTAGTTGGTTCTTAGTTTTGGGTATCCTTTTTGGGATCACTTTGTTTGGAACTTGCAAGTGCCAAAACCGAAGGACTCGTGTATTCACGAGAAATATCGTAATCGATAATCCTTTCAAGTTTGGAGCTAGACTAGAGAGCGAAGATGCCTGGTCTTAAAAGATTTGGAAATTTGTTTTGTCTGGGTTGTAATAATAGGGATTCCCGATTGGAGGACTCGTGTCCGGTTCCTCCGATTGGAACTCCAACTTATGAACTGTATGTGAAGCATGGAGTAGGCCCCATCGCATACAATGAAGTGTGGATCAAATACACCAGAAAAGACGGTGTTTTAAAATGGCCCCAATATGGTAGCTTTGACACGGAAATCTTAGATAATCTTGAAGTTAAACTTTTTAAGAAGAAAGCCCGGCCGGCGATGTTTGCCTCTTTCCGCCTATGGCGTAAGGAAGCCAAATAGAAGGAAATTAAATTAGAGAAGAAAAATAAGAGAGAAAGGGGTATTTCGATAATGCAAGCTGCCATGCAGTATAAAGACAATGAAGAAGAACAGATGAGTGAGCAGTTGCACAGGCAACGTAAAATGGTAATAGATAAATGTTATCCAGTTTTGCCGCCTCTTCAGCAAGATGCAGCAAAAGAGCTTGAAAAAGATCCGTTAATGGCACATTTGTTAAGTTCGCCACCCCCCTATGCGCAGAATGCTACAGCACCTCCGCAACCTTTAGTTGCGCAACCCGTGGTTGCATTGCCTCCTGCTCCTCCACAGCACCCACCAGCTACTCTTCAGCTGGCTCCTGCTCCTCCGGTGCAGCCTCCTTAAGGGCCACTGGCTTTTACATCTGCTCTTCCTATACTCCCTACAACTTTGACTACTATATCGACTACCACTCCTGGTACTTCTCCTGACACTGCCTCTGCATCTGCCTCGTCTCACTCTGCTTTCCCTCTTGTCTTCTCATCGACTTCTCCTTCTGTTCGTCAGAGAGTGGCTAGCACTGTTACTAGTATTCTATATCCTTTCTTTGGAGCGGCAAGTCCGGCTCCTGTCTCTGAGCATAAACAGTTGCGTAGTCAACAGCCTGATTCTAGGGAGAAAGAAACGTTAAATCATTTGGCACATAGATGGATGACTGACCCGACACTATATGATCTAGAATCTGTTATGAATGTCTACCATCAGTGGGAAGCATCAAAGCAGAGATACGTTTTTGAGAAAATGTGTGCTTTTCTGTGTGAAGATTTAGAGGAAAATGATTTAGACTCTAATCCTCCTGAGTTGAGCCATGTACGGTTTGAGTTTTCAAAAGGCGCAATTGTGGGTTCAGATGTTAGGAAAGCAGTTGCGACATTGTTGTCACTTAGGACTGAAGGTGTTTCCAAGTCATTGTTTGAGTCTGATTTTTCTGATAAAAAGAAGGGAAGACAATATCCCATGAGAGAAGTTCCCCCACAATGGAGGGAAGGGGACCTAACAGCTAACCCACCTATTCAGTCTCATTTCCAGCGTGTGTGGGTACATGTCCCATGGAAGCGAGCTGAAGTTTTGGCCCTTAAACAGACATTGCCTGATCCCCGTAAAAATCCTGCAGGGTATTACAAAGAGTTGTCACAGAATGCTGGGTCATGCATCATGAATTTAGCGGATATCGATATGTTATTTGGGAATGTTGTTCCACAGCCTTTATGGGGAAAGATTCGTCATGCAGATCATGATCAGGAATTAGGTGACTCATGGGCTAATATTGCTGCAGCAGATGCCCTACAAATTGGTGGTGCTAAACATGAACCTTTAGTAGCAGATCTCCCTGGTAGGATAATCGAGTACATGAAAACTGCGATGCGTGTAAATTGGGATAAGTTGTCTGCGTGTAAGCAGAAGAAAGATGAAACAGTCTCAGATTTCTTCACCAGGTTTGAAGAAACGTTTGTCGACCACAGTGGTCAAGATATGAGCACAGAAGGTGGTCAGCGATTGTTTGTCGATAAATTCGTGCACAATCTGCTTCCAGAGTTGTGTAAGAAGTTGAAGGATTCAGAGAGCTCTTGGGCAGTTTCCTCTTCAGCACAAATATTGGCTACTGCACAATATTATGAAAATAGAGACAAAGACGAGAACGATAGAGCAGAAAAGAAAACGAAAGAGTTGAAAACGAAGGTTTTGTTATAGCAAGCGTATCCGCCACGTGGTGGTGGTGGCCAGAATAATGGTGGTCAGAGTAACTATCAGAATAATTATCAGCAGCCTCAACAGTATCAGAGGAACTCGCAAAGAGTCGAGTATACTCAGCCACGTGTTCCTGTAGGTCCCAACCAGTGTTCATATTGCAAGGAAGAGGGTCATTTTAAGTATAGTTGCCCTATTCTGTTACAGCGTGCAAATGGTGTGTCAAACACAAGAGGTAGAGGTGTTCAGCAAGCGCCTAGAGGTAGAGGACGTGGAAACGCCCCTCAGAATGCACTGTCCCTTCCACCTCAAAACTCAATGAATAGGTTTGATCAGCAGAATAACGCATCTGGTAGGACAGCTCAGTACTATGCTGATGATTACTATACAGAGGATGAGCATTGGGAAGGTAATGATTGCTAGGACAGCCATAGACAAAGAGAGGGAGTTGTTTCAGTTCCAGTAGATCAGAGTGAACCATACGTTGAGGTGATTACATCAGGTGTGTCAGAGCCTTTTCTGTTGGATACTGGTGCTACAAAGAGTTCTATTATGCACTCCAAACTCCCTGGCGCACCTTTGTCTGGCGAAATGAATGTTTCTGTAGGTTTTTCTGGCGCCCCGGTTAGGAACCCGATTTCTAGTCCTATGTCCCTTTCTGTTGGTCCTTGTGAATTAGAAGCACCCCTTATTCTGAAAACAGGTTGTGGTGAAAACTTGTTGGGATTGGATCTGTTAAAAAGATTGTATGCGACTTTGTACTGTTCTCCTTCGGGAGTACAAGTTACACTGGGTAAGAAAGTGGTTTCCTCAATGTATTTGTCAAGGGATAAACTTCCAACAGAATTGTCGTTTCTTCCTGATATTCTTTGGGCTACTGGTCCTAATGATGTGGGTCTTTTAGAAATACCACCATATGTTGTAACATTGAAAGCCAATGTTAAAATGCCACGCATTCCCCAATATAAAATCTCTAGTGAAGGTGAAAAAGCGTTGTTAGCAATCGTTTACGACCTGATTGAAAAAGATGTGATTGAAGAGACAAGAGGCAACGTTTGCAATAGTCCTGTTCTGCCTGTTTTGAAATTAACTGATCCCTCTCAGCCACCTGTGTACAGATTTGTGATTGATCTGAGAGAGGTGAATAAAATAGTTGTGCCACAATTTCCAGTTGTCCCTGACATTACTGCCCTATTGACTATGATTCCAGCTTCTGCAACGTGGTTTTCGGTGATTGACTTGAAGAATGCTTTCTTCAGCATCCCGGTTGCTGAGGAGAGCAGGGATATTTTTGGCTTCAGTTTAGGAGGACGAAGCTTCCGCTTTAAACGCGCTCCCCAGGGCTACTGTGAAAGTCCATCAATATATAGTCAAGCTTTAAAGACACAGCTTGATACGCTTGTTTTACCTGAAGGTGCTACTCTTGTACAGTACGTTGATGATTTGCTTGTTGCTGCAGATACTGAGGAAATATGTAAGAAAGCCACGTTGTCATTGTTGCGTCATCTGTGTGATTTGCATCACAAGGTGTCACTTTCCAAATTGCAATATTGTCGACAAGAAGTGACCTACTTAGGTCATCTCTTGTCAAAGGAGGGAAGGAAACTGACCCCAGAAAGAATTCAGGCAATAGCAAAATTGAATGTGCCAAGAACACAGAGAGAAGTGCATGCTTTCTTGGGCATTACATCGTACTGTAGACAGTGGATTCCAAATTTTTCGTTATTAGCCAAACCCTTGGTGGCATTAACGTGTAAAGATACACCCAATCCCGTTCCTTGGTCTGAAGAGTGTCAGAAAAGTTTTTCTGAATTGCGCACAGCATTATGTTCGGCTTCTGTGTTGGGTACCCCCAACTACAGTAAGCCCTTTACATTGTATGTCCATGAGAAAGAAGGTTGTGCATTGTCCGTGTTGACACAGTTGTTTGGAGACAAGCAGCGTCCATGTGCATATTTTTCGTCGACTTTGGATCCGGTAGCTAAAGCATTACCAAGTTGTTTAGGAGCAACAGCGGCAGCAGCTGTTTCTATTCGACAGTCTGCTGGTCTAGTGATGAATAACATGCTAGTTGTGATGGTTCCACATGCAGTGGACACGTTGTGAAACAGAACCAAGACACAGCACTTAACTAGTGCTCGATTGTCAGGTTACGAATTAACCTTGTTAGCGAGTCATGTGCACATAAAAAGATGCAACACTCTCAACCCAGCTACGTTGTTGCCAATTGTAGAGGAATTAGATGATTCAGAACAGCATGATTGTTTTCTTAGAACAGAAGAAGAAACGAAAGGGAGAATAGACCTCCAGGACACTCCTCTTGCTGAATGTGATGGTACATTGTGGGTGGATGGTTCATGTTTCAAGCTCCCGAATGGTGACACGACTGCAGCATATGCTGTCACGACTTTGCATACAATTGTTGAAGCTGCACGTATCCCACATAATTCAGCTCAAGCAGCAGAGTTAATTGCACTTACAAGAGCATGTGTGTTGTCAAAAGGAATGAAAGTGACTGTCTATACCGACAGCCAGTATGCGTTTGGTGTGGCTCACAGTTTTAGACGATTGTGGAAAGAACGTGGGTTCCTGACTTCGCATGGAGCTAAGATTCAGCATGGTCAGTTGGTGAATGAGCTTCTTGAATCACTGACCTTGCCTCTGCAAGTGGCGATTGTGAAATGTAGTGCTCACAAGAAGGTGACTGATGATGTTGGTCGTGGAAATGCATTTGCTGACGAAATCGCGAAAGAAACTGCAAGGAATGTGATGAGCTGAATGTATGTTGCAGGTCCTGCAAGATGGGTTGGTGATGTTGGAATGTGTGAGGACACGATAGAGAGTGTGAAATCGATCCAGGCTGAAGCTACAGAGAAAGAGTTGAACATGTGGAGAGAAAGTACGGGTAGAATGGATGCAAATGGTTGTTGGGTTGAATTGTCAGAGCATCAGAGGTGGTTGCTACCCGATGCGTATGTGCTTGCAGTGGTTACAATGGCTCATGGAATGGCTCACATCAGCGTGAAAGGGATTTGCAAGTTGTTGGCTCCAGTATGGCAAAATGCAGGAATTCCTAAGTGTGCAGAGAATGTCGTCAAGAATTGCATGGTGTGTCTGAAACACAATCCTGGTAGGGGAACCCCAACTCCAGCTGGTCATTTTGCACCTCCTACGTATCCGTTCGAGGTTTTGCAGCTAGATTTCATCCACATGGAGAGGTGCAACAACTTAAAATACGTACTCGTTGTTGTTTGTGCCTTCTCAAGATGGGTAGAAGCATATCCCCTAAAGGACAATACTGCCTTGTTCACAGCGAAAGCCCTTGTGAAAGAGTTCTTCCCCAGATTCGGAATGCCTAGAATGGTCTGGAGTGATAATGGGAGTGAATTCGTGGGTCGTGTGATGAAGAAAGTATGTGAAGGGCTAGGCATTCAGCAAAAGTTCCACGCTGCAAATCACCCCCAATCAGCTGGACTAGTAGAATGTTACAATGGCACGCTTAAGTTAAAATTGGCCAAAATTCAAGTGAGCACAGGTCTTAAATGGCCTGATGCTCTACCCTTAGCACTCCTATCTACCAGAATGACTGTGCATTCGCGAGTGGGACTTAGTCCATATGAAATAGTTTTTGGCCGTCCGGCCAATATATGGGGAGTGCCAAGGCCCACAAAGTTCAGTGAAATCGAACACCCTGTTTTGCTTGATTATCTGTACGAATTGACGGCTAAATTGCATGTTTTTCACCAACAGGTCCACGACACCCTGCTTCCGGTCTCTGAAACTCCAGGTCATCCCATCGACCCTGGATCCTGGGTTCTTGTGAAGAACTTCCAGCGCACCAAGAACGATCAGCCCAGGTGGACCGGACCGCACCTCGTCCTTCTTTCCACAAGATCAGCTGTTCGAGTGGAAGGAAAGAAGCACTGGATCCACGGGGTCCATTGTAAAAGGGTACCTTTACCCCTGCCGTACGACCAGTGGGTCCAGAAGGGTGTCGCTGACTCAGAGACTGAAACCGTGCCACGTTTTCTGCCTTTCAGTGATGCATGTGTGAAAGGAACACTTACAGAACAAGAGAGTGATACAATTTTGCAACCAGCTGTATCACCGTCAGTTCCATTGGACACTACAGAGCCTGAACTCCTTTTCCGGGATCACACCATATCTGAAAAGCAAAGATACAATTTGAGGCCGAGTAATACGAACTAATAAAAGTGTTTTTTTTTTTCCTCCAAGTACTATCTTTTTGAAAGTGCAGCTCTCCCATCAGAGAAACTTGCTTATTTTTGTTTTTCGAACCGCCATCCGGGTTCCGCTGCTAGGGCCGCGATTGCCCAAAGTCTTTGGGGTGCAGCTGACGACGTTAGGTCGGCAGTTCTGGTTGGTCCAAGGGAGTTGCCCTAGACTGACAGAAGCATTCCTTAGCAGAATCAACCTCCCATCGCGGGCAGCACTTTAGAGAGGATGGAGTTTTTCGAGATGGAGAGACCTGCCAAGAAAACGAACTTTAGAAACAGAATATGTAAAATAATGACAAAGAAAAGCTTTTTGATATTGTGCATTTTCATGTTATTCAGTATGATGATGTTTTTAATAGGATATGTTTTATTCTCTTTTTGAGTAACATTTGCACCCACTACATCGCCCATACCTCCTCCTACTGTTTGCTCTCACTCTTTTCAACCCCTTCCTAAACACGAATCCGCTAGGAGATTAGAGTTTATTAATAACTCCTTTGTTCAGCTCTTGCACCAACACCAACTAGTAATGAGCACAACTAACTGTTGGGTGTGTGGTCTAATGCCTCACACCACGGATTAAGGTATCCCTTATCTGGTCCTGCCTTTCAGCCATAATGGTTCTGTGTGGGCATACAGAACAATGTTCATCTATGCTCGTGAAGTCCACCCCCTACGTTCTGTGAAAGGCAATCCTAAAAATAGTGCTCTGGTTAAGGGTATAGTCGACATGATTAAGGAAGAGATTTCTTATGAAACTACCCCCGAAGATGAGACACTTGCATATATAGGATGGAACGTGACCGGATATGGAGCTACTCTGAGTGAGAAACAGCAAGCTAAGAGATCCTCCCCGATTTGGATTGTACCCCATCAGGGTCACCTGTGTCTGCAAGGTACTGGCAAGAATCCCAGAGCTCAGTTAGGGAAAAGTGTCTGTACAGAAACGTATGTTTTTGGGTCTCAGACTTCCCCTGCGTTTTTAGCAGCTAAGGGTACCTACTTCATCTGCCATGATAGAGCCTATACATGGTTGCCCCCTGACTTTTCGGGCACATGTTTTGTTTCATTCCTGTTGCCTCCCACCTACACAGCAGCGGCAGATTACCACAAGACAAGGATAGTTAGAGGTGTCTTGAGTAAAGAAGACACCACAGGACAAGAATTTGGGGACTTCGTAAAGGGTTTTCTGCCGTTCTGGGGACCCATGGTTAACAGCAGGAACATAAGGCAATTGACAAGGGTGGTTGAATCCACTGTAGTTGAAACTGCTGGTGCCCTTAGTAACTTGACTGCTGAGCTCCAGTCGGATCGTCTTATGACCCTTCAGAACAGGGTCACTTTAGATGTCATACTTGCAGACCGAGGTGGGGTATGTAAATTGATCCGATCGAGTTGCTGTGTTTTCATTCCAGATAACGCTCCAACAGTGTACCAGGCCATCTCCAAACTGCATAAGATTTCCGAATCTATTCATGTGGATAAAGGAGATTGGTCGTTAATGGGATGGTTCTGGGAACTGATATCCGGCTGGGGATGGAAAATTCTGATGGTCATTGGGATGGTCTTAGCCATTCTTTTCCTGTTCTGTCTGTGCGTGCAGTGTGCTCCTGCAATATGTGGCCTTTGTGCTACATCATGTGTAAGGAAACCTGTATCAAGAGACGAACTAAGTACTAGAATGATGTTACAGCAACATCTCAATGACTTTAGGAATATAGACCTGGACTCAGATTAGCATGAGATTAGGTTAAATTGCCTATGTAAGGGCAAAAGGAGGGTTTGTAGTTCTGAAAATTCTGGACTCGAGAATTTTACTTCAACATAGCATGACGATTTCTATATCAAAAGACCGAGAATGGCTAGTACACTATGTACCAGTATTTTCGTCTTGCTCAAGTAACGATTTCACCTCGAAATCGTCATTCTCGTTCTGAACCTTTGGCTTCCATTTTGTGTACGGCAGCCATTTTGTGAGTTGCCCTCACATAGGCAGACGAATTAAGCCAAATTCGATTCCAAAGGACATGTACACCTTAATTGACTTTTCTGTGACCTGGGCAAGCTGGAACCATTGCCCCAGGCCAAACCTGTTTGGTCAGTTCCTCTCCCAGTGGCCGAACGAGATAGCATCAAGGCACAACAGGCCATAAACCCTTTTCATCGCACACACACCCTGCCGAATCTTGCTCACACCTGTCCCTGCTCTTTTCTCTCTCACTTGCTGTATGATGGGGAGGTGCCCGTTTTTATTGGGGGTCCACCGATATCTGATGGAAATGTTGGGCCTTGCCGGGTAATTTGTTGTGGGCTGGACAAACTGGAATGTGAGCTTGTCATCATGACTCTGCTTTTCCTTTGTAGTGGAACTATGTGAATAGTATACTGTAAATCTAAGAATGTTTGCCTGAAGCTTAATATTTCGTATAAAAAGAGAAGCCTGACTTTGTAAGATTGAGCAGTCTCCTGAGAATATACATCCCGTGTTGTTGTACTTCTAGGACGCCTGTTACTTGGTTGCAGCCAATAAAATCGATCCTTGACTTCACCTAGAAGACTCTGAGTTTCTGTGGTCTGAATCAGGAAAGTACTCGAGGTCTTTGGGTGTACCCTGACACCGCTGGGTTACCGGTTCGGTACCGGTTCTGAAAAACCCAGCACCTCAAACTTCATTACAGAGCTTCAACTCCCTCAGATCACATCACCACACTACGAGTCCCTAGAAGACTCCATCGCTGTAGACAATATTACGGAGTCAATTGGACCCCCGGTGACTGGTAAGACACCAGGGACAGACGGCTGGCCGTCGGAGTTTTACTCTACCTACTACGCACAATTAATACCTCGGCTAGCCAGTATGTAAGCTGAATCCTTCGAGAAGGGTGCATTGCTGCCCACTCTTGAGGGAGGCGACACTAGTGATCCTGCCGAAACCATGCCGTGACCTGCTCCAAATGGCCTCATGTAGCCCGTTATCGATGTTGAACGTCAACTACAAGATCCTTGGGAATTTACTGGTGAGCAGGTCAATCGTGGCAGTCCCCCTATTGGCCCATAAGGTCAAGAATGGCTTTTTTACCGGGGCGAAACACAGACCTGAATCTGCGTTGTTTGTTTGCATTGTTGGAATGGGCGGGGGGAGGGCGGGGATTCCTTAGATAGCATTCTTAGACATCGGGAAGGTGTTCGACACTTTGAGCTGGGATTATCTGATAGCGGTATTGACAGGGTTCGGTATCGGACCCAACTTCATACGGTGAATATGATTATTGTACTACAACTCACAAGCTAGGGTAAGGACGGGTCGCATCTTCTCCCCGTCTTTTTCGATAGCGCGGGGCACACACAAAGGCTGCCCCCTGTCACAGATACTCTTTGCCTTGGCCATGGAGCCATTGGCATGCAGACTGCGGCAATGGGTCACGGGCTGGGGCCTGCATCTCGATCGCCGGTGACACATAGTGTCGCTGTACGCGGACGACACGTTAATCTATCTCCGTAGCCGGATTGAGGTACTACAGTTGATAATGGGCCTCTTAAATTAACATGCACAGGTCTCCGGACTCCAAGTCAACTGGTTTAAATCGGTGGTGTTTCCGATCACGCTTATGTCGCTAACCCAGAGACGGGTGGCACCGAGCACACCATTGACATGGGCGTTTGATACTTTTAAATACTTGCGGGTCACTATTGATGGCAACCTAGGTCGGGCCACTACCAGGGCCCGCTCAACACTTCCGTTCTGGTTAGGCCTCCCCTTGTCTCCCATGGGAAGGGTGGCTATTTCCAAGATGCCTCGGAAATTTTTCAAGGAGCTGTAATCCTTTTCAGTTTCCCTGATATGGGGGACCTCTAGGGCCAGGGTGGCTCTCCGCAAACTACACCTGCCACTATCGGATGGCGGCTTAGGCCAAACTATGAGAGATACTGTGCCACAGCACAACTGCAATGGCCAATGAGATGGCTGGCTAGGAGTAACCTCACCGAGATGGCCACAGTGGCCCTGTCCTGGGACCCCCCGGTGCTGCTAAAGTGAATGCCAGGCACAACTTCTTTGACCCAAGGTAACATTCTAATGTCAGCGGCTAGGCGGAGTTGGTCCAGATACGTGCTGCCTAAGGACCAGACCGCGCCCTATGCCCCTGGCCTGCCCCTTGGGGTACTCCCAGGTACGTTCACCTGTCATGGACACCTGGAACTGGGCTCCTGGATGGAGACAGGGGGTTAGACACATGGGGAGACATGTATATAGACTCACAGCTACAAACATTCTAGGAGCTAGTTGATGCCTACGGGATTAAGCAGGGCTCCTTCCTGCTGCATGCCCTACTTACACGCCGCTCTCTACAAGCATGGTGTAATGGCCGTGCCGAATCTTCCACACCACACCTTTTTCAAACGCTGCTCATGCATGGACGGGGTAGACATGCCGTAACAGCCATTCACACCTCTCTTAGACTGGACAATCCACCTGCACTGACAAGATTCTGTGAGTACTGGGGTGCCGAGCTGTCCACCACCCTCTCTGATAAGCAATGGACGCAATGTCTCAACCACTCAAAAACTATCTTGACCAACGCCAGATTGAAGTATAGACAATTTAATTACTTACATCATACCTATCTCACACTCCATAGTTTGGCACGTATGTATCCCACTACTGTTGATGTATGTCCCGGGTGCAGGGACCAGGGAGCAACATTCACACACAAGGTATGGACCTGAACTGGCATCCGGGTATTCTGGACTAATATAGCCACTACACTCACGGAGGCAGGGGACACCCAGGTGGAGGCAAAGCCTATTCCTTTCTTACTGGGCATTATGAATCGCAGCGCTACTCGTAAAGGTCTGCATACATTTTTAGACCTAGCCTTGGGCCTCGCCAAACGTAGAATAGCCATGGCATGGAAAGCGCCACTGGGTCCCAACATATACTCATCAATGCTTGACTTCCGCAGGGCACTGGTGTCGGAACATACGAACCAGCTGGCGGCTACAGTGCGAGCGTCATCGCCCCCGCGACTGAATCCCACTAAATGGCAAGGTTACCTGACATTGATTGAGGCCAATTGTCCCCAACACGCCCTTCTTCTTAGACCCGAGTACCAGAATGGGATCCTTGGCTTCTTTAGATTCACAGGACCCTCATTGACCCATATACATGCACGTCCTTGACTACCGGACGAGCTGGCCCTCTGCATCCTTCCCTTTCTTTTTGCCTTCCCACCCCTGCTTCCGCCCCCCTCTCCCTGTGGCCCTCGCCACCCCTACCCTTGGCGCATTTACCACCAGCGGACCACTGCACCCAATCAGCTGCACAGGTGTCACCAACTGATATACTACACCGACAGGGAAATTTTGCCCTGTATCCACACACAGAGATCGTTCTTTAGTTCTTTTTGTTCAGGTTATTTTATTTTGTTATTCATATACGATTTGGTGAAGGAATTGCTCTGTGTAATAATGGCAGATTTTCCTCTGGCTCCTATGACCTGTGTGACTGCTTGTAAATGTTCTATGCTACAGTAAAGTGTTTATCCTGGTAAAAGATGTTACATTCTGACTAAGGGCCTGATTTTGACTTTGGCAGTAAGGGTTTACTCTGTTTCCCTGACGGAGTCCCTGCCTGCCAAATTTTTAGATATTCGCTGACCCAGCAAACATCTCTAAAACTGGCAGGAACTGCCATCATGGTGGTTCCTGTCAATGAACTGCAAGTTTGATGGATGGCTCTGTCAACATGATGGAGCCGCACCACAAACTTACAATGTTTTTTTATTTTCCAGAACAAACGCCCAAAGTGGGGTTTTGATTTGGAAAATTAAACCCCCCCCCCCCCACCATGGGAGTTTTCTACCATGACGAGGGGGCCATTTGGCAGTTTTCACTGCCCCTTATTGCTAGGCTTAACTTGACGGTGACAGACAGTGGAAACTAGCCATGTGTTCGCCACTCTAAATCAGGTGAGTGGACACACAGCCGAACCTCTGACGACCCTAACTCTGTCGGGCCATCAGAGTTTTATGTCAGCAGCGGCGTCTCCGCTGTTGACGTAACGAAGGTCCACCCAACTCTAAAAGAGGTGGCCGTAACTTCAGTTTGGCAGAGAGGTTACTCTGTTACCATTGCAACGGAGTGTTCTCTGTGCGAAACTCTAAATTAGGACCTTAGTCTTAATACCCAATCCACAACAGTAGTACACTTCTAAAAAAAACTGGGCATTAGAGAAGACCCTCAGAGGCCAACAGCAGGGTGCAGTCCAGGTCCAGTTGCCACTAGTCAGCCAGGTAGTTCCAGGAAAAGGTCTCTTGTAGCTTGCTATATCCTTGTTGCTTGAATAGGAGGTCAGTCTTATGACCTTTGGAGTCCACTTATTTGTCCTCGATACACAAGGACAAAGCCCACCAGGTCACAAACAGCAGCTCCAGTCCTCTTCAGATCTTCCTCAAGTCCAGGAAGTGTTCTCAAGTGAGTACCTGGAGGTGCCACAATTATGCTTGACACTAACTGGTGGGTGCAAATGACTCCTAGGCAAGTCCTGTCCAATGAAGTAAAGGTTCCTGTGGCCAACCCTACGCACTTATGGCATTTTCAGGATGGCAAAAGTCTTTGACCACACTGAACTTTGGCTCGGAGGCTGGAGGTGTGTGGGGGGGTGTACTATAGTAATCCTATTGTCCGCCCACAGCTAACACTAATACTTAGAATCGGGCAGCCACTGTACCCAAAATAAGCCCAGAGACTAAAGTCTGGTAGGGCCAAAGCTGAGTCTTCAGTAACCCGAACGTGGATCCACAAGAAATGTCTTAACGTCCTATTCTCTCACCTTTCAAGTGTGCCATAAGGGTTCTATGTAAACTCAGCAGACCTGCTAAGCAGGATTTGACACTGTAGTGTCTAAGAGGATGCCCACAGCATCCTCTCTGCTTATTCAGGGTAGTCATCTTGGCCCACTCAGATCAACCTATTGTTTGCTCCTGGGATGCATTTCACATCTGTTCACACCTATTCAAAGCTAATTACTGGCCGGAAGAAGCTGGAAAACCAAATGCAAATAGCTCTAAGGAACTTAGAGCAAGGAAAAGGTAACTATCTAAAAGTTACTTATCCTTAACATTTTTAATATTCGGACTACACCATTGAATTGTTTTGACAGGAACAATTGTAGTTTTTACACTGATACAGTCAAGCTGCAATGGTAGACCTGAAGCCATATTGCACTGCAACTGTAGTGGATTGCACAAATGGTGCCACAGTCTGCTACTGGCATTTACCTTCCTTGTCCTGGGAACCCTTTGTACCATATACTAGAGACGTACAGGTAAATTAAATATAGCAATTAGGAATCTGCCAATCTGGCCATGTTAACATAGGGAGCAAAGGCATTTTACTACCAGTTAGCAAGGGTAAAGTGTACAGAGTACTAACGCCATCACACATACAGGGTTCGACAAAAGCAGAAAAATTCTGGGTGACCATGCACTAAAGGTGGCTTTGCTACAGGTGTGATCAATTTACCATTGGGTAAAAAGGCTCTTTCCTCCAACGGATACAGCCATTTTGGTGGAGAAGGAGACATCCCAAGAATGACCATAGAAATTGGAAGTGACGAGAAGATTCATACAAAATGGATATGTTACTCTCACAGTGCACCTGAAAAATATATTCCTCACTGGATAAAATGAGGCGAAAGATCTATTTTGCTGTCGAGTTTGATCTCTTTTCACCAACCTCATAGTTGTATCCATTGTGAAGGAATGTTTATTATTAAGCAGTTTATAGGGCAATAGAAGAGCCCACACCAGCATTTGCCTTCAAGAGAAACCAAAGGGGGTACAACCTCATTTTCTCTGTTTTGTGGAAAACATACTTTTTTATTTTGAAAATGTCTTCTTATGCGTGCTTTGGGATATCCCTATGACCAGTATTAGAGTGTCTAGAGTACATTGCACTCGGAAAATTGCATCCATTTGATGCGCATCAGTAAGTTTGATGGCAACCGGAAGATGATGATGGGAGCGCTGCATGTATCGGTTAAAGAAAGTGCATCAGAGAATAGAGGAACCGTTTATTGCAGAGAGAAGTGGGAGCAGATGAAATGGACACAGAGCATCAAGGAGAAACAGAGTGACTTTTATCATTTGTGAAGCACCTTCAACTCCCAGCATTCATTAGTGCTGTACTGGTAAGATGGACTAAAAGGTGGGTTCAAAGAACAACCTTTATCCTTTGAAAAGGCAATTAAATGTAAAATCAGAGATGTTCATCATGGTCTCTTTTCTTACAGAAGAGGGTGGGAGCACACTGCCTCACATTCCAGCTCAAATTGCCCCAATGCATCATGCTAAACGCAGTGCATGACAACACTTACTTCAGTAGTTGTCTTTAATATTTCACCATTGTTGGTGCAGCTTGTGCTGTGTTACTCTAGACACATCTTTCTGGATTCATTCCTACATCAGTAGAGAGCAACAAGTAATTTTGGGGGTGCTGTTGGTAATGCTGTCCCAAGCCTTCTCAGGCCTCTGTACCACTAACTGGGAGTAGGTGCAGCAACACAAGCTTGTCAGCTCAGTAGCTCAAGGGACCCTTTTTAAACCCAAGGAGGGTGGGAGCACACTGCCTCACATCCCAGTAGTCATTTTGTTTACATTAATCTCGGTGGCAGCAGAACAAAACATACAGCCTCCATAATATGTGGGATCAATTGATAAGTTCCATGAGCACAACACTAGGCTATAACAAACTCCACTGCTGCCAGTAAGAGTTCTTTGCTTGCTGCCAGGATTGGACTAGTCGATAGGACAATCAGGCAGTGCCCGATGGGCTAGTCTCACAAATCAGTGTGTGGACCAGTTTTATACCAGTTTGCGGGCCTGTTTTAGCACCAGGTGGTCCTCTTTTTCAGTTGATTTCTCTGATATTAGCACAAACATTGCCTGTAGCAAACACAAATGCACGCATTCTCAAATACCTAACAAAATTCTCATAGAGTGTTTGTTTGCAAGCTCAAAATAGGCTTGATTGGTAAATGAGTGCCACCATCTGGTTTGTTAATTGGGGCCACTTTTATTTTGATGTCCAGGCCTATCTTTGTTCCAGTCCGACCTGCTTGGTGCTACAAGTATTTTACATTGTAATTGCTTTGCAACTTACACCATAGTTTCTGTTTTTCTGTGCAGTTTCTGGATATAAATTTGGTAGATAGTGTAAGATGTGGGTGAGCTATCGAAAGCTGAAGCCAGACGCCTGGCAGTTGGTCAACTTGAGGTCCTTTTGGAACTTCAAGCCCTAAAACAAGTAAAGCTTTCACAGTGACGATGTGGCTTAGTGGCTACAACTGCTGACAATGTAATATGGGAACAAAGTTTGAATCCTGGCCTTGGCTCAGCATCCTTTGAATCCAGGCAAATCTCACAAAAAAGTGTAACACAGTCTGCACTTTTTGTCAACTTCTCTTATGTTCCTGGGCAAAGTGTACAGTGTGTATAACTGCCAGAACTAAAACGTGATTTCTGCCTGTCACCCCATTGTAATCTCACCCTCCAAGAATTCAGGACAAAGCATTAATGTTTGATATCACAAAGAGATATTCATCTAATGGTTACATTTCAGTGTCTAGGAAATTTGAGATCAATCCCACCTTCCCTGCTTGACCAAATTGTGTGATCTGAGGCACATACTATTTTACCAAGACTTCTTTTTGTTCTTTATCACATGAGAACACCTTCAAATTGTGAGTGTGTCCACAGTATTGTGTGGCACAGGAGAGGGAGATTCACAAGAATAACTTTCTCACACGTATTAGGGTAGAGGGTCTTAGATTAAGGATAGTACAGTTTGAAGTTTTTTATTAGTTTAGCACAGTTACTTAAAACCATTGCTATAAAAACAGCATTAGCACATATTTAAAAAATCAGCAGTAACACATTTGTCATGTTTAGGATAAAAGGAAGAAAACAGAAACACAAAGCTGAGAAACAGCTCACTGAGCTTAGTGACCATTGTGCTTCTAATAAAAACAGTCTTGTAGTTGCTGATATAAACATTTCGCTACGCAAAACCAAAATTAAAGATAATAAAAACGAAAAGTGCTAAACCACGGGGAAAAAAAAGTCTGTGATGAGTTTTTGAGGGGCAAGACGTGGGGGAGCGGGGGCCGAAGAAGGTGACAGAAGATTGTCCAAGAGTCTCACAAATTTTCCCGACCTTGCAAGTAAGTAAGTAAGTAAGTAAAAGTTTTATTTGCACAATTAATTAAAATCATTGCAAAGTGCACTCACAGAAATGACCATTACATAGTTAAAAGAGGGAGGAGCTACACAGATCAATTAAAAAAACAGAAATTATAAATTAAAAGGACGTATAATAATGTCAGTGGGGGAAAAACGAACTCAAGCTGGGTCAGAAGACAAAATTAGGGGAATTAATTTCTAAAATAAACTTAACAAAACGCGCCGCCAACTGCGAGGAATCGCCCCTCATGCAAGCGTCTAATGCTTCTTGCAAGCACTTGGATGTCAGTGGATGCGAAACAAAGAGCCAAAGCCTCCCAGCGTGTCCTAATGCCCCATCTTAAATACAAGGGTTTTAAGAGAAACTTTCTTGGGGCAGCTAGGGCCGGGCAACAACACAGGAGATGCAGCCATGACTCAGAGTGGTAATTGCACAGTCTGCAAGCCCCCCCCCTCCCTTTTTGGAGCCCATCTGTTAAAAGCCGTTGAACACAAGCCAAGAAGTCGCATGAACATAATATTCTTCCGTGCCACTGAATTTAAGTTTTCCTGGAAATAGGCTTGCGGTTTCCCGGGAAGATACGAAGAGTTCAGTGGGAGCAAAATGGAAGATGTTTTTACGGAGTGCAAATCCATGCGATGGGAAATTAATTTGACCTGTCTGTTGATGGTATTTTTCCAGGCCGAGTATGGAATGGAATCTAAAAAGAGGGATGCGTTGTCCATCTCTAGCACTCTTATGGCCTTTGCAATCTGAGTGTTCCAAGGGTTGCCAGGACTGGAAAAGGTTTCTTTTAGGTGGGATTTTAAAGTGTTGTCACCGGCTTTTAATGACCGTATGAAATATTTCAGAGTATCGGCCTCGCAGTAAATTGATTGTCTTTGTAGGCCCAGCTCCAAACGTAGTCTTGCTCGCTGAATGAAACTTGGGAGGTGGAATTTTTTTTTATAGGTGGAGATTTGGGCGAGATCAAGACTGGCAGAGCATGCCCCGGGAAAGGCCTGATGCCCATAGGTTAAGGCAGGAAGAAGAGTAGCTTTGATCACCTTCAGAATGGCTTCTGCAGAGGGACTGCACAGGGACAGGTTCAACCGAGTCAGGGAGTATGTGATTGCTCCTGCTCTCTTTTGCAAGGCAGCTAGATGAGCTGCAGGTCTAGACGTCTCGTTGAACCAGACTCCCAAATAATTATATTTTACGGTTGTGTTGATCCTGGCAGGCCCGATGTTCCACCTTAAGCTTTTCTTATTCTTACATCTGCCAAATATCAGTACCTTGGTTTTTGCCTGATTGATTTTCAAGGCATTAGCGATGTTGTATATATGGAGCGTACTTAACGCTCGTTGGAGACCTGATTTGGCTTGGTCCATTATTACAATGTCATCCGCATATTGTAATATATGCAGAGACTTTTTACCAGGACTGAGTTTTGGCGGGAGGAGATTGCTGTTCTCTAAAAATGTTCCAAGATCGGCTGTATAAAGATTGAATAAGAGAGGGGCGAGAACGCAGCCTTGCTTTAGCCCGTCAGCGACACTAATTCTTGAAGAGACTGTCTTTGGGCCGGTTTTGATTTGCACCCATGTGTTCTTGTGCAGTGAGATGAGTGCTCTTAGGAGGCTCTGCGGATCCCCCACTTATTCAATTTCCTCCACAAGGTGTTCCGAGACACTTTTTCAAAAGCCGCGCTGTAGTCAACAAAGCAGCAGTAAAGTGGAAGATGTTTTTTTTGGGCTGCTTGTTGACTCAGGTAGGCTAGAGTGGTGATATTGTCTATTGTGGAGGCCGATGCCCGAAACCCCGTTTGGTAGTATGGTATTATGTTATTGCCAGCAACCCATTTTTCAAGCACCCTAAGAAGACATCGTGCGTATGCCTTTGCCTCAAGATCTAACAGTGCAATGAGTCGGTAATTAGCCGGGAGTGTGGGGTCTCCTTTCTTGAATATGGGGCATAAAATCGAGCCTAACCATGAGTCTGGTAGCTGGCAAGTCCTGAACACGTTGTTGTATAGAGGAGTCAAGAGGGCCGCCCACTCTTCCAGGGCGCATTTAAATACTCCAGCCAGAAGACCGTTGGGCCCTGGAGCACCGTCGTTTTTCATATTTCGCAGATGCTTGGAGACCTCGGCTGCAGTGGTCAACTCATGAGTTTCTGTTTGAGTGGATTCAACACGATCTCCTAGTCCGATCACCACTGGGTCCGAGGTATCACTGCGATATAGTTGGGACACGTGCAGGGCCCAATCTTCTTCACAAACTGCGTTGCCTCTCATCTTGTTCGTGGAACAGAGTTAGTTCATGTAGGTCCAAAACTTGGACTGGCTATTGCCCTTAAGCAGGTTGAATATTTTTAGCCACTCAGAGTGTTCTTTTAGTCTCTTGGTTTCCCATACGGATTTCTTGAAGGTCTTTCGCAGCAATGCCACACATTATTGGCAGTATGTACAGTTCCGATCAGTTTGTGCCTGCGCACAGCCCTCCTGAGGGTCTTTCTTTGGGAGGCTAGTGCTGGATCATGTATTTGCTTCGGACGTGGCCCAGATGATCTAGTCTGAACCACGCGGCCTACCAATAGATCCTGTAATTTAACGATGGCATTATCCCACAGGTGATGTAATTCTGTCGGGGCCTCTAGTCTAAAGTTAGGTATTTCGGCCTTAAGCCAAATTCCCACTTTGACAGAGCCTAGTGAATCCCATTTAATTCTTCTAGCCAAGGTGTGGAGTTCGGCCCGCGATGATTGCCCCACTTCTGTTGTTTCCGCGGCAACCGGCGTTTGCAAATGCAATGTTACCGTTAGGGGGTTGTGGTCGCTCTCCATACGATCTAGAATTTCCATCCTGGCCAGATTATTGCCCAAAAGCGGTGATAAGAAAATATAGTCAATAGTTGAGATGGTTCTAAACGTAGGCAAAAAATGGACACCTGGGTGCTGTTCCAGTATAATTTGCTGAGCTGACCGGAGGTTGTAAGTTGTTAAAAAAATGGTCATTGCTTCCTGCTTTTTGGTTCTCCTTGCTAGGAGACCATTAGTTGCAAGGTCTTTGATGTTAAAGTCTCCTAATAACAGTACCTCCGTATGTGCGAATTCCAATAGAAGATCTTCCAGATGTTTTACCAGTAGATCAGTTGCAGTTGATTTTGTGGTTTTCGCTATATTATGGTAACAATTGATTAGGAGAATTGGGAGGGCCCTACCTGACAGTGAGAGGCCGGTGATAAGTACTGTCTGCCCTGTTGTCGGGTTCCAAGGAATAGGTGTGACCGTTATCTTGCAGCTGTGCTTAATGTAAATTGAGAGGCCCCCAGAGGGTCTTCGTAGGGGTTGGCCTGGACGGCTCGTTGAAAAAGTTTGTGTTAGCCAAGCAGAGGCAATGGAGATAGAGACCAAGACTCCTGGAGACATATGATATCGCTTTTGTTCAGGAAATCCACGGCTGATTTTGAGGCAAGAATTGACTTTAGCCCAGCCACGTTCGAGGATGTGATGGTTAATTTAGGGTTGAACCGGCTGGCGCCTGTGTTAGGAAGGGCGCTGCTGGACTAAGTTAGTAAGAGGCTCAAGGGCAGAATAGCCGTGGCGGATATCGTTTGCGTAGAAGGCAGAGCAGTTAGGTTTGCAACTTATCAGACGTTGGTTGTTATGACATGCGATGTTTAAGAAATTGTCTACTTTCGACGCTTCCGGAAGCCAAGCATGGGTTGCGCCCCGGGACCCCTTCAGTACGCTAGTATGCTGGTTCACTGGGGCCTGGGGGAGGAGAACGTGGGGATATTTTTGATGGGTAGGAACCCACATTTCGATGCCCCAGTTTTCAAATAAATTGCCTTCCCTAAGGATTTCATTCCTAATGGATTCCTGGGACCACGATGTAGTGGTGGCCTCTGAGCCCCCTTTTCCTGGTATTGTAAAAAACTTGATCGATATAAGGTCTGAGGAAGTGACCCCAGACAAAGCTGGAACACATTTGAATAGAAGGATGAGATTGCCTCTATTGAGGACGTCATATGAGCCCTTATGCTCGTAGTGAGGAAAAAAGACTAGTTCTGCTCTCTTTTCCAGGTTCTGGTGATTCTGGGTCCTAGCTGGGTCATTTGAAGGTGCTGGCGCCGTCAGAGGTTGGAAGCGAACTTCAGGTGGGTGATTGTTTTCCCCCGAGTGGCTTACCGTTTCTGATACTTGTGGCAATTGGGGCGGACAGGGCCTCTGCATGTGCACAGTGGAGAGCCAACCGGCTCTAGATGGATCCTCAGATGGATGATAAGCACGGCGGCTTGTTGCGTCGCCCTCTATTGCACTTTGCGGGTCCGCTTTCAATGGTTTCGCCATTACCTGACAATCAAGTGGACTCTTCCATGTTTCTGATGTTGCTGCAGCAGACTGTACGTTGATGGTCTGATTCCTAGGTCTTTGATCATGAATAATTGATACTGTAATTTTGTTAGACAATTGATCATTCGCTGTTGGTGGGAAATTTAAATCGATGGCTGTTGTGGCCCCAGGACCTCCCTGGGTTGATAAACCGGGCTGTTCACTGGTGGCCTTTAAACCCACGGCAGTCGAGCTTGTTTCAGTAATTTTTGTTTTGGATTTTGAAGGCAAGTTGAAAATAGGAAAATAAGGGAGGCCCTTGATTTAGTGGCTGGCAAAATGAGTGCTGCTGAGCCTTCAAGCCCCGCTCTCCTTTTCGCCTAGCGTTGTTTTTTAGATTGTTTTTTGAGTTTCTTTTTCTCCCTCCTTGGCAGTGAGGGTTTCAATGAGGCATTAGGAAAGCTGTGGACCATGTCCATATGGACAGTGTCGGAGCAGACAGATCATGTAGTTAATAATTGCGTTGATGTTTGACTAGTAACATCAGTGTGTTCAGAGCCCGCTTTGGGGGGACTGGGACTAGTCCCCGGTGTAATGCGGGCTGGACTTGTAGTGACTGGGCCGACACAGGGGGAAGTATTTTTTCTCTCTGGGGATGGACTGGGTACTATGGCTGAGCATGAGGGCTCTTCAATGGTGAGTGAAAGATGAGGCTCTCGTGTGGGCTTTAATGGTCCTTCTCCATTGTTATGACACTTCACGCTTTTCAAGATTGCACTCAAGATTTCGGGGAGAGACAAAAGTTTGTTGATTATTGGAGAGCAAGGGCAAGAATTTGGAGTGCCAGTTAGCGCCACCAAGCCTTCAAGAGAGGATATCCTGGAGCCCAGGTCCGATAGTGCTGAGGCCAGAGTTTGCATTAGATCGATCTGCAGCTCCATTTTCTGCGACTGCCATAACGTGGCTTTAGCTATTGCGTCTTGCTTTGCATGCAGGGATGTCAGTGAGACCAATATAGAGTTTGTGGTGTCCGAGGAAGTAAACACTGGAAAATCCTGGTCCTCCGTTAAAGTTCTAAGAGAGTTTGAGAGCGGGCTAAGGCCCGGTGAGTGAGCAAGTGAATCTTCGATTCGGGCTTCTAAGGAGGCCAGGAATCGGTTGGATAGTTTGTTAGGTTAGGAAGAATCATCACAGTTGTAACTCTTGTTTGAAGATGATGGTCATTATGTCCAATTAAGGGAGCCCCTGAACATAAGTTTGGGCTGTGTTGAAGTTGGGGCTTCAAAGTTGGATTAGCCGCGTTACAGTTATCAGGGTGATCTGGTGATGTCAGCTGGGCACTGCCATAGACCTGGGCTTGGACTTGCAGCTTGGTTGCAGTGTTTAATACAGTAGTATTTAAGGGGTCAGAGCTGAAAACAGGTGAGGATGAGTTTCTCAGGGCTGCAAAGGAGGCGCTCAGTGAGGCAGAGAGACTGTCCTAGGTCATAGAAGCAACCTCCTGAGAGAGTGTATGCAGCTGATGTGCCTCATGTGAGGCGAAGGATGTAGGCGAGGACAGAGAGGGTTTCTCCAGCATTGAGTTTTTAATGTGAACTGGGCTAGGAGAGCAATAGTTTTCGCTCTGAGTGGCAGCATTAAAATCCGCGTCGGGCCGTAGTGGATGAGTGGAAGGAGAGCCCTTTTGGAGAGGAGTTTTTGCGAAGAAGTCGCTGATCCGAGATTGCGATATTAGGCCGCCTGGGTGTAACGTTGTGTCTTGAGGTGGTGGCGACTCCTGTTGAACCTCCCCGGGAGAGGCGGAGCGGAGAGTGGTACCCTTTCTCCATGGTAGTCTTCTAAGCGGCTTGATGTTTTCCATGGTGAGTCCACAAGGTGTTGTTTGCGGGCTAGGCGGGCCGAATCTTAGACACCTCCTAACCCCTCTCAAGAGTGTTGGATGCCCAGAAGTAATGAACTGGGGCTGCAAGGCAGCAAAGACAGCGACAGCCCGGGGGCGGTCTTAGCAGCTGGCAATAGGCTCTGCGGCGAACCTCCGAACGACTGAGGCAGTGCCAGCCTGAGCCAAGAACCTGGTCAGCAGATTACACCCCCCCCCGTGCCTTGCCGCCTTGGTGCTGGCTCACAGACTTGCAGATGCTCTTATCCCTCACTCCTGGCTCCTGGTTTACCCTGGTCTTTCTCAGTTCATCAGTGGTGAGGCTGGTAAGGGGACCAGGCGCGATGAGGCAAAGCTGCTGCGGTGTTGTTATCACAGCGCTTAGCTTAGCGCTCACACCCGCCAGCAGCTGCTGATCCTCTCGCACTTGGCCAGTCGACAATACTGCTGTGCTGCAGGATAGTATATGTGGCAGTGAAAATTAGAATATGGGGATGGTGTGTACGTGCGCTCAGCAGCATGCCATGTAAAGAAGGATTATGAATCAGCATATAAACAGTGCTTTTCAATTTCGTGCCTTTATCATTTTTTGATGGTAGGAGTTCTACAAAGACCCCTTTCACCCTCTTTGTCATAGTGAGAAAAAGGTTTTTTTTCAGAACTTGATAACTCTAAGAATTGGGTAAATGAATTCAATTTTCTTTAGTTGAAAAAAGCATTTGAGCCTGTTTGAATAGACAAACGTCTTCTATTACTAAGTCCTGAATTTGGTTCTCTTTCTTCTCACAATTTGTAAAGATTCTAAATCTTGTCTCAAACAGTTCTTCAATGAGATTTGGTGTTCCACTGGTGCTAACATTGTTCAACTAACAAACAAACCCCTCAGCTTTGCAATAGTGGAATCTTGAGTTGCCGTACATCAGTATGTCAATGACACACAACTCTACCTACAGACTTCTTTGTTTAACCCCTTCCATGCTCATGACGGAACGGTTCCGTCATGAGCGTCGATTGAGCTGTGCTCATGACGGAACCGTTCCGTCATGAGCCCATAGGCTCATTAGAACCTTCAGCACAGTGCGAAAATTCGCGCCGCGCTGAAGGGGTTAAACACATCCTCATATTGACATCTTGTCTCCTGAAACTCTAACATATATGTCTAAGAAATCAGTCAGGTTAAACCCACATAAAAAAGAGTTCATTCCCATCACCTTAAAATCTAGGAACAAATTTGATCCAGATCCTAATTTTAATTTTGAAATTGTCTCCACCCTGCTTTCCCCCTTTGTGAAATACCTGGGATTCACCTTAGATAATAATTTATTGCTGTCTCTCCACATCAACAAGATAGAACAATTGCCAATCTATTCTTCCCTTCACTAAAGAAAATTAAGCACATACTGACCGATAGTCAAGTGAAAATTGCTGCCCATGCCTTAATCAATTTACAAGGTGTAGGTAATGCCATCTGACTGGCATTCCATGGTCATCTATCTTCCGAAGACTGTTCTCTATGTCACAGTATGTCCAGTATCATATAAAAGAAATTCTTACCATATATCGTCAGTCTTGAAAGAATTGCACTGGCTTCCAGTAGTGGGCAGGATTATGTTCAAAATTTTCTATTTTATGAAACCCTTAACCAAACTTCTAACCATATCAGGGGATCAACTGGGTCTGAGGAGAAAAACACCTTAAATCTGGAAATAAACAATATTTAACCCTTTATAGGTCTTAAAACAAACCAATCTTTGGAACACCCTGCCCATAGCATTAAGAACCCAGCCAAAAGTCCTATCCTTCAGGGAAATATTGAAAATATATAAAGTATATGCCAATCTTACGTAATTCACAAAAGGATGTGGTCCACTATTTTTTATTGCAGTCCAATCTTGCCTTCGGCTGTAGCTCACAAAATAGTGTTTTAAGACTATCCTTACCTTGGAGTTCGACATATTATACAATATATTTCATAATGTTTCTTCTAAAGCATACTAATGCTCTTCGAAACATAATTGCTGTAGATTAACGTTAAATAAGTAAATACCAGATAATTACCTATTTCCTCCTTGATGCCACATTTAGACCCAGCTACAGGATGTTTGCAATTCTGGTGAATGGGAGTAATTGATTTACACACACATCTTACCCTGTAAGTTTAACTGAAAACCAGGTAGGTGTTTCCTTCACTGTCGATAGCGAGCAATTCATTAAGCCGCTGAGGACTTTGTCACTTGCTGTAATATTTCATTTCACCAATGCTAATGAACAAAATTCTTCAAACAGTACAGAAGAGCGAATACATTTAGCCATTTCGATAGATTTATTTTATCTCTTCAAAACCAGGAAGGCAGCGACCTTTTCTTTTCCTGAAATACAATAGCAAAACTTACAGGAGCTCATCTGTCTTGTGTCTTAAGAGCCATTTGGCCTTAATATTCATTCAGAGCGACACACCGCCCTTCCTCTCTGGTCAGCGTGAAAAATGACAAAATGCACATGTTCAGCATGGGCGCCTGTACCTGCTTAGGGACTGAACAGGGACTTTCAGCAGGGGTGACCTTCAGTCTGTTAGACACCCTGGGGGTTTATGCCTTTTTGATTGATGATCTATAAGAACAGTGTAACCTATGAATGGGGTCCCTATCTCGGTAGGCTGATATAGGCACTTCAGTCACTGCGTCATTAAGTCTCTCCTACCTGTCAGCATTGTGACCCCACATTTTCAGTGATGGCTGAAGTAATCATGATAGTCCATCTTCAGTTCTTTCATTACAGACTCCTCTCTGAAAAGGCCCTTTCACTGAATTAAATGAACAGAGGGTCTTTCGTGATACTGGATACCTCCATCTCCCCCACTGACCGTCCAGCTGCCACTTCCTCTCTGAAACAGCCAGCCTGGGCTGACTTTCTGCTGGGATCCCCCAAGTCACCGTCTACAGCTCGCTTCCTGCATTGCACGCGTTTAAAGTACTCAAGCACATGGAAGTGACATGGTTAGCACGAAATGCATAAAACCTTAAAATATTCTAAGAGATAAAACGAGATAGAAGAACGTCAAACCTCCAACCAATAGAAAATGTAATCACAGACACCCGTAAATGGTTTCAAAATCACAAAAATAAAAGAAAATATTCCTGGCGTTTTATCTAGGGCGTTCTGTGCAGGTTGCCATCCAGAATATATTCTCTTCAGGATCGGATTCGGACTGGGACTGTAAGTAGGCCCGGGTACCAATATAAAAATGCCTCCCCCACCTCCTCACATGGTGACTCAGATAGCTGGAGCCGTTGTAAATGTGTACAGACACACTGACTGTATACGTGTTTTGCAAGTAAGTAGACGACTGCGGGGATTTAAACTTGCTGCAGGCAATGTTTGTATTAATATCAGGTAAATCAACAGTCTAAACCGGCACAGCAGATCCAAAAACCGGCCCACACTCTGACCTGTCCGACCAGCCCGTCAGGCACTGCCTGATTGTCCAGTAGGCCAGTACGATTGTTTTAGCCACTGATTGTTCAGGTGCAAAAAACCTGTCCTGTCTGAAGCAAGCACCCGATTCACAGAATCCACATCACCTTACATTTCCACTTACATATTAGATTTACTACTGGAGACAATCCCCGCCAGTTCTGCAGAATGTGCATCTGAGTAAATCTCAAATGGTGACAAAATGGTGGGCAATGTTGGACTGGGAATAAAAATGGGCCCGGGCACGCTAAAAAAGTGGCCCACATTTGCATACTGCCTTTCCGCAAAACACTGCTTTGGCGAAGTTTTATTTACAAAAGTCGGGAGGGGGGTTGGGGTGGGGGGGGGGGGGGATAGGGGTCTCTGACAGAGGCATGCTTTGTTAACTTTACTCAGATAAAAAAAAAATGCACGGATTAGTTCACACTGGTGAAACACACCTGAAAATAAGTGAGGCCACTCCTGCTCAGGCCCCTGCTCAAGATGCATACATTAATGGGCCGGCCCAGCCAGAGAACGGGAGGGACACCTCTGCCCATTGATAAAAGGGAGGTAATGGACGCCCATCTGCTTCCTGAAAGGCCACTCAGGCACCCACAGGGCCCCTGGCAGTTTCCGAACAACACAGACTCCGCCCAAATCAGCCCCCAAAAGCAGCCTACCACTGGAACTCGGTTACCGCCCCTCGGCCATTGCCCGAGTGCCCGCTTTAGCAATCAGACCATGGCAATGTCAGTGCTTAATTTATAAAACAATAAGTGCCAGGCCCTCCGTAGGAGGCTGCCGCAGCTCGCAATACCCATTGCCTCTCTCTCCCAGTGCTGCTAACAACAGTACCAATACAACTACAAACCATCACACTCCTACAGGTGTGACAACTCAGACTATTCAAGGCCCCAAAGGTATAAGAATAGCTTGGCTGCAAGGTATTAGTCATTTTTAATGTATTTTGAATTAATAAACAACTGTTTTTGGGCTCATCTCTTAATCCGTCAAACAGCGCCACCACGTGGCAGAGTGCCATAAGTGCCAGTGTTGACACTTACGTGCACCAGAAACCACCAGCACAAATTAAGCACTGGTGGGCATTTTGTTCTCGTTGATCGGCAATGCTTTTGGTTATTCACCAGCCTTTTGTAGGTAATTTCACACTCTAAAGTTTATTGTGGGACTGCTGGCCTTCTTTCTGCTGACTGTCCCCACCACAAGGTTAGGAATCCTTCTTTTTAAGCAGTGATGGTTCAACCGTCATTACATGGCAGCTTGCCACCCACGTGAGCATTTTTTTCGCAAAACATTGGTTTTGTGGCTGAAAGATAGTTCAATAACTATTTCCCTCTGACGAAAAAGGTTGTTGTTGCTAGCACTCGCTTTTCTTTGAACTCCAGGGGCATCAAGTTAATACATCCTTACAAGCTCTGGTACACACCCTCATTAGACATATTTTTTACACTAAACCTGGTTCATGTTAATGTGTTTCTTTCTAAATTCTAATTGGTGTGTGCTTTTATTTTTTTATTTACCATGTCGCCCCAGAGGCATATCGAAGTAATACACCACAGCTGTTATTTATTATCAATGTAAAGCACGCCTGAGTTACTGCACAGCTGCGGACAGGATGCCTTTGATCACGTGAAATGTTATTCTTCTCTGTTTAAACTTGTAGTTCGTTGCCTGGTATCATTTTCCGCTCCTATTGGTCCGCACTGAGTTGCCATGGGTGACTAGCGGTTACTTTTTGAAGTTCGAGCGCTCTTTCTATGACGCATCCATTCTCGAGGGGACATCAATCGTTGGACTCTAAAATTACAGAGAAAATCAGAGGACATAGTTAGGGACAGGGTCGAAAAATAGAACTTCGACTGCCATTTTTAGCAGCGTTTGAAAAACGCCAAACATGCTGTAGACATATTGAGCTATTTGTAAATTCGAGCAGCGCAAATTGAAAGGACTTACTCAGGGTTCGGAAATGTAAACTGGAACATTTACACAAGCCTGGTTGCTGCAACAATGTTATTTCCGTACATTTTCTCAGTGTGTGCACAGAGAAATGTGCTAAAAACCACCTGTGTAATGCGATAATAAGAGATCTTAGCATGAAAAACCTGTGCCCCTTTGCCTTCTGAAAAAAGCTGGCGATAATAATAGGGTAAAATACACACATGTATGGAACCAGGGCATTAACTCCTGATTATGCATTGATTATGCATTATGCATTGAAGTGTACATTAAGTTAACCCCTTCACTGCGGCGGCTATTCCGCCGTAGTGCTAAGGGGGCGGGGCGGCCGTGCGGCGGCCGCATGCTGGTGACGGAACCGCTCCGTCACCAGCCGCGGTTGGGCTGTGCTTGTGACGGAGCGGTTCCGTCGTGGCCCGCCCCGCTCAATAGAATGCTCAGCGCAGGCGCAGAATTCGCGCCGCGCATGAGCGGCGAGCGGGCCATGACGGAACTGCTCCGTCATCAGCACAGCGCACCCGCAGCTGATGACGGGGCGGTTCCGTCATCAGCGTGCAAGGGGTTAATATGCTAGCTATGTTTTTGTTAGTAATTTTGATAGGTCTTGATTCTTAGTAATTACTATTGACAGATCTTAATAGACATTACTAATGTTTAAACTAACTGAAAATATATGGGGAGAACACCGACATCCTAGTACCTTTCAAACTCTCCCTGTTTTGGGGGCTCTGGTTTTAGGGGCTAAACTGACAGCTTGTAACCTGTGTTAAAAATCTGAGGGTGAAATTTGACTCTCCACTGACTATGATCAATAAAATTGATGTCTGTTCATGTTTTTAAAGAGCCAATTATGAAGCATTTATTTCTTCTCGAATTGATTATTGGAATGCACTATAGGAAAATTGAGTATTACATGTATGGGGATTGGGCATCACCATGTAATACTTTCATAATATCCCAAAGATGGTCCCTGGATTCACACTAATAAATCCTTACCTTAGTCCTGGTAGTCTGGCAAAGATCAGTCAGGCTTTACTAGAGGAACACTTAAGCATTCCAGAGTACCAACATGGATGACAAGTAATTGATATGACTCAAGAGAAATCTAACACCAATTTATAAAAAACAGAGTGTATGTATACCTTAATTTAGACACCACAATGAATGGAATAGCATACAGATAACCTGAGTTATAGATTTTTGAAGCAATAGAAAATCTATGCAAATAATACAGTGAAAAGTTAACATTGTGGTTAATGGAAAAAGACATGTGAGACAATCAGTCACTTGCAGTTCAAGCTGTATAGCATACCCTTGTAGGGTAAAGGCGATGTGGGTCCCAGGAACAAGCCACAACAGTTAGTTAAATTCTACCTGACTCGTGAAGCCCAAGTGCAGAGTTGTCCTGGCTGTCCGTGGTGCTAAATGTCAGCCGCAGGAGAGCTGTTTTTACCAATGAGACAGTGCTTCGGGGAAAAAAGATGCAAAAAGACACCAATGGAGAGGTTGCTGATGTCGGTCGAAGGTTGGATGGAGTTTACTCTTAATGCAGCGTTGAGTAAAGGGATCAGTTGCCGGACTGGTGACCACCAAGCCTTGGCAGCGGTAAGCAGAACAGAAAGGAAATTCAATGCCTGGTGTCCCATGGGAAGGCGTTAGTTGCCTGTAACTTTGTGGAAGGCAGGACTACAGTTCCCACAATGCCCTAGAGACCATCTGCTTTTGGGCAATCCCTCCGAGGGCCAGATGGCCAGATATTCTTCAGATCCGGAGCTTTTTTTTACCTGCAGTTTGCAGAGGACTGGTGCCACTAGTCCCCGGGAGTATAAGGGTGCTTCCGGCTTCCACAGGGATCCCTCTGTCTGGGGAACTGAGAAATAGTCTAGTATGAGTCTCGATCAGGCAGTTCCAAGTACGCAGCCTCAGGTACAGGGTATCCCTCTTTTCCTTTGTGCAAGTTGTTGTCCCTGGTGCGGGTCTCTTCTTCTGTCCTCTTTGATGCAGGTTGTTCAGAACTGAGGTTGGAGTGTTGGGGGCTCCCTTAAATCCTACATTTAGGGGGATAGGGGTTTGTGACCTAGTAGCCAATGGGCAGCTAGTCCCTGAAGCTAATCTGTCCTGAGGTGAGCTCATCTTGGGGTATGGGTCACCTTTTGTACCCAGAACCCTCTATTCTGTCACTTCTAAAGATGGTGTACAGACCAAGCTGCTCACCCTGGAGGTGTGCCTAACCTTCTGGGGGTATAAATCCCTTTGAATAACTAATCTCCTGCCTGTCCAGGAGCATATGTGCTTGGGAAGGGCTGTTTCCTCCACTGCAAGTCAGCCCTCATGTATATTAGAGACTGTGCAGCCTTTGAAGCTCACCTTCTTGATGTGTCTCTTCACTAGCCTGCTTGGGACGAGGGAGGTATGACCGTCTTCCTGTCCAGGCCTTTGATCCTGACTCCTGAGAGTGATCACATTGCCTGGCAGGAGCTCAGAATCCTGTTTTTGCGTGGGCAAATGCAGGAAGCATGGGCTGGCCAGCCAGAGCACAGAGAAACTGGGGCAACCATGTCAGCAACCTCTAACGTAGCCACATGGGTGCTAGCCACATCGCCCTTGTCATCAGACTCATGTCAGGGGTGAGAATGCATGTTGTTTGATACCAAATATGACATATTTGGCAGTACCATAATGGAGCTACCAACTTCAAGAACGCACGGGTGGTTGCCCATGTTATTCTATCGACCCCTAACACTTATAGTAATTTCCAATAGGTAACACCACCATATGGATATATAGACTTGCACTTATATGTCAAAACACAAAACTACTTGAGGGTTTTGAAGTCACTGCTCTACTCTCGCAGTTCGGACTTGCTAAGGTAGAGGGTCATCAAAAGATTTTTGAGAAGTCGTCTCACCCTTAACTTAAGACAAGCTTCATCATTTGATGACCTCTCACAATGGAATAGGTACAATGCCACTCCAGCGGGCTCGACCGAGCATAGCTAATCTTAAACCTGATAGTTATTAGAAATCTGTTGTCAGGACAGTACCTTGGGCCCTGTTCATTTGGCAAGAAGAGGGCATTACAATTACCTAGGATATACTTGAAAACCTTACCTTATTACCAAGTACCTCTGGTATGGTTAAAATCACAAAATGATGGTCATAGCATGAAAAACAATGAATCATTCGAACTTAAAAGGATTCTGAAATTACCAACATGCTTCGACCCCTTGAGTAGCCTAGATGTTGGGCCTCATCCGTTACCGATCAATTCTGCATATAACCGAGCCTCGCAGAATGAAGAGCACTTCAAGTTGTAGTTGACGCAGGCGAGCTCTTCCATCCTTGAATCACATGTCTTTCTGCTTCTAGGTTCACAGATGCTGTGTCATTCGCTCCTCGAAGGGCTGATGTTCGGGGGGCCCTTCTTCGTTGCAGTGCTATTTACTAGCGATTCCTGTTGAATTCCTTTGCTGAATTACCTGTGGAGAAAAAAACGACATGAACATTTAAAGTATAATCGTCTACAAATCTAGAGGAGGTAAAGCACTTTGTGCTACAACTATGTCTAAAGTATATGTGTATACTTATTTGATTATATGCTGAATGGCTATTGGAGATTACGTTTTTTTTCTAGCAGTAAACCGCTTTTCTCTAAAGAGAAAGAGGGACATTAAAGTGGTTACCATTGGTCATATAATTTCACCTAGTTGTAATAGTTTTACAAAGCCCAACACTATTTTTTGTGTGATTTCTTCTTTTTTGTCTAATTTGGAGTCTACAAGACAACGATATTGTGTTCTCCAGAAATTTCCTAGTATGTGAAAATCTTTGTACATTTTTTAAGGGCTTTCTCGTAGCTCTGATTGAACTATGTTATTAGGTATATGTAGGTGGAGAGTCTATATAGATATCATTCTTATATGTATTAGTGGCAGAATTATCGTAAGTGTCTTTCTTTCTTCATTTCTATAGAGCACACTATACCTTAGAATGTTGCCAATTCTCTAGATATCAGAAGAGGGGGATCACCAAGGCAGTCATGAATTAAAAGAGTAAATAGACATTCATTATTAATAGTGGTTATATCAATGACAAATGCTAGAATACATACGCACATTTCCCTATTCGTCTTCATATGCAGGGCACACACAGAAATATCCTGGTCACCATATCTCTTCTTTTACTGGCTCCGTGGAACACATGTCTTTTCTTGTCTCTTAACCTCTTCCCTCACATTACCTTTACTAGCTTTGACATAGTTGGGTAGTCCTGCTTGAGGGTTTAGGGACTTCACTTGGTTTTTCCTGTCGCTCCTGTGGAATCCCAGGTGAGAATTGACACAATACAGGTCTTGGGCCTTCTTCGTGGTAATATGAAAATCAAAGTGATAAATACTCACACCATGGAGGAAGGGTAAAGACTAAAACCCTACCAGTACCATGTACTTCTAGCATAACCCGAGTTTATTATACGACACGCTTCTTGGCAAACTGTGCGGTCGTCCCCTTTGCAGTCACATGTTCTGCAGAAAGCCGATGCAGACCCCATCCACTGACGCATACACTTATATGTCCTCACCTTTAATATATTGCACCCTGCCTCCTAGGCACAGCAGGCCTACGTTCGAGGTACATGACATATATTAAAAATAGTGTACTGACTGTGCAACACAGGGTGAGGGCTCAGTTGAGTTCGAGCAGTTTGCAATGGCAGGCCTGTTGTCAGTAGTTCACTTGGGTCACTCAGGGTGGCACACAAATCTGCTGTAGCCCTGGAAATCCCTTTACCACCTATAACCTGGGTACACCTGATACCATATACTAGGGACTTGTAAAGGGATAACGTCTTTGCCAATTTGGGATTGCCAAGTCAAACATAACAGTTTTAGGAGAGAGCACAGGCACTGGTGTCTGGGCAGTAGACTCCAGTGCACTATAAGAGACCATACATAAAGGGCAATTTCCTATGCCCACATTACCTGAACATGCCTATTTATGAGGTGCAAAACTCAGTGGTTATGAATGTTAACAGCCTGCAGGAATGATCATATTTTTCAACTCTGTCCTTGCTTCACCAGCTACCTGATCATGAACGAGTTATCTGCAAACCACTATGTCTGGAACGTAAGGCACTAAATGACAGTAGACACCTCCTAATCTCATTGTTCCCACATGTTGCTTTAAATCTGTGAGAAATTTCAGTAAAATGTTTCCAAAGTTAAAAAAGCTACAATTGGTAGAAGGATTTCAGTGACTGCCACCTCAAAATGGAACTCGCCATTGAACTTTGTTTAGAAACAGACATACTTCAATTTAAGAGACCCCCTTAAAAACCTGATTTTTCCTTGCTTAATAATTCTATGTGATTCTCTTTCATCTTTACAACAAAGCTAATTTTGTCTAAAATGTTCTATTGTGATATTTTTTTCATAGCACCAAGATAGCCAAAAGGCGAACGCTGAGCTCTACGAACACCTTGCTCGTGCTGCTTAACTCCCTGGAAGGCGGTAGCCTTCCACCTCATTGAGGGTACCGCTTTGGGCGTCCCCTCCCCATCCAACAAGACGGTAGTCCGTTGGACAGGCCTGTCATGGTGTACATGCATGATCTGTGTTCATCTATCACAAAAAAATCAGCCATATGGATCCAGGCAACAATACAGTTGGAAGCTCAAGGCATGGAGTAAACATCTCTTACCATGTGGAGGACGTTTCTATCCCAACACTTCCTCTTTCTTTGACTCTAAAAGTTCCTGCTCCAGTTGTCTAAAAAAGCCCTATGCACTTTATTTTGCATTTTCCATCTCCTTTCTTCTCTATCAGTGAGTGTTTCGTCATTTCCTTTCTAGCCCTTCTATTTCCTAATTCCTCTTCTTTTCTATTGTGTTTTTTTCTGAAGTTTCTTGTAATCTCATTTTTTTCTCTATTTTGCGCTTGATCTTTCACTTCCCATAGTTTTTGGCTCGTTCTGACTATGCCTCTTTTACTATATTTACTCTCCTTTCCTCTACTACTGTTTTCTTTCTGCCTCCTCAGTTGCATGGCCACTACTGGATTGATGGGTGCTAACTTAATGATCTTCACTAAGGTGTTGTTACTGACCTCGTGTAAAGGGTAGAGTCCAAGTTGGTGGGGTGGTTATGAGGCCAATTTTTCCTTTCATAACTTTGACATACGGAATATCCACCCATGCCTTTCCTGCTCTGCACTGAGTTTTATGTATAGTGTTCATTCCTGTGTTCTTTAGTAATCGAACCACCACCGCTGAGCTGATAGGTAGGGTTGCACTGGCATATAGGGCAAGCAGGCAGTGCCCAATGGGCTGGTCTCATCGATCATTGTGTGGGCTATATTTTAGTAGTTGTGGGCTGGTTTTATGGCCAGGTGGGCTGATTTTAGTGTTGATTTCCCTGATATTACCACTTCGCTAATGGGGAGCTACTTTTATTTTGGTGCCAGGGCCTATTTTTTGTCTCAGTCCGACCCTGTTGTTGGGTTACTTATTTTAACAAGCAAATTAAATAGGTCTAGCATCTGCAAGCTGGTGAGCTTGTTACATTTTATTTAATTGGAATTACGTTCTGCAAAAAGTAAACATTTTCAAACATGCCATTTTGCTGCTACATATGGTAGTCTTCTACTTTCAAGGAAATTATGGATTAAAAAAATGTATCCTTGCACATAATTGTAATAAAACAGTATGGGTGCTCCCTGGCATATGTGTGATTAGGATAGGTTTAGAACACTTTTTAGTTTTAATGTACATCACAGGCAATATGACTGTTATTGGTGCTTCATTTTAAGTGGAAGACATGATCCTGTAAAATGCCATCACTCAAATTGTAGTCAATGGCTAAAGTAGGCTGACTAATTTCAACATGATGTACAATGTGGAGAGCAGAAGCCAAAGAATGACAGTTTAATATACCAATTGATGAAGAGGGCTGACCTAAAGCCCTCTATTCATGTATTTGTGTTTGTTTGCTTTTTAATACATGAGGCTGGCAAAACAGCAAAAGCGGTCTCTAGGCAGACCTAATAATAAGAGAAAAAAATTACAAAACCAGCATGAGTGAAGGGTACCATGTTGTTCCTCTGCCCCCAATCCCGCCTCTCTCCGAAGAAGCACCCACAAATTACTTCCATGCCCAGTCATTCTTTCGCTCCGCATACTGCACACCAGGGTCTTCTGGAACATGGTGAACCACTCACCACTTCAGTGCTCCTCAAAGCACAATCATCAACTGCACTTTTCTTTCCCCTCTTACACCTTGCTCCAATTGCTTCATTCTCTCCCAACTCTTGCATCTTGAGTGTCCCATTTTTACCTTGGAACCTACTGACCTGTCCACCCATGTTTCCCTAGGTGTACCTTGTTTCACAGAGCCAATGTCCTTGACAATGGCTTACTGAAACGTTATTCACTCCACTAATGTACAATATGGATAAAGACTAAACTGCAACAGTGGTCAAGAACCGGTTAAACCCACTTACTGGGTCTCGGCGGCGGGGGACCTGCCCAAATCTTCCATACCTTCCATACTTAGTAAAAGGAGACACAGGAGCCTTCGTCTGCGGGAGGAACCCAGATTTATTTAGCTCGGGCTATGGAACAGAGTCCCAAGCTAGTCAGAGACAAAACCCAGGAGGCTGCTGCTTCACTCTGCAGCTTACAAGCCTTTTATCCTTTTTTTATCCCAGTCTTTTGGCTGTTAGTTCATTTTTTAATCAGGGCAGTGTTTGCAGTTGATAACCAGATCCAGACGATGTTTGTAGATGGTGAACTGGTCAATGCTTGGTTCACAAATCATTGTTCACTCTGCTTTGATCAAGGTTCAGTCTTTCAGGTCATTGTTCAATTGCCTTGATCAAAGCCTGGTCTTTCAAGTCTTTGTTTATTCACCCTGATCAAGGGCCAGCAGTCAGACCATTGTCCAGATAACCTGATCACGGTGTCAAGGATGTTTACCAGGCTGGGAGCAGGAGATGGAAAATAAATCATCTACTCAGGGTGAGAGTGTCTTGTGGCTTTCAGTTGAACTGTAAAGAACAGGGGGGGTTGGGTGTGTGACAGTTCCTGGGCAGAAATGCAGGCTGCAAGATGGTTTTTGTCGTGTCAGTTAGAATTTCCTCAGGCATCAGCAGAAATGACCAGGTGGGACGTTTGGAAGTGTTTGACACGAGATGGCAATGAAAAAGCAATGGAGTCCCGGTACAAATGATGCCGATCAGAAGAACACTTTTCCTCAGTGGTAACTACCCTAACACAAAGAAGAGTTACAGAGCAGGCGGCAGTGAGTCTGGACACAGACACACACACACCAATATGTGCAGCAGTGCAAGAGTCCCTGCATGTTAGAAATAAACATCCATTAACTCTACCTATTCAGAGTATCACTCAAGTTTGTGAACATCTTTTCAAAGTTAAAAAAAATAAAAAATATTGGCACTGGTAGTGTAGGTTTACCATTGCAAATTACCCCATCCCTTGAGTGCCGTCGCTTTGCCTCCATACTCCAACCTCCTAAAGTCTCACATGCCACTCCCTACTAATCCCCACCTTCCTGTTTCTCTTTATGCCCCATGCTTCCAACTCCCTACTTGTAATTGTGTGTCTTGTAGTGGGGTCTGACTGGGCTCATATGATATCCTAACCTTCCTAAGCCCCCTTGTTCCCCATGCCTATTTGTAATATGTATGTGTCTTGTAGAGTGCTCCTACTAGCCTTGCATACTACCACTCCTCTCTCCCTCCTCACTCCCCTTTCGCTCCCTGCCCCGTATCTTCTTGTACTGCTTCTGTGTCTTGTAGAGTGCACCATTTCATTGTCGCAAGATTCTCACTAAATAAGTGACTCAAATACAGTCCCAATCTACTGCTACAATAAATTTGTGCATCAGCCTCTCACCCTGATTTCATCCTTCACACTGCTAGGCTACAGGTGGGAAAGTCATAACACCCACACTGTGCCCACTCCGAAATGGCATGCAAACCTCCTTACAGATGTATTTACAAAAGACAACCAACTTTTGTGTAGTTTTTGTGGTCGTTGTTAGCCGCAGTTTTATTACCGTTACACACATACTCATTTTGAAAACCTCTGGACATAATTTTATGGGCAGGATCATAAATCATTATCATGAACCATCATAAAATCGGGTGTCATAAATCACAAAGTGTTGCACATCATAAATCATAGGTCATAAATCATGTGGGTGTTGTAAATCATTTGTGTCATGAACCGTCATAACTTGGTGTCATAAATTATTTGCATTACCGATCATAAACCCATAAATCACTTGTTTGTCATAACTCATTTGCATATCATGAAACATAAATCACCCTGAGAGTTCGTTCTTCCACTGTTTTGCAGGCGTATCTTCTTTCTCTTGACTTTTGGGTTCACACATTGTTCTGTTGGTTTCCACGCCCCTTTGCGTGTGGGCGGTAGCCTCTCCCCTGAGTTAGGCCCCAACTCGCTACCTTGCTAGTCTCTTTTTGTGCCCTGCCATCTGGCGGGGTCTGTGCTGCTACCCCCTTTTGTGAGCCTACTCACCCTGCCGTAAGGCATCCCAAAGTCAGTGGCCCTCCTTCTACACACCGCCCTGTCGGTGTGCCTCTATAATGAATCAATGTACCCTTCTTATCTGCCAGCACTGAGACACTGCTGTTGCGTACGTGTAGGTAGGTCTTGAACATCCTTTGGCGCCGCTACTCAGCTCCACAATGTAGTTGTGAGCTGTAGTTTGGGAAGCGGGACCTTATATTCCTCCCGCACAACTTTCCCATTGAGGCAAGCAGGTGTAGTGATTGGAGGGTTCGAAACATCTCCTGGCACCCCCATTGGCCAGGTGACTAGGTGCCTTACTGGCGTGATTTTTTACCAAGCAGGAAGTGCCTCTTCTGCTTCGGGGCGCTTCTAGGCGGCTGGTACTAGATCACTCCAGAGCTCCGGCATCTGTTATGCTACTGGCCCTAGAGGTCCCCCTCAGGGGCGGCCACTGCAATAACACCCGCACTGTGCCCACTCCAGAATGACATGCAAATCTCCTTACAGCTGTATTTACAAAAGACAGCTAACTCTTGTGTAGTTTTTGTGGTCGTTGTTGGCCGTAGTTTTATTACCCTTACACGCGCACTCATTTTGCAGAACCCTAGACATAATTTTATGGACAGGGTCATAAATCATATCATGAGCCATCATAAAATCCGGTGTCATAAATCACAAAGTGGTGTACATCATAAATCATTCGGGTGTCGTAAATCATTTGTGCCATAAACAGTCATAACTTGGTGTCATAAATCATTCGCATTATCGGTCATAAACCCATTAATCACTTGTTTGTCATAACTCATTTGCATATCATGTATCATAAATCTGCCTGACAGTTCGTTTTTCTGTTGTTTTGCAGGCGTATCTCCTTCCTCGCCACTTTTGGGGTCACACATTGTTCTGATGGTTTCCACACCCCTTTGTGTGTGGGGGTAGCCTCTCCCCAGAGTTAGGCCCCAACTCGTTACCTTACTAGTCTCTTTTTGTGCCCTGCCATCTGGCAGGGTCTGGGCTGCGAGCACCATCTCCATTTGCTATCCCCTTTTATCAGGCCTACTCACCCTGCTGTAAGGCATCCCAAAGTGAGTGGTACTCCTTCTACACACCGCCCTGTCGGTGTGCCTCCATAACCAACCAATGCACCCTTCTTATCTGCCATGCCGCCAGGGAGGCTCACATCTTCCTGTGGCTCCCCCGTGCTGTCATTTTTGTTTACTCCTTTGTCTCTTGTTAGGTGCAGCCTGCTAGAATCATCGCACCCCACTGGTTGTCCCAAAATACACATATCCCATCCTCTGACAGGTGAACCCCATCCCACCCGTAGAGCTTCAGGTGGCCCGGGTGAATGAGGCCATAACTAATGCTCTCTAGGCCATTGGTCTTGCAAAATTTGGTTACAGCGGTATTCAGTTTCCTCTTTGAGTTCTAGACATCCTTATGCCCCTAGCCACACAAGCCGGCTGATCAGTTCGGACCATAAGATGGTGATGTTCCCGAAGCATAGCACCACCTCCGTTATGTCCGCCTGGATGGCGAGGAGTGGCTCCTTTCTCCCCAGCCGGGCTAAATCTTTCCAGCCCAGATGAATTATCAATATGTCTGGGTGCCAGGCAGTATATGCCTGTGGCTCCTCGAACACTGCTGGAAGTTGGTCCCAAATCATTACCGGGCAACCACACCAACGGGCCCATGTGTTGACAAGCCTGCCTCCCCACTTGCAGCCTCCCCACTGCCCCCACAAATTGATCCGGGAAATAAATGAGTGACCCACTACCCATACCATCTGGGGGCGCTGTCCTGCTGAGGAAATAAACACAATGTCAGGCATCCAGATACTCCTGTGGTTGTGCCCCCGTGTGTACCCTCTCTGTGTATTTGCATTGCAGGGTTCGTTTACAGCAGCTGGGGTCTCATGTACGTCCTGTATGCTTTGGACTGCCACCTGCCGATGGCCTTGATCCCCTTTTCAGACATCCCATGCTGGTCTGCCGTGGTCGCCACCCCAATCCTAAATGATCTGCTGAGCCTAAATGCCCCAAAGAATGTGGTCGAAAAGGCCGGTTTGCACAGGTTCAGCTCATATATGTCCTTTGCTATGTCCCCCAATGCATCCAGGAGCAAGGCCAATCTATTGAAGTCTATGGGTCTCCGGATATCCGCTTTCACCCCTTCCGAGCACTTCCAACCTCTCATTGCTACGTTGATGTAGTAGGAGGCAGTGAGATCCTACCCTGTGAGTAACTTAGAGAAGTGTGTTACCGTTGACAGCTGAGCCTGGGCCCAGGACCTTGACTTATTGTTCGTGAATGCCCACTGAATAAATTGCTCTACAGCCTTCCTTGTCTCACCTGCATCACCCAGTGTCTGGATATTTCCTATGCGCATCACTGTCCCTGCGTATTTCTAGTAGCGTTTGGCCGCCAGGCGGGGTAAGGGCCTGATTCACTAGTAACGAGAAGTCCGTCCCACCAGAGACCATAAGTTGCGAGCTGCCTGGGTCTATTAGGTGCCATGGTAGCCCTGAAACTAGTCCCTGAAGTTGAGTACCTGCAGCCCGCACCCAGGCCCTTAAATAACAGAAGAGCAAATGACTTCAAGCATTCCTGCACTATCGCGCCAATATGCTCACCACTCATGTTGTTATTTCCGTTCAGCCTTGCCATCGCCAGGATGGCTACAGGTGGCAGCTCGTCCCTCTTGGACCCTCTCTTGGCTGGAGGCTTCTTTGGTGCTTTTAGTGGGGCCCTCTGCCTCTTCCTGAGTGCTAACTGACCTTTGGCTTCGATGGTTGCTTGTGTCCTCTCTTGGCCTCCTCTTCCATGTGTGCCTGCAGCCAGCTGCTCCCGTGTGCCTCTGATGCTGCCCTGATCTGCCGCAACAAATCTCCTAACTCCGCTGGTTGATCCTGATCCACTCCATTGTGGTTCGCCATACTTCGTGGTTCTCCTGTTGGAAACGCGGCGGGGGCAGCCGCCTTATTTATGCACCATTAAGATAATGGGGTAATCCAAAAAGGTACAGGACCTGGGTATAACACGTTATTAGAATACAGCGGTCCAAGACCTCTATAGTTTTCAAACTGAATTCATCAGTAAGTGTTCATTAATTCAGAAAATTTAGGGGCATATATACATTGATCAGCTCTGTCCATTAATGCATATGTTTATAAAAACAATACAATGGTCTGGGCATAAAGGTAAGCAACAGTATCAATAAAGAGCAATATTTTTAATCCATTACTCCTCAGTCAAACAAATTTACAAAAGTTCATGATTGCAAAACATTACAGTCGATAGTGGTTGCCCCAAAAGGAGCGTGCAACATAGCAAAGAGGTGCCAAAAGGGGTGTGGATGGTTATTTAGAGAGAAAAGAAAAAATCAAATAGGTAGTGACACAAAATATTCAAGTTAATTGGCAAAACAGTAACGGATCAACATTAACCCATCCTGTAAAACCTGACCGCCAAATTATTTAAAGGAGATTTTTTCATACATTTTCTAGATGAATATATCAAAAATGTATGCACATCAATATAGAGAATGTAAGTCGGGTCCAGGTTATATATATATACAACGTCAACGTTTCGACTCGTCATAGGGCCATACGGTCATTTTATGCCTGTTTCACGGAGAACTCACGGAGGCTGCCTCCGTGAGTTCTCCGTAAAACAGACGTTTTTGCTAATTGAATAGTACGCAGGAGAATTAGAGCGTATACTTCCAAACCAGTATGGGCTCATTAAAAACTAACTGTCGAGGAGGATTTTTTCAAAGTGACAGAACCCAATTACAGGGTAACATCCATCAACCATCACTTAATGAAACTCGGATTCGATCTGGAGTTTATAAGGATATAGAGCCGCCAGCTTGTTACGTGGGATTTCTTACCACTTTACACCGCTCAGGGGACATCTATAATCCCTTGGTTGCCCCACTCTTTTATTGTCCTGATGAAGACTCGCATGGCCCAGGTATAAAATTACCGTATGGCCCTAAGACGAGTCAAAACGTTGATGTTGTATATATATATATAACCTGGACCAGACTAACATTCTCTATATTGATGTGCAAAATGTTTTGATATATTCATCTAGAAAATGTATGAAAAAATCTCCTTTAAATAATTTGGCGGTCAGGTTTTACAGGATGGGTTAATGTTGATCCGTTACTGTTTTGCCAATTAACTTGAATATTTTGTGTCACTACCTATTTGATTTTTTCTTTTCTCTCTAAATCACCATCCACACCCCTTTTGGCACCTCTTTGCTATGTTGCACGCTCCTTTTGGGGCAACCACTATCGACTGTAATGTTTTGCAATCATGAACTTTTGTAAATTTGTTTGACTGAGGAGTAATGGATTAAAAATATTGCTCTTTATTGATACTGTTGCTTACCTTTATGCCCAGACCATTGTATTGTTTTTATAAACATAAGCATTAATGGACAGAGCTGATCAATGTATATATGCTCCTAAATTTGCAGAATTAATGAACACTTACTGATGAATTCAGTTTGAAAACTTATTTATGCACCAAACAGCTGCTCCCACACGTGGACGGCTAGTGATTTGCCAATCCTTGCTGTAAGATTGTTTTTACTCTTTAAAATACTAATTGCTGCTTTTCTTCTTTTCTCCCTTGTTTTTTTATATTAGCAGTCCATCAATGGTGGACTTGTATATGCGGCTTAAAACTGTGTTAAATGGCCTGCTCAGATGACCGAGGCCCTGACCATGCCTCGAGCTGAGCGATGTGGCCTTGGCTCACAAGCCACTCAGAGACGAGCGCGGCTGTTGATTTAATGCGCTACTGTGAGCTTGTAATTTATGCAAATTTATTTATGGAGAATGTGGGCCTCAATTGCGCTACTTCTCACCTGCCAAGCGAGTGTTCTACTGTTTTAGTTAATTCCTCTCTGTAACTTTAAATCCGATTGCCACAGTCATGGAGGGTGGATACCCGCCATCTGCAATTTGTTTTTGAAATTGCCTGCCAGCGATCCCCCCAGCCTGCATGGTGAGCTGGACTCAAACCGCGGTTTCCCAAGCGGTAGTCAGCCCGTCCGCGTCACTTCCAAGCATGTAGGCGGGGCCAAGCTTGGAAATTCCCCACGCTGTGTGGGGGATAACGCTCCGGCTAGAAGCATTTGGAGAGGCCGCGCCTCTGTACCTTGCTATGCAGGCTCCTGCCCCCGACTTCCCGGACTTCACAGTGCTCCTTCCGACGTCAGTTACCGTCCGTCGCTCTAAAAGCTACTTTGGCTTAAATACGCCGGTGCCGGACATTCGCCGTAGTCGATCCCCGTGGAGCCGGGGGAAAGTTAGCCTGATGCTGAGGAATCCGGTAAGGCCAAGCTTGGAAATTCCCCACGCTGTGTGGGGGGATAACGCTCCGGCTAGAAGCATTTGGAGAGGCCGCGCCTCTGTACCTTGCTATGTAGGCTCCTGCTCCCGACTTCCCGGACTTCACAGTGCTCCTTCCGACGTCAGTTACCGTCCGTCGCTCTAAAAGCTACTTTGGCTTAAATACGCCGGTGCCGGACATTCGCCGTAGTCGATCCCCGTGGAGCCGGGGGAAAGTTAGCCTGATGCTGAGGAATCCGGTAAGGCCAAGTCCACAAGCTCTTCATCAAACCACAGCAACAATTGAAAATCCTTCGGCACCTCTCCTCAGTTCCACGATGTAGTAGTGAGCTATAGTGTGGGGAGCGGTGCCTTATATCCTCCACCACGACTTTCTCATGAGACGGGCAGGTGTGGTGTTTGGGGGGTTCGAAACATCACCTCCCCCCTGTTGGATAGGTGACTAGGCGCCTTACTGGTGCAATTTTTGGTGTGCAGCAAGCGCCCCTTCTTCTTCAGGGTGCTTCCAGGCGGCTGGAACTAGATCCCTACAGGGCTCCAGCGTCTGTTATGGTGCCGGGCCTTGAAGGCCCCTTTTGGGGGTGGCCTCTGCAACTAAAAGCTCGAATCAGGCTTGAAGCAGATACCTGTTTCTGGCTCAACGCCTGGGTCTCTTGGAACCTCAAGCTTAAAACCAGTAGATCGTTCACGGGAGGAGATGAGGTCTAGTGGCTACAGCTGCTGACCATGTACCATGGAGGACCAAGTGCAGATCCTGACTCGACTCAGCATCCTTTGAATAGCCACAATCTGTCAGAATTTGATGTGAAGCACTCATGTCTGGGGGCAAGACTATACTATGCCAAAAACTTTTCAAGAATTAAAGAAAAGGCATTAATCTTTGAGATCAGACAGTGATGCTCGTCTAACGGCTAAATGGTCCAGTGTGAAACTGGAACATCTGGGATCAATCCTGGCTTCCATGTTTGACTAAACAGTGTGAACTTAGGCATATACTTTATTTCTCTGAGACTGCCTTTTGTTCCACATGGGAGCACCTTCAAGTGAGTTCAGCATATGCGCTGTACAAAAACAAATTTTAATAAATATTTTTAAATTATTATCTGCTGTTATAGGGTGAATGACTTCTCTGTGTAGTATAACCTAGGGTACCAGCCAATTAAACTACTACTTCTGTTTCTCGATTAGTTCGTTTCTACAAATATCCATGCAAGATTCTAATTTGTGCCTGCTGCTTTTGAATTTCCAAAATAAAAAGAGAACATAACATTTTTCTCAGTGTCCTTAAAAAAAGCAAACCATCCTTCACTTGAGAAATAAATCTGCATTTTTTGGTGAGAGCTTGGTGGAAAGTGTGCTGAAAAAAGCCTAGAAGTTAGCACCTTATATAAAAACAAGAATAAAGAATTATTATTGTTCACATTTAAATCTAACAATGTGGTACTTCATAAAGTGGATTGCAAATGCCAGAAGTCAAGTACAAGAACGGTTTCAGAGTCAAAATATAACGGAAGAACTGAAGGAAACATCCATACCCTGGTTTCACGGTGCGGCTTTCACTGGTGGTTGTTTGTATTTAAAACTGACCTAAATTTGAAAAATTACAACTCAACGGGCTGAATGAAACAAAAACATTCCTATTTGTTGAGGTCTTGTTTATTCTTGCAGTTGTGAATTTTAATGTTAGGAAACATTAACATATGGGCAGTTTTTTTTTAATGTAACTGGAAGCCCTGCTAAACAATGAGCCTTTTCTTTGTGGAGGAACACGGTTTCTCTGGTCGTGACCTTCATGCAGAGAAAGGAAAGCTTAATGCATTTGGAATACTATATTTCAACACTTGCTGTATTGTATTATAAAACACTGACGTAAATAAAATTGAGGGGGCCTCCCTGCAAGGAACGTGAAAGGGGACCCCTCCGGGCTCAATCAATAGCTCTCTGACCAGAGTGGTGTGCTGAGGGAGCCCCCTGGAGCTTCCCCCCCTTCCCCACCACCACCGGGGCTGCGGGGGCCCGTGGTACGCCCCTGTTATAAAAAATTACACAGCGCTTCATACCCCACTGAGGGGGCGAAGTGCCTTCGGTATGGGTAGCAAACTACACAGAACAGGAGTTTGTGGTTGAAAGGGTGTTGTCAACAAATATGTCCTTAATGAGGGAATGGCTATAGTGCTGTGCATGATGGACCATAGAGGTGCTCTTATCTTGTATGGGTAGCAAGGCCTAGCGCAGAGGAAGGCAAGCCAACAAATTAACAGAGAGAGCCGAGCCAAGGGCTGGTTCTGGGTCTAAGAGCCGATGGACAAGCCAGCAGCAGCTTAACTCAGCATCATGTGACTCTAAGCAATAGCTCACTTAATCCCCCCACCCCCACCCCCGCCACCTTGAAACCTTAAGGTTAAATTGTTTGCGCTTCAAAAGTATGAATTTTTTTAACAGAAATAAAACACAGGAAGAAAGAGAAGAGTGAAGGAGGCCCAGCAGTCAAAGCACAACATCCTCCCTGGAGAGCAAAAAGAACAACAGATGGACCTGAACCTTGTAATAAAAATCTGAAGTTTTACCAAGAAGTGAGGCTCATATTGTGCTCTTTGTAAGCACATTTACTACAGTAAAAATTAAACGAGCCACCGGTTTGTAATAGAATATCTGTAAAAAGGGGCGCAATTTGACCAAAATTGACGTAAATGAAAAAATCATAGACTCATGGTTATGATCCATGTAGACGTATGCACTTTGGTTATCCACTAAATCCAAACCCTCAAAAGAATAGACATTTACTAAAAAATCATAGGTTTCCTGAAGTACTTCTAGTGCCCCTGACCATTCTTGTGGCTTTTCGATGAGGATAATTTATAGAATTATGCAAAAGCACATGGCTTTCTTTCTCCATGAACAAAACTCTTCCTGTGGAAAAAATCCCTACCCCAAATACCATGGAATATGGTGGTGTACTCTTTTATTTTCAACCCACTAAAGGAAATAACTAGCACTGACAGTACATATTCAACAAGGAACAAAGCCGTGACTAAGGTAAGGTAGAAGCTGGGTTGATTGCTAAATTGGAGGTTCTTGTAGATTAGGTAGCGATGTACCTGTTTCGGAACACCCACGTCTAATATTATATAAATTAGGGCTATTAAGATAGTTGATAGAAGTTACTCATGTCCGAGATGCCTAGGTATGGTCAATGAGTACCAGTGTGATTTGTTCGGCAGGATGTCAGCGGAAGGAGACACACTTTTAACGAATTGCAAACCAAGGTGGCAGGAATTGGTAGATGCACTTCCCCCTTCAGCAGTGTATTAATACTTGGAGTTAAGGGTGAAAGTGATGTTTTTGTTGATGAATTGTTAAGATTAAGATTTAAGTGGAGTGTGTGAAATAGCCGGGGAGTGTTAGCAAAGGTGCACTAGCTGTGTGGTGTTGGCGAAGGTGATATTTAGGTGGTGTAGGTAGATTGTAGTGAGGAGTTTTGCAGTAGACATAGTATGCCAACTGCAAACCAAAATCTTCTGTGTGACTAAGTTCATTGCTCGATTATGTGTGACCCAATGTTTCAAACGCAAAAACATGAACTTGGCAGATAATGTGATCCAAGTCCAAACTATACATTTTAGTACTAAGGATTCACAAAAATATGCAAAGTTAGCTTGCTGAGAAAACTGCATTGAAAACAAGTAAGCAGATGAATGTGAGTTTAGGTGTTAAATACCCGAATGATCAGATGGAGAATTTAGGTACAGATAATCCCAAGTAAGAGTGCTAACATTCAAAGCAAAATAGATACGCATTGAAAATGTTCATTTTGACAACTTGTTCTGAAGCATGGATTCTGGAGTGGGCCTTTCTTGTTCAAAGGATCAGCCTGTTCTAGGACAAGGCTTTTTGGATTGGACACTAGCACCATAGGGCTTCTTGGGGCTACAGAATTCTCTTTCATGCAGCAATAGTTATCAAGTGGAATGTCAGCGCATAGTTGATGTGGGTGTAAAATATTACATCACGAAGAGTTAAAATATTGGTAAAGTTGTACTTATGAGGAATGTGCACAATCCTGTGGCTCTATATTTGCCATTGTGTTCTATTGACCATATAAAGAATGCCATCGGTAGAGAGCACAGAGTGCGGCGGTCCAAGATGGCCGCAACCTGAAACTCTCCGTCCCGACGAGCAGCTCGGGATTGAAGGGCAGACTCCGCGGCAGTGTTTCTGCGTGAAAACGGCTGATTCTTCGGAAGTCTCCAGCCACATATCGGCAAGTTTCCGCTCAAAAATAAGTTTTTTTTAATAAGACATGGCCTTAATTGCATCTCCCTGACTAGCGGCCGCCATTTTTGTTTTTCCTACGCAGCGTTTTTTTTCTCATTTTTTTCCTCGCTGCTACCCTGTGCGCTGCCTTCATGGTCCTTTTTTTTCTAATATTTGGTGAGGACCTTTTGTTTCAATACTGGACATGATATTTGGGGCTGGAAACTCTTCAATACACCCCTGTTGGGTTTTTTGAAAATCACCTCAGATCCACGGGGCATATTATCAAGGACCGGTGTTAAAATTATCGCCGTTTTATCAGCAGGAAATTGCCGATAAAATGACGATAATGGGCTTGATAATACACTATTGTTAATTCCCATAGAAGCCCATGTTAACACCAAAACATGGGCTTCTATGGGAATTAACAAGGGCATATTATCAAGCCCATTATCGCCATTTTATCGGCAATTTTCTGCCGATAAAACGGGGATAATTTTAATACCGGTCCTTGATAATATGCCCCCACATCTGTTAAAGGAGTTCTGTTTCCATCTGCGTAATGCTACAAGAACGATATTCCTATTCATTGGATAACTTTGGCGGTTGTTGCTGATTATATACTGTCTGGCAGTATACCCCACTGAGGTTTTTTTTTTTAATTGTTTTTTTTTCAACTTGATTACTTTTGGCTCTTCATTTCTACGACTTTGGCTTCTGCCTTGAATGGTCTTCCTCATTTTTTGTTAGAATATGGTCCAATTGATAGTTGCTCTACATTCATTTTATCTCTGTCACTACTATTTGGGACTGCCGCAATTGGCCCCTATTTGGTGTCACTTTTTTTTGCTCTTTGCCTCACCCTCTTTCAGTTTATATCTTCAAAATGGATTCCTCACACCCAACCAAGGTTCATGGCACTACTTCTGGTTCTCGTAAAGATCCTGCTGCATCTTTCTGTAAACGTATCAAAAAGGATCCTCCATCTCCATCAAAATCTCCGCTTCCTATAACGCTGGAGGATATTATGGAGGAACTGCGTCTCATCCGTCCTTTTATGACTGATACGGCATCAACTCTCCAGAGGCTGGACGACAAATGGTCTAGTCTTGATATGAGACTTACAGATGTAGAGCAAAAGGTCAGTGATGCTCAGAATGTTGTAGCCAAGGTTGCCAGCCTTACCAAAGAGGTTGACCAGCTCAAGAAGACCTCAGAGGATTTGGAAAACCGCAATAGGCGCAATAACCTGCGCATTTATGGTATTCCGGAAAATTCTGAAGGGTCTGACATCATCCAATTTCTGAAGACCCAAGTTCTTCCAATTGCTGGTCTCCCTAAACACATGGATGTTAACATTCAAAGAGCTCATTGTCTTGGATCAAAGAATTCATCTTCTACTTCTAAACCTAGAGGTATTATTGCTTACTTTCTCCTATATTCAGATCTTATAATTATTCTCCACTTTGCTAAGCAGCATAAGCAGATGCTTTGGTCTGGTCATGAAGTTTTTTTGACTCAAGATGTTTCTAAATCCACTGCTGCTTGACGGAAAGAATTCCTGGATCTGAGACCTGCGCTGAGAACAATGAATCCCCGATATGGCCTACTCCACCCTTGTTTTTTCAAAGTAACTTATAAAGAAAGAACGTTTAGCTTTGATGATCCTGCTGGCCTTCGGAAGTTTATTCACACTCACAAGGGAGAACTTATGGAACTGAGCAAACCTTAATTGTTCTGTTAACTACTTGATGTTTTGTATTGCCAATATTTTCTCTTCCTATTTTGTCCATTGATGTAACTTTTGTTTTTTTCCCCTTGTTTTACAGGTCTCCCCCCTGCCGCTTTGTTGTATATATCTCTTATTCGTGTCACCCCGATGTCTGTCACGTGCAACTCATTTCGCTGCCATCCCTTCCTAACTGTTGGTAAGTTCCCTTAATTTGTCTCATTTGGTTACATTTAGTCTTCGGACTTTTTTTCCCTTTATTTCTTTTGTTATAATTACTGTTTAGGTAACCAATTTAGTTTCTTTGTTTCTCGCTCGTGCGGCCGTCTGGTTCCTCGCTGCCCCCTCTCACAGTAATGTCTCCTTTTCAAATGTCTTTTATGACTAACGACCCTTGGCTTTTTGTCATCCTCCACTTGACTTCACCTCTTGGAGGATTTTGCCTCCTTTTCTTCTCCTCTCTTCTATATTTCACCTCTTCCTTCTTCCCTTCTTCCCCCTTCTATTCTTCTCTCTGGTTTCCTTTTTTCTTACCACTTTCCTCCCTTTCCTTCAGGCAATCTTCTTCCTATTCAATTTATTCTGCTTTTTTCTCCTTATTTACTCCAGCTTCTGATTCTCTATTGTTTTCTCAATTCACCCTTATCTCTCTTCCTGTGGTGGTCAGGGGGCTTCATGTTTTCTTAGTTAACTTCTTTTCAATATCTCTACCTTGCCTACTTTTCTCTTCTCTATCTACAACTCTACTATTCCTCAAACTCTCTCTCCTATCTGTTTGTCTAATGTTCCACAATTTCCAAGGATGAACGGTCTACGCGTCATTTCTTGGAATGTTAAAGACATTCGCAACCCTGTTAAGAAACAACGTGTTTTATCCCACTTAGCAAGACTAAAATGTCAAGTTGCAATGCTGCAAGAAACTCATCTTACGCTTAAGGATTTGTCTTCACTGCGCAAACAATGGGTGGGCGAAGCCTTCTGCTCTCCGTCAGTAAATAACAAAAATTGTGTTATTATTTTGTTTCATAAATCGTTATCTATTCAGTTAAAAACTGACCTTCATGATACTAATGGTAGATGGTTGTTTTTGGATGTTATGGTTAATAATACAAATTTATCTTTCTGCAAAGTTTATGGTCCCACTGGTGTAGATTTAACTTTTTGGAACGATTTTTCTACGCTTCTCTCCTCACATGCGACTGATGACTTAATTGTCGGTGGCGACTGTAATCAGCTCATGGACCCCGTCTTAGATCAGAATTCTCAGGCTAGATATGTACCCAATAAGATGCAAAAATCCTTTTACAAAGCTATCTCTTCCAGAGGCCTTATAGATTCCTGGAGGATTTCCCACCCTGATACATTAGAATTCTCCTTCTTTTTCTCCTGTTCATACATCACACTCTCGCTTAGACCATATTTTTCTCACTTAACACACTTTCCAATTCATGACTAATGTTGATATAGGCTCTATCCTTATCTCTGATCACGCCCCTGTCATTCTGGATATTGATTACCCCTCGTCCATTTCTACCACTCGGTGTTGGCATTTCAAAAATTCCCTTCTTCTAGATTCCCAGTTCACTGAGCACTTTACTCTTTTCATGGAGGAATTTTTCCACAATATTCTTCACTCCACATCTCAATTTCGGTTTATTTGGGACTCTTTTAAGGCCGCCACCAGAGGCTTTATTATCGATTTTGTCTCTCGGAAGAAGAAAAAAGCTCTTTCTCAGTATTCACACATTCTTAAACAAATAAAAGAGCTTGAACATCTTTTTTTCATCACTCACTCTTCTGATGTACTTTCCTTCCTCATTAAAGCAAAAATGCAACACAATAAACACTCATGGGATGCCGCTTGCAATAACCTTCTTAAATTTAATGCAAAAATGTATGGTGGGCGTAATGAAGCCGGTAAATCCCTTGCGAATTATCTCAAAATCAAGAAACAAAAATCCAAAATCACTGTTATTACTGATGTGCATGGGAATCGCCATTTCACTGATGATAAGATTCTTGACTGTTTTGTCCAATATTATTCCTCTTTATATACTCCGGAATCAACCCCTTCTTCTGCTCAAATTGATTCTTTTTTTCAAACTATTCCCAAATCCCCATACACTTGTATAGATCTCTCCTCCCTCGATGTACCTATTTCTGAAAAAGAGATACTCAATGCCATCACTCTTCTACCCAAAGATAAATCACCTGGTCTGGATGGTTTCACTGTTCGCTTCTATTTTCTTTTTAAGAATGTTCTATTACCACACTTATTTTCATTGATCAATAATTTTCTTACCATGGGGGAATTCAAGGGTTCTTTTACTCAGGCAATGTTATGTTTACTTACCAAGAAAGATAATGATCCTTCTCTCTACAAAAATCATCAGCCTATTTAATTAATTAACACAGATTTTAAAATTTATGCAAACATTTTAGCTATTCGAATAAACAATTTTATTCCCGACCTTATTAATATTTATCAATCTGGGTTTGTCAAAGGAAGATCTATTACGGATAACTTGAGAACTCTCCTTAAAATTATTCACCTTGCTTCGAAGATGAACTCCCCAATTGCGGCTATTACCCTAGATGCTGAAAAAGCATTTGATGGGGTCAGTTGGGATTTTATGTTCGGTGAGCTTCGTTGGCACGGTTTTAGCCCCCCCATTATTAAATGTATTCATTTGTAATATTCTGCCCCTTCTACTTCTATTTGTGTTAATGGATCCCAATCCTCCTATTTTCCTCTACACAGAGGTACCAGACAAGGCTGTCCCCTATCTCCTCTTCTTTTTATTTCAGCTTTAGAACCTTTCTTAGGAAAAATTAGACGCTCAACGTCCTATACTGGTTTTATATATAAGAACATTGATATAAAATTCACTGCGTACGCTGATGATATCTTACTCTATATCTCTAGCCCAGTCACTTCTTTACCTGCACTCTTCTCTTTATTAAAAGAATATTCTTTAGTCTCAGGATTCAAATGAAATATAGATAAATCTGAAGTATTACCCCTCAATAAATGTTGCCTTCCTCACATGTTTCACGGCTCTGGTTTTGAATGGAATCATAAAAGCATCAAATGTTTAAGCATCTTCTATACTAATAATATTAGGGAGACTATTAAAATTAATCACAAAGATATTCTTACAAAGCTTTCCTCGCTTATAGATCGATGGTCTCCTTTATTTTTATCTTGGTGGGGGAGATTGGCAACTATTAAAATGATGCTTCTCCCTATTGATAATTTTTATCTTTCAATTCTTCCCATTTCTCTTCCCCTTTACTTTTTCACACTTATAAACCGGACTCTTATCAAATTCTTATGGAATAACCGCAAATCTAGGATTTCTCTTTCTCGTCTTCAACAACCCAAGGATCTGGGAGGGGTTACTTTTCCTAATCTTATTCGCTTCCACTCTGCCTTTATATTAAAACAAATATGGCCTTTCTTAGCAGATTCCTCCTCTCTTCCTGTGACGGCTTGGAGTACAATTAAACTAGCACAACTTTCACCTTTATCTTTTCTCACAGCTACGTGCTTATCTCAACCCCCAAGTGTTTTCTCACACCCACATTCAAGCATTCAAAAGCACTTGCCCTATTATTATTTCGTTCTTCTTCATCACAAGCACAGTTGCATTTTCTCATTCTGATTTGGTATAATACATTCTTAAAGATTAACCATTTCCATTTCCAAATAACTTTATTCGAGGCATACTCATAAAAGCACAAAACTAAGTACATTTAAATACAGCATTAAAAATTTCTAAAATAAGCAATTGGAAATAATTGATCACACTTTAAATCAGAGAGCAAGTGGAGGAGATAAAAAAACAACAATTGTACAATTTACCTTTAAGTTATAAAATACATATTTAAAAATTTGAACAGTTTTAAGATGAGCAGTGCCTTTAATATTCATAGTCAGAAAATTACAATTAATATTATCCAAACATTACCCTGGTTTAGATTTCAGCCTTATGATCCACACCCATCCTAAGTATTTGGCCACAGCCATAGTAATGTACGGTACAGTGCTTGTATGCATGAGCCTTTCAGCCTCAGCGCTCCTACCTGTACCCAATAATTTACACATTGGGGTTAACCAAACTCGTCTAGGGAGTACATAGGCAGGACAAACAAATAACAGATGGCCAATTGTTTCATTACAACTCCCCTGTGTGGGTCCACTTTGCCTTGAGCGAGTTTAAAGGTAATTAACCTGCCAAAAATTGAAAATAAAGCTTCCTATCCCTAGGACTAGTAATATTATCGCAGTAAAATTCTAGCCTAGGTGTAAATTTTGTTTGTAGGAAGACTCCCGTCATAGAAGATGGGTCACTCCTACTCCAAACGTTTAAAAGCAGTCGACTCCCAATACTTCTCTTTCATAATGGTTTTGGATGGAAAAGAGGCCTCTACAGGATTCTCCCACAACATTCGCAAACCCAAACCTGACAGGCTATTCTTGATGCCCCTTAGCCAACTGATGTTATGAAAGGCATCAGATTTAATTACATCTAAAAAGCCTAGAGAATATGATGAGAGTTCGGGTGTCGTCCACAGTCTACGCAAATATAAAATAGGGCGCAGCTTGGCGACATCGGTAATAGCTTTCCTACCCAAATCATATCTAAGTGGTTCGAAAGGGGTACTTTGTGGGAGACTAGTAATGTTGCGGAGGAACTTATTTTCAGATAATGATAGGGATGCAGTCTTCTCAAACCCCCAGAGCTCGGCGCCATAAAGCACGGAGCTAACAGCTTTAGATTCATAAACTTGGAGGACTGGTCTCATTGGTTTAGTTAAAGATTTTTTGTGCTCCAAGCTTATGGCTCCCGCGACTTGTCGATGTTTCAAAGCGGCTAAGTCAATATGGCAATCCCACTTGAGGTTCTTCTCTATCTGTATACCCAGATAAGTAAAAGATCTGACCTGTTCTAAAGGTTGTTTATTCATAAAAACACTCCCCTGAAAACTTCGATGCGGATTAAAAGACATGAATTTTGTTTTAGACACGCTAACTTCCAGGCCTCGAGTAGCAGAAAAATCTTCAAAAATTAATAACGCTCGCTGAAGGCCACTTGGAGTCTTAGAAATTATAAGCGTGTCATCCGCAAACATTAAAATGGGGATTTGTACACCTGCTAATGACGGAGCATCTGTATTCACTGGCAGCAAACGGTCCACTACACCATTAATATACAAAGAGAACAGCGTTGGTGCCATAGCACAACCCTGCTGAACTCCTCTTTCAACTGGAAACTGGGAGGTGACCCTACCTTGACCCCCCCCCCCCACTGAATACTAGCATAATTACCCTTGTGTAGCCTCATTACCAATGTTAACATTTCAGGAAAAATACCTAATTCCTTCAATGTCCCCCATAACCGTAAACGGGGGACAAGGTCAAAGGCTGCACGTAGGTCAACAAAGGCAGCATAGAGGCTGCCCTTGCCCTATGCCACCGTCTTCCAATATAAAAGAATAAAACGAAAGACCTGATCGATGGTGCTAGTATACTTGCGAAAACCCGCTTGGAAGGGGGACAATATACTATTCTCATCAATCCAATCTAAGATTTTATTCAAGATCAACCTCCCGAAAACCTTCTGAATCGTATCAATTAAGCTGATCGGTCAATAGTTTCCTGATTGAGTTTTGACTCCTTTTTGGTATACTGAGATTATCACTGCCCCTTTTCCAGGAGGACAGGATTGGGGCACCCTGGGCCGTAGCATTAGCCATTAACTTAATAAATCTGCTCCATTGTTCTTTGTCGTGTAAAAACACATCAGCAGGGACACCATCCAGTCCCGGTGCTCTTCCCCCCGCAACTGCACTAAGAGCAAAGATTAACAATAAAGCACTATTTTGGAAAGAATAGATCGATAAAGTTGTTATCCTTTATGATAGTCTTTTCAAAGATAATTCTTTGAGGGACTTTCCTGATATCCGTACATCCTTTCACTTGTCCAACACATACTCTTCCCAATATCCCTTGCTCAAGCATGCCCTAACTACCTTCATATCCCAACATGGTTCCTTATCCACCACGGTCCCGTCAGATTCCCCTCCACCAGACTTCACTACCCCTCTCAAAGCTGCTGCTATTCACAAACTACTTTCTCGTTCCATCTCAGACCGGCCCAAATCTAAACTAGAGCTTATTTGGGAACAGGATCTATCGCAGGAATTTTCCCTTTCAGTCTGGGACTCCATCTGGTCTAAAATACACACTGTTTCTTGCTCAGCTAGTACCACACAGACTCCATAGTTTTTATAATAGGCTCTTTTTCACCCCCTCTGATATATTTAAGTTCAAAGCCTCAGATTCAAAGAACTGTTGGTCCTGTGTATATATTGATAGTGATTTTTTTCATATATTTTTTCATTGTCTGTTGGTTAAATCCCTTTGGTCTCATGTCTGGTTTAAGCTAAATGATATTTTAAGTACAAACCACCCCTTTGATATTGTTCATATTTTTCTGGGTGGATCTTCTCCCATTTGGAATGTTTCATGTAATGTGCGTAACTTTATAGATTTGTTCATAGCTATTTCTTTTGAGATAATCACAACAAACTGGAAAGATAACTCGAATATTTCACATAATGCTTGGTGGAATTTATTGTGTCATCATCATAGACTTGATCAAAAAAGATCTGTTGCGGTTACTTTTAACTAATTTCCTTTCTAGACATTTTCCCTAAACCTCCCTTATAATCTTTGAATTAGTTTGCCTTTTCATTTTCTTTCTCCGTCTTTTTCTTTTCCTTCTTTTCCCTCCTTTCCTTTTCTCATCCAAATACCTTTAAAATGCATTTTCCCTTGGTACAGTTTATAATATTCCCTTTTGGGACCTTTGGTTCTACCAATATGATGTATTATCTTTTGATTTATCTCATTGCTTTTTGTATTGTAATGATGTTCTACATGGTTTATCTGACTCAATAAAGCTTTCTACACTTAAAAAAAGAATGCCATCAGTACATCACTCTCAGTGTATCCAAACTACAGTATGCTGCTCAGCTTTATTTGGGATAAACCAGTGTTTGCTTGTTGAACACCTTTGAGAGATTCCTGTCTTTGGAAAAGGTTTACTTACTGTTGCACTGCTTTGATCTGACCTTTCGCTTGGGATCTTCCATTCCTGAATATCTAGTTCTTGACTGCTTGGGTTATGATTTAATAATGAACGTCCTTGACAAAGCATTGTTTACGGCTGGTATTTCTGTAAGGAAAAGTGGAGTAAATTTACATTTTCACTCATCCACAGAAAAGCAGCTTGACCCAACATACCATGGCAATGTTGTTTCTGTGTTTCCTTGCCCAGGTGCTAGTCTAGGACATCACTAGCAAGGGCCCAAGCAGCAAAGTTTGCCCGCAAGCTGGTACAAAGAATGCACGTGGGCCTTCATTGCTAGAGTGCCAGATAATCACAACCCCTGTGCAAACCTATGTGATACTGTGCTAACTAATTACCAGCTGCAGTTAAACCTACACCCCTAGAGTTTTCCCAAGGTAAATGTCAATAGGTTAAGGCTGCCGGTAAACACAGGAGGAAAAAAATATACATAGAAGGGAAATGCCAGGAGAATACTGAGATATTAAGATTTTGATGCAGATAGCACAAAAATCAGCATGGTATTCCCATTTTGAAGGTCGAAACTTGTAAAAGGGGACAATTATTGTACCCAATAAATTCCGATAAACTGCGAATCCTATGCATTGAGTGGCAGATTTACAAGCCCCTTGCGACATATTTACAACACCGTTGAGTCACTTCTGTGACGCAGTGGCGTCGTTAACAATGCGCCACAATGCGACCTATTTACAACGAGACTCATGTGGGGAGATGCGTCACGTTGTAAAGCCCTGCGCTATATTATACCTGTGTCAGGTATAATGTATGCAGGTTGGGTGTTCCCTCGCAAGGAAGCCTCGTAAAAGTGACGCAGTGAAATCTACAAGATTTCACTGAGTCACTTTTACAACCCCGCTGCATCAAAACCTTAGCGCCTGCTTTAAGCAGGCGTAAGGAGTGACGCAGCACAGCAAGTATAGGCCACCCCAGAGCAGTGCTGGAGTTGTGTCGCGCTTGCGACATTACTCCAGCACTGCGTCACCTTTACGCCAACAGATGCATCACGCATCTGTCTATCCTTGTGCCACAGTGTGCCACATTGTAAATGCAGCACATCCATGGTGGAGCAAGGTTTTTTTTTAAGTCACGCAAAATAACTGGCGTATCCCTGCTAATATGCAGGGATGCGCCAGTTATTGTTGTTGTTGTTGTTGAATAGCTTTATTTCGAAATATTTGTCATTTCATAAAAAGCATTACAATACAAAAACAGATAAAAATATAAAACAGTTTAGCAATTCGACCCCCTAACACTTTATACAAAGAACAATAATATACAGTCGTTGGAAGAATGATAATGGAGGGGAAACAAAGCATCAGGGGTTAAAACAAGTTGAGTCTGCGGGGATAACCTTACTGGAGGAGCGATTTCCTCACAGATCTTATCCTCCATACCCAGCCCAAAAATTTTGCCAGGCAGCAAGCAAACAATGGACGGGCATCCGATCTTAGGATCTGTAGGGCCTCCAAATGTGACCGAGTACCCAGGCTCATGCAAAGGGGTTTCAACCATCTCCGGTGAGGTGCTACATATGCAGGGCACTTGAACATAAGATGGGCAATAGACTCGACCCTGTCAACACAAAAAGGACAGGACGGTATGGTTTGCCAAGGTGGTTTCCAGCTTGCTGTCCACTGCCCTAAAGGCAGAACTCCCACCCTAAATTTTAAATACAATGACCTATCCCTCGGATTGGATATCAAGTCCAGGTAAGGTTCTCTAGAGGGGAGATCTTTAATTAACAAGAACTCAACGGCAGATCTGCATAGTTTGGAATTGCTCACTCTCTCATTTGCCACCCAAGCCCAAAATATTTTCTTTAACAACTGTTTGGGTGGAGATGTTCTGTTGGCCCAAGCGTCTCCCAGGCCCAGTTCGCAAAGGAGCCGCTTTACTTCCGTGAGCCAACCGACCTTGTGCCAGCCCGGGTTAGAGAGGAGTTCACGCAGAGCTTCTGCGTAGCTTGAGAGTTCTGGCACATTCCATATTCGAGCCCACAATAAGAGAGGACGTAGCTTTGCTTGCTCGGATATGGGACGTGTACCTGCATCGAATAAAAGTGGGAGAGTGGGAGTGCTGTGGGGTAGCCTCATTAGGTCTTTATGAAATTTATTCTCAAGGTGAATCAAGGTATCAGTTTTCTGCGTACCCCACAGTTCTGCCCCATACAGCGCCGCGCTCACCGCCTTAGCCCTATAAATATCTAATATCACCCCAATGGTTTTAAGGGGTGAGGCGCGATGTTCTTTTAGCAATGCCCCTGTAACCCTCCTATGAGTCAGGATGATTTTTTGGTGGTGAGCCTTCCAACTCATAGAGTCGCAGAGTCGGATGCCTAGGTAGTCGAATTCCCTTACCCTTTCAAGAGGGACTGAGTCTAAGGTTGGAGGATGGACTGGCTTCCTAGGGGGGTTCAAGACCAGGAATTTGGTTTTGCTTATGTTAATGACTAAACCCCTGGAGTCACAAAAATCCTGGAACCTAGTAAGCAACGTTTGGAGGCCTACCGGAGTTTTCGAAATCAGCAGGGTATCATCTGCAAATAGGAGAGTTGGTATCTTCCTGCCCGCCAGGGAGGGTGCGTCTGATGGTTGTTTAAGAAGATGCTCCACCACTCCGTTTAGGTAGAGTGAAAACAGAGTGGGGGCTAGCACGCACCCCTGGCGGACACCCCTATCTACAGTGATACGTGATGTTTTTTGGCCCTGTTCGCCCCATCTGATTTGTGCAAAGTTGCTTTCATGGAACTTAATAAGCAAAGCCAGCAAATATGGGGGGATACCCAAACCCTCTAGGACAACCCACAATTGGTCACGTGGGACTAGGTCAAAGGCAGTCCGCAGGTCTATGAATGCGAGATACAGACTGCCTTTGCCCAGTACGACCACTTTCCAATAGAGCATTAAGAATCGGAATGTCTGTTCAATAGTGCCAGTTCCTGATCTAAAACCGGCCTGGAAGTCAGACAGAACCTGATTTTCTTCTACCCACTGCAAAATCCTACCCAAGACTACTTTGCCTGCTACCTTCTGGGTGCAATCGAGCAGGCTAATAGGTCGATAGTTTGCAGGGTCGTCCCTACAGCCCTTCTTAAAAATCGGGACGACTTCCGCACCCATCCAGGAGTCCGGGAGGCATCCACCAGACATGGCCTCATTCAGAAGTAGGGCAATGAGTGTGCTCCACACCTCTGAGTTGACCCGTAGCAAATCACCCGGGACACCGTCTGGACCTGCGGCCTTGTTGGCAACAAGGCACTTAATTGCTCCTTCAACTTCCTTGGCTGCAAAGGTGTGGTCATTGTTTGTGTTCCCGGCCGACTCTCTGTGCCTGGGGCCCCTGTTCTGTCCTGGTACCCCTGATGGAATGGAGTAAAGCTTGGAAAAATGTGCAAACCAGGCCTCCCCTGTGATGTTACAAGTCAGTTGTGAATCGACAGGTCTATCCCTACCTCTCAGCAAATCCCAAAAGCCCTTCGTATCCTTTTTGGAGCTAGCGTCCATTAGGTCTCTCCAAAAATTAGTTTCATGTGCTTCCCTTGCCACAGCTTGAATCTTTTTGTAACTTTTCCTAGCAAGTCTGATTTGATCTGAATCTTTAATATCAACCGCCCGGATAAGTTCACTTTTAGCAGCACGGCAAGCAGAGGAGTACCATTTGTCTCTACCCTTGGTTAACGTTCTCCCAAAAGCCTTAACCCTACCATGAGGGATTATAAACAAATTACTCAGGGCTGAGACAGTCTCTGTGAATACCGCAAGGACATCGTTAATGAGAACCGATGCACCTAAGTGGTGCTTTACATTTGTCATTATGGTCTCAGCTTGAGCCATTCTCCCCTCATCCGCAACAACTTTAGCCCATTTTAATCGCCTACCGCAATTAGATGGGACAACTTCATGGGAAGATTTCCAGATGGATCGAAACGAAGTAGGATTCCCATCTTCCCACGGGAGGGTAAGGGTCAGGACCAAGGGATTATGGTCGCTATCGGATGTTTGTAGGACTTCCATGTCACGGAAGTGCTGCCATAAATTATGGTTTAACAATATATAATCAATTCTAGAGGTGTGACCCACCCTGTTATAGGTTTGCGCTCCCCTAGAATCTGATTTCGATCGACCATTGGTGGCTCTGAGATCGTATTCTAGACAGAGTGAGTTGAGATCAATGACATTCTGAGTCCATTTTTTTATCGGATCCAGAGCAAGCAAAGGAATACCTCTCTTAGTGTCATCTTCCCAGGTGTCCAGGATGTCCTCGCTGGCTAACGGTTCAAAACAACAGTTAAGGTCTCCAGCCAGAACAACAAGGGAGTCAATATTGCAGGCTCTGAGCTCCTCTTCTAACCCAGTTGAAGATAGCAATGAATTCCCCCGCCTGGCCCCCCTTAAATATATATTAAGCACTTCTAACTTCCTACCCCCAGGACACTGTATAGGGAGTCTCAAAAGGTCAGGAGATTGGGTGTATATGTGCCTTATAGATAATCCCAGTGCAATACTGACCCAAATAAGAAGGCCACCCGATGGGCGGCCTTTGCTGCCCTGTGGTTTGGAAGCTGGCACAGAGTAGGTCGTGAAACCTACCCTGTGGAGGGGCTCCAAGCACCAAGTTTCTTGAAGGAGACAGATCCCATAGGGGTCAACAAAGGAGTTCCAATCTGGCTTATTGATATTACGTGCGAGCCCAGCCACATTCCAACTTAAGATCTTCAGCAGGGAATTATCTATGGGACTCTGGCAGGTCGAAGGGGCAAGGGCAGGGGGATCGCTGTTAGGTCCGACAGACAGGGAGAGCTGGAGAGGAATTGTATGGGACGTCGGAACAGCGACTGTCTCACACACAATTGCATTGGCACTATAGGTATTAAGCGAATGCAGCGCACCCTGTACTGGCAGGGCCTGTGCCCTAAGTTGGATAGAGGGAGCAGGGCTAGTCCCAACAAGGGTAGTCAACAAGGGAGGAAAGCCAACTTCCACCTGGGGTGCGGAAGTCGTAGAAGGTAATGCCAGATCAGGGGGCTTGGGCAGTCAATCCACATCCTCGAGACAGTTATACCTGTTCGAGGTTGATATCCCGAACCAGGTTCTAGTTGGATTGTGCTCTTTAGTATAATAACCCCTTCTGGGCTGATGGTGAACCATAGGCCAATCACCCCCATAAGAGTGTACAACTCGAGGTGGGTAGAAGAAAGACAATGGCCTCGGGGTAATGGATAAACCCTCATCCTCAGCAACCCATGAACAGATATAGTTAGCCGTATGTGAATCTTCAAACGTCACGACTATGCAATCGCCGGGTATAGATTTCCGTGAGGAACCCACCCAGGAAACTCTACGTACCATTTTGACTCTACTTGTCCGGCCATTAGAAATCGGTCTGTGCATATTGAGCCAATGCATGACCTTGTTCTTTAAGGCCCAATGATTTTCATGGTGGCCATTCGCTGCCTCCGGCACACCCGTCAATACCACTACGTAGTCATTGGCTTCTGGAGGGAGATCAATATACCCCCCTCGAAAATTGCTCTTGTTATGTGAGGCCAATGTGGGACGGGAGGTAGTATTGTTCTGTGAGCCCTGAGTAGGACGATGGGAGGAACTGGTAGTATTCTGCCTCCTAGGAACAGCCATATTGGTACGAGTGTGGGTTTGAGAGGTGGATGCCTTTGGGTTATTAGCCCCAGACAGGGGAGCAGGGTTTTTGATAACAACTCCCTTGGTACGAGGTTTAGGGATGGGCTGTATAAGGCTTGGCACAGTGGGGTGAGAAGTTGAACTCTGCGGGGCTGTAGGGGAAGGGATCAGAATCTGTGGAGCTGTATTATTCTCAATCAGACCTTGGTTTTCAAGACCTCGTAAGCCAAGAGTAGCCAAGGCTATAATACTTTTATCCATCTCTAATAGATGGTTCTCAATACGAGAGAGTCTTAAATCCAAGGGAGAGAGGAGTCTTTTTAGGGTCTCCCAAACTACTCCTATAAATTCTCCTTCCCTCCCCTCCTTGTCCTTCAAGTAGAGATCTACTTTCTCTTTGGGTGTGTTACCTTTAGTGACTACAGGTGCTGTGCCATCATGTGTCAGCACACTGAGAAGCCTGTAACGGGGTGACATGCCCTCCTATACCGCCATTCACCGGGATGTTAGCAACATTGGATAGGTGTGCCCCAACAATTTTGGCCTTCTTGCGTGAGAAAGCCGACCTTGGGGAACGCTTCCTTTTGTGCAGATTGTCCTTAATACTATCGAATGAGCCATAGCAGGTGGAGACGTCGGAAATATCCGGAGAATGAAGAATGGGGGTAAGTTGATGGTGAGGGCTGACCACAGGTGGGGACAGGCTTACGGACAAAGGTAGGGGACACAGGGGTGGCAATACCGGAGCGTCATGAACATCCGCCAACGTTGTTACACAGTGTTGATTGTTCAGACGCTTCGGAGTAATGGCTGATGCTATGTGCCCCAAAGAGGATTTCTTGGAGTTAGCAAACTCCAACGACAATTTCCTAGCAGCCGCCAAGTCAAGGGAAACTCGAGTTTGAAGTTTAGTAATCTCTTGGTCGATGGCAATATTTGTGCGTGTAATAAAGTCATCCATGGGACCATTGTGAACCAACCCCCCCTTAGCAGCCCTGCTGCGGCTAACTCGTGTACACATATGTAAAGATGTAGACAACCAGCGCAAACAGTGGGATAGGACACTACAGGTTTGGATATAGGCAGGGCTTGGGCGAAAGAGAAGGGGCCCAGACCAGACCTCTTGGACCTCGAACGGCCTCAAACGGCCCGCTCTGTGCCCGGTCTTCGCCCCAGTCGCTACCGCGCGCTACCGCCCAGCGGTAGCTCCACCTTCTTAAATAAGCAGGAAGTGTCAAGGGGGCGTGGCCGGCAGGGAGAGCGTCCACAGGTGGAACACGCAGGGACTCCTGGGCAATGGAGTCCCTGCTAGAACGCTCGCAGCCCTGCCGGTACACTGAGGATATGAGGATGAGCTGGCCGCCTCCCAAAGCCCCACGGAGGGTGCACACGCAGCGGGACCCGCGCAGCGGGTCCGGCAAGCTGTGGGCTTCACCAACAGCACCAACGAGCAAGGTAAGGATGCCTCCAGGCAGGGTCCGTTTCAGCAAGGTTTCCCGCAGGAGAGCGCGGAGAGTGCAGCTTTAGCCAAGTCCAGGGTCAGGGGGCGTGGCCGGCAGGGAGAGCGTCCACAGGTGGAACACGCAGGAAATCCTGGGCAATGGAGTCCCTGCTAGAACGCTCGCAGCCCTGCCGGTACACTGAGGATATGAGGATGAGCTGGCCGCCTCCCAAAGCCCCACGGAGGGTGCACACGCAGCGGGAACCGCGCAGCGGGTCCGGCAAGCTGTGGGCTTCACCAACAGCACCAACGAGCAAGGTAAGGATGCCTCCAGGCAGGGTCCGTTTCAGCAAGGTTTCCCGCAGGAGAGCGCGGAGAGTGCAGCTTTAGCCAAGTCCAGGGTCAGGGGGCGTGGCCGGCAGGGAGAGCGTCCACAGGTGGAACACGCAGGGACTCCTGGGCAATGGAGTCCCTGCTAGAACGCTCGCAGCCCTGCCGGTACACTGAGGATATGAGGATGAGCTGGCCGCCTCCCAAAGCCCCACGGAGGGTGCACACGCAGCGGGACCCGCGCAGCGGGTCCGGCAAGCTGTGGGCTTCACCAACAGCACCAACGAGCAAGGTAAGGATGCCTCCAGGCAGGGTCCGTTTCAGCAAGGTTTCCCGCAATAGAGCGCGGAGAGTGCAGCTTTAGCCAAGTCCAGGGTCAGGGGGCGTGGCCGGCAGGGAGAGCGTCCACAGGTGGAACACGCAGGGACTCCTTGGCAATGGAGTCCCTGCTAGAACGCTCGCAGCCCTGCCGGTACACTGAGGATATGAGGATGAGCTGGCCGCCTCCCAAAGCCCCACGCAGGGTGCACACGCAGCGGGACCCGCGCAGCAGGTCCGGCAAGCTGCGGGCTTCACCAACAGCACCAACGAGCAAGGTAAGGATGCCTCCAGGCAGGGTCCGTTTCAGCAAGGTTTCCCGCAGGAGAGCGCGGAGAGTGCAGCTTTAGCCAAGTCCAGGGTCAGGGGGCATGGCCGGCAGGGAGAGCGTCCACAGGTGGAACACGCAGTGACTCCTGGGCAATGGAGTCCCTGCTAGAACGCTCGCAGCCCTGCCGGTACACTGAGGATATGAGGATGAGCTGGCCGCCTCCCAAAGCCCCACGGAGGGTGCACACGCAGCGGGACCCGCGCAGCGGGCCCGGCAAGCTGTGGGCTTCACCAACAGCACCAACGAGCAAGGTAAGGATGCCTCCAGGCAGGGTCCGTTTCAGCAAGGTTTCCCGCAGGAGAGCGCGGAGAGTGCAGCTTTAGCCAAGTCCAGGGTCAGGGGGCGTGGCCGGCAGGGAGAGCGTCCACAGGTGGAACACGCAGGGACTCCTGGGCAATGGAGTCCCTGCTAGAACGCTCGCAGCCCTGCCGGTACACTGAGGATATGAGGATGAGCTGGCCGCCTCCCAAAGCCCCACGGAGGGTGCACACGCAGCGGGACCCGCGCAGCGGGTCCGGCAAGCTGTGGGCTTCACCAACAGCACCAACGAGCAAGGTAAGGATGCCTCCAGGCAGGGTCCGTTTCAGCAAGGTTTCCCGCAGGAGAGCGCGGAGAGTGCAGCTTTAGCCAAGTCCAGGGTCAGGGGGCGTGGCCGGCAGGGAGAGCGTCCACAGGTGGAACACGTAGGGACTCCTGGGCAATGGAGTCCCTGCTAGAACGCTCGCAGCCCTGCCGGTACACTGAGGATATGAGGATGAGCTGGCCGCCTCCCAAAGCCCCACGGAGGGTGCACACGCAGCGGGACCCGCGCAGCGGGTCCGGCAAGCTGTGGGCTTCACCAACAGCACCAACGAGTAAGGTAAGGATGCCTCCAGGCAGGGTCCGTTTCAGCAAGGTTACCCTAGTTATTGTAAATCTGCCCCTATGTTTTTCTCGGATGCAAAAGTTCTCCCCAATCAGGGCCCTTGAAATCAGATCTTCGTTCTAGGCAAAAGAGCGCAGCAAAATCCCTTGCTCCGCCCAGGTCTCTGCTTTCGGTTTAAAGGCATAACTTTATTGAATGGGGTGGGTGAAACACTCATGAAACCTCACTTTCTGTTGTGCCCTTCCACCTCACTCTGGTGAGCCAGTCTGATGGCTCAGTGGGCTGGTGCATATACTGCAGGAACTCTCGTTTGACACCAGGGTCAGTCGTTCAAATTACAGAGTCCACTCAGCTTTTTATCCTTCAGTAAATAGCACCGAGTTGGATAACAAGAAACAAGTTTCATAGCACCAAGAACTCCCTGCTAGGAACATGTACTTCAGAAAGGCACATGCTGTTACCGTAGCAGAAACCAACAAGACCATTTCTTTCTGTAAGATGAATTCAGAAAATGAATAAAGAAAACTTCATAACTCAGAACGAATACATTATTCGCTACTGAATGCTGCTTCAGGCTTCCAAAAAGTTACATCAGCAGAAACAAAATCTCCACTGAACAGTTTTGCAACTGTTAATAAAGAGGTTGTTGCTGAAACAGCATCAACTCTGCAACACAGCCGCAACATATTTAATGAGGTAGCTTGTTAATGCAGGTGATGTCATCTACACTTGCATTAGACAAAACACATCAAGGTAAACAGCAAGCAAGATAGGCCAATTAATTATTTAAGACAAATGTAAGCTGAAACCACTTGTAGCATGAAAAGGTTAACTGCACCTTTCACACTAGATGAGTGAGATATGATGTCTAACACTGTTTGCTGTCTCAGATATCCTTATTTTCTCCCGTGGAGTGTTTTGCCTCCCACAATGAGCTAATGTTTTTACAGATCCTCCTCAGCCCTTCACGCTTCACCACAGCTAAAAGGCATTACAACAGGTGGACCGCGAGCCCTGCTAGAGGAAGGTTTCTTTCCTTTCATCTTAAAACACATTACCTCCCTTGTCCGTCTTCCTCGTCCCAGTCCTTACAAAGAGAGCACTTTGTGTCTCACCCACAGAATTCACCAACATAAGTTAAAAGTATTACCCATGCTTCACCTAATATGGTGGCCCAACCTATACTGTGGCGTCAACTTCCTGTATCGGCCATATTAGGAGGGGCATGGGGCAATATTTTGAACGTATATAGGTAAATTCTGTGGATGGAACACAAAGTACTTACTTTGTAAGTACTGCAAAACGAGGACTATGGCTCTGAGTAATGAAGATTACTGCTAAGCAACCAAGTCGTGTATTTCTTATTTACAATGTATTATCCGGCTGCATCGGGGAAAGGCTAGAGAAGCATTGAAGTTGCTCACATGTTCCTGATTTTTACCCTCTCCATTTTAAAAACTATTTACAAAATATAAAATTATCTGTAGGTGTTTCTCAGGGCCTATATCAAGGTCTGTTTTGCAGTCATAGCTAGGGGACATGGGCCCTTATGCAAGCAAAGAGAATTGTTCCATTTACCGGGGGGTTGTGCTAATAATTAGCCATAATTCGGTGTAGTTCTCCCCTTGCTGCACTAGACACCCCCACTGCAGCAGTTGCACTAATGATAACTATGCACCTGCTTAGAGATCTCCTAGTTCCTCATCCTATGTCTTACCTCTTTCTTCCCTTTCTACATCCTTTGTTTCTCCTCCTATTTCCTGCCCTCTAAGTCTTCCTCATTATAAGCTCTGTGCACACTGTTTCTCGTTGCTGAGTTTGCTAGTACTTACTTACTTACTTACAGAGACTGCCTGGGGCCTGTCTCTTTGTGACAGTGACTCTTCCCCCAAATGCTTGAGGAAGAGTTAACACAGAACCCACCCTCAGGGAGGCACTCGGCAGAAATGATTCGGAGTGGACAACCTTTTTGATAAACTGCAGATGGACACAGAATGATGGGCCCCGGGGCCACTGCAGTGCTGCACCCTGTTTTTTTTTTTATTGTGTGGTAAATTCCTCTACCTTTCAGGCATTTGAGAACTGTGAACTTTTTGATAAGCCTGGGTGGAGTTCGCAGAGTTCTGCTATGCCGAACTCCATGAAGTGCAAAAAAACTCTGCCGCGTTACGCAGAGCTCCACAAGCGGCGGATTGCGTTAGATTACTGACGTTCACGATGATTTTCAGTGCCAGGTGCTTATACGCACTGTGCAATCATCACAAACAGCACCATGCACAGCGCAAGTGGGCGCTGCTTCCTTTCTGCCACTCGAGTAGATGTTTACTCAAGCAGCAGCTTTCTCAAAGCGAATGGACAGTTTCTCAACTCAGCCACCCGCAATGAGAAATCTGACCGCCCGCATTGAGAAATCTCGCCGGGAGGTTGATTTTCCACGCTTGTGCTCGCCAACTTGATGTTGATGATCGCAAATGAGGAAAAATCTCATCGAGAGGTGGATTTCCTCGGTCGCCAACTTGACGTTGACGAATACGAGCAAGGAAAAAACTCAGCTCCGCGTTTAAAACTCCAAAAGCTGCACGTAACACGGAGTGTGGAAGCCTGCGCAAACTCTGCGACCAGAGCGGAGTTCACCACCCAGACTTCCTTTTTGAGTGTCTTACTATTGTGGGATTTTGTTATGGTCTCTAACAGAATGTACTCTTAATCCCGCAACAACAGGTCATACGCCAGGTAGAGGCATGGCTTCTTTACAGTAACCAAGCTGCACGTGCTGGTAGTGTGTACGAGTGATGGTGATCAATAATGATAATACATAGAAATACAATTCAATTGTTATTTTGTGGAAAAGTCATTCAGTGGAGGAGTGGGAATTGGAACTCATGTTCCACATCCAAATGTTGTCCAAACCTAACTGCAGCACATCCTGGAAGGCAGGGTTCTACAAAAAGAGGTGCCTTTATTCAGTGTCAAGAAGAAATCGAAAATATATTGTGACAGGACTCATGAAGCAAGTGTAGTGCAAATAACAGGGTAAAATCGTGACTGTAAGTGCTCGTTTCTCAATGGCACATACATCTACAGTAATAGGATCACACCCATGTTAGAATACAGATTTAAATATTATGGGATTCAAATAGTGGCCTTAAATGCTATCCAGGAATATTGTTTAAAATGTCTGTGGATACTTATTCATGTACATGCAAAGCCACTTTCACATGTGAAATTGTTGGTATACAACCTTTACAACGCAACTTTTACAACGCACTACCATTACAACAAAACTTTTACAACGCAACATCCATTACAACGCATGCATTTACAACGCAGTCATTACAACGCATGACACTACAACGCACACCACTACAACGCATACCATTACAACACATAGCATTACAACACATTATACACTTACCCTACTGTTGCACCCCCTGGAGTTAGAATAGTAATTTTTACCCCTACACTATCCAACACTTACCCTACTGTTGCACCCCCTGGAGTTAGAATAGTAATTTTTACCCCTACACTATCCAACACTTACCCTACTGTTGCACCCCCTGGAGTTAGAATAGTAATTTTTACCCCTACACTATCCAACACTTACCTTACATGCAATGCAATGTAATGCGTTGTAATGGTATGCGTTGTAAATGTAGTATGCGTTGTAGTGGAATGCGTTGTAAAGGTAGCTTCAAAGAATTTGTTGTAATGGCATGCGTTGTAATGGTGTGCGTTGTAATGGATGTTGCGGTGTAAAAAATGCGTTGTAAAGGTAGGCGTTGTAAAAGTATGCGTTGTAACGTCATACATCCGAAATTGTTCACAGAGAGCACTGCGGAAGCGAAAATGCCTTCTAATGGGTGCACTGGCATGTACATTTTTATTATAGCCTCTTACCCTCCAATGTCAGTATTTTCTTGGAGTGGAGGGAACTCCTGACATTTCCTACAATGGAAAAAGATGTACTCCTGCCTTGGACAGGAGTAAATCTCGGACTAATTCCAGTGTGTGGTAAAGGACTAGGAAAAAGTTGGTGAATAATACCCACTTCCTGTTCCAGGAATCAGATGTACTGCCATGTGCTGTCACACTTCCACCATAAAATAATGTACAATGTTAGTGAATCTTCCTCTGAGTGTAAAACCACAAAAAAGATAGCTTTGCACTCGGAAAGAAAGCTTTGTGTTTGTTTCAATATAATTCACACCTGTAAATTGCTTTGGAATCAAGCCCAGAGGATGGTCCAACTACATTGCACTGATGAGCGCACATTAAGGCCTGTGGTGCTATTTCAACAAAGTGATGGCCAAGGTTCTTCCAGTGACACCAGACGCAGAGGGCTGATTCACAAAGTGCCCCCGCACCCGTGGCGGAGGCCCCACAGTCATGGGGGAGTCTCCCCGCTCGGGGCTGGAATTTCTCTTCGCAGAGACCCTTTGTGAATCAAGTCCACAGTGAGGCCGCTGAGGCGCCGCATCCCGGCTACAACCAATGAACGCTCTGAAGCCGCCTTGCAATCTGGCTAGGAACAGAAAATAAAAGACCTTTAGAAAGGCAGCATCTGCTCCACTGCAGAGTCGAGTGAGCGCTTCACCTGGAGTGGGGCTGAAAGAATGCTGCTCCAAGGCTGCCGATGCTTCAGAGACGAGGAAGGACAGGCGCACGCTGAGCAGATAATGGGACCCGAGCGAGCTGCAGAAAGCTGGCAGCAGTTCAAAGTGCGTCCGCTGAGTACAATAGTAACCTTTTTAAAATGCCATAATGTTTTGAAATCAAACTAATTCAGTGCTTTTATATCATATTAGAGAGCCCTGCGGTGCGGCAGAGAGTGGCCCATGCCTGTCGGTAGATGGTGGCACAGTAATGCTTTGCACATGATGGTGACCATGCACCCTTTGGCACACATTTGCACACTGCATAGCAATTGCTTGTAGGCGCTTGTGAGCATTGACTTTTACAGCACATTTTCCACACACATTTGCTAAAAAGCCCTGGACTCTGAAAGGACATTCATGAAGTACACCTGTGCTTTCACTGAGTGGCATCTAAGCCTGACTGTTCCCAGTAGAGTTATACCCTTACCTGCCTTTAGTTAATTTGAAGAAGATTGTGACAAAATGGCTTATTTTCAGCGAAATTTCATTTAAAAGTGACTAAAAAGCCTTAGATGATACAAGCACTCCGGAAAATACAGTTGGGTTCAGCCTATCATTTACAGTGACGTCTGACTGCAGTTTTACATTTCACGTCCTTTCATTTTTCCATTCTGTGTTTTCCAAACAGAGTCTTAATCATGCTAAGGCTGAGATTCTGTTAGAAGGAGTCTGAGTGGAAAGATAAAACAATCATTGGCAAATCCAATAGGTCTCAACTTTTCTGATGTGCACGCCAAAGCATAATGAGGAGAACATGGTTGCCAATTGCTTCAATTTTTATGTGCACTTCCATCACCGTGTATGTGCACTCCTAAGGAATGATGGAGGTGCCCTTTTCCCTTTTGCATGAATCGAGCCAAGATGGGGGATGCCACTGCTTGCATCTGTAAATAAAAATAGAAATGGAACGCAAAGGTGGGGCAGGCAACAGAGAAGCTGGGACGGGTGGGTGACATTGAGGAGGGGAAGTGTAGCACACGAGAAAGAGAGAGCAACAGTATGGGGCAGTGAAACACACAATGGTGAGAATAACAAGAAGCATGGGGGCAGGTGGAAAGCGCAGAAGAGAGTGAGCGAGCAGCACAAAAGGAGAGGGCAACACAGGGGTATGTTTAACAGCAACTGAGAGAAAAAAGAAACATGGAGTGCAGGGGGAGTTTGCGGGGGCGGATCACGTGATAGAGCAAGCGAGCAGCACATAAGGAAGAGAGCAATATGAAGCATGGGATGGGTATTGGTGGAGGAGAAGCAAGCCAGGTAAAGAGAGGAAAAAATTGTATTCTCATGGAGCGCTTCATCATTCCTTTAAAGCCGTTTCTCTTGGCATTACCAATACTTTTTTTCTTCTTTTTTTCTGGTGTTTAGCATTAGTAAGCAATGGCAAAGTCAAACATTTGGCAAATGTCTTTCAACGGAAAGAGCTTTTGGCTTTGTCAATGTTTGTTTAGTCTATAAACACCTTTTTTATCTCCAAATTCCAGTTTCGGCTTTAAGCAAATTCAAGTTTAGTCCCCAACCGCCAGCTTATCATTGTCATTATGGGTTCACATCTAACACTGCCTCCAAAAGGACATTCTACCCCTAAACCACTGGCACATTCACATGCCACCCATTAGCCAGCGATAGTCACCAGGTGGCAGGTCTTAAGGGTTCATCAGAAGCCATGGATGGACACCATATATCAAAAGAGATCCATTATTTAAGAGTCATCCTTATTTTAAAAATGGTTACACTGTATCTGTTAATGGCCATTCTTCTACCAGAGATGCTCACAATATGCCACAATTCAATCAATTCAAGGACATACCTCAGTCCCTCCAAGTACCCCACTGCTGTTCCTGAAATGCCCATAATTATGACATGGATGACCATGATAATACTAAGGAGACTCAGAATATGCCAGGGGCAACATCATCAGCTAGTATCCCAGAGACAGCCATTGCACCTCCGTCAGCTGATTTTCTGTAGTGTAAACCATGACGGATCTTGAAGAGTTCACAGTTACACATCACCTTCCAACTTTTTATCTGGGCCTTAAGAAGGCACACATGTAACGGTCACAGAGGACATTCTTGTACAATAGTTTGGCCCTTGAAGTTGAGCACAACTGCAGGCACTAATGCATGGCCTGTGGGCACCTCGGCTTGCATTTGCTGCTTTACCAAGACTTCTATTTGATGTGTTAACGCGGGGTTTCTGGTCTCCAGTTACCTTACCAGATCCCAAATCATGTCGACTGAATCGTTGGTACCTGTCATTGAGTAAAAGATAATCTACTACTAGGTTAGTCAATTAAGAACTTACACCACTCTAAAGAATCACTTACCATTGGGAAAGGTTAAAACGTTTTAATTCAAAGTCAAAAGTATCTGAAGATACAAACATCTCAGAATAAGATTCAAAAGGTATACAGGTATTAGTACAAAAAGATACTCTCTGAATATCCTTAAACGACAAAAGGAAATTATCAAAACTACTTCAAAGAGCATGAGCGTTGCAAGAATCGCTGTGAGTTGCAACCTGAGAGTCATTTACAGAAAAGGAAAATATAAGTTTAGTCTGTCCCTACACTAGACTAAGTGACATCCCTACTTAACAAGATCTTTACCTAAAAAGGTGTCAGCCGTGGTGACTTCCTAAGAAGATCACGCACTTCTCTTAGTCTCTTCTGTGAATCGGTCTCTTGTGATCAGCCTATCTGCCTACCCAACCGCTTTCTTAGGCTCCCAAAATCATCTGCTCTGTGTCTCCCCCGGGTCGCTTTCCCTAATACAAAATCACATTTCCAATAGGAACGCCCCTCGGGACGCCCCTCACGGGGTACCGATTTCAGCGGCAAAACTCCATGATGATACTCTTCGGGACCCTCGTTAAAGTTGACCTTGGTTCCCTGGCTTCTTCTCCAGTTCGCTGGTACCCCCTGAAATTCCTGAAACCTCTTCCAGGCCTGCGCCAGGCGTCGCTGAACAAAGCTCCATTCATTACGACTGATTAGGACCCCTCGCACCTGCATTCAGACCATCCTACAGTGGGCCTCAAATTCCAGACTCCACCATATCTATAGGCCATAAAAACATGTGTAAAACTTTGTGCTTGGTGCCTCTCAACCTCTTCTCTAACGAGCACATTGCAGATCAAAGAAACGACATTATCTGTTCAGGCCTACTTGATTTACATGAAGCAGGTCCCTGCACTCTGAAAACATTTAACTTAATTTAAACAGTATTCTTAACTAGCACACGCTTCTATAATAAAATGCAACACATCTATGTAAAACATATACTTCAATACTATGCCTAATAATACATTTGCACTCTAATGACTTTAGAATCCATGTCACTAAAAGTGTAGCAGCATCTTTCGTTTCCTGTGAAATGCCATGTGGCCTACACATTTTCATGGTTTGCAGAATTACATTTCGTTTTCACTTATTCATTTAACGTGTGACTCCAACATCATTTTAACATTTCTACAATCCCTACATTAGTTTTCCACACTTATATATGTATCTATTCTAATAAAACAAACACTCATATATTTTCTCTTATATAAGTTGACACTCTTGTGCAATACAATTTAAACTAACACTACGTGCTTGTAAATATGGTGTACTTATACATTTTTCAGATTTGTGCTCTCTCAGTCCCCCCTTTGATGACTTTCAGGAGTCATCACCATCAAAACACCATCTCTAAAATGTAGGACCCTTCAAAGTGAAGTCATGGCAGTACCACTTCTTTTCATTGTCTCCAATGCCTTCAGACTCTTATATTGTGTATCTTGCATCGCCGTTAGTCTTCTCTCCTGTTCTCTCATAGATCTCTGTAACCTGTTTGCTCTATACCACTGATACAGTCGCACCAATCCCCACAAAGTGATTACACAAATCACAATTATGATGATGGGTTTCAATATGTACCAAACGATACCCTTTCCTAGGTTGGCAAACCAACCTCCAACTTTACCCATTCCATGACCTACCTTTTCCCACACATTTATTTTTGTCAGATCCTCAATTTCGTGGTGAATTGCAGTAATGTTTCGTATGTACTTCTCTAGAGGTTTTGAATTGTCTGGAATGTAAGTGCAACATTCCTGGACCTTCAAAGCCTTACAGACTCCGCCCTCCTTGGCTAACAGAACATCTAAAGCAAGTCGGTTCTGAAGAACCATTGCTCTTATCGATTGCATCTCTCCCTCCACCAGCATTAAGGATCTAGCAGTACTGGCAGATAACCTATCTACGACTGTAGCCAATCTTCTAATTTTGATGTCATTCAGTATCAATCCCAAGATAGGGAATGCAGCACCAAATACATCCCCAATTACCTCTTCAGCACCTAGCCCTCTCTTCCCTCTTGTTGGTATTCCTCTCTTTGTCGTTTCTAAGTTCTCAACATGATATATTTTGGGGAAGACAATTGCTAGATAGCATGATCCGTACCAATTATCTGGTAGCTTCACATATGCATTTCTTCCACATACAAAATATACATTTGGAATTGCTTGCATCTCCTTCAAAAAATCTTTGGAGTAGTACTCCAATTGGAAAGCATGTTCACAACTGACTTGACCTACATACAGATTCTCATAATAGGAGTAACTCCTGTGAATGCACAGTTTCCCCCGTTTCTCCTTGTCTAAAGCAATTGGACCAAAGCTACCCTTTCTTTGCTGCATCCTTTCTTCCTTGGTCCAATCTGTTTCCCATTGTCCTGAAGCCTTTAGAATCTTCTGCCTCCTGTATCTAGTATCCACCTGCCCTATAAACTTTTTCTCAATTTCTGACACTTGACAAGTCAGATTATTTCTTCGGGCATGTGAAGTATCTAACGTTTTCCATGGAATAAACCATTTCTGTAACCTGTCTTCGCACTTGTAATAGTCCCACTTGTTCAGATGCTTGTAATTTGGGACCTCTGGCAATGTCGAGTCAAAATTCGAGAAATAATACTCGAATCCATCTCGTCCATAGAATATGCTCAACAACAAACTACATGTGATTCCATATGTCAATGGAAGATGATGGTATCTGATACCCTCATCCACAGAAGCTGGTAATTGCATACAAACGTAGCAATTCTTCGCCTCCATGACATCAATGTATTCGTAAAGCAACTTGGCATAAGCATTTGACCTAAAGTTCCCCTTTGATTCGTCGACATGTAATCTTTTAATCTCATCATCTAACAAAGCCTTTTCTTTCTCAGTGTTTTCTCCTTTTACCTCAGCAACAGTGATAGGCTTTTGTGTTGATGCTTTCTTTGTTTCTAATCTTGTCTTTGTTTCATTTTCATGTCCCACTATATATGATACAGTAACTACTAAAACTATAAGGGAAATCACTACCCCTAAAAGTGTGCCAACTATACATTTTGCCCTGCGGTTCGGGTTGCCGGCCTCCATGTTCTCAAACAGTGTAGTTTTGGGTGTTCTTCTAGCACCAGTTTCTCCTTCTCTCCGAACAAAGTCTCTCTTTTGAACAGTGTTTCTTCTTTTGAACACCTGGAAGCTGACAGTTTACTTCGCAAACAACCTTAGAGTCCTGTAGAAATAGACAACCCTAGCCATTCTCCGTCCGCTAAAAGGAAGTCCCTACCATTTTCTTCTTCCACTCGGCGCTAGGTTATCTTGCAGCAATATTTACAAAGTTCTTTTCAAAAGTCTTTTATCAATCTGAAACTATACGTGTTCCAAGAAGTGCCACCACATCCTCATAAATGTCCATACGAAGAAGGATTCCCTCAAGTATTGGGCATTTCGTACAACAACATGGAAATTCGACTGTCTCTAGGATTATCCTTCTTATTTCACTCAGGACAAGAGGACAAACGAAATTAAGAGTTAATGTTTTTTCAATCTCCACTCCTGGTACTATCAACTCTACATCCACCGTTACAAAGGGGTCCGTTCTGACCAAGATCACTTTCTTCACCTTCCCAGTTCTGCACCCCTTTGAAGACATCCGCAACAAGGTATTAATCCAAGACAATGAGTGTTCCAAGAACTTCCACTACTCGTTCAAGCATTTCCAAACGAAGAAGAGTTCCCTCCAATATTGGATATTGTGAACAACAAACCGGGAAATCAACTGTCTCTAAAATCAATTTTCTGATTCCGCTCAGGAGAGGAGGATAGACGATGTTGAGTGTCAGCAATCTTTCGGCCTCCACTCCTGGTAGCAGGAACCTTAATTGCACTGTGATAATTGGTTCAATTCTGATCAGGCTCACTTCCCTGACCCTCCCGGTTCTGTGACCCACGGACATCTGCGACGAGGTACGTCCAATCAGGAGTAGAGTATCTTCTGTTAGGTACTCGCACCCTCCTTGATCTTCTTGGACCTTCCTGGACTTGATCCTGGGTATCTTCTTCCGGATCCGAGTCTTCAGATATAGGAGTAAGCGTTTCTTCCCGAGCTGACCTTAAGCTTAGCCTCCTCCTTCTTTCCGGCCAGGTGGCTGCTCCACGCCTTGTTCTCCTATTTCTCGTCCTCACACTCGGTTCTTGATCACTCTGGTACTGATCTGTGTCTGAGTCGTATTCACTGCAGCTCTCTCCTTCAGTTGCGTCTTCGGTCTCACTGCCGTCCTGCCTTCCTTCCTCTTCAGGATCAGATGCGTTCCCAACTCCTTCCGACACCCCCACAGCTGATCTGGTCCCCTCTTGGAATTCTTCTTCCACGACTGGACTTTCGTCTGGGAGAGGAGCTGTTTCTTCTAGAGGTGCTGAAACTCTCCGAGTATGGGATGCATGGATCCAATTTGGCAGCCCTCCGCACTTCACCGCGGTATTCGTGATCAGGATTACCTGAAAGGGCCCACGCCAACGTACATCTAGGCAGTTCTTCCGGACGTGCTTCTTGACCAGCACCCAGTCCCCTGGGCACAGATCATGACACAGGTTCCTTGATGATGGAACTTCAGCCGCCTGCACCTGAAGGGACACAGAATGGATGGCGTCAGACAGACCCTTACAGTAATCCAAGATCAGATCATCTGTAATGTTCAATAAGGCAGCAGTTGGAACAGTGGCAAGTCTCATGGCCCTCCCCATCAGAACCTCGTGTGGAGAGAGACCTGTCCTCCTGTCAGGTGTGCTACGCATGCTCATGAGTACTAAAGGAAGAGCATCTGGCCAACTCAAAGATGTGGATGAACAGACTTTAGCTAGTCGACTCTTCAGGGTGCCATTTACTTGTTCCACAATCCCTGAGGCTACTGGTCGATAACTACAATGCAGTTTTTGATCGATCTTTAATGCAGAGCACAACATCTTCACAATTTCGCTGTTAAAATGTGTTCCTCTGTCCGATTCCAGAGAGGCAGGCACCCCGAAGCGTGGTATCAACTCCCTGAGCAATAGTTTGGCTACTGTGAGTGTATCGCAACTGCGTGTGGGGTATGCTTCAACCCATCTGGAAAATATGCATACAACCACCAAAACATACCTAAGGCGGTTGATTTTTGGCATTTCAATAAAGTCCAATTGCATTCTATTGAAAGGCCCCCCAGACCTCCCAATGTGACTCAGTGTAACTGGTGTTCTTTTCCCTATGTTTAACTGTTGGCAGGTAACACATCTCTTGCATACTGATTCTGCCGCTATCCTAAATTTAGGGCAATACCAAGTCTGCGTAAACACTCTCAGCATAGCATCTCTTCCTAGGTGTACTGGACCATGTATTTGTCTTGCCATTGGATTCGCTAGTTCCTCAGGTAACACTGCCCTCCTATCTGCTGAAATCCAAAAATCCATCTCGCTTCTCACGCAACCTGCTATCTCCCATGCCTTTTTCTCTGTTTCAGGTGCGTTCTCCTGCATCACTCTTAAATCCTCCCAAGTGTCTACTGTTTCCAACATCATGCTCAATTCTGTCTTCTCTTCCGCCCCTTCTATTTCTACCTTTGTGAAGGAATAGTCCTGCTCCGCACAATAGCGGGCGACTTCGTCTGCATAATGGTTACCTTGTGACACAAAATCTGTATTCTTAGTGTGTGCTACACACTTTACAATAGCAATGGCAGCTGGACCTTGTAATGCCTCCAACAACAGTCGCACAAATTCTCCATTTCGAATGGGCGAACCAGAAGAGGTCATGTAACCTCTCTGAGACCACAATTGCCCGAAATCGTGAACCACACCGAAACCATATTGGCTGTCAGTGTATATGGTGACTCTCCTTCCGCTACCTGCTATACAGGCACGAGTTAATGCAATGATTTCTGCTACCTGTGCGGAATGTACTCCTTCCAGGCAAGCGGCTTCCACAACTCCAGTGATGGTGCAAACAGCATAAGCTGCTCTCAACCGACCAGTATCGTCTCTTAAACATGAGCCATCGACAAAGTAAATCTCATCAGGGTCAGACAACGGCTCATCCACAATATCTGGTCTGGGCTTCGTGCATAGTTCAGTCACATCAAGGCAATCGTGGTCTTCACATTCTTCGCCTTCTATTACAGTAGGTAGTGGCATCAATGTAGCAGGATTCAAAACAGAGCATCTTTTGAGGGTCACGTTCTCCGCAGCAAGGATAACTTGCTCGTAGCGCGTGAGCCTGCTATTGGTCAGATGCTGCGTCTTCGTCCTGGTCATTAGCAATTCTACAGAATGTGGTACATACACCACTAACTGGTGTCCCATAACAATACTCTCACACCTCTCAATGCTGACACCCGTTGCAGCAACGGATTTGAGACATCCGGGCAACGCTGCGGCTACCGGATCTAATGTAGCCGAAAAGTAGGCAACTGGTCTACGGGCATTTCCATGGGTCTGTGCCAAGACTGACAAAGCACATCCCTCTCTCTCACAGCAGTAAAGTGAAAAAGATTTCTCGTAATCGGGCATCCCCAGAGCCGGAGCACGACACAAGTCGTCTCTCAACTGCAGGAATGCCACTAGGCATTCCTCGTCCCATGGTACCGGATCACTCACCTCCTTGTGCGTCAGTTTCTGTAAGGGCTTTGCTTTCAGTGAAAAGTTAACTATCCACTGTCGACAATAACCAACCATTCCTAGGAACATCCTAACTTCTCTCTGTGTCGTAGGCGCATTCATCTTCATTATCGCCTCAATCCTATCTGGAGACACCTTACGCTTTCCCTTTTCTAACCGGTGCCCCAAATACTGTACTTCTGTCAAACAGTACTGTAACTTGCTCGGAGATACCTTATGTCCATTTTCAGCTAAATGGTTCAACAAGGCAATGGAATCTGTTTTACAAGCTTCTTCGGTCTCTGACGCAACAAGTAGGTCATCTATGTACTGAACCAGAACCGAATTCTGCGGCAGTACTAGATTTTCGAGATTCTTCTTCAACAACTGGTTGAAGATTGATGGGCTGTCTGTGAATCCTTGTGGGATTCGACACCATGTTAAGACGCGATTTTCCATTTTAAAAGCGAAAAGGTACCTGCTTTCTTCATCCAATGGGATTGAAAAGAAGGCCTGGCAAAGATCTATCACTGTGAACCATTCTGCTTGGCATGGTATCTGAAACAGTATCACTGATGGATTCGGTACCACTGGACAACATGAAACAACTATATTGTTAATTTTCTGAAGGTCCTGAACTATTCTGAATTTCCCACTAGGTTTCTGCAAACCCATAATCGGGGAGTTACAAGGACTTCCCACGATTTCTTGTAGTATTCCTTGTTGAATCATTGACTCGATCACAGGTTTTATTCCTGCAATCGTTTCCTGGGACAATTTGTATTGAGGCGTTCTGGGATACTCGGCATTTGGCTTTACCATTATTTTCACTGGTTCTACCCCCTTGATCAATCCTATTTCCTCGCCTGTGAAATCCCATACCCCCGACGCCACAGCATCTCGTAGGTCCTGGGGAAGATCTTCTACAGTCAGAGTAGGATATAGTTCTATGCAAGATTTTGAATTAGCTACCTTGAAGGTAGCGTCATCGTCTGTAGTCTGTACCTCCACTCCTTGCGGGGTGCAGTATATTGTGCAGTTCAATTTGCATAACAAATCCCTTCCTAATAGACATACAGGACTCGAATCACATACTACAAACTGATGTTCATTCATATGGTTTCCTATTTTCACGGATACTGGTTCAGTCAAGGGACTAGTCATCCTTTTGTTTGCAACTCCTACCACTTGAATAGTTTCCCCTGACATCGGTAAATCTGGAACCACCGCTGATCTCAGAGTTGATCGAGTAGCTCCAGTATCCACCAAGAACGTTGTAGGACATCCTGCCACTTCAGCCTCAACAAATGGCCCCCTTTGATCCACCTCTAGGACTGCCCCGAGGGTACAGTCCTCTTCCCTACTCACACGCTGTCCTGTCAATGGATCAATATAATAACACTTTTCTTCCTCAATAAAAAGAGGCATCTGTTTAAAGACCTTTCCCCCTGTCGCGATTTTCGGTGGCTGTGGAAACTGAGCTCTCGGAGCCGAAGTCCCCCCTTTGACCACCTTGCTTCCTGGGACTGTCGCCTTTTGAGCTGGAACCTCTTGAACTTTCTCTTCTAATTCTAGCTCTCCATAAAGGGACACTCACGTCTCCAATGTCCCACCTGGTGACACTGGTGGCACTTTGTCGTCTTCTTTAAAGTGGCAAAGTCTACTCTAGGTCTCTGCCCTTCTTCATTATCCTTGTTCTGACCATTCGACTTTCGTCCCATCCCCTGTTTCTGTTGTACGCCCTTTCCGGCTGACTGCATTTGCACCACCATCAGCTTCTCCTTTAGATTTTTCTTTTTAGAATCTATTTCGTCACTGCAGTATCTTGCATATCGCAGGATCTCATCTAGTGGTTTGTTTTGCCAAGAGATTAAATGTTGTTGAATCATCAAACAAATATCTGGTCTCAGCCCCAAAACGAACTTTGACACAAACTGTCCTATGTCTTTGGGATCCATTACATCGAGTCCACTATATTGTTTGAATATTTTCAGTAATCTTTCATAAAATTCATGAACTGTCTCTTTGGGTTCCTGTCTTGTTCGGTCTATTTTTACCCAATCTATATCTTGTGGAGGCACTTTATCCTTTAGCCAGGCTATTACTCTTTCATATTTCTCCATGACACTGTCCGACGGTCCATTAGTTCTAGCATTCCTCTCAGGTTCTACATTTGGCCACTGGACACTAATCTTGCAGGTTACCCACAAATCCCCTGGAACCACAATGTCAAACAAAGTGTTCAAATCAATCCACAATACTTTGGAGATCTTTACAAACCTCTCTACCTGCTTATACCACTCAACTGGATTCTCCTTTAACTTCGGAAATGAGTTGGTAAATGCAGCTAAATCTCCTCTACTCCAGGGCACATGTACATAATTTCCGTTCGATATTTCTCGCAAAGGGAACGCCTCCATCTGCATTACCCTTCCCTCTGGAGACATCACACTTGTACTCCGTCTAACTGTACCCCTTTTGGACCATCTCTCCTCCCATTTGTCCAGATCTCTCCACACCCTTATTCCCGATATCAACTCTCTTATGTGTGTTTTTAATCCTGTAGTTCTCTTCTCGTCTAGGTCTTGGTCTGAGTACTGCAACCTATGGTTACTCTGTAATGTCTTTGTTCTGGACAAATCTACCATGTACCTGTCTGCCAAGTTAGACAGTTTCTCATGAATTTCTCTGGCCTTTCTAGTAATATCCTTTGCTATAAATAGCAGTTCATCTTGTTCGTACAAATCAATCCTTTCCAAAGGCACCGTCCCTTCTATAATCTCGTCTAGATCGGATTTTAGGCTGGAGACATCAAGCCTTTTAACCTTTATAGCTGCTTTCAGTACTTCGGCTCTCGGTGCTCCTTCAGCCTCTCTCTCATCCCAGCTCCTAGTTCTATGTCTAGGCTCTGGTGTGTTATGTGGAGTCCTCCCATGCTCCCATCTCTCTAGGTCCCATGCCTTTCCACCTTCTCGGGGTGTATGGTGAAACACTCCTTCGCGCCTCATAGCCCCGCATTCCCCATCCTGTCTAGGTTCTCGGGATGCATGGTAAGGCATTCCGTTACTCCCTCTTTCTTCTCCCTGCATCTGTGACCTCTGATCACTTGATGTATGACGTGATCTTTCACTGTTCCCTCTTTGCCAGTGTTGTACATCTTCCCCAGGTGCGTGATGAGTGCACCTAAATCTATCTCTGTACTCTTGTGTTCTTTGGTCTCCCTCGTTTTGCATGAGGCGAGACATCTCCTCACACTCCATACTCCTACCATTCTGCTCCTGCTGTTCCCTCCCATTCATAGGACGTGTAACTCCTCCATTCTCCTGACTTTGACCCTCTCGCCCCTGACTGCTTTCGCTAGCCCCGCAATGAGATACAGTCCCGTTACCTCGGTTTTCCCACTGGGGTTCTGTTCTTGACCTATTACTCGGAGTTACCGTGGACCCATCCCATTCTCTCAAATCTGCTCTTAATTCTGTATAAGATTTCGGCCGTGGTCCCCTCAGGTCCATCGGTCCTCTCTGACCTCCTTGTCCTGTGTTGAGACCCACAGTCGTATCGAATGGGGTGTTCCACGTTACCGATCCTGGCAATTGCTTCCATGCATTTGTCGTGTTATTCCTCCTTTCCATCTCAATCCTTTCTCTATCTAACCGTGCCTGCTCTTCCCCTCTCCCATGATCTGGATTGTAAATCGACACTATAGGTCCTATGGTAACAGGTACTTGAAGAGCATCCGGTAATCCAAAAGACTCAGCCTTTTCGGTGATTGGCGTCTTTTGTACCACAAACCTTCCCACTACACTCTGTATTGTGTTGTTTTGAGGTGTCTCCTCGCCTTTGATAGGTGTCCATTCCGATATAGGGAGTGGTGTAAACCCCTCTATGGCAGTCCCATCTTCCCTTGCTAGTCCTCTATCTTCAATTTCCCCAACTCTCGGAGGTGGTCTGTCTATCAACAATCTGTTTATCACATTGTCCTCCGAATCGCTCTCCTCATCCTCTTCCATGAGGTTCCTCCCACCTACCACCTCCCTCATTGGATACAACTTCTCTACCTCAATAGCCTGTACCCTCCATCTCTTTGCCTCTTCGTCCCATTTAGAATCTCGCACTGCTCTTACCGATCGAGTCAATCTTTGTTGACGCCTGTTCAAATTCCTGTCGTGCGCCGCCCTAATCCATGCATTAAGGGCCTCAAACTGGGTTGGTCTAGGCAGGGGTTTCAATGAGGACATGGTTGCTTTTAACCGATGTAACACTTCTAACTTAAACGTCCCATACTTAGGGAACTGCATTTCTTCATTTCCTTCCGTAAGCTTATTCCAAGCCCCAATCCATAATATCGTATGCAACCCCACATTCGCTGCCATATAATGAGCTGGTGTACCCTCCGGCGGTGCCTCTTCCCCGTAATAATGTTCACTTCTTTTTCTTTTAAAAATCCCTTTCAAACACTTAAAGCACTTCATGATTTCTCTTTTCTCCGCGTTTGTTTTCTTCCTGATGACAATCTACCAATCACCGCGCTGTTCTCACTAACTGGCCTATCCGATCGCGGCTGTCCTCCGACGTCACTCTAGCCGCCCAACCAGAGCGCGGCTCTAGCTAACGTCACACCAACCGCTCAATCACAGCGCGGCTCTAACCGACGTCACTCGTCCCCCTTCGCAGCAGTTCCCCTCCTTTTTCAGCTCGTCTCCTCGGTCATGCGTGCATCCCATTCATACTCTGAAAAATGATTACTTCTGTCCAAGCGATCACCTTTCTTGACTGTACGCCCACAGTCTTTCTGTAGTTGTCACCTTAACTTGACGAAATGTCTTTCCGTTTACTTCCAGACAATCGCCTTCTCTGATAGGTTACTCACACACAGTAACTTCCGACCAGCGTCCGTTACTCATACGCTCACTCTTACACTCCCCCTATCTCGGTCCCACGGCGGTCAATGGTACCTCATGACTTCCGTACTATGGTCGACAACTACTCTGGATGTTCGATACACCCAAAACCACTTAAGCTCTGGCCTGAACTTAAGATTCACCAGTTCACCCGTTTACCAGGTAACCAGTTTACCAGGTTGCGCGCGCTCACAACCTTCTCTCAATCACACTACAGGCATTCAACTCCGCAAGACATTACAATCCAACTACCACACAAACAACCGCAATCTGTTCACGCATGACCCTTGTTATACTCACTCTCCTCCGATACTGCTGCTTTTCTCGCACCGTCTGCACCTTCGGCGCACGATTCTTCCGCTGCTCGTCTCTCGACGTCTAGGGGCCTTGAGGTAAACTAACCTATCTAGATTACCTTCCTCAAGAAGATAACCATCCTAAACTGCTACCAACTGTTAACGCGGGGTTTCTGGTCTCCAGTTACCTTACCAGATCCCAAATCATGTCGACTGAATCGTTGGTACCTGTCATTGAGTAAAAGATAATCTACTACTAGGTTAGTCAATTAAGAACTTACACCACTCTAAAGAATCACTTACCATTGGGAAAGGTTAAAAAGTTTTAATTCAAAGTCAAAAGTATCTGAAGATACAAACATCTCAGAATAAGATTCAAAAGGTATACAGGTATTAGTACAAAAAGATACTCTCTGAATATCCTTAAACGACAAAAGGAAATTATCAAAACTACTTCAAAGAGCATGAGCGTTGCAAGAATCGCTGTGAGTTGCAACCTGAGAGTCATTTACAGAAAAGGAAAATATAAGTTTAGTCTGTCCCTACACTAGACTAAGTGACATCCCTACTTAACAAGATCTTTACCTAAAAAGGTGTCAGCCGTGGTGACTTCCTAAGAAGATCACGCACTTCTCTTAGTCTCTTCTGTGATTCGGTCTCTTGTGATCAGCCTATCTGCCTACCCAACCGCTTTCTTAGGCTCCCAAAATCATCTGCTCTGTGTCTCCCCCGGGTCGCTTTCCCTAATACAAAATCACATTTCCAATAGGAACGCCCCTCACGTGGTACCGATTTCAGCGGCAAAACTCCATGATGATACTCTTCGGGACCCTCGTTAAAGTTGACCTTGGTTCCCAGGCTTCTTCTCCAGTTCGCTGGTACCCCCTGAAATTCCTGAAACCTCCTCCAGGCCTGCGCCAGGCGTCGCTGAACAAAGCTCCATTCATTACGACTGATTAGGACCCCTCGCACCTGCATTCAGACCATCCTACAGTGGGCCTCAAATTCCAGACTCCACCATATCTATAGGCCATAAAACATGTGTAAAACTTTGTGCTTGGTGCCTCTCAACCTCTTCTCTAACGAGCACATTGCAGATCAAAGAAACGACATTATCTGTTCAGGCCTACTTGATTTACATGAAGCAGGTCCCTGCACTCTGAAAACATTTAACTTAATTTAAACAGTATTCTTAACTAGCACACGCTTCTATAATATAATGCAACACATCTATGTAAAACATATACTTCAATACTATGCCTAATAATACATTTGCACTCTAATGACTTTAGAATCCACGTCACTAAAAGTGTAGCAGCATCTTTCGTTTCCTGTGAAATGCCATGTGGCCTACACATTTTCATGGTTTGCAGAATTACATTTCGTTTTCACTTATTCATTTAACGTGTGACTCCAACATCATTTTAACATTTCTACAATCCCTACATTAGTTTTCCACACTTATATATGTATCTATTCTAATAAAACAAACACTCATATATTTTCTCTTATATAAGTTGACACTCTTGTGCAATACAATTTAAACTAACACTACGTGCTTGTAAATATGGTGTACTTATACATTTTTCAGATTTGTGCTCTCTCAGATGTTTTCACATGGACTTAATAACTCTCAAGCTACTTTCATTGCGTGGTGGCTTCTATCACATGTTGGCACTATACAAAACAATTAAACTAATAATTATGGAAAGAAAGAACTATTTTGATGTTAAAGGCAATGTCAATGAAAGACAGCAAAACATTGACTAACGCCTTAGACAACATTTTCAGAAAGTACAATGTGTTTCCTTCGTTTTAGCTAACTACAGCCCACTTGAAAAATATGCAAGTCCTTGAACCCTACCTTCGACTTTCGAGTAAAGTTGCAGATTAACAGTTTTTGATAAGGGGACTAAGAAGTGCAGCACTACTATGCTTATGAAATATTTGCATATCTTGCATAGCTGTATCATTTATTTGCTCTTCCCAGGTCTGTTAATTTTTTTTATCTCCAGGTACCCTGCAAAGGGCACAAAAACTCCTATTCAAAGAAACTCTTGCAAAAAACGTTAGTAAATAGAACTAATATTTACATTTTCCTTGTTTTCCCAGGTCCAGCGGTTCTCACTCTATGTACTAATGAAATGTAATAAAGTACTGAAAAAAGCTAAAACTGAAAGTTAGGGAAATTACAGCACAATATAGCATGGTCGATAATCATGTAACTAAAATTAATTGGGAATTAGAGTGCCCTACGATTGAACCGGAAAACTGTGGTGCAGGGTTCAAACCACATCCCTACTCTACAGCGTGGATTACTGTTATGATACATTGAGAAATAGATTGCACTTCACTAATATATAATATCCCTTCAAGTGTCAGTTCTTGGTACAATGGATTTCAAAGCACCATACCAAGTATAAGTAATATAAACCAGCAAAAACATGTGAGAGTCACTGAGGTCTGTACAGTGTGATAAACCAACATAGACAAAGAGGAGACAAGAAAGTCAGTAACGAACACATACAAGGATAGTCAGGGGAGACAATCCAAGTCAGACGCAGTGAGTATATATCATCAGTAGTTAAAACATAATATCTGTATTAAAACCAGTTTGATAGTAGTATTCTAGCTACATTTTTCAAGTCAATGAAAATGTTGTACTACGTTATCTCCCATCGGAGACGTAGTGTGAACCACCTTATTTACTGGAGGCCAGATGGACTGGCACAGCATTTTTTTGTGGGCGGGACATCTTCCGTCTAGAAATGCCAAAAGCAGTCACTGTAGGCCATCCCTGACAAGGCAAGCGGTGCAGGGAGGAGCAAACCGAGAGCGTGGGGGTGTGGACAAATAGCGCATCTTTGATGGATTGCAGCAGGCTGACAGGGAACTGCAGGCACACAGTGAAGGAGTATGGTATGGGACCAGAGTGGTGGTATGGGACTCAGTTCTTCAACCGTATGGGATGGGGGAGTGCCACTGAGGAGCAGCAGTCCACCCACTGCCCTCCGTGGCACTTTATCAGAGTGGGAATAGTTTCCTGCTGTAGGTAAGGGCCACTAAAATTGCCCCTCTTCTTTTTTTATGAAGTTCAGATATGTTATCAATATTCCGTCCAGGAATCAGTTTTTCAATTCCTGGACTGCGTAAATGGATTTACAACTGTTGATGTTTCCACCATGAGTGTAGAAAAATCAGCAGTAGTAAATCCTACATTAGAGGTGAGAGGTGTACATTACCATGCCTGGGTAGTCTTGTAAGTTCATAAATGCCGACACACATGTATGCAAGTGGCCACAAACATCTATGATTAAGGTCATTAACAAATTGAAATCCTGCCCTTTCCCACCTTGGAAAAGTGCAGAATGTTATTTTCAGGCATTTATGACCAAAAATATGTTTGTGAATTGGACCCTCTGCTTGTTCTCATCTGGATAGGTTTAGATATGCAATCCATGAAATACACTCAAAAGGATGTTGGCTCAGGTCAGAAATGGAGTCACAAATCATTTCAACGATTTGTAATTTAATTTATATAACTTGTCAAAAATCTGTCAAAATTATTACACATTACTAACTTTCTATTGCTTCCTAATGTTGAAATGTCCATACTCAATATACATAATCAAACTTTCATGGATTCTCTTTTCTTTTTTTTTATAAATCTTTATTGTTCAGTTCTTAGCATACAAAAAGCGAAAAAAACGATAAAATTTAAAACAATAATAAAGTAAATATCATAAACCATACTTTCACAATGAGAGTTCCAAATGTTGGAGCATTGGTTGCCATATCTTCAGCCCTAGTTGTTTTTTTCTCACAGATTTGGTGCGGTATAAGTTAAATTCAAGATGGAATACATTATAAAATTTAGCTCTCCACATTTCGAAGACCGGGGCCTCTGGTTTCAGCCTCATTGTATCAATACATAACCTGGCTACCGCCATAGCCATAAAAATAAAATATCGGTGGGGATAATAATTCTGTGCACTTTCCATGTCAGTACCCACCCCAAAAAGCAGCAATTCTCGACTAATATGACATTGCACCTTCGTTGTTACAAACAGAAATTCCGCAATACATAGAAAAAACTGAGAGAGTGCATTACAATCAAAGAATACATGAACAATATCAGCTTCATCCATATGGCATCTAAAGCATTTTCCATCATAAATATCACCCCACTTCATCATTTTAGCTGGCGTATGATATAAATTAAACACAGTTTTATAATGTTGGGTACGTAGATTTGTAGACAAAGGTACTGCTACCGCCATATCAATCGATTCAGAACCAGAACTACCCAATCGACTTTGCCATTTTCACATCTTGCATTTCAATATCGTCCGGTTGCTTTAAAAGTAAAATATCATACAAGGCCCCGATTTTGCCCCTTTTAAAAGAGCTTCAATAATTTCAATGTTAACAATGCCCTGTGGTCGACATTGTTTATATAGAAAATCTCGTAATTGTAAATATTTGAAAAAATCATTCTTCATGATTGCATATACTTCCATTAAATCCATAAATGAAACCAGTGCACCATCCTTAAAAAAATCCCCTAAGCGACGAAACCCTTTATCTCGCCAAGTTCGCATCTTTGTATCCCAAAATATCAATGGTAATATGGCCCTGGAATCAAGAGGTGTATAGAAATTGATCCGTTGAATAGCCAGAATTTTCCCAAGCCACTTCATCTGGTAAATATTAGGTGACTCAAAGTGCCGTGTAGCCCCCCCTATTACCATGTACCTCGCATTTTGTATAAGGCATACTAAATAATGCAAGATAAAATTGGGGACCCCCCATCCGCCGCGTACCAATGGTAACGTCATATATTTTGAAGCACAATGGGGTTTCCTCCTGCCCCAAATGAACCTATCCGTAATACCTTGAAGCTGCATTAATTGTGCCCTTGACAACTCCAAAGGAACCGTCCGAAAGTAGTATAGCACTTTGGGGAGGATACACATCTTTAGCACATTACGACGTCCAACCATTGACAAATGTAAGCATTCTAACTTTTCTAACTGGCTTTTAGCAGCCCTTATTATATCATTCCAATTTACATCAATTATCTCCTGAATGGACATCCTAATTTCAATCCCTAAGTACTTAGCCTCTTTCGTTACTCGTGTCTCGCTCGGACACAACCCCGTCGTACAAATAACTTGGGTTTTAGAGATATTCAATTTATACCCAGCAACCTGTCCAAATGCTTGCGTCAAGCATTCATCCTCCCTTAATGCTGACTCAGGATCCAAAGTCACAACTGCAATGTCATCAGCATAAGCGAGGACACGCACTTCGTATTCACCTACCAGCATTGATTGTATTAAATTGGTAGACTCCAATAGTTGTAATAGTGGCTCTATATAAATAGCGAAAAGCAAGGGAGAGCAAGGGCACCCCTGCCGGGTTCCCCGGGTACTATAGACAAACGACGGCTCTTGTCCAATAGTACATATTTTAGCCCGAGGGCTCCTATACATAGTTTGTAAAGCCTGTAAAAACAAGGGACCAAACTCCATTTTACGCATTGTGACCCATAAAAACAACCAAGTAACGCGTTCAAATGCTTTTTCCGCATCCAAAAAAATAATACCAATATTCTTCTGAAGTGCAGTTGCATAGTCTATTAACACTATTACCCGATGAAGATGATTTACCGTACTTCTACCTGGGAGAAACCCATGCTGATGACGAGATACAAGCATTGGGATAACTCGCACCAACCGAGTAGCCAATATTTTAGAGTAGACTTTTGCATCAGCATTAATTAATGATATGGGCCTGTATGACCCCGGCAATCGAGGGGGCTTGCCTTTTTTTTTAACGACTACTATATTGGCGTCGTCCCAGGACACCGGCGGGTTTCCACATTGAGCCATAATAAAAGTAGCGAGCATATCCTCCTTAATAACGCTAAATAATAGTTGATAAACCTCCAGAGGGAGTTTTTCCGGGTCAGATGCCCTCCCTAGCGCTAGCTCTTCTACTGCAAGCTGGAGTTGTTGCATAGTAATTGGAGCCTCCAGCATTTCCCTCTCAGGAGACCCGAGTTTAGAAAAGTCAAAATCCTGAAGATAAGTTTCTATTTGATCTTGAGCAATTAAATCTTGGGTATATAATTCTTTATATTATACACGAAAAACCTCCATGATACCATCCATAGTTTAAACCGATTCCCCTCTATCATTCTCCAACATATCAATACGTTGAGACGCCTGCCCCGCATTCTTTGGGCCAAGCATCTACCCGTTGCCTCTCCATATTCGTATCTTTCAGTTTTATGAGCATTGTACTGAGCAGCAATATCTTGACTCCAAACCCCGTTAATCCTAGCTTTCCGACTAGCAACCTTAGTTTGTACAACTTGGGAGTCAGCATTAGACTGAATTGCCGACAGGAGTTCACACTCTGCCACTCTAAGTTCCTCGATCAACCCTGCTATCATAGCTTTCTGTTCTTTTTGTTTAGCCCAGCCAGAGCTACATGTTTACCCCCTGACATCCCCTTTAAAAGAATCCCACACCATCGGTTGACTAGCAGTGCCTCTATTGTGTTCGAAAAACTGCGTAGCCCATAACTTAATATGAGTTATAAACTCTTCATCACTAATACGTTTTTTGTTGAAAGTAAATGCTCGTACTGCACGTACCGGCTGCAAGCAGATCACATCTAAAATTACTGGACTATGATCAGAAGTAATTTGAGGCATAACTTGCATCTTTGAGCCAGCAGTTAAAAATCAGGGTAAAAAAATATAGTCCAACCTCACAAATTTAGAATGGGGAGAGGAATTAAAAGTGTACCCTGGATTACCCGGATTTATCTTGGACCACCCGTCAACTAGTCCATGTTGGGATATCAGCTGATATAATGCCTGATATACCTTCGGCTTGCAACATTGATAACCCTGAGAATGCAATCCCCATGTATGGGTGTCTCCATGTATATTAAAATCACCAAGTAATATCAATGGCATTGGCCACTGTGCTAACTCCACGTTCAGGAACTCAAGAATTTCTGCCTTGTCGAAATTAGACCCATACACTGTACATATTGTAACTTTGGAGACCCCTATAGTGCACTCACTAATCGCCCACCGTCCAAAATTGTCAACCCGTATCCTACCCGTACCAGCTACAGCACGGCTACCCATTATGGCTATCCCCCTATTCATAGTAGATTGTTTGGACACTGCTAGTACAGAAAAACCCAATTCTAATAAAACCTTGTAATTGGACCAGGGGATATGGGTTTCCTGCAAACAAAGAATATCAGGATTAATTAAACGTAATTCATTAGTAACCCATTTTCTTTTCAAAACATTATTAAGACCGCAAACATTAAAGGAGCAAATTCGTAACCTCCTAACCGCCTTCAAAACAGGTATTTGCAGGTTGTTAATAAATAAACAAGAGTTTAACTTCGCTCCAACATATTTCAAGCAGATGCTATGCACTGACATTTTAGCATTTTTTCCCCCATAAACCCTTACACCCCCCATTCCCACAAAACCCCCAGTGCCCCCTATCCCACCCCAACACCACCACCCCAAACCCCCCTCCCGCCCGAAGTGAACCCCCCCCCTTAACTAAGGCAATAGGGCTGATAGCCCTTGTGATGCTCGGTGAGTGGTTCCCATGCTGCTCGGCTCACCGACTCTAAATATATCAACCTCGCGGAAGTGTGAGTGAAGAACTCCCCTGTTTGCAACTCGGCTCACCTTTTCATGAGGATTCTGCTGTCCGGTTGCTCGTTATCCTTTGGAGAGAGTGTGGTGGTGGCCAGAGGGTACGCGGGAGAAAGCGCAGGACTAAAAACACCGGCACCGGTGAAGTTGAGCATCTGAACGCCTGAACGTGTGTGACCACTAGATTGCCGGAGCCGGCGGGCGGGGAATGACGCAACCGGCAACGCGCAGGCTCCCGCTAAGAGCACCCAAGGTCGCGGCGGCTGTAACCGCGGTGTTAGAGCAGTTGGAACTGTTGGAAGTTACGGCTGCCGCTGAGATGTGGAGGTGAGCGGCAACACTGCGGCAACATTGTGGCATTATTGTGCATCATTGTGCCTGAAAAGCAGCTAACTGACTGGGGAGAAGCGCAGGTGGTTTTTTACCGTATTCCACTGTATGTTCGCTTCGTCAATGCACCGCTAGCACACCTGTGGCTATGCTATTCTATCGCAAGTTGGAGCGACCTCGAAACTTCACTTGGAATTAAGTTCTGGTGTTGGAAACAATATTGACAGTAAGAATACTTTACAAGAATTAGTATTGGATGTAAGTGTATTCTCGAAGACGGTGTAGCTGGACTACAGGGCTATTTAGTGAAAACATTTGAAACTTGATATACATTGTGTTAAAAAAAAAAAACTTGCCCACTGACTTTTTGATTTTCTAGCTGCCATTGTGTTTCGGATTGGGCTCTATTGATTTAATAACAGCACAACCTGCTGGGATCTCCCATGCCACCCAAGGCGGCCCGTGGTGGGAAAACTAGACCTTTGGGGGAAGGAGCAGCGGGCACGCGTGCAGCACTCGCTGCAAAACACAAAGAAATGCATGGTGGACAAGACTCTGAGAGTGTTGGCCATAGTAAAGACGCAACATTAGGCCACCCTAAGATACCCCAAATGTTTCAGTCGGCTATTGGGCTGCAGAAAAGTAATATCGGAGCTTCCAAATCTAGTACAGAGGATAATGGAGGAGGTATGGTGCATGATTGTTCAGTGCAACTATCTTCAGACGTATCCATATCGAAATCTGCAGCGCTTAGTATTCCGGTTGCAGTTGAAGAGGTTGAAGTAGGGTCTAATGCTGCGGAGGCAACGGAGGATGGTGAAGGCGTGGACAGTGAAGAAGAAACCCAAGAGCCACCAAGTAGTAAGGATGGCGAATTTTATTCGCTATCGGAGCAGTCCGAAGGATCAGATGTGGAAGAAGTTTCGGTTCCAGAAGATGGCGATGGGGAAAATACCCCAACTATGCTGGAGGGTAGTCTTCGAAAAAATACTCTCTCCACGGACACCTCTGTTCAAGCTTCTACTATTCGGAAGAAGGACATGGGAGACAGCGCAGATTTAACTACAACCACTACGGAGATGACCGACTGGGATCTTTCTGTGGGCACGCAGCTATTGGAGAGGCTAGATCTTTCAGGTCAAGCTAGTGGGGGTGCTGATGCAGGTGAATATAGCCAAACGCCTAGTTCAGTATCGCTGGAGGAAATCTATAGGTCCATCAACGAGCACCGTCTGGAGGCTCGAGCGGAACACTTAAAGACACACAGTGCTTGTAGAAAGCTACAAAATGCTGTTCGACGCTTGGCAAAAACCTGCAATAATTTCCGGATCGAATGACAGAGGCGGAGGTGCGGCTATCATCACTGGAAGATCAGATGGTGTCCCAATCAGTTGATGTTGCCGAAATGAAGGCGCATAAAGAGGATGTTCAGGAGAAGGTTGCTGAACTGGAAAATCACCTCCACCGTAATAATCTACGCTTACTTGGTGTCCCGGAAGATCTTGAGGGACAGGATGTGCGTAAATTCATTGCAGAATTATTTGAGGAAGCGTTCCCCGAAGTTATTGAATGGATTTAGAGTCGCGAGATACAATGGGCCCATAGATTTCCTTTTCGGCAGCGACCGTCAAGAAGTGGTCAAGTAAGCCCGCAGCAGCCACGGGCTATTTTGATATCTTTGATCAATTTTCTGGCAAGACAGGTACCATACGATATGGCTAGGCCCGATAGGAAGAGAACTGGGAAAGGCATACAGTTTTTTGTCCTGCCAGACTTTTGTCATTCTACTGTTGAAAAGCGCTGGAAACTACGGCAGCTGATTGCACCTCTACAAGCAAAAGGCCTACAAGTGTTTTTTATTGCAACCTTAAAAATTGTTAACAAGGGCCAGAGTCGTTTCTTTACTTCAGAGGCTGCTGCGAAAGAGTATATGCATACTCTTCCTTGACGGATCGATATATTGTTTGGACTGTTCTTGATTCTACACCATTTTCTCTTTTTCTTTTCCTGCTATTTGTCTCTTTTTTGTTCATTTGTTAGAAAGTCTTTGACTTACGTTGTTTGTATTAAGATAAGGGACTTTCATGGATTCTCAGTGATATGTGTGATTTGAGCAGAACACAGGGTTGATGTAAAAAAACAAACATAGTAAAGACCTTACCAGTATAATTCAATAATATAATCCCCCAATAGCTTGGAGACTCTTCATCTGCTTTTGCAGCTCAGAGGCACTAGAAGCACCCACTCTGCGTTCAGGAAAGTGCATACATTAAACTTATATGTGCAAGCATGCTGTGTGCATATATGGATGAGGTAGCTGCATGTAAAAGCTAAATATAAAGAATCTAATAATTAATAATGACTAACACAAATAACCTCCAGTCCCTGTAAATTTATATTGAGTAGAAAATGTAAAATAAGAGTATTCTTATGAATCTAAATGAAAATCTTTGTTCTTTGTTGTAGTAAGAATTCAAGTCACCATAATCATCAAATGAAACCATTGTATGGCTGAAGGTACATGGATGAAGAAGGCAATATTAGACTTTTATTTGACATAAAGTTGGTTTTAATTCCAGGAATGCTTTCCTTTTAGTTTCAGTATCATTTGATGCATCTGGACTTAAATAATTATATCACTTATATTTACAATACATTTTGTGACCTGTCCATGTTAGTTATTTAACTTGATTAGAATTTTTTGCAATAAATACACTACTTGAGTATACCTCAATAAATATGAAACTTCACCTTTAGGTTTCTTTGGGTTACAGTTTTGGAATCAAAACAATGAGCTTTTTGATTGACTAAGTTTGAAAATATGAGAAAGAGCTTAGTGAACAATGAAGATCAAAACAGTGCTGTTTCGCTTTGTGATGTATTTACTATGGGTACTGTGTCGATCCCCCTATTTCTGACCCTTGTCTGGTTAATAATTAACTAGCAGCCATTCAACTGCACAGAAACCCGTTATCTGATTAGCCATACAACGGCACAGAAGCCCGTTATCTGATTAGGTCATAGCGCATGCCATCTCATTAGGCAAGCACTATTTCTCCAGCCCCCTAATAGGCATACGGTGTTCTCAAAACAAATCAAACCTACCACGACCTGGGAAATCCCCGCAGCCATTGTTTTGATTTAGCCGAGAACTTCAGTAAAGAATGTGCGAACGACCAGTTCGTATGACATCCTTATTGACGTATTTATGTCCATCCTTACGTCAATCTCGGCACCTTTCAGGTATAAATAATACCGACATTGCCTTAAGCAAACACACGAGGTGGTGACAAGATTGGAGCAGCGAGACTTGCCGAGGAGCCCAGCTGACAGCGAAGCCACAGACGCTGCCCCTCCTTTCTGACGCGCTGAGAGAGAGACGCTGCCTTTTCTCCTGCCGAGAAATCCAGCTCCGGCGCTTCCAGCCGCCCTTGCAGGTAGCCTGGATATCAAGCCCTGAGATAGAGATACCAGCCCTCCAGCCTTCTAAATCCCAGGTACTGAACTGAATAACCCCTTGCAGAGAATTCTTGAAACAGACCCTTGGCAAAACAAACTTAACTTAAACTGCTACTTATCTACTCCCGCCCACGTATTAGGCTTAGGTCAGGTACATTGGGGTAGGCGTAGTTAGAAGCACCAGTTGAGTACGATTAGTCAATGTATATATGTATGTATCTATTTTATCCATTTTAAGTATCATATGGCTAAGAAACCATATCAATGCTTTTACAGTATTATTTTATAATTCTGTTATTATTGTATGCACTTTACTTAACAATAAGTATTGCAATAATAGCGATTCATTTCTCTTGTATGAGAAAAGAGACTGATCAATAAATAACATCTTTTTATTGAACACGCCCGTCTCTTCCTTTTCGCTACAATCTGGTGAAACTAAGAATGCACTGAACTGACTGAGTAAAATAAGTTGTCTTTTGTTTTCACACGACTCTAGAGATACACTCTTGATTAGGGGAGAGCAAAGTTGTCATGTTCTATGGTTGTCAGAAACTAAATCCCTTCTTGTCTATCCAGGGAGGTTAAACTCCTCCTTGTCTATTCGAGAAAGTTTCTAGTGAACTCTGAGCTAGCTGGCAAACACTAAACTTTAAGTCTAATATCGTCAGTAGAAGACCTAGTTAACCTCTGTCCTACGTCTATACTATTGAAGATATTATTCCAATGCGCAGAGCCTATTGGGATAATAGGAACTACACTACATGGCGCCCAACGGTTTGGATAGGCTATAAATCTAACGTAAGACATTATGTTATGTTAAATTGTATTTATATAGCGCACGGCTACTCCGACAGAGTGTCCCGGCGCTTTCCACAAACAACTCAGTGTGTAATAACATAACACGAAACAATACAGAAAAGAAAAACCCCCCAAAAAACAACTAAGCATTAAAAAGCCATGTCTTCAAGCTCTTCCTAAATTGAAGCAAATTAGGAGTACTGCGTAACGCCAGTGGTAAGGAGTTCCACAACTGAGGTGCCTTGAAGCCAAAGGAACGGCCCCCAGTGCGGGCCTTATGCACGCGAGGAACCACGGCAGTGAAAAGAGCTGCAGAACGCAGTAGGCGAGCAGGGCGGTAAAAGACCAACCTGCGCCGTAAATATCCGGCCCCAGAGCCAAACAGTGCCTTGTGCATCAACGTAAGGGATTTGAACATAATCCGCTTACGGATAGGCAGCCAATGGAGCTTCTGAAGCAGCCCCGAGGCTCGCGATCGCCTATGCAGGCCAAAAATCGCACGGGCAGCAGAGTTTTGCACCACCTGTAGACGCTGGACCAGGTAGTCTGGGAGGCCGAGGAAAAGGGCATTGGCATAGTCCAGCCTGGATCCAATGAGCGCCTGCACGGTAATCCGCCTATGCTCCGCAGAGAGCAATGGAAGAAACCTGCGGAGCATCTTCAGAACACCAAAGCAGGCGCCCACTAGACCAAGTACGTGGGCTCTCAATGACAATTTATTGTCAAGTTTAACCCTGAGATTTTTGGCAACCAAAGATGACTGTGCCGGGGGACTCATTTCAACCGGCCACCATTGTCGCCACTCAGGGTCAGTGGCACATCCAAAAAAGAGAACCTCTGATTTGCTGGAATTGGCCTTCAAGTTGTTGTGCTGGAACCAATCGAATACCATGGCCAGACAGGCCCGAATACCCTCTCCATCAAATGGCTGATCTTTGCCACATGTGAAGAGGAGTTGCGTATCATCGGCGTAGGACACAATCTGGGCCCCATACGCCTCCACCGCCGCCGCCAAAGGGGTCATAAAGATGTTAAATAATGATGGGCTCAACACAGAGCCCTGTGGAACCCCAACCCCCAGAGGCGGCATCTCGGCGGAGCGCTGCGAGACCCAAATCATCTGGCGGCGGCCTTCCAAAAAAGATGTAAACCATTTGAACACCGTCCCCCTAATGCCGATGTCATGAAGCCTGGCGAGGAGCGCCGCATGAGGGACGGTGTCGAAGGCCGCCGACAGGTCCAACATGACTAGCATGGCCTTGCCACCAACATCCAAAGTCTCCCTGATGATCTCAGAGACCTCCAACAATGCCGTTTCCGTACTAAAATTAGGACGGAATCCGGATTGGGAAGGATGGAGCAGATGGTTTGTTTCTAAAAAGCTCGACAAGACGCCATGAACATGTTTCTCAGTGATCTTAGCCAACGCCGGCAAGAGTGAAATTGGCCTATAATTGGCCAAGACCTCAGCATCAAGACCTGGCTTTTTCAAGAGGGGGATGACCATCGCCCTCTTCCAGGTACAAGGCACCTTCCCCTCCCTCAAGGAGGCGTTGAGGATAGGATTAACATTAGAGTAACTCAGTCGTGCTTTTTCACACAGACCCCTTTTCCCCATAATACTCCAAAGACGTCTGGAGTGGGTGAAAGGTTAAATCCGCCAAACTTAGTAGGAGGAGACTCCTATGTATGGTTCTTGGTTTATTCAACGTTGAAGGATACACTGTTCCAAAATATTGTGCATCTAATCTTTGTTTCCATAGAAACCTGATCTGCAAATAAATAAAATAACTTTCTTGACAGTAGAATGTCAGAAGCTGAAGAAGAAAGGGAGACAGCTAGAATAGCAGCTCAACTCCTAGCGGCTGACAATAGTCTCCTACAGCAAGACCCGGATGCAATACTCATCCCGGTCAACATAAGGAAATCTATAACTTTAAAACTTATAGAAAATGGGCTGACACCGAGAGGTGGTACAGTCATATTCGTAATTGAGGCACACGAATATCGGCAGACAGAGGTATTCTATTCATGGATAAACTTTCCAGCAGCAAACGCTGTAACAAAGGACTTCCACTATTACAAAATAGAGGAACCTCCTAATGAGTACACTCCTTTCGAGGAGGTGGAAATACCACTCAAATACCAAGAGCACCTGCTCTGGTTTAATGGCGCCCTAAAACATAATAATCACATCACCAGGCTCGGTCCACTAGGTAGACCAGGAGCAACGTGGCCGGTCCTAGCCGGATACACACCACATCCAGACATTGAAGAAATGTCTGCACCAGAACTTTTAGCACAGCTAAAACAACTAATTAAAATACACAGACAATTAGTCCAATATGTAATGCGGACTTCAACAGTCCAACCAGCTATTAAAATTCCACAGCTGATCCCTCACCAGGGGAACACAAATAAAATTACACCACAGAACATACAGTCCTGTCTAGGTAAAGTACCCGCAAAACGGGAACAAATTCCATTCTGGTTAGCACAAAAAATCACTCAAATAGAGGCGGTATTTCCAGATACCACCCCGGTTGAGAAACACAGGATTCTGACTATCTGTCTTCCAATGGGAATCGCACCACATGTGGAGGACTGTGACACTTGGGGTACAGTCTTTGCTTCCATTTACACAAAAACACATGGTGTTCCATCCATGTCAGTAATACCAGATGTGCCAAAACAAATTCAAGATGAATACGGTCCAGAACCTGCTTTAACTCTTGGTATGAAATTACTAAAAGACTTCAAACAGGTCTCGGCAATATTATTAGCCAATATAAAGGGAGAAGCGGCAAATGTGGCGATCCGCCAGAGGTTGAAAGAGACAGATATAGCAGACCAACCATTTGAAATTGCCAGAATCATAGAAAAATCCTATGAAGAACTAGGAAGAGATAGTTTGGGTGGAAAACCGGTGAAACCCCAACTTATTGAAAATCCTGAAAAGGTATTTATTAAAAATAATCTAAACACTCAAAAAAAGAGCTGGGATGGAAATAAACAATCCACTCCTAAAGAAAAAAGATTCCAGTCCAGAGGAAGGTCTCCTCGGCGGAGAGAAAGATCTCCGGACCAAGGACGCAAGTCTCCCCAAAGGGAGCCCTCAGAGAAAAAATACAACCTTAGAAATAGGAATAATATAAAAAAAACTGATAGATATCAAGATATTGATATACGTCCCTCTCAATCTTTTCAGACTTCCTTGCAGAAATCGGAAAGAAGAGGACGATCAGAACACAGGGAAAAGCACGTCAAGTCCAAAGACAAGGAACCTGCTCATCAAAATAAAAAATTACAGTTTCCAAAAAAGAAGGTAGCCAGTATTAAAGTAATCGACCATGCCGAGAATACTGAGGACACAGCTGAAAAACGGAGAATGGGCTCAGATAATGCTAGATAGCGCAGCAGAAGTGAGCATAGCTCGCAAGATCCTTATGAATCATCTGGAGACAGTGGACACGAATGAATACATTCAGGTGGAAACTGCAGATACCAGAGTTAGCAAACCTCATAAAATATATGAAATAACATTGCATATAGAGGGGGATAAGACTAGGAAAATAAGGGGTCTCTTTTGGGATAATCTCTCCAAGGGCTATGATATCCTTCTAGCTGAAAGAGACTGGCCACCAGAGTTTGTCAGGGAGTGCCCTCATGGCGAAGAAATAATTATGCCTGCCTTTTCAAATCATATTCCAATTCATAAAAAATATACACTTGCAAGTAAGTGGGCAGTAGCCCAAGCTCCTGCATTATATAAAAACCATGTGGGATGGGATGAGGACTCTCCTCCTCACAAAATCCAGTTAAAATCACAACCTACTGCTCAGAAGCAGTACCCAATTAAGCAAGAAGCTAGAAAACGGGTAAAAGAGATCCTAGATCAACTTGAATACCAGGGGGTGATTGAAACTTGCACCTCACAAATGAATAAGCCTTTGTTTCCTGTCTCCAAACCAGACAATTCATATCGTCTTGTTTTGGACTGCAGACACCTTAACTCATGTTGCAAAACCTTTGCAGTACAAAACTCGGATAGTGCTGCACTAATGAATAACATAGTGCGCAAAAAATACAAAACAACATTAGACATCTCTAATGGATTCTTCTGTCAAAATATAGCACCAGAGAGCAGATATTTGACCGCGTTCTCAATAAATGGCGCGCAAAAAAATTTCTGTTGTTTGCCCCAGGGGTTCAAGAACAGCCCAGGATTATTCTCAGCAAGAGTAACAGAGTTACTACAAATATATGATGATGAGGCATTATCTTATGTCGATGACATCTATCTAACAGATGATGACTTGGATACTCGCTTGAAGAGAGTGAACACCATAATACTTGGGTTCGCAGCAGAGGGTTACAAATTCAACTTTAAAAAGTCAAGAATTGCCCATCTAACTGTCCTGTTTTTAGGATATGAACTATCAAGTGAAGGCAAAAGCCTGGCTGACAATTTCCTAGAGAAATGTGCTGTAATCCAAGCACCTAGAACACTAAAAAACTTACAATCAATTCTAGGTTTCCTAAATTTCGGAAGAACTTACATTATAAATTATGCAGAGAGAGTTAAACCTCTCTATGATCTTATAAAACCAGATTTTAAAAGAATCAATTGGACTCAAAAACACACAGAAATTTTGAGATCTTTACAAACAGATATGTTAGTTAAAACAAAATTACAAACACGTGACAACACACGCAACCTTGTGATTCGAGTCATCCCAGGAAGATGCGGATTCACATACCTGACCTCTAATGAAGGAGAGAAGGTACCAATTGCATACAAATCACATTTGTACACAAAAGCTGAAATGAAATTTAGCCCAACGGAAAAAATTCTAACCACGGTACAGACTGCTGTAGCAAAAGAACGAGCCCTAGCACAAGGTAAACGAATAATCATCGTGACACCGATACCCGCCCTGGAGGCGGTAACAAAGGCAAGCATCCCGAATGCTAGAGCACTCCATCCGAGATGGATACAATGGGCTAGTTCTCTTGCTGCAACAGACGTGGCATACGAATTTGATCCCAACTTAAAAACACAAGAGTTTCTCGAATATGAATTTGAATGTCCTCCGCCGACCGAAATTCTGCCTCTAGAACATTACGGCTGTATAATATATACAGACGGATCAGCACAACCCGCAGTGGGGGGTAAGCAAGCTTACAGTGCTGCGTGCGCGATTGTTAAAGGTCGCTGGCACGAAGGAAAATTTAAACCAGTGGTCACTAAAACGCAATCTCTAGGAGATTGTACAGCTCAAAGAGCAGAACTACTGGCATTCAAGATGGCGCTTGAAAATACCGATCGAGAATTCCCCACACTCATAGTGTGCGATTCATATTACTGCGTCCAATCTTACAATGAATACTTGCAGATCTGGGTTCAGAATGGTTTTAAAGACGCAAAAGGTAACACAATCAAGCATAAAATGCTTTGGGAACAAGTAGTTCTTTTGCAAAAAGAACTACAAAAGATTCACGTGATACATACACTGAGTCATCAGCGTGATGGCGTTCACGTTGCAGGGAATTCATTGGCTGATGAGGCCGCGAAGGCAGCTGTGCAAACGGCTTCCGTAGCTGCCATCACTCGGTCAAAAACAAAAATAGACAGCGAAATATTACAGGCTGTCAGCGCTACAGTAAAAGATGTGATAGAAACACTCCCGAAAGGCTTTCCAGTAAAGTACTCATACATAACTGATACAAATAATGTTCCGTTTGCTCGAATCCCTGGAGTGGGGGATAGGGCAATTCCAAACATGGAACATAGGTTAGGACTCATCATAGCGGCACACGAAGGGCTTGCTTCTGTACATGCTGGCGTTTCAGCCACAGTATCATTATTAAAACAGAGATACTGGTGGCCACAAATGAGACGACAGACAAGGAACTATGTTCTAGAATGTGAAATATGTCAAAGAATGAAAGTATCAACAGTGAAACGACCAGCACAGACGCCCCTTCTAATCTCAGATAAACCATTAGCCTGTGTTTACCTGGACCACTGTGGTCCCTTACAAAGGGATGGTAACTATAAATATATCTTGGTCGCAGTGGATTCATGCACGAGATTCATATGGATGTGGCCCCAGCGATCGGCTGACGCCAGAACTGTTATAAAAGATTTGCGAGTCTTTATCGGCACATACGCAATTGGCATGCTACATTCTGACCAGGGTCCTGCTTTTAGCTCTCGAGCTTATAGGGAGGCCATGACCAGCATGGGCATTGCATTGCGGTACTCTTGTCCATTTCATCCTGAGGGAAACTGAATCATAGAAAGAAAAAACCGTGACATAAAGCAATCTATAACAGCAAAGGTATTAGGTTCAGGAGTTGGGTGGGTCAAACATTTAATAAGTGTCCAACGTAGTCTAAATAACCTGCCAAGAAATTCTCTGAAAGGACTCAGTCCGTACGAACTATTGTTTGGGACTAGAATGTTAATCCAGGACTTAGATAGTCAGACTTCAGTGGTTAAAGAAAAATGCTTTGATATCAAAGATCGCTTGGCTATTTTACAGGACTTAAATGAAACAAGAAAAGACCTGAGCAACATAAAGTTGAAACAGCAGCCAACAACCACTGAAGAAAAACCACCTGTCCCAGCAAGGCCTGTCTGGATTCCAAAAGTCGGGGATCTGGTCAGAGAGAAGATCGCGGTAAAGAAGGAATTTGGGCCTTCTTACAGAAAAGCAGTTCCTGTCTTGTCTATCAACGGGACAAGATCAGTAGTACTACCACCCCTTGCTGGTAAAAAGGAGAACCGAGTCACCTGGTTAAACCACAATCATGTGGCCGATAACAAATAGTAGGCCAAGTGGACTCCCAAGAAGTAGCAGAACACCAAAGTTTGCTACATCCACAGAGGTTCAAACTGAAAGACTGATCACATTTGGAAAATCTACAGTGAAACAACAAGGACTATGCAACAAAGCAATGGAACTTGAACCTCTTAAAACCCAAATAAAAGCTTTTCATCAAGAAACAACAACCTACGATGATGTAACTACAGACTTTGCTAATGAAACAAAGCAAAATCCCAAAGCAAAAAGTAATCCAGAAGCAATTGGAAGAATTGACAGAACGGCATCCGGCTACTTCATCAACTTCGATGATTTTTCAGAAGATCAAAGTGAACCAGAAGTACAGCCATCAACAAAAACTTTTAAAGACAAAACAAAGGAGCTTTTTCATCAACTAAAGGGAACCTATCTGACTTCTCCATGGATTGAAATTTGGGTGACATTAGGTGCATTTATCCTCATACTTTGGCTCATCATGGTACTATGCTTGGGACATTTCATTGAGGGAAAATATGCTAAAATGGACACAGCAAGCCAGAAAATCAACTTGGTCCTTAAACCACACACATTTTCACACGTCAAGAAAAGAGAACTTTCTTCAGTGAACTTCACAGCCAATCCTATACCAGGCGGTGTAGCATGGGACAATACTGATTATGAAATCTATGGCCCGGTTGAAATCCTGAAGTATCCACATCAATTTAAGATCTCGTTAAGTGACTTTGTAAAACCAAGCACATTTGCTGATGATTGGGACTTTGAAAGTATTAATGATATGATGTCTGACCTAGTAATGTCTGCTAAATTTACAGAACATGATTATTTGCAGGGTTCGTCTAATTATGATCAAATGTTCTGCTACAACCACTATGGTAACCATTATCTCCATAAATCTGCACAACCTAGAAATGTTTTAAATTATAACCAATGGGAACATTGTGCTACTCCTCCAAAGGGTAGTTCTAAAACATTTTATGATAAATATTCATATTTTTCAGGGTTTAACACAAGTAATGCAGAAACATTTTATTTCAAATTGTCGAATAAGACAGGTATGAAGACCATGCTTACAAACACGAAATTGATATATTCAGATTAATTTTTTGAGCAAATGAATACATTTGGTTTTGATTTCTGGAACAATAACATTGAAGCAAAAACTATTTGGGGTACAACAGATTGGCAAGTACAAGGTATAGAATCATTGTTCAGAGCCTTCATGATCCCAGAACAAATTATATTTTTGAATGACACTATTCAACAAACTACCTGTCTTGGCTTAGCCAAAATCAAAGACTTAAACAAACCGTCTATTCCAAAGCCAACAACGAACAGTAATAGCTCTATAGATGTTGATATAGACGTGAACCATATTTTAAACCAAAACAGAACACATCCTGATTGGAAACAATGGTTGATCTGGCCCACAGACTCAAATAACTGTCAAGAAAGATTCCTGAACAAAATACAGGGGTTCAAATTGACCAGGCCAGACCCTAGATATTCCCAAAGACAACATCCAGGGATAGTAACTACTTACAGTGTGGGCAAGCTCTGCCTTCAATGGCTACAAACATCCACACTGGCAGAAATTAAGCAACACCTAACTTTACTTCAAGAGGGTGCTGACTTGCGTGATTTCATTATGGGACCACGCAAACAGCGTCAAAAACGTCTCATAGCGGCCTCTATATATGCAGCTTACAATGAAGCTTGGAAAGTAACTCAAATTGAGACAGCAAAAAAAATAGGGAAATTGACCGTATTAATTTGGAAAAATCACTTTCTGTTGTGGACAATGGGTTAATGACTCTGTCCTCCAGAATATATTCACTGGACAGTATTGTGTCTTCAGCAATCGATATAATATCGCAAGACTTACTGATGTTACAACACGGTCAGTCCCAATTGCGCTCTATTGTACAACTTGGCTGGACGTTACAAAATCTGCGTTCAGGCTATGTGCCTTGGCGTTTAATCAACACAACGTCACTATTTAATATCTTTAACCTTACTGATAAACAATTCAGTTTGGCACAGAAGGGTGCTGACTATACAATTCTGAGCATTGAAAAACTTGAGAGATTATCATTGACAATGTCAGAACGACCTGCCATTGAATGGATAATACATGGGATAATAAATATTCCGATAACAACTTTCCAGTTTCAATACTGCCAAAAATATATACAGGCAGGCCAGTATGAAAGGTTGGGTAAAGGGTACATTAAGTCAACATGGAACCTGCCCTATACACATACATGTGTTAGTAATAAAGGCCAGAATGTGTTTCTTAGTGGCAATAATTGTGCAAGATCACTAAGCGGTACACTTCTGTGTCAGGGTATTAATCTGCATGGAGCCTGTAAAGGGACTACAAATAACCTTTCATGTCACCAGCGAGGCACACCTGCAACACAAATAGAACCATTCTTTAGGAGACTCTCGAACGGGAGTTACATTCTAATTGTAGATCGCAGATGTTGCAGTCTGCTGCCCGGAAAACCTTATCTCATAACCGTGACTACGAAGGTCATGTGCTGTGAACGAGTATTGTTCCCAAACGATGCTCGAGACAGGGAGGCAAGGTTATGGCCCAGTTTGAAAATTTCTTCTATTCGAATTGATACTTTAAGCAGAATGAAGACTGTGCTCCTACAGACGCCAACCCGGTTAACGTCATCAAAAGAAACGTATGATCTCCAAGTTGCAAGGACAACTGCAGAAATTCATTCACTGTTATCAACCAATTCCCCCATACATTTCGCAGAAATACTGAGCGAAATCTTAAATATTTCTGATACAAGTGGAATCTCGAGTGTATTTAAGACAGTGTTTTCGGGAGCTTTAACCCCATTCAAAGCCATCCTGGGTGTTTTTCCTGATTTTGTCCATTCCATCTTTGGCGGACTTCCTCTCCTTTTGGGACTGGTGGCAGGCATCCTATTTTTGATCCTGTTACTTCGCTATGGCAAACCACGTCACAGACAAGACACCAGCGACAATGGAAGAAACGATCCTAGCCATACGCTACAGGGACCGCATAACTAAAGTCCTTGGAATAGCCCGGCTTAGAGACCTGAACATGACTTGGTTTCTTTCATTTAGACCGATGTGGCAAAGTTGTGTTATGCCTGTATTAAGGTGCTTGCTATGCGGCGAAGAATGCGTGTTGGACACCTGTCTGACACTACAATCGGATGTGCCAATGGACGCAGAGACTTTGTTGGGTCCGGTAACGGCTCATGCATTGCACTGTCCCCAGCGGCTACCAATCCTGATGACGGCATTCGTGGAGACTTCACCACTATGATTGAAGAGTAGTGAAGTACAAGATAAAAGCAGCATCGATCAGGTACGACCTTCTGTCAGCTATGCTGATCAAAACATCAATGAAGGCAATCATGCTCATGAATGCATGTTAATTAATTTTTCCGAGTTAGTGGAACTTTCGCAAGAAGCAGTTGACAGTTTTTTCGAAAGTCTCAACAATATGATGTTTTCACCAGAGCAGAAAGAATGACTTTGAACAAACTAGCACACAGCATTCCCTACACCCTGAATTTGGCCTTCAACTTTGAAAATAAAGCAATAAGAAAATTTCTCACCAGTTTTTACGGAGTGCGAGACATTTTTTTTTCCCCATCCATTTCCAAAAATATTTACGATTTTTTGGGACACTTATCTTCTGCTTAAAGTAAAACTATTCCTAGAGAACAAAATTTCTATTTTTAACTACTCTAGAGACATTAGCTACCCTCTAGCATGTTCACAAGTATTTATGATTTTGTGATGAGATGGTCTCGAATTTTTTCTTCTGTATTAAGAGCCATTTCATGTGTAATTTCATGCTGATTTCAAAATATGCGTATTAGATTTAGCATCATTATACTGCTTGAAGTGCATATAGTAACTATACTCATCTTTTTGTGTATTTCGCATTTCCAATTTTCAGAATGCATTTGATTATATTTTGGGGTGGTTCGGTATACACATGCACTACTAGTTTTGTTTACTATGCCTAGATTTGTAAATATGGACATAGATTACGTGGAGTGGGTGTGATGTATTTACTATGGGTACTGTATCGATCCCCTTATTTCTGACCCTTGTCTGGTTAATAATTAACTAGCAGCCATTCAACTGCACAGAAACCCGTTATCTGATTAGCCATACAACGGCACAGAAGCCCGTTATCTGATTAGGTCATAGCGCATGCCATCTCATTAGGCAAGCACTATTTCTCCAGCCCCCTAATAGGCATACGGTGTTCTCAAAACAAATCAAACCTACCACGACCTGGGAAATCCCCGCAGCCATTGTTTTGATTTAGCCGAGAACTTCAGTAAAGAATGTGCGAACGACCAGTTCGTATGACATCCTTATTGACGTATTTATGTCCATCCTTACGTCAATCTCGGCACCTTTCAGGTATAAATAATACCGACATTGCCTTAAGCAAACACACGAGGTGGTGACAAGATTGGAGCAGCGAGACTTGCCGAGGAGCCCAGCTGACAGCGAAGCCCACAGACGCTGCCCCTCCTTTCTGACGCGCTGAGAGAGAGACGCTGCCTTTTCTCCTGCCGAGAAATCCAGCTCCGGCGCTTCCAGCCGCCCTTGCAGGCAGCTGGGATATCAAGCCCTGAGATAGAGATACCAGCCCTCCAGCCTTCTAAATCCCAGGTACTGAACTGAATAACCCCATGCAGAGAATTCTTGAAACAGACCCTTGGCAAAACAAACTTAACTTAAACTGCTACTTATCTAGTCCCGCCCACGTATTAGGCTTAGGTCAGGTACATTGGGGTAGGCGTAGTTAGAAGCACCAGTTGAGTACGATTAGTCAATGTATATATGTATGTATCTATTTTATCCATTTTAAGTATCATATGGCTAAGAAACCATATCAATGCTTTTACAGTATTATTTTATAATTCTGTTATTACTGTATGCACTTTACTTAACAATAAGTATTGCAATAATAGCGATTCATTTCTCTTGTATGAGAAAAGAGACTTATCAATAAATAACATCTTTTTATTGAACACGCCCGTCTCTTCCTTTTCTCTACAATCTGGTGAAACTAAGAATGCACTGAACTGACTGAGTAAAATAAGTTGTCTTTTCTTTTCACACGACTCTAGAGATACACTCTTGATTAGGGGAGAGCAAAGTTGTCATGTTCTATGGTTGTCAGAAACTAAATCCCTTCTTGTCTATCCAGGGAGGTTAAACTCCTCCTTGTCTATTCGAGAAAGTTTCTAGTGAACTCTGAGCTAGCTGGCAAACACTAAACTTTAAGTCTAATATCGTCAGTAGAAGACCTAGTTAACCTCTGTCCTACGTCTATACTATTGAAGATATTATTCCAATGCGCAGAGCCTATTGGGATAATAGGAACTACACTACAGCTTCGCTTCCTTCAAAATATTCTGGAAGATCTTAAATTCTATTAGAACATTGTGATGTTGGGAGCTCCATTGCAGACAATGGAGTGATCCCTGCTTCTACGGGCCGGTAAAGGCCCGCCAAGCAACATTCCAATGTTCTACAAAGGCTTATCGAAGTTCAAGGGGATTTATATCCCCTCGAGCTTCGAGAACCCTTTGTTTAATTTTTTTAGAACATTCTGACCTCTAGTGGCAGAATGTTCTAATAGCCTTATAGCCCTTCGTAGCAGGGCTATACGGCTATTAAAGTCCCGCTGTTTCGTTAAAGTCTCTCGCCTTCGGCTCGGGCCTTTAACGATTCAGCGGGCCTTTAATAGCCGGTATAGCCCGCTACGGCGGGCTATAAGGCTATAATAATATTGTGTCAATTGTAATTTTTCAGGTTTTTATTAGATATCAGAAGCCCAGCTACCTAATTTTTCATGTTGTCACTTTTTTGAGATGCAGTCTTGTAAATCACTCATTCGTTGGTAAGGTTCAAGGCATTATCCATTTCCAATATTTCATCTACAACAGTGTGCAAAGGTATTCTAGCATCAGAATTATTGTCTTTCCTTGGCTGTTCTGAGGCTGAACAAGTGGTGTAATCATCATTTTTGCTCCGATGAACTAGTTGTTATGGTGAAAGTTTGTTATTGCTCCTGTTTCGGGCAAAACATTCCACTTGAATAAAATATACTAAAATATATTCAAAGTTTAATATGGTGATTGATTATTATGTTAAAATCTAAACAGTAAAAGCTTTTGAGATGAGTCCATATTTTCAAATAGCATGAACCCAAAAGTACAATATGTGTAATATTAAATATAGTTCATTTAAATTAGCATTCTGGAAAGGTTTATTAAATGAAATTGCAGGACCCTTGTAGTGATGGATTTTGCTGTCACAAAGTCCGTGAGCCACACAAGCAGACTTTGTGACTTCAAAATATAAAATTACAAAGTACCTAAGGCACATTACAATTCGTGACTGGTTTTTGGAGTCTCACTGTACTCTTTGGGACCCATTACGAATCTCTAGGCAAAAAGGTTGTGACTTGGGCATCTCCACTCCCAAAATTCAACAGTGGTATGCAACTACAACTGCATCGCAATGCATAGTTGGGTACAGACACTTGAAAGGGTATTGGTCTGCCAAGTGAAAGTTGTCACATTAGATAGTGTCAACTTTTTGAGTGCATGTTGTAGGCTCTAAGGTGAGCACAGAGCAAGCTCTCCTCAATGGCATGTACAACATTGCATTTTTTTGATCAGTTAAAAAAGAATTTTTGGCATTTTGTGAGCTGTAATGGAGGTATAAAGATATGCTGTCCCTCATAGACCTCCTCCATCTGTGCATTACAATTTGTAAGGATTTGCAAATAAAGCCCAACTGGAAGTCAGAACATCCATGGCAGTGCTAAAAAGGTCTAGGGTCAGTGGTGCAACTAGACCTACTGCCACCCGGGGTGGCCCCTAAGTTTGCAGAGGGCAGCCAACACATGACTTGTTCTATGGGGGAAGGGGCAGAGGGTTGGCAGCTGATGGACAACTTTTTCTCGCGGGGGGGAGGTGGGGGTGGGGTGGTGGTAGTTGACAGATATGACTTTCTCACCTCCATCTCCCGCAAAAAGAGACTACTCTCCGCCCCCCAGCTACGCCACTATCTAGGGCTGCAAACACAGCAACAGCTTAGTGACCCAGGTCTTTGTACATCATACTGTGGGTGTCTTTAAAAATAAAGAACTATTTGCTATATGGGGAAACAGCCCTAGTATACAAGAAATGGTTTAGCCCCTTTACAATTACGACACTGTGTCGTATTAGAAGTGCTTAAGGCTGTTTAGGAATGTCATGAGACTGGTCCGTGGTACGAAAATAAGGTGCAATTCATGGGTGGTTCATGGGAGGAGGCTGTGGAACATGCTAGAGGTGACTTATAGGTAGTCATGCATTCAGTACGGTGGGAAAAAATGTCTTCTTGCAAAATGCTAAAGAGGCACTGGATGATTATGCGTGGCAAGATCATAGGTTGAAGTGAACAGCAACTAAAGGTAACGAAAGTTCTCAGTGTGAGTTTTAGAAAGAAACTTCCACTGTACCTCTTACCATGAAAAATGTTTTGTCAAACAGCTCAATTACCATCAAAGTATGGGCTGTGACCAATTGAAGAAATGTGAAGGCCACGTCCACCTAGGTTTTAATACATCCCCGTACTGCCCCTAATCTATAGATTTAGACTGCAATAGGTTATGTTGGGCTGAGAAGAATGGTGAAATAGCAACTGGTTGGTATGGCATCTTCTGCCACTTGCAACCATGTTTAAGGCAAAGGACTAACCGCATGGGGCACAGCCCACCAATTCAAAACTCAAAATTCTGTCCTCATTTTGATACTTTGGTAGGACAGTACTAGACGAAGGAATCACTTAGATGAGTCAAATATCTTTCCTTCACCAAAGGAGTGCTTCCATTGATCATCATGGAGAATGAAGAATGCATTCACTTTAAAAGTGGTCTAACTCTCCTCTTATGCAGACGGAGCTTCACATTTGTGTGCCACGAAGCACTCATTGCCAGTCTTTTCAAGCAGCACTAGCAAGCACCAAACCTCCCATTTACTCTGTTTGTGAGAAGACTTACGCTGATGTTTGCAGATGCTAAATCCAACCGAAGAAAGGAGAAAGAGGGAGGGATTAAGATAGAGAAAGAGGGCGGGAGAAAGAGAAAGTGAGTGTGTGTTCATGTATGTATGGTGTGTACGCGTGTATGTGTTAACTTCTATGCCTTATCTGCATAGCAGGTATGCATGTGTGGATTTGCTTTAGTGCACTACTACTAAAGATTATGAAAATAATTTCTCTCAACAAAGCCAAATGAGATTAGCTTTGTCAATGTTTGTTCTCCCTGCAATTGGCCCTCTGAGAAACATGGAAAGTCTAAGGGAGTGTCATGAATTCCTAAAGTTTACATTTTAAACTTCAAGCAGTTGTTCTCATGTTGGTAAGTCTGACCTTTCTAGCCATTTAAGGCTGTGCATATGCAACACACAAGCTTCCTTAGAGGATTCTCAGCACAATGAATTCTAAGCTGATGATCCACTATTAATATGCAAAAAAAAATTAAAGCACCACTCCTTAATACAGTCACAAAAGATAAGAAAACAATGACTAAGGAAAACAATCTTAGAGATAAGACTGGCAAGAACATAGGTTAGAGCTGCAACACAAATGTAATTAAATGTAATTGAGAAAGGCATTGTCAGACAGGTAGGACAGAGATCTGCGAGGGTACATAACTTTTGTGTGGCATTTGCAATGCCAAAAGCATTTATCTAAGAAGTGGGATAACTAAAAGGAAGGAAAATTCAGATTTTCCACAGCTGGGGTGGGTAGAAAATCATGATTTTAATAAAGATATGGTGGTTGATATTATACATACCTCATTAATTCCAAACTCACAGCAGCAACTACAAACAATGAAAATAACTTAGAAGAGGAATCCATTAACATTCCAATCTCTACATAATTCAATTTCTGGCAGAATATTCCTGCTTTTGCTGCAAACAAGCCCATTAGTTCAATATTGTTGAACATACATAAAATAACCAAAATCCCATAACCAATTGGAACCACATCTCTCCTTTTTAAGCACCTCTTATTTATTTCCTGTAGTCTCCTACTTAAAATAAATCAAAAACACATTATGGAGTGAGAATTTCACAGAGCAGGACAATATCAGCCTCCGTGTCTTTAATAAAATCATGATTTTCTACCCACCCCAGCTGTGGAACGTCTACATTTTATGGCAAGGCACAGGGGCCAATATTAAACATGTCTAAAGCCTTGCCATAGAATTACTCACTGCATATTCCACAGGTTTGAAATACAATTTCTTGAATATGGACTCTAATGACCAATCTACTGTATCTAAAATACCAATTGATCCACCTCCTAACAGATATTCTTTTGATGCCATAGTCCCTCTAGCAGAGTACGCCCCAAATATATCAAAACCTATTCCTGTCCTCCTCAACCTCTTTCACCCAAAGATCCAATGTGGGTGTAGACACTGCTTTAAAAGGGTTTCTGAAACAGATTGTGTATTCATGCCATTTCTCAAATTCCCTGCTCTCCTTTCATACTCACGCAAACATCTCATTACACCCAACTTTCTACGTTCATCCACATTTGGATAGAAGATAGTTTGAGACATCGTTTTCGTTCTTCTTCTGATATTGAAACAAACCCCTTCTGGCCAATACCTTTGCACTGAAATTTCTAAGGCCTTAACATCTGTGACCCTTCTGAATGAAATTAGACTAAGTAACATGATTAATTTTAAAGAAAGTCTTCTTAAACATAAAAATTCATTCGAAGACCGACTTACCAACTCTTGTAGAACAAGATCCACATCCCACAAAGATGAATACTTAGGTCCTGGTGGGGTCTTTAACCGTACACTCCTTAACAATCATTTTACCACATCATGCTGGCCCACCGTTAATCTATCTATTAACTCATAGCCTGCAGAAAACGCCGACCTACTAATATTCACTGGGCTGTATGATTTTCCTTCTAAGAAAACCTCTGTTAGGTCATTCACCACCTCTACCACAGGTGCGGAAATGAGATCCAAACATTGCGAAAAACACCAACGAACCCATCTCTACCAAGCCAATCTGTATGCCTTGGAAGTCCCTGGAGCCTACGACTCCTTAATGAGCTTTGAAGCTTCCAATGGTAACGGTGACACCTGCCAGACTCTACTGAAATCACCCAAGCCATCAACTGGCCCTGCAGCTCCAACTCGGGCCTGTCTGCCACTGCACTCATTAAGAGATCTGGATGTTCGGTAGAAGTACTGGGCTGGTTACCAGCATCTCCATGACATCTGGATACTATACCTGAGATGGCCAAAATGGTGCTATTAACATTCTCTTTTCACCTTCAATAATAATCTCTGAACCAAAGCTAACAGTGGGAATGCATAACCCCAAAATTCTCCTCCAATCTTGCACAAATTCATTCACCGCTTCAGCTTCTGCATTTGGTCTCCAACTGTAAAATCTGCATATCTGAGCATTCACCCTGTTTGCAAACAAATCAACCATAAACAGACACCATCTGTAGTTGATCAATCTGTACACCACTCATTCAACCTTCAGTCACTGAAATCCTTCAACTCTCTTGAATTCCAATCTGCTATGGTATCGTTCATTTGTGGTATGTATTGCGCCTGTATCATAATATCTCTGCTCTGGCCAAAATGCCAAATTCCCTTGCCAAATCTGCTAAAGCTTTGGACCGATGTCACCCCAATCTGTTGACGTAGCATACTGCCGAGACATTGTCCATTTTTCATAGTACACAACATCTCACCTGAAACTCCAATAAACCTTTTAATCATAAAGGAACCTGCCAACAATTTTAGATAATTGATGTGCATCTCCTTCCCCTGACCTGTCTATTTCCCCCCTGTCGTCAAACAGCCACATCTTGCTCTCCAGCCCTAAAGACTGGCATCCAATTATATCACTATAACTGGAACAGGTCTGAAATTGGCCCTTCCATTCCACGCTTCCAATTTTTCCAACCATTTTAATTTCCCTGTGAATACCACATCCCTCTCTGCAAAAATCTTGTTTTCAACCTTTAACCCCTTGGGCGCAGCCGCGTTTCTGCGCCTGTGCGGCCGTTTTGAAGAGTGGGCGGGATCATGACGGCCCCAGCCGTCATCAGCACACGCCCACCGTGATGCATGACGGCCGGGGGCCGTCATCAGCATGGAAGGGGTTAAAGAGCTTGATAATGTAACAGAGTTGGGAAAACTGCCTGAATGGAAGCCGATAATAGAGCTAATACCCTGGCCATTTGCCTCAAAGTTATCAATTCACACATCAACCTTCTCTGAATCTTCTTTACCTTCTCTATGGGTAACCTCAATATACATTCCAACGTCCAGATTTGAAATCCCCAAAACACGGTCTCCTGTGTTGGTTCTACTCCAGACTTTTTCCTGTTTGCTACAAAACCTAGATCCTCCAGCACTCAAACAGCAAGCCTCGTATGCTCCTGTGCAAACTCCCTGCTCTATGACATAATCAGAATATCGTCCAAATACACTATCAATCGAACTCCTCTTTTCCGCAACCAAGCCACCATTGGTTTCATCACCTTTGCGAAACACCAAGGAGCCAATGTCAAACCGAAAGGTAAACTTTTGAATCGCCACATTATCCCTTGCCATTGAAACTTCAAATAATCCCTCTTTTTGTGACATATTGGGACCATCAGATACACAGCCTTCAGGTCTAATCTAATCAACCAAACTACTTTCCTCAAGAGATCCCTCAGCATATGCATTCCTTCCATCTTTAAATGATTCTGTCAAACATGTATTAAAGTTGCACCACCTCAAGATATAATATATGTATCAAGCACAATAATGTACAGTCCATCCAATAAATGTAATTCCTCCTTTTCGTTTTTTTTATGTATTCTTCTTTTTATTATTTGATCAGTCACAGCCAACGCGTTTCGTTCTGAAACCAGAACTTCTGCAGGTCATGTAATATTCACTACTGCATGCACGATCATGCGGTTCAATTTACTTCCTCTTCAGAGCACAAATTGGATCCTATTTTTCATGCAGTCCCTTTCATTATATTCTGACAAGTTGAATCCAAATCTTTCTTTCTTCAAAAAAACACACACAACAATCCTCTTTATAAATTCCAGAGTAGTAGTCAGGAAATAGTCTATATTCACTCCCAGGCCCAGCGTATATATAGTGCCTTAAGCGCGGGCCCGTGTATCCCACGGAGACTCCAGTATTTTTGGGAAAAAACACCAAATCCGCAGCGTGGGATTTGGCGGTTTTTCCAAAAAATACTGTTCCCCTCTGGCGGCCTTTATAGCCTTACTACTCAACTCTACCCAAGTTGCTTTCTGCCCGCCATTCTGAACAAAAGCCCCCTTTTCCTTATTGTCCTTCTCCTTACTAATATGTTTTCATTTCTGAGTCGCTTTCCAACCACTTCCACCAGCTGTGGCCTTTCCTGAAACCTCCTCTACAGACCAAAATTGCTTATCCTCCATTCTGTTTCCAAACTTTCCTTCCTGGTTTTCCATGCAATTGTCAATTCTTTTCCCCAATTGTGTTGCCAACACGTAAACAGCCTCACTAACACAATCCTGCACCCTGTCCTCCAAACTTTTGTAAACAGCACCAGTACTCTCTATACTGTCAAAACTGTCATATATAACTTAAGATAACTTCTCAAATCACTTGCAAACTCTTAAAATGCCAAAAAACACTTGCCAAGATAGACAGCCTTCGACAAAAACAGAGGACCACAAATACTCCTCTCTTCACCTCATGGTGGAATTAACAGGAATTAACAAACTCTCTTCCCCAAAAGATGGCTGCTAAGTCAGTAAAAGTAGTTCCCTACCACTCGTAATAGACTTTGCTGCCTTCGCTGTTTTTTACCCCTGATTTGCCGCCTGTGTTGCAGGACTGGAAGAGCCATCTTGACCCTGTGTTGCTGGAGCGGCTGGGACGCCGGAAAGCACCGCGTGGCCGCAGAGGAGGGTGAGGCGCTGGCCCCGGGACTGCGAGGACCAGCATACAACAGCTTCAGCTGGTCCTCTTCCCGCGAGAGCCGCGCCCCCTCACAGTGCCGCGCCCCCAGCCAAGCCCTTAACATCTCGCGGCACCCGCTTCGCGGGTGCCACTCGTAATAGACTTTGCTGCCTTCGCTGTTTTTTACCCCTGATTTGCCGCCTGTGTTGCAGGACTGGTAGAGCCATCTTGACCCTGTGTTGCTGGAGCGGCTGGGACGCCGGAAAGCACCGCGTGGCCGCAGAGGAGGGTGAGGCGCTGGCCCCGGGACTGCGAGGACCAGCATACAACAGCTTCAGCTGGTCCTCTTCCCGCGAGAGCCGCGCCCCCTCACAGTGCCGCGCCCCCAGCCAAGCCCTTAACATCTCGCGGCACCCGCTTCGCGGGTGCCACTCGTAATAGACTTTGCTGCCTTCGCTGTTTTTTACCCCTGATTTGCCGCCTGTGTTGCAGGACTGGAAGAGCCATCTTGACCCTGTGTTGCTGGAGCGGCTGGGACGCCGGAAAGCACCGCGTGGCCGCAGAGGAGGGTGAGGCGCTGGCCCCGGGACTGCGAGGACCAGCATACAACAGCTTCAGCTGGTCCTCTTCCCGCGAGAGCCGCGCCCCCTCACAGTGCCGCGCCCCCAGCCAAGCCCTTAACATCTCGCGGCACCCGCTTCGCGGGTGCCACTTCGTAATAGACTTTGCTGCCTTTGCTGTTTTTTACCCCTGATTTGCCGCCTGTGTTGCAGGACTGGAAGAGACATCTTGACCCTGTGTTGCTGGAGCGGCTGGGACGCCGGAAAGCAACAGCGTGGCCGCAGAGGAGGGTGAGGCGCTGGCCCCGGGACTGCGAGGACCAGCATACAACAGCTTCAGCTGGTCCTCTTCCCGCGAGAGCCGCGCCCCCTCACAGTGCCACGCCCCTACAATCCATCACATCTGAAAAGCGACCCCTGAAACGCGCATCGCGGGACGCGTGCGGGTCGGAGCCCGGGGTGAAGACCGGGCAAAGAGCGGGCCGTTTGAGGCCGTTCGAGTACGGGAGAGTCCGGTCCGGCCCATCCCCCTAGGCTCTATTTATTTATCTCTGGACATCAAAACACAGGTATTTACCACTTCTCTGACCTCTCCCGAAAGTCAACAGTCGCCATATAAAGTTCTCCTCATAAATTCTCTTTGGAAAATGAATACGAGAGCTAGCAAGCAAAAGAAACATAAAAAAAATGGGATAGGTGAAACACTGCTAGGCCCAATGGACGATTTTCTTGCCAAAGCAAATACGTTCATCGATCAAAGTATAAGTCTAATTGAGGGGAGGGTTTCAACTGATCTTGCAATCGCACGTCGATCCTCATTGGGACTATTAGCAACCGCAAAAACCCCAGATATACAGTCAGCACCAACCCAAACCTCGGTAGCTGCAAATAGACTTAGCCTCCCAAACAATGTAGACCTTTCAGCTTCCCAAATCTCTGTCACTTTCACTGAAAGTGACCTAGAAAAACCCCCAGATATCTTCCCTGATCCAACCCCCGAAGAAGTAAGGCAAATAAGAGGGAGGCGGGAGGGAGCCATAAAGAAAAGGAATGCTAGGAAAAATCCTAATTCCATCGAAAACACTAAAACGACCGACCACATAGTTGTGGTTGGTGACACAAACCCAGTAGTATTAGCCCACCATTCTGCCCCCCCAACTAACAACGTAGTAATAATACATCAGCTACCTCACGATCTTCAAGATACCTCTATTTCAAATTCCCCAAGCTCACAACAATTAGGTAAAGAAAGAGAATCAGCGAGACTAATTAAGGAGATTGCTTCCCTCCTAAACTCCTATATCCGTCCTTTAGAAACTAGACTTAGTAACATTGAGACTCAATTAACAAAAATTTCCGGTTCTTTCAAACCTACACCCCCACAACCCATCCCAAAACCAGCCTCAAATCCTACGAGTACACTTCCTATACCCAAGAAACCCGCAACCCCACTTCCTCTGCAGACCATAAAACAACCCACAGTAAAACCCTCTACAGCACCAAACCCTTCCACTGCACAAAAACCGATCCCCAAGCCCTTGACTATTCCCTCACAAATTAATCACTAGTTAACACCAACAGTCAATACACCAACCGTAAACATACCTGCCCCCAAAACCCCCGTTACAACAAACACAAATCCACCAAAAACAAAAGGAGCCCCGAAAGGGACCACCGATCAAAGACCTACCTTAAACATGCCACCTGAGGCATGTCCATACGTGGTCGTTATGACGGGGGTCCCCGAACTTACAGGGGAGGGGACGGAACCCAATTGGTCATTGAAGAACAAAGTTCAGTATTGGCTGAACGCAAACCGCCCCGTCCCGCCATCCTGGAAAAGCAGAATAGCTTCAGTCTGCAGGACCTCGTGGGTGGGCCATAGGAAAAAAAGTATCCGGGGAGATTGTGTCGTAATCACTTTCGAGGATCCCAGCATAGCTGAGTACATCTGCTCCTGGGAATATAACAGCACTACAGGTGGGATCTCCACAAGATCCTTGTCATAGTTTTACCCAAAAAGATATAATAACAACAATTATATACGTGACACTGATAACATTTGGCGGAAACCAATCCCACAGCCGTGGGAGTTAGATGTCGCCGGTCCAAGACCATTTCCGCAACATAGTGACCCTGATAATTCCTGGAGGACAGTAAACCAGAATTACCAGCAAAGAGAAGCCCCGTGGCAGATCATGGGCCCACAAAATAGACCTAGAAAATGGGAGCAGTGGGAGAGACCATCCCACCAACCATATGGACCCAATTACAGAGATTCCATCAACTGGCAAAACTGGTTAGGCATACCGACCACGAACCGGTTTAGCGGCCTGGAAATGGTCGATTGACCAATAACCAAATCCCTGGAGTCACAACAAACAACCTCGGCCCCACCTATTTCCATTCCACCCTCTTCACAAACGAAAAACCCAGCAATAGATAATACATTCTCACAGCTTTCTGTGATCTTTTGGAATGTGGCGGGCCTCCGAAATAAAATAGAGGACGGCTCGGCCGCTGGTTTCCTGAGGGACACCCAAATCATTTGCCTACAGGAAACCTGGGCAACGACGCCCCTACATCTTGAGGGTTACAGGACATTTACATCTCCCGCCCTTCCTAGCATTTCAGGTAGACCTAAAGGAGGACTGGTAACCTACCTAGCAAACACAATTTCCAACATAAAGATTATCAAGGTAGATTTATTACCAAATTTCCAGATCCTCACCTTTATAATCGGGAAAAAACTTTTCATTACAATAATCAATCTATATAACAATCTAGAGGATGATAATTTCTTGAATGTCCTTTCCCTAATACAAGAAAAAATAACCGAACACTGGCACCCCAAACAGAAAACGGAAAATGCCCATATAATTTGGGGAGGAGACTTCAACCTACATCCCTGCCCCAACATTGACACCTGCGGAATGGTGGACAAATATGAGAACTCTTTAGTCCACCTGATCCATTCAGAAGTGGGGTTAGCCATGAACAAAATACTTTCTGATCTGGATCTGCAAATCATAAACCCTATCCAACTATTAAACAACAAACTAGCTCCCACCTACAGAGGAAGGGGCCACGAGACCACCGTTGACTACGTTATAGTCTCAGAAGGCATCAAAGACCAAATCAAAAATGTTAATATTTTAGAAAACATTCTCAGCGATCATTCTGCTCTAAGCTTAATCTTTCAAACAAACCAACCAAAAACACTAATGGCAACTATAGCAAATTCGTTAACACAGAATAGGCTAGAATTGGGCAAAAATAATGGTTACACCATAAAATGGGAAAAAGTGGATCCCAATATTCTTACCAAACGGCTAGTAGAATCACCCAAGCAAAATAAAACAAGCCCCATAGGTTGGTTCAATCGAGACTGTACCAAGGCACTGACCAATCTGAGGAAAGCTCTTGGCAATACGAATAGAGACAAAACAAACATCCAAGCTCTTCGACGGGAGTATAATATTGCTAGAAAAGCAAGAAAAAAAGAACTGAAACAATCTCTGTGGAACGCTCTGCACAAGAGTGCGCTTTTGAAAGATAGCCAGGCATTCTGGAAAATAGTTAAATCCCCCTTGCTAACGGACTCCAATGGCCCAAAAATAGATGTGGCCATCGACGAGGACTCGTGGGTGAACCACTTCTCAAAAATCTTTAAATTGACACCCACTAGTGAAGAACATCATCCCAACATCTACCCAGTAGTATATCCAATATCAATGGATGTTGATCTACAGGATGTCGAAATGGCGCTATCGCTAAGCAAGAGTGGGAAAGCTCCTGGCCCTGACGGGGTCCCAGTCGACTTATTTAAACATCTTCCTGACCTCTGGGTACCAATACTAACGAGAGTCTGTATAGCAACAACGAAACTCGGCCTGGTAGAGTCATGGTCATCCTCCATCATGGTCCCTATATTCAAGAAGGGGGACCGACAAGACACCAAGTGTTACCGACCAATATCACTCCTCGACTCCTTGGGCAAGGTAGTCGGCAGAGTCCTTCTTGATAAGTTACAGCAATGGGCAGAAGACAAAAACATCCTCTCGGACTTACAGTTTGGGTTTAGGGAGGGCTTCGGAACCGTTGAACAGGCCCTAAATCTAAGCTTGCTAATATCAAAATATACTCATGCCAAACCCGGTTCCATCTATATGGTATACGTGGATTTGTCCTCCGCGTTTGACTGTGTGTCGCACGCAAAGCTCTGGTCACTGCTGAGAACAATCGGGGTAGACCCTCCTCTTTTAGACTATCTGAGGGAACTATACAGTGATGCCACGGCGAGAGTGAGGTACGGGTTAAAAGGAGAACTGACAGCACCATTTAGGGTAGAGCGGGGAGTGAGGCAAGGCTGTGTCTTGGCCCCCTTCCTCTTCTCTTTGTACACCAACGGCCTAGAAGAGACTATGTTGAGAGGGGGAAGGGACCTCCCTAGAGCCAAAGACCGCCCGATCCCCGCTCTGCTCTATGCGGACGACGCAGTCATTTTGGCACGCACCCCCATCGAACTACAGAAATCTCTATCTAAATACGCAGACTTCATGGGTGCTCTGGACTTGCACATCAACGTCAAAAAAACGTTTGCCATGGTAGTCGGTGGATCAAGAAAAGCAATTAAGTCCATCTTTCTGAAAGATCAAAAGATCGAAAAGACCTCACAATATCCCTACTTAGGCATTATGATCGATGACGCCCTAAATTGGAAAGCGGCGGTCGAGGCCAGGAGACATCTCTTCAAACGAGCGATCATGGCGTTGATGAAATTCTCTAACAAGCTCGGACAAAAACCCCAATCAGAACTGCTACAGATTTATGCTGCGAAATGCCAAGCCATCGCACTATATGGTGCAGGGATTTGGGGACATACACACACCGGCTCCATACAAAAAGAGGAGAATATCTTCATCAGATTCCTTTTATCAACTCCAAGAGGCACCTCCACCTATGCCTCACACATGGAACTGGGAATCCCATACATCGAAGACTTACTTAAAATTCAACCTCTTTTACTCTGGAGGAGAGCCTGGGTGTCGGAAAAAAATAGCCTGACTAAAAGTATTCTACAGGACACTATGGCTTTGGACCATGCTCACAAAATAGCCTGGCTGTCCTATGTAAGACATTTCTTTTCCGATCTGGGCCTACAAAAATATTACCACACGCCAGAAAATTTGAAAGAAATTTCCAAAAAAGAGCTGAAACTAGTTGCACTGAGACATTTGGAAGCCTTGAGACTGACCTCGATGATTACAAAAAAATCTGTTACCCACGCAATTATGACGCAGCAGTCCCTGAAAATTCAGTTATATCTGACCCTGGAGATTACACCATATGAAAAGATGCTCCTAACAAGGTTCAGAATGAATCTTTTCTTCAGGCTAGTGACATTTCCCGAAAAAAACAACTGGAATACTAAGATGGATCCGTGCCCATGCGATGACCTCTCCCAACAATCCACCATCCACACAATACTGTTCTGCAAGTTTTTCTACTCCCACCGAAAACTTTGGCTAATCCCTTTACTAAAAAAATGGGGCCATAGACAATGTCGTCCAGCTATGCTGGCTCTTCAAACTTTGGACTCCGAATGTACTGTCTACCACGTACTGAATTTCCTAAAGTGTATTATGAGGCATAGAAATAACCTGTAAAACAGAGGACTAATTCGTATATCACCCAACTGTTTGCATTTTCACTTTTTTACCTGTACATTCAACTGTATTTTTTAAAACAAATCTTACTGTGCATATTTTTATATTATGCTATGTTATCTTTTATGGTTTTGCAATGCTAAAAAACCGAATAAAGATTATTATTATTATTATTATTATTATTAGTTCCCTACTTTAACCCAGTGCAAAATGGCCACGCCATCATCCAACACTCCTATGGTGGCTGAAATACCTAATTTTGCCCACACCCAAATCCTTAAGCAAGGGCGTGGCAGGTAGGTCATAAAACATATTTATTCTTCCTTATTTCCTTCTATTCGTTTTTTATAACAATAATCCCATCAGTCCTGACCGCTGGACTGCCTGAGTCAGAGACAGAGAGTATTCAGTCTGCTTGCAGGTGCCTTGCACCCTCAACACTGCTTGCACTCGTCCCGAACACAGCCGCTCGAGAGCTGAAGCAGCCAACTGAATAGCGTCTCGCGCCGGCACCGTTTACTGGTGGCGGCACGCAGAGCACTTTTTCTCATCGAAAAAATCGAGCGCAATACAACTCCTAACTGCAACCTCAAAGTAACACCCATGTTCGCCGCTAATTGATATATATATATACATCGGAGATTATCCTGCGCCCGCATCATTATCAGATCACGGTGCATGGAACACTCCCACATCTGCTTCTAAATATATTCTTTAATATTTGATTTCACTGTTGTTATCAGGCAAAACTCCTCTCAAGTCTAACATGAGGCAACGCCCATAATTGTTAGAAAAGTCTAATATTTAATTAAATAAAACCTCATCAGTGTACTGCTTATAAAATTAATACATCTCCTTACTAACTAATGATCTATAATAACGCTACTAATCACTCGTAAGCCTAATTCAACCAGCGCTCACACAACTTTGACAAGTTCATCTATCATAACCAAATGAATAGATATAAATATGTAAACTTATCTGAGCTGTGAGCAGCAACAAAGAAGGAAGATGGCTGCCAGACAGAGAATTATATAAAGAATGGAATGTTAATGGTTTCATATTCTAAAGTATTTCATTGTTTGTAGTTGATGCTGTGAGTTTGCAATTAAAGAGGTATGCATAATATTGGCCTCTGTGTCTAGCCATAAAACTAGGAGTGTGTAAGGTAAGCATGGGCGGATTTTGCGAATTGGCAATCCGCGAACTTGCGTATTTACGGATTCGCAAGCCGCAAAATCCGCGAACTCTTGCGAATTTGCGGATTTTTTATTTTTTTTGTGTTCGCAAGGGTTTCTGCCAGTTTGCGAGGGTTGTGTACCAGTTCGCAATTGCGAACTTACTTGTCGGCTCGCCGCGACTATGTTGTTTCTACGTCTGGTTCATCATCACAGGTTCACAGCACCCTCTGTTTCACCACTGCCACCCTCTGGTTGGTTTATCACTGTAGATTATGGGGGTGAAAAAAAGCAAGCACACCTGCCCTGCTTCAACTGACATCAATTAATTTGGGGTTGATTAATGTGTCACTGAATTTAAACTTCCAGTCTGGCTGGCACCTGCTTCCTTATCTGTAATTTGCTTTCTGTTGCAGTGCAATTTTTTTTCACAGGACCTTTGTGGCCTACTTGTAGCTATTCTCTGAGCCTGCTGTGAGGGTCAGAACAGGGTCATAGAATAGTTGCAAGTAGGCAACTGAACTCTGAAGGGGCCCCTCAGGAAGCACTACAGGGAATGGTTACTAATGATAAGATTGAACTTTTGCACCTGCTGAGTGCTTTCAGTTTTGTCTGTAATTGCTTTCTGTTGCAGTGTAATTTTTCTAACAGGACCTTTGTTGTATACTTGTAGCTATTCTCTGAATAGCTACAAGTATACAAGGCAAATGAACTCTGAAGGGGCCCCTCAGGAAGCACTACAGGGAATGGTTACTAATGATAAGATTGAACTTTTGCACCTGCTGAGTGCTTTCAGTTTTGCAAAAATCCAAATATCCAGCAGCATCCACAAAAAGTAATCCTTCCAGGTCAAGATCCAAATCAAAGTGACCAGCACATGAAGAAAGCACTGGGAGGAGCCTGCTGGATAGGAACAGGAAGTTGGAGACTGTGGGGCACTTCCTTCCTCCCACCCCACCCCCCCCCCCCCCCAAAATGGACTCCTTGCAAAGAAAAAGTGCAGGCAAATGTCAACCTGAGGAGTTATTCTGATAAAAATCATAATTTTCAAGGTTTATGCTGCCTGCTGGTGGATTTCTTGGGCGAAATTGCAAATTTTGCAATCTCGCAATTGCGAGATTGTCGCTGCCCGCCGCATCTACGTGTTCGCAAGTGTTTACTCCCGCGAAATTGTATAGTATTCTAGTTGGCAAGTGCGACCAAGCAAAAAATCCGCTTCGCACGGATTTTACGAATTTTGGGCAAGTTCGCGAGAGTTCGCGGATTGCGAATTTGCCGAAAATCCGCAAAATCTGCGAGCGGAACGGATTTTACACTCATGCTTAGTGTAAGGGAACAGAACTGAGAGCTACACTACATAATTTCTAACCTGTGCACAAGTAATGGAAAAGTTTGCCAGAGAAGCAGACCAGTACTGTAGGAGTTAACACAAATTAACAGTGAAACTTTTCAAGACAATAATATTCATTATTTTTTATAGTCACATCAATTTTCCAGGGTTGCATGAGACAACAGAGCTGATGAGGAAGACATCCTACACTAATATAATTTAATTTAATCAAATAAAGCTGTATGAGAAATAGGAAAGTAGTTGGTGTTGGATTTAGGGACACAGCTCGAGATGGACTTATGTAACATAATTTTCCTTTATTTCATGTAATTAAAAAAGGAGGAGAGAACTGTTTCAGAGTCAATACTGGTGTGTGAGGATACAACTTTACAGAGGTGTTTGCAATTTATTTTTGTTTGAATAGAAGAGAAAACTACCAGGGATACAATCCAGTTTTTTTTATAGAGCATATATATTTAAGGACTTTGTGTTTCGACTTAATGTTAATTAAGATTTCCTCATTAGGAAGCTTTTTAGAGTGCAAAAGTGTAAAGGAAAGCTTAGGTCAAGCAGTGGACTCTCTCAGCGGGTACGCTGAGACTCCAGAGTATAAATATTGGATCTTTCCCCACCAAGGGGAGAAGGAGTGCTTAGTCAAAGGGCACAAAGGACAGGGGACTAGGCAGACTAGCAGGCAAGGTGAGAGATTCAGGGGAGAGTGGATAGGAGCTAGGAGCTAGGGGGGTAGACAAAGGGAGAAAGAGTACTAAATGGGAAAGCATTTAAAGAACATAGGGGACAAGGTGAATGGAGCAGGAAGGGAAAGGGGATAGGGTAAGGGGGTAGGAGGAAGACAGGACGAAGACACGATGGGAAAATCTGCCCAAGGTTCGGCTGGGTAGGTGACGGCAGGGAGGGGGAGTGCACAACCCATCTTCTCTTTAGCTATTTGGTAGCTCCACCGGGCATCAACCAAATCGCTAGGTCTCCACAGTCTGGGGTAAGTTCCACAGGTTCCAAGTCCTTATGTGTAGACAGGTTAGGGGATAGGCTCATTGTCTGGTCAATGTCCAATTGTTGTTCCAGGGAAGTAAAACAACGTGTAGGGGACCACTATGGAGGCCGATACTTTAGGGTTCTCGGTCCCAAAATATGGAACGATCTTCCTCTCAGTATACGCTCCATAGAATGTCTCTCTGTCTTTCGCAAGACAATCAAGACCTTCCTTTTCCCCCCTCCCTAGTGCATCTCTAATTCCCCTCCCCCCCCGTCCTGTAAGGTGTGTGTCTGTCTTTCAGCGCCGGGACGCCCCATTGCTGGGGTAGCTGTTGCGCTTCACCAAACCCAGAATAGAATAGAATCTTGGGGTCAAGCAGGGGACTGTACTGTACACTGGTACACTGGTGGCCATCCTAAGGTTAGGCATCAGGCAGTTAAATTCAATATGCAGGACAGGGGCCACCAGAAAATAACAAATCCAGCGTACACACACCATCACACGCACAGACATGCACAAGCACACACCAATGTGAGCACACACTCTCATATGCACACTGACTCACACAGACAAGCACATAGCCAGAAACATCCAAGAACACAAGCACACATAAATCCTATGCTTTAATACACAAACACCCAAATACATGCACACACAAACGCCATCACATGCACATACATGCACAAGCACACACAAAGGCGCTCACTCTCATATACACGCAGACACACACACACGAACATTCAGAAACTATCCCAAAAAAAACACAAGCATGCATACAATCACATGCTCCAGAACAAAAATACCCAAGGACGTACACACAAATACATACACACACACACACCATCACACACACAGACATGCACCAGCACACAACAAATGTGCACACACACTCTCATACGCGGACAGAGGGTGCACATACAGTTTGACCTTGTTCGAAGTCTTCTTAGGTGGCATAGGGGCTGTGTGGTGAAGGTCACTGGATTATGGACAGATCTGATCGCAGGAAGGAGCTCTGGGAGGTCCCCTAGACTCTTCTTGCACCCTGCGTTGTCACAGGCCTTTCAGTGAATTAAGGGGAGCCCGGGGCCATCTTAAGGTCAGGCAGCATGAGGGAGCAGCACCCACTCTTGCCCTGTCATGGTAAAAGGGTCAGCGCATTGAAGCAGCTCCAGCTGTAGAAAGCGCTTCCTTCACCATAACCCTATTTGAAAATTTCATACAGAGCAGTTCACAGGATCTTTTAGCAATTCTAGACCTTTTTGGCAAATGTGACCAAACGAGAAAAGAAGGAAATAGTTTAAATGAATAGGGATTTGGAGCATAACACCATAGGAACACATCATGTTCAGCTCAATAGAGCCTTTAGCCTCTGTCTCCCAAACCATTCCTGCTAGTGCAGCAGCTGAAAGGACAGCTCAGAAATAATTCTCTGTAGAGTTGGTAACACTCAAACAGAGAGGCTGATTTAGAGCCTGCTGGGAAGGGAAAAACTGGTCTCCAGCACCACTAGTAGGTGGATAATAGCAATGTTTCTGCTGCAGGAGCAACAGCTGCAGTGCTTAATTTGTGCTGCTGCTTAACACGCCCACTTAATTCCAACACTTATTTATGTAGTCCACCACATGTCTAACAGAACTGTAAAATGAAAATACTGCAACTCGTACCATAAACTCATTGCTTGAATATAGATATATATATATATATATATATATATATATATATATATATATATATATATATATATATATATATATATATGTCTCACACCGCGTCCACCAGCAGATAACCACTCCCGCCCTGCTGAAAAGACATCTCGGACACGGACCATCCAGTTAGTGCAGTTTTATTCAATTGTTGCAGATATATGTCGCATGACGTTTCCCACAGGGGCTTCGAACTAAGCATTACACCTCCCATAAAGCCTTGGTAATGGCCGCGCCCACCAGGGCAGGTGACTGGTTTAAAAGTAGTGCTACTGATTGGTGCTGCAACTTGCATCATGAACAACACGCCGCAGAGGAAGGGATTTGTTTTTCCCGAAACGCGTCCAGCGTTTATTTTATATTTGGATGTGTATCCTGAGTGCTAACGCGGGATTACTGGTTACTAATTATCTTACCAAATCCCATTTCCTGTCGACTGAATCGTTGGTACCTGTCTTGAGTAAAAGGTAATCTCGTAATAAATCAATCAATTTAAGAACTTACACCACTCTAAATGACCACTGACCAAAATTAAGTTTTAAAGATTTAATATAAAGTCAAAGATAACTGAAGATACAAACTTCTCAAAATGAGATTAAGAAGATAAATCGGTATCACTACAAACATGAACTTTTTGAATAGTCTGAGTCTGAAAAACAGAATAATAAGTACAAGCTCGAAAACCATCAGGGTTGCCAAAATGGATACAAGTTGCAACCTCAAAGTCATTACAGAAAAGAAAAATTAAGGTTAGTCTGTCCCTACACTACTTTAAATGACATCCCTACTTAGCAAGATCTTAACCCTCTAGGTGTCAGCCGTGGTGACTTCCTAAGAAGATCACGCACTTCTCTTTGTCTCTTCTCTGATAATGGGTCTCTCCTGATCAGCCTATCTGCCTACCCATCCACTTCCTTAGGCTCCCAAAATCATCTGCTCTGCTCTCCTCCCGGGTCACTTTCCCTAATACCAAATCACATTTCCAATAGAAACGCCCCTTGGGACGCCCCTCACGTGGTACATCTTTGCGCGGTAAACTCCATGATGGTACTCTTGAAGACCCTCGTTATAGTTGACCTTGGTTCCCAGGCTCCTTCTTCCGTGCGCTGATACCCCCTGAAATTCCTGGAAACTCCTACAGGCCTGCGCAAGGCGCCACTGAACAAAGTCCCTTTCATTCGAGCTGATTAGGACCCTCGCACCTGCATACAGCTCATCCTGCAGTGGGCCTCAAATTCCAGACTCCACCATATCTTTGGTCATAAAACACTCTCAAAGCTCCGTGCTGGACACCTCACGACCTCTCCTCTAACGAGCACATGGCAATTTAAACTACATGACATTATCTGCTCTGGCCTACTTGATTTACATGCAGCAGGTTCCTGCACTCTTAAAACGTTAACTTGATTTAAACAGCAAACATTCTTAACTAGCATACGTTTCTAAAATAACACATCTATAAAGCATATACTTTAACCCTAAGTTCAATAGTACATTTTGAAAGAACCATGTCAACTTTATCTCACATTAATTTAGCAGCACGTTCAGGTTTGCTGTGAATTGCCCTAAGGCCTACACATAATACTGGATTTTCAAAGTTACATTTAATTCGGACATGACTCTTTTTAACATGAGAACATGAGGTTTTCACATATATTCCAACATTTCTACATTAATCTCACACCGTTATAATTATAGTTACTCTACTTAACATTCTATACGTTTCACTACTGAATATAAACCACTCGTGTGCAAAACATGTTTAAACTAACTACGTGCTTGTAAATATGGCGTACTTATACATTTTTTTCAAACTTGTGCTCTCTCAGTCCCCCCTTTGATGACCTTCAGGGGTCATCATCACCAAGACACTAAAAATGTAGAACCTTTTAAAGTGAAGACAGGGCAGTACCACTTCTTTTCATACTCTCTAATGCTTTCAGACTTTTATATTGAGTGTCCTGCATCGCTGTCAACTCTTCTTCCTGTTTCTTCATAGCTCTCTGTAACCTATTTGCTCTATAACATTGATACAAACGCACCAATCCCCACAAAGTGATTACACAAATCACAATTATGATGATGGGTTTCAGTATGTACCAAACGATACCCTTTCCTAAGTTGGCAAACCAACTTCCAACTTTACCCATTCCATGGCCTACTTTTTCCCACACATTTACCTTTGCCAGGTCCTCAATTTCGTAGTGTATGGCAGTGATGTTTTGTATATACTTCTCTAGAGGCTTTGAATTGTCTGGAATGTAAGTACAGCATTCCTGGACCTTCAAGGCCCTACAGACTCCTCCCTCTTTTGCTAACAGAACATCTAAAGCAAGTCGGTTCTGAAGAACCATTGCCCTAATCGATTGCATCTCCCCTTCTATCAGCATCAAGGATCTTGCAGTACTGGCAGATAGCCTATCTACGACTGTAGCTAACCTCCTGATCTTAATGTCATTCATTATCAATCCTAAGAAAGGGAATGCAGCACCTATTACATCTCCAACTACTTCTGCTGCACCCAGCCCTCGCTTCCATCTAGTTGATATTTCTTTCTTAGGCGTGTCTAAATTCTCAACATGATATATTTTAGGAAAGACAACAGCCAGATAGCATGATCCGTACCAATTATCTGGTAACTTCACATAGGCATATCTTCCACATACAAAATATACATTTGGTATTGCTTGCATCCCTTTCATGAAGTTCTTAGAGTAATACTCCAATTGAAAAGCATGTTCGCAATTGACTTGTCCTACATAAACGTTTTCATAATAGGAGTAACTCCTGTGAATGCACAGTTTCCCCCGTTTCTCCTTGTCCAAAGCAATTGGACCAATACTACCTTTTCGTTGTTGTGCCCTTTCCTCCTTGGTCCAATCTGTTTCCCCTTGTCCTGATGCCTTCAATATCTTCTGCCTCCTGTATCTAGTATCTACCTGTGCTATAAACTTTTTCTCAACTTCTGATATTTGACAAGTCAGATTGTTCCTTCGAGCATGTGAAGTATCTAACGTTTTCCATGGAATAAACCATTTGTGTAATCTGTCTTCGCTTTTGTAGTAGTCCCATTTGTTCAAATGCTTGAAATTCGGAACCTCTGGCAATGTCGAGTCGAAATTCGAGAAGTAATACTCAAATCCGTCTCGTCCATAAAACATACTTAACAATAAACTGCACGTTATTCCATATGTCAACGGGAGATGATGGTATCTGATACCCTCCTCCACTGAAGCTGGTAACTGCATACAAACATAACAATCCTTTACTTCCATGGCATCAACATATTCATAAAGCAATTTAGCATAAGCATTTGACTTGTAATTTCCCTGTGACTCATCCATGTGTAACCTTTTTACTTCTGCATCTAACAATGCTTTGTCTTTTTCATTGATGTTTCCCTTCTCTTTAATAACGGTAGTTTTCGGTGTTGACACTCCCTTATCCTCCTTAACTGTGGTTTCATCCCCTTCGTGTCCCGCTAGGAATGAAACAGTTACCACTAAAATTATAAGAGAAACCACTACTCCTAAAAGTATAACAGCTATACATTTTGCCCTGCGGTTCGGGTTGCCAGCCTCCATGTTCTCAAACAGTGTAGTTTTCGACTTTCTTCCAGCATTCACTTCCTCTTCTTTTCAAACAAAGTCTTTCTCTCTTGCAATGTCTTTCCTTGAACACTTGGAAGCTTGACAATTTGTTTCCGCAAAACAGTTCAAAGTCCAGTAGAAAATAGACAACCCTAGCCCTTCTCCATCCACTAAAATGAAACCCCTATCACTTTTCTTCTTCCACTCGGCGCTAGGTTATCTTGCAACAAGTTTTTACAATTTCCTTGCAACAGTCTTATTTTCGTCTGAAGTTATGTATGACTCAATGAGTGACACTACTTCTTCATAAATGTCCATCCGAAGTATCATTCCCTCAGGTTCTGGACAGTTCGTACCACAACATGGAAAGTCAACTTTTTCTAGGATTATTCTCCTTATTTCGCTCAAGACAAGTGGACGGACAAAATTGAGAGTTAGCGTTTTTTCAATTTCCACTCCTGGTACTATCAGTTCTACATCCACAATTACAAAGGGGTCCGTTCTGATCAAGATCACTTTCTTCACCTTTCCAGTTCTGCGCCCCTTTGAAGACATTCGTAATATGGTATTAATCCACAACAATAAGCGCTCCTAGCATTTCTACTATTCGCTCAAGCATTTCCAAACGAAGAAGAGTTCCCTCCAATATTGGATATCGTGAACAGCAAACTGGAAACTCAACTGTCTCTAGAATCAATTTTCTTATTCCACTCAGGAGAGCAGGATGAACGATGTTGAGTGTCAGCAACCTTTCGGTCTCCGCTCCTGGCAGTAGAAACCTTATTTGCACTGTGATGATCGGGTCAGTTCTGATCAGTTCCACTTCCCTGATCCTCCCTGTTCTGTGTCTCCCAGACATCTGCAACGAGGTAGGTCCAGTCGGGAGTAGAGTACCTTCTGCTAGGCACTCGCACCCTCCTTGATCTTCTAAGACCCTCCTCGGCTTGATCCTGGATATCTTCTTCTGGATCTGAGTCTTCGGATATAGGAGTAAGCGTTTCTTCTTGGGCCGACCTCAAACTTAGCCTTCTTCTCCTTGTTGGCCAAGTGGCAGCTCCAAGCCTTATTCTCCTATTTCTTGTCCTCCCACTTGGTTCTTGGTCGTTCCGATACGGATCCGAGTCTGAGTCGTATTCACTTCTGCTCTCTCCTTCAGTTGCGTCTTCTGTCTCACTGCCGTCCTGCCTTCGCTCTTCTTCTGAATCCGATGCGTTCCCAACTTCTTCCGACACCTCCTCAGCTGCCTCAATCCCTTCTTGCGACTCCTCTTCCACTTCCGGGCTTTCGTCTGGGATGGGAGCTGTTCCTTCTAGAGGTGCTGGAACTCTTCGAGTATGGGATGCATGGATCCAATTTGGCAGCCCCCCGCACTTCACCGCGGTGTTCGTGATCAGGATTACCTGAAAGGGCCCACGCCAGCGAACATCTAGGCAGTTCTTCCGGACGTGCTTTTTAACTAAGACCCAGTCCCCTGGGTTCAGGTCATGACACAGGTTCCTCGCTGCTGGAACTTCAGCCGCATGCACCTGAAGGGACACAGAATGGATGGCGTCAGACAGTCCTTTACAATAATCCAAGATCAGATCATCTGTAATATTCAATAGAGCAGTAGTTGGAACTGTAGGAAGTCTCATGGCCCTCCCCATCAGGATCTCGTGGGGAGAGAGACCTGTCCTCCTATCAGGTGTGCTGCGCATGCTCATGAGCACTAAAGGAAGAGCATCTGGCCAACTCAAGGATGTGGATGCCACTACTTTAGCCAATCTATTCTTCAAAGTGCCATTCACTTGTTCCACAATTCCTGAAGCTTCTGGTCGATAACTACAATGCAGCTTTTGATCGATATTCAGTGTGGAGCACAACATCTTCACTATTTCGCTGTTAAAATGTTTTCCACTGTCAGATTCCAAAGAGGCAGGCACCCCGAAGCGCGGTATCAACTCCCTGAGCAACAATTTAGCCACTGTGAGTGTATCGCACCTACGTGTAGGGTACGCTTCAACCCATCTGGAAAATACGCATACAATCACCAACACATACCGGAGGCGATTGACTCTTGGCATTTCGATGAAATCTAGTTGCATTCTATTGAAAGGCCCCCCCGACCTCCCAATGTGACTCAGTGTGACTGGTGTTCGTTTGCCTACGTTCAGCTGTTGGCAAGTAACACATCGCTTACATACTGATTCTGCTGCTATTCTGAATTTCGGGCAATACCAAGTTTGCCTAAACACTCTCATCATAGCATCCCTTCCTAGATGTACTGGACCATGTATTTCTCTCGCCATGGGATTAGCTAATTCTTCAGGTAACACAGCTCTCCCATCTGCTGAAACCCAAAAATCCATTTCACTTCGCACACAACCTGCTATTTCCCATGCCTTTTTCTCTGTTTCAGGTGCGTTCTCCTGCATTATTCTTAAATCCTCCCAAGTGTCTACAGTTTCTAACATCATACTTAATTCAGTCTTTTCTTCTGCACCTTCTATTTCCACCTTTGAGAAAGAATAACTTTGTTCCGCACAATAGCGTGCGACTTCATCAGCATATCTATTACCTTGTGACACAAAATCTGTATTCTTAGTATGAGCTACACACTTCACTACTGCGATGTCAACAGGACCTTGTAATGCTTCTATCAGCAATCGCACAAATTCTCCATTTCGAATGGGCGAACCAGAGGAGGTCATGTAACCCCTCTGAGACCACAACTGCCCGAAATCATGAACCACACCGAAACCATATTGGCTGTCCGTGTAGATGGTGACTCTCTTTCCATTTCCTGCTATGCAGGCACGAGTTAGGGCAATAATCTCTGCTACCTGTGCGGAATGTACTCCTTCCAGGCAAGCGGCTTCTACAACTCCAGTAATAGTACAAACAGCATAAGCTGCTCTCAACCGACCAGTATCGTCTCTTAAACATGAGCCATCAACAAAGTAAATTTCATCGGGGTCTGACAATGGCTCATCCACAATATCTGGTCTGGGTTTCGTGCATAGTTCAGTCACATCAAGGCAATCGTGGTCTTCACATCCTTCGCCTTCTATTACCGTAGGTAATGGCATCAAAGTAGCAGGATTCAAGACAGAGCATCTCCTGAGAGTCACGTTTTCTGCGGCAAGTATAACTTGCTCGTAACGCGTGAGCCTGCTATTGGTCAGATGCTGCGTCTTCGTCCTGGTCATTAACAATTCAACTGAATGTGGTACATACACCACTACTGGATGTCCCATCACAATACTCTCGCTCCTTTCAATGCTGACACCCGTTGCAGCAACGGATTTGAGACATCCGGGCAACGCTGCGGCTACTGGATCTAATGTAGCCGAAAAATATGCAACTGGTCTATGGGCATTACCGTGGGTCTGTGCCAAGACTGACAAAGCACATCCCTCTCTCTCACAGCAATAGAGTGAAAATGACTTTTCGTAATCTGGCATTCCCAGAGCCGGAGCACGACATAAATCGTCTCTCAGCTGTAAAAATGCCACCAAACATTCTTCATCCCATGGTACCGGATCACTCACCTCCTTGTGCGTCAGTTTCTGCAAGGGCTTTGCTTTCAGTGAAAAGTTAACTATCCACTGTCGGCAGTAACCCACCATTCCTAGGAACATTCTAACTTCTCTCTGTGTTGTAGGCGCATTCATTTTCATTATCGCCTCAATCCTCTCTGGGGACACCTTACGTTTCCCTTTTTCTAACCTGTGCCCTAGATACTGTACTTCTGTCAGACAATACTGTAACTTGCTCGGAGATACCTTATGTCCATTTTCAGCTAAATGATTCAGTAGGCAATTGAATCTACTTTACAAGCTTCCTCTGTTTCTGACGCAACAAGTAGGTCATCTATGTACTGTACCAGAACCGAGTTCTGTGGCAGTACCAGATTCTCAAGATTCTTTTTCAACAACTGATTAAAGATGGATGGGCTGTCTGTGAATCCTTGTGGGATTCGACACCATGTTAAAACGCGATCTTCCATTTTAAAAGCGAAAAGGTACCTGCTCTCTTCATCCAATGGGATTGAAAAGAAAGCCTGACAAAGATCTATCACTGTGAACCATTCTGCTTGACATGGTATTTGAAACAATATTACTGATGGATTCGGTACCACGGGACAACATGAAACGACTATGTTGTTAATTTTTCGTAAATCCTGAACTATCCTAAACTTCCCGCTAGGTTTCTGCAAACCCATAATCGGGGAGTTACAAGGACTACCCACGATTTCTTTCAGTATTCCCTGCTGTATCATTGACTCGATCACAGGCTTTATTCCTGCAATCGTTTCCTGTGACAATTTGTATTGAGGCGTTCTTGGAAACTCAACATTTGGTTTTACCAATATTTTTACCGGTTCTACCCCTTTAATCAATCCTATATCTTCTCCTGTGAAATCCCACACCTCTGACGCCACTGCATCTCTTAAATCTTGTGGAAGATCTTCTACAGTCAGAGTAGGATATAGTTCTACACAGAATTTTGAATTGGCCACCTTAAAGGTAGCATCATCGTCGGTAGTCTGTACCTCCACTCCTTGCGGGGTGCAGTATATGGTGCAATTCAATTTGCACAACAAATCCCTTCCTAACAGACATACCGGACTCGAGTCACAAACCACAAACTGATGTTCGTTCATATGATTGCCTATTTTCACAGATACTGGTTCTGTCAACGGACTAGTCATTCTTTTATTTGCGACTCCTACCACCTGAATTGTTTCCCCTGACATCGGCAAGTCTGGAACCACCGCTGATCTCAGAGTCGAACGAGTAGCCCCAGTATCCACTAAGAACGTAGTGGGACACCCTGCCACTTCTGCCTCAACAAATGGCCCTCTCTGATCCACTTCTAGAACTGCCCCGAGGGTACAGTCCTCTTCACTGCTCACCCGTTGTCCTGTCAATGGATCAATGTAATAACATTTTTCTTCCTCAATAAACAGAGGCATTTGTTTAAAGACCTTTCCTCCAGCTGTTATCTTCGGTGGCTGTGGGAATTGGGCCCGTGGAGCCGAAGTCCCCCCTTTGGCCACCTTATTACTTGGGACTGTCACCTTTTGCACTGGGTCTTCTTGGACCTGTTCTTCTACTTCTAGCTCTCCATTTTCAGGGTTAAAGGGACACTCGCGTCGCCAATGCCCCACCTGGTGACACTGATGACACTTTGTCGTTTTCTTTAAAGTGGCAAAGTCTATCCTAGGTCTCTGCCCTTCTTCATTATCTTTGCTCTGACCATTTGGTTTTCGTCCCATCCCCTGCTTCTGCTGGCCACCCTTCCCAGCGGACTGCATTTGCACCACCATCAATTTCTCCTTTAGATTCTTGGCTTTAGAATCTATCTCGTCACTGCAGTACCTCGCATATCGTAAAATCTCATCTAGTGGTTTGTTCTGCCAACAGATTAAATGTTGCTGTATCATCAAACAAATATCAGGTCTCAACCCCAAGACAAACTTTGACACGAACTGCCCTATGTCTTTGGGATCCATTACATCTAGTCCACTGTATTGCTTGAATGTTTTCAACAATCTTTCATAAAACTCGTGAACTGTCTCCTTGGGTTCCTGCCTTGTTCGGTCTATTTTTACCCAATCTATGTCCTGTGGTGGTACCTTATCTTTCAGCCATGCTATTACCCTTTCATACTTTCGCATGACAATCTCAGATGGTCCATTTGTTCGAGCATCCCTCAATGGTTCAGCATTTGGCCATTCGACACTAGTCTTGCACGGGGTCCACAAATCAGATGGGACCACGATGTCAAACAACGTGTTCAAATCTATCCACAGTACTTTCGAGATTTTAACAAACCTCTCTACCTGCTTATACCATTCGACTGGATTGTCCCGCAACTTCGGAAATGAGTTGGTAAATGCGGCTAAGTCTCCTCTACTCCAGGGCACATGTACATAATTTCCATTTGATATTTCTCGCAAAGGGAATGCCTCCATCTGCATTACCCTTCCCTCAGGGGTCATCACATTTGTACTTCGCCTAACTGTGCCCTTTTTCGACCACCTTTCTTCCCATTTATCCAGTTCTCTCCACACTCTTATCCCTGTTACCAGCTCTCTTATGTGTGTTTTTAATCCAGTAGTTCTCTTCTCATCTAGATCCTGGTCTGCGTACTGTAATCTGTGGTTACTCTGCAATGCCCTTGTCCTAGACAAATCCACGGCGTACTTGTCTGCCAAATCAGTCAGTTTTTCATGAAACGCTCTAGCTTTCCTAGTAATATCCTTTGCCATGAACAATAACTCATCCTGTTCGTACAATTCTATCCTTTCCAAAGGCAATGTTCCATCTATTATCTCATCAACATCTGATTTTAAACTGGTAACATCAAGCCTTTTTGCCTTAATTTCAGCTTTCAAGACACTCAATTTAGCTCCTCCATCCGCATCTCTCCCATCCCAGCTCCGAGATCTACGTTTAGGTATTGGTGAATTATAGGGAGTCCTCCCCTGTTCCCATCTCTCTAGATCCCATGCCTTTCCGTCTTCTCGGGGTGGGTGGTGAAACACTCCTTCATGCCTCATAGCCCCTCTCTCCCCCTCCGGGCTAGTTTCACGGGATGCAGGGTAAGATGTTCCATTACTCCCTCTTTCTTCCCTACTTCCCTGTGATTCCTGATTATTCGAGGCGTGGCGGGACCTATCGCTGTTCTCCTTTCTCCAATGTTGAACGTCTTCCCCGAGTGTATGATGAAGGCACCTAAACCTATTCTGAAAAGCCCGTACCGCCTCATCTCCTCCCTTCCCCCAGAGACGGGACATTTCCTCACATTCTACAATCCTAGTATTTTGTTCCGGCTGTTCTCTCTGATTTGTAGGACATGCATCCCCTCTATTCTCTTGACTTTGGCCTTCCCGGCCCTGACTGCTTTCGCTGGCCCCACAATGAGATACAGTCCCGTTACCCCTGCTTTCCCACTCTGGTTCCGTTCTTGTCCTGTTACTTGGAGATACTACGGACCCGTCCCATTCCCTCAAATCAGCTCTTAACTCTGAAAAAGATCTTGGCCGCGGTCCCCTTAGATCCATTGGTCCTCTCGGACCTCCCTGTTCTGGATTTGGACCGACAGTTGTGTCTAATGGGGTATTCCATGTTACTGATCCTGGCAATTGTTTCCATGCATTCGTCACATTATTCCTCCTTTCCATCTCAATCCTCTCCCTATCCAATTGCCTTTGTTGTTCCCCTCTATCTCTCTCAGAATTATAGATCGAAACTATGGGTCCTATGGTAACAGGCACTTGAAGAGCGTCTGGTAATCCCACAGACTCAACCCTTTCTGTGGTTGGCGTTTTCTGCACCACAAACCTTCCCACTACACTCTGTACAGTGTTGTTTGGAGGTGTTTCTCCGCCTTTGCTAGGTGTCCATTCCGATATAGGGAGTGGTGTATATCCCTCTATCTCATTCCCATCCTCCCTTGCGAGCCCTCTATCTTCTATCAACTCCACTCTCGGAGGTGGTCTATCCATTAACAATCTGTTTATCAGATTGTCCTCCGACTCGCTTTCCTCGTCTTCTTCCATGAGGTTTCCTCCTCCTGACACCTCCCTCATCGGATACATTTTCTCCACCTCAATAGTCTGTACCCTCCAACGCTTTTCCTCCTCATCCCATTTGGAATCTCGCACTGCCCTTACCGATCGCGTCAGCCTTTGTTGACGCCTGTTCAAATTTCGGTCGTGTGCAGCCTTAATCCATGCATTAAGAGCCTCAAACTGTGTTGGTCTGGGCGAGGGTTTCAATGAGGACATGGTTGCTTTCAGCCGATGTAACACCTCTAATTTAAACGTCCCGTACTTCGGGAACTGCATTTCCTCATTCCCTTCCGTAAGCTTATTCCAAGCCCCAATCCACAATATCATATGCAGCCCAACATTCGTTGCCATATAATGAGCTGGCGTACCCTCTGGGGGAGCCTCTTCCCCGTAATAATGTTCACTTCGTTTACGTTTAAAAATCCCTTTCAAACACTTAAAACACTTCATGATTTCTCTTTTCTCCGCGTTTGTTTACTTCCTGATGACACTCCACCAATCTCAGCGCTGTCCTCACTAACTGGCCTATCCGTACGCGACTTTCCTCCGACGTCACGCTAGCCGCCCAACCAGAGCGCGGCTCTAGCTAACGTCACACCAACCGCTCAATCAGAGCGCGGCTCCAGCCGACGTCACCCGTCCCCCTTCGCAGCAGTTCCCCTCCTTTCTCAGCTCGTCTCCTCGGTCATGCACGCATCCCATTCATACTCTGAAAAATGATTACTTCCGTCCAAGCGATCACCTTTCTTGACTGTACGCCCACAGTCTTTCTGTAGTTGTCACCTTAACTTGGCAAAATGTCTTTCCGTTTACTTCCAGACAGTCGCCTTCTCCGATAGGTTACTCACACGCAGTAACTTTCGACCAGCGTCCGTTACTCATACATTCACTCTTACACTCCCCCTATCTTGGATCCACGGCGGTCAATGGTACCTCGTGACCTCCGTACTATGGTCGACAACTACCCTGGATGTTCGATACACCCAAAACCACTTAAGCTCTGGCCTGAACTTAAGATTTCACCAGTTAACCCGTTTACCAGGTTACCAGTTTACCAGGTTGCGCGCGCTCACAACCGTCTCTCATTCACACTACAGGCATTCAACTCCGCAAGACATTACAATACAAATACAACACAAAACACCGCAATCTGTTCACGCATGACCCTTTTTATACTCACTCTCCGATACTGCTGCTTTTCTCGCACCGTCTGCACCTTTCGGCACACGATTCTTCCGCTGCTCGTCTCTCGGCGTCTCGGGCCTTGGGGTAAACTAACCTCTCTAGATTACCTTCCTCAAGAAGATAACCATCCTCACTCTGCTACCAACTGCTAACGCGGGATTACTGGTTACTAATTATCTTACCAAATCCCATTTCCTGTCGACTGAATCGTTGGTACCTGTCTTGAGTAAAAGGTAATCTCGTAATAAATCAATCAATTTAAGAACTTACACCACTCTAAATGACCACTGACCAAAATTAAGTTTTAAAGATTTAATATAAAGTCAAAGATAACTGAAGATACAAACTTCTCAAAATGAGATTAAGAAGATAAATCGGTATCACTACAAACATGAACTTTTTGAATAGTCTGAGTCTGAAAAACAGAATAATAAGTACAAGCTCGAAAACCATCAGGGTTGCCAAAATGGATACAAGTTGCAACCTCAAAGTCATTACAGAAAAGAAAAATTAAGGTTAGTCTGTCCCTACACTACTTTAAATGACATCCCTACTTAGCAAGATCTTAACCCTCTAGGTGTCAGCCGTGGTGACTTCCTAAGAAGATCACGCACTTCTCTTTGTCTCTTCTCTGATAATGGGTCTCTCCTGATCAGCCTATCTGCCTACCCATCCACTTCCTTAGGCTCCCAAAATCATCTGCTCTGCTCTCCTCCCGGGTCACTTTCCCTAATACCAAATCACATTTCCAATAGAAACGCCCCTTGGGACGCCCCTCACGTGGTACATCTTTGCGCGGTAAACTCCATGATGGTACTCTTGAAGACCCTCGTTATAGTTGACCTTGGTTCCCAGGCTCCTTCTTCCGTGCGCTGATACCCCCTGAAATTCCTGGAAACTCCTACAGGCCTGCGCAAGGCGCCACTGAACAAAGTCCCTTTCATTCGAGCTGATTAGGACCCTCGCACCTGCATACAGCTCATCCTGCAGTGGGCCTCAAATTCCAGACTCCACCATATCTTTGGTCATAAAACACTCTCAAAGCTCCGTGCTGGACACCTCACGACCTCTCCTCTAACGAGCACATGGCAATTTAAACTACATGACATTATCTGCTCTGGCCTACTTGATTTACATGCAGCAGGTTCCTGCACTCTTAAAACGTTAACTTGATTTAAACAGCAAACATTCTTAACTAGCATACGTTTCTAAAATAACACATCTATAAAGCATATACTTTAACCCTAAGTTCAATAGTACATTTTGAAAGAACCATGTCAACTTTATCTCACATTAATTTAGCAGCACGTTCAGGTTTGCTGTGAATTGCCCTAAGGCCTACACATAATACTGGATTTTCAAAGTTACATTTAATTCGGACATGACTCTTTTTAACATGAGAACATGAGGTTTTCACATATATTCCAACATTTCTACATTAATCTCACACCGTTATAATTATAGTTACTCTACTTAACATTCTATACGTTTCACTACTGAATATAAACCACTCGTGTGCAAAACATGTTTAAACTAACTACGTGCTTGTAAATATGGCGTACTTATACATTTTTTTCAAACTTGTGCTCTCTCATGAGTAAGGGGTTTGCCAGCGAGATGCCGTGAATAAAGAAGGCGATGATTACACTTGCATATTCATTCCTGATATGTGCAAACAAAATCAGACATCTACACAGGTTTCTTGTGAACTCCTCTGATTTCTGAATGAGTGTTCACCATTTCGTCCTGGACATTACCATTCACCTGACCCTTCTCTCCTTGTGTTGAAACATCTCTTTCTCGCGCCAGTGGAATAACTCAATTTTGTGCATCTTCCTCAAATTCAAAAACTGTAAATGGCCTGGAATCCTCGCTGTTGTAAAAATCTCTCTCCCCTTTGAGAATGTCAATTCTACTTAGATTCCATACTCTTCTATCATTGACTATCACTGCATTATTCAACACTTCCTCTATTTCAGTCAGTCAGTCAAAATCACTTTATTCGGTTATTTAAAACCATAAAAGCATGTTGAAATATCCATTCAAATGTGGACCATACATTACATATTTATTGAGCAATGATCAATCATAATTAATATACATTTCAGTTTAAAAATACACATAAGAAGAAAAACTCTAGAATGTTCGAATAATACAATATAAAATGCTTTTTGTGGAAGGGAACAGCCGTTTCGCCTAAAAAATGTTTGTTTTAAAGGGGTGAATATTATATAAATCAGATCAAGAAGACGCTCCCTTTTTTCACTTTTTAAGGTTTCTTAACATTCACCAAAATTCCAACTCTGACAACATGACTTTTTTAGGTCCTCTTTTTGAATCGTAATTAGATTTGTTGGTTTCATGCATTTCTTCTATTCTCCGATTCACCACAGCCACATTCACACTGGTGGAGGTAGGCTCTACCAGCCACGTCGGCTGCTCTTAGTTCTAGGTAACCTGCCCCTCATAATTTCAAAAGGGGAGCGCCCAGTCATATCATTGGCGGTAGTCCTGTACATCCGCAATGTTTTGTACACTCGATTTTCCCACTTATCAATTGTCTGCCCCTGTAATCAGTATGGCACTTTTGAGTATTCTGTTAAACCTTTCAATCATTCCATTACTGCTAAGATTATAGAGAGACGTGGTGCCATGTGTAATGCCCATTCTCTGAAAATAACCTTTAGCTTTGTTAGAAAGAAACTGTATCCCGATGTCAGTGATGATCTGTACAGGCAGCTCTTCATCAGTGAAATTACGAGCAAGAAAAGATAACACAATGTCCATGTCCACTTTCTCCACAACGTTTATGACAGGACATCGTAAAATGGCAGCCACAATGTACTTAGACTTATCGCCAAATTGTTAACCATGACACAGACCCAGGAATACTTAACCCCTTCCATGCTTGTGACGGAACCGTTCCGTCATCAGTCACGGCTGAGCTGTGCTGATGACGGAATGGTTCCGTCACGACCGACCGCGCCCTGTTTTGGAATGTCCAGCACAGGGGCGGAATCGGCGCCGCACGGAAGCGGTTAACAAGAGATTTAGTCCAAATAAAGGCACCACCGGTCAGCACGTCCTCCTGCACTGGCTGCTTGGCACCAACTGTAAAACTGCTGTCTCAGAGCTGACCGGCAACTTCCAACCTGGAACAGCAAGTGCACACTGTGAGTGCGAGCCACATGTAAAAGTAAACACACTACATGGAGAAGTCTGGCTCACTGGTTAGAGGCGGCAGACCCTGAAGCAGAGGTCAGACCCGGGACCAGGGTTCAATTCCCGACGCGGCAGCGTCTTGAGCCCAAATATCCACGGACTCGATAATTCTCGTTTCAGTGCCTACTCGAGTCACAGGTTCACACTCTGCAGCTCTGGGCATTAGCTTGCTTAATCTCCACTACGGCCCCCCCCGCGGCGGGATGCCTGGCTTTCACCTTGGGGATGCCCAGTACGGGTATCTCACAGGGAAAAACCAGGACGGGTTCCCAAGGCAAGCGCCGAGATGCCTACGGGTAATCAAGCGCTATATAAGAACGCTTAATAATAATAATAACATGCATCTTGGTATTTTGCTTTTTGGCAATAACCCCTGACTTTGGGCTGTTGCTGAAAAGTAAAGGCGAAGGCCTAACAGGCTGAATAAACATGGCAGCCGGCTCAGCATTCATCGGTGGTAAAAGTACAACTGCTGCCCCTGCAGATTCAATCTATCACAGAGTTACCACCTAAGCAGTAGCAGATCTCTAGATATGATGGATGGTGGAGACCGAGTGTAGGGGCGCCAATGACGTGGCTCTTTGGAGGGCCACCTACCTAACTTTAATTGAGTTTAAAGGTTTTGTGTTGGGGCAGAGCCTGGCTGCAAAGGAAAGGGCAGCGTCCCCATGAGCTCTGCTGTAGTGCCTCTCTCGATTGGCTCTTAAAGCCCACAGGCCCATCTGGTGAAAAACACTGTCTACATACATTGGGGTGACAGCATGCCCCCACTACAGGGACGACCCCGATAATGACAGAGCATGAACTTGATGGAAGTCCTAGCATGTCTCCTTGCATGGACTTCCGCACCCGCAGCGAGAGTGGGAGACCCTCAGGGCCCTAAATTACTCATTGCATCGCCACACGAACACCCTTAATCTGCAGCATTACCAGAGACTGTGAACTTTGGTGCCTCCAGGACAAGGGTCGAATTGCATTAAAAAAAGTATGGGAACTGTGATGCTATAAGCAATAGGGCGGGGTCAGTCAGGATGGGGGCGGAGTCAAAGGTGAGGCTTAAAAAAACAAAAAATTCTGTGAGTTTTTTTGGTCTTTTATCTTCGGATAACACCTTTAAAGTAAAACACTGCTTCAATGAAAAATAAATACAAGTTAAGTTAATTGGTGGGAAGCACACAATAGTTAATTATCTGCTTGCCAGTCTTCCTTGCCACAATAATCACATATTGAACTTCAACTCCCCCACAGAACCCTTCAAGCAAAATGAGCACTTTAGACTCTCTCATCCCTCCCCAATATGGTCGACTTTCTCTTCCTATGTCCTGAACCTTAAAAGGAAGCTCAACCCACCCCACTTCTTTTTTTGGTTCTGCTGTGCACACACTTCAACAAGTTGTACAGCTAAGTGGGGTGAGGTCATGCTACAGCGGGCCATGAGACCCTGTAGGACGTACTGCGTATGCGGACTCACTATTTTTCAAATTAGGCAATTATGGTATTGAAGCCCCTCTGTATCGGGTGCTTACCAGGAGCAAGATGGCTTTGGAATTGTGAAAGGAGGCCCTGCAATAGCAAGTTAGCAGCCAGGTAGGGAATGTTGGGGCACATGCATCATTCTTACATTTTGCATTTCTTAATTTGCGAAAAATACCGAATCGCAAATTAAGAATTGCAAAATGGTATGCATCATTTTTTTCGGTATTTTTTTGGGATTCGGTAAAAATCGCAATTTTTACCGAATTCCAAATAAATAGCGAATTCCTAACTGCATTTTCGCAATTCCCATTGATTCCTATGGGAGTCAATGGGAAGGCATTTCAAAATTCGCAATTTGTTCATGCATTCCATGGGTGCAGGGGGGGTCCAAAGGACCCCCCCTGCACCCCTGAAATGTATTTTTAAGTGGATGTTTCACACACACATGTCCTAAGTTCAAGTTCAAGTTCAAGTTCAGGCATTTGTAAAGCGCACTACTCACCCAGAGGGTCTCAAGGCGCTGGAGGGAGGGGTTTATTGTTTATCGAATAGCCATGTTTTCAGTTCTTTTCTGAAGGAGATGTGATTCTGAGTGCGGCGGAGGTGGGTGGGGAGTGAGTTCCAGGTCTTGGCAGCCAGGAAGGAGAAGGATCTGCCACCCATGGTTGTTTTACGGATGCGCGGGACTGCGGCGAGGGCTTGATTGGATGATCTTAGTGGGCGGGTGGGATAGTAGAAGGACAGTCGGGTGTTGAGGCATTCGGGTCCTAGATTGTAAAGGGCCTTGTGTGCGTGGGTAAGAAGGCGGAAAGTAATTCTTTTGTTGACGGGAAGCCAGTGGAGGTTTTTTAAGTGACCGGTGATGTGTTCTTGGCGCGGGATGTCTAATATGAGTCTTGCTGATGCGTTTTGGATGCGCTGGAGCTTTTTCTGCAGTTTAGTTGTGATAAGGACATGTGTGTCTGTAACATGCAAGTTTAAAAAATGCATTTTTTTTAAACATTTTTAAACATTTTCGCAAATTAACACGAGGGTCAACCTCGTGTTAATTTGCACTTCCAATTTCCAAATTCGCTATTTTAAAAAAAAATGATGCATTGCATTTAAGGAATCGCACAAATGCGATTCCTTAAATGCATTCGCATTTTTTAGAAATGCTAAAAAAATGCGAATTGTGCACAAAAGTTTGATGCATCCCAAAAATGGTTTTTGCATTCGCAAACGGCCGATTTTTCCGATTCGCACCGTTTGCGAATGCAAAAACCAATGATGCATGTGCCCCTAAGGCTACGGTAGGGGGCGACATCGCAGGCGATTTGTCAGTATGCACGCACTGTGGGGCACGTTTTTATATGTTGCTGGGCAGTGACAACGCCGGCGAGATTCCTGGCACCTCTTTGCTTAGAAACAATATATGGGCGGTAATGAGGAAGGGTTGTTCGACATAGTCTTACCGGCGTGATTAAGCAAGCAGGACCTAGCCGCAGTGTGATGCAGGATCCTGCCTGTAACACCTAAATTATATGCAATTCAGCTTATGATACAGGCTGTGATGGCTGCAACATTTGAGGAGAGAGAGGGGCCATAAGGGTCACATGCATCCCTGGATTGGACGGAAGGGGGGTGTGTACAAAATAATCTGGGGGTGTAAAATCGAAAATGACAGTGTAGCCTCCCTCTGACTAGTGTCAACACCCACTGGCCTGAGGGAAAGAGGGGGTAGGCCACATCAACACCCATTTTGAGTGTGTAAAAGGCTCCTTTATTGAAACAGGTGCACATCACAATTTTATCAACACTGGTACTTTGCCTTACAAAACTAAAACCTCTCTATACATAAAATACCTGACCCCTCGGTTCCCCCCCACCCCTACGATCCCCACATCATAAACCCCCAGCCTGCAACATACAATAAATAACTTTCCATAATAATATTACACAGTCTTACAATATAGCATTTATAAATCCTAACCTCCCATGACTTAAAATCCTACCTGCCTTCCTGCAACTGTAATTAATGAACCTCTAATGTAAACTTCCTGCCTGTTTAACCTTTCCCTGCTCCTGTTCACAAACTCTCCAAACTTAACAAGAAACTACAAAACTCCAGCCAAACTTGGCCAACTTTCAAACACCCCGCCACCCAGAAAAAGGCGGTAGGGTAGGCGGAAATGCCGCCTCCTCGTTTTCCTGTCCCCCTGCCTCCTAGCCCTGTCCCCCAGCCCCTCCATCCCCTGCCTAGACCCCTACCCCCCGAAGGCCCTCCGGAAAAAAATCCCCGTTCAGTCTCTACGCAAGCCCAGCATCCTTGCCAGTACTTCCTTTAACTCCAACAAATACAAGTCCATGCCGAGCCTGGACAAATAGACACCATCCCCCCTGAAAAATTCTGGCTTGTCGTACCTGATGTCTATATGCCCAATCCTGGCGAAGCCCAACTGGCGGCAAAAACGGACCATCTCTACTTTCACCTTTCTCCTGGACTTGTCCACAGCCCATGGGTTTACAGCACCCAGCCAAACCCTACGCGGCACAAACTCCGTCCACAGTACAGCGCACCCCGATCACTGCCGCTTGATCACTTCCAAATTGCGCTTCATACACCTCATCAGTGCCAAGCCTGTCTCCTTAACCACATCATTTTCACATAGGTGAATGACCAGAACGTCGGGGCACCTACCAGCCACCAACTTCCTATTCAACACTTGCAAGAGTTCTTTCGAGAGCGTGCCCCCTCTACCTTTCCAACAAACACTGAACAGTTCCTTATTAAAGCCAAGGTTCTCCCCGAAATAGCTGGTGCAGGTCAGGACCTGAGTCCACTTAACAAAATAATGACCCACAATCCAAATGGACATCTCCCTGGCGAGGGGACCCATCACTGAACCTGAAACGAGAAACGTGAATGAACACAGGGAAAACAAATAACAACGCTACAACGGACCGGGAGCGCTGCGCACATAATGCTGGTAACAGTCTGATGACCATCTGCCCAATCTCATAATGTCCCCACGCCCCTAGCCCCGATTGTTCGCTTCTGACGCTGTTCCAATCCTAAAGGAATGAGTCCAAAAACATTTGCCATCCAACCCCAGCTGGGCCAAAGCCTTCCTCAATACAGCCAGGAGCTGCGACCCCTTCGCCACCCGTCCATCACAATACCTGAAAACTTATCCCAATGTGTCTGAGGCCAAAGACCTCCATCTCGTCCCCCACCTATACGGGCAGTTCAAGCCTGAGTCGGCTGCATGTAAGGAGACCCATTGTCCCCTGCCCCTCTGATCCATTTTTGATGTCCTCAGCCACAAGCAGACCTTGTTCCCTTGGAGGGAAACCTCGGGCCATAACATACCCTTCCCCGATTTGGAACCCAACAAAAACATCCACAACATCAATGTGGAAAAAAGGCACCACTACGAATCCTCCCTGTATACCCTTGGCAAAGTCTGCAACACCCTCTCCAGAAGTTCCCATGACAGGGGATTCCTGACCCGAGCCACTCGACCGCACTCTCCACTCACTCCATGAAGCCCGCCGCTGTGCTCCCGAACCTAAGAATTCCGTCCATGCCGTCATGTATGCCACCTTCGTCTATTGTGCCAGTGAACCTAAAACTAGCTGCAACATCCTGTGTTGCCTACGTACCACAAACGCTGGTCGGCGTCCTTCTCCAGAAGTTCCCATGACAGGGGATTCCTCACCCGAGCCACTCGACCGCACTATCGGGCCCATCCTTCTAACATGCGTGACCCTAACTCCCCCGCGGACGGTGCGTAACCCCACTACAGTTTTCTCTTAAAGGCGATCCCTGCTAGTTTACCCGCTATTGTCACCCTTGTGAGCCCCTTTCCGATCAAAGACAGGATAAAATGTATTACATCTTCCTGCCGACCCGCCCATGAAGCCCGCCGCTGTGCTCCCGAACCTAAGAATTCCGTCCATGCCATCGTGTATGCCACCTTCGTCTATTGTGCCAGTGAACCTAAAACTAGCTGCAACATCCTGTGTTGCCTACGTACCACAAGCGTTGCGGCATGCTGGTCGGCGTCCTGTCTGCGTCCTTAGCTAGCCCACGGAATCTCCCCCACTGTGAAAGAGCCAAAGCATCAGCTATGTCATTGTCCACCCCTGGCACATGCACTGCGCGAAAGGCAATATCATGCCGCAAACAGCCTAGCACAAACACTCTTAGCAGTTTCAACACTTGCGTATCCCTTGCAGACTGCCGATTCACAATTTCCACCACTGTCATGTTGTCTATTCTGAATGTCACCTGTCTGTGAGCCAGCATTTCCCCCCACAGCGAGATTGTTACCACCAGAGGGAAAAACTTCAGAAAAGATATGCTTCGTCCCCCTCCTGCCCACTCAGGGGGCCACTGTTTTGCGCATCATTTTCCCCGCCAATACAGTGCAAAACCCTTGCTACCTGCCGCGTCTGATAAGATCTGCACATCCCAGACAATGTCGTCATCCTGTATTATCGGTACACTATTGAAGTTCTGTAAAAAGAACTGCAACATCCTCAAATCCTCCCTCACCCCTGCTGACAGTCACACGTGATGATGCGGTGGTTTCGGTCCCACCAGTGCCCTGCCCAAGCGCCTACAAAAAAGTCCGCCTTCCCCTCACCACTCTACATGCAAAGTTCAGGTGACCTGTTCAGGCACCTGTATGTCCGTCAATGTGACTTTGTGTCGTACCAACATAGCTGCCAGCAGCCCCAACATTTGCTGCTTTTTGTCTGCTGGTAGGCGTGCTTCCATCGCCTCAGAGTCCAATTCAATTCCTAGCAATGACAGTGCCGTACAGGGCCCCACCGTCTTCTCCGGTGCTAGCGGCATGCCCAACTACCCCATGATCTCTTGGAACCTGTCCAGCGCATCCTGGCAGTCCGCGGAGCCCAGAAAGAAAAAGTCATCCAGGTAGTGCGTTACCCCTTGGTGACCTGTCCGTTCCGTGAACAACCATTGCAGGAACGTACTGAAACATTCGAACAGTGCGCAGGACAGAGCATCCCATCGGCAGTGCTTTGTCCACGTACCAGCGTCCATTAAACAGGATCCCCAGTAGGTCCCAATCGTCTGGGTGGACTGGAAACAGCCGGAAAGCCGACTTAATGTAGCACTTTGCCATCATTGCCGTTGCGCCCGCGATCACTACGAGTGACATGGCTGCGTCAACTGAGGAATATGACACCGTGGTCTCCCGTTCATCAATGAAATCATTTATCGGGCCACCTTCAGGCCACGACAGATGCTGTATGAGGCGAAACTGTCCCCGCTCCTTTTTTGGCACCACTCCAAAGGGTGAGACGATACATTTTTGTAGAGGCCAATCCTAAAAGGATCCGACCATGCGGTCCTCACTCACTTCCTTGTTCAATTTTTCCTGCACCACCTCAGGGTGCTCCTTTGCCGACTTCAAATTGTCAGCCCAATGTCTTGTCCTCGGTCCATCATACCCAAGTCGAAACCCCTCTAGAAACCCCACCCGCAGATGTTCCTGCAGCTCCCGCGTCTGGATATCCCCGCAGGGCTACAACCAACTTGTCCCCTCTAACCGGTGTACGAGCCCTTCGGCCCAGGCCCCTTGGCCCCTCGCCTACCCGCGAGCTGTTGTTGATTCCCTTACCTAAACCCCCAGACTGTCCATGCTGGTTTCCTTGCTGCTGACCCTGACCCCCCAGCATTTAACCAAGGCATGCCCACTCTTTCCACAACCCGAGCATTCGTGCCGGAACCTGCAATATTCCTGAGTGCACAATCCTTTAATATAATCCCAATAGATCCATTTGGAACTTGACTGTCCCCTCCCCGCACCCCCCACCCCTCCTCGGGTGGGGCGGCCCTGAAAGGGCTGGTATGGGGAGGCCGCTGGCCATAAAAATGGTCTTTCCTGACCCAGCTACCCCCATCGTATGCTGCCACAGGTCTGGATCCAGCTCGCCCCATTTCGCTTCAGGGTCCCACGTCATGCGCGCCCGTAACTTTTCATCACACTGGGGCCCAGGCGTATCCCCCCCCCCGATAATCTGGGCCTTCCTAATCACGGCCATGTATTTAAACATGGCCACCGACCTCTCAACGGAACTTCTCACAGTACACGCTAGCATAAATAAGGAAAGCCGATGTCCAGTTCTCTATCGTAAGCGGCATCTTCTGCCTTTTCTGAAACTCTTATTCCTCCTCTTTCGACCTTTCGTTCGCCCTAACCTCCCTGTGAAGGAGCTTCAGTATCTCCACATACTCTCCCTTCCAGATACGCTTCTTGGTGGCCAACATTAAATGGGCCACCAACGGTTTTTTGACACCCATATACGGTAACCTTTTTATCTTCAACTCCTTACTTTCCAATTTGATCACTGATTCCCCAGTCGTCTCGTCTCATCTCCTGTCCCTGTCCTGTCCACCCCGGACCCCTTAGTCTCACTGTCCACAGGCCCCTTACCTGGGCCATCCCTCTCTTTGGACCCCGTTTCCTTGGCCGCGGGCACCTTACCTGGGCCATCATTCTCTCCAGACACCTCACCTGCATCCTCCGTGCCCCCATTTCTGTTTCTTCTGGCCCCACCCCAACACCCAACACGTACTCCCAATGTAGCCCAAAGGCCACAAAATGGCCGCGCTTGGCTGGCCCACCCCCTCCCAATCTGCCCAGGGGCCAGACCTTGCGGTGTCCGGCTGCCCCCCAAACCTCCTTCCAATCCACCAGAAACCTTGTCAATCTGCCCCGACTGGAATCTGTATGTTGGATTCGCCCAGATAGTCAGGACTTTGCTTGCTGATGTGCCCTTCTGACTTCTGAGAATGGAATTTATCTGCGAAAGGAACACCCCAGCTGCACTGCCTTCCATGAAAGTGCTGGCTGCCCCTTGAAGACATCAACTGTCCAAAGGCTCTTGTGCCTCCAAAGAACTGACCACTGCGTGTCTGTGTCGGGCTAACGGTTTCCTCTCCTGAAGCGTTTTTTTCACCATTTTCTCTGAACAACATAACACCTGAAAAAGGGATCTTCATCAGCAGCGCTTTCTGCTTAGCGTCTGCCTGTCACCTGGCCTGTCACCTGGCCAGAATAGCCTGCTGATGCCACTGCTGCCCCAAGGAATCATATGGTATATCAGACAATATCCTGGTCTGTTGCTCCATGATTGCTAAAGTTGGAGTAATAGCCACCTCTTGCTACATTAGTTTCACCAGACACTGACAGTCCTTAAGAAGGGACTGAAATGTACATGACAAGTATGTGGATGCTGTAATGGAAAGATTAGCAGCAGCATAAAATCGCCTACCTGCAGTATCCACCTTTTAATTCACATAATTTGATGGGGATGCATCCTCTGCTATAATCGTAACTCTGGTTGTTAAACTTGCCATCAATGACTCAACCTTCACTGAAAGTGGAAAGTCTTTGGAAAGCTCCTGTATGGCATATCTCTTTGTCAAATACCTAGGAAAAGCGGATTTATCAATGTCTTGCCACACATTCTCCACCAACCTTTTTATAGAAGTGACCAAAATACACCGCCGCACTACACAGAGTTCCACAAGCGGCGGAGTGCGTTTTGTCATGCCATTCACATCAGAGGGGTTGCCATTCAGATTAGGGGTAGATTGCATTACCTTAAATTGGAAAAAGTCAGCTAAATTATTCCACAGTTTAGTTAGGTTCTACGGTGTTATTGGTGTTGCATTAGGCCAAATTACTTTGGAGGAGTTGTTTGCAGTGTTAATTTTCTCCCTAAAGTATTTTTTCTCAATTTTTGCTACTTAAGTTTACATTCTTGTTTTAGCAATTTTAGAGCTTGTGAATACCACAGGGCAGAGGACTTACGTCTGTGGTTTTTAATTGACATTACCTAGGATAGCTGAACAACTGCAGAATCAATCCAGTTTGAAATAATGGTGGTTACTGTGCCTATGTTATTACCCAAAATGGGTTGAGACCTCACAAGAATATTACTTATTTTGTATTGTTTAGATGTCCGCCCAAATCAGTTTCACAGCACAGGAGACTCTCTGCCTGACACTTCATCTGAAACATTTCAACGATCAGAATTGACCATTGTGGGGCGGTCCTACTTTCACAACACCTAGGGGAACTGTTTTGCATAAATTAACACACATTGGCATAGCCAATAGGTCTCGCCTTTGGGCCCTTATAAGCGTTTAACCATGCAACAGTTGATGTTGTTGCACCAAGGATACTGTGCTGCTTAACTAAATACTTATAAGGTCCCAAAGGCAAGACCTATTGGCTATGGCAATGCTTGTTTGATATTATGGTGGTCGATATTCTGCCTACGATATTTTTGCTCAAGTTATTCTGACCGACAACCGATTGTTGAGGATAAGAGGGTTCCACAAGTGATATACTTTGTGTGTCTTTATAGGAGTGACACAGACGGTACCTCTAGAGGCACTGATAATCAACCAGTGAATTCTATAGGTAGTCCAACAGAGAGCCACATGCCCACTTCTTGAGGCGCATTTAAGCCACCAAAGAATGGAGTCTACCGAAAATTGATCTATCCCTTACCACTGGAAGCAACATTATGCCACCAGTAAATGTTGTATGAATCCACCCACAAGAGCAAGAAGAAGCCCTTATCCTACAAGGGAAGGCTTGCCAAACAGTAAGCAGTGTATGTGGGCTGATGAGAAGTAATGTATGCCTAACACCTGGAAGCATTGCAAGCCACCAGTAATGTACAACATGTATAAATACTAAAATATATATATTTCATATTTGTATGAAATACCGCCCACTCCCATGGGACCGAGAGGTATCATCAATTTAACAATCATCATATTATTGGGGTGCATTAGGAAAGGATGATTTATTGTATGGCGCTGGGTCAGCGTATAGCGTGTGCGAGATGCTGTGCAAACATTTAAGACCAATTCTGCAATTCACTTTTTCACAAGAATAAGATGAGTTACTTGTTTGGAGAGGACGTGTTAGAATGAAGACAATTAACACATCGACGTTTGATGTTATTATGGGCGACTCTCTGCCTTTAAAACAGATCTGATCCTATGTGGTATGTAAAACACCTGCCACAATAAAGGCGGTTTACTCAGATACATGCATCATAAGCAGTTCACTAAGATGCATTCAGTTAATGTACTCTTCTAGGGTGCATGATCAAGACGAAGCCGTTTACTGGCTTGCAGTCAATTACATTGTTCGCCCTAAGTGTGGCAGGGTATGCTCAGACGTGAGTCCCTTGCTCACTTGGCCACTGGATTCAAGATAGCCTGGCTGATGAGGATTATGAATCCGAAACCGGTCCCAGGATGCTTGTTTCCGGTCCAGGGAAGACATGGCTTGGCAGTTCGGGCTGGACTGTTCCCATGAGGCACAGGGTCAGACTGATTTGCATATAGCCATGTCTGAACTGGGGTGGCCGAGTGAGCTAAAGAATGGTGATGGATTAAACCCAGATCAGTTGACAGGGGGTGAGTGTTTGATTTGCTCAAACGCTCCGTCCATCATCCCCTTTTGTATCGCTTTGTTCGCCCTAAGTGTGGCAGGGTATGCTCAGACGTGAGTCCCTTGCTCACTTGGCCACTGGATTCAAGATAACCTGGCTGATGAGGATTATGAATCCGAAACCGGTCCCAGGATGCTTGTTCCTGGTCCAGGGAAGACATGGCTTGGCAGTTCGGGCTGGACTGTTCCCATGAGGCACAGGGTCAGACTGATTTGCATATAGCCATGTCTGAACTGGGGTGGCCGAGTGAGCTAAAGAATGGTGATGGATTAAACCCAGATCAGTTGACTGGGGGTGAGTGTTTGATTTGCTCAAACGCTCCGTCCATCATCCCATTTTGTATCGCTTTGTTCGCCCTAAGTGTGGCAGGGTATGCTCAGACGTGAGTCCCTTGCTCACTTGGCCACTGGATTCAAGATAGCCTGGCTGATGAGGATTATGAATCCGAAACCGGTCCCAGGATGCTTGTTTCCGGTCCAGGGAAGACATGGCTTGGCAGTTCGGGCTGGACTGTTCCCATGAGGCACAAGGTCAGACTGATTTGCATATAGCCATGTCTGAACTGGGGTGGCCGAGTGAGCTAAAGAATGGTGATGGATTAAACCCAGATCAGTTGACTGGGGGTGAGTGTTTGATTTGCTCAAACGCTCCGTCCATCATCCCCTTTTGTATCGCTTTGTTCGCCCTAAGTGTGGCAGGGTATGCTCAGACGTGAGTTCCTTGCTCACTTGGCCACTGGATTCAAGATAGCCTGGCTGATGAGGATTATGAATCCGAAACCGGTCCCAGGATGCTTGTTCCCGGTCCAGGGAAGACATGGCTTGGCAGTTCGGGCTGGACTGTTCCCATGAGGCACAGGGTCAGACTGATTTGCATATAGCCATGTCTGAACTGGGGTGGCCGAGTGAGCTAAAGAATGGTGATGGATTAAACCCAGATCAGTTGACTGGGGGTGAGTGTTTGATTTGCTCAAACACTCCGTCCATCATCCCCTTTTGTATCGCTTTGTTCGCCCTAAGTGTGGCAGGGTATGCTCAGACGTGAGTCCCTTGCTCACTTGGCCACTGGATTCAAGGTAGCCTGGCTGATGAGGATTATGAATCCGAACCGGTCCCAGGATGCTTGTTTCCGGTCCAGGGAAGACATGGCTTGGCATTTCGGGCTGGACTGTTCCCATGAGGCACAGGGTCAGACTGATTTGCATATAGCCATGTCTGAACTGGGGTGGCCGAGTGAGCTAAAGAATGGTGATGGATTAAACCCAGATCAGTTGACTGGGGGTGAGTGTTTGATTTGCTCAAACGCTCCGTCCATCATCCCCTTTTGTATCGCTTTGTTCGCCCTAAGTGTGGCAGGGTATGCTCAGACGGGAGTCCCTTGCTCAGTTGGCCACTGGATTCAAGATAGCCTGGCTGATGAGGATTATGAATCCGCAACCGGTCTCAGGATGCTTGTTTCCGGTCCAGGGAAGACATGGCTTGGCAGTTCGGGCTGGACTGTTCCCATGAGGCACAGGGTCAGACTGATTTGCATATAGCCATGTCTGAACTGGGGTGGCCGAGTGAGCTAAAGAATGGTGATGGATTAAACCCAGATCAGTTGACTGGGGGTGAGTGTTTGATTTGCTCAAACGCTCCATCCATCATCCCCTTTTGTATCGCTTTGTTCGCCCTAAGTGTGGCAGGGTATGCTCAGACGTGAGTCCCTTGCTCACTTGGCCACTGGATTCAAGAGGGCCTGGCTGATGAGGATTATGAATCCGAAACCGGTCCCAGGATGCTTGTTTCCGGTCCAGGGAAGAAATGGCTTGGCAGTTCGGGCTGGACTGTTCCCATGAGGCACAGGGTCAGACTGATTTGCATATAGCCATGTCTGAACTGGGGTGGCCGAGTGAGCTAAAGAATGGTGATGGATTAAACCCAGATCAGTTGACTGGGGGTGAGTGTTTGATTTGCTCAAACGCTCCGTCCATCATCCCCTTTTGTATCGCTTTGTTCGCCCTAAGTGTGGCAGGGTATGCTCAGATGTGAGTCCCTTGCTCACTTGGCCACTGGATTCAAGATAGCCTGGCTGATGAGGATTATGAAGCCGAAACCGGTCCCAGGATGCTTGTTTCCGGTCCAGGGAAGACATGGCTTGGCAGTTCGGGCTGGATTGTTCCCATGAGGCACAGGGTCAGACTGATTTGCATATAGCCATGTCTGAACTGGGGTGGCCGAGTGAGCTAAAGAATGGTGATGGATTAAACCCAGATCAGTTGACTGGGGGTGAGTGGTTGATTTGCTCAAACGCTCCGTCCATCATCCCCTTTTGTATTGCAGTCAATTACTACCATCTAACTTGGTTCATTAAATACGAGCACCTTATCTGAGCAGGCTTTAAACATATACACTCTGCTCGGGTGCAGTTCAACAAGATGCATTCATAAACGTAGATCACGTGGGTGCGTGAAAAGATAATAATAAAACTAGGATGAATTGAATTGAATTTACGTATTTGCATTCAGTAAATGAATCTCCATGATGACTGTAAACTATGCAGCTCACTGGGCTGCATTGATTGAACAGTTCACCAAGATGCACGTAATAAAAGTAAACTGCTGGTGTGTTGAATGAATGCAGCTCAACGAGTTTCAATCAGTACCCAGCTCGAATACTATCAATAACAAGCCTTGGCCGTGCGCACGCGAGAGGCCGTGAGACGCGATATGTTGTGGGGGAGGGGGAGAAGCGGGAGTTGTGTGCGCGCGCGAGCAAAAAGTGGACGCGAGTGGTGCACGTGGACGCGAGTGGTGCGCGCGCACACAAGCAAAGGGAAAAGTGAAAGTAGACCGGCGAGTGGTGTGTGATGTGCGCGCACCATGACGAGAGAGGAAAGCCAAATGGCGCCTCTGCTCGTCATTGTGCACGTAATCGCAAGCTGGTGGCCAAGCCTTTGGTTGCACTTTCAAAACCCGCTTAGAAAATGTCTCGTAGACAGCACATGCGCTGACTCAGCAAACCTAAAAAGGTATGGGCATATTGTGCCTCCCGATCCCGCTTACTTCGACCTCCGCTCCAGGACTTGGCGACATTATCCAACACCAAGGTTCTGTTGGGCAGCGTTCATCTTTCCCTTCTCCTGCCAAGGCAGCAGTTGGAGTTTGTGTTACATGGTGGCCCAGGGGAGACTGCTGTCCTGGCTTTACCCCCTCATCTCCATTCTGCCTGTCAAGAGGCACATCATGTTGCTTTGGACTGGGTGCCACCATATGATGCCCAGTGCTAAATGAGTGCCTGTGCCCAAAGGACTGCTGATAAACTTGAGGCCAGTGCTTTTAAATGCCTGTGCACCGAATACCAAGGCTGCGTAGTCTTCAATCAATCTCCTGCCTCTTCCTTCCTCTATCATACACTTCCTGCCTCATTATCTCACTTTTACAGGTTCCTTTTTCGCTTTACGCCAGATTTGTGTGGGGGTGGGTGGAACTGATGGAGTTTCATTCTGCGGAATTACATTAAAATTCTGCAAGATTCCTCAGAATTCTGCTGCGGGGCTGGTGCTATTTTCATAGAGCATAATGCACCCTCACGTTCAAAAATTAATGCAAGGGTGCATTTTGTGTTAAGAAAATAGAGCAACCAAGCACATTTAGTGATATGCAGTGGTTTCTAAAGTTTAGAAACCACTGCATATCACTCGGTGCCTGCCCCTTATATACTCTGAAGGGATTAAATGTTTTTAATACTGCAGAGTATGAAATGCGCTGGTGAGTGGGAATAGCAGTGGTTTCTAAAGTTTAGAAACCACTGTAAATATATATCACTTGGCGTCCTTACAAAACTTTGCAGTGATTAGAAGTTAATTACTGCAGAGTATTCAAGAGTGGAATGGCGCAGAGTGGAGTAGAGTGTTGTAGACTGGAGGTGCATAGAGTGGAGTGGCATAGAGTATCATGGCATGAAATGTCCTAGAGTGGAGTGATGAAGAGTGGCCAGAGTGGATTAGAGTGGCGTAGAGTAGAGTGTCATAGAGTGGAATAGGATGTTATAGAGTGAAGTGGTGTAGAGTGGGTAGCATAGAGTGGGGTACAGTGTCGTAGAGTGAAGTGGAGTGGAGTGCCGTAGAGTGGAGCGGAATGGAATTGCCATAGAAAGGAATAAAGTGTCCGAGGGGCATCGAATGGAGTAGAGTAGCAGGCAGTGGCATTGAGTGGAGTATCTTTATAGAGTGGAGTGTCAGAGTTTTGTAGAGTGGAGTGCCGTAGAGTGGAGTATAGTGAAGTAGAGAGGAGTCAAGTGTCAGATTGTAATTGCATAACGTGGAGTGGCATAGCATGGATCAAAGTGGTGTAGAGTGTCAAATAGTGGAGTGTCATAGAATGACACTGTCAAAGTGTGTCATAGAGAGGATTGACATATAGTAGAGTGGCACAGAGTGGAGTGGGCCAGAGTGAGTGTCACTGAGTGTTGGACAGTGGAGTGGCATAGAGTGGAGTAGATTGGAATTGAGTAAAGTGTCATAGATTGGAGTATTGTGGAGTGGAGTGTTATAGAGTGGAGTGGCGTAGAGTGGAGTAGAGTATTGTTGTGTAGAGTGGCTTAGAATGAAGTGGGACAGATTGGTATAGAGTGGATTAGAGTGCAGTGGCATAGAGTGGAGTAGAGCAGCATAGAGTGGGGTGTCATAGAGTGGAGTGCAGTGGCGTAGAGTAGTGTAGAGTGGATTGGCATAGAGTGCACTAGAGTGTGGTAGAGTGGAGTTGCACAGAGTGGAGTATGAATGGTGTTGTAGCGCACTGCCATTACAGACAACTCATTTTCAATTGAAATTACCATTATATTTGAATTGACATACAATTTTACCGACAAAACTGTACAGTGCACAAACAATGTATGGAAATGGCATCGCAAGTGTATTCGTTTGTTTTGATCATATTAAAATATCTGTTTCGTCGACACTTCAAAATTATAAAGAAATGCGCTTCATTGTCCTTTCCTAGTTTTGATATATTATGAAATATTTGCACAAATCATTTACAGACATGTAAATGTTACTGTGTGCTAGAAAAAAGTAACATCCTACAGCCTTTCCTCTCACAAGGGTACCCAGCAGGATTGTCACATAAATCCTCTCACATTGGGGTCACAGAAATAAAAATAAACACCAAGCCAAGCCAGAGCCTGACATTTGACCTCTATCTTTGAATGCAAAGCAAATCTGGCAAAATAAGAAAACATTTTAAAGGCCTGTTTGCAGTAAGCGAGCACTTGTGGAAGAATACAAGGGGAGATAGGGAACAGGCTATGCTCCAAAGGAGGGAAAAAAACACTCTGGACAGCCTAAAACAAATAATCAGGCAAATGGAGAGCAAGCAAATGTGAGTTACAAACCACAAAGCCAATGGTAAGCAATGGGTGGAATGCACAGAGAATCTTTCAGAATATCCCCAAGGTGTCTTTTCAAACCAGATAGCTGAGCACCTAAACAGAAATTCTCGACACCTAATGGGTTACTAACTGAATTCAAATGTTATGGCCTTATCATTGGGCGGACTGTAATATATATATACACAAATTTGGAGAGTAATCCTTCAAACAGACGAAGGGGACGAAGGGGACAGTGTTCCTTAAACCTATTACAACAAAGTGCTCCCTTTCAAGCAATACATTGAAATAAGCAGGTACTATCTATCTGGCAGATGCATCAAAGTTATGTTTTGCAAGTCCTTAATAGCGAATTTTAAGGAATCGCTATTAAAGACTCGCAAAACGGGATGCATGTAGCAATCGCAATGTTATTAGCGATTCCTACAGATTCCTTATTAGCGATTCGTAATAGCTAATCGCTAATAAGGAAAGGCCCATAGGAATGAATGGGAAAGCCATTCCTTATTAGCGATTAGCTATTACCGAATCGCTAATGTTCCGCTATTTCAAGGGTGCCAGGGTGTCCAAAGGACACCCTGTTGCACCCCTGAAATGGACCTGTGCACAAATGTTACACACACACATGCTCTAAGGGCATGTGTGTGCGCAACATGTAACTTTGAAAAATGCACAAAAGTGCATTTTTCAAAGTTTTAGCAAATTACCACGAAGTTCAACTTCATGGTAATTTTCTCCCCCTATTAGCGAATTCGCTATTTTTTTGGGTTTCATGCATTGCATTTAAGGAATCTCATTTTGGGATTCCTTAAATGCAAAAGCAATTTAAGGAATCGCTATTTAGAGATTCCTTAAATTGCGATTTCTGCATTTGGGATGATGCATCCCAAATGCAAAAATACCGGGAGCAAACGGGCAGATTCTGAGAATCTGCCCGTTTGCTCCCGGTATTTTCGTTGATGCATCTGCCTGTATGTGCCTTTAGTTCTGAGAGGATGTCCAGTAGTAATACGTACTACATTTTCACACCTGTGTTTAGTTCAAACATATTATCTCATTGTTTAAAAGTAGGAGAAAGAGTACAACAGGAGTACTACTTTACATATACGAAAATGCCTTTGTACATAGGCTCATTGAGTAAAAGATGCCAGACAGCACTCGCTGAGCTGAAAGACCTCTTTAGCCCCCCTGAGCAGTGAATCAGAATACTTAGAGGTACTCCCTGCTCCTTTGGTTCGTGCTCCCCAAGAATGTTAACTAAAGTTTGATTCCACAACGGTACCGACAACCTCTTAGGAGAGAACTGTTTTAAATAGAAAAAATAAGATAACAGAGAACGACCTGTCAAATTGCATTCACTTTCCCATTATTTGAAATTCCGTCCCTACTTCACAGAAAATACTGAACCGTAATTAGTCAAAGACAGACGTGTTTTTGTTCTGAGCTCACCATCACTGAAACAAGAACTTTCTGCCAATCGAATCAGGGATTGTAATTTCAGAAGCTAGCTCCAGAGATTGCATCAGCCATCCAGAAATATGAGTTACATGATACTCTTGGTTGACGTCATCGAACGATTGATGGTTGAGGTAAAGAACTATTGATTAGCTGCCAATGATGTTGCAGGGAAAGGTCACGTCATCTACTTTTTAAAGGAGAAATTGAGTCTCAGAACATAGTTTCTGGGTTTTATCCTCAGAAATAGTCGTGAAGGATCCGAGGTTATTGACGGCTTAGTGAGACCGCCATACACGCCAGCAGCTGAGTCTGCCTTATGCCTAAAAGAGAACAAATGACATGAGGTCTGGCTCACCTGACAATCAGTGGTAGAACTGTAGAAGACACAATCACCAGCGTCCTAGACCCCTCCCCCCCCCTCTGTCAGTCAGGTGCTACAGTAAAGCCTAGTTATGCAGATGAGTTAATTTGTCTACAGAAATTCCATACGAGGGCACCAGATGGCATCACATGGACTTAAAATGGCCTTGTTTTTAGGGGAAACGGAGTGCTCGAACGCCAAAATATAATTTTGTTCAGGTCTCAGAAGCTTTGCACTCGAGCGTGTATTCAGCCAATCGCCCATCTTTGAACAGAGTAGGGCATTTTCGTTCCAGTGATCCACAGTCTGGAATTTCTTCCCCTAAACTCAGAGTTGTACCAACCCTAGTCCGTTTTTGTAAACCACTGACTAGCTGGCTGAATGACAACCTGACCACCAAGCCTCCTAGATGGACTCGCATCCTAGACGCAGTTGCCCAGCCTTGCCCTACCTCCTCACTACTCCGAGTATCTTGTCCATTCGATGAAACAGGGCATAATAAAACTATTCATTAGTTTTTAATTCACTTATTTTATTTTAAATATTTGGAAAGCATACCCCCAGATGCATCAAGCATCCATTTTGCGATTCCTTATTAGCGACAAATAAGGATTCGCTAATAAGGAATAGCAAAATGCCATGCATGAAGAAATCACTTAAAAAATAGCGATTTCTTCAAATTCCTTAATTGCGATTCGCAAATTGCGAGTCGCAATTAAGGAATACCTCCCCATTCATTCCTATGGGCCTAGAGGCCCATACGAATGAATGGGAAGACAATCTCAATTTGCTATTCTCAATTAGAGAATCGCAAATTAAGATTGCAATTTCAAGGGTGCCAGGGTGTCAAAAGGACACCCTGTTGCACCCCTGAAATTTGCATATGGGTACAGCTTGCACACACACATGCCCTAAGGGCATGTCTGTGTGTAAAATGGAACTTTGAAAAATGCACTTTAGCGCATTTTTCATAGTTTTTGCAAATTACCATGAAGTTCAACTTCATGGTAATTTGAGGCCCTTATTAGCGAAATCGCTAATTTTTTTACTTTAATGCACTGCATTTAAGGAATCTCAATTTGAGATTCCTTAAATGCAATAGCAATTTAAGTAATCGCAATTTTGCGATTTCTTAAATTGCGATTTTTGCATTTGGGATGATGCATCCCAAATGTAAAAATACCGGTCGCAAAGGGGCAGATTCTGAGAATCTGCCCCTTTGCGAGCGGTTTTTAGCTTGACGCATCTGGGCCATAATCTTTAAGAATATGTTCATAAAATAAGGTTGGCCTCGAGCTACAAGGGAAATTCATATTTTTACACCAGTCAAAGTACTCCTACACACAAGTTGAAAAGAGACAGAGAAAAGTTTGAAAACGGTCCCAGAGTGACATGTTTGTGAGTGTCACAAATTCACAAGGGGCAAACTCCCACAACCCACCCCTCCATACATGGGACTTACTCTGTAATGTCTCTACTATGGGGACAATTAGGCAGATGAAAATGGTTTTATGACTCTTAGAAATAGACAGCTAAGTATTCTTTTGTGCATATCTAGAAAGCATCAATCCGGCTATTTATTTGTCATAAACATGCAGTTAGTGCAACAAGCACTTTGGGAATCAGGCCTGGAGTGTTTACTACATTCAACGCATGTCAGTTCAAGGGTTCGATCCTGAGATCAGTGAGTATTTAAAGTTTTAGGGTATCGGACGTGGACGGGAGACCAATTGGGATGGCAGCAATTTGTAAAATGAGAATTTAAAAGGGTGAAGGATCCAGTTATATGGTAAGAGAAGACACCGTTATTAAGTGCTAAAAGTCCAAACTAATAGTGTGAAAAAAATTGGGGAAATTGTATTTCCGTTTAAGTTTATACCGAGATACACTCTCATTAGGTGTAACGAAACTTGAAGGGGCCCCCCTGCAAACTACATGGAGGGGGCCCCCCTACCATTCTCCGTGCCAGTCTAGAGCTCTAAGGCCAGCGACCGCCTTACCGCAGGGGATGCGGGCTATTGTTACGCCACTGTCACCAATACAACCGTTATAAGTAACACTGGATGGCGGAGTTAAAGGTTGGGCTTAGTCTGCCAGCAGGCTATCATTGGTGGTGGTCCATTCATTACAGGGTCCCTGCCATCAGTAGGCCGGGGAAGTTTGCCCAATTTTAGGTGGGTTTCCTGATGCAGACTCCTGTCATGATATACATCCGGCCCACTCATCGTTCAGTTTTGACAAAAGTGCATCCACTGCTCCTTCTCGTTTCCATTATAAAACATTAGACAATGCGACAATGCAGTATTTCAAAAGCAGATGTAACTACAAAGAGCAAATTTTGATAATACATGTTTTTTTTTTTTTTAAGGTTTTATTGAGGAAACAAGAGAAAATTAACATATATCAGGCGTCATATACAGAATACAATATAGTGAGAGGTGAGCGAATAAACCAACGCTGAAAAATCAATTTACAGGAGTATGCAACGTCAACCAAGTTAGGTACATGGATGAGGAGAAGTACGATAAACATTACAGCAAAGCAGCCCCCAACAGGGCTCACCCACCCATAGTTCAGGATAATGAGGACCAAATTAGACACCCCGATACATAAGAAAATCGATACAGGATAAACAACCCATCTCTCGGAAAAGAAAAAGAAAAGAAAAAAAGGCCATAGAACTAAACTAAGGCAAAGTAACAAAACCCTCCACGATCCCCCCACCCTGCACCCCTGCAATGGCTACGGCCCAACCCCACTAGCAGTGTGCCTGTCGCCCCAGAACTAGACCTAAAAGTAGGAAAGAAGAGTGGAGGAGGAAATATCAAACAGACCCCCGGTCTCCCTTACCCCCCGCCAGTAACAGACCGCCCCTACACATATCCAGAATAATACAATGCAACGATTAAAATCAGACGGGGGGGAGCTAGTAAGAACCACCCAACTCCCGCGCATCATAGGCTAGAAGTCCCGTATCAAATGAAGTCATTTTTCAAACCCATCCAATCAAAGTCAACCCTGGCCACTGCGATTTTTCATGCAAGCCCTGTCCGCTCGATCCGCCATTTCATTAAGAGTATCAAAATATTGAGAAAGTTCAAAGTCAGTACGGAAGGATTGAAGCAAGGATAGTAGTACACAAAGTCCAAAAGTCAAACGATGTTCGCTGTCCACCAAAGATAGGTCGCTAGAGCGTATTTGAACCATCCAGGAGAAAAAGGATGAGGTAACAATCCGACAGTCACTGATGAACTCGCTCTGAAATATAAAATCATCCATATCCATCTGGGGCGGTATCGGCATAGGGCAGGATGTACTTTCGATAGTCCCGGGCTTGCTAGCCGTCGTTCGGGGGTCGACAAAAAAAACCAAGTCTAGCTTCAGCGCGGGGCCCTCCGTATCAGAAACCTCTTGCTCCACGGGTAAAACAGCTTGTTTCAGAACCAATGAAGGGTCGGAGTCCGCTCCCCGGCAAATAATATCAACCGTTACAACCATCCTCTGGATGATGGTGGTGACCTGTGAGTGGAGCTCCCCAATGGCGGCCATTACAGTATGCAGCGATGGTATACATTCCACCCGCTCCATCGCCTCTCACGAAGCGACCGAGCAGGTCTTTGAACCCTGGAGGTCGACTACTCCGCGGTACCAGGCACCGGCAAGTCAGATGCAACAGTGGGCACTCTCAAAGGCGCGATCTCAACACCGTCGCCGCCAGCGAGGATCCAAGCCCATCGACCCCGGGAGCCCAACGGGGCCTCCGGGCAGCGGACCCCCGACCACAGCAATCGATGCGTCACGCCGCCGTAGCTGCGAGATACAACTGCCACCGAGCCACCATCCAAAACGGTCAAGAAACAATCCACTTTTGGTAGACCGGACGCTACCCACGTCCCGCGGCAGATGTTATTCAACTCCAACCCGGCTGGGTTAGAAATCAAGGCCCCGGCTTCAACTCTGGGTTAGGCCGAGAATGGAACACGGCGTATCTTCATTATTCGAGCAGATAGAAATTCCGGGATTGCACCTTTAGAGTCAGTAACACCTCTGCTGCACGGAAGTCCGATGCGAAGTCAGGATAATCATCAGGATATGTGAGCAACTGGCGGAGGTCGGCGGAGCCGGGAGCTTATGCGGCCATCTTGGTTGCCAGCGTAACTCCTCCTCCCTATAATACATGTTTATTAGTAGACAATAGAAATCTTAAGAGGCATTGCATAGCTTCATACACACTGTGACCCCAATTCCATCACAGTCTCTCTCTCTCTCAGTCAGTCTCTCTCTCTCTCTATCAGTCAGTCAGTCAATCTCTCTCTGTCATTCAGTCTCTCTTAGTCAGTCAGTCTCTCTCTCTCTCTGTCAGTCTCTCTATCTCTCTCTCTTTCTGTCAGTCAGTCAGTCTCTCTCTGTCAGTCAGTCAGTCTCTCTCTGTCAGTCTCTCGCTCAGTTTTTTTAGTCTCTTTCTCTCTCGGGCAGTCAGTCTCTCTCACTCAGTCAGTCTCTCTATCAGTCAGTCTCTCTCTGTCAGTCAGTCTCTCTCTCTCTGCCAGTCTCTCTTAGTCAGTCAGTCTCTCTCTCTCTGTCAGTCCCTCTCTCTCTCAGTCTCTCAGTCAGTAAGTCTCTCTCTCTGTCAGTCCCTCTCTCTGTCAGTATCTCTCTCAGTCTCTCTCTCAATCTCTCTCTCAGTCAGACAGTCTCTCTCTCTCTCAGTCAGTCTTCCAGTCAGTCTCTCTCTCTCTCTCTCTCTCTCTCCCTCTGTCAGTCTCTCCCAGTCAGTCATTCTCTCTCTCTCGCAGTCAGCCAGTCTCTCTCAGTGAGTCTCTCTCTCTCTCTCAGTCAGTGACTCTCTCTGTCAGTATCTCTCTCTGTCAGTCAGTCGCTCTCTGTCAGTCTCTCTCTCTCTCAGTCAGTCTCTCTCTCTCTCTGTCAGTCAGTCAGTCAATCTCTCTCTGTCATTCAGTCTCTCTTAGTCAGTCAGTCTCTCTCTCTCTGTCAGTCTCTCTATCTCTCTCTCTTTCTGTCAGTCAGCCAGTCTCTCTCTGTCAGTCAGTCAGTCTCTCTCTGTCAGTCTCTCGCTCAGTTTTTTTAGTCTCTTTCTCTCTCGGGCAGTCAGTCTCTCTCACTCAGTCAGTCTCTCTATCAGTCAGTCTCTCTCTGTCAGTCAGTCTCTCTCTCTCTGCCAGTCTCTCTTAGTCAGTCAGTCTCTCTCTCTCTGTCAGTCCCTCTCTCTCTCAGTCTCTCAGTCAGTAAGTCTCTCTCTCTGTCAGTCCCTCTCTCTGTCAGTCGCTCTCTCAGTCTCTCTCTCAATCTCTCTCTCAGTCAGACAGTCTCTCTCTCTCAGTCAGTCTTCCAGTCAGTCTCTCTCTCTCTCTCTCTCTCTCTCTCTCTCCCTCTGTCAGTCTCTCCCAGTCAGTCATTCTCTCTCTCTCGCAGTCAGCCAGTCTCTCTCAGTGAGTCTCTCTCTCTCTCAGTCAGTGACTCTCTCTGTCAGTCTCTCTCTCTGTCAGTCAGTCGCTCTCTGTCAGTCTCTCTCTCTCTCAGCCAGTCTCTCTCTCTCTCAGTCGGTCTCTCTCGCTCTCTCTGTCAGTCCCTCTCTCTCAGTCTCTCAGTCAGTAAGTCTCTCTCTCTGTCAGTCCCTCTCTCTGTCAGTCTCTCTCTCAGTCTCTCTCTCAATCTCTCTCTCAGTCAGACAGTCTCTCTCTCTCAGTCAGTCTTCCAGTCAGTCTCTCTCTCTCTCTCTCTCTCTCTCTCTCCCTCTGTCAGTCTCTTCCAGTCAGTCATTCTCTCTCTCGCGCAGTCAGCCAGTCTCTCTCAGTGAGTCTCTCTCTCTCTCAGTCAGTGACTCTCTCTGTCAGTCTCTCTCTCTCTGTCAGTCAGTCGCTCTCTGTCAGTCTCTCTCTCTCTCTCAGCCAGTCTCTCTCTCTCTCTGTCAGTCTCTCCCTCAGTTAGTCAGTCTCTCAGTCTCTCTCTCTCTCTTAGTCTCTCTCTCTCTCAGTCACTCAGTCTCTCTCAGTCAGTCATTCTCTCTCTACCTCAGTCAGTCTCTCTCTCTCTCAGTCAGTCAGTCAGTCTCTCTCAGTCAGTCATTCTCTCTCTCTCGCTCTCTCTGTCAGTCTCTCTTTATCAGTCTCTCTAAGTCAGTCTCTCTCAGTCAGTCTCTCTCACAGTCAGTCTCTCTCTCTCTCTCTCTCAGTTAGTCAGCCTCTGCCTCTCTCTGTCAGTCTCCCTCCCTCTCTCTCAGTCAATCAGTCTCTCTCTCTCTCCCTCTGTCAGTCTCTCTCAGTCAGTCATTCTCTCTCTCTCGCAGTCAGCCAGTCTCTCTCAGTAAGTCTCTCTCTCTCTCTCAGTCAGTGACTCTCTCTGTCAGTCTCTCTCTCTCTGTCAGTCAGTCGCTCTCTGGCAGTCTCTCTCTCTCTCAGCCAGTCTCTCTCTCTCTCAGTCAGTCTCTCTCGCTCTCTCTGTCGGTCAGTCTCTCTCTCTCTGTCAGTCTCTCTCTCTGTCAGTCTCTCCCTCAGTTAGTCAGTCTCTCAGTCTCTCTTTCTCTTAGTCTCTCTCTCTCTCTCTCAGTCTCTCTCTCTCTCTCTCTCTCTCTCTCTCTCAGTCAGTCAGTCTCTCTCAGTCAGTCATTCTCTCTCTACCTCAGTCAGTCGCTCTCTCTCTGTCAGTCAGTCAGTCTCTCTCAGGCAATCATTCTCTCTCTCTCGCTCTCTCTGTCAGTCTCTCTTTATCAGTCTCTCTCAGTCAGTCTCTCTCAGTCAGTCTCTCTCACAGTCAGTCTCTCTCTCTCGCAGTCAGTCAGCCGCTGCCTCTCTCTGTCAGTCTTCCTCCCTCTCTCTCAGTCAGTCAGTCTCTCTCTCTCTCAGTCAGTCAGTATCTCTCTACCTCAGTCAGTCAGTCTTCCTCTCTGTCAGTCAGTCTCACTCTCTCTCAGTCAGCCAGTCTCTCTCTCTCTCTCTCTCTCTCTGTCAGTCTCTCAGCCAGCCAGTCTCTCAGTCAGTCAGTCTCTCTCTCTCAGTCAGTCAGTATCTCTCTACCTCAGTCAGTCAGTCTTCCTCTCTGTCAGTCAGTCTCACTCTCTCTCAGTCAGCCAGTCTCTCTCTCTCTCTCTCTCTCTGTCAGTCTCTCAGCCAGCCAGTCTCTCAGTCAGTCAGTATTCAGTCTCTGAGTCAGTCAGTCAGCCGCTCTACTCTCTCTCCACTCTCTCTCTCTCTTCTCTCTCTTTCTATCTACTCTCCCCACTCTCTCTCCACCCTCTCTCTCTACTCTGTCCACTCTATCTCCACTGTCTCACTCTCTCTCCACTGTCTCTCTCTCCACTCTCTCTCTACTGTCTCTCCACTCTCCCTCCTCTCTCTCCACTCTCTCTCCACTGTCTCTCTCTCTTTCCACTCTCTCTCCCCCCAACCTCTCCACTCTCTCTCCACTGTCTCTCTCTCTTTCCAGGTGACCGTCCTGTCCTGGACACGAACGGCCGCTCCCCTGCCTCCTCCTGCGAAGACCTGGTATCGTAGAGCCTAACTCAGCAGAAATCTCATCGTAGCGCTGTCTGCTAACTTGTGATTGTAGCGCCTGACTCTACCCCTGCATTTAACATCGTAGCGCTTTTGTGCAGACCATCTCCCATTTATTAGCGCTTGACTGCACTGTCTCTGTTTCAACCATTGTGCCTGCATTGTTAGTACTTCATATCGCTAGCGCGCACTTCTTGGCTGTACTTATTAGAATTACTTGGTTATTCAAAAGCGCCTCCGTTTCCCCTGCTGCAAAGCTTGTTGTTGTTGCAAAAAAGCTTGTTGTTGTTGCTGCCATTTTGGGTGCATCCCCTGGCCCTTCCCCCACCTCGCTCCCGCCTCCCGGCTGACCCTCCCACCCACGGAAACCATAGGACGTCCTCACACCCTCCTTAAGCTGTGACCGTCCTGTCCTGGACACGAACGGCCGCTCCCCTGCCTCCTCCTGCGAAGACCTGGTATCGTAGAGCCTAACTCAGCAGAAATCTCATCGTAGCGCTGTCTGCTAACTTGTGATTGTAGCGCCTGACTCTACCCCTGCATTTAACATCGTAGCGCTTTTGTGCAGACCATCTCCCATTTATTAGCGCTTGACTGCACTGTCTCTGTTTCAACCATTGTGCCTGCATTGTTAGTACTTCATATCGCTAGCGCGCACTTCTTGGCTGTACTTATTAGAATTACTTGGTTATTCAAAAGCGCCTCCGTTTCCCCTGCTGCAAAGCTTGTTGTTGTTGCAAAAAAGCTTGTTGTTGTTGCTGCCATTTTGGGTGCATCCCCTGGCCCTTCCCCCACCTCGCTCCCGCCTCCCGGCTGACCCTCCCACGCCCCGCCCCCCCCACTCTCCACTTAAGACTGACGTCCCAACGCGCAGCGTCCACGCGCTGCGTCCACGCCGAAGGTGCGCCAAAGGTAAGCCCGTCTTCGCCCGTCCACGCCAGGACCACGCCCAGCGCCAGACCCCCTGGTTCCCGCAATGACCAGCCCACTCGCATCACTTACGTTGCCACCACCCTCCTAGCCCTGAACCCCGGCCGTTCCCCCAACTGCATCCAAGCCGCTCCTGGACACACCCATGGACCCTTCTCTTGCTACTCCTGCAAGTTCGACGGCACCAAAACCAACTCCTCAACCACCAACACGAAACAAACACCGGACACCAACCACCTACAATGCATTCTGCTCAACACCCGCTCGGTCCATAGACACGCCATCGACCTCTGGAATCTACTAGACACCATCTCACCGGACGTCGCCTTCCTAACAGAAACATGGATGAATGCCTCTTCAGCCCCAGACATCACTATTGCCATCCCGGAAGGATACAAGATCATCCGCAAGGACCGTATCAAGCAAACAGGAGGAGGCATCGCTATCGTCCATAAGAATTCCATCCGCATCTCAACCAGCTCTGACGCCAACCTTGCCAGCGCCGAACACCTCCACTTCCAGATCCACACCGACCCCAAGACCACACTCAGAGGCACCCTCCTCTACCGGCCTCCAGGACCCCGCACACAGTTCAGTGATGACATCACTGACTTTATCACCCCACACGCCCTCCCCTCCGAGGACTACATTCTATTGGGAGACCTCAATTTCCACCTGGAAAAGAGCAACGACAGCAGCACCACCACCCTTCTGGACAATCTTGCCAACCTCGGACTCGAACAACTTGTCACTGCCCCCACCCACATCGCAGGTCACACACTCGACCCCATCTTCTCATCCAGCAAACATGTCTCATTCAGCCACACCACAGCTCTTCATTGGACGGACCACAGCTGCGTTCACTTTACCTACAATAAGACCACAATCCACAACCATCCTCAACCCACCCTGCGAAGAAACTGGAACAAAATCACCATCGACCAGATCTCCTCATCGCTTCTTCTAAACCCCCCCGCCCACTCCTCAAACTCCGACCAAGCAGCCATTAACCTCACCCATTGGCTTTCCAACAGCGCCGACATCCTAGCACCATTGAAAAAACGTCAAAGCAAATTTACCAGCAAAAACGCTTCCTGGTTCAACGAAGATCTTAAGAAATCCAAGAAACTCTGTCGCTCCCTCGAGAAGGCCTGGAAAAAAGACCCAAACACCAGCACCAGGGACGCCTTCAAAAACGCCACCCGCATACACCACCAACTAATCCGGTCCGCCAAGAAAGCCGCATTCAAAGACCGGCTAGATAACAACGCCAACAACAGCAAGGAATTATTCAACATCGTCAAAGAATTTACCAACCCATCAGCCAATTCCAACGACATCACCCCCTCCCGAGCCCTCTGCGACTCCCTAGCTTCCTTCTTCCACAACAAAATCGCAGACATCCACAACAGCTTCGACAACCGACCCGGAGACCAACCCACCCAACCTTCTGCAGGACCTTCACCCCCCTTGAACATCCTTAACGACTGGAACCCAATCTCCACTGAGGACACCATCCGCCTGATGAACTCCATCCACTCAGGATCCCCAACTGACCCATGCCCTCACCACATCTTCAACAAAGCAGACTCCATCATAGCACCACACCTCCGAGATGTCATCAACTGCTCCCTCAACACCGCCACCTTCCCTGAAAGCTGGAAACACGCAGAACTCAGCGCCCTTCTGAAAAAACCCACAGCTGACCCCACCGAACTCAAAAACTACCGCCCCATCTCGCTTCTTCCATTCCCGGCCAAAGTCATCGAGAAAGCTGTCAACAACCAGCTCGCCACCTTCCTCGAAACCAACAAATCCCTCGACCCCTCACAGTCCGGCTTCCGAGCCAAACACAGCACTGAGACCGCACTTATCGCAGCAACAGACGACATTCGAACTCTTCTGGACAATGGAGACACAGTCGCCCTCATCCTCCTCGACCTCTCCGCTGCCTTCGACACAGTCTGTCATAGCACCCTTCTACAGCGCCTCAAAAACATCGGAATCCAAGGAAAAGCACTGGAATGGATCACCTCGTTCCTTACCGGAAGAACCCAGAGAGTCCGCCTCCCACCATTCAAGTCTGAGTCCTCTGAAGTCATCTGCGGCGTACCACAAGGATCGTCACTCAGCCCCACCCTCTTCAACGTATACATGAGCCCCCTTGCGGCCATCGCCCGCCAACACAATCTCAACATCATCTCCTACGCTGACGACACTCAACTGATCCTCTCACTCACCAAAGACCCTAACACTGCCAAAACCAACTTACAAGAAGGAATGAAAGAAGTAGCCGAGTGGATGAAGCACAGCCGTCTGAAACTGAATTCAGACAAAACAGAAGTCCTCATCTTAGGCAACTCCCCCTCCGCCTGGGATGACTCTTGGTGGCCAGAGGCCCTTGGAAAAGCACCCATCCCGACGGACCACGCACGGAACCTGGGCGTCATCCTGGACTCCTCACTCTCGATGACCAGACAAGTCAACGCCGTTTCATCATCCTGCTTCAACATTCTCCGCATGCTCAAAAAAACATTTCACTGGATCCCCACCGAATCTAGAAAAACGGTCACCCACGCACTGATCACGAGCCGCCTGGACTACGGAAACACCCTATACGCCGGTACCACCGCAAAACTCCAGAAAAAACTCCAACGCATCCAGAACGCTTCAGCCAGGCTCATACTAGACATCCCGCGTAAAGAACACATCTCTGGTCACTTGAAAAACCTCCACTGGCTCCCCGTAAATAAGAGGATTACTTTCCGCCTCCTAACCCACGCACACAAAGCACTTTACGAACTTGGACCCGAATGCCTCAACACACGACTGTCCTTCTACACCCCCTCCCGTCAGCTACGATCCTCCAACCAAGCCCTTGCCACTGTACCTCGCATCAACAAAACCACCATGGGAGGCAGATCCTTCTCCTACCTGGCAGCTAAAACCTGGAACTCACTTCCCACTCACCTTCGACTTACTCAGAACCACCTAGCATTCAGAAAGCAACTTAAAACTTGGATATTCGACAAGTAATTCCCCATCCTTCCTCAAGCGCCTTGAGACCCTATGGGTATGTAGCGCGCTATACAAATTTCCTGACTTGACTTGACTTGACTCTCTCTCCAACCTCTCCACTCCCTCTCCACTCTGTCTCCCTCTTTCCACTCTCTCTCTCCACTCTCTCCACTCTCTCTCTCCACTCTCTCCCCACTCTCTCTCTCCACTCTCTCTCCAACCTCTCCACTCTCTCTCCCGCCACTCTCTCTCCCCACTCTCTCTCACCACTCTCTCTCCACTCTCTCTCTCCAATCTCTGCACTGTCTCCCTCCACTCCCTCTCTCCACTCTCTCTCCACTCTCTCTCTCTCCACTCTCTCTCTCCACTCTCTCTCTCCACTCTCTCTCTCCACTCTCTCACCACTCTCTCCCTCCACTCTCTCTCTGCACTCTCTGTCTCCACTCTCTCTGTCTCCTCTCTCTCTCTCTCCACTCTCTCCCTCCAATCTCTCCACTCTCTCCACTGTCTCCCTCCACTCTCTCTCCACTCTCTGTCTCCACTCTATCTCCACTCTCTTTCTCTCCACTCTCTCTCCAATCTCTCCACTCTCTCCACTCTCTCTCTCCACTCTCTCTCCAGTCTCTCGCTCTACAATCTCTGTCTCCACTCTCTCTCTACTCTCTCTCTCCACTCTCTCCACTCTCTCTCCACTCTCTCGCTCTCCACTCTCTGTCTCAACTCTCTCTCCCTCCACTCTCTCCCTCCACTCTCTGTCTCCACTCTCTCTGTCTCTCCTCTCTCTCTCCACTCTCTCCCTCCAATCTCTTCACTCTATCCACTGTCTCCCTCCACTCTCTCTCTCAACTCTCTTTCTCCACTCTCTCTCCCCAATCTCTCCACTCTCTCCCTCCACTCTCTCTCTCCACTCTCTCTCCACTCTCTGTCTCCACTGTCTGTCTCCACTCACTCTCTCTCTCTCTCCACTCTTTCCACTTTTTCTCTCCCCAATCTCTCCAATCTCTCCACTCACTCTCCACTCTCTCCCTCCACTCTCTCTCTCCTCTACCTCAGTCAGCCAGTCTTCCTCTCTGTCAGTCAGTCTCACTCTCTCTCAGTCAGCCAGTCTCTCTTTCTCTCTCTCTCTGTCAGTCTCTCAGCCAGCCAGTCTCTCAGTCAGTCAGTATTCAGTCTCTGAGTCAGTCAGTCAGCCGCTCTACTCTCTCTCCACTCTCTCTCTCTCTTCTCTCTCTTTCTATCTACTCTCCCCACTCTCTCTCCACCCTCTCTCTCTACTCTGTCCACTCTATCTCCACTGTCTCACTCTCTCTCCACTGTCTCTCTCTCCACTCTCTCTCTACTGTCTCCCTACTCTCCCTCCTCTCTCTCCACTCTCTCTCCACTGTCTCTCTCTCTTTCTACTCTCTCTCCCCCAACCTCTCCACTCTCTCTCCACTGTCTCTCTCTCTTTCCACTCTCTCTCCAACCTCTCCACTCCCTCTCCACTCTGTCTCCCTCTTTCCACTCTCTCTCTCCACTCTCTCCACTCTCTCTCTCCACTCTCTCCCCACTCTCTCTCTCCACTCTCTCTCCAACCTCTCCACTCTCTCTCCCGCCACTCTCTCTCCCCACTCTCTCTCACCACTCTCTCTCCACTCTCTCTCTCCAATCTCTGCACTGTCTCCCTCCACTCCCTCTCTCCACTCTCTCTCCACTCTCTCTCTCTCCACTCTCTCTCTCCACTCTCTCTCTCCACTCTCTCTCTCCACTCTCTCTCCACTCTCTCCCTCCACTCTCTCTCTGCACTCTCTGTCTCCACTCTCTCTGTCTCCTCTCTCTCTCTTTCCACTCTCTCCCTCCAATCTCCCCACTCTCTCCACTGTCTCCCTCCACTCTCTCTCCACTCTCTGTCTCCACTCTATCTCCACTCTCTTTCTCTCCACTCTCTCTCCAATCTCTCCACTCTCTCCACTCTCTCTCTCCACTCTCTCTCCAGTCTCTCGCTCTACAATCTCTGTCTCCACTCTCTCTCTACTCTCTCTCTCCACTCTCTCCACTCTCTCTCCACTCTCTCGCTCTCCACTCTCTGTCTCAACTCTCTCTCCCTCCACTCTCTCCCTCCACTCTCTGTCTCCACTCTCTCTGTCTCCTCTCTCTCTCTCCACTCTCTCCCTCCAATCTCTTCACTCTATCCACTGTCTCCCTCCACTCTCTCTCTCAACTCTCTTTCTCCACTCTCTCTCCCCAATCTCTCCACTCTCTCCCTCCACACTCTCTCTCCACTCTCTCTCCACTCTCTGTCTCCACTGTCTGTCTCCACTCACTCTCTCTCTCTCTCTCTCCACTCTTTCCACTTTTTCTCTCCCCAATCTCTCCAATCTCTCCACTCACTCTCCACTCTCTCCCTCCACTCTCTCTCTCCGCTCTCTCTCCACTCTCTCGCTCCCCAATCTCTCTCCACCCTCTCTCCAGTCTCTCTTCACTCTCTCTCTCCAATCTCTCCACTCTCGCCACTGTGTCCCTCCACTCTCTCTCTCCACCCTCCACTCTCTATCTCCACTCTCTCTCTCCAATCTCAACACTCTCTCTCTCCACTCTCTCTCCACTCTCTCACTCTCCACACTCCCTCTCCACTCTCTCTCTCCACTCTCTGTCTCCACTCTCTCTGTCTCCTCTCTCTCTCTCTCCACTCTCTCTTTTTTCAATCTCCCCACTGTCTCCACTGTCTCCCTCCGCTCTCTTCCACTCTCAGTCTCCACTCTATCTCCACTCTCTCTCTATCCACTCTCTCTCCAATCTCTCCACTCTCTCCCTCCACTCTCTCTCCAGTCTCTCGCTCTCCAATCTCTGTCTACACTCGCGCTCTCCACTCTCTCTCTCTCCACTCTCTCTCTCCAATCTCTCCAATCTCTCCACTCCCTCTCCACTCTCTCTCCACTCTCTCGCTCCCCACTCTCTCTCCACCCTCTCTCCAGTCTCTCTTCACTCTCTCTCTCCAATCTCTCCACTCTCGCCACTGTGTCCCTCCACTCTCTCTCCACTCTCTCTCTCCACTCTCTCCCCCTCCACTCTCTCTCCACTCGTTCTCTCCACTCTCTCTCCAATCTCTCCACTCTCTCTCCACTCTCTCTCTCCAATCTCTCCACTGTCTCCCTCCACTGTCTCCCTCCACTCTCTCTCCACTCTCTCTCCACTCTCTCTCTCCAATCTCTCCACTCTCTCTCCAATCTTTCCACTGTCTCCCTCCACTCTTTCTCTCCATTCTCTCCCTCCACTCTCTCTCTCTCCACTGTCTCTCTCCACTCTCTGTCTCCACTCCGTGTCTCCACTCTCTCTATCCACTCTCTCTCTCCACTCTCCCTCTCCAATCTCTCCACTCTCTCCACTCTCTCTCTCCAATCTCCCCACTCACTCCACTGTCTCCCTCCACTCTCTCTCCACTCTCTGTCTCCACTCTCTGTCTCCACTCTCTGTCTCCACCCTCTGTCTCCACTCTCTCTCTATACACTCGCTCTCTCCACTCTCTCTCTCCACTCTCTCTCTCCACTGTCTCTCTCCACTCTCTCTCTCCACTCTCTTTCCACTCTCTCTCCACTCTCTCGCCCTCCACTCTCTCTCTCCACTCTCTCTCCACTCTCTCTCTCCAATCTCTCCACTGTCTCCCTCCACTCTCTGTCTCCACTCGCTCCACTCTCTCTCTCCAATCTCTCCACTCTCTCTCTCTCCTCTCTCTCTCTCCCCTCTCTCTCCACTCTCTCACTCTCCACTCTCTGTCTCCACTCTCTGTCTCCACTCTCTCTCTCTCCACTCTCTCTCCACTCTCTCTCTCCAATCTCCCCACTCTCACCACTGTCTCCCGCCACTCTCTCCCCACTCTCTGTCTCTACTCTCTCTCTCTCCACTCTTTGTCTCCACTCTCTGCCTCTACCCTATCTCCACTCTCTCTCTCCACTCTCTCTCTCCACTCTCTCTCCACTCTCTTTCCACGCTCTTGCTCTCCACTCTCTCTCTCCACTCTCTCTCCCCAATCTCTCCACTGTGTCCCTCCACTCTCTGTCTCCACTCTCTGTCTCCACTCTCTCTCTCCAATCTCTCCACTCTCTCTCTCCACTCCCTCGCTCTCTACTCTATCTCCACTCTCGCTCTCCACTCTCGCTCTCCAGTCTCTCGCTCTCCAATCTCTGTCTCCACTCGCTCTCTCCACTCTCTCTCTCTCCAATCTCTCCACTCTCTCCACTTTCTCTCTACTCTCTCGCTCTCTACTCTCTGTCTCAACTCTCTCTCTCTCTCTCTCCACTCTCTCTCTCTCCACTCTCTCTCTCTCCACTCTCTCTCTCCACTCTCTCTCTCCACTCTCTCTCCCTCCACTCTCTCTCTCCACTCTCTCTCTCCAATCTCAACACTCTCTCTCCACTCTCTCTCCACTCTCTAACTCTCCACACTCTCTCTCCACTCTCTCTCTCCACTCTCTGTCTCCACTCTCTCTGTCTCCTCTCTCTATCTCTCCACTCTCTCTCTACACTCTCTCTTTTTTCAATCTCTCCACTGTCTCCCTCCGCTCTCTCTCCTCTCTCTCTCTCCACTCTATTTCCACTCTCTCTCTCTCCACCACTGTCTCCCTCCGCTCTCTCTCCTCTCTCTCTCTCCACTCTATCTCCACTCTCTCTCTTCACTCTCTCTCCAATCTCTCCACTCTCTCCACTCTCTCTCTCCACTCTCTCTCCAGTCTCTCGCTCTCCAATCTCTGTCTCCACTCGCTCCCTCCACACTCTCTCTCTCCACTCTCTCTCTCCAATCTATCCACTCCCTCCACTCTCTCTTTTTTCAATCTCTCCACTGTCTCCATTGTCTCCCTCCGCTCTCTCTCCACTCTCTGTCTCCACTCTATCTCCACTCTCTCTCTCCACTCTCTCTCCAATCTCTCCACTCCCTCCACTCTCTCTCTCCACTCTCTCTCTCCAATCTCTCCACTCTCTCCACTCTCTCTCCACTCTCTCGCTCTCTACTCTCTGTCTCAACTCTCTCTCTCTCCACTCTCTCTCTCCACTCTCTCTCCACTCTCTCTCTCCACTCTCTTTCTCCACTCTCTCTCCAATCTCTCTATAATCTCCCTCCACTCTCTCTCTCTCCACTCTCTGTCTCCACTCTCTGTCTCCACTCACTCGCTCTCTCGCTACACTCTCTCTCCACTCTCTCGCTTCTCACTCTCTCTCCACCCTCTCTCCAGTCTCTCTTCACTCTCTCTCCAATCTCTCCACTCTCTCCACTGTGTCCCTCCACTCTCTCTCCACTCTCTCTCTCCACCCTCTCTCCAGTCTCTCTTCACTCTCTCTCCAATCTCTCCACTCTCTCCACTGTGTCCCTCCACTCTCTCTCCACTCTCTCTCTCCACTCTCTCTCTCCACTCTCTCTCCCTCCACTCTCTCTCTCCAATATCAACACCCTCTCTCCACTCTCTCTCCACACTCTCTCTCCACTCTCTCTCTCCACTCTCTCTGTCTCCTCTCTCTCTCTCCACTCTCTCTCTCTCCCTTTTTTTTTTAATTCTTTTTTATTTTGGCAAGCATGTCATACCAAGAAAAACAACATTATATCAAAACAAATTTTTGAGTGATTTCAGGGAGAAATCCAGTATACAAAATCTGCAAAATAAAACATCGTATTCTTACACATGATAGCGCATCAGCCTGACAAAAGTACTAAAATATAGAAATATATATACAATATATAAGACATCAATAGTAAACATCAAGCATGCACTGTTCAAATTACAAAGACCCTAACCATTCATCTTATTTCCTATAAAAGTTATACAAAATTAGTCCATATCCTTTCCATTCTTTCTGCTGCCTTTTGGCTACTATACTTAGCAAGAGCCTTTTCCATAAAGTATATTTCATGGATTAAGGTTAACCATGCTGTCCTACCTGGTGGGTTCGGTGAGATCCATGCTCTAGCAACCACCAATCTAGCACAAGATAGTGCTATGTTTATCCAGCCTGTATAGTTGTTACTTCTCGTATTTAAAGCAAGTAAGACCATAGGTGCAGTAAGTGGGAAGTAAATTAGTTGTTTTTGAATTAGAACATTTTCGACTTCTTGCCAGAATGAAGCCAACATAGGGCACGAATAGATCATATGAATGAGATCTGCTGCCACCAGATCGCATTTAGGGCATTTAATACGATCACTATTATGTGACCATTTGGAAATTTTCTGCGGGGTATAATAAAGTTGGCTGACCGTCCTATATAATTGAAGCTTTAAGCTCGAAGAGTGGACTATTTTATTGATATTAACCAAAGCGCTAGATATGTTCTGTGGTGTCACATTTGTTCCCAATTCTGTAGTCCATTTTTGTGCCAATCTCGGACAATCATCCCCATTATGTTGGCTTAGGAGTTTGTATCCAGAGCTAATTAAAGATTTCTTTTTTGTACTATACAAGAAGTCCCACAAATCCGAGCTAGTAATTTTATTTAGCTTCATTTTTCGAATTAAGTAGTCCCTGACTTGTATATATTTGTATAGCATTTCCCCTGGCAACTTATAAAGCAGTTGTAAGGTTGAAAACTGCAGAAAACCATCAGAGCCATAAAGGTCTCCCAGTATCTTGATCCCATAAATGGCCCAATCTCTACCAACTGTGTCATTAAAAATGCCTGGTAATCCTGGATTGTCCCATAGTGGTAAATCTGTATGAAAAAAATAAGTATCACAAAGTTTCATGATCTGATTATAGATGGCTACCGAGTCTCTTGCTATCTTAAATTTAACCCTTTTAAAAAAATTAGGATCTTGTACTCTTGCTAGAAATTGAGATGAATTAGTGCCTAACATGAATTGATAAAAAAAGAAATGGGTTTCATTTTTATTTAGTAAACTCCTAAGCCGTCCTAAAAAGGATGCATAAAAGTAAGACTTAAAGTCTGGAAATTCCAATCCGCCTTTTTCTAGAGGTAATTTAAGTATCATCATTGATCTCCTAGGGGTTTTGTAGCTCCAAACAAAGCTGCTGCAGATGCCCTCCAATTTCTTAAAGAATATATTGTTAACTCGAAGTGGAATAGAACGAAAGAGATATAAAATTTTTGGTAAAATATTCATTTTAATCAAATTAATTCGGCCTAAGATATTAAGTGGAATTTTGTGCCATTTTTTAAGAACCGTTGAAGTGTGTTTAAGTAAAAGGTCATAGTTTAATTTATTAATTTCACTAGTTTTAGGAGAGATTTTCACCCCTAAGTATACAGCTGAATAACATAAGCCAATGACTGGTTGATTAATTTGATCATTCATTAAGGTTTGAGTTTTGTTGAAATTTAGTTTGTATCCTGAGATAACCCCAAATTTTTTCGCTTCGTCTGCAATTCCAATTAGTGCTTCTATTACATTTGTAGTATATATGGCTAAATCGTCTGCATATGCAGTAATTTTGAGTATTTTATGTTCATGATCTAATGGTTTTATCTTATCCTGATTCTGCAGGGCATTAATAAAAGGTTCCATTGAGAGAGCAAACAGCAGGGGTGAAAGAGGACACCCCTGCCTAGTCCCCCTTAAAATTGCAAATGTTGGTGATAGTAGCCCTGCATAGCTTATTTTAGCATTGGGCGCCCAATAAATAGCCTGTATGCCTTTAAGAAAACGATCTTTAAACCCAAACTGAGTTAACACCTCCTATAAATAATCCCACCCCACCCGGTCGAACGCTTTTTCTGCGTCCAGAAGTATCATGCCGAGTGGGGTGCGATTAGTAGCAGCTATGTCAAATGCCGTAATTGCCATATTGACATGCGCTGTGGTGTCCCTGCCAGCTACAAAGCCATGTTGTTGTGCGTTTACTAAGTGAGGCATAAGGAGTGCCAGTCGTAATGAAATCAGTTTAGAGTAAGCCTTAGCATCAGTATTTATTAAGGAAATGGGCCTATATGACCCGCATTGTGTCGAAGGTTTCTTTTTTTTTTTTTAAAACATATTTTTCGCCGTTCTCCAGGAATCCGGAGCCTTACCCGTTGTAGCTATTGAGTTCACGACTGAGCACAAAAGGGGAAGTAATTCTTCAGCACATATTTTGTACAGTTCAATAGGAAGCGTATCCTCCCCTGCCGCTTTGTTAGATGGGAGAGAGAATACTGCTAGACGTAGTTCTTCAATTGTATATTCTTCTTCTAAATTATCTAGGGTGACCTGTTCTACATATTGTTTTACGGGGAGATTATCATTTAAGTATAACTGGATCTGTGTTAAGCTAGTCTTGGTCTCTGGAGTATATAGTTCCTCATAATAAGAGACAAATTCCTCCATAATATGTGCAGGTTTTGTATACAGAATATCATTGGGGCCTTTTATAGACTTGATCAGTGTTGATGCCCGGTCTTCGGCCACCTTATAGGCCAGAAGTTTTCCTACACGATCCCCGCATTCATATTGCGAGATTTTATATTTAAGTATCTTGCAGCTATGTTTTTCCTTAAGAGAGCTTTTAATATCTGAACGCATAATCAATAGTTTATTTTCCAAAGATAATATATCGGGTCGATTCCTGGCCCCATCTCTTAGGTAGTCAGCTAGTTGTTCCTCTATATTTAAGATATTACTTGTCATTAGTTTTGCTTCTTTTTTCTTTATTGCATTTTGTTTGAAGATATATTGTTGTGCTATTCCTCTAATAAAAGCCTTACAGGCATCCCAGACTGTGAGAATGCTGGCCGTATCCAGATTGTGTACAATAAACTCCTTTATATGTTTTTTAAGGGAAGTCACAAAGACCTCATCCGTTAATAAGTATCTTGGAAAAGTAAAAGGGCGCCCTTCTTTTGCTCTTATAGTTAGACCAAATGTAAACATTATGGGATTATGGTCAGAGGAAATTTTTGGCATAACCTGCATAGATCCCTGACTCATTAAGTCGTCTGAGGCCCAAGCCAAATCTATCCTAGAGCAGAGTTTATGTGGGGATGAGTAATAAGTATAGCCCGGTATGCCTGGGTAGAGACTACGCCATATGTCTTTAATATTGTGTATTTTTGCAAGCTCCAGTATTGCAGCTCTAGTTTTACGCATGCGTATCCCTATCCCTTTCTTTGTTGCATCCTGTGAATAGTTTAATACACAATTAAAGTCCCCCATTAATATGAGCTCTCCTTCCCAAGATAATAATTCGATATTCAACCAATCAAATAACTGTGGTTCATCTTTGTTGGAACCATATACAGCACAGAAAACATACATACTATCTCCTAGTCGAATTTGCATTATTGCCCATCGTCCAACCTTATCTGCTGCAGTTTTAATTACCTCCCCTTGCCAGTGTTTTCTCTTTCAAATTGCAACCCCTCTTATAGACGAGTTTAAGGTGGTACAAACCACCAAATCATATCCGAGCTGTTTCAAAAGATTTTTATCTTTATAGCAAATGTGCATTTCTGTTAGCATGACCAACTGTGCATCGTACATTTTTAATTCTTGAAAAACTAAATTTCTCTTGGTCTTATTATTCAGGCCAGATACGTTCCAGGCAAAACAGCTACAGTGCATCATTTTATGTGAAACCAATCAAAAAACATACTCCCTTTCTTATCACTCTTCCCGGTTTCCTTCCTTGCTAGAAATATTTTTGCTTTATTTCGACTTGCCGTGCCAGTTTTAATTTTCTCCCTCCCCTCCCTCCCTCCCTCACTCCCCGACTCTACACGCCCTCCCCCCCGTGCCATAGGAAAACACCCCCCCTTTATACCTGCTGTCGTTGAAAGGACAGCCTCTTGAAGGTGTAGCCCTCTACCTGCCTCCCATCTACCTCAAAAAGTATATCATTCTCCGCTTTAGTAATCACCAATTTGTGCTAGATTATTCAAAGTGAACAGGTCCTTCTGGATAGCAATCACGTAGTATTATCCATGCTGAAAATATATACCTAATAGCTTATACATTTGTAAGTTTATCTAAGACCGCTTCCGCCTCCTTAACCTGATTTCAATAGTATGTATGCCCGGCTTTAATAACTTTTAAACATGCAGGTTCCTGGAGAAAGACCTGAGCCCCCACCGCTTTAAATGGGTCTATTAATTGACGCAAGTTCCATTGTCTCTCCATTGTACTTTTGCATAAATCAGACCGAACAAAAAAAGTAACATCTTCTGTGGCAATAGGAGAGTTTGGTCTGGCTTTTAAAGAAACAGCTTGTCTAAGTAAAAAGTTTCCGAAATAAATCAAAAATGGGCGGGGGAACTTATTGTTTCTATTTCTGTTAGCTATTGGTAGCCTGTGAACTCTTTGGAGCTGCGAGTCCCAGTCTCAGTCTGCAAGATCCGGAAATGCACGTTGAAATAATTTAACTATATATGCTCTTGGATCTGCCCCTTCTGGGACCCCAAAGAGCCTGAGATTTTGTCTTCTCTGTCTGTTCTCCATGTCTTCAATCTTTGATTGTAAGGCTCTAATCTTATCCCCATGACTGGAGCTTTTCTGTTCATTTTTGACTGAGGCATCTTCTATATGTGCGACTCGATGTTGTAGCTCTTCTACTTCTTGCGTAATCGTATTTATATTACTATTAACTTCATATAAGTACGACTGGATTTTAGTATTGTCCTCCTTCAGTTGAATAAAATGTTGCTGAGCCTCTTGTCTCTGTTCGGTGAGCATATTCAGAATTAATGCAAGAGAAGGGGCCCCCAATGAAACGCCAGAGAGTGACGTTTCATGATGTAAATCATTAGTACCCTGCGTGGCATATTCCATTTCTTTTTCTACTGGGCAGACACGATCACTTAGACTGGAGGCCACTTCATTGGTCTCTTCTCCAGCTATAGAGTCTTGTTGTCGAGGTCTCTGTGTTCCCCCTGCCAGGTTTGATAGATTTGGGGGTGTAGCTAGGGTTGCGTTATCCACATTTTGGTTCTCTTGGTTATCCAGTAGTGGAGTTGTTGGCCCTGTGGAACTGGTTCCAGACAGACGTAGAGCCATTGATTTTACACCCCCCTTAGCTTGTATCCACTTGCGTAATGGACTGTCATCAAAGATTGGTTTGCCTCTATTATTGGCATGAGTTATTGCAGAGGAAAGAGTAGGGGGATTAATAATCTTCTTATTTTTAAGTTTACTTTTAGCTTTCCCCTTTCCTTTTTTCCGTGCCACGATTTTCCATTTGTCCTGTGGGAAACTCTCCTCAATGCCCTCCTCCTCATCGATCAGTTCCTCATATTCATCATTGGATTCCGTCTGTTTCTCATTAGTCAAATCTAAGTTGATTGCAACTGTTGTCTCATCCAGCGGAATATCCATCAAGGTATCGCATGTCAACTGAACAAGTGAAGTGATAGCCGGGTCGTTGCTTAGCTCCATTTCTTTGACAGTGTCTGAGCTTTCTATTAACTCAGTGTCTGCTGAGTTTAAGGATTGTACTTGCTGCTTAGCTTTGTCTTTTACCTTTGCTCTAGCAATGTCGTTGTCCTTCTCATTATCATTTCGAGAGACGATTATATCTGTATCAGTAGGTATTACAGCCGGGTTTGTGGTCACCACATCAGTCTCAACAGTCTTAACATTGCTATCACCAGTTCTAAAGGCACTCCGCGGGTCAGACACCATAACCCCATTACTCCCCTTGTTTGTCTGCGTGGTAGCCTTAGTATTAGTATGTTTTTCTAAGACTACTTTGGTTGGATCTATACTGGCCCCTTTAGCTTGAATGTCGTTATTTTTGATAGCGGTCGGTACAACAGGCGCAAATGATTGCAGTTGCTTACCCGTTGTTGTTGTGGTGACTTTATCTTGTCTCCCTGTAGCAGTCAGATCCTGCAATCCTGTAGTTCCATCCTTCCCTTGAAGCTTGACTGGGGTTTTTACTTTATCAACCACATTATCCTCAGGAATTGAAACTGCTTTCGTGGTCCTAGTATTCCGTGGTTGGTTCTTCGGAGCCATAGCCGTATTTAAGGCCTCTGAACAAGCCTCTGCGCAGGAAAAATGTCTCAAAGTTAGGGAGCCTTTTACCTCTCGGTCCGTGCCGCAGAGAGCACTAGTTGCACGTCTCACGCTGGTTAGTACACCGATTCCCGGGTCTGAGGAACCAAGCCAGGTTAGTAGGGTCCAATGAGCCCAGCGTGGATATCCAGTCTCCGGCCCCAACCCGCGATTGCCTCTGCCGCTGCCGCTTACGAGCAGAAGCCGCATCCAGAATCAGCTATATTCCCAGCTCTTTAGTCGTTTAGGAATTCACTGAGTTTCTCTGCAACACAGGCACCTGTAGAGTTTTGGGCAGTGCCCTCGGCAGTGTCTTTAATCAGGAGATTGCCTCATGCCAGGCTAACAGGATTCAGAATTCTTAGGCTAACGAGCCAGTCTCTGCCCTCAGCCCGCGAGAAACAATTCTCCCGTGGCTGTGCAGATAATCCGTCTCCACCCCCAGCCTGCGGTCGTCTAAGCTGCTCGCGCGCGAGCGGGAGCCGCACCCGAGTTCAATCTCTCCCCTCGACCCGTGGCTGCCTTCTCCTATTCAGGCAAAACCAACGCAGGTGCTTCGTCTCCAGTTGACCAGCCAGTTTCTCCCATCCGCCCGTGGCAGCCTCCTCTTGTGCAGGAAAGTCTAACGCCGGTGCTCCGTCTCCAGGTGTCTCTGCCCTCTGCGGAAAGCAGCTCTCCCGCGGCAGCCTTCTCCTGTGTAGGTAATCCGTCTCCGCCCCCCAACCCGCTATCGTCTCAGCTGATAGCGAGCAGGAGCAGTATTCGAATACGGCTATGTTCCACGTTGAGAAGCCGAGTCGGGTCCAGTCTCTTCCGTCAACCCGCAGCTGCCTTCTCCTATCGCGGGTCAAAAAGCAGTCTCCTGTTATAATGTATAAATGTCCCGGTTCTCTTTCAGTTTTCCATTGATCGAATCAGAGCTAGCCGATCATAGCTTAAGCAAAGCTCCACCGACTATCCATCTCTCTGCATTCAATGAGGTGACGGGAGCGGCATTATCGAGCTACACCGGGCGGCGTCTTCAATCCGCCATCTTGGTTTTCCCCGTTCAAAACTCTCTCTCTCCACTCTCTCTCCAGTCTCTCGCTCTCCAATCTCTATCTCCACTCGCTCCCTCCACTCTCTCTCTCTCCACTCTCTCTCTCCAATCTATCCACTCCCTCCACTCTCTCTCTCCACTCTCTCTTTTTTCAATCTCTCCACTGTCTCCACCGTCTCCCTGCGCTCTCTCTCCACTCTCTGTCTCCACTCTATCTCCACTCTCTCTCTCTCCACTCTCTCTCCAATCTCTCCACTCTATCCACTCTCTCTCTCCACTCTCTCTCTCCACTCTCTCTCTCCAATCTCTCCACTCTCTCCACTCTCTCTCCACTCTCTCGCTCTCTACTCTCTGTCTCAACTCTCTCTCTCTCCACTCTCTCTCTCTCCACTCTCTGTCTCTCCACTCTCTCTCTCCAATCTCTCTACCATCTCCCTCCACTCTCTCTCTCCACTCTCTGTCTCCACTCTCTGTCTCCACTCAGTCGCTCTCTCGCTCCACTCTCTCTCCACTCTGTCGCTTACCACTCTCTCTCCACCCTCTCTCCAGTCTCTCTACATTCTCTCTCCAATCTCTCCACTCTCTCCACTGTGTCCCTCCACTCTCTCTCCACTCTCTCTCTCCACCCTCTCTCCAGTCTCTCTTCACTCTCTCTCCAAACTCTCCACTCTCTCCACTGTGTGCCTCCACTCTCTCTCCACTCTCTCTCTCTCTCCACTCTCTCTCCCTCCACTCTCTCTCTCCAATCTCAACACTCTCTCTCCACTCTCTCTCTCCACTCTCTCTCTCCACTCTCTCTGTCTCCTCTCTCTCTCTCCACTCTCTCTCTCTCCACTCTCTCTTTTTTCAATCTCTCCACTGTCTCCACTGTCTCCCACCACTCTCTCTCCACTCTCTGTCTCCACTCTATCTCCACTCTCTCTCTCTCCACTCTCTCTCCAATCTCTCCACTCTCTCCACTCTCTCCACTTTCTCTCCAGTCTCTCGCTCTCCAATCTCTGTCTCCACTCGCTCTCTCCACTCTCTCTCTCTCCAATCTCTCCACTCTCTCCACTCTCTCCCTACTCTCTCGCTCTCTACTCTCTGTCTCAACTCTCTCTCTCTCTCTCTCCACTCTCTCTCTCTCCACTCTCTCTCTCTCCACTCTCTCTCTCCACTCTCTCTCTCCACTCTCTCTCTCTACTCTCTCTCTCCAATCTCTCCACTCTCTCCACTCTCTCTCCACTCTCTCGCTCTCTACTCTGTGTCTCAACTCTCTCTCCCTCCACTCTCTCTCTCCACTCTCTCCACTTTTTCCCTCTCCAATCTCTCCACTCTCTCTCCACTCTCTCTCCACTCTCTCGCTCCACTCTCTCTCCACTCTCTCTCCACTCTCTCTCTCCTCTTTCTCTCCAGTCTCTCTTCACTCTCTCTTTCCAATCTTCCACACTCTCCACTGTCTCCCTCCACTCTCTCTCTCAACTCTCTCTCTCCACTCTCTGTCTCTACTCTCTCTCTCCACTCTCTCCCCCTCCACTCTCTCTCCACTCGTTCTCTCCACTCTCTCTCCAATCTCTCCACTCTCTCTCCACTCTCTCTCTCCAATCTCTCCACTGTCTCCCTCCACTGTCTCCCTCCACTCTCTCTCCACTCTCTCTCCACTCTCTCTCTCCAATCTCTCCACTCTCTCTCCAATCTCTCCACTGTCTCCCTCCACTCTCTCTCTCCATTCTCTCCCTCCACTCTCTCTCTCTCCACTGTCTCTCTCCACTCTCTGTCTCCACTCCGTGTCTCCACTCTCTCTATCCACTCTCTCTCTCTCCACTCTCCCTCTCCAATCTCTCCACTCTCTCCACTCTCTCTCTCTAATCTCCCCACTCACTCCACTGTCTCCCTCCACTCTCTCTCCACTCTCTGTCTCCACTCTCTGTCTCCACTCTCTGTCTTCACCCTCTGTCTCCACTCTCTCTCTCTACACTCGCTCTCTCCACTCTCTCTCTCCACTCTCTCTCTCCACTGTCTCTCTCCACTCTCTCTCTCCACTCTCTTTCCACTCTCTCTCCACTCTCTCGCCCTCCACTCTCTCTCTCCACTCTCTCTCCACTCTCTCTCTCCAATCTCTCCACTCTCTCTCTCTCCTCTCTCTCTCTCCCCTCTCTCTCCACTCTCTCACTCTCCACTCTCTGTCTCCACTCTCTGTCTCCACTCTCTCTCTCTCCACTCTCTCTCCACTCTCTCTCTCCAATCTCCCCACTCTCACCACTGTCTCCCGCCACTCTCTCCCCACTCTCTGTCTCTACTCTCTCTCTCTCCACTCTTTGTCTCCACTCTCTGCCTCTACCCTATCTCCACTCTCTCTCTCCACTCTCTCTCCACTCTCTTTCCACGCTCTTGCTCTCCACTCTCTCTCTCCACTCTCTCTCCCCAACCTCTCCACTGTGTCCCTCCACTCTCTGTCTCCACTCTCTGTCTCCACTCTCTCTCTCCAATCTCTCCACTCTCTCTCTCCACTCCCTCGCTCTCTACTCTATCTCCACTCTCGCTCTCCACTCTCGCTCTCCAGTCTCTCGCTCTCCAATCTCTGTCTCCACTCGCTCTCTCCACTCTCTCTCTCTCCAATCTCTCCACTCTCTCCACTCTCTCTCTACTCTCTCGCTCTCTACTCTCTGTCTCAACTCTCTCTCTCTCTCTCTCCACTCTCTCTCTCCACTCTCTCTCTCTCCACTCTCTCTCTCCACTCTCTCTCTCCACTCTCTCTCTCTACTCTCTCTCTCCAATCTCTCCACTCTCTCCACTCTCTCTCCACTCTCTCGCTCTCTACTCTGTGTCTCAACTCTCTCTCCCTCCACTCTCTCTCTCCACTCTCTCCACTTTTTCCCTCTCCAATCTCTCCACTCTCTCTCCACTCTCTCGCTCCACTCTCTCTCCACTCTCTCTCCACTCTCTCTCTCCTCTTTCTCTCCAGTCTCTCTTCACTCTCTCTTTCCAATCTTCCACACTCTCCACTGTCTCCCTCCACTCTCTCTCTCAACTCTCTCTCTCCACTCTCTGTCTCTACTCTCTCTCTCCACTCTCTCCCCCTCCACTCTCTCTCCACTCGTTCTCTCCACTCTCTCTCCAATCTCTCCACTCTCTCTCCACTCTCTCTCTCCAATCTCTCCACTGTCTCCCTCCACTGTCTCCCTCCACTCTCTCTCCACTCTCTCTCCACTCTCTCTCCACTCTCTCTCTCCAATCTCTCCACTCTCTCTCCAATCTCTCCACTGTCTCCCTCCACTCTCTCTCTCCATTCTCTCCCTCCACTCTCTCTCTCTCCACTGTCTCTCTCCACTCTCTGTCTCCACTCCGTGTCTCCACTCTCTCTATCCACTCTCTCTCTCCACTCTCCCGCTCCAATCTCTCCACTCTCTCCACTCTCTCTCTCCAATCTCCCCACTCACTCCACTGTCTCCCTCCACTCTCTCTCCACTCTCTGTCTCCACTCTCTGTCTCCACTCTCTGTCTCCACCCTCTGTCTCCACTCTCTCTCTCTACACTCGCTCTCTCCACTCTCTCTCTCCACTCTCTCTCTCCACTGTCTCTCTCCACTCTCTCTCTCCACTCTCTTTCCACTCTCTCTCCACTCTCTCGCCCTCCACTCTCTCTCTCCACTCTCTCTCCACTCTCTCTCTCCAATCTCTCCACTGTCTCCCTCCACTCTCTGTCTCCACTCGCTCCACTCTCTCTCTCCAATCTCTCCACTCTCTCTCTCTCCTCTCTCTCTCTCCCCTCTCTCTCCACTCTCTCACTCTCCACTCTCTGTCTCCACTCTCTGTCTCCACTCTCTCTCTCTCCACTCTCTCTCCACTCTCTCTCTCCAATCTCCCCACTCTCACCACTGTCTCCCGCCACTCTCTCCCCACTCTCTGTCTCTACTCTCTCTCTCTCCACTCTTTGTCTCCACTCTCTGCCTCTACCCTATCTCCACTCTCTCTCTCCACTCTCTCTCTCCACTCTCTCTCCACTCTCTTTCCACGCTCTTGCTCTCCACTCTCTCTCTCCACTCTCTCTCCCCAATCTCTCCACTGTGTCACTCCACTCTCTGTCTCCACTCTCTGTCTCCACTCTCTGTCTCCACTCTCTGTCTCCACTCCCTCGCTCTCTACTCTATCTCCACTCTCGCTCTCCACTCTCGCTCTCCACTCTCTCTCTCCACTCTCTCTCCAATCTCTCCACTCTCTCTCTCCACTTTCTCTCTCCAATCTCTCCACTCTCTCTCTCCTGTCCACTCTCTCTCCACACGCTCTCCACTGTCTCCCTCCACTCTCTCTCCACTCTATCTCTCTCCACTCTCTCTCTCCACTCTCTCTCAACTCTCTCTCTCTCTCCATTCACTTTCTCCACTCTCTCTCTCCAAGCTCTCTACTCTCTCTCTCTCCACTCGCTCTCCACTCTCTCTCCACTCTCTCTCTCTCCACTGTCTGTTTGGACAGCAAACAAGGTGTATTGCGCTACCGTGGCACATTACTTTTAAGAAGTCCAAATAAGACGATCAAGACCCAAGACGTCTTCAACAAATATAGCGATTCTTGCTCTCCACTCTCTCTCTCCACTCTCTCTCCCCAATCTCTCCACTGTGTCCCTCCACTCTCTGTCTCCACTCTCTGTCTCCACTCTCTCTCTCCAATCTCTCCACTCTCTCTCTCCACTCCCTTGCTCTCTACTCTATCTCCACTCTCGCTCTCCACTCTCGCTCTCCACTCTCTCTCTATCCACTCTCTCTCCACTCTCTCTCTCCAATCTCTCCACTCTCTCTCTCTCCTCTCTCTCTCTCCACTCTCTCTCCAATCTCTCCACTCTCTCTCTCCACTTTCTCCCTCCAATCTCTCCACTCTCTCTCCAATCTCTCCACTGTCTCCCTCCACTCTCTCTCTCCACTCTCTCTCTCCATTCTCTCCCTCCACTCTCTCTCTCCACTGTCTCTCTCCACTCTCTGTCTCCACTCCGTGTCTCCACTCTCTCTATCCACTCTCTCTCTCCACTCTCCCTCTCCAATCTCTCCACTCTCTCCTCTCTCTCTCTCCAATCTCCCCACTCACTCCACTGTCTCCCTCCACTCTCTCTCCACTCTCTGTCTCCACTCTCTGTCTCCACTCTCTGTCTCCACCCTCTGTCTCCACTCTCTCTCTCTACACTCGCTCTCTCCACTCTCTCTCTCCACTCTCTCTCTCCACTGTCTCTCTCCACTCTCTCTCTCCACTCTCTTTCCACTCTCTCTCCACTCTCTCGCCCTCCACTCTCTCTCTCCACTCGCTCCACTCTCTCTCTCCAATCTCTCCACTCTCTCTCTCTCCTCTCTCTCTCTCCCCTCTCTCTCCACTCTCTCACTCTCCACTCTCTGTCTCCACTCTCTGTCTCCACTCTCTCTCTCTCCACTCTCTCTCCACTCTCTCTCTCCAATCTCCCCACTCTCACCACTGTCTCCCGCCACTCTCTCCCCACTCTCTGTCTCTACTCTCTCTCTCTCCACTCTTTGTCCCCACTCTCTGCCTCTACCCTATCTCCACTCTCTCTCTCCACTCTCTCTCTCCACTCTCTCTCCACTCTCTTTCCACGCTCTTGCTCTCCACTCTCTCTCTCCACTCTCTCTCCCCAATCTCTCCACTGTGTCCCTCCACTCTCTGTCTCCACTCTCTGTCTCCACTCTCTCTCTCCAATCTCTCCACTCTCTCTCTCCACTCCCTCGCTCTCTACTCTATCTCCACTCTCGCTCTCCACTCTCGCTCTCCACTCTCTCTCTCCACTCTCTCTCCAATCTCTCCACTCTCTCTCTCAACTTTCTCTCTCCAATCTCTCCACTCTCTCTCTCCCGTCCACTCTCTCTCCACACGCTCTCCACTGTCTCCCTCCACTCTCTCTCCACTCTATCTCTCTCCACTCTCTCTCTCCACTCTCTCTCAACTCTCTCTCTCTCTCCATTCACTTTCTCCACTCTCTCTCTCCAAGCTCTCTACTCTCTCTCTCTCCACTCGCTCTCCACTCTCTCTCCACTCTCTCTCTCTCCACTGTCTGTTTGGACAGCAAACAAGGTGTATTGCGCTACCGTGGCACATTACTTTTAAGAAGTCCAAATAAGACGATCAAGACCCAAGACGTCTTCAACAAATATAGCGATTCTTGCTCTCCACTCTCTCTCTCCACTCTCTCTCCACTCTCTCTCTCCAATCTCCCCACTCTCACCACTGTCTCCCGCCACTCTCTCCCCACTCTCTGTCTCTACTCTCTCTCTCTCCACTCTTTGTCTCCACTCTCTGCCTCTACCCTATCTCCACTCTCTCTCTCCACTCTCTCTCTCCACTCTCTCTCCACTCTCTTTCCACGCTCTTGCTCTCCACTCTCTCTCTCCACTCTCTCTCCCCAATCTCTCCACTGTGTCCCTCCACTCTCTGTCTCCACTCTCTGTCTCCACTCTCTCTCTCCAATCTCTCCACTCTCTCTCTCCACTCCCTCGCTCTCTACTCTATCTCCACTCTCGCTCTCCACTCTCGCTCTCCACTCTCTCTCTCCACTCTCTCTCCAATCTCTCCACTCTCTCTCTCCACTTTCTCTCTCCAATCTCTCCACTCTCTCTCTCCCGTCCACTCTCTCTCCACACGCTCTCCACTGTCTCCCTCCACTCTCTCTCCACTCTATCTCTCTCCACTCTCTCTCTCCACTCTCTCTCAACTCTCTCTCTCTCTCCATTCACTTTCTCCACTCTCTCTCTCCAAGCTCTCTACTCTCTCTCTCTCCACTCGCTCTCCACTCTCTCTCCACTCTCTCTCTCTCCACTGTCTGTTTGGACAGCAAACAAGGTGTATTGCGCTACCGTGGCACATTACTTTTAAGAAGTCCAAATAAGACGATCAAGACCCAAGACGTCTTCAACAAATATAGCGATTCTTGCTCTCCACTCTCTCTCTCCACTCTCTCTCCCCAATCTCTCCACTGTGTCCCTCCACTCTCTGTCTCCACTCTCTGTCTCCACTCTCTCTCTCCAATCTCTCCACTCTCTCTCTCCACTCCCTTGCTCTCTACTCTATCTCCACTCTCGCTCTCCACTCTCGCTCTCCACTCTCGCTCTCCACTCTCTCTCTCCACTCTCTCTCCAATCTCTCCACTCTCTCTCTCCACTTTCTCTCTCCAATCTCTCCACTCTCTCTCCAATCTCTCCACTGTCTCCCTCCACTCTCTCTCTCCATTCTCTCCCTCCACTCTCTCTCTCCACTGTCTCTCTCCACTCTCTGTCTCCACTCCGTGTCTCCACTCTCTCTATCCACTCTCTCTCTCCACTCTCCCTCTCCAATCTCTCCACTCTCTCCTCTCTCTCTCTCCAATCTCCCCACTCACTCCACTGTCTCCCTCCACTCTCTCTCCACTCTCTGTCTCCACTCTCTGTCTCCACTCTCTGTCTCCACCCTCTGTCTCCACTCTCTCTCTCTACACTCGCTCTCTCCACTCTCTCTCTCCACTCTCTCTCTCCACTTTCTCTCTCCACTCTCTCTCTCCACTCTCTTTCCACTCTCTCTCCACTCTCTCGCCCTCCACTCTCTCTCTCCACTCTCTCTCCACTCTCTCTCTCCAATCTCTCCACTGTCTCCCTCCACTCTCTGTCTCCACTCGCTCCACTCTCTCTCTCCAATCTCTCCACTCTCTCTCTCTCCTCTCTCTCTCTCCCCTCTCTCTCCACTCTCTCACTCTCCACTCTCTGTCTCCACTCTCTGTCTCCACTCTCTCTCTATCCACTCTCTCTCCACTCTCTCTCTCCAATCTCCCCACTCTCACCACTGTCTCCCGCCACTCTCTCCCCACTCTCTGTCTCTACTCTCTCTCTCTCCACTCTTTGTCTCCACTCTCTGCCTCTACCCTATCTCCACTCTCTCTCTCCACTCTCTCTCTCCACTCTCTCTCCACTCTCTTTCCACGCTCTTGCTCTCCACTCTCTCTCTCCACTCTCTCTCCCCAATCTCTCCACTGTGTCCCTCCACTCTCTGTCTCCACTCTCTGTCTCCACTCTCTCTCTCCAATCTCTCCACTCTCTCTCTCCACTCCCTCGCTCTCTACTCTATCTCCACTCTCGCTCTCCACTCTCGCTCTCCACTCTCTCTCTCCACTCTCTCTCCAATCTCTCCACTCTCTCTCTCCACTTTCTCTCTCCAATCTCTCCACTCTCTCTCTCCCGTCCACTCTCTCTCCACACGCTCTCCACTGTCTCCCTCCACTCTCTCTCCACTCTATCTCTCTCCACTCTCTCTCTCCACTCTCTCTCAACTCTCTCTCTCTCTCTCCATTCACTTTCTCCACTCTCTCTCTCCAAGCTCTCTACTCTCTCTCTCTCCACTCGCTCTCCACTCTCTCTCCACTCTCTCTCTCTCCACTGTCTGTTTGGACAGCAAACAAGGTGTATTGCGCTACCGTGGCACATTACTTTTAAGAAGTCCAAATAAGACGATCAAGACCCAAGACGTCTTCAACAAATATAGCGATTTTTGCCTTAAGACTCACACAACGCTCTTTGCAGCGCAGTACCCTTTCCTTGTTATCGGTCCTTTTTGAGAGTTACTTGTGTCAACAAATATATAAGAATAAGCGCCCGAGCCCAGATCCCAGGCATCCAGAACAGTCAGCCACCTTCGCACTATGATGTCCCCGCCTCTCATCTGCAACCAGAGCAACACAAACGCAACTTGGCACACTGAACTCAATTATTAAACACGCCTGACTGAGGGCAGCCACAAAGTAGTGTGCCTTCTAACAAGAGTGCTTACCTAAGGGCACCATTTTGCTGCCTCGTCCCTTCTCACATGAGCATTGCCCTGGAGAATGCTGTCTCTGGGTCCCCCCCCTCCCATCCTCTTTCCAGCTCGTGGCTCTGACTGAAGAGAAACAATGTAAGTTGAAACATTGTTTCTCTTCAGTCCTGGGTCATAGCGAGGGGCTCAGACCAGGCTGCAGACACTGCACCTGCTTCAGAGCCTCTCACAGATCTGATCTCCACCCTGAGGGGTCCTCTTCTCCTACTCAAGGCTGAGGGGCCCCCGCACCGCGGTGGCTGCGGGGGTGTTTGTTACACCCCTGGATATGCCATATCATATTGTTTCCAAAATTGGCAGATAGCTTAGAGGTTTACCTTGATATATATAGCATGCTTTCTGGTTCCAGCATTCGCTCCTTGTCTGAAAGGAAGACCAGGGATCATTATTGTGTCTCAAATAGGTTTTAACTGGGGAGTTCATGAACTGCATCCTGGGGTGAAGACACCTCTAACCATAGGTCTTGAAAGTGCCTGCTCATCACCAAAGCAGTTTTCAAATGAACTCAGTCGTTCTCAGTTTAACATCCTTGGAAGAAGGAAAGGCAGGCTTGCTTTACCCACAGGTTTCAAACCTGTGAGCACGTGATCAAGCGTAAGCCTGTACAGTTGCTGCATGTGGCCATTAAAACGCACGACGCACCCTGGAAATGCAGTATACAGGAAGATAAGGGGCTTCTCAGCGTCCTTTACCCCACCGGGAGGCTGCCGCATTAAGAACAGAGCTGCAATATTCTTTTGAAAGGACGGAACTGCATCCATTCTTGCCAACAGTAGGACTAGCAGCTCGTCCGCCTGTTGAATACATGCTATCAAGCAGAGCCTTCTTCTTGAGGATTCAGATTACTATTTTAACCATCTCGTGTTTGAGAAAGGCCATCTCTGCATAAGAAACTTATAGAAGTCCTTTGGGTGATGATCAAACATTCTTGATGATATAAGATCTTTTCTCGACCTGTATTACTGCAAACAGCTTTTTGCTCAGCAAACTCTAGCAGGACAGATTTGAATATCTATCTTGGAGCACACTCTTTATTTATCTTCTAACCAGGGACGTTAATTATCTTCTCTTGAGCACAACATTCTATGGTGGAACTCCGATGAAGACAGTGTTTCTGTCGAAACGCGAGTAGAGTCAGCTTTGAAACCACCTAAAAAGACCCAATCATTCATCAAAACATTGTTTTTGTCTGTTTACTACATTCTATATCAATTCTATCTTGCTTGATGGAAAGATCATATATATTAATATGATTATGTGTATGTAGTATACGTGTGTTTGTGAATAAATGTGATAAGAATGATGTGTATATGCGTTAGTCTTTGTATGAATTTTTCTATTTCGAACACTTTTTTATAATGACTTAAAAATAGATAAAGATGATTATTTAATACATTTTTTTATATTTTCCTAATCCTGTAGTGTCACTATTGTTCTTTCCCTCACAATGGTTTGAGGTATTTAACGATTTGAAGTAGCCTAGAGTATTTACATTAAGGCCCTGTGAGCACTTCCATGTGGCGCCTCTGTGCATGGAAGCGCTTCAAGGGGCGTATGTGTAGAACTGTCCAAGTTATTCACTGTCCTCACTGCCTGCGCTTCAGTGTTCTGCAGCTTCACTCTTCTACGTGTGCTGCCACGGGGGCAGGGATGTGTCTGCCTGAAGCTGCAGTGTGGTGCTTAATTTGTGCCGGTGCTTTCCGGTGCTTAGCACCGGCACTTATTGTTCAGGGCTGGGTCTATTAAAGTTTTGCTCCCCTGTGCCCAGTAATTATTAAAAATACATGCACACGTACACGTCCTGCTCTCCTTCGGTTCAGATTCCTGCCTGGTATGTATCCAGAGAACGGCCCACCCACGTCCAGGCATGATGACTGCATCACGTTAGTGATGTCAGTAGTTGACGCCTGCCATTTGCATTTGAATAATTGCGGCTCAGGGCGGGCTCGTGGGTGAGGTGAGGGGTAAGGCAGGCTGAGAAAGGTCAAGGCTGCTGAGGCCCGTTGGACGGGTAACTCCGATTTTTGGGCAGCTGCATTGAGAACATTTTAGGATTGAAAGCATCGAATCCCTGATGCTGCACAGATTATTAATTGCTTATCCAGGAATTGATTTCGAGGAGCTGCAGGCACAAAAGGTGAGTCTCCGTCCTTTCCTCAAGCAGGCATTTATTAGTGAGATTGGCTTATGCTGAACGGGGTGGAATCGGGCATAGGTCTGCATGAAAATTCGTCAGGCGGATGCGTGGCTATCTCCAGAAAGGGTGAATGCTGGTGCCTCTCGAGCACAGACTGCCACGTGCAGCGAGTGGTCCTAGCAGCTCCTTGGTAGTGGCACTCATTCCGAGTTGTATGCCAGTGTCTCGCTAATTCTCTCCACCCCCAGCCAGTGGCGTCATTAGGGTTGGTGTCACCCGGTGCGGGTAACTCATGGTGTCACCCCCTCACGACTTACCGCATGGACCTCCTCCGCTCCGTGTCCGCCAGTGGACACAGATGGCAAATATATATATGTTCATACAATTTCTCTTTACTGCGGCATGTGATGAAATCACAGAACCATATTTTCATCTCGTGATTGACTGTCTCTTTCACTTTAAAATCTGGTTCCTCTCTTCTCTTTGTGGGCACTTGAAAGGCGCAGCATGAATGCTCTATTTTCTAACTGGTAACCCCATAACGCCGATTTTACCTCCAACAGACCAGAAACCCTAAAGAGAAATGGCACAGCCAGTGTACCCAGAGAAGCAGGGCCCCAACCGAGGGAATGACCAAAATAACAAATCACAAGTCAGCAGAAACACAAATCCACAGCCAAAAGCACAGGGACATAAAAGCTGCCACTACCAGGATAGACAAGAAGGCAGCAGGATGACGACCGGCCAGCAAAGCAGGCATATTTCAGCCAAAGCAGTTCACTTCATAGTATACGTATGAAGTGAACTAACTGTGAAGTGACGAGTTCAAGGAAAGGCCTGGCCTGCTCCCTGCCTTGAGCAATGAATCATGCAGCCGGCTGTGTGCAACTGCAAGCACAATGCACCGCCCGGATCAGGACTAGCCTAGGAGGCTGGAAGGGCGGGGCCGGACACGGTCTTCTATTTATTTATGCGTTTTTATATAGCGCAGACTTTACCCAAAGGCGTCAGAGCGCTTCACAATAGGAACAGTAATGAAACATGAGGAGAAAATTATAAGTGAACAAATTACAAAAGCAAACGTTAAGTTACAAGAGGCAAAAGTGACAATTGTGAGCAAACAAAATACATGAGGTTGCAAACGGTGCATTACAGGAGGAAAAAGTGACATGTGTGCAGGTTACAAGTGCTTACAAGATAAACTATGACTGAAAGCAGGTTTTGAATTTTCCAATCCCTGATGTAAGAGCTTCACATCCACTGTCTGAATGCCAGATGCATTATCTACACAAGTAATTAAACTAATAACAGTGTATAAAAGCAATTACTAATGCGTCTTTATTACTAAAGGAACACTTTTGTGAAAAATTTGAATAATGAAATACTGAGCAAAAAGCACTGTTTCCAAACTTATACCTTCCAGTTAGCATGCAATTCCTTAAAGATGGTTCATAATTCATTAAGCAGGTAATGGTATATTACAAGGATGGTAACCTGAGACCTATCTCACTCAAGAATATCTGCAATAAAAGCAGTAACTCGCTGAGCTTCCTACTTAAAATACAAATCTGTGACCTGCATGGTGCATGCTTCACTTTGCAGCTGGGACATCACATTAACTCTTTATACTTTGTATGAGTCAGGCCGGCCTGTAACTAGACTGCACACAGATCTCGCCAGCAAGTGTATTCACCATCAAAGTTATCTTAATCTTACAGCTACAATGCTTTGGAATTTGTTGGGTAAACAAAGATATCTGCACCAGGTGTCTGCAGTCTAATCCCAATAAACTATTTTAAAGTGAAGTCTGCTCGAGAGAAAACAAAGTACAATTAGAAGAGGTATAATACTGCAATATATGGTAGACACTCAAGCACAAGAACAAACGTTACGTAGGCAATGGTGGCACACTTGTGAAAGTATCTAAAGCAAACAACTGCCTAAAATCAATGATTCCAAATTTAGAAAAACTTAGAATAAATTGTTTTAATTATACATGTTTATTTCCGAAGAGTCTTAATGCTAACTAAATAAGCAAACACACATAAAGTGTATTTTTGGTAAACTGTAATGCACTTAACAGAGAAATGCCATGGTACAGCAACTAAGCTATCCTTTAAACAAACCATTGTATCACTCAACTAGAAGGCATTTGGTTGGAGGGGACAGATGAGGACACAAGAACCCTAGGTGTCAGTTGGGAATTTTACGAAGGCCCCTGCTGCTTGCTGAAAAACATTTCTTGCGTCTTTTTGGAAGCTGCATGGTCGCTGCCATGTTATGCTAATGTAATACAATTCAGTGTTTTTGCTTGGAATTGTCCATTTTTAATTGTTATTCTTCTCAAAAGATTTCATCATCTTTTATTCATGCATATCTTTTTGATATATGTCCTTTTCCACTTCTTTTATTGCTTTGTTTTTATCCTTCTCAAAGAATGATGAGTGAAATAATCGTACCCGTTTTCTTTTATCATTAATTAGATGGTTCTCGTTTACTGTAAAACGTTGTTCAGCAACGTTTCTCTTTCTTATACATCATATCTTATGTAGAATGCATGTCATGATATTTTCTAAATCCTAAATAAAAGATGAAACGAACCTGTACTGCAGCTGCTTTCAAGTATACACCTGGGTCCAGTAAGTAATGGACATCCAGATGAGTTGTTGCAGCAGTATAAAATGTAGGAGGTAGCAAACAATGTGTTACAACAAGACAAAAGTGACGTGTGCATGTTACAAAGGAGTACCAAACGCAGGTAGAACAGGATAATACTGCAATGGACATTGGACACTCAAACACAACAGAACAAACGTTACGTTCGTAAGCAATGGTGGCACTTGTGCAATGATGTGCAAGTATCAAAGCAATTAAGCAAACAAAATGCCATTACCACGCAGTTCAGGCCTATCGTGCTGACTGCCCAAGGAAGGAACTTAAAGCTTAGCCTGGTGCACCCTCCCGAAGAGGGCCGTGTTTTCGTTTGGTTTGTGCCAGCCAACAGCCAGTTACAGTAAAAAAAAGCATGTACTGTGCACTGAATCTGATCAGTTCATTTGTGTGCCACTGCACTGCCACATTTGTAACTTACTTCACTGTTCATGCTGTATGAGTATCATATAAATAAATGTAAATATATTTTTTCTCTCTCACCGTCCCTGGCGTCCCAAATTTGAAGGGGAGAGAGACCACGACGGCGCTCGCGAATCGCAACGCGATATCACAGAGAAGATGGTGATCTCTCTGAGATGGGATGAATTCTTTCACGGTCACCACCGCTCACGCACTCAGTCCTCCACTCCCTGGAGGGCGCGTGTCCGCGCCGTGACGCGTCAGAGCAGCAGGTGCGCTGCGCACAGCATGCGGGGGCGTCCCAGGGCCGTCATTGGTAGTAGCGCTAAGATTGACGGCCCTGGGACCGAACTGCTGGGTACGTACGGCGCGCCGCGCGCATCCGCATCGCACCACCACCAGTGACCAGATCATCACATTCCATATACATCTGGTGCGGTGCGGTGCGTGCATGGCGCGGTGGCGGCGTGCGCTTCAAGTTGCAGTGCACTAAGCAGCACACGAGTGCCACTGGCCAGGCAGTCAGACAGCTAAGTAAAGCAGTAACGATTGGTGTCACCCCCAGATGGGGTGACACCCGGTGCGGTCCGCACCCCCCTCACTCCCCTAGTGACGCCACTGCCCCCAGCCCCACCTTCGACCCAAGAATGACACTGATCATTGTGGTGCAAACTTCTTCTGGTGGGCTCAGAGGTCGACGTCTCTTCTCTGGGCTGCATGACTGCAGCACTTTGAACGGTTTTCACTCCGGGAATGTGATGGGAGGCGGTTTGTTAATAGCAGAGTGGCAGTTTCATTTATTTATGCGTTTGCTGCATGGCACGGCTCTCTCCAGCCCAGGCTGAGTGTACTACTGGAAGTTAGCCCAGGTCAACACAAGATTTATTTATTTACCCCGAGGTGTAGATTTTGACACTTTCGGCTTGATTTTAAATTCTCCATAGACGGGATCCGTTCAAGATATACCAGTTTCTATCCTGCCACTTCCTATCAAATAATCACCCATAGTGTAACAGTTTTTTTTAAACAATCTCAAGTCCGTATTGGTTTATTGCTGTGGCCTATACTCCACTTCAGGACACTTTTATCGGTCACTGGCGACTGGAATTTCCGTGAAGATGCCAGTTGCCGATTATGGGGTTGGGCACCACCATGACAGTGAGTTGCATTGCCTACAAAATCTGCATTCTGGATTGCAACAGCTGTACTTTGAATGTTAGATGCTGCAGCCCCCTGAATGTATGCTCAGTAAAGACCGTAAACCCAGGCCAGGTGGGATGAGGGGAGGGGTCCTGCCATTTTGATTTGATTGTTCCTTTGGAACTCTGCTTGCGTTATCACCTTTGTGGTGCTATGCTTATCACAGAAGACCTCCCAAAGCTTTTATTTAATGAAATCCGCAGGACAGATATTTTTAAAGGTTGCAAACAAACATCTTTTTTTGAAGCGGTCATGAGGCAAGCAGGATTGTTCCGCCCGGACATCTGAAGAAAACGTGAATGGGTTACAGCTGGACAGGAGAGCTCATCTGTTGTGGACTCTTGATGCTTGTTTGTTTGACCAGTCTTGTTTCATTTTGGTGGTTCTTTTAAAAGTCTGACATCTAATACAGCACGACCTAGATTAATTGAACATTCATCCAGTCGCATAGCAGTTTCAAACAGCGACCTCACCATGCACTTTACATGCATGAAAAGAAATATCTCAGTGTGGAGCTGACGTGTGTGTGTGTGTGTGTGTGTGTGTGTGTGTATACATGTGCGGATATATATATACACACACACACACATATATATATATGCGTATGTGTGTGTGTATTTTTCTTTCAGTTTTCAAAAACAGTTCCACAGCAAGTTGCACTCCTATCTTTAAAGTAAATACTACCTTAATTATGAGCTGATCAAGAGACTGTTTTATTCTCTTACCAGTCAACCCGCTTTTATTTTCCAACCTTTAACGGCCTTTCCTGCACTTTCACAACCAGATCAAACTCTCAGTCTTGTTTTCAAATTTTGAAGTGAGTATAAGCCACATTGTAGATGATCGTTGTGGACCAGGCTGCCTAGTTCTGTCCATGTCTTTGTCACTTCTTCCTTTTATTATTGGGCACATGGATGGGCCTTGTTTTTCTCCTGGCATCATTCCATTACCTGGACTAAGCGCCATTTGAAAATAGACACCTAAAACAAGCAGATGTGCCCTGGGCAGAAGGAAAATGCTGCTGTGCAGAGTTCTTCGAAGGGAATATCTCAAAGGCTGGTTTATCAAGATTCCACATTGGTGCAAGCTTCTGATCTCCTTAGATCTCGACTGGAACAGTTTCAGACTCTGGGTGTGACCAGTTGTTCTCCCATTATTGAACACTGTTCAGAAGTGCTCCGATGGCAATTTTTCTTCGGTTTATCCTTCTGTTTCCTGTGAGCCGATCATGTTGGCTGAAAATGGTGCCTGACACCAGGGCCACTGGAATTTTGCATTTCTGCTGCTAGTGTCTTTTGTGTAATTTTGGATTTTATACATAATGCATCCGCTGCCATAATTTTCAGATTGAGCTTGAAACCATTTTTTTTATCACAAACAAATCAAAAGTTACTAAAATTGTAGCGTAGTAGAGGGTCCTGTGCAAAGGTTGACTGGTCGTCTTTCTGTTGATTATTGTATGTGGATGATATACTGGCTTTTATCTGTATGCATCACTGTGTCATGCTATGTTATACACCTATGTATGTAAAGCGCTGTGATACCTCCGGGTCTAGCTAGAGCTATATAAAACTTCTAAAATAAAATAAAATTAAAATAAAATAAAATAAATACATGTTCAGCGCCTGCCTTTTTTTCATGGTGTACTACAGAGCAGTTATTGAAGCTTACTAGTGTGTGCCACTGCAAAACCCCAAAACTGAAATTTTAATCCAATTGATTATGAAAGTCGGAACAGTTAAGAACTGGTGCACCACAAGCATGAGTATTTCTAAATATAAGTGCGTCAAAGCAAATTTCCATACTTATACACTTTGCTTGAATACCAAAGACCTGCCTCGTTGAATTTCCCAGAAAAACATGTGAATACTGGAAACTTTACCCACAGCCTTACTTGTAAATCAGCTGTTTAGACCTTCATGTCCTCCCAGCAAAGCTATCAACTGCCAAATAATAAACTAGCGCTGCTTTTTCCAAGAGCTAACAATAGGCCCCTCCTGCTGTGTGTCCTCAAAGTACGCTTTCTTGAGAAGGCGAGGGCAGCCAGAGTGCAGAAAAGACACCCTTCAATTTCGAAATGTATTCAAATCTATTTGTGCTACAGAAATCCAATCACAAAACATAGTCACAAATAAAGCAGACCTTTTATATGTTTCAAAGAAGTAATGCATGGGGAAATGAAAAGAAATTTCGAAAAAAGCCCAAAGTCTACCTTGTTAATGCATTAACCCCCAACCCCTCAAAAAACAGCATTAATGACTGTCAAGTGAGTTTCAGAGCTAGTATGGCCGCATGACCATTTCTGCTCTACAGTTGCAATGTGGGCCATGAGTTCACATTCTGTATGTCATCTGCTGTATCTCAAGTGATTTGAGTCCCAGACACGATAACCCAAATTTTGATTCCAAAGCATTAGAACTATTGTAGTCACAGTCTACTAACGCCTATTCTGAAGGAAACCTCTCCTTAGTGGAGTGACACCAGAGTGAACGTTTTTATTTATTTATTTATTTAAAATCTACACGAGGGTCTAGGGAAGATTTGGCAACTTTACAATGGTTGCAACGTTTTACCTTTTTCTACATTTGCATAGAAATCATGCATACATTTGCCACTGTGCAAGAAAATCTTGGAAAAACTTAAACCTTCAGAGATAAAGTCTCCATATATTTTGCATCTCGGATGGGTTCGATTAGTGTGTCAGTTATATCACAAGAGAGTGAAAATTAGCTTTCAGTGCACAAAAAAATCTGCTCATCTGAGAAGGCATAGTTAAACCGGGAATATTTGGAAACTTCACTAAGGAATTAAGTCCAGAGCAATGCTTAAAAAAATCTTTACAGATTCCTAAATCCCACCAGCCAATAGATGAATCCATAATGTTTGTCCAAAATGCACACCGTGAGTGTGCTGCAGCCAAATGCTTATTCGTGTGTTAGCAAACCAATAACTACAATGACCATATATAAGGTGCTTGTTGATGCTTTATGAATATTCCTACAGTTCTCAGCTATTTTGCATCTAAGGTTTTTTTTTATCCCTATGTATACATTCTGTCCCTTTCCGGGAATCCATTGTTGCCATGAAATAAGGTGAAGAGCTTCAGTAAGGGATTACAACAATGTTCTCTTTTATAAGTGGTAGTTCTTGTGCTCCTGATCGGCTGTTTAAAAGTGTTAACCAAAATTACTCTTTTTCAGTTTCTTCATATTTTTTTTAAAAAGAAGGTGGCATTTCTTGTGTACTACCCACAAACTGCATAATGTCAGTATGAATGTTGGCCCTACAGATTTACACCCTTCAATCAAGCGATTGTGTGCCTTTAGATTTTTAATAGGTTTATTGTGTCCACAGATGTTAAGTTGGAAGTAATGTAGAAGGGCAAAATTCAAAGCATTCCGAAAATCATGGTAGTTTGATACTCTTCTCATATTGCAATAGCTATCGGATCCTGGAATAAAGAGAAATTGAGCAAAAACCCTATTTTTGGCAAATGTCAACACACATTGCTTTTATTTTTCAGTGCAGTATTATACAAGCAGGGATAGTACTCGTGATTAAGATTTCAACTGGTTTGGAGCATTCAATCTTTAAACCATAGCTGAACAGAGGGCTACTTTCAATATAATGCAGCAGAAATGCTAGTTTGGTGCTTTTGCAACTTAATCACAGGGATGGGTCCCTGGGCTACAGCTTAGCATATGTGAAAAATTGGGTTGTTGTTTGACAGATGTGAAACCCTACCCTAGAAACAGCTACAATCTTTGTTAGAGTGAACCACAGAAAGTTGTTAAACTAACCTGTAAATGTTGTTTCTAGTCACTCACACATACTTTAGATGATGAATGTATAAGGTATGTGTAAGGGACTGCAGATGGTATTTGTGCACAGTGTGGGTGTTTGGATTTATAGACAGAATGTGTTGGAGGGTCTATGAAACATCAATGATAATTTTAATTCCAGGTGTTTGTAACTGGCACAAAAAATAAAAGATTAATTATACACCATCATGGCCTTGTGGTTGTTATAGATGATTTCCACTGTTTCAATGTTATGCTGAGGGCTCTGACTCAATCTAGTGGGTATCAGGAATCTTCTTCCATCTCTGATGACTGGCATTTGTTCTCCGAGGTTCTCCGTTTTGCTTCTGAAAGTACATTTCAAGATCGGTGGGTCCCTCAATCTCTTTTCTACTCCATTGAGAAGTAAGGTCTTCTGGTTCGGTATTAAACTTAGGGAAGGGTAGTGGTGGAAGAGGGCCTTTGTCTGATATCAGGGCCCCATTTTGCAAATGTTGCAGCCCACAGATCACTGCCCAGCTTTCCCCAATAGCTCTTCATCAGGAAATGTGAGTCACAGTTGGAAAGAAAGATCTTTCATCTTGTAGAGAGTCGCACACTGAACTTGAGATTGCTTATTACATCTGGCTTTCAGTAGTGCTAGTTGTGGATATGGGTGGGGCCAATAGAGGACATGGGTGGGGCTAGTAGAGGAAGTGGGTGGGGCCAATGAAGTGAGTGTGGTCTCCTTCTAAAAAGTTGAGCACCTGCACTTACAATTTTACAAATTAAGCACTGAGTGTGCTGCTGACACCAGCCTGAAAGGCAGTAGCCTGTGATGTCACTTTGGAAATATTCTGTGCGAGGGTTTCTGGATTCCACAAAAAATGGAATTGGAGAACAAATTTGAGAGGAGAAAGGGATGCAGGTCTCTTGAAGCCGTGTCAGGTATACATTTTAGAGGTGCATTTTCCCACTTAGGTCTCAATTACGGGTGCCCTGGAATTGTCCCGGTTATTTTCCCGCCCCAGAATTACTGTTGCAAAGTGTCCTTTTATTTCCACTGTTAGAGAAGTGACAGGGATTATAGGTTTTAGGGAATAACATGTTGAAATTGATGTTTTGGTGCCAGATCCTGAGTGCTTTGCCAAGTCTTTTACAAGGGGATTTTGTCAGCTTTCAGCAGCCACAGTATACCCGTGGAACACGCAAAGCATCATTCGATCTGCCGGGTTACAGCTGTTAACAGGCGCCCCCGAAATATCACTTGTGTAATCGGCGCCCTCATCAAGATTTGATACTATCATGCAATACTATCATGTACAGAATATTGATTACCAATAGTAGGGCCCCAAAAAATTGTAGACTAAGGGCCATATGTATCAAGCTAATTAGCATTCGCAAAGGCCGAAATTCTGCGAATTTCGGCCTTTGAGAATGCTAATTAGCTAAATGGTATGTATGTAACATGTTTGATGCAAAATACGGAATCGCAAAATTTGCTATTTCTTATTTTGCGATTGCACTTAAGGAATCGCAAATTTTGCGATTCCCTAAATGCAATGTATCAAAGAAAAAATATTCAAAAAATGCCCATAAGGATTCGCAAATTACCACCAACTTCTAGTTGGTGGTAAGTTGTGAATTCTTTTAAAAAAGCTTTTTACCAAAAAAACAAAGGTGCCATATGACGCTCATACATGCCCTTAGGGCATGTATGTGCGCCATATGCCCCCACATGTCATTTTCAGGGGTGCAGCAGGGTGTTCTTGAGACACCCCTTGACCCTTGAAAAACATCCTAATTTGCGATTAGCAAATTGCTAATCGCAAATTCCCCCTTCATTCCTATGGGCCTCCTGACCCATAGAAATGAATGGGTAATTTGCGATTAGCAATTTGCTAATCGCAAATTAGGAATGGTAAGGAATCGCTATAAAAAAACGATGTTGTACATACATACCGTTTTGAGAATTCTAAATAGCAATTCCTTAAAAATCGCTATTTAGAATTCGCAAAACGGAACAATGATACATATGGCCCTCAATATCGTATGAAGCGAATTGTGACCTCAATATCATACACAAAATGCCATCCCATTGGTGTTAATAATAGAAAATCTACACCCAGCTGATCGATATTTTTGCAAGTTACATTTATGTTAGGCAATATTTCTGTATACAATATTTTGACATTCAACCCTACCGACATATTAAGTTAGGCTGGCCTAGATAAGTATAGATATAGTATAAAACTCTACTTACCTTGATTATGTGTTTGTAGACGTTCTGGTAATTATAGTATTGCATGTCGATATTAAATAGTCGATAATTTTACATAGAACCGGCCCTGCTTACCTAGCGCAGGAACTCAAATTCTACTGCCCTGCCAAGAACTTACGTTCCAAAGACAAAGCTCCATTGTCAGTTTCCCAAATTCGCTTGACGCGATGTGGGGGAAGGTCTTTTTTCCTACTTGGCGCTGTTTTACTGAAACAATCTGCTACTCCATGTCCGAACTTGTTCTGACTTTTGTCAGTTTTAGGAAATCTCTTAAGACATCGCTGTTTTAGGGAGGGTGTTCTGTGTTTGATTGTACTTTTCATTAGCACCGAGATCCCCCTTCAGGGGTGATTCATGCGCTATATAGGTCATATTAACTTATTAACTGCCACTCTTTGAAACTTGTTAAATTCGTATGCAGGAAGTTATCAAAGCTATAGGGACCAAAAGGGACTTCCAAGAAACATAATGCTTTTCACTTGGCTAATTATTTCCCATTTCCCTGCACCAGAGCATGGGTGTTTGGAAGGTTGGTTTTGCCACAGTTGTCAGAGTCACACGCAGCTCAAACCTAGTCCGAAATATAGAAGCAAGGTCTAGTTTTACTTGTTCCTGTCAACACAGCTGATGCTAAATGTTTTCATGTTGAGTTTACAGTGATATTCGGAAATGGTATGAAGGACTGGTTCCATTTTTAGCACATATTGAAGTGTAAATGGCTCACATGTTGATGCATGTTTGTTGCTTACAAATGTACCTTCAGGAAACGATACCGGTGCCATGACATGATTCTTCAGGTTGAATTTTGACCAAAAACAGATTATATGCTATTAGCTGGTTTTAGAATAACAAATAAAATATTGGCTACTCAAAGGCATATTGAGAAAACGAATGATCTCTATATTTTATGTAAGAATTGAGAGCGTGATACCTGTTCAAACCTTTTCTTATGTCTGGATTTTGTAGAGGCCCTTAAGTGTGAAAAGTATAGCACACCTAAGGGCCTCAACATTATTCAGACATAAGAAAAGGGTTGGACAGGTATAACTTGTTCATCACACAAATCTGTACTGAGGATAAAGGCTCCTCATTTAGGACCAGACTTTCTGCAGAAGAACTGTACCTTATCCTCACTTCAGTGGGAAATCTAGATTCTCCTGTAATGCCACACAGGTTCATCTTCCATTCCACTCAGTGTGAGCCCTGGGGACCAAAAAAGTCATTGTTCCCCAAGGGCCAAGAAGGAGCATAGTAAGACCCGGTGAGGTATGATGTGGAAGCTGGCGCGGGTCTATCTTGCTAAAAATATATATCCTGCCTTATTAGTGTTTAGTACATGGAACGTCTAAGTGAACAAAGAAAATTGAATACACCAACCAAAGTTCCCAATGCCCAATCATTTGTCTTGCAAGAGACATTGCCAAAGAACGCATGGGAAACTTTAGAATAAACCAATAAAAAGTGCCAAAGCCGAACTTGCACTATAATTTAAGATGGAAATTCGGATTTTAAAATGATCATAAAGGTTTCACATAATCCTGTCCAAAACGGAGTTGTCTCTGATAGATCCATATCTAACTGAACACGCTTACTAGCTTCGACCAACTGGTAGGGATTTGTATAATAGCACAATCGTATTGTTTTCTAAGCAGCTTTTTCACTGATCATAAGTCTACATCGAATGTGCACTGTAATGACCAATGTATACTCATGTTAACATTTTGGACAATTAGTTCACTAGCAGTCAACAAAATGAGAGCTTAGTTGAATTACTAACAATGTCAATTCAACACTTCAAAACTGCATATACACTGTTGGTCAATATTAATAGGGCAATAGGCATGTACTAGTAAAGAAGATCCATAAATAAGTGCATGCATAATGAATGAACGTAATTTAGTTAATTAGCTTTAGGCATTCCCTGCTGAGTCATAACATGCCTTCTGATCCTGAAACCGAAACGAGGGAGCAGTGATGAAACATTATGGGTTCAGTGTTCGGAGCCCTGCACGCCCTGACTGACTGCAGCGTGCCAGTCTGCAGGCGGCATAATGCCAATGTCAGCAGGGTGCATTGAACAGGCCAGCCAGAAGAGCATTTGGCGCCATGCGGGATGGTATAATTGACAGCAAGGAGGAATTAATTAACATGGAGGGAGAGGAAGCAGAAGGCAGATTCTGCAACACCTCCCTGACCCGTCTTGCTCTGTAATTTACCCATAGAAGGCAGCACCCTTGCGGTGCTCAGGGGTAAGAAGTCTTTGGTTCAATGGCGCTATCCGCAGACAGTGCCAAGTCTCGCTTCCGGTGAGGCAAGCCAACGCCGTTTTATAAATGCGCGAAAGCAGGAGCGTCAGTTCCAAGTAGGAAGACAAACTGCCACACAATTTTACTTCACTCAATCCATGCAGACGTATATTCTTACAGAATGAAGTTGCTTTTTTATTGCAGTGCACATTCGTTAGGAAAAATAAAGAATGAACTCCTGCTCTACTTTGGAACATTTAACTCATCTCTCACGGATCTATTAAAGTGACAAATTATTGTCAGTGTCTAAATCATCCCTATACTCCGTTGGACGTCGATGGATAGCCAGCGAATCTGCAAACACTGCACCAGTGACCATTAGGAATCATGCCATGCAGCCAAAGGCCATGCTGGTAAATCACGCCATGCAGCCAAAGGCTATGTCACCCTATGTAAATCATGCCATACAGTCAAAGGCCATGCTCACCTTATGTAAATGGAAACAATCCTGATGGGGGTCTTTGTCTACTGACAGAGGCCTTAAGTGTGGAATGAACACCTAGATCCGTTCTTTAGGCAAGGGCCTGGAGCACTCACTTAGATACTTTCTCAATTTACCATTGACTTTAATAGAGACGCACCTTCCTCTTGTGTTTGCACAGTTGGTACTCGACAACTTTCACCTGTGCTTGAAATCAATGTAGGCTTAAAGTGAGGATTCGGAGTTGAGAATTAGTACATGCAAAACGTCCGCTTGATCCGTGATTCCTACGTGAGGGTTCTTGGTGCAGTGCTGCAGGAGGGTTTGGGGAGAGGATGCATATCATTTCTACTGCCTTTAGTAGAGGTTGTTAAACATCACGTTCTAGTCTAGGTAATCAATGAAGGTATTCGCCAGCTCTTGGGCTTGATTTCTTTGCAAAAATACAAACTGCATACTCCCAATAAGCCCCAAACAGGGAAAAACATGGTGGTGCTTGTTGGGAATTGGTCACCTTAAATCCTTCAGGTATATTCTGTGCGGTCCATTGGAATTATTGAAGAGAATGTATACACATTCCCCATTATTTGGGATTCTCTCTTGAACTGTGAGGCAGTTACCCAATCTAAGAAATAAACAAGTTCCCCGATCGTACACCAGTAGGTCAGTTTTCAGAGTCCACCGCAATGAAATACTTCTCTGGTTGTGCTACAGATCAAACCATATCCCACTGGATAATTCTTCTTGCCGTGAATGTTAAGAAAGTGTCACACAGACAGGCGGACAGGGGCTGTGTGTAGAAGCTTGTGCAGCCTTTGTATACAATGAAACATTTCTGGGAATGCAATCACTACTACATCCGTTCTCAGTGCCCCAAGTCCAGAACCTCCCCACAAAAGAACATTCTTTCACACATTAGTCTGCCCAGAAATGTACATAGGTGCATTTGCAGAGTTCAACACATCTTGTTCACATGATTTTACGTTCAAGCTTAACAAGCATTGGTAATGCATCGGTTTCACCTATGTGATGCATAATAAGCTGTTTTTATCAATCACCGTCCAGGACGGAGGGACGAAGGACAGAGCTCCCTCACAAGTATCGCAACAGTGGAGAGAAGCAGCGGCCATAACTGCTGACTTAAGAGCTGGAGATTCCGGTTCGGTTCTCGGCAGCGCAACATCCTGTGATTCTGGGCATATCTCTGTCTGGGAGGAAGGGTGATAAAACTTTATGGGGAAAAATAGTTTCACCGAAGTGGATGTTAACAGTATTTCGGCTATGGGAAACTAATAAGCAGACAAGGAACAAGCATTGGTAAATGCAGGAAAATATGCTAAAGCCAATAGAAATGGAAGAAAAGTAAGTGTAAAGCACAGGAACCAATGAAAAGCCAGGAAAGAGAGGAGGCAGGATTTAAGCCCCTTTATATTAAAAACAATAGATTTCACAGCCACAGAGCAAGCGCTGTGAAGGCAAAACCTAAATATGATCGAACCTCTCTTCTCAGATCACCCAGAACAATAGGGACCATTTCTGAACACATTCTGAAAGTATACAGATCATTCTTTGAGGCCTTGTCTGCAATGATCTCTTGAGTCTTGACAAAACTCCACTTGGAAACACAGCATGGAAGCCACCTCCCATCTATTTGCATATTGGAGTTCCAGAACAGCGCTACAACACTATGGGGTATATTACCAACAACTAGCGATAATTTTTGTCTCTAACTTGTTTAGAGACAAAAATTATCGCCGCACATCGGCGATTTTTATCGCAGATAAACCTTGCTATTAGCAAGGTTTATCGCAAATGCGATAAAAAACTCCCGCAATGCATGAATATCGCTGAAAAGTCAGCAATATTCATGCATTATCGAGCAAATGCTCTTAGCCATGTTATCCACCTCCCATTGGATAACATGGCTAAGAACTGCTCAGGGCAGGTGTTAGCTTTTGGAGATATTCGCGCTTAGCGCGAATATCTCCAAAAGTTGGTAATAGGAGATAGCGATGTTAGCGACTGTTTCCAGTCGCTAACATCTTGGCACGCCCACTTTGCATGTCATTAGTGATAAATATCACTGACATGCAAAGCGGGGCCCAAGATGGTCGCTATCTCCTATTAGCTGTCCCTAACTGGTGTTAGCGACAGCTTGGTAATAGGGAGATAATTTTATCTCCGCTTTCTTGGCTTTTAAAGCCAAAAAGCGGAGATAAACCCCCTTGATAATATGCCCCTATGAGACTAGGGTCAGATATAGTGACGTGGAGAGCAGCAGATGTTTTTTCCTGGTGGGGAAGTCTAGCAGATGTGCATTTGGACGAGATCCACTCACCACATATGGCATTGGGAGTTCATCCAGCCGCCATCCATCATCATGGCCAGCCTTCTTTGTATAACAGATGGTCGGGTTTCCATCCTTCTTTGTATAACAGATGGTCGGGTTTCCATGGATTAGTAAGAAGTTGTATGAGGAATAATTCCATCTCACTCTGAGTGTGGTGTTATAACCTCCAGTGACTAATTACACTCTCTGAATACGCTGTTCAATTACAATCTCATTCACAAAATATTAAGCATCAAGTGTTCCATAAGAGTCTGCGACCTTAGGGAAACCAGACACAACTTCATATCGTGGGGATAAGTTTAAATATATCAGGTGAAAAATATAGCGAAACCTAGATTTTGTAGCCGAAAAACACCTGTAAAACATATTTGTTTTTCACAGACTCCCACAAAAAGTTAAAGCAGGACAAACATTAATTTTTTACGAGATTTTGTCTGTATGCAAAGGTTTGCATAGTTGCCAAACACTGTGACGTTGCAAAATAATTATACATACTCCATATATTCAGATCATTTGAGGTAGCACACTTTGGACAACGTATTCTGTAAGGATTAGCATCAATCATTGTGTTCTCTTTTCTCTTATTTTACACATAAATCGCACCATGCTATATTTGACACATGTAGGGGCATATTATCAAGGGGCTTTATTTCCGCTCTTTTAGCTTTAAAAGCCAAGAAAGCGGAGATAAAATTATCTCCTATTACCAAGCTGTCGCTAACACCAGTTAGCGACAGCTAATAGGAGATAGCGACCATCTTGGGCCCCGCTTTGCATGTCAGTGATATTTATCACTAATGACATGCAAAGTGGGCGTGCCAAGATGTTAGCGACTGGAAACAGTCGCTAACATCGCTATCTCCTATTACCAACTTTTGGAGATATTCGCGCTAAGCGCGAATATCTCCAAAAGCTAACACCTGCCCTGAGCAGTTCTTAGCCATGTTAACCAATGGGAGGTGGATAACATGGCTAAGAGCATTTGCTCGATAATGCATGAATATCGCTGACTTTTCAGCGATATTCATGCATTGCGGCCGTTTTTTATCGCATTTGCGATAAACCTTGCTAAATGCGGCGATAAATTTTGTCTCTAAACAAGTTAGAGACAAAAATTATCTCTATTGGTTGGTAATATGCCCCGTAGTTTCCTTTTAGGTCTCCATAAATATTTTAGTTACAGCGTTACCTTTAACGTTTATTCTGCAATGTTGACACGTTGATTAGCGTTAGCGTGTGGATCATTATCATTTCACACATGTAGCTTTGCCTATAGGTGAAATTTTAGACAAAATACATTTTGGGGGATTTTTTTTTCCCAGCAAAAGAATTCTTTTTAGAAGAGTTCTCCAAGCAAAAGTTATTTTTGCATTTTTTTCCTACATAATCTGTGATGCTTGATTTGTTACTTATCAGGCATTTGGCCAAAGTCACTGCATCATAAAAGCTGACAAAGGTTTCAAACAAACGTACAGAACAATAACAATCGGTGCTTTATAGCACATCTAACTAATTAGATAAGTTGGTCAACTTTTCACAACAATAATTGCCTACTTTGCATATTTTATACATTTCGAATCAATAATGCTATTGACTGTCAATTAAATGCAGAAAGACATCCGTGGAGCCCTGTTCCAGCCTGGCACTTGATTTTTATGATTAACTGCAGAGTATGCATGGGCGTCCGCAGAAATTTTTCCAGGGGGGGCAAAATGTTAACGTCATCACCATCCTCCGACATGATGTGTGCAAGGTGGGGAACAAGAAACACTGGGGCGCAGGAGGAGCCATGGGGGCCAGGAAGCAGGCCCCATATGATCTCATACACCATAGGGTTGTTGTGCCACAGCCATCTCTTTCTTTCTTTTACCCCCTAGCACCCCAAAACCCATACCCACCCTGAACACTAAAATTACCCCGCCCCCCCAAAACTCATACCCTCCCTGAACCCTAAAATTACAACCCTGTCACCCCAAAACCCATACCCACCCTGAACCCTAAAATTACCCCCTAACCACTGTTCCCACTAACCGGCGCGCGTGGGCGCGCGCGCACGATGGTCCCCCGGAGCGCGCAGTGTCCTGGATTTAGCGCGCACACAGATCGCATCCCTACGAGACAGGTCGTGCCACCGCTTTTCAAACGCGAGCGGCGCGAAATCCAGGCAGGAGGCAGAGTGTTGCAGGCATGCAAAGCCCAATGTGCTCAAAGTGCTTTAGCCCCCCCTCCACACCTCCACCGTCCTGTGTAGATCCCCGGGCTGAGACAGCTTCGCGGGCACACAACAGCCGCCCGAGTACTTCACAGATCTTTAAGAGACCATTTGCACGTAAATGAGCTTTGTCTTTTTTTTCACCCCATCCATTGTTCCGCTCATCAGCTGTTACTTCACCCCCCCCCCCCCCACCCCTGGCGGCCACATTTGCACACGTGAGATTACAATAAAGAGCAGTAGGGAAATGCCTTTCCAGACGTCCGAAAGAGTGAGTATTACCACTTCGCAGAGAGTTCAATAGGTTCCTGATTGAAACAGGTACTGTATCAGCTACGCCTGCAGGTTTCTTCTAAGATTCGTATGAAGATGCTTGTTTCAATTAGAACACGAGGTACAAGGTATAAAATATCTCTCGCGACTGTCTCATGGTGGCACTTGTAAATGCTGACTGTACTGATGCATCCCAGTTGCAATCTCAACTTCATGGCTGGTGACTGAATTCTTGCTGGGCCCTGTTCCAAATCAAGAAATTGTACAGATTAACTTGTAACTTGTATTTGTACACTCATGTAAAGCAAGGGAGGTTGAGTTTTCGACAAACCCTGCATCTAGAAGGCATGGCATGATTGCTTCAAAAATGTGTGTTGCCCCTGTACAAGATGCATATCCTACAGGAAAAAGGTGTCCCTTAATGAACCCCTTACACCGGCTTTATTGCAAAAAAACGACAAGTCAACAAACATACACTGCACAGTACAACTGAGGTGACTGCTGGGCAGTAGGAGTTACTTTCAGGTAAATCACAAAGCCTTCCGTGGAAATGGTCTGTGTTGCAGCCCCGCCATGTTAACAATAGTTCAACACACCTCAAAACCATATATCCCACAAATAGCAATCTTCCATGATTGACTGACTAAAAGTCTACTGTATGTGAGACATGCCCTCAGTTGACGTATCTGTTTCACTGGCATCCATTAAGATTTGACTGAAATGGAAGCTTGGTTGGTTCCATTCAATTCCATCCTCCAAAACTCGCAGCACCCAATGTTTTGAAAGCCCTTCTAACCCTTTATAGAATGCTAATGCAGTGTCTTCTGCCAACTTTAATAAGGCCACCATTGTGAGTACATGGCCCTGAGCGATAGCTGTTAAATCACATTCTTAGCCCCTGCATCTCCACACAGTATACATAGAGTGTGCATTGAAGCATCCCTTCTAACCCAGAGGCGCACGCAGATACAACTTCAAAGGACACTTCCGGTATGCACCCCGTACCTTTCCCGCCTCTCCTCAGCCGCACCAGAGTGGAAGCTGTGGAGATGAGAGTCGGTGTATATTTTGTTTTGTTGGGGAGGGCGGTGAATCCAGAGGTGAAGCCCGTCGCGAGAACAAACATGAACAGTGACGTTTTTAGTCCGGTGTGTTAAAGGAAGTCACGAAAATCTGAACACAATTTTGCTCGTTGGCACCTACGGAACGTAGGAACCGAAGGACTCGCAGGGAAAACACACAGCGGCCAAGGGTTTTAGAAAGAGCTGCAGCCACCGTAAACTAAGATGGCATTTGGAGGATACCGAGCTTGCACCCGGGAGGTCGTAAGATGGGAGACTGATACCGCTGCATCTAGCTTTGACGATCTGCGGAGCCCTCTCGCCGTCCCCACCCCTAAGGTACAGCTCTGCCGGTTTACCCCCTGTACGGAAAGACTGCCATCGAGGTTGTCCTGCCTGCCTGCAACATCGGTACAAGGCCGACACAGCCGGTGGAGGGGGGGCGCCAACTACATGCCTGCGTTGCTGCTGACTGTTTCGCCTCCTCGCCAGACGGCCCGATTTGGGGAAATAGCGGAGGTATGAAGTCTTGGCACCGGTCTTTGTTGCCTCCCGCTCTATGGACTGCTGCTTTGGCGCCTTCAACATGCTTCCTTGACCTATGGACACCGGATCGGACACTACTGCCCCCACTGCCTTGAAATTTTCTCATGGACAGTATGGCTATGACTTTGAAACCGACTGCCCTCCTCCCTCCTGGCTCTCTGGCTCTTTTCCCCCTCTCGTTACCCTCCGCAAAATTTGCTCTGGTTGCTTTTGGAATGTGCTCCCTTGACTTTCTGACTTGGACTCTTATGCTCCCGCCATTTTGTGACTTTCTTCTTTAACTCCCCTGTCCCTGATCCGCCATCTTAATGATCTTTGACCTCTTCCTCTGTCCCAGCTGGGCGACCTTTCTATCGTCTCTCCTGTGCCATGGACCTACTCCTCGTTGTCGATCTTGTTCATCCCTCTGGTCCCTTGCACGTTTTGTTTCATTTTCACCTTCCTCTCCTTATTCTGCCTTCCTTTCCATTTCTTTCCGTTCTCCCCCCTCTTCCTTCCCCTGCCCCTTAGATTGCTATGGTGTGATTACTGTAAAAATGTAAACCTGAGTGAATTTACTATTTGTATATATATAACTCTAACCACTAGTATATGTAGTAGACCTTTGTATTTACTACCATTCCTATGGGATTTTATAGTTTATCCGTTTGTATACCTACTGAGCTATCCACATAGAATACAGTTCTAATATGTATATGGTACACATTTTTGTGACAGGCATATTGACCTTCTGTACTACTTTATGATGAGTCAAAACTGCAACCAGACAAACATCTCTCTCCAGCAGAAATATTATTCATGGGAAACCTCCTTTACCTCGCAATCTCAACAACGACCAGCCTTTGCAAAGCATTCACTACCCCGACTGCGACTTTACCACACGTTACTTTAATCCAGAAGTTGTTACGATGACTTGCTGTAGGGGACTCGTTTTTGGACTGGTGACAAACTATCTCTGATGGGATATCCAGACATTACTCCGTAGATTGCACGTCTAATTGTAAATATGTTATGTAATTGTGTATATATGTGATCTTGTATAGGTTCCAACATTCCCCACCCTATGAACAGTCCTTGAGCCGAGGATCTTCAGTAAAATCTTATTTTGATACCACCATTGGAGTCCTGTGCTTTTCTAAACCCAAAGTGTACTCCCCTGTGTATCCAATTCATGTAATTGCATGTATATCTAAATTGAAAACCTGCCTTAAGACACTTCATGTGGCGCTACATGTGTGGAAATGCACTCTTTTCACTTTTTTAAGAAAAGGTTTGAAGTGATATTTGGCGCAGCAACCACATACGCAGTCTGTTTTCCGGCGCACATAGCCTTAGTTGCAGCGCACAGAGACCTTATACTGCCGCACACAGAGGAAAAAAATTAGAGGGAACATTGCCCCTAACACCCCAAAACCCATACCCACCCTGAACCCTAAAATTACCCCTGGCCCCCAAAACCCATACCCGCCCTGAACCCTAAAATATCCCCCCTGGCACCCATAACCCATACCCACCATGACCCCTAAAATTGTCCCCCTGGCACCCCAAAACCCATACCCACCCTGAACCCTAAAATTATCCCTCTGGCCCCCAATCCCTAACCCACTGTGAACCTTAATATTACTCCCTGGCACCTTAAAACCCACACCCACCCTAAACCCTAAAGTTACCCCCTGGCACCCCAAAAGCTGAACACTACATTCTGATTGTGTATCGCGCCGTCTCTCTGCTCAGGGAGGATCTGCTGGTCCAGATCGGCTTGCCCTGGTCCGGTTCTGCTCGCCCTTCTCTGGAGCTGTTCTGCCTGCCCTGTCCCTCTTTCGGACCCACCGAGCCTGCCTCCATGCACACTGCCTGTACCTACACTGTCTGGCCTGGTTCTTTCTCCTTTGGACTCGCTGTCTTCACTTTTCTGAAGCTGCTCTCCCTCACCCAGACCCCCCCCACTCCCCCTCCATTTGCTCTCTCATCTTCCTTCCTCCCTACTTCTCAGTCTCTCTTTCCCCACTGCTTCTCTCTCTCTTTCTCTCCCCCCTCTTCGTTCACTCTCACCCCCCACCGTATCAGTCTCCCCGACCCCACCAAGTCTTCCTCTGTCCCCCGTCTCTCTTCCTCCTCCTCATGTCTGTGATAGGGAGTCCGGGGCCCTCTCTGAAAATGCGAGCTGGAGGTGACGTTAAGTGTGAAAGCACCAAGGTGTGAAACGGGAGAAGAGGCGGGGAAGGGGTGGGTTGCAGGTAGAGGGTCAAAGGGGGCACTGGCTCTCAGAGAGGTGAGAAGGAGCGTGGAGCAGCCTGGGGGACAAAAACAACACCAGAGCAAGAGGCAGATGCTCCGTGGGGAGCCTGGTGTAAACTGAAGAAACGTACACTTCTTAGCACTACAAAGTGGCCGAAGGGTGCCTTTCACAAGAGCCAAGAACTTGACCGATCCCGAACGAACAGCAGCCACCGGAGAAATCAGCGGTGTCATGAAAACAACAAAGGAGAGAGTGACAGACGACTGCCGCCGAAACCTGGAAGTACAACTTACACCTTTAACAGAAGGCAATTCCTGATGCAAGCACCACACGCCAGAACTATGGGTGGGCGGAATTCGTGTAGTCGTGCTACGCAAAGCTCCGCGAAATGGTAAAAAATTTCAGCGAGCACGCAAAAGTTCAGCGAACACGTGGAATTGCTTGTTCCGCCCATTTGCGATGCTTTTTTTCTGTTTGTGAACGCTGTTTGCGTGCTCTGGGAGAAATATCTTGCGAACATGCATTTTGAAAGCGTGAACAAGCAAACAATTCCGCGAAGCAGAGGATCGTGGAATTTTTGGCAATTCCGCGTTCTCCTCAGAACGCGAAATTACCCAAATTCCACAAATTACGCAAGCGGAACAGAATTTACCGCCCCAGACCTAGCCAGAACACTATAAATATATAAATCTCCCATCAATGCACACCTGAGAGTGAATAAAAAGATGAGCAGCTAACTAAGGCAGTGACTGACAGACGCTAGGCTGGTCCTTTCGTACTGTGCCCTATTGATACTTACTATGCCACCGGTCACTCCAGTGCAGAAGAATTCCTTATTGATTGCTACTCTGACCGCCCCCATGTACCTCACTGTCTTGTGTAGACTAATATGTTTTGTCGGACAAAATGAAAAATATTTTTTTTTAAATCTGTGTTTTAGGTTATGCAGCTACACTGGGAATAGGTTTTTGTGCGCGACACTGACCTTGGAACATCTAATTGGTTCCCTCACAGACCTGAGGTACTTTAAGCACCTGCTGCGCTTCTAGGTTAACCTAATGTTGGATTTGACAAGCAGAAGGCAGCAGAGGGGCCAGTTGAAGCAAGGAAGCCCCTGAGGAGCGCATATTTCCCAACCAGCGGTACAAAAGGGGGTGGTGATGCACGGAGCATTCGAACCAATCAAACACTCACACCCAGTCAACAGATCTGGGTTTAATCCATCACCGTTCTTTAGCCCACTCTGCCACCCCAGTTCAGACATGGCCATATGCAAATCAGTCTGACCCTGTGTCTCATGGGAACAGTCCAGCCCGAACTGCCAAGCCATGCCTTCCCTGGATCGGAAACAAGCTTCCGAGGACCGGTTTCTGGCATTTCAGCTGTCTTCAGCCCGGCTTGCTTGAATCCAGTGGCAAAGTGAGCAAGGGACTCACGTCTGAGCATACCCTGCCAATTTATGGTGAATAAAGTGGTACAGAAGGGGGTGGTGATGGACGGAGCATCTGAACCAACCAAACACTCACACCCAGTCAACAGATCTGGGTTTAATCCATCACCGTTCTTTAGCCCAATCTGCCACCCCAGTTCAGACATCGCCATACGCAAATCAGTCTGACCCTGTGCCTCATGGGAACAGTCCAGCCCGAACTGCCAAGCCATGCCTTCCCTGGAGCGGAAACAAGCCTCCGAGGACCAGTTTCTGGCATTTCAGCCGTCCCCAGCCCGGCTTGCTTGAATCCAGTGGCAAAGTTTGTACTGTATTTCTGGTAATTAGGGAAGGGGATGATACATGAAAAAGAAACAGATGTTTCTACAACCATTTTTACTCTATACCTCACAAATTACATTTACCCCCTTGTACTGGTGTTACTTAACTTGGTTACCTTTATCAAGCTAAGCAATCTTAGAGCACGTATGGCAATTTTAAAATTAGGTCCGAGTGGAAGTTCGAACTGCTTGGTCATCGCTGCCCCACTAACCCCTTGTTTCTGACGTCACCAGATAGTAACTTAGTGCAGGTGAGGAATGCAGACATCTTTTTGGCAGGATGCTACGGAAATATCTTCCCCAGTCTACTCAGGAGCACCTGCTACGCTGAGTTTGTGTTATGTTTTCATACTCATTTCTGTATCATTGCAGGACTCCCCGAGTTTTACTGTTTTCTCTCTCTGACCGTCTCATTTTGATGACAGCGTGGGCTCAGACTCTAGTGCACAGGTTGTGAGACCCTTAAGTGTGTATGAGGCACTGCCCTAGTTTTGGGGCCCGCCAGTGGTGAGAGGTAGCTGAGAAAAGTGGCTCTGCCATCGGCAGCCAGGTGCTTTCCTCACTTTGTATGTCTACGGTTCTCACAAAGGTCTGAACCTCCTGAGGCCACATTCAGCAAACAAGCGCAGCCACAGCATCTTAGTTTAGAGCACAGGGGTAAGGCATGCCCAGCCTTACTCCCCCAAACACACTCTACACTGTGAGTAGAATATGAGGCACTCAGCAGGGATACCTTAACAGCAGGGCCACTGTAATTATGAGGCAGAGAGGGTCACAAAGTGGCAGGGTTGAGTGAATTATGCGTCAAGAAAAAGCAAATTATGTGGCACGTTTTGTGACAGTATAACTTCATTTTGTCATTTTTGAACTTGTTATCACTGTTTGGGCATTAGTTGCACCTCATTAGTACTAGTTAAACACCCAAATATAGCATCAACCTACAGAAAGTTGATCAGTCAACCTTTGCAAAGGACTTTCAACTGCCCGGCAACATGTGTCGCTGCGTTTTTACTAACTAACAAGGATTCTCTCACTAGCACCCTTTAACAGTGACCAAGCCTCCATAACCACTGTCTCTCAGATGCATTGAATTCGTTATATAGCGCTACTCATACCAGTAAAGTATGTCAGAGCACTTTACATCACACACACATTACACAGAGACAATCAATCATACATGTGTAAATCAGTGTATAGGATATGTTACATAAGCCAAAGGGCTAAAAGTGTAGGAGTCACATGTCATCCATACTGGTAGGCAGTATAGTTTAGGAGTGCTTGGTGTGGAGAAGCACAAACCCAGAGTCTTAAAAGAAACAGCATAGTTGAGAGTTTTCTTTAATAATAAGAATCCATTTCTACCCAAATTAACACTTTTTGCAACATTAATCAATGTTCTATACTTAGCAGAGTGTATGCACTTCTATGATGAAAGTTAATACCTCACTATTCTATTTAGGACTTTAAGTTATAAATTGCAAGTAACAAAAGGATGGCTGTTTTAAAAGCAGTAACCTGCTGATCTATTTACATTAAATGCACTCTGTTATCTACTTGGTACACGTTCTTTGCAGTAGGCATATTAACCCTCTGTACTACCTTCACACGAGTCAAAAACATCAACTACACAAAACTCTGATCTTTGGCCAGGAAGAACATTAATCACAGGAGTTATCTTGACTTTTTTGTGAGGCCCCGTAACTGCAAGAGGAAAGGAACATGCAGCAACCAGCAGGTTCTTTTAGAATCATAATTAAGTTGTAAACACGGCGCCCCCAGGAAGCCAGCAGGTACGATGGCACCGTTCGCACCCCCCTAGAGCCGGTCCTGGCAGGGGGGGCAAAGAGGGGCACTCCAGGGGGGGGGGGAGTGCCTCTCCTTGCCCCCCCCCCTGCAGACGCACATGAGAGTATGTTTAGAGAAAGGAACATAGTGTGAAGTGTGAGACGTTACCTGGAATGACCCTCCCTGGGTCTGATGCCAGCTGGCACCGATCACAGAGCTGGCTTTCATTAAAGCATAATTTAAATCAACATTAGCTGCATCATAAGAGCCGGGACTGTTGAAAGAATCCACAGAAAGCTGAAGTAAGCTTATACAAAAACCTACAGATTGCGGTTGTCTAAAATAAGTCATTAATGGGTGTATGGGCGTATCAGTGTTTATCTATCTACATAGCTATGTGTGTTCAGTAAAAAAAACAGTTAAAGTACAGTTATGGTTGAGAATTAAAAACATAAAAATAAAAACACAGCAATTCTTCAGTTATGGTTTAGCACCTTAAGACATAACTCGCACAACAGCCATGCAAATGATAACTCATGCATTAAAATGCAAAGTTTATGACCTCGGTTAATACTGGGTGGTAAGAATTCTGTAAATTCCTGCAAATTCCACAATTTTCCATCACAGAAATATGAGGACAATTCATGAATTTAGCCAAAGGTTCATGTTTGCAGGGTATTCCGCATAAGAAACCTAGGAGTATCCAAGAAAGCCACACCCCCGTGAATTCACCCGTGTCTCGAGGTTTCAGAAATGTGCAGTTTTGAAAGGTTCTCTGGTTGTCGGCTGACCTAAAGCTCGAATAGTGCGGCAATTCACCAAAAAGTGAGAGTTAACTGGGATTTACTCCCTCTCTGCCAAGCCAAATATCTAAACATCTGAATAATCCAAATTTCCTCTCACTTGCCATTAGGATGGAGATGCTCTAGGCCCCGGAGATCAGAAAGATTGTTAGGGCTCTACGTGTGTGTGTGTAAAAAATTGGGTTGTTGGTTGACTGGGAAAGCACTGGTGAACCAACAACCAAAATCCTTCTCAGGGTAATGCACAAGCAAACCTTACATTAGACTGGGTTCACCCCCATGGCAGAGTGCAGTCAGTCTTAACTTTGACGCAATGTGGAAAGGATTTGTGCAACACTTCAAACAGTCAAATAGTGAAAACACACCACAAGAGGGCCCACAACAGATTTAGCATAAATAAAACAAGACAAAAAACAACCACAATCCAGGTAATAGAACTGGAGATATTGAATTTGAAAGTTTGTAATGAAAATAGCACCGAAAAGCACAAAGCACCAATAGGGGATATCTGGTCATGCTGGACCAGGATAGAGTCACAAGTTCAGGTCGACCGTGAACGATCATGGGCCAGCTGCTGGGACCCAGTTAGGCCTGCTGAACAATGTACCTTAAATTCTGGTTGAGGAGCATGTATCCATGTCGAAGAAACACCGTGCAGCCAAAGTGATGCGTCGGGTCCGAGATAAGGTGAGGCTGTAGTGTGAGGTCCTTTTGCATTGCTGTCGCATATCATGTCGACTGGGCTTGCGATACAAAGTCAGGAGATGCAGTGCGCAGCTGGCAATGCGTTGGTTGCAAGAAGCTGTGAGGCTGTGATGTAGAGTCCGCCGTTGTTGTCCTCGAGGTTGTCATCAATGAGAGATGTGAGAACCTGGGCTGTGGATGACCCGCACCCCCAAGCCGATGCGTCAGTTCTGAGGATTGCTGTTGGTGATGCAGAACTTTGCGATGCGTTCAATCACTGCAGCAGCAGCGATACAGTGATTCTGCTTGGGGATGATCTGCTCAGCCAAGGAGATGCATTGGTTCCCCTGGCAAGTACCTTAGGCCCACTTCCGAGGGTCTAAGACTGGGGTGACACCACCTGGCAGGGCAGACCTACAGGTAGCAGAGCCACAGGTGTTATGTCTCTAAGGCTTCACAACAGGAGACCAGCCGACTAGCCCTTGGTGTCACTCTGGGTTCAAGAGATGCAGGTACAGTCCTTCTCACCTAGGTAAGAGGGAAGCAGGTCAGCCCAGCAAAGCAGGAGTCCAGCAGAGTGAAGTTCTTCTGCGCCACAGCAGTCCTTCTTTCTGGCAGAGTATCTACAGGTCCAGAAGTGTACTGAGGTGGTGTCGTCTGAAGTCTTTCTTTTATACACAATTGTGCTTTTGAAGCTTCTAGAGGCATTCCTTTATAGTTCACAGATGTTCTGCTTTCCGTGCCCTGGCTCCAGACTAACTACAGGGGTATGCAGTCCTTTGTGTGAGGACAGGACACAGCCTATTCAGGTGTAAGTGAGGCTCCCCTCCTGCCAGTGATATCCATCTCACCCACAGGTAAGCTCCCATTGTGTGTGTCGGTCTAATAGAAATACACAAAACCCAACTGCCAAGTACACCCAGTCATGTGACCAGAGTCAGGCCGGAGGCATCAAATGGCTAGGGCAAGAAAATGGCAACTTTCTAAAAGTTGTTTATATTTGGGGGTGCACACCTATTATGTTAAAATGTAATCCAATTTTAGAGGGGTTGCTGCAACATGCAAGAGCTGCCAACTCCTGTGGCTAACAAATCCAAATTATAACAGGCAGCCAGGCCTGACTCAGTTGCGCACACTGGCCTGACTCAGTTGCGCATACTGCACATGGTGGTAAAAATACCAACATTTCAACCAATATACTTCAGTATATTGCAGTATTTATTTGTGTTATGTCACACAATATTTGTACTTTTTATCTTTATATTTCAATATTATGTTGTTACATTTCTCAATTCACAAAAATTAACTGTTCATGAAAACATTGTTGATTCACAATTCTCAATACAAAAAAGCATACATTTACAATCTTAATTCTCATTCAGTGTTGGCGCCCAATGCATTTCGGAACTGTTTATGTAATCACGGAACTAACGCGGAAGCTGTCTAGATGCACCTCGGATAACCGGCTATCACAGATAAGGACTGGGGGTTTAAGCAGGAGCTGTCGGTGATTTATAACAAGGATACTGAGTCTATTGAATGGGTACACTGGATGTTGCAGACTGCTTCATATAGAGGAAGATTATCCCCTGAAGAAGGAACTATAAACAGTTCCGAAATGCATGTAATATACTGAAGTATATTGGTTGAAATGTTGGTGTTTTTAACACAATGTGCAGTGTGCGCAACTGAGTCAGGCCGTGCTGCCTTGAACTTTCTAAAAGTGGCATTTGCAGAATTGCAATTTAAAATCCAACTTCACCATAAAATAGGATTTTAAATTCGGATTTAAGAGACATTAAACCTCAGCTAGTTATATCTTACCATTTGGAAATAATTACACTTCTCTAATGTAATACGGTGATCCCAACGGTGACCTATGGGAGATTTAAGACTTGCAGTAGTGAAAAAAAGTTTCTTCTGCCAAGTCAAAATGGCAGTTTAAAATGCACACACAGGCTCTGAACTGGCAGGCCTTAGATGTGTTTAAAGGGCTATGTAAGTGGGTGGCACAATCAGTTCTACAGGACAACTAGTAGCATTTAATTTACAGGCCTTTGGCACTTGTAGTACCAATTTACTAAGGACTTATAAATAAATTAAATATACCAACTGGGCATGAGCCAATATTACCATGTTCAGAGAAGAGAGCACATGCACTTTAGCACTGGTTAGCAGTGGTAAAGTGAACAGAGCCATACGGCTAACAAAAAGAAGGTTAGAAAAAAGAGGAGAGGAAGGCAAAAAACTGACGGGAAGACCACCCTAAGGCTGCCAGGTCTAACAGTGTGAGAGTCTGACCTCGTGGCAGGATAGACCCCAATGCCCTTTTCTTTAACAAAAGAAAATGCTTGGGTGTAGTGGGCTGTTATCCCCGGCAAGGGGTAACTGGGGGTAAACTGGGGGTTTAGGGTTCTGATGCTTTCATAAGGAGCCCCATCTCATATTGGTTTTGTTTTTAAGTTTAATCCTGCTGTCTAGTGGGCTCTATGTCTCCTACGGGACAGAAAGACTGCAGGTCTCATAAGGCCCAATGCCTAGATGGGCCACCCCACCCTTGTCCCATTGTTTTTCAAGAATAAATAATCCCATCCTTTCTGATCCCTCAGGGGCTGGGAGGATGATTGGGTATAAACTCCCTAATAGGCATCGTAGGAGACAAAATTGCCTAAAAGCGGCAAAACTTACTCCTGAAAGCTCCGGCCGTGAGGGGAACGGCGGCGGGGAGCGAACCAGCGAGAGCAGCATCTTCAGTGCCGTGAGGGGAACGGCTGCTGAAACTACACGTCCCAGGTGCCCCAGCAAGCCCCTGCGCACCGGTGATGCCACAGCTAGCTCCCGGAGGCGCTACTTAACAGCAGAGCGCCGAGCGCTCAGGGGGGCCTAAAAGCGGCAAAACTTACTCCTGAAAGCTCCGTCCGTGAGGGGAACGGCGGCGGGGAGCGAACCAGTGAGAGCAGCATCTTCAGTGCAGTGAGGGGAACGGCAGCTGAAACTACACGTCCCAGGTGCCCCAGCAAGCCCCTGCGCACCGGTGATGCCACAGCTCGCGCCCGGAGGCGCTACTTAACAGCAGAGCGCCGAGCGCTCAGGGGGGCCTAAAAGCGGCAAAACTTACTCCTGAAAGCTCCGGCCGTGAGGGGAACGGCGGCGGGGAGCGAACCAGCGAGAGCAGCATCTTCAGTGCCGTGAGGGGAACCGCTGCTGAAACTACACGTCCCAGGTGCTCCAGCAAGCCCCTGCGCACCGGTGACGCCACAGCTAGCGCCCGGAGGTGCTACTTAACAGCAGAGCGCCTCCCGTCCCGCGGGACGCGCGCGGGCGATCGCCGGGCGAAGCCCGGGCAAAGGGCGGGCCCTCTTAGGTCCTCAGAGGCCAGAGGAGGCTGGGCTGGGCCATAGATCTTGGCGCTCACCACAAGGAGTATTATTTTACGTGAGTCCCATTTAAACTTATTCTAGTAAAGTGCTTGTGACTATCTGTTCTGGTATCCTGATTAGCTGTGTAGAAACTATGTCTGTGATGAAGACAAATAAACTTGTACCGGCTATTGGGACAATGGATAATTATCTGGTGAAAAAAGTGACCCAAATCAACACAGAGCGAAGGGCTTCATTGGGTCGAGGGAACCATTGTGATGTTCGCGAAGAGTCGTCCTTCCCAATGGAAAACTTGGTAATAACTGAGAATCTGGATCAAGGCAATGGGGTTACTACAAGTATATCGGCCGACGCACAGGTCCACGCCGAACCCAATGATGAGCGACCTGATATAACTATTGATATTGTAGAAGAGTTACTACCTTCCCTAGGCCAGTTAGATCACGTAGAAAGCCTCAAACTAAACGGGGGGTAAGAACAGTAAAAGAAGAGCAGAGAAAGATCACACAGTTGGAAATACTGCTGTAGATACAACTGATCAGCAGGAAGGGATAACTGCGGTTGGCATAAACATAATCTCGGAGCAATTTGCCTTATTAATCCATTCGATGGAAGATAAGATAGAGGAAAAAATGGCAGAGCTGATGAAACCACTGATTGTCAAATTAGATACCATGGCATCAGAAGTGGTGAGATTGTGTGGCATGTTGGCTACGCACTTGGCCTCTGCCTCTGCTGGAAGATCAATAGCGGTGGATAAGACTCCAGTTGTTGAGGGCCAAGGAGCTGGTAGAGTGCCCCTACAGCAAACAAGCCAGCTATCACCTGTAACTGAGCCACCCCCACCTGTGCTTGTCCCACCAATAACCCGGAACACAAAGGCTATCGTAGATCCAGTGGGAACGCCAGCTCTTATGCATGCAAAGAAAAGTCGCCATGTTAATCTCCCTCCGGATTGTGCACCATATGTAGTTGTTCTCACAAATGTCCCCCCCAACGAGTGTCACATTCTTCAGCCTCAGGAAGAATCACACGATTCATTAAAAAATAAAACAGTATCTTGGCTGAGCAAAAACTGCGGATTCCCAGTTACATATGCTGATCAAATTTTGTCAACAAGGAGGGTCAGCTGGGTTGGAACCTCCAAAAAGACAATGAAAGGAGACTGTATCATTGTCAACTTTAAACACCCACAACATGTGGCTACAGTCCTACTAAGAGCGGCCTCTTTAGTTTACACAGTGAACAGTATATGTGTACGCCCGCTTGGTTATTTCTATACTCACCTGATCAAAGCCCCATTGAATCCTGGGTCACCTAGCCCATTTGTTCCTAATCAGCCGCTGACTCCGAATGGAGCATATCAGTACAATTTTGGTAATCAATGTGGAGGGTTCAACATTGTAACACATAATAGATATGATACACTCTCAGGTTTAGAGTCCTGTGATTGACTTGAGGAATCGGTGGGTCAGGGAACTGATAGCCTGGAGGAGGTAGTGGGATGTACAGAGATATCATGTGCAAAAAGGGGGGAAAACAATGTAATTTCATGGAATATTGCGGGCCTAGGTTCCAAGATGGTGGATTGTAATTGGATCAAGTATATCAAGCAGTATCAAATTATATGTCTGCAGGAGACGTGGTCTATTGAATGCAATCACTTTCTGGAAGGGTACAAGACTTTTTACTTCCCGGCAATGGCAACTACTAGAGGTAGACCAAAGGGGGGAATGGTCACGTTTATCTCTGTTGCATTATCTAGCAAAGTTCTCAGAGTTCCAACTTGTAATACTGGTATCATTGGTCTAGTCCTAATGGGGGATACCTGTACGGCCGGTGTGATAAACTTTTATAATGCTATTAATTCTAGTTCTGTTCCCAGTCAGATAGTAGCATTGAATGTTTTTATTAGCAGCTCTATGAAGAACTGTTTGCACAATCTATTAATTATGGGGGACTTTAATGTTCACCCTTGCGGAGACCCCTCTCTAAATGTATCAGGGACCTTCACTGTGTACAGTTTGATGGTTTTCACCTTGAACACACTATCGAGGGGGAATATTTAAATGATATGCTTAATGATCTGGATCTAACAGCGACAATGGCCCTGGTGGACCCCACTATGTTGATACCGACCTTTAAGGGTCATGGGAGGGGAACCTTCATCGATTATGTTTTTTTAACATCACCAATGCAGTCCTTTGTGGACTCCTTCATTATTGATGACAGCAAATTTAGTGACCACAACCCATTGACTGTGCATATGAGGGGTCCACTGATAGCCAAGAATGGGCAGAATTACACTTCAGGGAGGGTGACCACGACAGATGGGAGAAGGCGATTGAGATGGTCTATGATCACTCCAGATCTTCTGTACAAAGAGATTAAAGTCGCATTTGTAGATGAGATCATGGTCTGCATGCAGGAAGGCGCACAGTCAAATAATATTCTTAGCGCTTTCCAAAACCTAACAGTCAATCAATCAATCAATCAATCAAAGCATTTATATAGCGCACTACTCACCCGGAGGTCTCAAGGTGCTGGGGGGAGGGGGTCCGCTACTGCTCGAACAGCCAGGTCTTGAGCTGCTTCCTGAAGGCGAGGCGGTCCAGGGTCAGGCGGAGGTGGGTTGGAAGGGAGTTCCAAGTCTTGGCGGCCAAGTAGGAGAAGGACATTCCTCCTGTGGGGGCTCTTCGGATGCGGGGGACGGCGGCGAGGGCGTGGCTGGTCGATCGAAGCTGGCGTTTGGGAGCGTAGAAGTTGAGGCGGCTGTTGAGGTATTCTGGGCCTTGGTTGTGAAGGGCTTTGTGTGCGTGAGTGAGGACCAGGAAGGTGATTCTCTTGTTGACCGGGAGCCAGTGTAGGTCTCTCAGGTGTCCGGAGATGTGGCTGCGGCGGGGGATGTCCAGGATGAGTCGCGCTGAGGTGTTCTGGATCCGCTGGAGTCTCTTCTGGAGTTTGGCGGTGGTTCCGGCGTAGAGGGAGTAGCCGTAGTCCAGACGGCTGGTGACGAGGGCCTGGGTGACCATCTTCCTGGTCTCGGTGGGGATCCATCGGAAGATCTTACGTAGCATGCGCAGGATGTTGAAGCACGACGAGGAGACGGCGTTGACTTGTCTGGTCATGGAGAGGGAGGAGTCCAGGATGAAGCCCAGGTTGCGTGCGTGGTCTGTGGGTTTGGGTGCGCTGCCCAGGGCGGGGGGCCACCAGGAGTCGTCCCAGGCGGAGGGTGATGATCCCAGGATGAGGACTTCCGTCTTGTCCGAGTTCAGTTTCAGGCGGCTGTTCGACATCCATTTGGCTACTTCTGTCATCCCTTCGTGCAGGTTGGCTCTGGCGGTGGCGGGGTCGTTGGTGAGGGAGAGGATCAGCTGGGTGTCGTCGGCGTAGGAGATGATGTTGAGGTTGTGCTGGTGTGCGATGGCTGCGAGGGGGCTCATGTAGACGTTGAAGAGTGTTGGGCTGAGCGAAGAGCCTTGAGGAACGCCGCAGATGACTTCGGTGGCCTCCGATCTGAACGGGGGGAGGCGGACTCTCTGTGTCCTTCCGGCGAGGAAGGAGATGATCCACTCCAGTGCCTTCTCCTGGATTCCGACATTGCTGAGGCGCTGCACTAGGGTACGGTGGCAGACAGTGTTGAAGGCCGCGGAGAGGTCCAGGAGGATGAGGGACGCTGTTTCTCCGTTGTCGAGCAGGGCTCGGATGTCATCGGTAGCTGCGATCAGGGCGGTCTCGGTGCTGTGGTTGGCCCGGAAGCCAGACTGTGAGAGGTCGAGGGAGCCGTTCGTCTCGAGGATGGCGGCCAGTTGCTTGTTGACGGTCTTCTCGATGACTTTTGCCGGAAACGGGAGCAGCGAGATGGGGCGGTAGTTCTTGAGGTCGGTGGGGTCGGCTGATGGTTTCTTAAGTAGAGCGTTGAGTTCGGCGTGCTTCCAGCTCTCCGGGAAAGTGGCGGTGTCGAAGGAGGTTTTGATGATGTCCCACAGTCAAGGTCTCAAAGCTGTTATCAGCTCCTGCTAAAAAGATGATGACCGAGGGACCTAAATGGTTTAACCATGAATGTTCAAAAGCAGCCAGAAATTTAAAACTAGCTCTGGCTGCTAAACCAAGAATAAAGGCGAATGTACAGCTAAGCCGGAAGAATTATAAAATTATTACCGCCAGACATAAGGACTCACTTAGGAAAGAGGCCTGGAGCGAGATTCTTGATCCCACAACCCTGCAGTGTAGTACTAAATTCTGGGCTCTGATGAGGAAACCTTTCCTGTCCGAGGTGCAAGGTGATGGTTTAGTATGCTACATATCTATGGACGACTGGGAAGAGCATTTTAGGAAATTGTATTGTTGCTCGCCAGATGGGTCTTATCATACCCCCCCCTCTAGTTAGTGGTGGTGAAATGATTAGTTTTAATAGAGGAGAGGTTGTTAAGGGTATCGTTGGATTAACACCCGGGAAAGCCCCTGGACCTGATGGGATTCCACCGGACTTATTCAAGTCAGAGCCAAATTTTTGGGCACCAATATTAGAGTCTGTTTTTAATGCTGCTGTGAAAGATGGTTGTCCACAATCATGGGGTGTTTCTACAATCGTCCCGGTTTTTAAAAAGGGGGACAAGGGAAGCCCACATTGTTACAGACCCATCTCATTAATAGACTCCATGGTAAAAATTGTGGGGAGAATGGTACTGCAGAGATTATTTGATTGGGCAGAGGAACAAAACATCATGTCCATTGCTCAATACGGATTCTGTAAAGGCCGTTCCACAATAACCCAGTGCCTGAATCTTTTTCTAATACTTAACAAGTACACTGTAGCAAAAAGGGGCACCATCCATCTCGCCTTCATGGATCTGTCCTCAGCCTTCGACTGTGTCAACAGGGGAAGGCTGTGGCAGTCCATGAGGGAGAAGGGGGTGGATGATGGTCTGGTAGGTTTCTTGGCTGATTTGCACAACAATACCAGAGCTAATGTGAGATATTCTCAAGACCTGCGGGTAACGAATAATTTTAATATCGGAAAGGGTGTTCGACAAGGATGCATCTTGGCGCCCTTCCTTTTTAATTTTTACATTAATGAACTAGATAACGTGCTTCAGAAAGTTCAGGCAGATTGCCCGAGAGTTGGAAGGCGGGGAATTCCGATCCTTCTGTATGCAGATGATGCAGTTTTAATTTCGCGAACTGAAAAAGGTCTGCAATCCTTGTTAAACGCTTTTAACCTGTTTATGACAGATAGAGATCTCTTGGTGAACAACTCAAAATCATTTGTTATGCAAGTAGGCCAGCCTTTAAAAAGATCTTTTATTTTCAGAATTGGTGAAGCTGTAATCCCATCAACAAAGACGTTTTCTTATCTTGGGGTTCTTTTTGACACTAAACTCAACTGGCCCCCTCATCTTGCAAAAAAAGGGGAGATGTTGTGCGGGTTAATGCCTCCATTTTTAACTTTGCTACAAAATTGGGGCAAAAACCCATTTGTGCCATGCTGAAATTGTATAATGCTAAATCAGTGGCAACTGTCATGTATGGGAGTGAAATCTGGGGGTATCTTGGTGGTGAGCAGCTGCAGATCGCTGAAAATTGTTTCCTGAAGCGTCTTTTGTGTGTTCCGGTAGGCACTGCCAATTTCTCTGTACATGAAGAGTTGGGGATTCAATATTTAAGTGACCTGTTCTCCCTACGGCCTTTGATCTGCTGGCTAAGAATGTGGTTGAATCAGGATATTCCACTAACGCATCTGATTGCGAGGGACTTTCTCTGTCAAGATAATGTAATGTGCACCCCCTGGTTGAAATAGCCGAAGTCTAATTTTGCTAGGTTGGGTCGCCCGGACCTGTTTGAATATCCAAATAAAATCACAAGAGGGGATCTGGAGCTAATCAATCGGGCCTTCCTCCTGGATAGGAGGATGCAGAGAGAGGAAGTGGAGCTCCAGAAACAAAGTGTGAGGAAATGTGCCATGCTAAAAACTTGTGAAACTATAGAACCGTACCTGGCTGGCTCATTGACCTCCCATGAAAAATATCTCCTAACAAGGTTCAGGCTAAATATATTTCATCATCCGCTGATCAGACCAAAATCAGACACTTTTAATAAATTGACAGCTCCCTGTGGCTGCGACGGAAAGTCTCCACAGGATATGCTGCATTTTATTTTTTTATGTAAGTTTTATGAATTCCCACGCAAGCGTTATCTAGTATCACTTTTAAAAAAACTGAATTTTTTACAAATCAGACCGGCGTTAATGTACTTACAACTTTTTTTTTTTTTTTAAATGTTATTAAGGTTTTTTCACATTTTTTTCCATGTTATCCATTACATATTACAGCACAAAAAGAGAGAGAAATAGAACAAGGGGAAAAAAGAAAAAAAAGAGTATTTTAAACATCAAAGTCATACAGATATCAATAACAAAAACCAGTTACGTGTATTTTTCTCGTCCTAAAATCGATTTTAAAACAAGGAGCATAAGAATAACAAAGATTGTATAGCCCCTTTTGACACATGTGTTCTCTAAACTACTCTCTATTTGACCTATTTTTCCATTGGTCGATTGGTAGCCAAATCCTTACCCCCAGTTCTCTTGCTCTTCTGCCCTTCCTTTCATATATAGCTTTCTCCAAATTATACGTAGAGAGTAGCCTTGCAATCCAGGTTTGAAATGTCGGTGGCACCCTGTCCAGCCATGCCCTTGCAATTTCAATTCGGAATATCGCAGTTACCATAAATAAAAATTCTCTAGAGTCTCTCACTACACCTGTCGAGACACCTAAGATTATTAATTCGTCTGTTAATTTGACCTTAATTCCTAGTGTGTTCTCCAAAAATTCCTCAATTGCCCCTTTTAGTGTATGTAGTTGTGGACATTGCGCAAACATATGTACAATATCTGCCTCTCTCGCATCACACCGAGGGCAGGTAGTCCCAGTATCTCCCCCCCACTGTGCAATTCTGGCCGGGGTGTGATACAGTGAGTACACTGTTTTATAATGCTGAGATTGCAATGTCGCCGAGCATAACACTGTTCATCCGAGGTCTATAGATGTCTGTAATCCCTCCATTGTAGAGCCCACCTTATCTATCCATTTACTGCCATATTTTTCTCTATCATCATTTTTCAAACAGTACATCTCTGCATACAGCTTATGAATTGTACTGTGTAAACTCTTTTCAAGGTAATCTAATATTCTACATTGATTAAATCCAATCAAGCCACCCCTTTTGTTTGCCAGGAAGCTTCTTATCTGCAGATACTTAAAGAAGCTATTGCCCGATATCCCGTGCTTCCTTTGCAAATCCTGAAATTGCATGACCACCCCCGCTGTATCCAGTAAATCCCCTATCTTCCTGATCCCCTTATTATCCCAATTCTTCATGGTTAAATCCCGGAATATTTCCACAGGGAGTGAGCGGTTTGTGTACAACCTGGTGTAAAAGCTGTATCTGCCTATGCCAAGTTTTTTAGCCACCATGTTCCATACATTATATACCGCCCGTAGTGTCTTAAACCTGGTATGTTTAAAGTAATTGTAGTCGATCGTGTTTAACAAACCATTCACAGCCTCCCCCCCCACCAATACCCTGTATGTATTGATAAGTCCTGTGTTGCTATCTTGTTGCTCGAGGTCTCCTCCACCCAAGAGCCCCTGTGCGTACTGTAAGACAGTTGCCAAATAATAAAGTCTAAAATCCGGGGCCCCCCATCCCCCTTTCTCCCTAGGTAATACCATATATCTGTACGCTCTTCTAGTCTTCCCTTGAGCCCATATCAATCTATTAGGTACTGCTTCTAGTTTCCTAAACCATATCTGATCAAAAAATAATGGTATCACTCTAAAAATATACAAAAATTTTGGAAACTTAATCATTTTAATGACATTTATCCTACCCATTAATGTCAAGTGGAGATTGTGAATCCTTTCTGTGTTTCTTTTTACCTTGGATAATAATGGTGTCATGTTAAGCCCTACGAGCTTATCTAGTTCCGTAGTCACTTTTATCCCGAGATATGTGGCTTCAGGTACCACTCTAATATCACGATATGTTGTATAGCTATTCTGCACGATCTGTGTCTTACTTTTATTAATTGAGTATCCAGCTATCTCCCCAAAGTTCAATGCCTCTTGCTCAATTTCCAAAATCGCTCCCCCAGGTCTAGGTGTTATGATAGCCACATCGTCTGCGAATGCAAAAAGCTTATAGTCCGTCCCTTGTAGCCTGACTGGGTGGATATTATTGTTACTTGTAAGTTTCCTCAGGAAGGGATCTAAATATAAAGCGAACAGCAATGGGGAGGCTGGGCAACCCTGTCTCGTCCCGCGTCTTATCTGAACTGCTTTTGTATAGCTCCTATTTATTCTCACTCTAGCTGTTGGTTGAGCATAGAGAGCCTGGATTGCCTTAATGTAGCTCTCACCTATCCCAAACCAAACCATAACCCTCCACAAATAGTCCCAGGAGACCCTGTCAAAAGCCTTCTCGGCATCCAGAAATATGGCAGCGACAGGGTCTCCTGCGACCTCCGCGGCATCCAGAATGGTAATCATCTGCCTAGTGTGTTGGGTAGTTCCTTTCCCAGGAATAAAACCATGTTGGGAGGCGATAACTAGTCCCTCAATCACCTTACTCAGTCTTTGTGCGAGTGATTTAGAGAATATTTTGGCATCAGCATTTAGCAAGGTGATTGGTCTATAAGACCCTGGCTCTAATGGTGACTTATCCTTCTTTAGAATCACTATAATATCGCCACCTGCCCATGAATGTGGTATTGATCTACCGCTCTGTGCCTGCTTAAGGGTTCCCACCATGTTTCCTCCCAGTGTGTCCCAAAATATCCTATAGAATTCTGCTGGTATTTGATCAGGCCCTGCAGCCTTCCCTGCTGGTAGAGAGTTCACCGCATCCCTTACTTCTTGTAATGTCAAGGGGAGATCTAATTTCTCTTTATCATCTATGCTTAATGTGCCATGTGGAATATCTGCCAAGTAATTTGAAATCTCCAAATCTGTATTGCTTAAGTTCTGTTCGTAGAGATTCCCGTAGAAATTCCTAAAAACCTCCTGTATTTCCTCTGGTTTATTGACTACATTTCCTGAGCGATCTCTAATTTCCTTTATCTCCCCCGCAGCCAAGTTTTGCCGAGTCCGAATGGCTAGGAGGTGGCCTACTCTTTCATTAAATTCGTAACACTTCTCCTTTTTAGCTAAAAAGTTACCTGCCGCCTTCTGGGCCAAACTCTCCCCTGCCTGTGCTTTGTTCAATTCTATCTCCAGCAGTATCTCCTCTATTGGTTCTTCTTTAGTTATGGCCAAGACTAGCCGCTCTACTAGTCCCTCCAGATATCTCATTCTATTATCCATACTGATTTTTTCCTTCTTGCTCCGCAGAAGCGTGTAGCTTAAGGTTTCCCCCCTAACTCTAGCCTTGAAAGCGTCCCAAACCATATTAATGGGAGCTGAGTTCCTATTAATCTCCCAAAATTGAGGGATCCATTCCTGCATATGCCTAATATATCCTGGCTCCCTCAATAATCCTCTCTCAAATGTCCAAATGGTTTTTTTTCCAGCTCCCCTATTTTTCAAAGGAAGCCTTAAGATCAGTGGGTTATGGTCCGATACTAGCCTAGGCAATCTTTCTATCTGTGAACCACTTAGGCATGATCTTGAAATAAAGAAGTAGTCTAATCTTGCTACCATTCTGTGTGGGGCTGAATAATACGTGCTCCCTGTCCCTATTGGATTCTTTTTTGCCCACACATCCTCCAGAGCGTTGTGTGACACCATATTATAGATATCCTTGCACACTTTCCTCTTTCGGCCGACACACTCTCCTCTTTTCAAGAATCCTGTCCCATCCAGCCCATTGACATTAAAATCCCCGCAGCATATTATCGGCTCTGGACACAGTGCTAGTTCTGTATCTAAATACTCAAACAATCCGGGCTCATCATCATTTGAACCATATACAGATGCAATTGTGAAGCAACCGGCCCCGGTCTGTGCCTCCACAACAACCCATCTTCCCTCCTGATCCTCCTTTTTTCTTTTAAGTTGAACAGAGCCTTTCTTTACTAATATGGCAACCCCACGTGTTCTGGTTTCTTGTTTTGTATTTGCGATCACTTCAAACCCCATCTGATCAAGCAGAAATGTTTCTTTTCCTGCAATGTGTGTCTCCTGCAGACATATTATTTCTGCCTTAACCAATCTCAACATCGCAGCTACTTTCTGCCTTTTTACTCCGTTATTCAACCCACATGTATTCAAAGAGATAAACCTTAATGCCATTTGTCTTTTCTAGCTTTTCCTACTTTTCTCATGCCTAAGATCCTGTTGCTCCCGTTTCGTATTCTATTAGTTATACATTCTCCTTTCTTCCAATTTGAGTAATTTTGACTCTTTTGTGCTGTATTTTTACAGTGTCCCATCACCCCCCGGTGCTCCCCACCCTCCACCCCTCCACCCTCCCTGACCCTTCCCCCCACTCCCACTGCTCCCACCCCCTCCCCCTTCTACAAGCAACTAGGTCACTCATGACCTATGTGTGGCTGCTGTGTGCTGTAGGGTCGCCTCTCTCTCCTCCCCTCCCTCCTATTCGTCCAAACCCCCGCTATGTTAAAGCCTAGCTACTACCTTATACCTTTTACCTTATACCTTTTAGACCTTCTATTTCTTTCCTCTCCCCTTACTCAACTCAGTAAGTTCTGAGAGATATTCTCCTGCCTTTATTTCTGAAAAAAACATCCTCGTAGCTCCACCTACAATAATTTTTAACTTTGCCGGAAACATCAGATAAGCCTCTGCACCTTGTCTCTGGAAGGGTGCGATTAGCTGCCTAAGTCTCCAAAGCCTCTCCACAGTGACGTGGCAAAAATCTGGTCGGGCAAAAAAAGTGACTCCCTGTGAGTTTTTTTTTAAATCTGGTCTGGCTTTTTCAATGATTTCTTGCCTTGCCAGAAAATTCCCCAAAAATACCAGCATAGCTCTGGGCAAGTTATCCTGTCTACCATCTCGTTTCTTTTTAACAAACAGTGGATATCTGTGCGCCCTTTGCACCTCTAACTCCCATTGCCATTGAGCTTCCGGGAAAGCATCTTTCAGTAACTTGATGACAAAACCTCTTGGGTCCTGCCCCTCCACTCCTTCCTCTAGCCCCAAAAGTCTCACGTTATTACGCCTCTGGCGATTTTCAGAGTCCTCGACTTTCCACTGCAAGTCCTCTGTTATTTTTGATTGGTCCAGCTTAAATGCCTGCCAGTCTGTGACCTCCTCCTCCAGTCTGCCCGTTCTTTCTTCTACTTGAACCACTCGCTCTTCAACCTCCTCATACTTTTTATTCATTCTTCTTATTGACGCCTGTAGTTCCTTGGTATCATGTATTGCTCTCCGGCTCTCTATTCTAGCTTCAGACTGCATTTGTTTTAGTGTGTCATACATCATGTCCATTGTAATCTGCTGTGTCTTCCTGCTTTCCCCCCCTCCTATGACTCCCAACTCTCCTTGCACGCCCTCCTGATACATGCTGGAAGTAGCTGAGTAGTCCCATGAGAGTTTCTTGGTGGTCTTATCTGGGAAGCCTCCCCCTCCACCTCCTCCTCCTTGTCTTGCCAAAGGTCTCCTTCTTTTCTGTGTGGTTTTGGCCCACGCCCCATGACTCTCTTCCATATCGGAGCTGCTTTCCCCGGAAATTCCATCATCCTCCTCTTCACTCGAAGTGGTGTCTGTGCCTTCAATCACAGAGTAAAATTCACCTTCCCGGTCTCTCTGTGAGTCGAGGCTCATTAGACTCCCCCATTCAGAGTCCTGAGCCAGAGTAGTTTTTTAAATTATTTCTCCCTCAACCTCGAGCAGCGCATCCATCATCTGGGCAATGTTAGAGCTCCCTGCCACGCTCGTTGCACCGCTTTCAAGTGGCTCTGTTCCCCCTCTCACCTGTTGCGGCTGATCGGTGCTCGCGTTCACAGTCTCACCCGCTTCTACCAGCTCTGCTGACTCTACGCCTGCAGCGGCAGCAGTGGCTGGATTTCGTGGTTGCTCAGCAACGGCGACGCTTACGTCCTCGAGGACGGCACCGGCTCCCGCTGTGTTCGCGTCTCTGCCGGCGTCTTCAATCATGTCGGTGTTTTCTCCTGGGGGATCTTTTGCCGAGTTCCGCGCCACTAAGGGTCTTGCGCCGAACGATTCAGATAAGGTAGGCTGTCTGTAGCTGGAGTCTTTCTGCTCCTTGGCCATAGCTGATCTGCTGTTTCTTGGCAATGTATTGTTACTGTCTTTGTTCTGCGCTTGAACTGTCAGCTGTGCATCGCTCTTAAGTGCAATCGCTTGCCCTTGTTTATTTGCAGGCTTCTTTTCTTTCTCTGCTTTTTTTTGGTAAGCTCTTTGAGGGGCACTCGTTGCAGGGTTTGCTCGTTTAGCAACTGGGAAAATTTTCGGAGTGGTGCCCGTTCCTGAAAGTTTGGATGCACTCCCTGCTGTGCTGCTTGCTGTAGGCGCTGATCTGTCTTTTTCTTTTTCACCTCTGTTTCTTTGCGACATTTTTTGCAAGATTGCACCAAGCAGCCTCCCAGTATATTTTAATAGTTTTAAGCACTGATAGAGCTTGTGTCTTGAGGCTTAGTCCGACTGTAGAGCCTTCTCCTCTGGTACTATCAGCGATCCACAGGAGTAGCCGCATTCCCAGCCCTACATTAACCTCGCCTACTGCTTAGCTGGTATTTTTCCTCCTTCCTCAAGTCCGGAGAGAGAGTATCATGCGACCGCTCTCTACAGCGCACTGGCGGCCATCTTGCCCCTCTCGGAGTGGTTGTACTTGCACTTTATATGACATGCACATTTATTTGTGACATGATTTTATTGTATGTGTACTTTTTATGGTTTGCAATATAACCGAAATAAAGTTTTATTGATGATAGTGCTGAGGACTTTAAGGTTGAGGTTAGGACCAGATGCCTGGACAGCCAGTCTCACCACATTCTTATTTTTTGTTTATCAGGTTGTTTTTTTTAAACAAATAATAATCTTTCTGCCCCCTGGGGAGCAGAAAGATTACTTGGCCCATTAAGGGGTGGAGGTACAACCTCATATCTGGGTGGGTTGCCCCAACCCTTCTGTTTGTTTAATACATTTCCCTTGGTGTCTAGTGCACTTTTCTTCAGGGGCAGATTGAGGGTAACCCTCCAATTTACTTTTGAGATGGAGCAGAAAGACTTCCAGGCCCATTATTTGGCGGGGGCACGATCTAATGCCAGGGCAAGGGAGAAGCACACAGGTGAGAAAGCAACACAGGGAAAAGATTTTGGGGCAAGCACAACATGAAGGGAATGAGTAGAAGCAAAAGAGAGTGCAGCCAGGGGAGAGTAGTACATAAGGGCGATAGGTGAAAAGACATGTACTCTCATGAAGTGCTTAACCCAAAAGAAAAAGAATAGTGTTGAAAAGCAAACAGTGGAAGGACACAAGTAATGTATTCAGTGTCCAGGCTCCTGGGTAGGGACAAAGACAAGAAGAGGATGAAAAGCCGACAGTGAAGTGTCGTAGGGCGGAATACCATAGAGTGGAGTGTCCTAAAGTGGAGTGATATAGAGTGGAGTGTCATAGAGTGGAGTAGTGGCATAGAGTGGAGTGGTGATGTAGAGTGGAGTAGTGATGTACAGTGGCATAGAGTGGAGTGGCATAGAGTTGATTGGCGTACAGTGTTGCAGAGTTAAATGGAGTGGAGTAGAAAGGAGTGGCATAGAGTGGAGTATAGTTTGCTAGAGTGGAGTGGCGAGGCATTGAGTGGCGTTGAGTGGAGTGGCCTAGAGTGCAGTGGCCTAGAGTGGTGCAGCATGGAGTGGCAAAGAGAGAAGTGTCATGGAGTGGAATGGAGTGGTGTAGAGTGAAGTGGAGTAGAGTGTCATAGATTGGAGTAAGGTGGCATGGAGTGTCGTAGAGTGGAGTGGCACTGAATGGAGTGTTGTGGGATGCCGTAAAGTAGAGTGGTATAGAGAGGAGTAGAAAAGAGTAGAGTACAATGTCAAAGTGGAGTGCTATGAGAGAAGTGTCAGTTTAGTGGAGTGGAATATAGTGTAATGAAGTAGCATGGAGAGGAGTGGTGTAGAGTGAAGTGGCATGTCGTAAAGTGGAGTGGTGTAGAGTGTCATAGAGTAGAATGGAGTAGGATGCCTTAAAGTGAATTGGTGTAGAGTGTTGTAGTGTTGAGTGGCCTGGAGTGGCCTCGAGTGAAGTGGCATAGAGTGAAGTAGAGTGTGCTAGTGTGGAGTATGTACGTGACTCCGTGTCAACTTACTACAGGACTGTATGGTAGCACACTACCATTACAGACAACACATTTTCAATAGAAATTACCATTACATTCGGACAGACATACAGTTTTACTGATAAATCCATACAGAGGACAAATAGTAATGTGTGGAAATCAGCATTGCCTAGCGTATTGATTTGTTTTGATCATATTAAAATATTTCTTTCCATCACAATTCAGATTTATAAAAAATGTGCTTCACTTGATCTTTCCTAATTCTGATATATTCTGAAATGTTTGTACAGCTCATTTACTGGTATTAAAATATTGTTGTGTGCTAGAAAACAAATAACATCCTACAGCCTTTCCTTTCCCACCCCCTTTACCCAGCAAGATTGTCACGTAAATCCTCTTACTTTGCTGTCAGAGACAGAAAAAAACCCACCAATCTGCCTCAGAAGACAGAGCCTAACATTTGACCTCTGTCTTTGAATACACAGCAATTATGACAAGATAAAAACAGGATTTAAAGGTTTGTTTATTGCTCATTCACTTCTGAACTCAGGCATGGTTATTTAGGGGTGCTTCAGCACTGCCCTACTTCAGGGCTATGGCCAGGGTGTAAACTTGAGGGGAAGGATTGTGCTATTAGTAAAATGCACTGACCAAAATGAACAAACTCATAGACAGAATATTTTTCCTCACAGATATGGGAGATTGATGACCTGGTAGTGACAGAGGTAGGTAGAATCAGTCAAGCAGAAAAATTGGAAGCAGGAAACTTTTTCCAAAGAAATAAAACATAATTACTGCTGTGGACTCGCATGCAAGGGAGACAGCTGAAAACACATGTACTCTTGTGGAGTGCCTCACAACACAGAAAAAAATTCCCAGAAAGTGAACACTTGTGTCGAAGAGGTGGTAAAGAGGCTATGCTCCACAGGGACAAAGACATGATGGACAGTCTAAAACAAATAAAGCCAACAAATACAAAACAAGGAAATGTGAGTTACAAACACAAAGTCAATGGTAAGCAATGGGTGTAATGCTGTCCTAGGAAAACTTTCAGCATGTGGACCTAAAAAGTTGTTTCATTGAAGGTTTTGAGGGGGTAAAACAAGGAACATGGCAGTATGCACATTTTTTTAAAGATTTCGGTAAACACAACTCACTTCATATATTTTTTAAATTTATTTTAAAAGTTTTATATAGCGCTAGCTTGACCCGTAGGTATCAGAGCGCTTTACATATACACAGTAAGCAGCAGTAGGACATTACATTACATAGTAGACAGCAGTAAGGAAGCAAACCACAGAAAATAAATAAATATGCAGTGCAGCGGAGGGGGAGAGAGCAATAAAAGAAAAGGCGAGAGTGACAAAGTCCGGTCACCCACTATCCTTGAATGTCCAGAGAGAGAGAGGAAACAACTCGGATAAAAAAGACTAGGTTAGTTGACGTTGGTCATGAAAGTATTTGTTTAGGATATGGAGTTTCAGGTCCCTTTTAAAACAGAAGAAGGAGGGGTTGCATCTGAGGACTCCAGGGAGAGCGTTCCATATCCTGGGAGCGTTGCCAGAAAACGATCGGTATTGGGTGGTTTTCTTTTTCAATTTTGAAGGAATAAGAAGGAGTGAGTTGAAGCTTCTTAGTGTTCTGGATTGACCTGCTCTACCCAGTCTGTTATTAAGGTAGTTGGGGTCAGGAGAGTGAAGGGTTTTGTGTGTGATGCAGGCCAATTAATTATAAATATAGTCTATTCTTAATTACTTCCAATTGTATCAGTCATGGGTACCAGGTCATGGGATCACAGTGTAGTTCAGGGAGAAGCTAGAAGGAGAATCTGTGTATCCTGAGTTGAGACTTGGTAACTCGGCCACAGGGCACATCCCCTTCCTATATTTAATTTAAGGATATTTCGCTATGTGATAGGTCACAAGTCATGCCACACAACCGCTTCAACACGCCATGATAAAGAGGTACAGGATTTGACAACTGTCCCACTCTTCCAGTTGTGTTCTAGTCTAGTGCAGCAATACGACACCAAGTCTAATTTTACAATTGTCACTTATGGGTACGAAGAGACTTGCATTAAATCACCTAAAATTGCTTTGCTTTGTAAGCATGTGGCGCAAGATTAAGACATATCAGAAAAGAGGCAGGGGATCAGAACATACAGCACGTACAGAATAAATACTTGTAAAATATTTTTTGAAAAGTGCAAACCAAATATTCCCAGTGGTTGAAAAATGAGTGCGATGAATGGCCCACCCCTGGTGTTCTTGGTTTTCAAGGACACCTTGTATGGCCACCATAAGGTTTTGCTTACAATAGGGACACAGTCGTCATGGAGCTGTGTTTCAGAGATGAACAGAATGTGAAAGACATTCAGCCCATGCCTACACAGAAACACCATGTCACTAGGATGGTATGCCTGTTGTGAATGTACTAACTGTGTTTCACAAGGCATCTAGCATTGATTGGGAGGCAGAATGTGAACCTATTAAAGACCTGGCTCTTCGACTGAACTGCAGATTCCCAATCCTCCCTCCCCCTCTGGATATTTCCCCACCCCCTCGTGTCTCACGGGTGAGTAGTCGCAGTTTATAAAAAACCTGATTGATTGACTAACAGTAAATATAAATGAAAGATTCCTAAGGTTCAGGTTTCATGGAGCAGTAAGGGTGCTGGTGCATTCATGAAAAGATAAGATATTTGTCTGGAGGAATAGGAAGAATCTTGTTCTGTGTCCTGTGGTTGGGGAGGTGGATAGGCAGCGGAGCAAGGAATAGGCTGCCATCATGGAAGTTTGAAAGAAGTTTGAGATCAGGGGATTTTGATGTTGCATGTTCTGTCTGTTGTCTAGATACTACATGTATTTGTTTTCTGGTTTGGCACCTTTGACTGTAGTGAGATGGGTGTGGTCCATTTGTGGATTCTGCTTAAATCTAGTGGGTGCTTGTGCTGATTTAGTGTTGATGGTGATGAGGCAAGAAACAACTCTATTTTAACAGGTATTGTTAGTTTGCAGTGTGGTCTAGTGTATCAAATGTGTTTTTAAATGTTGCGGTCAGACTGTGTAATGCAAAGCTAAACCAACATGACCCTTCTCACTGAGAAAAGAGACTCTACAGATTTAGGGCCTGATTTGGAATTTGAGGGATGGGTCACTCCATCATAAAAGGGACAAATATTGCATCTGCCTTATTACAAGTGCCACAGGATATAATGCACCTGCAATTAGGAGGATGGATTATCCGTCACATTTGTGATGGGTGACCTGCCCCCAAACTTTAAATCACGCCCTTAATCTTCAGCCACGGGCGGTAATGGGTGTACCTGCAGGGCAGTGATGTGGGGAGGGGGAGGGGCAGGGTGGGGGGTAGTAATCTATGGATTACGGAGCTTTACAGGTAAGTAAACATATAAATAAAACACATTTTGTTGCTCGCACTGCATCTCCAAATGCGATGCAGTGGGCGCAACGAAATTCGTTTTGTTTAGTTATATGTTTACTTACCTGTAAAGCTCCGTAATACATAGATTACTACCCCCCACCCTGCCCCTCCCCCTCCCCACGTCACCGCCCTGCAGGTACTCCCATTACCGTCCGCGGTTGTTAATCTTTCTGGCATTCCTGTTTAACCCTATAAACCGTACTCATTGGATATCTACTAATTACAATGCATTCTCAGAGAGAAATGTGCATCTAGTGAACCTTTGACCATATGTTGTTTCCAAGCTACGTGCTTGCCATGTATTCTGAATATAAATATTTGGATACTATTATATTCATATTGTTTTGAGTTTTCCCACCAGTTAAATTGTGGCAAATCTTCAACACACACACAGAAGGTCAGTCTAGAGTGATCTCAGATATCATGCCAAGAACACCTGTGTTTTTGTGACTCTGGTCGCCCTGGATGGATGTAATTGTAAGTGGAAACCAGAGGGTGTATATCTAATCTTTATTGTGCAGAGTCTCTACCCCCTGGCTGTTACCCACAGCCTTTATCTGGAGGGAGTGAGAACCAGGCGAAGGTGTGTGCAAAACTCAGGACTTCCAGTGAAACGATTGGCTGCGGGATATGCCTTTCCTGGAAAGGTTTTATCTCTGCCAGGGAGCCCCGCCATTAGTAACCCTAGTAACTCAATGCAATCATCAGATAAAGAGCCTCATATTTGTTCAAGCTATGATCACCAATGTACTTTACCATGAGAAAGGTTTTAACAGAAGCGTGCCCTGCTTACCAATCTGATACAACATGACTTTTTGTTTCTTGAAAGCACAAAACATAGAATACGTGCACAAGAACTTTTGGCGCTTTGAAATTGTGGCAAAGAAGGCTCCCACAAAAATACTTCAAATTTCAATATAAATATTTACAAAATCGCACCCTTTTTCTCCCAGAGTTCTACTCCTGCGTTTCATTGGTGGCATCATTCTAGTTCTCCTACCCCACCAGATTGTTCTGGTCCTCTCAGGGTACGTTCTTGCTTAGAAAACTGAGACAGGATCTACCTGAATATTCTGCCTCACTTCGAGGACCTCTGGACATCCTCCCATGCAAAGGGGGTTATTTAGGGTTTGATGAATGTGAGACATCACAAAAAAACACAACACAGTTGAAAATAATTACTTGTCACAAAATCACATACTGCACATAGTACATTTAATATTACATGATACTCTTGAATACACAATCAAAAACAAAAAGCTTTCTTCTACCTAATCTGATTCAGTGTCGTTTAGGAAAAGCAGTTTAGGATTTTGTTCGTTTTTTCTTTAACTTAAAACTCTTTTCCTGGTGCTGTGAGCTTTACTGTGAATGAATGTCCAAAGAATTCTGCTCACACTCATTTTAAATGGGATTCGACGTATGTATGTATGTGGTATTTGTATAGGGCACACCTAATTAAAATGCAGTCACACACTGCACAGAGTGATGAGAGGGGGGAGTAGAGATGGACTGTTTTTTATTCGGATGAAGTGTTCTTTAAATTGGCCTGCCTTCAGCACTTTACTAAACTGGAGTATGTGTAGGGTGATATAGGTAGATACAGAGATGTCATACCAGATCATATGTGCTTAGGTGGAGAGGGTCTGTTACCTTGTTTTTATCTTTTTTGCGCATCTTTATTTCCAGTCTAATAGTATACTGGCTCAAAGTCATCAAAGCTAGGGAGTTTGTTAACCAGACAGGGGGCCGTGCCAGTCACAGTTGCCTTATAGAGGATGCAGCTGCTTATCAAGATGGTGCAGGCTGACAAGGGGAGCGAGTGACGTTCCAGAAAAGCATGGTGATGCAGAAATATTTCTTTTGGTCCTTGCTGAAGAATGCAGAGGCGATAAGGATGCCTTTGGGGGTCTAATGTTGAGCCTGGTAGGGTGTAGAGCAGAGAATTTCCCCAACAAGATGCATGAGTTTGAGGCCTTCAAATAGCAGTTCTAAAGCAACACTTTGCAAGGAATATTTTCACTTTTTTCAGAACTGGTACCAGGAAATATTGGTTTTCTAGACAATGTGTTCCTTGAGGATGAGTAAGTGTCCAGGGTGAATCTGAGTACCTTGACATTGGGTGAAAGTTGGTGTTCTAATCTATCCAGATTCAGTTTGTTAAGCCAGGTTCCAACTAGCTGATGCAGGTTGCGCTTGGTGAAAAGAAGGACTAGGTGGGATTGATCTTCACATAGGTACTGGCATGGATGTTGATTCATCAAACTGCAAGAGGTGCCAGAAATGATATCACATGCCGACTACCCTACTGAAGACATCGTAGGAAGTGACATCATATGCCCTTGCTCCATTGATATCACAGGAAGCAATCTCACATGGAATCTGACTTTACTCAAATATTAGAATGTGACACAACTTAAGTAAAAAATGACAAGTTCACATTTAATAGAATGACACAAACAGATGAAAGTAGATATTATTGACCATTCATATTACCTGGGGAGCCACCATGCTATGTCAGGGATGCAGCTAGGATATGTAATGTGGTCACCATTACTTGTCCGGCTAAAGTTTTCATATGCTTACATACAACCTTATATGCCCAATTTAAGTCATTAATGGCTAGATACTGCCATCAAATAATCATGCCTACCTTCAAATACAAAGAAACAGCCTCAGTACCCAGGACAAACCATCATGTACTCTGGCATTGCTTTGAACATCCTAGCATCACCCGAAATGACCAGACAAAATCCCAAGTGTCCAGCCATTGCCACCATGAGTCCAGTTATAGCCTGAAATGCTCAATGCAATACGAGGTCAATACATACATCAGATTCTTAGACTTTGGTGAACAGAGCTATCACTCAAATCACAAGACCCTTACTGGTTGAAGCTACAGACATAACAGCTGTCTCACAGCATCAGGCGTTCAACAGTAGGTCTGACTCAAGCTCAACTAGATCTTACAGGCTCTTGCCACAGCCAACAAGCCTAATCTTAAAATAACCAAATATTACATGTTCACATTTTGGCTGCAGAGACAGTCCTCGGTTTAAACAAAGCTTATTTTCTCAGGACCAGGATAGCATACCTTCCCAATCATCAGACCGCAGTGATGTCTGTCAGAGCAGATAGATCTTACAGGCACAAATTTCAGACAGGCATCTGTCAAGTTCCGTCGGGTTCCATGCACCTCAAGGGTTCAAGCTAGATGCTAACAGAGCTATCCTTCAAATTACTTAGCTTGTTACATCCTCAGGCTTTGAAAATAGACTTGTATCTTGGTTTACACAGATATTACAGGATCACGCCTCAGTCAGAAGTAGTAAATTAAAGGTCCAATAGATTGGAGAGTCGCCGGGCCCGATTCACAAAGGTAAACTGATATACAAATCTAACTTTACGACTTTTGGTATTCACAAAGGGTATTTACGAGTAGTAAAGGTAGACTTTTGTCTCAGTTTAATTTAAGTTTTTGTCTTACGTTTAACTGAGACCAAATGTCTAGTCTCAGTTAAACTTAAGACCAAAACTTAAGTTAAACTGAGACAAAAGTCTAACTTTACGACCCATAAATGCCCTTTGTGAATACCAAAAGTCATAAAGTTAGACTTTTGCCTGAGTTTACATCTATGAATCGTGCCCTCTGTCTTCAGACAGCACAGTTATTCTTTGGCTGTACAGATGTCCCTTCACCAAGCCATAGGTGTAACGCAAAATGATGGGGTACCCCCTGCAGAATGTGACAAGGGCACCCCAGTATCCAGTATTTTACAAATATTCATAGGCTTGAGGCTGATTGGCGGCCTCCCGGAAGTGGTGGGGGACACCTGAAGCATTGCCCCCGCCCCCCTGTTAGGCCCCTGCATCACGCATAAGACTGCAGAGGAAACCTTTACTTTATGCAGGTACCAAAGGCTCATTCTTCCATTCTTCAAACACCAGAGCAATCCATTAGGTTGACAAACCTTCCAAGCAGAAGTTTCTAATAGCAGAGCTATCCCTCAGATCACATCGATCTTAGCGTGTGGGTCCCAGACACCAGAGCTATCCCACAGGTTACATAGCTCTTGCAAGCTGATGCTCCCCATATTTGAAAATATGTGCAGTTCCTTGAGAATCTGAATCATATCTTTTAATAAATATCCAGTCCTGCTGCAAAGACTGCAGCTCAGATAGCCAAACCATGCAGAGCCATCAAGGGACCCCATAGCTTGTGAGACACACGCAACTTGCTTTTATCCAACACACATTTTTCTCTGGCACGTTTAGCCTTGTACACACAAAAATAAAACTACAACCAGAGTATGCAAAGTGTTCGTAGCTAAAAGTGAAATGAATAGAAAAGTATGCCACACAAATGTATTTATTTTACTTATTTATTTTTGAGTTTGGGTTTGCTTACTCGGCCCTACAAGGAATCATCTAGCAATGGTGCTAATGCTTGAACAGAAATAACAGTGAACAGTGAACATGTTCACTTATTTCTCAGCTTCGCTAGAGAAACCAGTAGCTACAACAACTTCCAGTTAATACCTCTGCCTTTTCACTGCAGTAACATAAGGTCCTTGTTCTAGCCCTACTTCTAGCTGGAGCTCTCCTTAATAGCTCAGAGTACTGATAAGGGATCAATTATTCTGTTCATGTCAGGGCTATGGTACGTGGGATCCCCTCTTCCGTGCATGACAGGGATTTGCTCCTGGCTGAAAGGGGGTACTTGACTGAGTTCACCAGGGCTGTACTATGGGGGCTCTCTCTCTTAAACAAACGTCAGTTCCCCAAATTAATATTTAGCCTTTCCCATCATGCAGGCCAGTGGTGAGCAGGGTGGAGGATGAACGTTCAAATTGCAAGAGCGTGCGCCGTGGTAAGGCTTGTTCGTACTCGGGGATTTAGTTTAGCTTTTAATGTGGCCCTTAAACTGATCTGTATTTTAACCTATATTTCGTGATAAAACATTGGACCAGCTAAAGACAAATAACGTGTAAAACCGAAGCATTATCTTTATTTTAACCACTTCACTTTTTTTAAGTTTACTTAAAGGTGCTTGCTTTTTTTTCAATTTTTTTTATTGTTTTACTCTTTACTCAGGTACTGGCAGTTCTCAAAATCATGATTTTGGTTCACTTGCAGGATTATGCGATAATTAAATGGAAATGTATGTTTAGGAATCTGTGCACACTGTAATCTTGAGTAAATAGAAGGTTAACCACGTCCTATTTCTGTGGCGACAGAAGGTGTGTGAGAGGCAGGAAAAAGGAGGAGTGGTTTACCGAGAAAATTAAGGTATTCTCTCATCTTAAATGGGTCTACTTGCACACATTTGATGTCTGCATAAAACCACTGCACTCCCACCTGCAGTTCTTCACAATTATCTCCAAAATCGGGTTATGACACCCAGGACCCACCAATATTTTTTTATGTGGCTTCCATGTTTGCACCTGATCCAATTTCTAGCAAGGAAATATATTGTTATGTACACTTCCACAACCCTGTCAACTGTCAGTAAATCCGAAAAGTCACATATTTCTGAAAGACAGACTTGTAGGAGACAGTGTTTGGGATGTGACTCATCCAGTTTAATTCATTGCCTGCGTCAACCAAAATATTCAGGAGTGTATTTGTACCCTCTGTGGCCAATCACTGTAAATGAGAGGAAATCAAACGTAGTCATTTAATAAAATGTTCCTTCAAATATTACTACCTAATCAAGAAAAGATCGAAAGTTGCGTCAGCTCCACTGCTAAACAAACCTTTGTGTCTCAGGTTGCACATAGAGCAGCAGGTGCATTGACCCACTGATCTATCTCATTAACACCTTTACCTCGGGGACCCCATCACTCAGCTGGGATACTGAAGGAAGCCAGGATACTTTCTTAAACTCCAGTCACAAATGCACTTTTACAATTGTATTTACAATATGATTCTTTTAGCCCCCTGGTTGTATTACAGTACGATTTAAAAACAGATGCTCAGTTAAACAGTTTCCATTTCATAAATTCAAAGACTGTAATTAATAAATATAATGAGATTTGTAAAGCGCTTAGCTATGTCAACTGACGTTTCTCAGCGCTTTTGTATCAGTCCTATAATTCAAAGCAGGAATGTAAGAACACCTAATCTAAGTTGACCTGAAAAACCATGTTTTTGAATTCTAGAGAAAAGCTGTTTCAGATTTTTCTTGCCAAAGGGGAAGGGAGTTCTACATCTTAACTCCCAAGTAGTTGACGGAGCGGCCTCCAAAACGTACTCTTTTAATTCTGGGAACATGCAAGAGAAGTATCAGCTGATCTCAGATTTCTTTTAGGAAAGTAAGGTGTAATCAGAGCGTGAAGATATTCAGGGCCTTTATGGTTGGGAATTTTGTGGCAATAGCACATGGCTTTGAAGGACACCTGATGCCTTAATGAAAGCCAGTGCAACATTGGTAGAGCTCGGGACCATGGTGAGGTCTAGGCAGATTTAATAGCAGCCCAGCTGCCATGTTCTGCACCCACTGTAGTCTTCCTAATCATGCCTGCAACACCCCAAGATACAGGACATTACAGTAATCCAGTCTCGACATGATGAAAGACTGGACCACAGTCTTCCTGGCTGCTTCTGATGGATAAGCAAGGATTTTTTTCAAGGTCTTTAAGATCCCAACACATTGCCCTGCAAGACTCATAATTTGATTATCAAAAGATAATAACTCTGAGTAAAACCAGATTCCTAGATTTTTCACTTTCGGCTTATGTATAGGTAACTTGCCCAGAGAATCAGGCCACCAGGCCGTTGACCAGATTGTAGGTTGTTTGCCAAGGATGTGGACCTCAGTCTTCCCGGTGTTAAGCTTCAGCAGCCGCGGGCCGTGGAGGGAGTTACGGTGGGGCAGGGAGGCGGGGAGGGGGAGGGGCAGGGTGGAGGGACCTAAAAACTGGCATATGGATAATTGCAGGTAAGTACACCATTTAATTAATAAAACGAAATTCGTAGCACGCACAGCATCGCATTTTGCGATGCAGTGCGCGCTACGAAATTCGTTTTAATAATTAAATTGTGTACTTACCTGTAATTATCCATATGCCGGTTTTTAGGTCCCTCCACCCTGCCCCTCCCCCTCCCCGCCTCCCTGCCCCACCGTAACTCCCTCCACGGCCCGCGGCTGAGCTTCAGACAGCTTAGGCTCATCAATTTGGCCACCTCTGACAGGCAGGAACAGAGCTTCCAGCAAGCATTCAAAGCATCTTGAGAGAGTGTGATTATCAGCTGTGTAGTCTGCGTAAAACACAATGGAGAAGCTGTGGCGCTCGATGATATCAGCGAGGGGGTGCTTGTACAAGTTGAGCTCAGGGAAGAACCATGAGGCACCCCTTGCTGTAGTGGAAAGACCTTCGAGAAGAATGTTTTTTATGTCACATAAAAATGCCGATCTTGGAAGAAAGAGGCTATCCACTGCAGGGCCTTCCCACCAATTCCATGGTTATGCAGCCGTTCAAGTAGTACGCTGTGAGACACAGTGCCAAAGGCTGCGCTAAGATCTAGCAGCAGCAATGCGGTGGTATCTCCCCTGTCACCTGCCTGGCGGAAGGATTCAGAGGCAAACAGGAGCGCTGACTCTGTGCTGTATTGAGGCTGAAAGCAAGACTGAGTCTTAGTCTGGGTTAATTTAAAGCTGTTAGTCTACAGGGCTCGATGCACATCAAATTACAAGCAAACACTGCTAATGTGACATGTTCAATGAGCAGAAGTTCAATTTACTGCACACAGACTCGCGCTTCTATGAGAGACCCTCCAACCCTCTGACTAGTAGCCCTCTGCCTCCACAGCTGTTGTTTATGTTTCCTGTGTCCCACTCCTATGTGATATCAATGCCACCAGCCTTCACCACCCTCCACCCTCACCCCTCCCATCACTACAGATCACACCTGCTGCTACATAGCACATCAGACCTTCAGCTAGAGGTCATAGGTCAGCTATGACTGCCACTAGTCGCAGCTCATTTTGCAGCTTTCGTCTCAAATACCCTCAAATTGGCAGGCTGAATCACATGGAGTCCTGTTTGTTTTTTCCCCTTGTGATGAGTGAGCAAACTAGAGAGAGGCTGTGGAAGAGACAGTGCAGACGAGAATGTGAGCTAGAGGAAAAAAGAAGACATATGAGAAGAAAATCATGACAAAGAAGGACATTACAGGTAAAAAATGAATACAAACACTATAAAGAGGGAACATGAAAGCAACCTAAGAGTAGTAGAGACGAGGAAAGAGAAGAGTAGAAGACAGACGGACAAGTCAATAGTACGAACGACAAATATAGACAGACAGCTAAAGAGATAGACAAAAAGACAAAGATACGGAGGGATAGATATATAGTCCGACATATGGATAGACATGTAGAGAGAACATAGCTAGCCAACTAGGCATATATACAGAACAGGTACCGCTAGACACAGAGAACAGTTGGATGGCTAGATAGACAGAACAGGGAGACATATGGCCAGATCAGAGAGATATATAGACAGTTATGTAAACCGAAAAGATATATACACAGAACAGACAGATATATATACACAGGATATATAGCTATATGGATAGAACAGATAATAATTAGGTATTGGTTGGGCATGCACCTGTGCATGAACGTGGGGAGGAGGGGTATCATCCCACATGGTGTGATATTGTGTTGCTATTGCGGGAACATGGAACACCTGGTGTTTGGTGTGAGATTTTGGGGAAATGCAGCAGTACTTAGTCTTTAGTTTTGCGAAGGTGTGGAAAATGAGAACCCTATTGCGAGGTTTATGTTATAGTGATGCGTAGATGGGGAAGAGTAGTACAATTTCACAAGGTTTGTATAATGTTTTGCGAAGATGGCCAGAGAAGTTCCCTGTTGTGAGAAGCATAGGGAAGTATAGTACAAAGAAGTGTTGTGACAGGGAGACACAAGTTTGGCTTCAGTGTGTTCTGGAACGATTGTGCGAAAGAAAAGTTTCAACAAGTATCTGTAACTGGAGGCAGGGTACATCAGTATGAGGTATATATGTTCTGATATATATTTGTTTCACCTGTTTGTGCTTTGGGACAAATAGAACACTTCACACCGTACACTTTTACTCCGTCCGCCATTACCCCGCAGGTTTTACACCGCTAATCCTTTTACCATGCAGGGCTTTACAACGCAATCCATTACAACGTATTCCCTATTACAACACAATTTACTATTCTACCTCCACTGTGGCGTTACTTTGAGGAATGCTTTGTCATAGTTTGCGTTGAAAAAGATGTTGCGGTGTAAAAACTGCGGGGTAATGGCACAGCGGAGTAACACATGCGGGGTAAAGGCTGTTTCCCCTCTGGGACCAGACATCGTTTTGTACAAATTGGATTTGACAGGTGAGTGGTACTGGAGGCAGAGCACATTGGTGATTGTCTTGTTAGTGCATGTGATTCACCTTGCGTGTACTGGAGACAGTCATTGTTCTGTGTGGATGGGAAGATCTGATTTAGCTTCAGATAATGTAAGTGTAGGGTGCAGTATGTGGGTGTTTCCCTATCCAGGCATCTTAGAGTTCTGATCCAGTGTAGTCACACAGATTGGTGTGGGATCATAGTACTGGGCCGCACAGGTATTTCCATGTTATGTTTTCAGACGTTTCAGTCTGCATGTCCTAGAGCTGTCATCATTGTGCAGGAAGACAATTTGTCTGATATTATTGCAGCTTCCAGAGAAGGGGGTGCTGGGAGCAGATTTAGGCACTTCGTTTTGCATGTGGTCATGTTGGTTTGATCAGCTAGCATGGCTGGGTGCTGGCTGTGGTGGAGGGATGGGCTGTACTTTTGTGTGTCTATAAGAGACTGTGGTGGAGTGCATTGTGCGTGTGGGCATGTGAATGTTGCTTGTGGAAGATGGAAAAGGTCTGATAGTTTCTGGGTCATTGTTGCAGTAGTTTCATTTTTGTGTTGTGCATAAGGAAAGAGGATGGTGTAGTGATGTGGCATGTCTGGTTTGTCCTGCATGTAAGGAAAGGGGAGGTTGTAGTGACATGTCTGTGTATGCATGAGCTGAGTGTGCATGCTCTAGAATGTTGGGTGTGCATGCCGGGAGGATGTAATGATGCATTGAAGGTTGGTGTCTGGCCACTGAGTGAAACCTGGGAATTGATTACAGGTAGAGGAAGGATGGAGCCCTACCAAGACTTATCGGGCTGCAGCTGCAACCTAAACACCTAAGATGAAATCAAGATATCACCTCTTACCTGGGCGACTCCAGACTCTTGTGCAGAGACCCTCCTCTAAACAAATATGTTTTTGGTGTTCATATCTGGGTCACACCAGTCTCGGGACATCATCCGTTGTAACCCAGCATGATGAAGCAAGATACTCTGTTGGAAAAACTACAAATACAGAGGCAGAGGGACTTGACAGCTCTCCGTATGGCTATATTGGTGGCCAATAAAGAAATATCAGATGTGCAGGTTACACTCAGTTTTTGCAGCACTCAACTAACAGAGCTCCTTTAGCTTCTTAGTAGATTCCAGCAATCAGAATATTATCGTAGATGAATGGTAGGCTTATTCATTGATAGAGAAGAGGTGTCGCGCAGTGGCCAGGGCGACTGATGCCGGACGCAGGGGATCACGGTTCGATCCCCGGCACCCGTGGCAGGGGTCTGTCCAGCACCATGTTGTAGTGTCCTACTGTAATCATACACGGACACTGGCTTAGGTATGCTTAACCTTTTATTAGCACGTCTATTCAGTTCCCCGTCCCTACTCTGACTAACCCTTTCCTGTCCTGTCCCCACCTCTTCCCCTCTGCCCACCTAGCTCCGCCCACCCCAGCTACTGGACTGCTAACTCCTTTACATCTCCCCCTTTCTTAATAAAGCAACAAGTGAAATAGAGATTAGTCCATCTCTGTGATCAGTCTCTTGGGAGGCTGCACGTGACGGCGGGGTCTCGCTGGTGTGGACACGGCGCCTTCAGTTGAGGGTTCCTTCACTGATGAATGTCCGGTGTCGGGTGCGACAGATTCAGGATTGTCTCGGCCTTCAGGTGTGGGGATCATAGTTATACTTTCATGGTCTTCAAGAGAGCACTTCTTAAAATGAGACGCGTTGCGGGTGACTCGCCGGTTCTCTGATTCCGCGGTCACCATAGTGCCCTTTTGTTGGGTAATTATTAGAGGCTCATCCTTGAAACGACAATCAGTCTTTTGGCGCTGTTCCTGTCTGACAAGGACTCTGTCACCTTCCCTCAGGGAGGGGGACCGGGCTCTTCGTTTGTGGTCCGCATATTCTTTCATTTTGTCTTTGCGGCGCTGATCTGTTGCGGCCATTTCTCTGTGTTGTTGATCCGAAAGAGGCTTCCCCAGTGCTCCGTCCCATGTGGGGATCCGATTTCTCCTTGTCCTCCCGAGCATGAGGGTCGCAGGCCATTGGCCCGTTGTGGAGTGGGGAGTGGTTCTGTAGGCACTAAGGACCTCGTTCAGCGCTGACTGTAGATCTTTCTTCTCGGTTGAAAGTCCATGTGTTTCGCGAAGTCGCTGAATTCATGACTATTGAATGGGGGCCCGTTGTCCGTCTTGATGACCTTGGGGACGCCCCATGTCGCGAAGGCTTCTTCAAGTACCTTGAGGGTGCAGGCGGCACTGGTGGATGATATAAACTGGGCCACTGGGAATCTGGAGTATTCGTCCATGATGACGACTACGTACTTCCCTGATTGCAGGGGGCCATAAAAGTCCATGGCAACTTCTTGCCACACCCCATCAGGCAATGGGGTCATCTGTAGAGGTGCGGGTGGATTACTGTGGCTGGTCAGTTGACAGAGGTGGCAGTCTTTCAATGTGTCTTCAACCATCTGGTCGAGGGCTGGGAACCAGACACGTTCTCTCAGTGCTCTTTTGGTGGACACGACCCCTCGATGGCCTTCGTGAGCCAGGTCGATTACTCCTTGCCTCAGTGCCGCTGGGATGACTAGTCTGTGATCTCTGAGGAGGAGGTCGTCACCGGTTACAGAGAGTTCGTCAGAGACATGTCGGAAGGCTTGGAGTTCTTTCTTGACAGCGGGGTCTTCCTCTTCCTCCTGCGGGTGGTATCTCCATCTGTTGGTTTGTATACGCTTCAGTACTGTTTGTAGGATGTTGTCTTGATTGGTCGCTTCCCGAATAGCGTGCATGGGGATGGCCGGTGGACGAGCATGACTAGTCACAAAGTGAATGTATTCTTCCGCGATGGAGGGCGCAGTCTCTGAGGAGTCTCGGGGGTGGCGGGACATATAGTCAGCTGGATTCTCAGCCTTCCCCGGTTTGTGGATGATTGTGAACGTGTACTCTTGCAGCCGTAAGCCCCATCTTTCGATCCTGGGGGGCATCTTGCACTTGGGATTTCCATAGATCGTGACAAGTGCCTGGTGATCGGTTATGAGTGTGAAGTGTTTCCCGTATATGAAGATGTGGAAGTGTTCACACGCCCACACAACGGCCAGGCTCTCTTTCTCTGGTTGAGAGTACCGTTTCTCAGGGTCGGTTAGGCTCCGACTGGCATAGGCGATGATCCTCCTCTGATCCGACTCATTGTCGTACTGTGCCAAGATGGCTCCCAAGCCCACGGGGCTTGCGTCCACAGTGATTTCCGTTTTCCGCTTGGGGTTGAAATAGGAGAGGCAATCAGCCGATTCCACAGCGCGTTTGATGTCCTTGAAAGCACGTTCACACTCCGGGGTCCATATAAATTGCGTGCCAGCTTTCGTGAGGAGCCTCAGTGGATGACTTACTGTGGCGTAATCACGAATGTAGCGGGCGCAGTAGCTCGCCATTCCGAGGAAGGAACGTAGGTCGTTGACGTCAGCCGGACTCTTGGTGTTGTTGAGCGTGGCGATCTTGTCCGGGTCCGGTTTCATGCCACTTGCCGAGAAGATGTGTCCAAAGAATTTCAGGGTCGACTGATGAAATTCACATTTTCCCTTGTTGAGGGTCAAACCGGCTTCCATCAGGGCGTGGCAGACACGATCAAGGGCGATGTCATGCTCTCGCGTGTCCGATCCGTAGACCAAGATATCATCACTGTAATTAATGGCGTTAGGTACGTGGTGGATGACGAGTCGTATGGCCTCCTGGAAGATTTCGGCGGCCGACGAAACGCCAAAGCTGAGCCGTTTGTAACGGAATAGACCAAGATGTGTGGCAAATGTCGTGATGGAACGAGAACTGTCATCTAGTTCGAGCTGATGGTAGCCCTTGTTCAGGTCCAGATTAGAAAACACTGTTGCCCCGTTGAGCGCTGTGATCATGTCGCTCAGGAGTGGGCCGGGGTGTCTCTCCCGTTCAATGGCCGTGTTCGGTAGGCGCATGTCCACACAGAGACGGACCTTGTTGTGGGTCCCTTTCTTGGGGACGATAACCACCGGGGACACCCAGGGAGTGGGGCCCTCAGTGCGTTCAATGATGTCAGCGTCCAAAAGTTCTTGCAGTTCACTCTCAACCGCGGATTGCAAGTGAAATGGCACCCGTCGCGGGTGTTGAGCCACCGGTTTGATTTGCTCGTTTATATGCAGATGGATCTGCCGGCCTTTCAGTTTTCCCAATCCTTGGAACAGTGACGGGAATTTCCCAGCGCAGTCCGAGCTGTCATTTACATTGAAGAGGATGTGCACCAACCGAAGACGTTCAGCGGTGGGAAGGCTCAACAGACAGTCGGCTTCAGGCCCTTTAATGACGTGGATGACTGCTGGGATGGAGATGTCGCCATACGTAAGGGTGGTGTCAAACTTGCCCAAACATTGGAGTGGTTTCTTCGCCATCCAGGTGTATACACGGACAGGCGCGAAACGCAGACGAGGTTTTGGGTCCATGCGGTCATGTTCTGCAACTGATATGTAGTTGAGCGACGCTCCACTGTCCATCACGAACCTGGCAGCGTGGTTGCCCACTTTGATGTTGAGGCGTGGATAGCGTTTAAACTGATCGTGGTCAGCAAAGTTGACGTATTCAATGGTGTATGACGACCGCCTGGATGAGGACGATCTGGAGTCCCTTGACGGAGAACGACGGTCCCATCTGGAGCGTCGAGATTCGTGACTGGAGTGTGAAGACGCGGGAGATCTAGGGGGCTCTTCTTGAACCGCTCTGATGTGATGACGTTTGGCCTCCGATCGTGAGGGCCGCTGCGAGCCATCGCGTCTGTCATTATCGTTGCGTCTTTCTCTGTGGTAGTCCCCACACATGGCCTCAAAGTGGTTGGACCGTCCACATTTTCTGCACCGTTGGCCCATGGCAGGGCAGGAGTCGATGTGAGGGTAGTCGTATCCGCACCTGAAACATCGCCTCGTGCGTTCGGGTCGTCGATCCCTCCTTTCAGATTCTTTCCTCCTGTAGTCCGGGCGTCGCCTGGGCGAGAACCTGGAGCGCCGTGACCTGTCTCGCGGGTGACGTCTTCCACTGTCACGCCGATCCTGTCGTCCATGCCGTCGTTCAGTAACACGGTTGGCGTGTTCATGGCTGGTACTGAGTCCGGTTTCGATTTCCGCCGCATTTTCTTCAGCTTGGTCGTACAACCGGGAATTCTCTTCGATGTCTGCTAGTTCCTGTGGTTTTCTTAGTAATCGCCGTCTCAGCGATTCCGAGTGACACCCAGTGATTATTTGAGATTTAATGGCTGCATCCGGCGAGAAGTTTGTAAACTCACAATGTTGGGACTGCCGTCGCAGTCGATGTATGAAGGAGCTCAGTGGTTCCTCCTTTCCCTGGCGCTGCTGGTGGAATTTGTGTCGCTCGTAGTCGACGTTTCTCTTGTGCAGAAAACGGCTATTTAGGACGTCTCTTACTTTGACATAGGTGTCACCATCTGCGGTTGGGATCTCTCGTACAATCTTGCTTATCTCGCGCCCCCCTAGATTGCGAAGGGCTATGATCTTGTCTTTGTCTGGTTCTATTTTGGACCCTTCAATGTAGTCCTCAAAGTCCTCTAGCCATTCTTGCCATTTTAGGCCCATGCTGCTTCCTGTTGTGACTGTCAGTGGCTCAGGTGCTCGCAGGTGTGTGCCTCCCTTAATTTCCTTTTGCGCGGGAGGGTTAGACATCCTGGCGGTGAGGTTTTTAGTGCTTGTATCCGATTTTGTTTCAGTGACTGGTGTGCGTTTCCTAAGAATTGTTCTATTGTGGCTATCAATGCTTGTTTGTTTCTAGTTGTCGGTGTTTGCTTCGTTAGATCCGCTGGCTTCTCTGCCACAGCCGTAAAATTTTCACTACAAGTGCTCGTCTTTGGTTCTTGCCTGACTCAAAGATGGCCGCCGCCCATTCATGTGGGGTTTGTCTTCCAAGTTGCCTGACCTTAAGATGGCCGCCCCCTCTGCAGTGCACGAGGTTCCCTCCCTCGCTCCAGACACACACACCCAGGGCTGCTGGACTCACAGATGCAGGTGGTTGCAGGCTTCAGCCTCTCAGGTATGGTTTAGGGGAGTCTTCCGCTGCTCAGCGCGGCCTTCTAGTTGTGCGCGCCGACCTGATGCTAAGTCTCACGCATCAGGCGGCAAAACTTCACTTTCCGACGGTGTCGGTGCTGGCTGGGGTGCTTTGCCGCTTGCTTGTGTGGCACTTCTCTCGCCTACGCGGTGCCTTAGAAAGTGGTGGGGCAACGTCGGAGTGGGCTCCCGACTTTCACTCACGGTTTTGTCGGGTCTTCGCGCCCGTGGATCTCGCGCGTCCAGCGCGACCGGCTCCTTTTCCTCTGGCGCTTTCACTCTGCGCTCTTTCTTCTTCCCTCGGCTTTTCTCTGCTTTCGAGGGTCGCTAGGTCACTCCTGGGGGCCTCTCTTTTGGCGCCGCAGGATCACGGTCGCAGCGGAGCTCGGGATGCTCCACGCTGCGGGACAGGGTTCGTTCTGGTGGGTTTGCTGCTGGATCCCGCCCTTTGTCGCCAGTTGTAGTGTCCTACTGTAATCATACACGGACACTGGCTTAGGTATGCTTAACCTTTTATTAGCACGTCTATTCAGTTCCCCGTCCCTACTCTGACAAACCCTTTCCTGTCCTGTCCCCACCTCTTCCCCTCTGCCCACCTAGCTCCGCCCACCCCAGCTACTGGACTGCTAACTCCTTTACACATGTTACTCTGGGTAATAGCTTGCTTAATCTTTCTGAAGGCCCCCAGCGCTGGGAAACCTAGGGTAGCTGCAGTGCTTTACAAATACAGGATTATTATTAAAGACACTAATACTGATGACATATAACCATGTGAGTCCAATTTTCAGGTTCAGCCGCTCCGTTCATGTCTCGTGCATCTAATGATAGAAAGGCCTAGCGTGGCAGGTACATTGTGTGGAGCAAGGACCGTGAAGCTCCGAGTCTTCCGCCTGTTTCCTCTTTCAGACTGTTTGCAAACAAGCAGCGGTGTCTAGATTTACAAAATGGCCGGAGGTCAGGCTGACGTGTTCTGTGCGCACAAAAACAGAACGCCGTGAGACGCGTAAAGAAACCCAGATTCGGTTACCTGATGGCAATCCGCTAATGGTGTCAAGCGCGCCCGGCGGCCTTGCGTGGCGGGAAACGAAAGGTGATTCTCGGCAGCTGCTGTGCACCAGATGATGAAAGAACAATGCCTTCTAATGTGTTGTTTGTCAGGCAAATTGGACCAAACAGCCCTCACACAGAAAAACAAACCGAAAGGTGACCCAGGAGCAGCAACTCTACCCTCATAACATGTTTGCGATCTCACGCCATTCGCAGCAACTAATTGCTGATCGAGTCGACGTTGTTTGTCAGGCAAATTGGACCAAACAGCCCTCACACAGAAAAACAAACCGAAAGGTGACCCAGGAGCAGCAGCTCTACCCTCATAACATGTTTGCGATCTCACGCCATTCGCAGCAACTAATTGCTGATCGAGTCGACGTTGCCGGGACAAACATTGTTTTAATACAGTCAGGCACATCCAGCAGCCCCTCGCCCCCCGAAAGAAGATACAAGGACTGAGCACCCAAATAATGCATAACAAGGGGAATATGTTTATTTAAGTGAGTAAAATATTTTACATATGTATTATGTGCAGCAGGGAAAAGTCCACAAAAAAAGGTATTGGAATTAATTTTAATGTGTGTGGCTGTGCTGTCCTTTGTCTTTCACTCATAGAGCAGGGAGGGGTAGACTGACATACAAAGATGCAACAAGATTTCCATCTGGGTGGTAGTCTGAGAATCGCAGAGCATGACAAGCAATCCATCCCAGCCCTTCTCGACTTTCAGCGGAACCTGTCTGTCAGGAATGTCTCCCCTTTCGTCTATAAGGAATCTTCAATATCTCCATTGGCCAATTCTTCCCTGGGAACAGCTGGTATGTTTTTAGAAGGCAGCCATGCCACATTGAGTGTTTTAGTGATGCACAGCTAGCACCATCGCGTTTTTGGGTTTCTTTCTGTATACATCTGTTTTTTACAACCCAGGCCCATCAGTTAACATGCGGCCTCAGCCATAACGGACCAATACCATTGCTTAACTGGTCTCAGCCATGGCCTGTGCAGGCAAGAGCTCTGGGGCCCTGCCGCACCACTCTTACCTGCACGGGCCGCGACTGACCGGTCTACTTTCTCCATCAAAGCATACCACATTCCAAGATAGTTTCTTACAGCACTAAGCTGTGGGTTCTGCAGGTCTTGGCTTCCACCGGCAAAGTTTGCATTTTCATTGTTCCTTTGGAAATTTGAAAAATGATTTAGTATGTTCCTCTTTCTATGCTATTGTTCCTGCCACCAGAGTGTCCGTTCACCACTAAATGCCAGGTGGAGTTTGGTGTTGATGCCTACAATTATGAACAACGCAGACTTTCCAAGTCCCTGGCATTGTACAATTGATGATATAACACTGCCCACACTCTGCAAAGGTTATTCTTTGATTGGCTCAGAAAAGAGTAATTGTATCTTTGTTCAGATGGTTCAGTGGGCCATGGTGGAACATTCAACGAGAGATGTGGCCAGAGATGGTAATACTGAAATCAAGAGATTAGGAGTCGAAGTGAGACAAGAATAGCATCCCGAAGGATCCTCCCTCACAACAAAGTGAGAATTTTGGTAGGAGAGATAAGCAATCTGTTACGCAAATAGTCTGTGCACTGGATGGAAGTGTTTACCCCCAGCCAGTGCTGAGATGATGGAGGGCAAAATCACTTACATCCTTAATGTATTGTACTGTGTTGTATTGTATTGCATTGCATTGCATTCCCATAGGGCTTTCCTATCCCCTCTTCCAGCGAGGTACCAAAATGCTTTATGGTTGGCCAAGTAAGCCGCTGCTCTGTTGCTCTGTTAGTAGCGCATATTTAAAGAAGGATGGTTGTTGAAATATTATCTATGAGTAGGGTGTTTTGCTGTCCTGCGTTAGCACCAGAGAATGTGCTCCAGACTAGGCACAGAGCGGTATTCTAAGACAGTATGTGCAATAATTTCTTACATTATGTATACAAATCAGTATGACGTGTAATCTAGGAGTCAGTTCTGACTCCTTATTTTGAAAACATTCTCATCTTTCGTGCTTTTCAGACGTCTGACGATCCTTTGTCTCAATCCAGAGTTTATATGTCTACACAGAGAAAGAGATCAAATCATTGCCTGGTTTTAGACAACAAGGAGTTATTAGAAGTGGAGCCATGCTCTATCTTAGATTTCTTCTTTGACTATACAGTTTGCTTAGATTGTATCAAGATTGGTCCCAATGGCGGCCCATATGCAATGCAAAGGGCTTTAAGGGAGATTCTTATAAATATTGTCAGGTATACAACTTTGAATGCATGATTAAATGATCCTGTCTGCTCAGGTTTAGGACTTGCCTGGCTGCTGTACTCTAGATTTGCTTTAGCTTGTGGATTAAGTGTCTAGAAAGCCTGATATATATAGTATTTTGGTGTAGTCAATATGTGACAAGTCTAGGGCAAGTGATGCTTGTATTCTGAGAAGGTAAGTCATAGTATTCTCATCATGTGCAATGCTTCTCTTGTGGCAGAAGTTATATCTTCAGACGCCAGATAAACATAGGGGCATAGCTCCAGGGTACAGATCGAACTAGGGTCACGGAGGAGTTAATTGTAGGATGGCCCTTTAGCATCAACTTTTTAACTGCTAAGAAGCATTTCCAGAGTCAGGAGATTTCAAGTCATATGGTTTTTCCAATTTTGAGATGGTCTGGGTGACATTGGCATAGCTGTAACAGATACACTTGAAGGAGTTGGCAAGATCTGAAAGTTGGAACATGTATACATTGAAAAGTAGGGGGACAATTGTTGATCTCTGGGGGATATCTATCCAAGCCCAACAAGTTAATGGTGAAGAGCTAAATGGATTGAATGTGACAATTTAAGCTCTGTTTTTGAGGTAAAATGGTCCCCAGTTCCCTTTATTTGTGTGTTAAATAGCCCATTGGCTAATAGTGGTCCACAATGTCAAATGCTGAGGTTTTTTTTTTTTTTTTTTTTTTTTTTTGAAAGTACATTTTTATTGCAGAATTAGGAACAAAACATCGAGAGAAGCAACCATTAGTACCCCCTCTACACAAGGCACCACATGTTTTCTGGAATTTACACAGCCCATCAGCCCACATCCCGGAGGCCGGGCGGCGCAAGGTCAATGTCCAACAAGGTTCCTAGTATGTTGCATAGGGGTGACTGGTTACAAACATAATCCTGTTTCCGCATTTTAAATCCACACAACTACAACTACCCCCCCCCCAAATATCCCCTAGAGGGTCGTGCTTACCACACAGGTCACACCGAAGCTTACTGAGTGCACCAGGCATGGTCCCGCCTTCGTATCAGCGAGAGGACTCACCCGTGTCATACTCGGGATGTCTACCTCCTATCTCCGACATGGCAGTCCACGAACACCACTACTCCCTCCCCCCCCTGGTTACTGCTGATGTGGGTGGTGGTGATGTGTGTCGGACAGATGGGTGCGTCAGCAACAATGGTTAAATGTTCGTGTTTCTAGTCTCTAGGAACTCGGTTTCCGAGGATCCCTCTTCTGTATCGTCCGTCAAGTAATCACACAGAGCCTGCACAATCGTCTCCCAGGCTCTAGCCGCCTCTATGCCCTTCTCATTCCCCAATCTGGTGGCCTGCCGCATCCTCAGTACACTCTCGCACCTCGACCACTTCAACAGCTCAGTCGTCCACCTCCCCAGCATAGGCCCTTCCCTGGTTTTCCAGCGCCACGTGATCTCCCTCTGTGCTAACATAAGCCCCAAATCAATGAACTTGCTCGTGACTTTCGTTTTCGCTGTGTGAGGGAACCACAGTAAAAGGCACGCCGCCATATCAAATTCCACCTCCCTATCCGTGACCGCATTCAGAAGGGCGCCCACCTCGGGCCAATACGTATTCAATTTCGGGCAACCCCACATCATGTGGTCCAGTTCAACCTCCGGTGCCGAGCACCGCGGGCATGCCGCGTCCTGCACCTGGAAGTGCCGGCGGAGCTTCCCCGGGGTCAGGTATGCTCTATGTATAAGGAAGAAATGTATCTGTTGGAACCTAGCATTCCTGCTACCCTTCCACGTTCGTTTCAAGATGTGGCCCCATTCAGTGTCCGGAATAGGCTTGCCTACACTGGTCTCCCAACTGGCTTTCAACATCGTAAGCGGCTCCAGCCCGTCGTGCAACATCCGTGATTGAAGGCATGTCACCGCCTTAATCGTACCCACGGCCATCATCACGTACTGACAGGCCGTGGTTGTGTCTGATTCCGCCAATCCCATCTTCCAGTGCTTCTGCATTGCTGCAGATATCGCCGCATGCAGGAGGTAATCCCCATCGGGAAGGCCAAATTGCTCCCGAAGCACCGCAAACGGGGCCAGCACTCCTTCCATAAACAGGTCACCCACAACATGCAAACCCAGCTCCTCCAATTCCGCCAGCGGAGACCAATCCCCCCCATGTGGCAGCGCCGTCAGCATCCCTATAGGGATCTCCGGGGCATATGGTCTCACTGCCTGCGCCCGCCTCAGGCTCCTGTTCCAGCATAGCCGGAGGGTTTTTTCTTCTAGGGTGAGCTCTCTCAACACCAACCTCTGCTGCATAACAATATAGGAAAGGACATGTCTTTGGATACCCATCCCTCGGAGCCGTTCAGGACCTCTAAACTCCCTAGCCACGTTCTGTGTCAGAATTTGAAGCTGGGCCGCCAGGTAGTATAACTCAAAATCCGGCACAGCCATCCCTCCCTCAAGTTTGGGTCGAATCATGGTGTGCAACGCCACCCTACGCCTGCCATGCCCCCAGAGGAACTCAGTAATCATCGACCGCAGGTCCCGAAAGATCCGCTGCGGGATCCAAATAGGCAAGGTTCTGAAATAATATAACAGCCGAGGGAGTGCCACCATTTTCAGCAATGCCACTCGCCCTTGCACCGACAAAGGGAGAGATGCCCAAAAGGACATGCAGCCGCGTAATCCCCTGATGCATCGCCCGATATTACCCTCCAGGAGGTTTGCCGCATCATGATAGATTCGGACTCCCAGATACGTAAAGCACCTATCCGCCCAGAGTACATTTACCGTAAGGGGGGGGCACTGGGTATCCGCTCGCAACGGGAAGACACAGGTCTTACCCCAGTTCACCCTAAGTCCCGACAATTCGCCGAAGGAGGAGATGTAGTGAGTATTCTCTCCGCAACAGACTCCCATAAAGGAGTTCCCCGTCCTGGCTAATGCCGCCAGTGGTTCCATCGCAAGGGCGAACAGAAGGGGAGAGAGCGAGCATCCCTGCCTAGTCCCTCTGCGTACCGGGTAGGCAGTCGATATGAGTGATCCCACTCGCACTCTAGCCGTGGCCAAGGAATATAGAACCTTCGTCCAGCGCCCAAACCCTTCACCGAGTCCGAACGTCTCCAGTACCCCATCCAGGTAACACCATTCAAGGCTGTCAAAAGCCTTTTCAATATCCACCGATAAAACAGCCGACGCACTGTCCGAACCCAGGGCATCCTGCAGTATACCGATCAACCTGCGTGTGTTAATGGCCGTGTTCCTTGTAGGGATGAACCCTGCCTGGTCATCATGCACCAGCCTGGTCATATGAGGGAGCAATCTGGTGGCCAAAATGCGGCTCAAGATTTTGTAGTCTACCGCCAGCATGGAGAGGGGTCTGTACGACGTCACCTCCAGCGCATCCCTACCCGGTTTCAGAAGCGGGATCACCAGCGCCTCCCTCATGGAAACGGGAAGGCTCCCCAGCGTCATCGCCTCCGAGTACACTGCTAGCAATCTGGGCGCCAGTACCTCCACATAGTTCGCATAAAACTCGACAGGCAGGCCATCCACCCCCGGCGTCTTGTTCCTAGCCATCGGCTTAATAGCCCCGCGGATCTCCATTAGTGAAATCAGGCCGCCCAGATCCTTTGCTGGCTCCTCGTCTAGTACCGGGAGTCGCACCGCGCGTAAGTAATCATCTATGGTCGCTGGACCCGCCTCTAACTGAGTATCATACAGGCCCGCATAATACGATCGAAAACGCTCCAGAATGGCCTCTTGAGAATGGACCACCTCCCCCGTGTCGGTTCTAATGCCCATAATTGGGCCACTCTTCGGCACCGGGTTAGCAAGCCTCGCCAGCAGAGTGCCCACCTTATCCCTCTCTGCATGGACTTTCAAGAGGTACAATTTATAATCATAACATCTCAGTCTCTCCGTCTCTCTCACCACCACTTCCTTCGCTTCCACCAGTCGTCCCCGCAAATCCGGGCATTCAGGCCTACTCCGCTCAATCGTTCTCAGCGCACCTTCCGCTTTCTCCAGATCCGCCAGGACAGTCGTCCGGACATTCGAGAAGTTTCCCATGCACACCCCACGCACCACCACCTTCTTCGCATCCCACTCTATTGACCTAGTGGCAGTCGAGCCCTCATTCTCTCCAAAATAGAGCGATATACCCTGGCCAACCCTCTCCCCAAACACCAAGTCCTCAAGCGTGTCCGGCCGCAGCCTCCAGGTCGGAATCGCAGATCTCGCTCTCTGCCATCTGACCGCTATCAACAGGGGATTGTGGTCTAAAATGGTCCTATCAAGATATTCAGTATGTGTTACCATGGCAGCTACGGGGGCGCTACATAGCATAGAATCAATTCTGACATGTAGAGCGTGCAGTGTCGAGTGAAAGGAGTAATCCCTATCGGTCGGGTGCTGTGTCCTCCACACATCTAGCAGACCCCACCTTTCCTGCCAGTCTCTCCTTCGTTCCGACAGCTTATGCACCGGGGAGTCAGCCAATGGTGGATGGGATCTATCCCACACTATGTCTGCGATGGAATTAAAGTCTCCCCCTAGGATAATGGGGCCCGTCAAAAAGTGGGCCAAGGAGCCCGAGAGAACATCAAAATAACGGGCTTGATCCACATTGGGGGCATAAACGCTACATAACACCACCTCAGTGCCCTGCAGCCTCCCCCTCACCGCCACAAACCTGCCTCCAGGGTATACCACCTGCTCTGCAACCTGGAAAGGAACCCCCGCCCTGACCCATATGAGTACCCCCCTCGCAAACGCCGAATAAGAGGTTCCAAATACTTGGCCGTGCCACCTTTTCTGCAATGCCTCACACTCTAGTTTAGTCAAATGAGTTTCCTGCAGCATGGCAATTTGAACCCCCCTCCTCACCAGGTAGGCATGCACTTTGTACCTCTTCGACATTGTTCTAAGACCCCGAACATTCCATGTGAGACACTTTACATCAGGTAATGATCCCATCGCTGCCGTCTCTCCTCCACCCCTCCATTGTCAACCAGCCCACCACATCATAGCAGCCGTACCCTCCCCCCCAAACACCCCAACAAACTTCCCCAACCCCACTCCCCAGGACAGGACCTAACAGCACTGCTCTAGCTCGCATCCAAACGCATAACATCACACTCATTCTACTAATCTGTGGTAGTCTCCACAGGAAGCCTTAAGGGCAATAGAGGGATGGTCCAGCACCAACCTGTGACGGGCCACCCCGCACCCCAGGCCCATGACCCCATGAGAAAATCACAACAGAGTACCTGCTAAACGCCGACCCGCAGGATAACCATATAGCAGTGAAGAACCATCATCAGACCCCCATATCATTCATTAAACAGGCCATCCGCCGTTTGAGGCGTGACCGTCGGTCCTGCAGTACTGTCGGCTTCCGAAAGTTCTCCACCTGATTTGCGCCCTCCGCCTTCCGATTCCGAATCCTCTCCCCTCTCTCCTTGCTGCGAGCCCGTGATAGTTGCCGTGGCAGCCAATGCTCCCCTCCGTTCTGCCGCCAACAGGTCCTCTCTCATCGCCTGCTTGAGCCTGTCGCGTTTACGGATCCGTTGCGACTTGCGGATCTGGACCGGTCTCTTCTTCACCTTCTCACCTTTGTGCTGCCGGTCAGTCCCCGCCCTGTACGATTCCAGCCACGACCAGGCCTCGTCAGGAGATTGGAAAAAGTGGGTCGTGTCGTCCATGATCACTCTCAGCCGGGCTGGGAAGAGTAACGAGTATTGGATACCCTCCTCCCTGAGCTCCTTCTTGACCGCAAGGAACGTTGCCCTGTTCCTCTGAACTTCCTGAGTATAGTCTGGTAAGAGTGTGACTTGACTGTTCTCCACCTGGAAGGGTCCTGCCGATCTTGCCCTCTGTATCAACAAGTCACGGTCCTTGAAATGCAAGAGCCTGGCCACCATCGGTCTAGGGGGACGCCCCTGCTGGGGCGGACGAGACGGAACCCTATGTGCCCTTTCTATTGAGAAGAACGGAGATAAGCCTTCAGGAGCGACGGTGGACCTGAACCAGTTCTCCAAATACGCCACTACATCGCCCCCTTCAATTTTTCCCGGCAAGCCCACCACCCGCACGTTGTTCCGGCGGTTGCGACTTTCGGAATCCTCCGCTCGTCTCTCCAGTGCGGCCAATCGGGACAGGACATCGGACAGTTTATGTTCCGTGGTGACCACCGCAGGCTTTAGCTCCTGGAGCAGCAGTTTGTTGTCTTTCACTCTGTCAGAGAGTTTTGCGTGATCCGCCCTCAGGAGACCCAGCCCCGTAGCCACCTGCCCAATGTCCTGGTGCAAGGACTCTTTGGTCGCCGCAATCGCCTCCAATATATCATCCAGACGTGCATTCAGTCTGCGTTCCTGCGCTGACGCCTCCGGACTCTCCTGAAGGGCGCCAGCCATATCTGGCCCAGCCGTCAAAGTCTGAGTCCGTCCCGCCGCCATGTCGCCATCCACATCCGCCATCTGGAGCAACACACAGGCGTTCACCACAGCCCCCAGGACGAGCTGTTCAACCTATACCAGCAGTCCTCAGGCAGTGTTATCCCTCCTTGTTAGTACTGGTCAAGCGCCAGGTGGGGGCGCCCCCTTCTCCGACTCGTGGGAGAGCACACTAATTAAGAAAGTGACCTGAGACCACGTGCTCTGCTAGGATTAATCCACCTCTGTATGGGCATTAGGTTGGGCCCCACTATGTCCACTCTCACGCCGACGCTTCCTAGCTGCCCAGTTCTCTGTTGCAGGCCGATGCTGGAAGTCCAGCTGGGGGAAAGGAAATCGCTGCGCCTCCACTTCCGCAGGGTCCTCAGTTCAAGCCCCTTTTTCAGACCGTGCAGGGCCCCCCAGCCGCGCAGCGCCGCCTCCGCTGACGATCACCCAGGCAGAGCGCCCCTCTCCATCACCACCTCTTGTTGTAAATGATCACCCAGGCAGAGCGCTCCCCTCAGTGGGGATAGTGTGTGGCTCAGTCAGCGCCGTACCAGCGTGTGAAGCCCTTTCCTCGGCCCTCCGCTCTCCACCTTCCCCTCAGGCTCCGCTAGCGTCGGGACGGCCTTTACTTCGGGGCCCGCTGCACAGCGCCGGCGCCCCCCCGACTTCAGGGCCGCCCGTATCCCTCACCTCTCAGTTCGCTGCCGTGAGGGCAGCCGGCCTCCCGACTTCACCAGGGCAGCAGTGGGGGGAGGGGCCACCAGCTCGCCAGCCTCGGATCCTCGGAGCGCTCACCGCAGCGCAGACATCCCCTGCTCCTCCAATGCCGGCAGGTCGCCTTCCTGTAGTCCGCACACAGCGGCCACCCGACGGCCCCGCGGCTGGGCTGCCCCGTCGAGCTCCGTCCTTTAAGCCCGGAACAACGTCGCCGCCGCCGCCGCCATCTTGAGTCCCAAGGCACAGCGTCTTTAGAGCTCCGCTCTGTCTCTCCGCACCGTAGCGGGGCAGAATCCAGTCCTGTAAGGCTCGTCCCCAGCAGTCCGCCGCGGAAGGCGAAAGCTCAGGACGTTTCGTCGGTCCTGTAACAGGTGTTAACAGGAGAAGTACGGGATCCGGGACAGAGCTCCGGGCTCACGCCGCCATCCCAGTCGGCGCTCAGACCACGCCCCATGTCAAATGCTGAGTTGAAATCATTAGTGCAGTGACTGTGTTAACACAACGGTAATTTACAGATCATCCCAGATAGAGTTTAGTGCTATGAGTTTAATTGTTCAATGAAGCTAGAGATGCATGGACAAAGGTATCTTCTAAATTAACTCACTTTGGAATTTGGGGCTGAATATTGTCCTGTTTGTTGCCAGTTTGACAGGTCAAGTCTTTGCTTCTTTAGGATTGGTTTAATCTAAGATATTTTCAGGTAACTTGGAAACTCTTTGATAGGTAGGACTTGATTGCTATCATGTGTTTTGGTCATGTTATGTTATATATAAGGTTTTTATAAAGCGCACCTCTCACTGCTGGGGTATCTCAGCACTGGAAGGAGGGTTAATAGAATATGCATTTTGTCTCAATCATTAACAAGCACAGTTTCAAGTTTATCTTGTAATTTCAATAGCAAAGGAGTGGTTTGTAGATTTAAAGGAAGGGTATTTGGGCTTTAAGATTGTGATGGGAGAAGGAGTAACCCCACCATCTTGACTTTGAAGATTTTGAAGACCTGGAGGAGATGAAGGCCAGATAGATTGAAAGGTTCTCCTCGAAATGTATCTTTGGATAAGGGAGAATAGGAAGAAATTGGCTTGTTTGTAAATGGTCCAATATTGGTTTGATTTGATTTTATGCTTTGTAAAGCCCGCAAATACTCCTGGATGTCGTGGTGCTCTAGGCTGTAATTGGAAATAGTGAAATATTGAAGCAGATGGAAGTACGTTATTGAAACAGATGAGGTTTCATGGCTGTGTACAACCAAAGAAGACGTGCTTCAGAGCAGATGGCTAGAGGGAACTCATTGCAGTCATGTGCATTGATCATATAGAAATCGTATCCTCCAAGGCGACCTCTATGAAGCCTTGAACCTAAGATCAAGTAGGAAGTAGAAGAGTGCAGAGTTCTAGATGGAAAATAGCTTGTGGACATCAAAGATATATCATTCTTGTGTGTGGACCTCCTTGTGGCAAAAAAAGAGGGCCTGATTTAGATCCTGGCGAAGGGGAATGCTCCGTCCCAAACGTGACGGATATCCTGTCCGCTGGATCACGATCTCAATATATGGGATATCCATCACATTTGTGATGGAGTATTCCATCGACCAGGATCAAAGTAAGGTTCAGAGTGTCTTAAATACCCATCTCTTTTGAATGGGAAGTCAGAGCAGGGTTCTAAGATCCACATTTGGGATACGTTGTAGCGCACAGGACAGATAGATGGGAATACAATATTCCAATCTGCTTATGATCGGCGATTGAATCAAATGTTGGCTGAAAGCAGTAGGAAGGAGAGGTAAGATTTGTTTTTGGGTTGTTGTATTTTCATGATAAGGAAACAGGCAGAAGCAAGTTTTTGAATGTGGACATCAAAATACAGGTTATCATCAAACATTACTTCTAGGTTACAAACATTTGTAGCACAACAAGAACGAGAAGGTTCTATTTGGGAGGAGGCTTCAAATGTTAAAAGGACATGGTCAGACCAAATAACTGGCTGATACTGACTGCTGTGAATCTCGGTCTTGAACCCCAGAAACAGTTCGAACATATGGCCAGCAGAGTGAGTACAGGACTTAAATAATTGGCGTATGTCGGCTAAGTAGTTAGCCAAATCTTCACAATTATTGGTTCTAGAGTAATTATGAAGCATGGAGATTAAAAAACGAAGCAAGAAACTTCATTAGAGAAACCTGAAATCACAAATTGGTAGCAGTCCTGCTACCATGACTGTCATCAAACTCATAGGCCTTCTGGCGAAACTCTTGGTGTCCTTAGCCTGAGGGTCATGAGCTCTGCCAAGAGCGAGGGAAGGATGCTAAAATGTTGAGGAACCCAAAATATCTTGCATTAACCCTTCCTTTAGATAATCACCAACTATTACCCAAATGAAAATAATTTGAATGAGAAATGCTTCTTAAAGTGTGTGTCAAACACACCCAAATATTAAGCAGAGAGCATTGATTTCAATGCAGATGAAGCCTTTCACCCAGTACGAAGCCCGCAGGGTTCTTAGTCATTAATTCTTACCCTTGTGACTCTAAGAAAGTTGGGCGTGGTGGCTTCATCTGTGATTGGTCCCATGTTCACAAGTTTGAATCCATGCAACTTTCATCCTTCCATGATCAGGAAAATTAGTACCTTTGGGTCTGGTGACAATAGACTACTATTTGCTAAGGCGAATGCACCAATGTTATGTTATGATGAGGAGTACACTTCTGGGTTAACTGCAGATTTGCAGGGACCTGAGATACAGGTTTTAAGCTGGATCTCAATGCACAGAACTAGGACAAAGGATACCAGAGTCATTTCATTAGCAGATGATTTGAGGAGAATTAGTTTTCTCCTGCCCTGGGATAATTATTGCTTCTCTAGAATTGTTATAAAGTGAGTGTCTCAAAACTGGCATGTGGCTTGGGTCTCTCAAAACCTCAGTGCTGCCATACGTGGACTACCTTGTAGATTATGTCTACACAAAGTACTCCAAAGAACAATAAATGACCCCAGCCACTTGCTGCAATCATGCCACAAATGTAGCTGCTTCCAAAATAGATTAGCTAGAGATACGCAAAATGGGACATTAGCATTCCTGCCTAACCATCTTTTTTTCTGTGGTGACAAAAACTCCAATCCTGGGTGGAGTTGGCCACTTCTTTAAGGATCATTAAGGCTTTCTGGGACCTCTACACACAATTGCAGGACTTGTAGTAGTCAGCCACTGGATTTGCACAAACAGCCCAAGATCAGATCATGAAAATGCTCGTCTTATCTTGAGCAGCATATCCCATGCTTTTTCTGGTAATGTAACGCCATGCCTGAACGTGACTTGCATGGAGACATCCCCATGAAAATTAAGCCCAGCTTACCAACCAGGGGCTTCTCCTCCACGTGGGCGGAGGAGCGTCGCCCTACTACTTTCTCACAGTGCGAGAAGCAGAAACATAAAATGGTATTATGAATACCATTTTATGTTTCTTCTTCTCACACTGCGAGAAAGCAGAAGGCAGGGTTTGGTTGGTGGCGGGCAGGTAGGCGTTCCTGCTTCAGGCAGGGGAGGAGTGGCTTGCCCACTGTTTTGGGCGCGGACTGTTTGCACACTCTGCATTTTTTCTATGTAGGCTGCATGCAGCCTACATAGAGAAAATGGCTTCCCCATAGACGCCTGTGGGATCAGCGTCCCAGCCAATCGCAACGCTGCCATTGCAGCTTTGTGATTGGCTTAGCGGAGGAGAGGGATGCTGCCAGCTTCCAGTGAGACCAGAAAGAGGAGATGCAGCGCAGGACAGGAGGCGCAGGTAAGGTTATTATTATTTTGTTTTTAAATAACGCCCCCTCCTGGCCTGACCTCCCCCCCCTGTGCGACCACCCCATCCCCTGGCCCCCCACCTGTGAGGCATGCTGGCCATGACTTCTACCAATTGCCAGAGAGTGAAGGATACTCCCTCTGGTGGTGGGCTCCCGTCACAAAAGGTCTATGCCCTTAACCACCGCTCCTTCTGTAATCACTAGTCATATATTAACTTATGCAATTACTGCCCTAGAAGAGTATATTGTGGCTGAAAAATCTGAGGACTTTACAAAGAGGGAATACACAATGACAGTTCACAAGTTTAACGGAGGTCCCCTAAAAAGCAAAGAACACACTAAAACATCTCTACCACAGGTACTGGCACCCACAATGTGCAGGTGGATGTCATGGTCTGGCGTAGGTCTACAACATGAATGCAACAAACAAGAACAATGTATATCATAAACAAAACAAATTATTGGACCCATCTGAACTTTCCAGGACTAGTCATCATCTTTTATGGGTGTTTCTGGGAGAGGCAAAATGGTTTCCTTTGGGAACTTGCATTCGGTAGTTCCTTCTCCCAAAATCTATGCGAATTCACCTCTGTCTTTTCCGGGCTGAGTAATAAAGCAAAATTAACTACTCATGAAACTTTGAATAAAAACGCCCGAAAAACTTCTGGAGTTTGTATAATAATTACGTGGAAGCTCAGGAACAAGTGCTGACCCCATCAACTGCTTCTGGACAACAGAACACAGCAGACACGCCAGTTCTCGCTAGCCCCAGACTGTAATTGATGGGCATGGACCTCACATGTCACACTGCATCGGATACTTCACAGACATGGTGATCGTATATATTCTTTTTTCTTATTTCTATTATGGTTAATTTGAATCTCAGTTTTGCGTCTGTATGTGATTTATGAGACTTCGATGACCGGTTGAAAACATGCTCCTCTGAGATGTATATTTCATATTGTATGTTTCTAGTTTTGTTTTTTGTCATTATGATTGTATTATCTTTCATTTCAATGAGAAAAATAAAAATAAAAAAAATAAACTAGGAATAAAAAAGAGTCCACCAAAATTAGGATTATAAAATTGTCTTCATCTCTTGTTGACCTGCCAAAGGGACAGGAAAGAAGGCTCATAACTCTTCTCATCCCAGACTTTCCTTGCTTTGACTTTCTTATCTATAGGCAATGACGGAAGGGAGCTCAAACTTTGCCCTAGAGCTGGTGGAACTGCCGGCATCTCTGGAAGGTTTGATATTATTATGAAGGAGGGGGCGTGGCTTGGATGGCAACGCAGGCGGTTGCCTAAGTTCGAGAGCTCCGTACCCCCGGGTAAAAAAACGGCGAGCAACATAGCGAAAAGAGCCCCAATCCTCACGTGAAGCAGAGCGGAGGGTGTGGGAACACCAAGGGCAGAAGGCAGGAAGATCTTGCGCCATCATAGCAACAGGAAAGAAGGAAGAAAACGTAAAGATCTCTGAGAGAGCGATCAAGAAAGGAGGCGGACCAAGATGGCGGAGCACTGAGAGGGGCTGAAGGAGAGAAGGCGGCTACCGCGACACTGACACTGGCACCAGACACACCCGGAATCCTCAGAACGCTGAAAACAAGAGCGGAGGTAAGGGCAAAGGCGGCAGAGATCGCGGAAAGCAACATCCTCCACAGGGCAAGCACTGGAAGCTCCAGTACAGGAGAAAGCGAAACCGAATCTGATCAGCCTAGGGCGGCCATCTTAACAGCTGAACTACAACATAGGAAGCGGCGTCAGGAAGCGACACTGGCACCAGACGCGCCCGGAATCCTCAGAACGCTGAAAACAAGAGCAGAGGTAAGGGCAAAGGCGGCAGAGATCGCGGAAAGCAACATCCCCCGCAGGCAAGCACTGGAAGCTCTGATACAGGAGAAAGCGAAACCGAATCTGATCAGCCTAGGGCGGCCATCTTAACAGCTGAACTACAACATAGGAAGCGGCGTCAGGAAGCGAGGCAAACAAAGCGCGCAGGCTCGCAGGGCCAGCCCCCGCGTGGGCGCCTCGGCAATCGGAAATTGACAAGCATCAGACCCAGACCCCAAAAGAACTCAAAGAACTCAAACAGCTCAAAGACTAACAGCCACATACCGTAGTTCAAAGAGCAAAAGGCGGCGGCCATCTTAAGGAGGGCGTACGGCTGCTCGTACCGACAAGGGGTCAGAAGGACAGAAAGAAAAGAAAGGAAAGCAAGCAAACAGGGGGTAGTTCTTGCGGTTTTGCCGAACTAAGAGCTCAGTGGCTAACACCGGCCGAAGGACGCACAAAACCCCTACACCCAATATCAACCAGACGAGTACGGCGGCCATCTTAAGTGGGGCAAACAACGCTGAGGCAAAAAGGGCGGCGGCCATCTCAACTGGGGCATAAGGCAGGCGCATGAACGAGGACAACACGTAGTTCGCCGGCAAGCTAAAAGTCACAAGCGAGCACCAGGCAAGGAGCCCGGCGGTGGCTACACAGGGGCAATAGGAGCGGCGCAATAACGTACAGGTGGAAGTGAACGAGCACAAAGCACCAAGAGACAGGCAACAAGAAACGAGTCACTAACGAGCGCGGTGCAAGGCACCGACAACACCTGGCAGCGGCGTATACACAGTCGATCCCAATACGCACAAGCAGGTCGCCAGACAGATCAGCCACACTGCCACCAAACACAGCCGCAGAAGCCCTGGCGTCCGGAAAAACAAGAACAAGGACAGAGAGGTGGCCCAGCAGGTTCACCTTTGGGGGCACCACAAAAGACAAAGATATAAGCACTACAAACAACAGCCCACAACAAGGGGTCTAGCAGGTAGACCAGCAAAAGAAGGACAGGCTTTCCATCTACCTGGAAAGAAGAGGTTTTGATAGGATGTCCGGCGTAGAAGACAAAGTGGTCAGCGACAACAACAAAATAAGGAAAGACCTGGTTGACTCGCCAATCAAAATGAAAAACAACCACAACACGATGCAGCAATGGACATGCTCGTCAAAAAGATAACGGAAGCCAATGACCTGGCCAAGGCCACCAAGACCTCTATGGACAACGTCCAGCTAGAGCTCACTGCAATACGTGCAGACCAGAACAGGATCGCCAGCAGAGTAGGAGAGGCGGAGAGAAGAATAAGCGACATAGAAGACAAAGCAGTTACCACAGACAGAGACGTACGCTATATATCCAAGATATCGAGTGACATGCAGAAACTGCTCACGGAACAGGAAGACATAAACAGAAAGGGGAACATCAGGATCCTGGGAGTGCCAGAAGATGAGGAAGAGGCGGCAGGGTCATGCGCAGCATTACTTGAAACCCTAATCCCCAAACTGACAGGCCTCCATTTCGAAAGAGCCTTCGAGATAGATAACACATATAGGGTACCGGCCATGAAGCAACAGCACATGAAGGGACCAAGAACAATCATCTGCAAGCCCCTAAGAGCAAATCACACCAACGCCATTTTCGCTTTTGCGCGGAAAGGCCAAACACTCAAATGGAATGGCCAAAAAATAATTATCACCCAAGACTTCTCGAAAAGTACGGTAGAAACCAGGAAAGGCTTCCTGGCGCTGAGAGACACACTGAAGAAGGCCAGGATCACGTGTAGCTTTGCGGGGCCAGCGAAAATGAAGATAACTGGCAGAAGAGGCACGCGCACTTTCGATGACCCGGCCGAGCTTCGCAGATATCTCCAGGAACCGGATCCGGAGGAAATGGAACAAAACAGCACAGGAACTGCAAAAAGAAGGGCATCATCCGATGGCCCAGAAACCGGGGAAATTGCGGAAGCAGGTGGTCGATGAGAGACTCAGACACTAGCCCGAATACCCGAACAACGGCTACCTCAATACGGCTACCTCAGCATGCCAAGCACAGAGGTGCTACAGACATTCATGAAGCTGACACTTACCTCATGGCCTGAGAATTAACAACCCATCTACCTCAACGAACGATGTACTCTGAACTACCATATTATCCTTTTGTCTCTGTACTAAAGACTACTACACACAGTATTATGCAACTCTCAGGAGGTGATCACTGACGGGCAGGCCCTAGTGATCTGCAAAGAATATCCTTTTGGCGAATGCACAGCACCGAAAGGGGCGAGGGGGACTTGATACACCCGGGGAGGCGGGGGGCGGAGAACCATTGCTGTCGCACGTTTACAGTATGTTGACAGGGGGGAGGGGGTGGAGGGTGGAGGAGGGGGTGGGGGGAGAGGCCCGGGGGGGAGGCCATGAAGCACAGACATTCACATCCTGGTGGAGTTACTTATTCTCTTTTTCCTTCTTTTTTCTGTCTCGGCACACATCCCCAGTCCTAGTCACACCCCGGGGGGGCTCATTTACTCGTGGTGGGTGGCAGCTGGAACAAGGCACCAACCCAGGCACCAGCTCAGGAAGCAGCGATATAACCACTGTACCATGACCATACCCGACACTCAGGGCCTAGCACGGATAGCCGCAGACATCAAGATCGTATCCCTGAATGTCAAAGGCCTCAACCACCCCGTCAAGCGACGGAAGACATTAGAATACTTAAATAAGTTAAAAGCATACATATACATCCTCCAAGAGACCAGAGTCTCCATAGAGGACGCAAACAGGCTCAAGGCAAACTGGATAAGCGAGGTAGTTTGCTCACCAGCCGTGAATAAGAGAGGAGGAGTGATCACTATCATTAGCAAGAAAGCAAAGTTCAGGGTCCATGACCACCAAGCTGACACAAACGGCAGAAGACTACTCACATGCATCAAAAGGGGGGAGGAGACCATGCACATAGCAAACATATATGGGCCGAACGCAACAGACAAAAAATTCTGGGAAGAGGTAGAAAGCGAGCTCAGCAACATCCCATTGGGGGAACTGCTAATCACAGCTGGAGATATGAACCAAGCGATGGACAACGCCACAGACAGACAACCGCACAGACCTAGCCATGCCACGCAAGAACAGAACACACTCAAAAACCTATTCACCAAACTGGCACTATCAGACCCGTGGAGACTACAACACCCCAGCGCCAGAGAATACACATTCTACTCGAACCCACACAACTCATACAGCAGAATAGATTATATACTCATGTCTGACACACACACACACCTGACGGACACAACTGAAATAGGCCCCATAACAATTTCAGATCATGCTCATATCTCCCTCTCCATAAGCGGGAAACACATTGATACACCAAGCCGGAGATGGCGCCTCAACAGCGACATACTAGAAAACCCCACAAACGTCACCGAAATAGAAGAGGCAATCAGAGAATACCTTACATTTAATGACACAGAAGACACCGAAGTCATGACATTGTGGGAAGCACTCAAAGCCACAATAAGAGGGAAACTCCTGAGCATCAAGGCAAGGATGAACAGAGGCAGGAACAAGATAATCAGAGAACTGGAGGGGCAGATAAAAGAACTAGAAAGGAACCACACTGCTAATCTGTCAGACAGGAACACACTAACGACACTCACAAAGAAGAAGTACGAACTGAACAGGATACTAAGTGAGAGGGCCTCCACATGGATTAACAAATACAAATCCATAAACTTATGCTCAGCAAACAAAGCAGGAAGGGCGCTAGCAGGGTACCTAAAAGCCAAACAAAGGCAGCACTCAGTCGCAGCAATTACTGACAAAAACAATAAAACGCACACGGTAAACAAGCAAATTCTCGAAACATTCAGAGATTTCTACAAGGAACTGTACACAGCTGATACATCGCTAGGTGCGGACGGGAGGGCAAGCTTGCTAGATAAACTATTTACAACAAGGGGTGGTGAGGGACAGAGTCTCTGAATTAAGCAGAATACTCTCACCCAGTCAAAAGATCAGGGCTAGATCCAACACCGTTTTTTAGCTCATTGCACCATCCCAGTTTCAGAACCTGGCTGTATGCAAATTAGTCTGTTCCTGTCCCAGTGCACGGTGTTGGATCTAGCCCTGATCTCTTGACTGGGTGAGAGTACTCTGCTTAATTCAGAGACTCTGTCCATCACCACCCCTTGTTGTAAATTATTTTGTCCACCCTAAGCGTGGAAGGGTATACTCAGATGTGAGTCCCTTGCTCATTGCACCATCAGGATTCAAGCAAGCCGGGCCGAAGACGCCTGAAATGGCAGAAACCGGTCCCCGGAAGCTTGTTTCCTTCCCAGTGTAAGAATTGGCTTTTGTAGTCTGGTCTGCCCTGTTCCCATGATGCACTGGGCCAGGGACAGACTAATTTGCATACAGCCAGGTTCTGAAACTGGGATGGTGCAATGAGCTAAAGAACGGTGTTGGATCTAGCCCTGATCTCTTGACTGGGTGAGAGTACTCTGCTTAATTCAGAGACTCTGTCCATCACCACCCCTTGTTGTAAATTATTTTGTCCACCCTAAGCGTGGAAGGGTATACTCAGATGTGAGTCCCTTGCTCATTGCACCATCAGGATTCAAGCAAGCCGGGCCGAAGACGCCTGAAATGGCAGAAACCGGTCCCCGGAAGCTTGTTTCCTTCCCAGTGTAAGAATTGGCTTTTGTAGTCTGGTCTGCCCTGTTCCCATGATGCACTGGGCCAGGGACAGACTAATTTGCATACAGCCAGGTTCTGAAACTGGGATGGTGCAATGAGCTAAAGAACGGTGTTGGATCTAGCCCTGATCTCTTGACTGGGTGAGAGTACTCTGCTTAATTCAGAGACTCTGTCCATCACCACCCCTTGTTGTAAATTATTTTGTCCACCCTAAGCGTGGAAGGGTATACTCAGATGTGAGTCCCTTGCTCATTGCACCATCAGGATTCAAGCAAGCCGGGCCGAAGACGCCTGAAATGGCAGAAACCGGTCCCCGGAAGCTTGTTTCCTTCCCAGTGTAAGAATTGGCTTTTGTAGTCTGGTCTGCCCTGTTCCCATGATGCACTGGGCCAGGGACAGACTAATTTGCATACAGCCAGGTTCTGAAACTGGGATGGTGCAATGAGCTAAAGAACGGTGTTGGATCTAGCCCTGATCTCTTGACTGGGTGAGAGTACTCTGCTTAATTCAGAGACTCTGTCCATCACCACCCCTTGTTGTAAATTATTTTGTCCACCCTAAGCGTGGAAGGGTATACTCAGATGTGAGTCCCTTGCTCATTGCACCATCAGGATTCAAGCAAGCCGGGCCGAAGACGCCTGAAATGGCAGAAACCGGTCCCCGGAAGCTTGTTTCCTTCCCAGTGTAAGAATTGGCTTTTGTAGTCTGGTCTGCCCTGTTCCCATGATGCACTGGGCCAGGGACAGACTAATTTGCATACAGCCAGGTTCTGAAACTGGGATGGTGCAATGAGCTAAAGAACGGTGTTGGATCTAGCCCTGATCTCTTGACTGGGTGAGAGTACTCTGCTTAATTCAGAGACTCTGTCCATCACCACCCCTTGTTGTAAATTATTTTGTCCACCCTAAGCGTGGAAGGGTATACTCAGATGTGAGTCCCTTGCTCATTGCACCATCAGGATTCAAGCAAGCCGGGCCGAAGACGCCTGAAATGGCAGAAACCGGTCCCCGGAAGCTTGTTTCCTTCCCAGTGTAAGAATTGGCTTTTGTAGTCTGGTCTGCCCTGTTCCCATGATGCACTGGGCCAGGGACAGACTAATTTGCATACAGCCAGGTTCTGAAACTGGGATGGTGCAATGAGCTAAAGAACGGTGTTGGATCTAGCCCTGATCTCTTGACTGGGTGAGAGTACTCTGCTTAATTCAGAGACTCTGTCCATCACCACCCCTTGTTGTAAATTATTTTGTCCACCCTAAGCGTGGAAGGGTATACTCAGATGTGAGTCCCTTGCTCATTGCACCATCAGGATTCAAGCAAGCCGGGCCGAAGACGCCTGAAATGGCAGAAACCGGTCCCCGGAAGCTTGTTTCCTTCCCAGTGTAAGAATTGGCTTTTGTAGTCTGGTCTGCCCTGTTCCCATGATGCACTGGGCCAGGGACAGAATAATTTGCATACAGCCAGGTTCTGAAACTGGGATGGTGCAATGAGCTAAAGAACGGTGTTGGATCTAGCCCTGATCTCTTGACTGGGTGAGAGTACTCTGCTTAATTCAGAGACTCTGTCCATCACCACCCCTTGTTGTAAATTATTTTGTCCACCCTAAGCGTGGAAGGGTATACTCAGATGTGAGTCCCTTGCTCATTGCACCATCAGGATTCAAGCAAGCCGGGCCGAAGACGCCTGAAATGGCAGAAACCGGTCCCCGGAAGCTTGTTTCCTTCCCAGTGTAAGAATTGGCTTTTGTAGTCTGGTCTGCCCTGTTCCCATGATGCACTGGGCCAGGGACAGACTAATTTGCATACAGCCAGGTTCTGAAACTGGGATGGTGCAATGAGCTAAAGAACGGTGTTGGATCTAGCCCTGATCTCTTGACTGGGTGAGAGTACTCTGCTTAATTCAGAGACTCTGTCCATCACCACCCCTTGTTGTAAATTATTTTGTCCACCCTAAGCGTGGAAGGGTATACTCAGATGTGAGTCCCTTGCTCATTGCACCATCAGGATTCAAGCAAGCCGGGCCGAAGACGCCTGAAATGGCAGAAACCGGTCCCCGGAAGCTTGTTTCCTTCCCAGTGTAAGAATTGGCTTTTGTAGTCTGGTCTGCCCTGTTCCCATGATGCACTGGGCCAGGGACAGACTAATTTGCATACAGCCAGGTTCTGAAACTGGGATGGTGCAATGAGCTAAAGAACGGTGTTGGATCTAGCCCTGATCTCTTGACTGGGTGAGAGTACTCTGCTTAATTAAGAGACTCTGTCCATCACCACCCCTTGTTGTAAATTATTTTGTCCACCCTAAGCGTGGAAGGGTATACTCAGATGTGAGTCCCTTGCTCATTGCACCATCAGGATTCAAGCAAGCCGGGCCGAAGACGCCTGAAATGGCAGAAACCGGTCCCCGGAAGCTTGTTTCCTTCCCAGTGTAAGAATTGGCTTTTGTAGTCTGGTCTGCCCTGTTCCCATGATGCACTGGGCCAGGGACAGACTAATTTGCATACAGCCAGGTTCTGAAACTGGGATGGTGCAATGAGCTAAAGAACGGTGTTGGATCTAGCCCTGATCTCTTGACTGGGTGAGAGTACTCTGCTTAATTCAGAGACTCTGTCCATCACCACCCCTTGTTGTAAATTATTTTGTCCACCCTAAGCGTGGAAGGGTATACTCAGATGTGAGTCCCTTGCTCATTGCACCATCAGGATTCAAGCAAGCCGGGCCGAAGACGCCTGAAATGGCAGAAACCGGTCCCCGGAAGCTTGTTTCCTTCCCAGTGTAAGAATTGGCTTTTGTAGTCTGGTCTGCCCTGTTCCCATGATGCACTGGGCCAGGGACAGACTAATTTGCATACAGCCAGGTTCTGAAACTGGGATGGTGCAATGAGCTAAAGAACGGTGTTGGATCTAGCCCTGATCTCTTGACTGGGTGAGAGTACTCTGCTTAATTCAGAGACTCTGTCCATCACCACCCCTTGTTGTAAATTATTTTGTCCACCCTAAGCGTGGAAGGGTATACTCAGATGTGAGTCCCTTGCTCATTGCACCATCAGGATTCAAGCAAGCCGGGCCGAAGACGCCTGAAATGGCAGAAACCGGTCCCCGGAAGCTTGTTTCCTTCCCAGTGTAAGAATTGGCTTTTGTAGTCTCGTCTGCCCTGTTCCCATGATGCACTGGGCCAGGGACAGACTAATTTGCATACAGCCAGGTTCTGAAACTGGGATGGTGCAATGAGCTAAAGAACGGTGTTGGATCTAGCCCTGATCTCTTGACTGGGTGAGAGTACTCTGCTTAATTCAGAGACTCTGTCCATCACCACCCCTTGTTGTAAATTATTTTGTCCACCCTAAGCGTGGAAGGGTATACTCAGATGTGAGTCCCTTGCTCATTGCACCATCAGGATTCAAGCAAGCCGGGCCGAAGACGCCTGAAATGGCAGAAACCGGTCCCCGGAAGCTTGTTTCCTTCCCAGTGTAAGAATTGGCTTTTGTAGTCTGGTCTGCCCTGTTCCCATGATGCACTGGGCCAGGGACAGACTAATTTGCATACAGCCAGGTTCTGAAACTGGGATGGTGCAATGAGCTAAAGAACGGTGTTGGATCTAGCCCTGATCTCTTGACTGGGTGAGAGTACTCTGCTTAATTCAGAGACTCTGTCCATCACCACCCCTTGTTGTAAATTATTTTGTCCACCCTAAGCGTGGAAGGGTATACTCAGATGTGAGTCCCTTGCTCATTGCACCATCAGGATTCAAGCAAGCCGGGCCGAAGACGCCTGAAATGGCAGAAACCGGTCCCCGGAAGCTTGTTTCCTTCCCAGTGTAAGAATTGGCTTTTGTAGTCTGGTCTGCCCTGTTCCCATGATGCACTGGGCCAGGGACAGACTAATTTGCATACAGCCAGGTTCTGAAACTGGGATGGTGCAATGAGCTAAAGAACGGTGTTGGATCTAGCCCTGATCTCTTGACTGGGTGAGAGTACTCTGCTTAATTCAGAGACTCTGTCCATCACCACCCCTTGTTGTAAATTATTTTGTCCACCCTAAGCGTGGAAGGGTATACCCAGATGTGAGTCCCTTGCTCATTGCACCATCAGGATTCAAGCAAGCCGGGCCGAAGACGCCTGAAATGGCAGAAACCGGTCCCCGGAAGCTTGTTTCCTTCCCAGTGTAAGAATTGGCTTTTGTAGTCTGGTCTGCCCTGTTCCCATGATGCACTGGGCCAGGGACAGACTAATTTGCATACAGCCAGGTTCTGAAACTGGGATGGTGCAATGAGCTAAAGAACGGTGTTGGATCTAGCCCTGATCTCTTGACTGGGTGAGAGTACTCTGCTTAATTCAGAGACTCTGTCCATCACCACCCCTTGTTGTAAATTATTTTGTCCACCCTAAGCGTGGAAGGGTATACTCAGATGTGAGTCCCTTGCTCATTGCACCATCAGGATTCAAGCAAGCCGGGCCGAAGACGCCTGAAATGGCAGAAACCGGTCCCCGGAAGCTTGTTTCCTTCCCAGTGTAAGAATTGGCTTTTGTAGTCTGGTCTGCCCTGTTCCCATGATGCACTGGGCCAGGGACAGACTAATTTGCATACAGCCAGGTTCTGAAACTGGGATGGTGCAATGAGCTAAAGAACGGTGTTGGATCTAGCCCTGATCTCTTGACTGGGTGAGAGTACTCTGCTTAATTCAGAGACTCTGTCCATCACCACCCCTTGTTGTAAATTATTTTGTCCACCCTAAGCGTGGAAGGGTATACTCAGATGTGAGTCCCTTGCTCATTGCACCTTCAGGATTCAAGCAAGCCGGGCCGAAGACGCCTGAAATGGCAGAAACCGGTCCCCGGTAGCTTGTTTCCTTCCCAGTGTAAGAATTGGCTTTTGTAGTCTGGTCTGCCCTGTTCCCATGATGCACTGGGCCAGGGACAGACTAATTTGCATACAGCCAGGTTCTGAAACTGGGATGGTGCAATGAGCTAAAGAACGGTGTTGGATCTAGCCCTGATCTCTTGACTGGGTGAGAGTACTCTGCTTAATTCAGAGACTCTGTCCATCACCACCCCTTGTTGTAAATTATTTTGTCCACCCTAAGCGTGGAAGGGTATACTCAGATGTGAGTCCCTTGCTCATTGCACCATCAGGATTCAAGCAAGCCGGGCCGAAGACGCCTGAAATGGCAGAAACCGGTCCCCGGAAGCTTGTTTCCTTCCCAGTGTAAGAATTGGCTTTTGTAGTCTGGTCTGCCCTGTTCCCATGATGCACTGGGCCAGGGACAGACTATTTTGCATACAGCCAGGTTCTGAAACTGGGATGGTGCAATGAGCTAAAGAACGGTGTTGGATCTAGCCCTGATCTCTTGACTGGGTGAGAGTACTCTGCTCAATTCAGAGACTCTGTCCATCACCACCCCTTGTTGTAAATTATTTTGTCCACCCTAAGCGTGGAAGGGTATACTCAGATGTGAGTCCCTTGCTCATTGCACCATCAGGATTCAAGCAAGCCGGGCCGAAGACGCCTGAAATGGCAGAAACCGGTCCCCGGAAGCTTGTTTCCTTCCCAGTGTAAGAATTGGCTTTTGTAGTCTGGTCTGCCCTGTTCCCATGATGCACTGGGCCAGGGACAGACTAATTTGCATACAGCCAGGTTCTGAAACTGGGATGGTGCAATGAGCTAAAGAACGGTGTTGGATCTAGCCCTGATCTCTTGACTGGGTGAGAGTACTCTGCTTAATTCAGAGACTCTGTCCATCACCACCCCTTGTTGTAAATTATTTTTTTGCTAGATAAACTAGACCTACCCAAACTCAGCAACGAACAGAGAGAGGAGCTAGAGCAAGACATAACCAGAACAGAAGTAGGTATGGCAATAGACGCGCTGAAAGCAAACAAAGCCCCAGGGCCAGACGGTTTCACGGCAGCATTCTATAAACAGTTCCAACCACTGCTAAAAGATACAATGGTCAGAGTCTTCCAGACATGCGCGGAGAGGGGCAGCATGACCAACTCAATGGCGGAGGCAAACATCAATGTCATCCCCAAAGAGGGGAAAGACCCTCAGTTCCCGCAAAACTACCGGCCAATCTCATTAATAAACGTTGACTGTAAAATCTACGCCAAAGTAATGGCCGCAAGGCTAAACACATATCTTCCCCTTCTCATACACTAAATGCAAGTGGGCTACCTAAAAAACAGACTCTCACAAGACAACACCAGACTACTCTGTCACTTAATAAACCGCACCGCAAATAGCATGGAGAAGGCTGTTATGATCGCGCTTGACGCAGAAAAGGCCTTCGATAGAGTCTCGTGGCCATTCCTAGACCAATGTATGCGCAAGTTTGGGCTAGGGGAGAAATATAGAGGCATGATCATGTCTCTATACAAAAACCCCCGTGCACGAGTGGTGGTCAACGCATCCACGTCAGAAACATTCACCCTAGGCAGAGGGACAAGGCAGGGATGTCCACTGTCACCGGGACTATTCCTACTAGAACTAGAGCCGCTCCTCCACATGATTAGGACTAACCCGCGTATAACTGGAGTGCAAGTAGAGGGACAAGCCTTCAAACTGGCGGCGTACGCGGACGACATCTTGATTATCACCAGTAACCGAGAAGAGTCAATAGAAGCCCTGGTACAAACAATCGAGGAGTACGCACATGTCTCAGGATATAAACTAAACAGGGACAAATCCGAATGCAAACCGATGAACTGCCACACCACTAGGACAGTCCTAGGGACGTCCGGACTGGCGTGGCAAACAAAACCCCTGAAATATCTAGGTCTCCTCTTCGGGAGGGACCTTAGGTCCACCTTGGACCACAACGAGGAAGCAATGCTGAAAAAGATCAGGACCAAGCTAGAGACATGGGGCCCCAAATTCATTAGCTGGTGGGGCAGAATCGAGTCAATCAAGATGATGGTCACACCAATGCTAAACTACTTGCTGAGCATGCTGCCACTCACCCTAACCACAGATTTCCACAAACATATAGATAAAGCAATCAACACGTTCCTATGAGGGGGGAAAAAGCCAAGAATCAGCCTAGCAAAGCTCAGACTAAAAAAAGAACAAGGAGGGCTGAACCTCACGAACTACAAGGCCTTCCAAATGGCATGCCTTGCCAAACAGGGAATACACTGGATTGCCCCTACACCAGAGTACGTGCCGGTCTGGCTAGACCTGGAAAGGGGCATCCTGGGGGGGTCTCACCCGATCATGGCACTAACGGCCAACAGGCACCCAGAAGTTAAAAATGCGATACTCCGGAACACAAAAACGGCGTTAATGAGATTAGACAGAGTACTAGAAGTCAGCATCAGAGGTTCCAAATGGGAGTCAATATGGCATAACCCCAAAGTAACATACAAAGGGGAAACTCTAGACAACAAAGAGTGGTACAGCAGAGGCATCACGGTACCGGCACAACTAGAAGCAGGAAGCAACCCACTCACTTACAAAGCACTGCAGCAGATGCACAAACTACCAAACAAGGAATTCTATGAATTCCTAAGAATCAAAGCAGCCATCACCAAAGCAAACCTCTCGAAACACAAACCCACCATCATACAGTACTCACAGAACTTAAACAAGACAGGCCACCAAACAGCGCAGATTTACAAACTAATCACACCACGCACCACCTCTCTAAACAACAAGACAATAGCTTTCTGGGAAGAGAAAATACAGAGACCACTAAACGAAGATGAGAGGGCCAGACTATGGACATCGGTGTCCAAAAACAAAGTAACCCCACAACTAGCACAAAGAAAATACTGGATATTACACAGGCTACACTGGACACCAGCGAAGCTAGAAACAGAGGGGCGAGCGAAACCGGCACCTGCTGGAATTGCCATAAAGCAAGGGGAGACCTGGCTCACATGCTGTACGACTGCACCATAGTCAAAACATTCTGGAACAAAGTCTACAACCTCATAGACACGATCGCAGGCTGCCAGATACAACGTGGCCTAGAGGGTATAGCCACGGCCTTCCTAGCACCCCAGCTTGGATCCAAAGAAAAACGCGAACTAGTCGATGTTCTGCTCATGGCAGCCGTTAAAACAATCCTGGGGAACTGGAAAAACACGAGCAAAGCCACCTTCAAACGCTGGTTCAACTGGGTAACATTCCTACGGGGGGCAGACAACATCACTGCTAAACACCAGGCGGCGAACCACACTGCCAGGGAAGACATGTGGGAAGCCCTTGACGCCCACCTGAGGCAGTAAGCACACCACCCCCCTCCCCCCCCTCCTCTTCTTCTCTCTTCTTTTCTTCTCTCTTCTCTCTCGGGCTCCACTAAGCCAACAGTACACATTTGTCGGAACTGCCAAGAAATAAGACAAACTGTTTCGTTTTTGTATATGCAAAATTTATTTTCAATAAAATATTTTGAAATCAAAAGATATTATTATGAAGGAATCGCTCAGTGGAGTATAGTTTTACCCAAGGCTTTAAGTGGGATGAAAAAACTGGGGGGACTCCCAAAGCGGCGTGGCCAGTGTAATGAAGGGTGTGGCTTAAAAACACATAAGCTAAAAATCTGTGCTTAGCATAGTGTGCCGCCCGACATGTATTTTGCGTTTTTTTTCATTGCATCCAGATATATGATACAAGTAACATCATACCTAGTCAGGGCTATTGGCTTTGTCAATGGTTGTTAGTTGCATAAGATAACTAAGCAGCAACTATGGCTTGTGTATTATATTAAAATAGCTTCCACCTGGAGACACAAGGACAATGTTGCTGCTCCTGAGTTTCAAAACGAGGAGGGAAATCCAGAGAAAAAAATGACTCTCTTTAACTTCTCCCACGCTTATGACGGAACCGCTTCATCACTCCCCTCGGATGGGCTGTGCTGGTGACGGAGCAGTTCCGTCACGGCCCGCTCGCGGCGCGTTCTAGTGAGCGGGCGTGGCCGTGACGGAACCGCTCCGTCACAAGCACAGCCCACCCGAGGGGCGTGACGGAGCGGTTCCGTCATAAGCGTCGGAGCGCCGCGCGGCCCCCCCGCCACTTAGCGCTGCGGCGGAATTGCCACCGCAGCGAAAGGGTTAAAGGATTTCCCTTCCCCTACAACGCTGCCCTGGCATGACTTAATGCTGTAACTTCTCCACTAGTGAAAAGTGAGCAGTGTGAGCAAGCGCACATCGCTATGCCTGCTGTCAGCGCAGTCCGGGAAAAAATGGACCGCCTGTGCACAAAACAGAGCCCGATAGAGACCCGTTTCAAGCCCCCCTTTAAAAAACTGCCAGTGCTCAGCACCTGTGAGACCCAGCCCACTTAAAGCCTGGTTTTAACTATCAAAAGATTTACGATCTGCTGGCTCGGAATGTGGCCATCACTGAGGTAAGAACATTGTAAGAGCCATTACCACAAGTGAGCTTGCTATCAAGCTAGACAAAAGCTGCAGAACATGAAAGGAATCTCTCAAATAGGCTAGCAATCACTCAAATTCCAGTTATGTGCTATACTGCTATGATTTTTCCTTTGCAACACTGTGGTTTTTATTTTTAAATCATGCACCATTAGCTCACTTCAGAAAGCTTTTCATCTGTTGAAAAAAAAGTATAAGTTCAATCTGTTTAAAGTAAGTTTGTGTTAACGAAAATTCTTCCCAAGGTCCCCTTTAGGTGGAAAAACATTTTCATTAAAAAGTTTCTCTGAGCAAAATTCTCTCACAAAATATTTGTGGGGGAATCTTCCATCACAAGCTAAGTTTTGTAAAGTTATGAAACTTGGCCAACTATGTCATATGCTAGAAGTATGAAGCTTGCCAACTTTGTCCAAATGAAAGGGCTAAGTTAAAAACTGGACCCGTTGTAATGTTAAATGCTAAATATACCACAACGGAATACAATGAACCGAAACATGAAATCCAAACCTTGTAAGGTGCAGATGCAAATGCCTCAACTCTTCATAATGCTAATAAATTATGAAACTACAGGGTAAAGACCTTTACCAGCATTTTGGATTATGTGCTCTTGATATGATCCCATTGCAGAAAGCCATTGGAACCCTTTCTTTTTTGCAAAATAAACCCTCATGTCGCTAGAATACTTCTTTTATTTTTCATATGTATGGCACTTCTGCCATGCATACTAGGCGTATTTTAAGGAGCTTTGGACAAGTCTTCTTCAACCCTTCACTGTTTTTGCTCTGAAACTGTCAGCTATTGGTTACAGATATTGTTAATTACATATTGTATCAACCAACAGAAGTATTTTAGTCTCACTGCTTTTTGATTGGCAATTTTGGTGTGTCTACTTCCATTAGCATGCGTGAGGAACTATTTCACAACTGAAATCATAGAAAAGCATTTGAACCAAGCATTGGCAAAACCAAATAGGTGTCACCTTTGTGAGCTATTGGTTTAGCCAATTGTTTCTAGCCATGCTGCACATCATCCCAGATACTGGCGGTAGGGGGACTGTGAGAGCGTCTCCCCGACCCGCTGACACCCAGGTATCCTGATACTGACTACGGCAGCAAATGATTTTAAAATTTGAATGTCACTGATATTGTGTTTTTAAATGCACGGATTTTACTAGCGTTGCATTTTATATTTAATTCCTCTGTCAGCAGTAAAAGCGCTACTCGCTATTGTGGTAAAACGATTAAAAGTTACTTGCATAGCCTGGGCTCGATTTCCCGTCCTGCCCGCCCCGGTCCGACTCGGCAACCAGTGCCGTTGAGCGGAGGGCGGGTCAGGCAGAGCCAGGTCACTTCCGCACTTCCGCATTGACAGAGCGGTCAGCGCTCTAGTTGCTGTACCTGAGGGTATTTAGCCCCCTCGTCACAGTAAGCGCGCAGCGGAGCGCCTGAGACGCGCCAGAGAGAAGCCCGTCTGCGCCCGTCCGCGACAGGACGTGGCTAGGGGCTATGGACGTTCCATATAAGACTACTAAGGTATATAGACGGTCTTACTCTTCGCAGGCCTTACTGCGCCTACGCCCTACTGTGTTAACTCCTGACTGTAAGCTACCATTTTTCTGTTTTCCCGAAGGACCTTTCTCATGTAGATCGTGCTATACACAATTTCAGACAGTTAAACATTCCTTCGAACAGCGTCCCTGTAATACTCCTAAAGTATCGATACAGGAGGGAAGGATTCTGTTGTGTAATGTTAGATCCTTGGTTAAGCACTCCTTCGAGGTCTGGGACCTAATCTCCTCCCAACAAGCAGATCTCTGCTTTTTAACGGAAACATGGTTGAAGCCCCATACCACCCCCGCTATTACCCTTGGAATACCCGAGGGTTACAAGATTATTAGATTAGATCGACTCAAAAAAATCGGTGGGGGTATAGCAATTGTTTTTAAAAATGAGATTTCTGTTTCGGTCATTGATCAGTGTTGTAATTCAGACTTAGAAATGATGATTTTTAGGATTGGCTCCTCCACCAAACATAGTAGGAAAGGAGCCTTGGTTTATCGCCCACCGGGCCCTTTAAAAAATGTGTCCAAACAGCTAATGGAAGCACTAGCCCCCCATGTGTGTCAAGATAAAGATTTCCTGTTGCTCGGGGACTTTAATATTCATAGTGAAGAAGAGGCCAACAATGATGCACAATCTTTTCTAACTGACATGTCTCTTCTAGGATTAAAGCAATGTAACCATGGACCTACACATCAGGCAGGACACACCCTGGACCTGATTATATCCAACTTCCCTGGTATTAAATGTTGTACACCCAAACAATATCCTTGGACAGACCACTTTGTACTTGAGTTCTCTATGCCGATAAATGACTACCGACCTATCTCCCACATACAAATTCCTCCTAAACGCAGACAGTGGCACAAAATAACTAACACTGATTTTGCGCAGAAATATCTCTCTCCCCCTATTCTCTGTACAGATGACATTAATACTGCCCTCTCTACTTGGGATTCTGCAGTCACTGCCGTGGTACAACAAATTGCCCCGATGAAGACTTTTAAAATTAGTCTAGCCAGGAAGCAAGAGGTCTGGTACTCAGAGGAACTGCGTATTCTCAAACGCTTAGTTAGAAAGGCGGAGAAAACTTGGAGAAAAACCTCCTTGGAGGAAGACAAAATCAAATACAAAACTAATCTTAGTACCTATCACAAAGCCATAAGATCTGCCCGGAAAAACCATGTCACTGCCCAGTTAGAAGCAGCCGGCAATGACTCAAAAACTCTCTATCAGATTGTTACAACATTTCTGAAACCCAAAGCGTGTGAAAGTGCAGACATGGCCTCACAACAGCTTTGCGACAGCATTTCCTGCTTCTTCACAGACAAAATCGATGCCATCTACAATAAAATAGAGGCATACAGTTCTGGCATAAGTAGCCAGGATAACCCTACTCTGGTACAGACTGCATCTACTAAGATCTATTCTTTCAATGATTTCCCTGAGATATCGTTAGCAGAGGTTGAGAGACTGTTTACGGACATCAAAAGTGGAAGTCCCGCGGACTTGCTTCCAGCCAGACTTATGGGCCCTCTAGGGAGTACACTAGGCCCTGATGTTCAGAAACTGGTGAACCTCTCACTTACATCTGGAGTTGTCCCACAGTGCTGGAAAAAAGCCCTAGTTAGACCCATCAGGAAGAATTCATCTGTTCCTTGGACCAACATGTCTAACCTGAGGCCTATCTCCCTCCTACCATTCTTAAGGAAAATTATTGAAAAACATACCAATAAGCACCTATCCACCTACTTGGAACAGTCTGGTAGCCTCGACCGATCTCAGTCAGGCTTTAGGCCAAAATTCAGTACAGAAACGGCCTTGCTGTCGGTAACGGACGATCTGCGGCTGTACCAGGACAGGGGCTACTCTGTTGTCCTGGTGCTGCTAGATTTATCGGCAGCGTTCGATACGATTTCCCACACCATTCTGATCGAACGACTGTCCAGGAGTGGAATCGGCGGCAGGGCATTGGACTGGATCAAGAGCTTCCTCTCCAACCGCACCCAATCTGTCAGCATGGGTGAGTTTAGGTCGGAAGAGGTTAACATCACCAAGGGAGTACCACAGGGCTCTTGCTTGAGCCCGACTTTATTTAATACCTATGTGGCTCCCCTGGCAGATGTTACCAGAGCTTTTGGGTTCTACCCAGTGTCCTACGCTGACGACACGCAGCTGCTCTTCCCTTTTAAACACCTTTCCCCGGAAATAATACAATCTTTTTCCGATGGGATGAAGGCAGTTGCTAGGTGGATGTCCTCCAACCTCCTTCAATGTAACGTTGGAAAGACGGAGGTGATGCTCTTCGGGGAAGCTAGGATTCAATGGTCCCCCGACTGGTGGCCTTCAGACTTGGGCCCAGTTCCTGAGCCCAAAACAGTAATCAAGAATTTGGGAGTCACATTGGAGCCGGAGCTGACCATGAAACATAATGTTAACATCACTGTGGGATCCTGTTTCCATGCGATTGGTCTGCTCCGTAGGATTTTTCCTTTTCTACCGGACTCCCATAGGAAAACCTTAGTTCAAGCTCTGGTCATAAGCAGACTTGATTATTGTAACGGTCTTCTGGCAGGTGCAAATGAGGAGGTTCTAGACCGTCTACAGGTGGTACAAAATACCGCAGCTAGGCTGGTGTTAAATGTACCTCCTAGATCCCCCTCCAAACCATTACTTCAAAAACTACATTGGCTACCAATACGCCAACGTGTGAAGTTCAAGACCTGCTGCGTTATCCATAAGGGACTTAATCAATTGGGACCAGAGTATCTAGCCAGCAAGTTTGTTCCTTATGCCCCTATTCGATCCCTCAGATCCAGTGACCAGCTGTTACTGAATGTTCCTAGGATAACCAAATCCAGACTAGGTGGTAGGGCCTTGTCTGTAGTAGGTCCTAATCTTTGGAACTCCCTCCCACTTTCACTAAGACAGTGTCATAACCACCTCCAATTCAGAAAATGTCTGAAAACCTTTCTGTTTGGCTCAGTTTAGTTGTTTATTTCTGGACTCGGAACCTCACAATACTCTCTTTTTAATTGAAATGCTCCTTTGTCAGTTGTGTTACTGGTTGCCAACAGCGCGGAGATACTCCTTCGGGAGTCTATTCACAGCGCTATAAAAACTCGCAAATAAATACTGTGCGGGGTGGCTAATTAAAAACAAATACACTGCTGCCATGCCATGTGTGCTCCCCTGCAAAATGGTGTAGCTGTTTTTTCTGTTAACAATCTGAGATGGACCGGTAACCGAAAAGAGAAGAAAATGTGAAAAAGCCTTTTTGTTTATAAAGGGAGCCAAAGGGGCCGGGAGAGAATGGAAGCCACAGAGCAGAAGAACCATAGGGGAGGACGGGGGAGCACAGAAGCAACATGGCTGGTGGGAGGGAGACGTAATCAGCCCGGGGAGGGATGGAAGGAAGCAAAAGCAACATGGATAGGGCAGGAGGAACAGGTAAGCATCACTGTAATTTATATAAACTAACACGAAATGTATGAGTGGTGGGAAGAAGCTATGGGAAAAGAGAAGGAGGACGAAGGACAGCAACACAGATGGGGCCAGGAGGCATTGGGGAGAAGCACAAAGGTGGGCGCAACATGGAGAGGTGCAGGGAGAACAGAGGCGCACAGAGAGCAACAATAGTGAAGGGGAGAGAAGTCCACAAGAGAGACCGCTCAAAAACACACTCGCTCTCGTTGAGTGCTTAATACAAAAGAAAAAAAAGTAGTACTTCAAAAGCAAACATTGGAAGCAGAGATGCCAGCCAATCAGGGCCGGACTGGCCATAGTGGGCACTGGGCAATTCCCTCGGTACGCCGCACGGGTGGGGGCCGGTTCTGGGCCCCTGGGGGCTATAGCTGCAAAAACGGCCCTGTAACAAAATCGGCCGAAAACCGGCCCCGGCAAAGAGCTCGGCGGCACCTCCAACACCCCCGAGTGGGGTGGGGGGGCCGGCCGAGCACTTTGCCAGGGCTGGTTGTGGTTCCCAGTCCGGCCCTGCAGCCAATGAAAGAGATAGTAAAACGGCAATGTTCACTGGGAATGACAAATACAAGATTGACAAGCTGGGACACAAACGAGAAGCAGGCAAATGAGAGTGATAGGAAAGCTTACCAATTGTAAGCAATGGGTGGGCTCCAAGCCCCTCTTTGTTCTTGATAAGCCACAATATGCCTCACAAGAGACTGTGCATGCGCTAACTAGTGGGCTCGACCAAAAAAGGATGCTGTAGAAAATAAAAGCACCCTTTTCTCTAACATTGATTTATGAGATGCTTTTGTCCGAGCTTTAGCATAATTGGTTTGGCGTATGTAAATGTGCATGCCTACTCGACAAGCCATACAAATATCAAACCTGCTTGCATGCATTGATCAGACCAGTTTTAACAGTCTTCTCAGCAGGTAAGGGGTTTTGAAGAAGTGTGCTAGGCAGTTAAGACAGGTATAGAAGCAAAGGTGTTTAAGAGTATGCTGTTGAAAATATTAAAAGAAAAAGAGCCAACATGTGATATGTATACAGCATTAAGGGTGTTGGCTTTGTGACTAGTTGATGCAAATCAAGTGTTTCAATGTTAGTGAGGTGGCATGAATGGGTAACACCGTGTTGATCCATCCCAAGCCTTTAGTGTGACGTCAGTTCATGCTGTGTCCACCATTCAGGTTTTACACGAACAGGGAATTACGCGTATAAACTCTTCCACTCCTTTGCTGTGTCGTACTCACACATGTTTTTAGGTCTGGCTTATTGGCAGCTTTAGCATATTAAAAAAGTCTTTTACAAAAAAACACATAAATAAAACGTGTATATATTCATACATAGATTGGCCTTACGTCAGCCTTTCTCTTCCATGTGTTCTACTGTCATCCACATTTTCCTTCCTCCCACCATAGTGGGGCAATGGTTCGGCACACTTTAGTCATTAGTCTTTTTCACTGCAAGCGATGGCACACTTCATTCGGTGCCAGTGCTGGTGTGCCCATACTTTTTTGCCAACGTTTTTTTCCCATTGTTTATTCTTTTATTTTTTATACCTCTTGTGTGCTTTAGCTGAGTCTTCAGGTTACAGTAATGAAAAGACAGATGTAACTTTTTATGTGCCAGTAAGAATGATTTTTTCCTGTGATGTGCATTTAAACTTAAAATGGATCTGCAACTGCTCTAAGTACACCTGACCGATAGGAAGCACCCAAACAGCCCCATTTAAATTACAAGCAATGATAATTAATTTTTAATTAAAAATATTCACTTTCAGCATATGGTTACAATGTTTAAAAAGCACATTTAAAAAATGTTTTCCAATATTTTTTGTAAACTATGCGTACAATAAAAAAAGTAATAGCCATCGCACCAGCTTACAAAGGCCAGACCTATTGGATTGTCCACTGTTATTTATTTTTCCTGCCATGACACTGTATCTCTGATCACCTTTAAGTTTTTCCTCTCTGTGTGGTTACCCATGCAAAATTGATGTAATCTGCACTCCTTTTTTTATTGACACAGAGATAACTGAATTATCCTTTGCTCTGCGATGTTCTCCTCAAAATAATTCTTCCAAGCGATGGCCGATGCTAGATCACAACTCGTCCCAGAAAACAGAATCTCTTGGGCGCAACCAAGTTACAGTCAGAGCAACAAACTAGCATTTCACAACCTGCAATCCACCTGTCCATCAAAGGGATGAGTCACTGGGAATCTTACCCAAGAGCTATGCAGTCATCCACACATCTAGGGCAGATGTGACCTGGTGAAGTGACTCATATAAAGCCCTTTAAATGCCAGCAAACTTTTCTTCACCGTGTTTCAGTCCAAGTAATTTGGAATTAAAAGTCATTAAGCCTTCAGTGGTTGAATTCATAATCCATTTGGACCCAATGAACTTTGTCATTTGTCAAGAAGAGTCAGTTTTCAGGTTTCATCAGCAGGACAGCCATCAATGTCAACGCATCGCTCTGCGCCATATCAGAAAGATCACAAACCAGCTGGGTGCCAAGACTGGATACAGGCAGAAGTCAGATGTGTTTTGACAGAATTCTCAAAATGTGCAGTGGCTTTCACATTCTCCCAGTCACGTGATTCGCGGAATCAATGCAGTGTGATAGCTATATGGATGTTGTTTGCAAAAATAAATTTGCCTGTGGGAGGTCATCGTGTGGGTTCTACTCCTAGTAAGTTGGAGGCAGGGAAAACGAGGGTCAAGATGTTGGTACTTCTTCTAATTTTTTTTGTATAATTTAACTGGAGGGCTCGACTTTCATACTGTGATTTTTAAAAACATCTACCTGCAATGGACAAAGCAAGACTTAAGACCTCAGGATAGGCTTTTGTGACTTTGTGTACCATGATGGAAGATACAACCTCATACATCGATTCAGGCCGTGGAGCTGTAATATAGGTTTTAAGGGAGTGGAGTGGTAACTGTAGCACAGACCGGGTGTGTCAATCTCTTTGAAGAATTCTTTGGAGTATCCTTACCTCATTGTGTGCCTTTTGGGGGTGAATTGTCTCTGGGTTAACGTGTCTCAGGATTGAACCAGAAAGTGCAACATTAGAAGGGTGTTAAAAATGCTTCAACCGCTCATGCCATATGCCCCTGTGTAGCTCTACAAACAACTGGGCACAGCATCACCAGAAATCTGCAGACTGGACCCAGTTCAGAAGGAAACCTCAGAAACCATATGCTCATTAGGGTTCTGCAAGCTCCAGTGGAGAATTTAGTAAAAAAAACTAATTCAGTAATGTAAGCAGATATCTATTGGAGGGCTCAATTGGTTAAGGATGTAGCAATGTCTCTCTGGGGCATATGTACAAAGACTTAACGCCTCCGTAGCATACATTTTTTGACGTTACGGCGGCTATTTTTTTATCGCCTTATTTACAAATTGTCACTAACCTCAGTTAGCAGCAGTTTTAAGATCACCACTTCTGTTGGCGGCATTTAACAAAAATGAGATGCAAGGTAGGCGTTCCAGGGAAAAAAACTGCCACTAACCCCACTTTGCGATATTTACAAGGAGTTCCTTGTATGGTGCAAAACCAAAAAAACTGCCTCTAACTGCAGTTAGAGGTAGGTTTTTAGGACCAGAAAATAGCTGATCTTAAAATTGGTGCAAACACTTGGGGCCTCATTTTAGAAGTTTCTGATGCCGGAGAGCACTGCAAGGAATGTTGCTGCGCTGTCCTGCGACAAAACTACGGGGCAGGAATGCGCACCATCAATAAGATAGGGTGCATTCCTGGGCCTCATTCATGAAAAGTGTTGCATCGCTGCGACAAAACAGCGGTGCAACACTTTTCACTACGTCTTTCTTGAGACACCATGGATGCCCTGTATTCACTGTACAGCGCTCCATGTCGCAATTAATCACAGATACGTCTGGAATCCTGACGTATCTGTCAGTGCTAGACTCACGCATTGCTGCAGTTGTGTAACAAGCATGATGCAACTCCAGCAATGCATGGGGCCAGCCTATCCCTGTGGCACTGCCATGGGGCATTCGTAAGGTACTGACGCAGTGGCGTCCTAGAATTGTCGCAGTGAAATCTGATGGACTTCACTGTACCACTCCTATGAGGCTTTGTTGCCTGGAAACACCCACCCTGCATACATCATACCTGATGCAGGTATAATGCGGCACAGGGTTTCACAAGGTCGCGCATATGCCTAGATGCGTCACTTTGCAAATACGGTGCAATATGGTGCAAGAATCACACTGTAAGTACATCAGGAAAATTACGCACTGGCGGGGTGAAACTGTAAGAAGTGGCTCATGAGTAAGTCCCCTGTCTTTTACCCCTACCTTGGCACAGAATGGCTGCCATGCGCCAACGCAGGCACACTTGCGCCATGGTACAAGGGTGACTGTGTTACGGAGTTGATTGATGTTGTGGCTCCATCACTTCTCGAGACGTCTGCAGGGCGTCTGGACTAGTGGAGGGCGCGAGTGAACCAGTTGGCCTTCTTGGAGTGTTGTTTTCTTGGTATTTTCTTGAGGGGTGCGAGGGTGTCAGTACGGTGGGGACTGGGCGCTGCAGTGTTGTCGTGTGAAAGCGCTGGCGGAGTGGTGGTGCTGAGGGAGTTGACGAGAAGTTCTTCGGTGGCCTTGATCCAGCTGCGAGGTGGGGCATTGATGGCGGTGGTGTACGGTGGGCATGGTGAAGACGTGATGTATACAATGATGGTCGTTACAGGAGAGTCCAGTGGTGTGGTTGTAGTTGAAGTTTCAACTGGCAGAGAAGACGCGCTCAGGCGTGTACCTGGCTATGTGGATGGGTGCAGTGACTAGCTGCTTGAGTCCGATGTTGGCGAGATTCTCCAGGAGAGGGGTGGTGTTCGGTTCACTGAGGTTGTCCAGGTGGAACTTGAGGTCTCTGAGTAGGATGTAGTAGGTGGATGGGAGAGCCTGGGTTGCAAGGAGGTCTACAATGGCATCGGTGAACGGGGGTCCATGGCCCGGGGGGCCTGTAGATGAGGGAAGTGGAGGTGTTCCATGGTCACCGTTGGGTCAATAGAGTGAGTGGTCAGTCAGAGTGTGCTATAGTAGACAATGGCAATACCTCCTCCTGGACGGTCGGGGTGGTCCTTGTGGGTGATTTAGGTGCCACCAGGGATAGTGATGGCGATGTCCAGTCTGTAGCAGAGGTTGGTCCAGGTTTCCTTGAAGAAGGAGATGTCTGAAGAGGTGGCATCGAGGAGGTCCCAGATTTCAATTACGTGTTTGTGGAGGGACGGCACGTTGAGGAAGATGCAGTTTAGCCGGTCGGTGCGCTGTTGGTCGGCTGGGCGGCAGGAGGCACTGGTGTGCTGATGTGGCAGAAGGTGCGTTTGTACCATCCTGAATACTGATAATTTATACCACAGTGGAGGTCCAATTCAAAACCGTACCGTCATGTCTCTATTGGGCTGAAATTCTTCTGTGATTACACCCGCCCAAAGAAGTCCATTTCATGGCTGAAATGAGCTGGCTGTTTTCACTGCATATATGTGAAACTTTATCAAAAAAGAGAGAGAAACAAGAAAATAAAGACAAGAATCACAACCTTGTGTTTTGGTTATTGTTGTGCAGCATCTCTATGTTTCATATTGTTGTTTGTTGATGAGGCTTTGGGCAAAGCCATGCTCTGGAAGCGGAGCTTCCTTTGTCAAAGAGGGTTTGGTGTACACAAGTTCATTTGTCAGAAAAACCTAAAATCCGGCTGCCAACGACCAGTGTAGTGAGGCAGTCGTTGTTTGCGAATTGAGGACCCTTACAGTTCTTTGGTAGGTTAAAAAGAAAAGATATAAAAGACAATAACAAAGAATAGACTACCAAGATAACAATCCACTGATGTCCATATAGTGCTTAACAGGCAAGAAATGACGAAGTTGTTTTAACAGTTCTTTTTCCATATGTCACTGCCTTCCCGTATGCTGATCTGTTTAATGCTACCAACCACACGGTTTCACCAGCAATATAGACTGATGACTCTGAAAGCAGGCCTTACTGCATGAAATGCACTTAATGAAGTCTGAGGCAACAGGGTGAGGCTCAAAATCAAATGTCATGGACATAATGAATGTAAATGTTAATATTGCATCAAACACTTGTTTGCATCCTGGCACTATACAATATGCATCACTGTGATAATAGAAATACGACTACTGCTCTTACTTCTACTGATAGTAATAAAGATTTTATGCAGATGTTCAGGTTTTCTGGAGCCTAATACAGCGAGGTACTGGAAATAAGGTTCCCTTAACGGGGGGCAGGGCTAGGCTCACTGCCAAAAAGTGGTACCCTGGGAGAACCTTGCAATTGGCGGTTCACTCTACCAAACCTCATTTGTTAATCTGGGTCACAGGCCTGGCTGAAATTAGTTTAATTCGTGCCAACATTTTAGTTCAGCTACACAGCGCAGCCCCTGCCCCTTGCCTACTCTGAGCTTGATAGTAGCTTACGACAAGCAAAGGTATGCCAGGGAAAATGTTCAATTACACAGGCATAATTTGCGTAATTTCCGGCATTTTGCATTGCAGTTTATATGTGAAATTCCGCAAAATTATACCATTACGCCAATTAGCGTAGTTGGGGATTGAGTGGTTAAAAATCCTATTGCAGGGGGGGCGTGGCTTGCGCGCCGCTTTGGAATGGCGGTTTGCGCTTGAGCTCCGAGACGAGCGAGGGCCGTCGGAGGTTCATCTCCGCTTCCAGTGACCCCACACTCGCAGAAACGGAGCCTCATGTATCGGAAGGTGCCGTGTGCCTGTTGAACGTCCTTCCTGCGCCCTGGAGCTGCTGGTGCCGGATATTTTGACACTTTGAGGTAACGCTCGGTGTTTCTATGAACGGCCGCCATTTTGTTTCGCCTCACACACGCAGTTCCGAGTCTCCTCACAAATGGAGCTACCATGGCTACGAATTTATCCGGAAGGCGAGCAAACAGGTGTTGGTGACTATTATTACCCTTACAAAGCTTATAACGGCTTCTTTTTACGCTTTCCATGCTGTGTGGCTTTAAATGAGACCTTTTTGCAGTTTATTTTTCTTTGCCTTTCTTCAGAGCGCCTCCATTGCCTTCCATTGATATTACCTGTTCTTTGGTACCCTGCTTTTTGGCCTCTTAGTTTTTGACGGCGTATTCTTCATATCGGCAGGGTCCTGGCATTATGGTGATGAGACTTCTATTTTTGTGCATGTAATCCCACCGCTATTTATTACTTTGCGATACCTGCTGGATGAGTGCTTGCACTTTTTTGCTACTTTCTTTTTTTTTTTTTTCTCCTTGCCTTCTGAGTACACCAATATCCTTGGGTCTTGTGATTTTCCTCAGTTCCCTGACATGGTTGCTTCTTCTACCTTTGTTTTGGAGGCTCTATGGCGGCAAATATGGGCTTGTCGCCGACTGCTAAAGATACTAAAGAGTCGAAAGCTTCTCTTAAGAGACTCAAACAAATATCTCCTACACCTGAATCTTCTCAAAAAGATACTAATTCCACTCTGGAGGCTATTCTGACGCGTCTCAATGATGTGCATGACATTGCGCAGTCTACCAAAACTAATACAGATTTACTACAGGTGGAGGTATCAGCCATCAGAAATGATCTTAAGGCTCTCTCCATTCGTGTCTCTGCCACGGAGACACGTATTAGTGGCGCAGAGGATAATATGCAAAAGCAATCTAGATCTCTTTCACAATTAGAGCGCTCAATGGCGGCATTGCGGAGGGATCTAACTGAACAGGAGGACCGTAACCGCAGATCCAACCTGCGCATTTTTGGCCTTCCTGAAGAAGCCGAGAAAGGTGCGCCGTCTATGATTGACTTCTTATATCAATGGTTGCCTTCTACTCTGCAAATTTCTTTTCAAAGAGACTTTGAGCGGGAACGGGCACACCGTGTCCCCACTTTTCGTTCTTAATCTGCAACACAACCAAGGGCTGTCATTTTTAAGCCACTGCGTCATCAACACACGGAACAAATTTTGGCTCATATGCTGAAGATTAAGGTTGTTTCTTGGGAAGGCCACCGTATTTCGATTTCTCAAGACTTTGCCAGAGACACGGTGATAAGGAGGAAGGGCTTTCTTAATCTTCGGAAGCGTCTATCGGAGATGAATATCCCTTTTTCCTTCTCTGGCCCTTCCAAATTTCGCATTACCTTTAAAGGTCGCTCCAGAATCTTCGATGAACCTGCTGACTTGACCTCTTTTTTAGACAATCAGATGGAACTACAGGTGGAACTTCAAATGGAGGCTTCGCTTGTTCCTGGTGCTTCTGGCACTTGATGTGATTCTTTTGCCTTCTTTGTTTTTCTCTTTTTTCCGGGTCTATTGAGTTCACCTTGTTAGACCTGCGTGCTCCATGGTTGCTGGTGCGTCTTTGGCTCTCTTTTATGACTGGTGTTGTCAGTCAGGTTTTTTGATGGTGTTTTTCCTTTTCGTTGGTGTCGTCTCCTTTCCGTTTTTAGGGTGTTGTCATTTGGCACGTTAGGTTTTTCTAATTGTTGTCTCTTTCTCATTATTGTAGTAGTGCCTTTTCTTTTCTTGTCGGTTCTCCTTCTCCGTGCTTTTGTCTTTTGCCTTTGGGAGTGTTTTCTCTTCTTCCTTATGGTTTGTTCTTCTTGTCTTCGTTCTCTCATTCCTCATTGTTATATTGGACATATCTCTTTTTTGTTTCCTTGTTCCTCTTTGTAATAGTAGTCTGTTTCTGTACGATCTTTTTCCGGTTAGCTTTTTTGCGTCTCTCTATTTTTGGCTCTTTTTGTACAGTGTGTGTTCATATTTGGTCTTTTCTTTATCCCCGTCCTTAGATTTTTTTTAATCGTTTTTTGCGTAGTCTAGTTTCTCACTTGATTTGTACTTGAATCTTCCGTTTGTGTGGTCATTCTATTTATATGTCTTTGGTCTTATTGACTTCAATATGTCTTGTACTGTTTCGTGTTATGGTACAAGCCTTGGTCATGGGCTTATTATTATCTATTTTCTATAGTTGCGTCTAGTTGCGCTCACCATACTACAATTACTGTCTCTTGCATGTATTTATATGCTTACTTGGTTATTGTTTTACTGCTTAGAGTGCTTTACCACTATTACATGCTTATTTCTATTAGGTCTCAGATATTGGATCTATTTTATACTTTATTACTAGTTTGTCTAAGTATCATATATGAATTTCTTATCTTTTAGATTTCCTTCCTGTTTTCTGTAGCTAATTATAACGAGGTTTATATACCTTATGCATGGTAATTCATTGCTTACAAGTACCTTTGAATATTTATTGTATATTTAGTTTTGATATATATTTACATGCTGTTTCATTGATTGTTCTGCTTCACAACTATTAATATCTTCCTAGATCGGTGCTAGTTCATTGCAATCTGTGTACTTCTCTTATACTTTATAATAAGCTATTCTATTTATATTGCACTTTTTTTTATTTCCTGTTTATCCTACTTTCTATTAATATATATTTGACATGTTCCTGCATTTTCGTATCCAATTTTTTTTTAACAATGTCTCTACATTTAAGGACAGTTAATTGATTGGTTATCTTTCGTTTTTTCATACTCATCTTCATCATATTATAGTTCCTTGTATTTATCTAATATGGTGCTTCATTAATTGTTCTATTGACCTCCTTTTTAGTGCCTTTCTCTATTGTATCTCATCTCTTTTCTTTAACCTACACCCTGTAGTCTTCTTGACAAGTTTGCTTTTCTTCTACTTATTCTTTCCTGTTTTTTATGATGCTTGTTTCGCCTTCATTCTCTCTACTCTTCGTTTACTTTTAGGATGTTGTTGCTGTGTTCTCTCTTTATAATAAGAATATATATAAATACGACTTGCTATTGCATTTATTATATTAGATGTCTCTCTCTCTTCCACCTATTCCACTGTTTTTTGGTTACTTTATATGCTACTTGTGAATTAACTTGATATATGCATATTGCCTTTATAGATTTATGGGATGAACTGTTTTTGTAAAACTCTCATGATATTAGTTCATATTTTAGATGTTCCTTTCTCCTCATTACGTGTACTCAGTTATGTACTGTTTTGGGGTTGTTCATATCAATTGTACTCATTCCTCGTGACGGTCCCCTTGCTCGCCTTCCCACGTTCCCCCTAGTGTGAATTTGGTCTTTTTCAGACCTGCCCTGCTGGCTCTTCTCTCTCTTCTTTCTTCTCCTCTCTTGTCTCTTTTCTTCTTTCGGATTTCCCTCATGGACTCTCCCTCTTCGACGTTAATGTTTGATGTCTGGATGCTTGTATTCGTGCTGGTTGTTTTTTGTTTGCCATCTATGGATTATGTTATTTTTTTCCAATTTCTGTCTATGCCGGGCTTGAATGTGTTGTCCCTTAATGTTAAGGGGTTAAATCATCCAGTGAAAAGGTCAAAACTCTTAGATTATTGCAAATCTCTTTCTTCAGATCTAGTCCTTTTTCAGGAAACAAAGGTCTCTATCAGAGAGGCGCTTTTCCTGAGGAAGGATTGGGTTTCAGATGTTGTCTGTTCTGATGCTTGTGGCAAAAGAAATGGAGTCATTACTTCGATTTAAAAAAATTTAGGTTTATCCATAGTTTCTTCTGATCATGATACTGAGGGTCGTTGGCTATTGACTAAGTTGTCTGATGGTAATGCTGATTTATATGTTATGAACATTTACGCCCCTAATAAGGATGATCCGTCTTTTTGGAAAATGGTTACCAAAAAATTAAATGACACACCTCATTCTGGGAATCTTATTGTTGGTGGGGATTTTAATTTACCAATAGATCCCATTCTAGATAGGAATTCAGCTTTTCAATTTCGCCCTCCAAAATCCCATAAACAAATGCTTAACATGTGCTCCATAACTCATCTTCAGGATGTATGGCGTCTTCACAATCCCACTGGTAGTGATTTTTCCTTCTTTTCGTCACCTCATTCTACCTTTTGTCGTATTGATTACTTATTGGTTCACTCCTCTCTTGTTTCGTCTTCCTCCTCTCCGCTTATTCATCCTATTCTGATTTCTGATCATGTCGCAGTTACTTTTACATTGTTGTCCTTTGCTCCTAAATCAAGAGCTCGCTCCTGGAGATTAAATACAGAAATTTTGCATGATACTGCTCAGATTGATGAGTTTTCTAGTGCAATCGAAACCTTTTTCCTTAAGAATGAGGGCTCAGTTTCTTCCCCAATTGTCCTCTGGGATTCGTTTAAATGTACTTTCCGTGGTCAGGTTATTCAATGCATGTCAAAAAGGAATGCTGCTATTAAAAAAGAACTTACAGATCTAGCAACTGAAATAAAACAGCTGGAATCTACCTTTAGACATTCTAAGGATAAATCTTGCCTACAGTCCATCAAGCAATTAAAGTACACATATAATACTATAGTTACCAAAAGAGCCCATATTGGGGTTCAGGCTCAGAAGTCCAAAAGGCTATTGTTAAAAAATCGAGCTGGGAAGATTCTTGCGGCTACTTTAAAATTTCAGGATTCCTCCTTTAAGTCTTCTCAAATCTCTTCTATTAATGATCCCCTTGGTTCTAAAAAATTTCAGACTGAAGAAATTCTCGAAGTCTTTCGTGATTTCTACAATAACTTATATACCCCTTCTAATCAGGCCTCTTTTGAGCAGTGTCAGGACTTCCTAAAATCTGTCCCGGTGAAGTCGGTATCCGTGGAAGATAGCAAGTTTTTAAATGGTCCGATTACTTCTGAAGAAATTGTGGCCGCAATTAAAGCCACTTGCTCAGGAAAAGCTCCAGGGCCTGATGGCTACCCTATTCTGTTTTATAAAACCTTTCTTCCTGTGCTTGTTCCCAAGCTTCAATCTGTCTTTGACGCTTTTATTAAGAATTGGTCTGTTTCTGGCACGGCGGCTGATGCTACCATTGTAGTGATTCCAAAAGACGGAAAAGATCATTCCGATCCCAAAAACTTCCGTCCTATTTCCCTTCCTAACATGGAGGCTAAGATTTTTGCTAAAATCTTAGCCAAGAGATTAGAATCCTTCATTCCTAAACTGGTACATCCCTCTCAAACGGGTTTTGTAAAGGGCCGTCTTGCGCGTGATAATATACGTACATTTTGCCATATTCTCTGAGCAGCTAAACGTTGTCATCTCCCAGCCGCGGCCTTGGCTCTTGATGCTGAAAAGGCCTTTGACAAGGTTTCTTGGCCTTTTCTTCATGCTGTCTTGTGTGCACATAATCTTGGTGATTCCTTTATTAATATGGTCATGTCCCTATACTCTCAACCTAGAGCTAACATAAGAGTCAACGGTGCCACGTCGTCCTTTTTTAATCTTCGCCAGGGCACCAGACAGGGTTGTCCTTTATCTCCACTTTTGTTTTTATTATCCATTGATCCTCTTCTCAGATTGATTGAGCTACACCCAGACATTAAAGGTTTTTCTTTTGGTCCTCATCGTATTAAAACTGCTGCGTACGCGGATGATGTCCTTATTTTCTCAGATGATATTGCCTTGGCTATCCCTGCTGTCTCGAATACGATTTCCCTTTTTTCGAAGGTTTCAGGGTACACCTTAAATAAGGATAAGACTGAGATGTTTCCCTTAAATGCCTACTGTTTCTCTACGCATATGGGTTCTGCTGGTTTTAAATGGCAGTCTAAGCAATTAAAATACTTGGGTATCTTTTTTTGCTCTACCTTATCTGCTACAATTGCCCATAATGAAACCCAGACTATTCTTAAAGTACGGCGTCTTTTGGACACTTGGTCCCCGAAACACATTTCCTGGTGGGGTCGCCTTCAGACCCTCAAAATGATGATTACACCTATTATTAATTTTGTATCCTCTATGCTCCCGGTAAAGTTTTCGGATTCCTTCTTTCATGAAATTGATGTTCTGACCTCTAAATTTTTATGGAATGATAAACGGGCTAGAATTGCCTATAAATTCTTGCGGAAGCCTTATGATATGGGAGGCTGCAATCTTCCTGATTGGGAAAAATACCAAACTGCCTTTTTGGCGTCTCAAGGTGCTCTATGGTTCTCTTCTCCCCTATTCATGTTCCTTCCTGGTTGTTAATAGAGCAGGAATTGGCTTCTCCATTACCGACTGCTTCCTGCACTGCGTCTACCTTGCCCATCCCATTCTCCCGTTCTATTATTCTGGATACTCTTGCTGCGGTTCGGAAGGTAGACAAGAAAGTGGCGATTCCACTTCACAAATCTAGATGGTCGTCTATTTGGCGGAATTCTAAAATTAAAATTAATATTGACCCTTCTCTGATATCTTATTGGGCTGCTAAGGGGATCTCGCTTGTTAAACATCTTTATGGTCCTAATAATGAGCCACTACCTTTTTCCTCCTTAGCTCAACAACATTCTTTAACTAATTTGGATTTATACTTTTCTCAAAATCAAAGTTGCAATTGCTAAGGTGCGTCTTCATCCTACTTCGCCTACGATTACTCTCTTTCATATATGGACTAAATCTGGTCATGTAGCCTCTAAAATCTATAAATTTTTATCTACTGTTTCACTACCTACGCAGACTGTTGCTCAAACAAAATGGTTGCACCATTTTGAGCATGGTGTTACGGACCATATTTCTTCAGACACTTGGCAGTTGATTGGTAAACTTTCTCTTCACAATAAAATCGCCCCATCGTTAATGCAATCTAAATTTTTCTCTGTCAACCTTCTTCATTGGACTCCTGTTTGTTTACATTCGCTCAATTTCAAAGAGATAACCTGTGTTGGAGCTGCAGTTTATTGGCAGGCGACTTTCCGCATATGTTTTTTGAATGCTCCCTCCTCCAATCCTTTTGGGACCTCATTCACAAACACCTCATGCTCATCTTTGGTATTAGGTTCCCACTCTGTTTCCCATTAATCCTATTAGGTCCATTAGCTGCTCCAGTCCCTCTCCCCTTGGAACCCATGGAAATACAGCTGTTGGATCTCTTATTGACTATTGCAGTGAAAGTGATTCTTATGGAATGGAAATCCTTTTCCTCTGTTTCTTATCATACTTGGTGGGCTTGGGTTTCCTTTTTACGTAGCGCTCATACCTCGGTCGATCATGCTCACCTTTCCCCATCTATTGCTAGTGGGGTTTGGAATGCTCTAGATAACTATATGGAGTGGTCATCTAAGGGCTTGGTTGACCAATATCCCTTCGATTCGTCTGGATGAATGGCGTCTTGTTTGTCGGTTTTGTTCGTTGGAAATCCTTATCTCTTTCTTCCTTCTCCTCTTTCTCTGTCCTCTGTCTCTTTTTCCATTCTTTCCCTCTTTTTTCTCATTCTTTCTTCTTTCTTTTTTCCTTTCCTCTTTTCCCCTTGATTATACCAGTTGATAGTGATACTCTTGACTGTGGACTCTGCCTAAGATACTTAATTTTTTCTTAATTACTTCCTTTTTCTGTTTTTGGCAGACTGCTTCTAGCTATTGATATATTTGCTACGACTCGTTTTTTGAATGTCAGCTTCTGATTGCTATTTATCTGTTATCAATTGTATCACTTTTACTTGTATTCTGTATCTTCATTTGCTTCTTTATAACAATAAAATTCTTTTGAAATAAAAAAAAAAAAAAAAAAAATCCTATTGCAGGAGCACCGGAAAAACTTGAGCGGACAGGATGTGAGCAGCTCTGGTTCGAGGGACTTGTGTTTTTAGCGCTTTTGTGTAGCGTGAGGTGTGCACCGCGTAGATGCATTTCACTTTAATACTGGAAAACATGCTAGGTTTGCGTTTTGTGTAATTTCACATCATTTTCCCAAATTTTCACCTAATTGTGTGAAAGGAAATTCCGCTTACGTCACACACCTCTGGAGCGAAGTTGAAAAGTTTACATTTTGTGTGCACTTGGGTATTTGCTGCTGGGACTCTATGTTGGAAGTGAAGCACAGGAATTTTGGAGGTTTGGAGTTGTTGGAATTAAAGGCCCCTTGTTGCTGGTGTGTCAGTCACCCCATCTTAGTTTGGCCTCTCGATTTTACAGGGCTTTCAAGAGGGTAGACCAGTGTGGCTACTCGTTTTCTGTGGGTAATGTGCATGTAAACTGTGATTCCGGCAGCCTGTGAGAAGTGCGCCACACAATTATCGCTACAGATTTACTTTAAAATCACTCGCACACATCTCTACGTCGCAGGACACAGGTAGAACAAGGAGCGCTCTATATGCGACATGCCCGACAAACGTCACTCTGTATGTTTGTTCGCCTTGCTGCCCCCACAACCTGAAATACCAGAAACGCAGCGGCCGTGGCAGCTGAACCGGCTCCTAATGCGGGAGCCGCGCTGACCTTTCAAAGACGACCCCTCTGCACAGCAATTTGTTCGCCGGGCCCCGGTATGACAGTAATTATTTTTGACACATGTCTGAAGAGCCTTCTCTGTCAAAACAACCAGGGGAGGCCTACCTCGGAGACTGCTTCAGAGAGGCGGCCCCCACAACAGCTGCGCGAGCCAGGCCAACAGACCTCCCCGCCATGATAAAGCGCGCCACAAGGCACCGCGAAGGAGAGGCCCTGAGCTGTCATCCAACAGCACGCACGAAGACAGAACTCCTCACATGAACCCAAATCAGTCAAATATGTCTTTAATTCCCCATCACGGCACCCGAAAATACTTGCCACCACCACGTGCCTTATACACATACTTGTGCCAGTCAATCGTAGTAAGCGATTTGGTACAGTCTGTGGCCCCATCAGGCACCAACACCCCCCTGCATCTCACAGAAGTTGACCCATTCACTTAACAAAGAAACCTGCTCATTCACTTAGGTTTATGCTCAGAACATTCCAAATGGCAAAGAAGAAGGAAGATGGAAATCTGTCTGAATTGAAATACTAAAGCTACATTGAAAAGGGGAAGGATGAGAAAACTCCTCTGACAAGTTATGTGCTGTTCTTGGGTGCTAGTCCAAACTGTGTTCAGGTCATGGATTTTGAATTAGGAATGTGGACCAGTGCTCCAGTACCGCGTACAGATGCGCCCCATAGACCAGGACAGTGATGCACTGCGCATTTACAGTACAAGCACCATCTTGTGCACATTCAAGAACTAGCAGATTTCAGAGTAGAGGAGCTCATAGATAAAAACATGGCCTGTCCTATTTGTTGGTAGAATACATTTTCCACGTACAATACAGCAACACATCAGGACAGACTCGCTTTGTAAGATGGCACCGTGCCAGTAACCGTGTGCCAAGCCACAGGCTGATCACAGCAAGCAACATTACCTTAAATTGGCTGCATTCTGAGATTCTGATGAATGGAGGCTTTATGTGTTTAGTGTCTGAGTACACTGCCGACCACAAATCACACACTTTACAGCTGGAATTACAACAGAAATACAGTGTACAAGATGTCAAACTAGGAGCAGCAGAGTCTGAGCACCAGCACACACAGGAGTAAAACCAGAGGGTGGGAGCACATGGGACTAACACTGCCAAGGACTGGCCTTTCAGAGGCAGTGGCCTATTTAAACATATCTCCTTTTCACCAATTTGGCCCAAGGAGTGAAAAAAAGAGAGCAGATGATTGTGAAAATTTGGGTGAATGGATGAATGAGTCAGTGAGCGCATGGATGATGGAATTCATGCTCAAGTGGATTAATGAATAGATGAATGCGCAAAAGAACGTCGCCATGAATTGGTGGGTATATTGGTGGATGGGTGGATGTATGGATTGGTGAGTGAGAGGACAGATGAATGAATGGGTGGTTGAGTGAGCCAGAGTAAGTGTCTGTGTGGATGAAAGAATGAATGAGTGAGTACACCTGGTAGTTAATGGGTGTTACTTAGGTTCACTTCTGCAAGGCAAGAGTGCGACTGCTGTAGGCTGCTCCGTAGTGACAGCTTACATTTAATCTTTCTTCAGCAGGGCCTCTGCGCTGACAGACTTTCTTTTGCTATCCGTGACAATAGTCTGTTCCGGCGCTTCTCGACCCTCTTCGGAATATGGCTGCAACGTCGACCTTGGGTCTGGGGAGCCCGGTTCGAGTCTGGCATTGCTTCAATATCCTGTGATTCTGGGCAAATAACTTAAACTCCTGTGCCTACCAAAACAACCATTTGAAATGCAATAGGCCTCGCATTAGGCACATTTTGAGCAATTGGCGTTGTAAATGCTGATATTTGTTATTTTATTGTAAACAAATATCCCAGCAGTAGCATAAGTAATAAAAAAATTCCACTAAACAAGGAAAGGGTGCAGTACCACAGGCTGTTACTAGGTGTCCCTGTAGAGTTGTAAAGGGAGCTCTATTAGCCACATAAGGTACTGTAACCTTAATGCAATTATAAAGAGAAACATTGCAGCTGAGCATATTTTTCCATTTGTTTTTATTGAAAGTCAGATTTTTGCTAGCTTGCATTTTAAAACTGCAACCATTTAAATAAACAACAATGGTGCATTTTTAAAACGTAATGTAACAAAAATCTTATTTCCAATCAAAACAAATAGAAATGTATGCTGAGCTTCAATCTTTCTCTTTATAATTGCATTAAGGGTACAGTATTTTATGTGGCAAATAGAGGTCCCTTTGTAACTCCACAGGGACACATAGTAACATCCTGTGGTACTGCACCCTTTCCTTGCTTCGTGGATTATTTTATGCTACTGCTGGTATATTTTTTAACCAAAAAAATAAAATAACACACATTAGCATTTGCAACGCCAATAGCTCAAAGTTTCACTAATGCGAGACCTATTGAATTACAAATGTTTGTCTTGCTTGCATTACAGTCCATGGCAACCTTGCTAAGCCACTGCCCCTTTGGGAAACGTGCGGGGACCCTGAAAAAAAGGATGAAACCCTATCAGGGAACGACAAATATTTTGTAAAATGCAGAAGCACCGGGCTCAGTGCTCATAAGCGATAGGGTAGTACACAAACTCTAGACAATTTAAATACATGACAAAAACGATATTAACCAATTTAGAAAAATATTCTTATTTTTATTACTTTTTTATATGTTTTGTTGATATAAAAATATATATAGATACAATTTATACACAATTTACTTCAGCACATGAATGATTGCACAATATTTCTTATATTCCATTGATAAATTCGACCGTAGAAAGTTTTTAGAATTCACAGTTAAATAGCATATTATTTGTCACATTTTATATTATTCAAACACAATATGCAACACAAATTAATGACATAATGTACACAAGAACCACTGGTAGTGATTTACAGAATACCACCAACGCGTTTTGGCAAATGCCTACCTCAGGATTGTTCTTTTACCAGTGAATACTGTATTTTTCTCTCGGGAGATTTTATCCAAGCTGGCCCTTCCTCGCTTGAAACAGAACGTGCTATAATTAATCCATCTGTATTATTCTCTTTGGAGAGTCTTTCAGGCTGGCCCTTCTTTGCTTGTACTGGAATGTACTGTGATTGACCTATTTTTTCCCCTTAAGCCACTGCCCCTTCAATTAATTTTCTCCCCAGATTACAAGAACAGATGAAAATATCTTAAATTCATGATGAGCAGTGCTATACATGTCTAATAAGAGCTGATTGTGTGGTTCTCCGGACATGTGTCTGATATATGGCATAATGGTACCGACAGCAGTGCTTGAGACAGGTCACAGTACCTTGTCCATACAGTAAACAGTTGTTTGCACATCAGCATTAGAATTCACAACCCTTCATGTAGACACACATATAGGCACAGAGAAAGGCTTTTTCGAGGTTCCTCCGGGCCAGCTCCTCTTGCTATGGTCCTTAATTCTAGTTTTCATTACTAGGTAAAAGGCAGTGTTCTGAATTTACTAAACCCATCTGAGAAAAAGAGGAGGTAAGTCCATGAGGGCATTTCTAGAATACAAGTGTGACACAATAATGATACTGGAATAATGAACATACACTAAGATTTGTAGAGTGAGTCTTAAACAGTGTGCAAAGGAAGATAGGCAGAAAGACCATTCTCCTGGCCTGTAAAGCCACTTTCGATAAGTCTATAGCATCCAGAGGTAATTCATTATTTCAAAGAAACACAGGTCCCTAGTTCATGAAATGCAGACAACAATGTTCATCTAAACATTCAATGTTGAAAAATATTCAACAGTTTAATGGTATATTGCATAAATACAGTGAGATTTGTTTGTACAGTGTTTGTAGTGTATGACCCGGACATCAAAGTTAACACATTAGAGGATTTGTAATAACACAGTTGACAGTTATTTGATCCCTTCTAGATCAGGAATGATTATAAGGGCTCAGCAGAGAATGCAAGGAAAGAAATCAAGATGAAAAAAATGAAAATAAGAACGAGAATCATGGTAAGAAAAAGGGTCCTAAATACTAGGGGGCCTATTCCGATCTCACTAGGAAAGCCCTCCACATGACTCGTATCTGAAGGCCTTTCCTAGCGAATTGCGCCGAGAGAGTCTGACCGAACGAGTACGATGCATCCGTATGCTGACGGACTCGGTTCACTCGCACTCCAATTGAACTCTATGGGAGTCTGTATACCGATCGAGTACACAGGCTCCCATAGCAAAAAGGGGTGGTTGGGAAAAGCGTACACCCTGTGGTGGGCACCCCATGGTGACCGGCACACTATACATGCTTGGATCATGGGGACCCATGGGCACCCCCTCAACTGATTTGGAGGGCCCCAGATCGGCGATAAGAACACAAAACACGTGATAAGGCATGTTAGCAGCAGGAAATTTACACCTGCTCTGACCTGGTGTAAAGTATGATGGCAGCCTGCACCACAATACGGAGCCCAGCCCAGGGCGTCATCGGAAGGGCAACTGATGTCATGGTGCAACTGATTATGCAGGCCTGACACCCAAGAGGGCCACAACACCCACCGCCACCACCTCCAGGACCCCCCCCCCCCAGGCTCCCCCAGGAAAAGACATGCCACATCAGCTGCACCTTAACATGTACCAAATAATCCGCCTGAAGTCACACAATCACAACTGGTGACATGCATGTGTCGGCAAAGAAATGACCATCACACATACACTATCGAAGCAAACAATTAAACTTTATTGAAACAACACAGAAATCAAAGGAAGACACATGACTGCTCCCCTCAACACAATCCGTAGGTCACAGCCTGCAAGACAAAAAACATGATTAGAAGGTATGTCCTGCGCACATCAAAGGACAGAGAGAGAGCGAAGGAGAGAGAGAGAAGAAGAGAGGGGGAGAGAGAGAGAGAGAGAGAGAAGAGAGGGGGGGAGAGAGAGAGAGAAGAAGAGAGGGGGAGAGAGAGAGAATAAGAGAGGGAGAGAGAGAGAGATGACCCTGTCACCCAGGCCACACAGCTCACTTGCTGGCACCGGTGTGTCTCCAACCAATTGCTGGTACATATAGCAGCACACCAGGTCCTACATCTGAGAAAGAGCCGTCATCTGAAACAGAGTCCAGAGACATGACTGGCACAGTACATACACTTGCACAAGACAACATCGCCGCCCGCCCATGCACACCCAGGCAGAGGCATCCCAGCCCCTCCCGCCGCCCACCAGAGCATGCCCGCTCATGCACACCCGGCCCACGCTGCTCACCTTCCGCCACCGGCGTGTAGACTGCAGGTCCACCATGTACCGCTGCAAGCCACAAGCCCAGGGCTGCAGACATGACACCCTCCACACCATGCATCCAAGCTGCACTGGCCACCAGGTAACATGTCTGGTGCTGGGACTATATTACACCATGGCATGGTATGAACCAGGGCACCTGGCAACATCAAACCTGCACAGCCGCTCAGCCCAATGGGCGCCACTAACTCTGTGACCCCGGAAGCAGGGCCACATGGTGGTAGGTCCATGCAGGTCGCTGGCACAGCCTACACTGCGGTCCAGCAAGGCACAAAAATTCTGAACAGTCCAGACCTCCAGGACGGGCCATCATCGCAGGCTGCACACCCGCTCAGCAGCTCAAGGTGCCAATGACTCAGTGCACCCTAAGCCAACGTCATGTGGCGGGGTGCCTGTGCCAGCTGCAATGCAACGTCTGCCACAAACCCTGTCCAACCCCAGTCAGTGTCCCGTGGCGGGGTGTCTCTGCAGTCCGCAACACAGCGACTGCCACAAACCCTGTCCTACACCAGTCAGCGTCCCGTGGCAGGGTGCTTGTGCAGGCCGCAATGCAGCGTCTACCACAAACCCTTTTCGAACCCAGTCAGCGCCACGTGGTGGTAGGCCAGTGCCGGCCTCAAGGTCTCGGGTCCGTCATCCAGTCAACACCGGCAGAGAGGTGTGTGACATCGTTGGCCCCTTATATTTGCGGGGTCACATGGCCTGTGACGCCTGTGCCGTGTGGGTGTGGTGTGCATGCAAACCTGCCCTCAGGGAGCGGCTGTGACATGCTGATAACTAGACCAGTAACCTGCACACCATCAGCGAGTACGCCTACGACAGGTAGCAATGGGGCCCCCTCTGGGTGTGTGAGTGGAGTGGTATGGCCTGCTGTACTTTGAAACAGGGCAGGGCTTGCAAAAATAACTCATGGGCACTGGGAGTGGTCCATCCATGTCCGGACAAGAAAGTGGCTGCTGCGTGTGTCCCTGTTGTTGTTTCCACGGGACCCGTGACGAAAATTGCTATGTTGCACCCTGACTGCCATCCCAGAGGATGTGCATCATTGACGCAAGGGAAATCACTGTCCCTACATTCATCCACACATACATACATGAATGAGGAAAGACATGACACAGCAGTGTATCACTGGATGTTTATTGCCCATCCAGTGCTTTTCCGCAGCTGGAGCGGTACAGGGCACTGCCGAATGCACCACACTATATGGGCTCATGGAGGGCCAACCAGAGTTCATCCGTGGAAGACAAGTACTGCGGAAGAGGAGGGGTGCAGTCCGCAGTCTGGTCGCCATGTCATTTGTCATCAAACAGGATGTGGCAGTCCATGTCGCTGTCCAAGGTGAGTGCATCTGAGTGAATCGGGTCAGTAGAAGGTAATGAGGCCATGTGCGGGACCAACCAGGAACAGGCCAGGTGGCGGAAATGAATGCTACTGAGCCCTTCTGATCACAAGCCCATCCATGTCCTCGTCCCCGTATATGTGCCCTGCCCCACATGAGGATGTTTCTGTACCAGCTGTGGCACTGTGTGGATCTGACACCGCAGCTGCCGGAGGTGGTATGTCTGCGGCACTGTGTGGCACTGACACCTCAGGTGCTGGAGGTGGTCTGTCGGCCGCACAAGGAGGTACTGACACCTCAGGTGCCGGAGTAGTTAGGCCTGCCACACAGGGAGGCATTGACACCTCAGGTGCCATAGTGACATTCAACATCGCCATGCCTTGTGGCAGCAAGGCCATGATGAGGATCTGCAGGGCATGGTAGATTCCAGCTACATTCGGCTGAATTTCAGAGGTGGCTGCCATCCTTTCCGCCTCCATCCTCACCATTTCCTCCATGAGCCTCCGCATCTGTGGCAGCTCACGGCTGGTATCGCTGGAGCCACTCTGAGTGGACAAGTGTTCTTCTCTCTGCGTCATGACTCTAGCATTATCAGTCAGGGCTCGTTGGAGACCATGTAGCGGGTATACACACCCAAGGATGGCGTCAAGTTTGGTTGCCATGTTGCCGAATCCTAACCACACGTGCTCTGCGGTCTCCCCCTGGCACTGCAGCACATGGAGTTAGAAGGCCATGTGTTGTTCCTGGGTGTCTTGGGGGGTGCTGGCGCTGTGGGTGCCTCCTGCTGGGTGCTTTAGGTAGTGAGTGGGGTCTCCTTGATGAAGCTGGCCTGCCCTGATCCTGGAGGTGAGTTGCGGATGAGGTCCATGATGTCTTGGATGGCTTGGGTGCCGATGCTGGTGTTGTCCTCCTCATCATCAGTGAAGAGTGGCTGGGACTGCTCTACAGGAGGTGTTGACTGTGCCCCTGCGATGTGAAGGGGAGATGGTGTATTACAATGTGTCCACATCTATGTAGCCGCATGGTACATGTTGACATTCAGACAGCATAGCATTGTGCATTGTGACAGTCTGTAGATCTGGGCAAGGACCCAGAGTCATTGTGGGTGTGCACTGTGCTCTGCTTGATTGTGCATGTGTGCCATTGTGCTCATCTCCACTAAGCATGGGCGTAAAATCCGTTTCGAGGGCGAATTTGCGGATTTTTGACAATTTCGCGATCCGCGAATCGCGCGGATTTACCCAATAATCCGCAAGCTACGAAATATTTTGCTTGGTCGCGCTTGAAAAATACAATATCGCGCGCGCGGCGTTGACTTACCGTGATTCTGAGTCCGCCGAGTTGTTTTTCTCCCGAATTTTGCGTGTGCTGCGCCATTTTCGATCTTGCTGTGTGATCGCGCGAGAGTTTTTCGAACGCAATTACGTTATCGCGGCTTGCCATCTTGCACGGCGAGAGTTTGACAACGCGAGTACGTCATAAAGGCCCGCGACGGCGCACAGCTGACTTCCGGCGGGAGGTTTGAACAGCTCGCGTTCCCGAAATTGCAAAAATTGCAATTCTGCACAAGAAATTCACCGCAGGAAGCATAAACCTTGTGAAAATGATGATTTTGATCAGAATAACTCCTCAGATTGACATTAGGCTGCACTTTTTAATGCAGGAGTCCATTTTTTGGGGTGGGGTGGAAGGAAGGAAGTGCCCCACAGTGTCCAACTTCCTGTTCCTGTCCAGCAGGCTCCTCCCAGTGCTTTGTCCATGTACTGGTCACTTTTCATTTGGCTGTGGAGCTGGAAGGATTACTTTCTGCGACTGCTGCTGGATATTTGTTTTTGAGGACTTTTTTGACTATGGAGTTTGGATCACTTTTGGACTTGAGATTTTACAAGTAAGTTGGTGTTGTTTGTTTGGGGCATTGCAGTTGAGGCAACTACAGTTCTAAAACTTTTTTCACAACTTTAACAAAATATATATTGTGGTGAGTAGCCACAGTATCCTGTAGGACCAGGGTTAGTCATGGGTGCATGATACAAATGTTTCTGTGATTTGTTTTTAACTTAATTCTCATTTAGGTCATGGAATTTTAGCTCACTGTTATATGTTGATTTTTAAAAAAATTTGGGGTGCCTGTAAAGCCTCACTAGCCAGTAGGCCCAGGTGTAGTGAGTGGTGCATGGGCCTAGTCTTTCTGTGGGGTGTCTTGAATGTAAACATCATTGAGGGCATGGATGGCATGGTATTGTGGTGATTTTTGAGTGTTTTTCGACTTTTTGGGGTGTTGTTGGGCCTGGCCATGTGGGTGGGGGCCATTTTGAGGCCTGGTACAGGCAGGGCCTGGCCATGTGGTGGGGGTCAGGGGCCATTTTGAAGCCATGCAGTGTGCTCAGGCCTGCACCCAGTTTGCCTTGCTTTCAACCATTATGCCCAGGGGTACTCAGTGGTGCATGGGCCTAGCCTTTCTGTGGGATGTCTTGAATTTAAACATCATTGAGGGCATGGATGGCATGTGATTGTGGTGATTTTTTAGTGTTTTTCGACTTTTTGGGGTGTTGTTGGGGCCTGGCCATGTGGGTGGGGGCCATTTTGAGGCCTGGTACAGGCAGGGCCTGGCCATGTGGTGGGGGTCAAGGGGCTATTTTGAAGCCAGGCAGTGTGCTCAGGGGGGCCCCCAGTTTGCCTTGCTTTCAACCATTATGCACAGGGTTACTCAGTGGTGCATGGGCCTAGTCTTTCTGTGGGGTGTCTTGAATTTAAACATCATTGAGGGCATGGATGGCATGGGATTGTGGTGATTTTGGAGTGTTTTTCGACTTTTTGGGGTGTTGTTGGGGCCTGGCCATGTGGGTGGGGGCCATTTTGAGGACTGGTACAGGCAGGGCCTGGCCATGTGGTGGGGGTCAAGGGGCCATTTTGAAGCCAGGCAGTGTGCTCAGGCCTGCACCCAGTTTGCCTTGCTTTCAACCATTATGCCCAGGGGTACTCAGTGGTGCATGGGCCTAGTCTTTCTGTGGGGTGTCTTGAATGTAAACATCATTGAGGGCATGGATGGCATGGGATTGTGGTGATTTTTGACTTTTTGGGGTGTATAACTGATGTTCCTCTGGCTTCCATTGCTTTTAGGTGCACAAGAGAACCACCAGTGCCAGGAAGAAGTCCTGCAGCGGTGTGTGCAGCACAACGTCATGTGACGTCACGTGTGGCCACAGACAAGACAACTCTGCAACTCGTGCAACTGCGGCCTGCTGTTCTGGCATCTCTAGAAGATGGCCCCAAAGAAAGTTGGCAGTAGCGCCTCAGCGAAAAAAGTTGCCACTGCCACTGCCAGTAAGAAGGAGCAGAAGAAGCAAGTGGCACCACCTACCAAGGAGACTGGTGTGCCCACCGACACCTTTTTTGGGTAAAAAAAACTACGCCCGCAGCAGCAGCGGTGTCCGCCGGGGACCAAGCTGGAAGCATCACCTCCGCTTCCTTGGGCTCAGTGCCACCACGCAAACTTAGGTCCAAGACCATGAGTGCTGCTGCGGCAGCCACTTTGGTTGTTCAATCACCACCGACCAGTGATGTTGGCTCATCACAAGAAAGTACCATCCAATCAACGCCGGGTGTAACTCAGCTGACGAGTGTTCAACAACCACAGCCGCAACGACAACCACACATGCAAATAGTACAAGCACAAGTACATGGGCAAGGAGAGGCGCAAGTAGAGCCGCAAGGAGAGGCGCAAGTAGAGCCGCAAGGAGAGGCGCAAGTAGTGCCGCAAGGAGAGGCGCAAGGAGAGCCGCAAGGAGAGGCACAAGTAGAGGCGCAAGGAGAGGCGCATGGACAGGTGCATGGAGAGGTGCAACTAGAGGTTCATGGAGCGGCACAACTGCCTACAACGCTTGTTCCTCCAGAAGTAGGGGCACATCAGGAAATTGATATTCAAGAGGAGGTATTATCCGAGGAAGCCACTCATCCTGATGATGATTATCCATTGTCTTCCAGATCCCCAGCAAGAAAAAGGTCAAGGAGGGATACTACTACTACTACTACAAGTTCTTCTTCAAGCCCCCTTCCTTCTGATGACCTTGATCATGATTGGAATCCAGCCATGCAGTCTGAGAGTGAGTCACGCCATGAGCCGACAAAAGGTAGCTAAGTCTAAAAGGAAGGCTCCCGCAAAGCTTCCGCTTATGGGTGATGACGACGAACAAGAAGTGGTGTCTTCTGCTGCTGATCAACAGTCTGACGATGACCCAGTCATCACAGTCATCACTCCAGCCCCAGCAGGCATGCAGCAGACAGGCATTTTCACCCTATCCCGAATGGCTGCTGAGCGGGATATGGGCGGTGTGGCACTGGTACCACCACCGTTAACTACAACACCAACACGACCTACAGCTCCCATCTTTTTTAGTCAGAAGGGCCGGCATGGACCTTCATCCAGCTCGACCTCAAGTAGTGGTGCTGTAAGTGAACAACAGAAACAAATTCAGCCACGCCCATCCTCCACTTCATCTGGCATTGAAAGTCAAAGTAGCACCTCCACCTTCAGCAGACATCACCAGTCCCCAGTTTGGGACTTCTTTACTGTTAGCGCAAAGGCGGAAAACATGGTTGTTTGTTCGATTTGTAAAGCATGCGTTAGTCGGGGTAAGCTTGGTACCAACTATGGTACCGGAGGCCAGAGAGGTCATCTCAAGCAACACCACACTATCATTTGGGAAGCACACATGAGGAAGATCGAGGAAGGCAAAAGAAAAACAAATCCAAATGTATCCATTGATATTGCATCTGATGATGCTGACGAGAGGCTGATCGTGCAGGGGGGAAGTGAAGAAGCGACAGACATTTTTTCTGGTACACCCAGTACCCCTGGCAGCAGCACTGCAGTGGTATCGCCCACACCCTCTACCCCTGCAACATCTATGAGGCACACTAAGAGTGTTGGAGAGACATCAATGCGAAAAACTACATCACTGGGCCTAACTGGTTTGAAGACGTCATCATCATCATCATCACGTAAAATGATCCAGCCCACCATTCGCGGAATGTTCTGGTCGGCGGCGCCATTTGAACGCAACCACCCAACGGTACGTCTGTATAATGCAAAGCTGGCTAAAATGCTAGCCCTGGACCTTCTCCCTTTTTCTTTCGTGGAAGGGGTGGGGGTTCTAGAATTAGTGGCAACAGTCTGCCCTAAATGGAAGATTCCTAGCCAGTCCTATTTTGCCAGAGTTGCGGTTCCAGCACTACATCAAGATGTGCTGGAGGTGATTGGGGCCGCTTTGCAGAAGAGTGCTGTTCACACTATCCACTTGAAAACAGACATGTGGACCAGTTGCCAAGCCCTTGATTACATGTGCATCACTGCACACTGGGTCTCATTTTCAGGGTCTTTTGCAGGGGGTAGAGACAAGTCAAGTGCAGTTGTTGACCTGGACACAGTTTTTCAAGCTACTCGGAAACATGCAACATTAGCCATGTTTGCCATGGAGAAAACTCATACTGCAAAAAACATTTTGGAGGAGTTTAACAGTAAGGTCTCTGAATGGCTGCAACCAAGAAATCGCGTAGTTGGTTATGTTTCCACGGATATGGCAGTAATATAGTTAAGGCCATGCAGGACGGTGAATATTTCAGAGTGCCGTGTTTGGCGCACTGTATAAACCTGGTTGTGCAAGATTTCTTGAAAACTGAAAACACAGTCAAAAAGTTACTGACCACCTGCCGAAGAATCTGCACACATTTCAGCCATTCTTTTAAGGCCCGGAAGGAGCTGAGGAGCATTCAACATGAACGTAAAGTGCCAGTCAAAGGACTCATCCAGGAGGTGGCAACACGTTGGAACTCAACATTTTACATGCTTGAGCGTCTGTCTAAGCAGTGCATGGTAATCAATGACTATGTCTTTCAACTAGGTTCTGATCATAAAGACAAGAGGCTAGAGTTGGAGGAATGGAAGCTAGTTAAAAGCCTGACAGACATGCTTCGTCCTTTTGAGGTCTTCACGCGTGAAGTGAGCAGGGAGGACTGTTCTTTGAGCAAAGCTATCCCATTGTTGGTCATGCTAGAGCACCAACTGAAGGCGGTGTCTTCAACGTTCAGAGATGATGTTGGAAAGCAAGATGCATATCGGTTGGCGGAGAACTTATTAAGCCGCCTAGTTGCCAATGAAAGGCTTCAAAACATACATACAGAACAACATTACATTTGTGCCACTATTCTGGATCCACGGTACAAAAAGGCAGTGACCAGCAAAGCATTAATTCCTTTTGATGAAGCAGATGTTTCAAAGTACAAACATTGGCTAGCTGTGTCAGCCATTCGGTTAAAAAAAGGTCGGCAGAAAATTCAAGGAGCCGTCAGAAGTCCAACCGAATCAGCAAGCCATCCAGCGTCAAGTTCCACTTCTGAATCTGTGGGCGAAGGGAGTCACTTTCCCTCACAGCCGTTAACGACACCAGCAGCAACCGTATCATCATCCTCACCTGCACCAGGCCCAGCCATAATATTGTCGGAAGCGGATTGGCTAACTCATAAAGGGTTTGTTTGTTCCAGTGCTGAGAAGGCCACAGATGGTACGCAAAGTGGAGCAACTGTGGAGAACCTTGAGTTTATGGTGCAGGCCTATCTGGATGACCCAACACAGGTCTTTATACGAACCCATTGCTGTATTGGTACAGGAAAATGGTTCTATGGCCACTGATCACCAACCTGGCTATACATTTTTTGTCTTGCCCACTCGCAAGCGTGTCTTCTGAATGTGTTTTCAGTGCTGCTGGTCCATTGTAACTTCAAAAAGGACCCGCCTCTCGGCCAAAAATGTGGAGAGGTTAACACTGATCAAGATGAATCAGCACTTGATACCACCAGATTACAAAGTACGTGAATGCACGCAGGAAGAAGAGGACACCGACTTAGGTGATGGAAGTTCTTCTCTGTTACCTGACCTACTCCCGTCTCAATTCATGGAGTTTGAGGACGAGCTCTACTTCCCTGACACCGAGCCCTGAAAATGACTTCCTTTTTTTCGTCCTTATTCACTTTTATTCCTGTGTGTCTTTCTTTGTTTTGCAACTTTTACCACAACAAAACTCTAATCACCTAACCACAACAAGTCCATCAGCAGCACTGTCTTAATCTTATATTCCTTATTGATTTGAAGGTGCCTCAGTCTGCATTCCTGAGGTTCACAAGTACACAACTCAATCATGCTCCTTTATACTCCTCCTCCAGACTCCCCCTATCCATTTCGCTCAAGGCAGATGGATGGATTACAACAAGTCCCCTCAAGTGGGACTGAAATTACTGACTGACTATCATGCTTGCTGATTGCTGACAGAGTTACTTCTGATATTGACAGGAGAGGCTGCCCTGTGGGCCCTCACTTTCCGAAGAAGATGCGGACAAAAAGTAGAACAGGTAATGAATAATTGAGAAGATGGCATGCAGTGGACAGCAATGGCTGTCTGGCTCTGATGAAACCAATTTGTGCATGAAATGATGATTCATATGTCTTGTCTTAGTTATTATTTAATCTTTCACACAGTAATTGTACCTCATGTCAACAACCTTGTTTTTTTTACCTTGTTTGATTAAAATTGTACTTAAAATTCAGGGGCCACTATATTGCATTGCACAAAATATGCAAAATGTCCTTGGAGCGGACTCACTTGCCAATATACCATGATGATTGATTAAATAATATATCTTTTTTCTTTACAGTCACTCACTGGGATGGATGGATTATCAGTGTCGATTTACGGAAGAACAATGGCCAATTCTTGAGTGGCAAACAGGTAAACCAGTCTACAACAACTACTATAGCAGGACTACATGTCTGTCTATTCGTGGTATGTATTGGTCGAGGGCGAGGCAGTATACTGTTGTTGTTATGCCAGGCAGAGTCCACTCCAGACAGCAGTTCATGTAAAATTGTGGCTATGTGGCTTGCTGCATACAATTAGATATGCTTTGTCTGTCTGACAAAGAGCCTAGGTATGCTACATCAGGTTGCTTCACTCAGTGGTGCCTGCCTTGACCCTCTGCATGGTACTACCTCAAGCTTGGGCCAAACATCCGTTATGTTTGCAAAATTTGCTGTTTTTCGGTATTTCACAAATCTCGCGAAAGTATCGAAAAATCGCAAATTCTTGAGCGGAACGGACTTTTGGGCCATGCGTGCGGCAGGGCCATGCAGACGGTCAAGGCAGGCACCACTGAGTGAAGCATCCTCCTGATGCAGCATACCTAGGTTCTTTGACACAGACGGACAAAGCATATCTACGGTTTAGGGTTCAGTGGGATTTACTAGGGTTTTTGGGTTTAAGTTGGTATGGTTCACGCTGATTCTACGGCTCGGGCCCGATGCAGGCTCGTTTATAATGATGTTGGCAATGTTTTAGGGGGGTTTGGTGTTCTTTGGTCCAGAATTGGCAGAATTTTGGCCTTTTTGGGTGTTTTGTGGGCGCGTGTGTTTGGGTGAAAACTAAGTGAAAACTAGTCGTAGACCTTCTTCTTCTTCAAAGAGCGCAGTGGTTCGATTTTGTTCTGCCTTGCTGAGATTCTTGTGAATCGCTGGAACAAGTGACTGTCCAGGTGAGTTTCAAGAGGATCGAAGTAGTGGAAGTGCTGAAAACAGCAATGTTTTGTGAACAGCGCAATTTGCCATGTTTTGAATATACCAGTATTGCATGTTTTTGGGGGGCTGTTTGGGGGGCTTCTAGGTTTCTGTGGGTGGGTGGGAGCACTGCTGGCACAGTCTAATGTTGATTGCATTTGGTTTTCAGGAAATCCATGGTGGAAAAGGGGAGTTAGGGCCTAGCTGCAGAGCGTATTTGGACTGAATTGAAGGTAGGCCCATTTTGGCTTTTTGCCTGTTTGGGGGTGTTCTGGTTTTTGGCGGGTGGCTGCAGGGGTCTGGGGGCATAGCTCGGAAGGTCTAATATCGGATAAAAGTGTTTTGGATAAAATCCATGGTGAAAAAGTTTTTGCGTTTTTGCTCACTTGCCTGTCTTTGGGGTGCTGTTTGGGGGGCTTCTAGGTTTTTGTGGGTGGGTTTTGGGGTCTGGGAGCACTGCTGGCACAGTCTAATGTTGATTGCATTTGTTTTTCAGGAAATCCATGGTGGAAAAGGGGAGTTAGGGCCTAGCTGCACAGCGCATTTGGACTGAATTCCAGGTAGACCCGAAATTTGCTGTCTCACTTAATGTGGTTTTGCTTTTTGGGGGTGTTAAACTTGTTTCCGCCTGGGTTGACGGGTCTGGGGGCATTGCTGTGAATGTCTAATACCGGATAAAAGTGGTTTGGAGAAAATCGGAGGTGAACATTTTTTTCCATTTTCCATTTCGCTCACTTTAGCGTTTTCGGGGGGCTGTTTGGGGGGGTTACAGGTTTTGTGGGTGGGTTTTGGGGTCTTGGAGCAATGCTGGGTATGATACTTTTGATTGCAAGAGGTTTGAAGCAAATCCATGGTGGCAAAGGGGAGTTAGGGACTAGCTGTAGAGCACGCACGGAGTGATCTGGGAACTATGCAGAAATTTGTCAAAGTGCCCATTTTTCCATTTTTGCTTTTTGGCTGTTTGGGGGGTTAAACTTGTTTCCGCCTGGGTTGACGGGTCTGGGGGCATTGCTGTGAAGGTCTAATACCGGATAAAAGTGGTTCGGAGAAAATCGGAGGTGAAAAAGTTTTTCCATTTTCAGGCATTTTGCTCACTTTAGCATTTTCGGGGGCCTGTTTGGGGGGGTTCCTGGTGTTTGTGGGTGGGTTTTGGGGTCTTGGAGCAACGCTGGGTATGGATACTTTTGATTGCAAGAGGTTTGAAGAAAATCCATGGTGGCAAAGGGGAGTTAGGGCCTAGCTGCAGAGCGTGCACGGAGTGATTTGGGATTGAGGGCTAAATAATTCTGTCTTACTTTTTGCGTTTTTGCTGTTTGGGTGTTTGGGGGTGTTAAACTTGTTTCCGTCTGGGTTGACGGGTCTGGGGGCATTGCTAGGAAGGTCTAATACCGGATAAAAGTGGTTTGGAGAAAATCGGAGGTGGAAAAGTTTTTGCGTTTTTGCTCACTTGCTTGTCTTTGAGGTGCTGTTTGGGGGCTTCTAGGTTTTTTTGGGTGGGTTTTGGGGTCTGGGAGCACTGCTGGCACAGTCTAATGTTGATTCCATTTGTTTTTCAGGAAATCCATGGTGGAAAAGTGGAGTTAGGGCCTAGCTGCACAGCGCATTTGGACTGAATTCCAGGTAGGCCCGAAATTTGCTGTCTCACTTTTTAAGGTTTTGATTTTTGGCTGTTTGGGGGTGTTAAACTTGTTTCCGCCTGGGTTGAAGGGTCTGGGGGCATTGCTAGGAAGGTCTAATACCGGATAAAAGTGTTTTGGATAAAATACATGGTGAAAAAGTTTTTAACTTTTCAGAGTTTTCAATCACTTTCGTGTTTTCGGGGGCCTGCTTGGGGGGGTTCCTGGTGTTTGGGAGGGTTGGGGGGTCTTGGAGCAACGCTGGGTATGGGTTGTTTTGATTGCAAGTGGTTTGAAGAAAATCCATGGTGGCAAAGGGGAGTTAGGGCCTAGCTGCAGAGCGCGCACGGAGTGGTTTTGGAATGAGGCCAAAATATTTCTAAGAGCCCGTTTTTGTATTTTTGCTTTTTGCCTGTTTGGGGGTCTTCTACTTTTTTGCGGGTGTGTTGGCGAGTCTTGGGGCATTGCTGGGAAGGTCTAATATCGGAATCAAGTGATTTGGACAAAATCCATGGTGAATTTTATTTCTCCATTTTTGCTCACTTGCCTGTTTTTGGGGGGCTGTTTGGGAGTTCATGGTGTTTGGGGGTGGGTTTTGGGGTCTGGGAGCACTGCTGGCACAGTCTAATTTTGATTGCATTTGTTTTTCAGGAAATCCATGGTGGAAAAGGGGAGTTATGACCTAGCTGCACAGCGCGTTTGGACAAAATTGGAAGAAGGTATGAGATTTTCCATTTTTGCTTTTTGCCTTTTTGGGGGTGTTCTGCTTTTTTTGCGGGTGGGTTGGCGGGTCTTGGGGCATTGCTGGGAAGGTCTAATACCGGATAAAAGTGGTTTGGAGAAAATCCATGGTGAAAAGCGTTTTGGCACTTTTTTAAACTTAGGGCTCGTTAGGGTTAGCAGCAGTATTGCATGTGTTTGGGGGTGTTCTAGATTTTTACGACTGGTTGGGGTCTTGGAACACTTGTTGGAATGTCTAATTTTGATTGCAAGTGGGTTGTAGAAAATCCATGGTCGGAAAGGGGGGTTTTGGGCATACTCTCTGAGTGCGTTTTGGCACGATTTGAAATTAGGCCTCTGCGAGGTAGCAGCAGTATTCTGCAGGTTTTTGGAGGGTAATGTGGGGTGTTCTAGATTTTGGGGATTGTCATCTCTGAAAGTGAAAGTGTAATGTTTGCACTACACAGCGTGCCTTATATATTTTTTTCCCTGAGGTGTATTTATCACTTACTGTTGTGTTTTTCCATCATCAATTACAGGCAGGCTTTTACCCTGTGCCATCGATGTACTACTCAGGCTTACAATTAGCGATCCGCAAATCCGCATCAGGCAGGCAGGGGACAGTGTGTCTGGTCACCAAGATTGATCGACAGAGCATCCGATGGAATGAAGGGGTACCGCGAATAAGAGGAATGGCTGGATGCATCAACTTCACAAATTCAACGGGACAACTACAAAAAACAGTAACAGTATTCAAAATTCTCCTTATCTTTTAAATGATATTCTTGTGAACTTGAACTTACTTCTACGAGTGTGACTCTGTGCGTTTGTTTGATCTCTGCTTCAAATTCATCCCTCCAGCTATTTGATACATCTTTGCTATGTTTAACACTAATTTAATGTTATAAGTGTTTATTCTCTCTGAGGGCAGAGAGGCAAGTGAAATTGCGTAATGACTGCAGCCCTGTACTGTCAACTTGTTTCTTCGTAGTTACTAGTAAGTTGCAGTAAGTAGTAGTACTACTTTTTAGTAACCTAACCATCCATTTAGTAAACAACTTCTGGCATGCAGTAGTGCACTTCCTTTATGTCCCTTTAAAGATTTATCAATATCTTCAAATCCAAAGATTTGTTTCTCTTCATTTGTTGTTTGACTGTCCATGCTGTGTTTTTTTCCTCTCTACGAAACTTTCCCAAAAACCCCCTATACCATCCAATTTTCAGACCCTAACCCTCTTCCCCCGGGCTGTGTGGTATTTCATTGAGGTGTGACTGACAACAACAATAAATTCCACACACTTGCTGGGGAGGATAAGGTCAAAGCAACCAGAAGTTCATGTGCGCCATCGTGGATTGATAAGAACATCCTCCTCCTACACGACGTGAAAAATAAAATGCTTAATGCTTACCTTACCTTGGCACTGCTTAGGCTACAATTTAGGGCACTGTTCTGTACCGTACTATCTATTGTACTGTTTCTAATGATACGCTCAGGCCACTCAATGTTTAATTTCCTCTTTTTTTCATATGGTGATACTGCCAGCGTGTACCACTACTGCTACCAGCACAACAATGATATTGCATCCGTCAAAGATTCAAGTCAACAACCAACCTTAATCACCATTTGCAATGCAGCCAGCCCTGGGGCTACCCCGATTCTCAAACACAAATCACAGGTAAGATAAGCATATTGGAGAGGTAGTAGAATAATGGGCTAGGAGGACTAAGTTGGGAGGAGAGCAGAGACTGACAGTACTACTAGTAAAGTACAGTAGTAGGGCTACTAAATTTACTAACTCGGTTACTTGCATTTTGGTACATTTCAGGACTAGATGTTTCATTCATGCTGGTAAGTTTGAAGAAAACAAACGTCCAGTAACCACCGCCAACCCCCACACAAAATAATATATGAACGCGTATATTGTGTTTTTGTAAGAAAAATAATTATTAAGAAATATATATCCGTGTTGTTTTCAGCACAACAATAAAATAAATTACCCGAACTCACCCCCCCACCCAACCAATGTCAAAAAGTTCAAAAGTCCCCTTTCCCAAATACCCAATTCCCACCCCCCCAACAGTCTTTAAAAAAGGGACAAGGGACAGTCACTTCCTCCGGTGGCGTAGTTTGGCAAGCTGTTGTTGCACGTCCCGCAGCTCTTTGCGGAGGTCCCGGAGCTGGTGCTGATGTTTATCGCCCAACCGCTCCAGGTAGTCCACTCTTCTACGTAGCCGGCGCACATGAACCATCCAGGATTTGGGGGGGCGCTCATTTTGTTGCTGCTGTGCGGCGGGAGGCTGTCGGGCCACGGCTCCGTTTGGCTGGAGGCTTCTGGCTGGTGGACCCGGGGGCAGTGGAGGAGAATGTAGAGTTGATGTCTCCTCATGCTCCTGAGCCCACAACCGCCGATACTCGGCACAAATAGCCTCCAGCTTACGGGCCCTGGCCCAGACAGCCATCTCCTTGGGGGTGAGCTTTTTGGGAGTAGCATCTATGAAGAAAGGAAGAAAAATACTGTAGCCAATAGTCTTTAACATAAAGTCAAAATAATTCAACGGAAAGTTGACACTCAGTAACACCAGCAAGTAGCAAACACAGTATAACATTTTGGCATGTATCTTTCCGCCGTCTTTGTAAGCCTGTGACATTACTGTGAGTTTCAGGAATTCCACTAGCAGCACTATGGGTGGACTCACTACTACATACATAGTCAGAGAGTACTAAAAAAAGGCCTTTTTTTCTCTTGTTTTGCAAAAGAAATTACTGGTAAGTGAACTTGTGGTAGCCGCCATAATGGCAGCTCACTCAGCTTTCCCCCAAGAAATATAGACACAGGCCATGATCATGCAGACTCGCAGTACTTTAAGCAGTACATGCAGGTGGGGATAGGAATGTCTTACTTTTCTATAGGGGTGGCACTGCCACTGGCCATAATTCATCCACTCAGCGTCTGCTCTACTACATCATACACCTCTACTATCGACGAGGAGGATAAAGAAGATAACATCCAGGCTTCCAAAGTACGTCTAGGATTCTTCCTAATGTCTTAAATGTACCAAAATTTCTTTCTGTCAACAACCAACTAACACCCTTTTCATTATATTTTGGAAACCGCCTTCTTCTTATGTTGAATTGCATTCAACAAAACCATTCTTTACAGTCGTAAATATTAATACTCGCTCGTCCTTCGTTTCACCCTTCTTTAAATTTTCGTTCTTCACATCCCTAAACTACATCTGATATGACTTGGCTTCACAATAAAAATTTGACAGCTGAGTTGAAGTGAAATAGAGGGGGCCATTGGTTACCAGAGAAGTACCTCCGCTAATGCTATTACAAGTCAAGGTTGACTGTCTTCTTCATGATAGCCCAAAAAGTAGTTCTAAATTAGTCAATGTTCTTAACAGTACAGTGTACTTATACTAGTGTACTTTGTACTACTGTACAGTACATCATACACTCGTTTGCAAGCCTACTCAAAAAAATTTCAATAAGTAAGGAGTATAATAACTTACCACCGTCCGCCGCCGCTGAGTCTTCTCCCCAGCTCCTCCTGTTGGCGCCGCCGCATCCAGAGTGGACCCCTCCGCACTGCTGGCCCCGGCACTGGTGGTCATCTGTGCCGCATCAGATGTTGTGACGTCTAGGAAAAACATGTCATATTTTCAGATGCCATACACAACCCCCTATTTTGTCTCGTAATGGAAGAAAATGTTACATAACACATTTTTTATTACTGGGATTGAAAAAAAGTAACGGTTTTGGGGAGGGTGTTAACCTTTTATATGCTTATTCCATTAAATGCTACACTTCTTCTTATGACAACTGATGAATGCTTGCTTAACGTGCACCATTTTTCTCATTACAGAAAGAAGATTCCATTGCCCTTCTGCCAGACGATTCACCAACTACTAGTAAGTCATTACCAGCAGTACTTTAAGTACTTTAAAGAAGGTGGGGGCTCCCGCACAATTATTCTAATAATTTCATGTGTCTGTTAACTAATATTAAGTTTGAGTCATACTAATTCCATTCATGGGAATGTTGTTTGAACTTTAACGTCATTTTCATCCATCACCATTGCTCGCTCAGAATACTACGCTATTAAAAATAAAGAAATAACGTTTTCATTTCTTAATTGAAAATAAAACTTTAAAACTAACAAACACTGTGTGGTTTTTGTTCACGAGTGAGTGAGCGGAAAGGTTTGAACTACTGCACTTGGCAGTCATGTTTCTTTCAGTGACTCAGATAGGCCGGGACTCGGCGGTAGTCTTCTTCTGTTCCTCTGGGTCGTAAAATCATTGGTCAGACACACTAGATAGTCGGTCAGGGGTTTGGGGGTTCAACTTCTGTTCGGACTGAGGTATGTCAAAAGTCGAACTGCACCTATCATCAACAATGTCCTATTTATCTTGTCCATACTTCTTTGTGTGCAGAATAGTCCCTGAAACACTAGCAGTATGGGATGTGCTCCTCTCAAATCAAAAAGGCAACTGCTACCTTTTACTTGGTGTAAACAATGACATTTTGTTGTTGGAAATTGTCAAAGCACTTACATTAAGAAGACTGGAATAGACAGCAAGGGCAACCCAGAGGACTGCACTCAGTGCCTAGAGCTATTGCTGTATCAGAGTTTTGTTTCACACCGTTTGCCGAATGGGCAAGCTTAGCTACCTACACAGACCGACTCATAATCGTAAATAGTAGTAGCACAGAGAGTGATGGTAGAGGCAGGATAAGAATGTAGAAAGTAGTCTACATTAAAAGAAGATCAAAGGCTATTTTGTAAAACAGAATTATTAGGAAACAGTTTGTAGTGAATAGGAGCTGTAAAAGTTAGGGAAGTATAAGTATTAATATAAGAATAGAACAACTAACTGGGGCCAGCAGAAGAGCCTGCAAGGGACTGATCCTGTCCACCTTCTGCCACTGGAGTCTCAGTCGCCGCCGGCGCCTTGCCCCTGGGAGTTGCTGGTGATCATGAAATAAAGAAACACAACTTGGATGATTGTTTTTTTGTAAATATTTGATTTCTTTGAACACAATCTAAAATTATGTCGGGGAAACAAATTAACAACAATTGCATCTGATCTAGTCAACTAGGAGGATAGTAGTACAGTATTGCAGGATTCTCAGACCGTCTAATAGGAAAGGTATGTAATTCACTAACTACATCAACAACAAAAAGGTTCTACTACGACTGCCATCACTCAGCAGCACGAGACGTCGCGTGACAGACACAGTCCATCATCATGATTGCAGACCACTAACAAATGTCCTATAACAAGTAATAAATAATATACTCAACGTATCAATCCACCACTATCTCTTCTAAGTGGCAGCAGCAGGAGTACAAAGAAGGACTAGACTTGAGTCTACTGTCTCTAGCATTATGCAGTAATGCTCTCAAATGACTAAAAAGTTGCAAACAAGTAACACCAATAACCAGGCGAGCACCTGCAATGACAGAAGCTATTTAAACATTAATGTACCTGCAATGTAATCGAATCAGCAGCATTCGTACTCTTCAGGAAAAAAATAGATTAGCAATATAACAGAGCAGAAGGAAAAACAGTAGTTATTAAATAGCTACTTACCAAGGCCAGGGATCTCCAATCCTAGCAGGTCGAGCATGTCATGCTCCCGGTCCAGGATGTCACTCCACCGGTGCGTCACTTGCTGGTAGGTGCGCCGGACCCCAGACTCCTTACACATGCGACGGCACACCTTCTCCCACAGCTGGCGACGGTCCCTGAGGCCGTAACCGGAAGCAATCCGCCCACCTGCTGCCACGGTCTTAGGGAGGCGGACTTGAACAAATTTAATCAAGGCGGCCACCTCCACCGCAGAGAAGATCTCCCTGGCCTGGACTTCCTCCCCCCTCAAACGCCCGCAAGGGAGCTGGGTACGGGGTGCTGGGCCCTTCCCTTTGTCGGCTCCCTTAGCCATGGTCCTGGGCACAAGAAGAAGGAAAGAAGAATAGGTGTGAAAAAAATAAGAGAGAGAGCGAAAGAAATAAAGTAGGTAATAAAGTAACAAAAAGTAAAAAAAAAAAAAAAATATAGATGTAGGAAATTGTAAAGATAGATAATAAGCAAAAAAAAGTTCAGAAAAACATAGTATTACAAAGATGTAAGATGGATAGAAAGGTAGCATGCCCAAAACCATAGCAATGAATGAAAAACAAGATGGCCGCGCCCATAGAGGACCGCATGGGTAAGTTTGCGTGATATTTCCCCAGCGTGCACGTAAAAACGCCCGCGAACCCGTAAACGCGCCACGCGCACAACGCGAGCACGCAGCTAGCACCCGGAACCGGAAATACGCAACGCGCACAAGATGGCCGCGCCCATGTACGGCCGCATGGGTAACTTCGCGGTCGTTGCGCTGCAAGCGGCCCGCGAAGATGCAAAAAACCCCGCGAACATGCGCAAAAAAACGTGCAAATTTGTGGATTGCGAGTTCGATTTCGCACCCCGCGAATCTTGCGAAATTGCAGAAAAACGAATTTTGCACAACAGAAAGCACTTAGCAGGTGCAAAAGTTCAAGCTAATTTGTAACCATTCCCTGTAGTGCTTCCTGAGAGGCCCCTCCAGAGTTCAGTTGCCTACTTGGAACTATTCTCTGACCCTGCTCTGACCCTCAAAGCAGGGTCAGAGAATAGTTACAAGTATGACACAATGCACCTGTAAAAAAATAACTGCAACAGGAAGCACTTACAGCTGAGGGAGCAGGTGCCAGACTTGAAGCACAAATTCAGTGACACATTAACCAGCCCCAAATTAATTCATCTCAGTTGAGGCTGGGCAGGTGTGCTTTCCCCCCATAATCTACAGTGGTGAACAAGAGGGTGGTAGTGGTGAACCAGAGGGTGACAGTGGTGAACCAGAGGGTGGCAGTGGTGAGTGCTGAACCTGAGGGTGGCAGTGGTGAACCAGAGGGTGGCAGTGATGAACCAGAGGGTGGCAGTGATGAACCAGAGGGTGGCACTGGTGAACCAGAGGGTGGCAGTGATGAACCAGAGGGGGACAGTGATGAACCAGAGGGGGACAGTGATGAACCAGAGGGGGACAGTGATGAACCAGAGGGTGGCAGTGGCAAACCAGAGGGTGGCAGTGATGAACCAGAGGGTGGCAGTGATGATCCTGAGGGTGGCAGTGGCGAACCAGAGGGTGGCAGTAATGATCTAGAGGGTGGCAGTGATGAACCAGAGGGTGGCAGTGGTGAACCAGAGAGTGGCAGTGGTGAACCAGAGAGTGGCAGTGGTGAACCAGAGGGTGGCAGTGGTGAACCAGAGGGTGCTGTGCCCATACACGACTGCATGGGTAACTTCACCGTGCAAGCGGCCCGCGAACACGCAAAAAGCCTTGCGAACACGCAAAAAGCCCCGCGAACACGCAAAAATCCAAAAATTCACAATTTCGCAAGAATTCGCGAATTCTGCGGATCGCGAATTTGCTTTCGCACGATTTCGCGGACCGCGAATTAGCAGATTTCGCCCATACTTAATCTCCACCCGTCCCCCCAGTACCTTGTGGTCACTCACCGTGTTGTGGTTGTGTTGTGTCCTGTTGAGGGGTGTCCGATCCCCCGACTCCGGCCGCAGTCTCCAAACTGATGACTGTCGACATCAGCTCCTCCATGTCATCCAGCTCGAGCTGTGGCACTGGGCCCCCACCTTCAGTCTGCATTGCTGCCTTCCGGTTGGTGGACAGTTTCTTCTTGGTCCGCCGCTTGATGTCATTTTATCGCCTCTTGACCTCGCCCATTGTCCTCTTGTGCTCCCCGACAGCATTCACCTTGTCCACAATGTCTCGCCATATTCCAGTTTTGGTGCCCAATGACACGTTGGAGGTGACGTACAGTTGTTGATGGTGTTCCATCACCTCCATGACTATGATCCTGTTCGCCTGCGGACTGAACTTTGTCTTCCTCTTCTTCTTGTCCTTGCCCTTCCCTGTCCCGAGGTCCCGGGCTGGTCATCCAGGGTACTTGTGGGGTTGCGCAGGTCCTCTGCACCTGCTTCGGCTGCCTTCATGGGGCTTGGGTGTTGGTCAGTTTGTGTTTGGGTGTTTTTTCTACTTTTATGGTGATTTATCCCACCTGCTTATCCCTGCTTTCCTCATCGCGCTTGGGCCCATCGCAGTTTTTTTGGTGTTGTGGTTTGTGTTTTTGTCTCCATCGAGGTGGTTGTATCGCGGACATTGTCCGCGGTTTCGGCACACTATTGCATGCTAACGCCGTGTTGTGAATTCCACGTTGACACAGGGTTATTTTCCTGCGATGGGCTGCGAAGTTGAAAGTTGCGTTACGCTACTCTTGCGGTAGTTATCACACGTTCTTGTGAATATACCCCTAAGTTGTTTCCAAGTGCCCCATGCCACACTTGCAGGTTAATAGAGGCCATGCTAATTTCTTTGGACGAGCTGTGTCTAAAGAAAGGGCCGCGGATCCCATTAAAGTAAAAGCGCGGTATGGGGAACTTTTACCCAAAAAAAGCATTTGTTTCAATCAATCAATCAATCAAAGCATTTATAGAGCGCGCTACTCACCAGTGAGGGTCTCAAGGCGCTGGGGGGGAGGGTGCTGCTACTGATCGAAGAGCCAGGTCTTGAGGTGCTTCCTGAAGCTGAGATGGTCCTGGGTCAGTCGTAGGTGAGTGGGGAGGGAGTTCCAGGTCTTCGCTGCCAGGTAGGAGAATGATCTTCCTACGGAGGTGGTTCTGCGAATTCATGGGACGATGGCGAGGGCGAGGCTGGTGGAGCGAAGCTGGTGAGTGGGGGTGTAGAACGAGAGTAGGCTGTTGAGGTAGATGGGGCCCATGTTGTGGAGCACTTTGTGCGCGTGGGTGAGCAGTCTGAACGTGATCCTTTTGTTGATGGGGAGCCGATGGAGGTTTCTCAGGTGGGTGGTTATGTGGCTGTGGCTAGGGATGTTGAGGATGAGTCGTGCAGCGGTGTTTTGTATGCACTGGAGCCTAGTCTGGAGTTTGGCGGTGGTTCCTGCGTATAGGGCGTTTCCGTAGTCCAGTCGGCTGATGACGAAGGCCTGGGTGACAGTTCTTCTGGTTTCTGTGGGGATCCACCGGAAGATCTTTCGAAGCATTCTCAGGGTGTTGAAGCATGAGGATGAGACGGCGTTGACTTGTTTGGTCATCGTGAGGGAGGAGTCCAGGATAAAACTCAGGTTGCGTGCGTGGTCCGTGGGTGTCGGTGCGGTTCCCAGCGCCGAGGGCCACCAAGAGTTATCCCAGGCAGATGGGGATTGTCCGAGGATGAGGACTTCCGTCTTGTCTGAGTTAAGCTTGAGACGGCTGTGCTTCATCCACTTCTTTCATCCCTTCCTGGAGGTTGGTTTTGGCGGTGGCTGGGTCCTTGGTGAGGGATAGTATCAGCTGGGTGTCGTCGGCGTAGGAGATGATGTTGATGTTGTGTTTTCGTGCGATGGTGGCGAGGGGGCTCATGTAGATATTGAAGAGAGTTGGGCTGAGTGAGGATCCTTGATTAACGCCGCAGATGATCTCGGTGGCCGTGGATCGGAAGGGGGGAGGCAGACGCTCTGGGTTCTTCCGGAGAGGAATGAGATGATCCATTCCAGGGCCTTTCCTTGGATTCCAGTGTTACTGAGGCGCTGTATTAGTGTGCGGTGGCATACGTGTCGAAGGCTGCTGAGAGGTCCAGGAGGATGAGGGCAGTTGTCTCCCCGTTGTCTATCAGGGTTCTGATGTCGTCTGTGGCTGCGATGAGGGAGGTCTCGGTGCTGTGGTTGGCTCGGAATCCAGACTGGGAAGGGTCGAGCGAGTTGTTGTCCTCGAGGAAAGCAGTCAGCTGTTTGTTGACGGTCTTCTCGATGACTTTAGCCGAGAATGGGAGAAGAGAGATGGGACAGAAGTTTTTGAGGTCCTTGGGGTCTGCTATGGGTTTCTTCAGGAGGGCGTTGATCTCTGCGTGTTTCCAGCTTTCGGGGAAGGTCGCTGACGTGAAGGAGCTGTTTATGACGTTCCGGAGGTGGGGTGCGATGGTGGTGTCGGCTTTGTTGAAGATGTGGTGGGGGCATGGTTCGGAGGGGGAGCCGGAGTGGATGGTGCTCATGACGTGGGTGATGTCATCATTGCTGATGGGGGTCCAGGAGTTGATGGTGTTGCTGGGGGTCGTTGGTCTGGTGTCCTGAGGTGGAGTTTGGGGACCGAAGCTGTTGTGTATGTCTGCAATTTTGCGGTGGAAAAACGTGGCGAGGGAGTTGCAGAGGTCTTGCGAAGTAGTGATGTCATTGTTGCTGGCGTTAGGGTTGGAGAGCTCTTTGGATTGGATTGGATTGGATTTGGTTTTTGTAGAGCGCAATAGCTACCCGCAGGCGTCCTAGCGCTAAAGATTGACAAGTGTAGGTGAGGAAAGAGACTATGATTATCTGCTAAACAGAAGAGTTTTCAATTTTTTCCGGAAGCAGAGGAGGTTGGGCTCTGAGCGAAGGGAAAGGGGAAGGGAGTTCCAAAGTCTTGCCGAGTTCACGGAGAAGGTTCGGCCTCCACACCTCGCTCTTTGAATCCTGGGGTTGCTAACTCGGAAGGCATGCGCCGACCTAAGCTGTCTACTAGGATGGTATGGATTGATCAGGGTGTGATTAAGGGTTGCTCCTTTTCTCCAAAAAGCACGGTGGGCAATACACATGCTTTTGAACTCGATTCTTTCCCTGATAGGTAGCCAGTGGAGGTCTTTTAATTCCGATCTCACCGGTTCTTTGACGATGCTGAAGAGTTCCTTGCTGTTGTGGGTGTTGTTGTCCAGTCGCTCTTTGAACGATGTTCTCTTGGTGGTCCGTATCTGCTGGTGGTATTCGCGGGTGGCGGCTTTGAGGGCTGTCATATCTTCAGTCGTTCGTTCTTGGCGCCAGGTCTTTTCGAGTGTTCGGCAGGTTCTCTTTGTGGTTTTGAAGGCGTCTGTGAACCATGAGGGTTTTGTGGTGGTGGTCTTGCTGTGGGGGTTTTTCAATGGAGCGAGGTCGTCGGCGCAGTTGGTGATCCACTGTGCGAAGTTATGGGCTGCGTTGTTGGTGTCAGGTAGGTTGGTATCGGCAGGTGGGTTCTGGCTCAGTGACATAGTAAGCTGGTCAGTGGTGACTTTGCTCCAGCATCTGCGGGGGATCCGATGCGTGTGGTGGTGGGATGTAGTCTTCTTGAATGTGAAATGTAGGCAGCTGTGGTCGGTCCAGTGTAGTCCTGTGGAGTGGTCAAAGGCAACGTGGTTACTGGCGGAGCAGATGGCGTCGAGGGTGTGGCCCACGAGGTGGGTGGAGGTGTCCACCAGTTGCTTGAGTCTGCGGTTGGCGAGATTGGCGAGCAGGGTGGTGGTGGTGTTGTCGTTGTTGTTCTCCAGGTTAAAGTTCAGGTCTCCTAGGAGGATGTACTCTGGTGAGGCTAGGGCGTGCGGGCTGATGGCGTCGGCGATTGTTTCGCTGGATTGTGTGCGTGGGCCCGGGGGTCTATAGATGAGTGTTCCTCTGAGGGTGGTCTGGGGGTCGGTGTGGATCTGGAAATGTAGGTGTTCGGCGGATGAGATGGTGTCTTCGGCGTTGGTCGTGATGCTGATGGTGTTCCTGTAGATGATGGCGATCACTCCTCCTGTTTTGTTGACGCGGTCTTTCCTGGTGATTTTGTAGCCGTCCGGGATGGCTATGGCGATGTCGGGGGCTGAGGAGGCGTTCATCCAGGTTTCCGTGAGGAAGGCGACGTCTGGTGTTGTTGTGTCGAGGAGGTCCCAGAGTTCGATGGCGTGCTTGTGAACGGAGCGGGTGTTGTGGAGGATGCACTTGAGGTGGTTGTTGCTGTTTGCTTTGGCGGGCGGGGTACGGGGTTTGAGGCAGGTGAATTTGCAGGCTTGACAGGTGAAGGGTCCGTGGGTGCGTCTGGGGGTGGCTTGGTAGCAGGCGGGAGCTCGTCCGATGTTGAGTGCGTTGAGGGTGGCGGTGTTGTATGTCAGTCGGTTGGTCTGGGTCTGACGAGGTCCAGGGGTCCTCGCGCTGGGCGCGGTCCAGGCGCGGACGGGCGTAGATGGGCTTGCCTTCGGCACGCAGTTGACGCACCCACTGCGCGTGATCGCTGCGCGTTCGCGCGGTCTCCGCCAAAAATGGCGAAGTGGGAGGGAGGAGCAGCTGGGAGGCGAGTGCGGGGTGGCGAATGGGAAGGGGGAGAGGTTACAGAAGAGAAAAGGGGGCGGGCCGCAGGGGGGCAGCGGCGGGGAGGGGGGGTGCACAAGCGGGAAAAACGGTCCCAAGGGGCGGTGAGGAAGAGGAAAACACAATCACAGTAACAGTGGCAAAATAGCAGTCACAGGGCAAAAACACAGTCACAGGGCACAAAATACAGGAAGTCACAAAATACTTATCAACAGAGGACGCGAACTCGCGGCAGCAGCAATGAGAGCCTAAGCACACTCATGAGGAGCCGTGCGGTGCGTGGAGCGACCGGCCCTTCAGCAGGGTCAAGGGTTTGAAAAATAAATGCTTTTTTGGTAAAAGCGCCCCAAACAGCGCTTTCATTTCAAAGGTGGCCTCGCCCCTTTCTTTAAACACGGCTTGCCTAAAAAAAGGGTTGTGGCCTCTATTTATGTGCAAGCGCAGCATGGGGTTCTTGAAAATAACAGAAAAGTGAATAAAGAGAAAAAAAAACCACGCAGCTGCTTTCGGCACTGCAAATAAACCAAATGTGCAGCTGCCACTGTGGGGTGCCATAAAAAATGTGATGTCTTTAACAACACGAGTGTAACCCATAAACCATGTTGAGATTAGGGTAGGTACGTTAAGCTAACAACAATATCTCAACTGGTATAGCTAAGGAGAATGGTTAGGCATGCAAGTACAATACTTTACACGAAAGGAGAGACCGGGAGACTCTTGGTTGATTTTTTGAAAAAAGAATGTGCATTCAACATCATGTATTTAAGAACAGAGAAAAACATAAATGAACATACAGTTATGATAGCACTGTAAGCAAAAATGCGTGAACAACCTGAATTGAACTTGGTGCTTAGTTGTGTGGGTGACGCTATAAGTGGCGACGCAAGTGACAATATGTGGTCAGCGGATGAGAACGGCGCATTGTGCTAATGTGAGCAAATATATACAGTGAATAAGGTGGTTCCAGACACAGATTTACAAATGGGAGGAGAAATGACAATGATTTTGTGGTACCACTGAGGCTGCTGAAGAGTCGACGTTGTTTCGATCCAGTTACTATGGATCATCATCAGGACAGGGTTGTATGATTGTCTCAATGCTGTATAAGAAAAAGTGGGGAGAGGGGTCGAGTGTTAGAGGAGGGAATGGAAGCACGCGCCAAGGGCGGTTTGGGATCCTCAGGGATCAGTGTAGATGCTGAGGGGCGATGAGAGACGACATGCAACATCTGTGATCTAACGTGTGTGTCCGCAAGTGAGAGGAAGAAAATGGCAGTGTGGGAGTCAGGTAACTGGGGTAGGAGAGATAGCGTTAAAGTGGGCTAAAAATGGATCCAGGGAGGGAGACTATTAGGGGCTGTGTTGCGAGTAAGAAATCATATGCTACCTTGAGGTACGCAGTCCCCTCTTTTGGAGTAGCGTTGTGGGCCGGAGTAATCTTGCGTGTATATGCCATCCTAACGGTAGGGGGGAGGAAGAGGAAATGCGTAAGATCGTGTCAGGGAGGAGAGGGCGGGAAAGGAACCGATGTCAGGGGCGAACGTTACCTTGGTAATGCAGGTATCCAAGGTATGGGTGCCGGAGCAGGCCGTGTCACGGCGGCGCATCTGCGGAGGAATTAACTTCAGGTCGGGTCCTTTCTTTGGGCAGAAAAAGCTACGGTTAGTGACGGTGGAGCGAAGGGCCTGAAAAGGGTGAACCATGGATCTGTGGAGGCTTACCTTAATGGTGGAGGGTCGGAGTTGCAATGAATGTATCACCACCACAGTCGTGTTCAGTATGCTGGCGGATCAATCAAGGGAACCACCACGTTTGTATGCGGCTTGCCAGATCAGCCGAGAGTGAGAATCTAGGAAAAGACTTACGGATCGAAGGCGTCATGGAAAAGCGGTGTCATGATTGTATGGGAGGGAGTGACGGGTGGGAAGAAGGTGAGGGTGGCCGGGTTCGAGGACGAACACAGAGGCTAATTGGTCAGTGAGAAACTCGACATGACAATGAATGAATAACATTCTGATGTGCATGAATCACAGATATGACGATTACGGGGATCCTCACTCTCGGCTGATCTGACATTTTTGCTTACAATGCTGTTATAACTGTATGTTCATTTATGTTTATTTCTGTTCTTAAATACATGATGCTGAATGCACATTCTTTTTTCAAAAAATCAACCAAGAGTCTCCAAGTCTCTCCTTTCGTGTAAAGTATTGTACTTGCAGGCCTAACCATCCTACTTAGCTATACCAGTTGAGATATTGTTGTTTGCTTAAAATAAAAAAATGTAAAGCGTTAGGAGAGAGCATGTCCTGCCTGCCACAGCAGGCATATGAAAACAATTGAAATTAAGTAGTGCTTCGAGGCTGTAATTAAAGCCTACTGAGTAACAACACATGTAAGCGGGCCAGTCTTTATGGGAGGTTACAAGATGAGATAAGGCGGTACCAAGGAGGGACTAATAAGCCTATTGACCAATGAAGAGCAAGAGTTTACAAAGGACAAGGACACAAGCCAAAGAAAATAATGGGCGTATAGTGGGCAAAGCTTCAAGTACAAACCTTACTACTTACTATGCCTTGCATAGCAGTTCATGCGCCGCCCAGGCTCCACCGAATGAATGTGGCCTTGTGTAATGTAACTGCTCATGTAAAGCGCTCCAATACCTTTGGGTTGGGTTTGTGCTATATAAAACTGCAACTACAAAAAAGGCTACGGCGTCTCACTAGTCTGAGGCTCCTCCATTCCCCCATGCTCGCTGCCCGAAGCCTTCCACCTGCTTCTTAATAGAGCATTACTGTGGAATCTCTTAGCAGCCTACAAGCTCTTGCAGATTCTCAGGTGTAACAACCCCACCATGTCTACTCGGATCCTGACCCGAAAGTACCTTCACCATCTCTCGCCTAGTTAGTATTTTCTGTTGTGCTATATCGACATCTGTATGACCTTTCAGCACTGTCGGGATTCAGGTACCATCATGTCCTGGTCTTGAGGATTCCTTCACAGAGCAGCGTCTGCTTTCTTATTGTTGAAGATTTGTCATGAGTAGTGTGGGTGTGATTGATATGCTGCTTTTATGTACGTTTGGGTGTTTGTTGTAATATGTTGTTTTGTCTGGTGTGTGTAGGGTCTTGGCAGTTTGGAAATGTGCCAACAGGAGGTATGTTCACTGACAGGCAAGGAGTATGCATCTAAGGGATTTTACAGTAAGGCGTCATACCACGTCCTAAGCTGCCGCTGGGTTCCTGCTTTGCCCCATGCCACTGACTGGCATAGAGGCGTTATCCACGACCTACCAAGCATCACTATGGCACATCTTGGCACCTCAGAGCAGAGCATTATCCGGAGGGAAAACAATGCAGGCACAGAATATCACAAACCCCAACTTCCTTAAAACCACATTCTCTACACAAAATCAATGCAAGCCAAGTTAACAAGTAATGCAGAAAAGGGATTTGCTCATTGCAGCATCTACGCACGCCATTACTACTCACAGCAATTCATCAGACACCCCAGCATAAAAAGCATACCTCCTCTCATTAGTTTCAGTTTACTTTAATATGGTGCGGAATTGCTGTGGAGGTCCTCATAAAATACAACATGAAACAATACATTAATACATTATTCATATATACATTCATAATTAAACAACAGCATACTTTCTCTATACCATTTCTTCCGACATGCAAAAACAGCAAATAACTTTCTTTTATAAAATACAACATGCATAATGCCGACAGGAAGGGATGTATAATGAATAGAAAACTATCCTATAAAAATTACAAATTACAAGGCACAATGAAGCTGAATATTTCGGATTGCTACGCATTAATATAATATAATACTCAATATATTCCAAAACCTAAAAGAATACATAATACTTTTGGAATACATAATCCACCGCTTCATAAAAAAACATTATCTGAAGGCAATTTGCAACATACAATGTGCAAAATACAAAAGGAATTCAAAGCAATCTTGTTAAAAGCCATGCAAATAACAACACACATGTAATATTACAAAACAATAAATATAACTAATATTCTTAATAAATGCTCAAAAACGTTTTAAGCAATTAATAAATACTATTACGAGCCATTTAATTCGGAGCGGACAGAATAAACGAGCGAGCCTCTAAAACGGAATGAATGTTGAATTTAATAAACATTGGTCTTAAAAAGTAATGTCTAGCCTTTTGCAACACCAAGCACACAAAAAACACATGGTTGAAATCCTGAATATGTTGCTGGCACAAATCACAGGTTTTTTTTCCTTTTTGGGATCTTATCCCAAATACCTGTGATTATTCGTGATGGCAGCAGGTAAAGGTCCAATCTCAGCAAATACATGAACCTTCTGATTCCATGCGGTAAGTTCCAAGTTAGATAGGGCTGCAGCTTATTCCCCAAAGTGCTCTCGCACACCACCTGATTGCGTGGCTTGGACTGACGTAAGGCAATATCTCTGGCTAAGTTAATATTTGACACAGAGCCCTTTATGAGCATCTTCAAGGAAAACTTTGACATGAAAGAATCAATTTTGAGGCTACCCAAATACTTTGTTAGCTCGCTCGCTCGCTCGCTTTCAACTTGAAGAAGGTTCAACTCTAAGGGCTGCCCTAAAGGTACCCTCTTCCCCACCAAGGAGTGAGTTTCCCCACCTCAATCCTGCTGCCAAGAAAGAAATATATGAGGAAACTAGACCAAATCCCACGGGGTGCAGGGATTTTGACCCTAAAAACAGACACATATCCAAAATGGCATCTCCCACAAACTTTGTCAAATCTATGCAGCACAGTGGCCTGGTAGAGAGCCCTGCTCACACAGAACTTCATGTGTTCCACGTCCTGCCCCTTTTTTGGAAAAATAACATTCTGAGGTAAAGTAAGAATCCACTATTTCAAGTTTTTCAGTGCCCAACAACCATTGAACATCCCTCTTAACCCTTTATTGTGGAAGAGCAAAACCTTAATTTTGTCAATGTTAATCTTCAGAAAGTTGGTTTCTGCATACTTAGACAGAGATTCCAAATGATGTTGCAGACTAAAAGGGGATTAAATCAAAGAAGACCACATCGTCAGCATATAATAAAGAGCCAATAGACATTATTTCCATTTTTGCGGGGGTCCTATGTCACTAGATTTAAAGTACCTCAGAGATCAAAAAGATACAAAGAAAACAAAACGGGGGGCAGACAACTCTGCTTAAGACCATCATGGGTTTTAACCCTGCAGGATAGGCCCAGTCACCCTCCCATCAGAACTTGAAACCATTGGGCGGATTTACTATATTTGGACATAGTGCAATGCAGCAACCGCAAATGCTGCACTACGCAAAATGAAAAGGTGAGAAGGGGAGAGTGCCCTATTTACTAAAATAGGGCACTCTACTCCCGTCTCACTAGCGCCAGAGCTGAAATCAGCTGCTCTGCACCAGAGACACCTTTGCACAGGGGCGTAGCTAGAGCTTGTGGCGCCCGGGGCTACCCTTCAGATTGCCGCCCCCTCCTTTGCTAGGGAAAAAGGACGGTGAGCACTTGAAAGATGTCCGAGTCTCCGAGAGACACGTAGTATTGCTGCTAACAGTTACCTCGATCATGCAAGTTACATGCGCATACATGACACGGTCATTGGCAAAGCCAATAGCTCTGGCGAAATACGTGACCTATTGGCTATGCCAATGGTTGTTTTGTTTTTTATAGGCACTTTGAGATCAAATGATTTTCCCAGAATCACAGGATGTTAATTGCAACCACTGGCAAGCTGCTAATATATAAAAGTGGTGGGGTTTCTATAGAATTCCATGAGTGAAAATACCAGGAGAATGCAGCTCAGCAATTCAACTGCATCACGGAAAAACAGCAGCAGTGTAATTTACTAAAGGGAATGTTTTCTATCATCTACTATTTCCATCCATTTCCAATCAGTATGGCAATGGGTAACAGGGTTTACAGAACGAAGAGTGGATCCAAGTGAGACTAGATTATCTGGAAGTGGAGAATATTCCCTAAATACTATTATCTGTACAACTAAGTGTTTTAAATGAAACGCCCAGACAGGAGGTAAGTTTCAAAATGTATTCCATAAGTACTTGCCGCCGACAGGCAGCGGCCAGCCGGCTTGGATCCCAAGATGAATGGAATTGTTCAGTGGAATCATCGCCAGCCGCTCCATTTGCCTGCTTGGGCCTAAGTTGAGCAATAACATTGTCACAAGCATTAGAGATGTAGCTCTAGCATGGTGGAGCACAAGCTGCACCATGCACAATTCACAGTCACCAGCACACCTTCACTTGAATTATTTTATTGTTGCGTGCGTGCCGCTCACCACACAGACAAAAGAAAGCAGCAGGCTGGCTGGGCAAGAAGAATGGTGGTGGTCTCCAAGCACTCCGACTCCAGTTCGGCTCGACATGACGAGGGGCGAGCGTAGGGGGCTGTGAGCGCGTAACGCGTCACACTGCCACGGTGCGGCGGCTGGCCAAAAAATTCCTTAAAGGGCCGTCATTGGTTGCGCTTGCGCGCGCTACCACTGGATTGACGGCCCTGGAGCAGTGGTAGAAGTGGAGGGGGATCGGTGGGCACGGCGTGCCCCTACTTCTAGAAAATTGTTCAGTCCGATCCCCTACTTCTTGCTTTCACAGAAGAGTCCCGGGCGGGAAGAATAGTCCAACTTTAAAACTTTTTTCATTCGCTTCCAGGGGCTGCTTGCACTTCTCTGTGAACTCCAGAGGCTGCAGCAGCCCCTCCCTGAACTCAAACAGACCGAGGAGGCCCATTGTCATTCCGATTGAGGCTGATTACCTCTTTCGAATGACAATGCGCCGCCCTCTGCCTTTAGCATATAAAGTGGCCCTGAGATTAGGGTTGATGATTAGAGATGAGCTTTCCCCAAGCAGGGTACTGTGGGGAACTTGACACCAGTGGCTATCTTGTGACGAGTTGTGAGTGTGTGTGTGGTTAGTGGATGGAGGCGGCAAACACAACCCCGGAATCTAGCCCCTGGCGCTGTTAATGTTCTACAGATAAGTGTGAATGCGTGGCTTGTTATCTTCACGATCTTTTTTTTTATTTAATGCATTTTTATGTAGGGCGGACTTTATCCGAAGGTGATTGTAGAACAACTTCCTCAGCACCGATCAGCCTCCCCAAGTGAGCTCCGTCGATATCCTGCAGACAAGATGCTGTGGCACAATTGTATCAGCAACTCCTGGCACATACTTTTAGTAGGGGGCTCACATGTGCGAATTTAATTACGTGTTACCATAGTGACTACATATCAGCCACTATGTCTGTTTTCCTTCTCTCACTTCATGGTGCTGCTGTACGCTAACATTTATTCTAGTCAGGATTTAATTTCACCAGTGAAATGGGTTTCAAAACTTAGAAAGAGATGCACTGGTGAAGTGCCACCGCGTGGTGCGCGCAGCTGCTGTTTCCTTTAGCAACCTGCGGAGGTGCATTAGAAGAGCCAGGAGTGCAGCGAGGAATCTGTACACCATTATAAGAGAAGGGTTGGAATTGTCTGTATGACGGCAGAACGCCATGCAAACCTTTTTACTGTCTTTTTGTGCTTGGCTGAAAGTCAACATATGCAGGCCCTGGTGAGTTTAAAGTATTTGGCAATGCCCTGGCTGAAATGTTAAATGGCTGTGTGTGTGTTTTCAAATGACGTGATTTGAAAGTCTTTCTTCTCATCGCTTTGCAGAGCAAAAGAGCGAGAACTGCGTTAAACACATGAAGTGCAAAATAATGTTTCTTTGTGAATAATTTGAAAGAGCTAGCAATGACACGTTTTGACCTGTCAAGAGTATTGTGCTGGTAGACCCATAAGACGTATCGTAAAAGTACCCAGCACCAAGCTTTTTAACTTTTTCTCTTTTGTTTAATAACACTGTTCATTTTACGCTACACTATTGGTACCAGGCTTATCCTGTCCAGTCAACAATATACCATGCCTCCCTTCCTCTTTAGCTTATGCCTACTTATGTTTGCTCACTAATTGATAATTGGTGTCTTCATTTTACACCCACCACTTTCAACCTTTACCAGCCAGCACTGCTTGACAGCTTTGTCAATGTTGTACACAGAGTGAAGTGAGCTGGGCAGGAGCAGTGACCGGACAGAAGAGGCGACAGGAAAGCAGAGGTACTAGGGCATGAGAGGTGACGGGGCAGGAGAAGTGATGGTGCAGGAGAGGTGACTGGGCAGGAGAGGTGACGGGGCAGGAGAGGTGACGGGGCAGAGAAGGTGACGGGCCATGAGCTAGAGCAGTAACCGGGTGTGAGCGGTGAAAGGACAGGAGCGGTGAAAGGACAGGAGCAGTGAAGGGGGCAGGAGCAGTGAAGGGGGCAGGAGCAGTGAAGGGGGCAGGAGCAGTGAAGGGGGCAGGAGCAGTGAAGGGGGCAGGAGCAGTGAAGGGGGCAGGAGCAGTGAAGGGCGCAGGAGCAGTGAACGGGGCAGGAGCAGTGAAGGGGGCAGGAGCAGTGAAGGGGGCAGGAGCAGTGAAGGGGGCAGGAGCAGTGATGGGGCAGGAGAGGCGACAGGGCAGGAGAGGCAACAGGGCAGGAGAGGTGACCGGGCAAAAGAAGTGACGGGCAGGTGACATGACAGGCAGGTGACATGACAGGCAGGAGCAGTGAACGGGGCAGGAGCAGTGAAGGGGGCGGCAGGAGCAGTGAAGGGGGCGGCAGGAGCAGTGAAGGGGACAGGAGCAGTGAAGGGGGCAGGAGCAGTGAAGGGAGCAGGAGCAGTGAAGGGGGCAGGAGCAGTGAAGGGGGCAGGAGCAGTGAAGGGGGCAGGAGCAGTGAAGGGGGCAGGAGCAGTGAAGGGGGCAGGAGCAGTGAAGGGGGCAGGAGCAGTGAAGGGGCAGGAGCAGTGAAGGGGGCAGGAGCAGTGAAGGGGGCAGGAGCAGTGAAGGGGCAGGAGCAGTGAAGGGGCAGGAGCAGTGAAGGGGGCAGGAGCAGTGAAGGGGGCAGGAGCAGTGAAGGGGACAGGAGCAGTGAAGGGGCAGGAGCAGTGAAGGGGGCAGGAGCAGTGAAGGGGGCGGCAGGAGCAGTGAAGGGGGCGGCAGGAGCAGTGAAGGGGGCAGGAGCAGTGAAGGGAGCAGGAGCAGTGAAGGGGGCAGGAGCAGTGAAGGGGGCAGGAGCAGTGAAGGGGGCAGGAGCAGTGAAGGGGCAGGAGCAGTGAAGGGGGCAGGAGCAGTGAAGGGGCAGGAGCAGTGATGGGGCAGGAGCAGTGATGGGGCAGGAGAGGCGACATGGCAGGAGAGGCAACAGGGCAGGAGAGGTGACCGGGCAAAAGAAGTGACGGGCAGGTGACATGACAGGCAGGTGACATGACAGGCAGGAGCAGTGAACGGGGCAGGAGCAGTGAACGGGGCAGGAGCAGTGAAGGGGGCGGCAGGAGCAGTGAAGGGGACAGGAGCAGTGAAGGGGGCAGGAGCAGTGAAGGGAGCAGGAGCAGTGAAGGGGGCAGGAGCAGTGAAGGGGGCAGGAGCAGTGAAGGGGGCAGGAGCAGTGAAGGGGGCAGGAGGAGTGAAGGGGCAGGAGCAGTGAAGGGGGCAGGAGCAGTGAAGGGGCAGGAGCAGTGAAGGGGGCAGGAGCAGTGAAGGGGGCAGGAGCAGTGAAGGGGGCAGGAGCAGTGAAGGGGGCAGGAGCAGTGAAGGGGCAGGAGCAGTGAAGGGGGCAGGAGCAGTGAAGGGGGCAGGAGCAGTGATGGGGCAGGAGCAGTGATGGGGCAGGAGAGGCGACATGGCAGGAGAGGCAACAGGGCAGGAGAGGTGACCGGGCAAAAGAAGTGACGGGCAGGTGACATGACAGGCAGGTGACATGACAGGCAGGAGCAGTGAACGGGGCAGGGGCAGTGAACGGGGCAGGAGCAGTGAAGGGGGCGGCAGGAGCAGTGAAGGGGACAGGAGCAGTGAAGGGGACAGGAGCAGTGAAGGGGGCAGGAGCAGTGAAGGGAGCAGGAGCAGTGAAGGGGGCAGGAGCAGTGAAGGGGGCAGGAGCAGTGAAGGGGGCAGGAGCAGTGAAGGGGGCAGGAGCAGTGAAGGGGGCAGGAGCAGTGAAGGGGGCAGGAGCAGTGAAGGGGGCAGGAGGAGTGAAGGGGCAGGAGCAGTGAAGGGGGCAGGAGCAGTGAAGGGGGCAGGAGCAGTGAAGGGGGCAGGAGCAGTGAAGGGGGCAGGAGCAGTGAAGGGGGCAGGAGCAGTGAAGGGGGCAGGAGCAGTGATGGGGCAGGAGCAGTGATGTGGCAGGAGAGGCGACAGGGCAGGAGAGGCGACAGGGCAGGAGAGGCGACAGGGCAGGAGAGGTGACCGGGCAAAAGAAGTGACGGGCAGGTGACATGACAGGCAGGTGATGTGACGGGTAGGTGAGGTGATGGGGCAGGAGAGGTGATGGGGCAGGAGAGGTGACGGGGCAGGAGAGGTGACGGCGCAGGAGAGGTGACGGGGCAGGAGAGGTGATGGGGCAGGAGCATTGTATAGGAGGAGCCCTGCATTCATGACCTCAATGTTTGAGACAAAAAATAATCATGGATTTCTGAACAATGAGAGTAAAAGCATTAAGGTAACATGTTGTTCCTGCTTATATTTCACATGCTTTACATAAACCTGTATTCCCTATGAGTGTTTGCTTTTTCCTGAATTAAACCTCAAATAAACATATCCATTCTTTTAATTAAATAACGTTATAAGCTGTAACGGGTCAGTGAAATGCTAAACGCACTAAAAATTGGTATGTTTTGCTATTTCTAGCCACACCCCTGACTCCGCCCACTGATTCAATCTTCGGTTATTCCCGCCCCCTGATTCTCCACCCACAGTTCCCCTACTTTTTTTTCCCCACTTCGACCACTGCCCTGGAGGACTAGTGTGAGCGAGGCTGGGAGGGGGGGCCAACAACGGTCGTCACACAGACAGATTGGTGATTAGTTGACACTGATTTTTGAACGAACGCCGAACCGATTTCAGTTACACTATTTATAACTTTATTGGTATGCCATGCAAATTGCAATGCAAATGCAATCCCTAGAAATAAGAAATTGTCTGTGCTAGAGCCCCCCGCGGCCGCAACAGGCCTCCAGTCAGTCAGTGCCGCATAGCTGCCAAGGTTTCAGATTGCTATGTGTGACATTTCCATGATTTCAGTGGAATTATGAGTGACATTTCAACGACTGTGAGTGACATTTTATCACGACCAAAATCAAGCAATGAAGACGAGGGAAAGCGTCACTCCACCCACCTCTCTCCCGTCACCCTTTGTCCCTTGTATTACTCCTTCTCTCTCCTCATTTCACCCTCTTCCTTTTGTCCGTACTTCCTCCTGTTGCACCACTTTTGCCCTTGTCTATCACTCTCCACTCTCCCAAGTCTTGATGACTCCTTTTCATATTTAGTGGTACTGACTATTTTAGCCTGAAAGACTCTTATTTAATGTTTACTTGCTAAATTGCTGTTAATCCGGTGTAACACCTTATTATAGGTCTTACTCATTAACCTACATGATGTTGCATTTTGGGACTATTGATACTACTGGCTAAAAGTATGAAAAGATGACACAGCCACTTGGCAGCCGCAGCAACTGAAGTAGCTCAGTTGGTTTGAGTGAGAGGCTGGCTGGGCTCTTTCCCGTAAGGTGCATCTGTGGAAAAACATGTCTCACATAAGCACACACAGGCCTGTAAGATGTACATATTCGGAAGGAATGGTTTACAGTGCAGCTTGTTTAATGTTTTGCAGTGAGAGATCCGTGTAGAGAACAGTGGTCTAACCAGGGCATGACGGACGAGAACGCTTACAGTCGCTAATAGTTTACTTAAGTAACATGGTTTAACCTAAACTGTGCTTCAGTGATGGTTAATGCTCCACAGTGACACGTCAATAATGCAGTATAAATAAGAGTATGGGTGTGTTACCCATACTCTCATTTATACTTCACTATTGACGTGTCACTGAGTGACGCCCTCAGGACCTATAGCTGTGCAAATAAACCCACTGTGGTACCTCCCTCACTGTGCCCCGGCAACTGCAGCTATTCTTACCCACCCTGAGACTGCTCCAGTGCTGATCTTTGCTTGCTATTGTGCACAGGTGGACTGACCTGCCCGAAGAGCACAGAGGCCTTCTGTGATGGCAGTGCACACAACATATGCATGCCATACAAAACACACGCAGAACAGGCAACACAAGCTTCAATAACATAAGAGGCAATAGCGGAGTAAACTTCACTCCAATACAGTAAAGCTGAATAGCCAGCGGCACAGTCACATCTACATTCGTAACCAGAAGAGCCCCATCAGAGGAATTGGCAGCGCAAGCTTCAGTTTCATACATACTGAAAAGCCACTGGCAGTTCAAGTGTGAAGAATACACAGGGATTGTACGTCATAAAAAAGGCAGATATACGGCTCTGCACCTGGCACCAATCGAGCGGCCTCGAGGACCCCCTTAACAGTTGCTGTTACTTGATATCAGCGTCTCTTAGCCGGAACACCCTTGCTGGGATTGTGATGCTTTTTCGTTTCACGTTGCATATCCAAAACCAGTGGGCCATACTGAAGCGGCAGCCAAACTTACCTTATCAGCACAAACACTCCACTGGCCGGGCAGCATCAAATCTCGTTGTGCAGGGAATGCCGTAAAGCACACGCACGTGCGTAATGGTAGTCACCAATCACTGCGCTAACAAAACACTGTCCAATCCGGGTGAATCACACAGCCTCATCATAACTTGCAAGGACATCAATTGGCTGCTGAGTGCCCTTGATCCACGTATGCATCGATAGCAGACCTCACGTGAAAAATAGGGAGACGATACTAATAGAGCACAAAAAGAGGTAATAGATTCAACTTTTATAATAATCTGATGTGCGTGACAATATTTTTGCTTGCGGTAATGCGGTATAATGACTTAAAATGCGTTGTTATAACGCAAGATGTGTGACACTTGGCAGAGCCGGCCGCCTCAAAAAAGGTGCCGCCTGGGGCGGACCGCCCCCCCACTCCCTCTAGCTACGCCGGTGCCTTTGCACCATGGTGCAAGGGTGTCGCCGTGAGTCTAGCATAGGTTTTGTACTGGAAGGAAACCTTTTAATACAAAATACTATGCATAGAGTTAACATTTAACCATGTTCCCACTTTGTATGTGTGCTGTAAAGTGCAGCACACATGCAAAGTCAGAAAAGGAAGAAGAAATTAAAGCATTTCCCCTTCCTTACGCCTACTTGAAAAGAGCGCAGTTTTCTCACGCTAAAACCAATTTACTTTATTTAGTAAATTGGGTTTAGCATGAGAAACCTTGGATGGTTGCATGCGAATGTCTACGCGCCATCCTTGGTATGCCCCCATGGTGCAAAGTAATGACATCACTTTTCCGTTATTTCCAGCGCTAAACAAGTTTGGCGCTGGAAAGTAAATTGGGAAAAAAAGATTTTGCGCTCATTTGCGTCACCTTTGTCATGCTAACACGGCACAAAATCTCAGTAAATCTCCCCCAGGTATCCGTATGTAACTCCATAATGCGAACACAAAGATGATGCGGAATGCCCAAAAGCAGCTTCCTCCACAGTTTGGAGGTTCATCTTATCAAACGGCATGGGGAAGTCAATAAAAGTGGTATAAATAGGCATACCACGAAGAAAAGTACATTTTTCCACAATCGTCGGGAGGACCGCGATGTGGCCTAATGTGCTATAATTCCTCCTAAAACTAGCTTGTTCAGGAGATATAATGTTTTGATCCTGAGCCCACTGTTGTGCATGACAAAGAATGCTCTTAACAAATAGGTTGCCAGAAGCATCCATCAGAGCAATCTGTCTAAAACTTGCCGGAGAAGCTTTGGGGCCCTTCTTATAAAAAGGAACTACAAAGCTCCTCTTCCAAGACTGAGGAATTTTCCCAGTTAGATAACAATAACTAAATAACGGGGCAAAAAAGGCTCCCCATGCCACACTCTCCTTCTTGATAATCGAGATGGGATCATCATCAGGCCCCGGGCAACTGAGGTTCTAGCGTTCTTTATAAACTCCACAATCTCCTCCACTAAGGAGCACCATACACTAAAAGCGATGCTTCATCTACACAGAGAGTCACAGGGGAGGCTGGCATATTATTCGCATACAACTGAGAAATATAATCCACCAAAACCTCTTCAGAAATCGGTATAGCCTGCGCCTTCACCCTTGAATCACAGTACTCGGCGATCAAGCGCCAGTACTTCCTAGTATCTCTGGCCCATGCATCCTCTCTCAAAACAATCTATTTGAAATCATAATCCCATCTACTCTCACAGTGTTTACGGCAGCTTCTTAAATGTTTAAGACAATAAATTTCCTGTTGACGATCCAAAGAAAACAACAAATGTTGTTTTTGTATTAATCAATGTATTTCCTGATTTAATAATTCAATAAGGTTTTACCCTTTTTTGGCAATCGAGTTCCAGTAGAATTGGTACTTAGTTTGAGAATCTCTTCCATGTGGCAATCAACAAGAAAAATAGGATCCCCAAACCAGCATCCTGGCTGGTCCAAACAAACTGCCTTAATTTTAAGACTGACCGCGGCCACATTTTTTCAAGTCCAAAAAGAGCAACCATTCAATTTACTAAAAGCGGTCATACCCAAACCGGGGTTTCCTGGGTCCAACACCAGCGGCTTAAAAGCCACAGACAGACCCACTATAATATGGTTGCTCCTTGCAGAAGGGAAAACAAAAAATGTATCACAACCGCCGAAAATTTGAAAAAAAAACAACATAATCCAATAAACTCTGTGTAGATGGGGCATAAAAGGGAAAAAGAGCAGCTTTGCCCGCAGAAACTCTCCCATTTAAGATATTCAAATCAAATATTTAAGGGTCTCAAGGAGGAGGATCCCATGTTTGTCCGTTCTATTTTTATCAGGGGAAAAAAAATCTCAGATATAGACCGAATTTCTTCCATGGCGATGTTAGCTTAAATTGAAGAGGCAGAATTAAATACTTTAGCATTTAAATCTCCCATAATTATTACATGGGGCATTCTTCCCCAATAGATATATCATAGACAAAGGAAACAAATGAACTCACCAAATTTTCATAAGGTTTCTCAAGTGGAATGTACAACTTTGCCAATATGACCAAAGATGGGCAACCATTTTCTCCCAGTCATGCCAACTTCAGGCATAAACACAAATAGACGGGCTGTCTATAAACTACATGATTCCGAATAATGGAGTTCTTAAGCAAAATTGCCATTTCCGCTACCATGACCTCTTTCAGAGTGCCTGGCATTACTGGAAAATACAAAATAGCCACTACAACAAAAGCTTTACATGACCTAATATCTTGTAGGCACATAATTACAGGGTTCAGGAATATAGAAAAATTTAATTTATTGTCATTCTGACCCAAACTCAGACATGTTCCATGTCGAAAGTAATCCACCCGAGCTACCTCAAGGTTTAATCCCTCGAGGATAAAGGGTGGCATTAGTCAAAGCTCCAGCCACCCAACTCTACTGGGACAAATCATCTGCTAAGGCAGTTACCAGAGGATAAACTACCAAGCCAGCCACCATATTGATTGTTCGACCCCTGTGCCCTAAAGAAACAACAATGTCTTTGGGGTTCCCAAGTGTATACTCAGAATCAGGCACCACTGACTTGGGGTCCCTAGGGTCATTTGAATGCTGGATTGAAGGAAGGTGTAAAGGAGATTCCCAATGTTCCATAAAGGCTATAACATCATTCCCTCGCTTAAGGAAGTGTCAAAATTCTGCACCACCAGATTGGCAATAATCAAAGAGCAAAAGGTAACCCTAGAATAGAGGGAGGTGCCAGAACAATGGATCTTCACATTAATAATATCACCACTTGACAACGACTTTAAGGCCTCAATCTCAGAGAAAGAACTATGAATGAAACTTCTGTTTACCAGAAATGATTCATTATCAAACAACTAAATAAAGTCCAAAATATGGGGCTAAATGTTCTTCTCCCCACCAGTCCAATTCAGGGTACTCCTTTCCCTCGGACTAAACACTTTCCCCCCAAAGTAGAGTGGGAACAGGAATGCCGGGCGGACACATCTGTGGTGCCAAAATCAGAGTTTCTCATACACAAAGGATTGGACACCATATAGCCTTTACATGGCCTGCCTTGCCAGGCATTTCTCTCCCCCCCCCGCCCCCCGAGTCAACCAATCCAGACTACCTACTTCCCTATCCCTACCCTCCAAATAGAGTGGGGGACACCACATCCCAATCCACTCCACTCCCGGAGTCACAGCCACCTACCTAAGCAAAGAAGATAAAACTCCTTGAGAGGGGGGAAGAGGCGGGGTTTGCCTAAAGGGGCCAAGCTAGGTGTAATAGAGCCGTTAAAATCTTCACTTTCGGTGTGCAATTGAAACATCCTTCCTCCCTTACACTCTGCATGGCTGTCACCCAGGGAAAGTGCAACTTTTTTTTTGCTTTCTGTTTGTGGACTCTTTAGGTTCTTTTGTTCTTATTTTTCTTAGTCCTACCCGCGTGATTTCTTGTAAGACTATCCACCTCCCTCTCCTTCGTACCTCTGATCAATGCGCCACAAGCCCCTGGCATGTTATGATACTAGGCGGAGGAGGTACTAGTAGTAGCCAGCTCCCCCTCCCATGCCTTGCCAGTCTGCAAAACAGAGCCAATGCCTTTCTCTGCTTTCCTGGAGCCCTTTTTTAAACCCTTTTTGAACATTGGAAAAATGGCCAGTTTGGCATTATCCCGGGGAAAGCACGTATTCAGATCAACAAACAACGTATTTGAATGAAACTCTTCGTTTTCGAAATTGTAAACAGTTTCTTAGGGAGACAAAAAACGAAAAGGTATACAAGATTAAACAGAAACGTCTCTCACCCTTCCCAGGGGCACAGATGGAATAGATCTGAGATTCTAGAATGATTCTTTAGAGAGATTTGCTGCTGGTATAGGCCTAAGTAGGCCGACCCTATTTATATTCTGAACTTGAAACAAAATTACACATCAGTTCCAGAATATTGTCAGACTTTAGTACAGATTTCTCCAATAGAGACAGAATAGAATAAAGGATTTTTTATATACAAAATATGAAATCAGAGGGGTTGCCATCTACTCAGTTGTCATTACTCAACTGCGAACATGGTAAAGATGCATCCTGCTCAAACTCGGAGGAGGAGCCTATCAAGTGACTTGAACTTCAATACAAGGGAGGCATAGAGAGACATCAGGAAGGGGGAATCTAATTTAGGAGACTCTTTTCATTTAGAATTTTCAGCGAAGAATCACACTTAGGAACACGGATGGGGGAAGACTCCCCAACCCCCCATATGACCTACAATGTCAATATCTGGGAGTGTGAAATCTTCTATAAATACCAAATTATACCCCTATGGTCTCTTAACACGTGTTTATAAGCAAAATAGGTGCCTCTCTCAAAACCAATCTACTTCACAAGAAAGTTAAATTAAATCAACTGGGGGAGTCATCCCTTAAGGATAAGAACCCTCACTCACCCGAAGGTGACATGCTTCATCATATGGGTCCTCCTTACCAGTGTTGAAAACCTAGTCAACACTGGAAGCTGCTACTTCGGTGTTTAAAGAAGGAGCTTAGAGATGTTTTTAGTAAGAGAAGGATGATAATCCCATAAGTGAGATGAAGGGTGTAGTGAGGTATGCAGCGCTGTGTAAAGGAGTGAAAACGTAAGTTTAAAACTGGCTAAGTAGAATCACAACAGAACTTTATTAATGTGTTCTACCTGTCAGGATTAAAAATGAAACAGCACAGTGGTATGGATGTAAACCACTGTCACTTAATGGTCGACATGTTTCAGCCTATAGATCTATTCTGAAGTATCTTCGACTTTCTTCAGGACCAGAATATTATGTGCAAATGCTGCTGCAGTAATGTGAACAATAATAATATTGAAAAATAAAGTATTATACACCACCGGTATTCCTGCGTTTCATTTATCTGTCAGGTCATACCCAGGTATCTGTAGAGTGAAAACAGAAAGGAAGAGAGAGACACACATAACTTGCTAAATTATCACATGTAATATTATGCATACTGTCTATTTTTACTCTGTATTGCATGTTAGTGTGCTATAAAATAGTCATACACAGAGTGGACTTACCCTCAGTTGTAGGATAGTCCTGCCTCACCTCTACCTGGCTGGCTGCTCTGGAGGGAGGCCCCGCTCTACGGGAAATAATATCAGTGTCTAATGAAGTACACTATTCTCCATTCTCAATAATATAGTAGTTCTCCTTAAACAGGAGAGCAAAAAAACACAGTATGTGACATGGTACTATGACTAGGTAACTTCAGACAGAAAATAAGGAGCAAATTGCCTGTTAGGTATGGCTTAGTAAAAATGATAAGCTACCTTATTAAGTATGGCTAGATGGGTAAGGATTAAATTTTAAGTTAGAAAGGTATGGCCAAATACCATCAATAGTATTGTATCAAAGAGTATAGTTCTCAAAGAAACTTAACATCTAAATGTCTTACCTGTCCGTCGGTACCTCGATGCCAACAAGAGCTCGCCCCGGGAGGTACCGGACGGAAGGTAGACTGCTTGCATTTATACTAGCTCGAGGTAATTGATTTCAGCCGTGCACGGGGGAAGACTGGGGGCCTCGTACTTAGTTGTCTCAAAAATGCGCCTGATTCGCCATGGCGCATGTGTCCTAGAGCAGTGCTCGAACCTAGTGCAAGCGCGACCGCGCGAGAGGTACGCTGTACCCTAGCGCATGAAATCTTCCCCAATACTCTTCTCTTTTGCAAACAGGCACCCCTCCATCCACGTTAAAGTCTGCTCTCAAGAGTTCATCAGAAGCAGGGCCCGCCCTTACCACACAGCAAGCACCTCCATCCAGGAATACTATACAAAAATAACACACTTTGTGGGACTTTAGAGGTGTATGAGCAACCACATCAAAGGAAGGAGAAACACTGCTAAACTGATGAACCCGCCCCTCCTGAATGTCTCCAGCCATTGCACACTCAACCCCAACAACAAAACCTGGCTGTTTCCTCTGACGTCCCCTCTGTATTTTGGCCGGAGGGGATTGCTGTAGGGGCAGCTTGCTCGGGGGGCACATCACTCTCTGTGGCCTCAGGAGATGTTTGTGGAGTGACATCCTGCAGGCCACTGGGGGAGGAGGAGGTGGTATATGGCCTGCAGGCTGGTCCCTCCGAGCCGCTGCTTGCTGCCCCATAAGGTCCACCAGTTGTGCCATCCTGTTGTCGATGGACCTCAACAGCTGCTGGTGCGCCAGTGCGTCTTGGCGTGCCTGTGCTTGTGCGCGATCATATACCTCCACGACCCTGTTGATGGCATCCAGGGCCTCGGCACCACGATTGGGTGGGTCTTGCTGGCCACCTACCCTTGCACCTGCCCTCCTGTCCGGGACCTGTTGCCTGACCTGGGTACTAGCCCGGACTCTCCCTGCTCTCCTGGGATGGGGAGGGTGTTTCATTAACCAATGGGTCTGGGAGATTGGCACAGGGAAGACTTGTTGCAGTGGTGGTGGTGGTGGTAGTGGCAGTACAGGTCCCGACGGCAGGGTCCACTTTTGGTGTTGTGGTCAAGGTGGTGGTGACAGCAATGTCCTGGGAGCGTGAAGGCACTGGCGACACTGGTGTACCGGCTTCATCCACAGCATCCGAGGCGTCAAGGTCATCTGCACCGGAGAGTCCATGGTCTGAGGGGGGGTGCCTGGTGTTACTGGTTGCTGACATTTCCTGCCAGTTCACGATCACCTGTTGTACAAAGGATGGAGAGTCATTGATGTGTACTGCACAGGTTGGTTGTTGTGATGATTGGGATGTCATGTCATGCAGCACAAGTTGACAAACTCATCACATTGTTGTGGTACACAGTACTGGGCATCATGAGGGGGTAGGGTGGCACACGCCACTTGGCTAGGTGTAATACTGTGGTGCTTTACTATGGGACACCTAGGTATTGTTTGATTACGTGGTCATGTCCTCATTGTTGATATGGCAATACAACGTTAACATGGCCATGTGTACAAACGGTTCGGAATACCCTGGCTTACTGTTGTACATGGGGGAGTCGTTGTCATTTGATGCATGTCTGGCTTATTTCATGTTGTTGGCCTCCATGGAGTTATGCGCCATGCTTCAACTGCGAATACTGGGGCCTGGTATCCGTGCACACATGGCCATTGATGGTGGCTGTATGTCCTGTTAGACATGGTGCACTGACCTTCTACTACATGTGTTCAGTGTGCTGCAGTATTTCCCAGATGGCATTTCCATGTACTAGGATGTGTGCAGAGGTGACATGGCTAGTGGATGTGTCACACATTCAAATTGTGGTGTCACCTTATGTGGTCCAATGGTTCTTGGTTGTACACAGAAATTTGCGGTCTGCAGGGACTGTGTACTTACCTATTTAAGGGTTGTGTTCTGGTTTTGACCCTGACACTTCTAGGATGGTGTGTGGTACTTCTTGCTACAGTGTTGCAGGTCAAGGGGGCCTGTTGGGAGTTGTACTGCTGGCCCCTCAACCAGGTACACCCCTCCTTGTGAAGATGGCTACCTACCTGTAAGTTTGGTGAGGGGGGTTTCTTTGCTAGCACATGGTGGAGGGACTCCATCTTGCTCAGCTGTGGGTGAAGGGGGCCTGTTGGGAGTTGTAGTGCAGGCCCCTCAATCAGGTACACCCCTCCCTGTGAAGATGGCTACCTACCTGTAAGTTTGGTGAGGAGGGGTTGCTTTGCTAGCACATGGTGGAGGGACTCCATATTGCTCAGCTGTGGGTGAAGGGGGCCTGTTGGGAGTTGTAGTGCTGGTCCCTCAACCAGGTACACCCCTCCCTCTGAAGATGGCTACCTACCTGTAAGTTTGGGGAGTGGGGTTGCTTTGCTAGCACATGGTGGAGGGACTCCATCTTGCTAAGCTGTGGGTGAAGGGGGGCTGTTGGGAGTTGTAGTGCTGGCCCCTCAACCAGGTACACCCCTCCCTGTGAAGATGGCTACCTACCTGTAAGTTTGGTTAGAGGGGTTGCTTTGCTAGCACATGGTGGAGGGACTCCATCTTGCTCAGCTGTGGGTGAAGGGGGCCTGTTGGGAGTTGTAGTGCTGGCCCCTCAACCAGGTACACCCCTCCCTGTGAAGATGGCTACCTACCTGTAAGTTTGGTGAGGGGGGTTGCTTTGCTAGCACATGGTGGAGGGACTCAATCCTGCTCAGCTGTGGGTGCAGGGGGCCTGTTGGGAGTTGTAGTGCATGGTTTGGGGCCTAGGTGGAGTATCTTAGCAGTTGTGCAAGGCAGTACTTGGCATTGTGATTGTGGTCATTAGGTTGTACTTACCAGCCTCCAATCCCTCAGCTATTCCTTCGAGGCTCTCCGGGTGCAGGATTCCAAGCACCTTCTCCTCCCATTCACTGTAGGGTATTGGCTGGATGGGAGTGCCGGCGCCAGTACGCTCGGCCCGCTTGCGGTTCTTGGCTCTGATTAACTTCACCTTTGCCTTGAGGTCGTGCCACCGCCTCTGGATGTCTCTTTTGGTGCGTGGCGCGGTCCCTGATGCGTTCACTCTGGTGACTATCCTTTCCCACATTCTGGTTTTGTTGGCCAGTTTGTTCTGTCGTATAAGGGTTCCAAACAGGTTGGGTTCTACACGTTTAATCTCATCCACCATGACTTTCAGCTCACTCTCTGTGAATTTAGGCTGTTTCTTGTGGGCCATGGTGTGTGCTGTGCAGGGTGTTGGGGGTGCAGGTGTGTGGTTTGTTGGGATGGTGTTGTGGTGGATGGTGAGGTGTGTGTTGATGTGCAGGTTGTTGTGTGGCTATTGGTGTATGTGGTGCTGTGCCCTGCTGTGTGCCTCTTCCTCTCAGTTCTGCTGTGATGCAAATGATTGTGGGGATGGGAGAGGCTCCTTTTATTTTCTTCTTTGTGGCTGTGTCCCAATGGTATCTTGCAGTCAGGTATGTTGTGGGTGTGGACCCTTGCCTGTCAGGTTTTCCACCATGGGGGTGTGTTTTTGATGTGGGTTATTGGGGGAGGGGTGTGTTCATGGTAGGTTTGGGGCCTGATTTGCTGGATTGCATGGTACCTTGCTGCTGCCATTTTTTTTGTGGTCTGACCGCCGCGGTGGATTGATGTTATTTCCCGCTACGGTTAGGAGGGTGATTCTTCACGTTGCCCTGGTGGTGTTATCCTAATCGTGTGGCCGGTCACTCCGCTGCACTGTTGGCGGTTGGGCCTGTTACTGCGGCCACTCCGTCCACGACAATAGGGTTTTTTACGGTTCCGTCCGCAGTCTTTGGAGACATCCGTCCGCCGCAGTCGGGTTTTCTATGGTTCCGTCCGCGGTCGGCGGTCTTTGGATACATCTGTCCGCGGTCGAGTTTTGCTGGAGGGGAATCCTAATTGCACCACCGGTATCCCCACGGTGCGGTCGGACGGTCATTTCCCACGAGACTGGCGGTCCGGACGCTTCCCGTCTGCCATCCTAATGGACCCCTTTGTCCACAGACTGATCTCCATAGAACAAAAGTTGGTTGCACTTGATGCAGTGTATTTTTAGGTGCGCAAATATGGAACGTATGTCCAGACGTGCTGGCGAAGAGGAACTGGCAGAAGTACTTGGGACTGCTGTTGGAGGGTTGTCTCGAAGTCTCCTGCACTCCTCCCGAGACAGATTAATAGGGTGCAGACTCTTAAGATGTTTGTACAAACTGGCAGTGCCGCACGAGTACTTCCTATCGGCACTGCCTCTTGAAAGAACATTACCACAAATTTTACAGGTCACTTTTGTGGCATTCACCTTCTTTAGTCCTTCAGGGAAGGTAAAAATCTTCCACACCACTGAGGAAGGTCTTTTTGGAGGTGGAGTTTCCACAATAAATTCTTCGTCCGAAGAATGGTCCGATTCTTGTGGTGGCTGTTGTCCTGAAGCCATTGTGTCCTCAAATTGGAAAATATCTGAAAATAAATAATCCAAAAGAAGTTCTTCTCAGCTAAGAGATCTGTCTCCAAAGAAGCTCTAAGAAGAATGATTGAAATGGGTGTGGTCCTTCAATAGTTACAATGGGAAGAATGATGAACCAATCAAATCTTTTTTTTTTAGGTCACCTGGGGTCCACGCACCCTGCGCACAGGCAGCACGCACCCAACGCAACTTCATTAAATTGTATTTAAAAGTAATATAAGTTTATGAAAAGTAAAAATATATTATTTTTATTATTAGGTTAGATAATGTCTTGCCCTAATATGTATATTAAATATATATATATGGTATACATCCTTTACAACGCAACTTTTACCACGCAGTGCCTTTACAATGCAACTTTTACAACGCAAACCATTACAAGGCATTGCGCTGGGGGGCGCTCTAGGATAGGGAATGGGTTTAATTTACTATCCAACACCTTCCCTACTATCCACGGGGACTGGAGTTGGAATAGTAAATTAAACTATTCACTATCCAGCGCCCAAAAGCACTATGCGTTGTAAAGGCATGCGTTGTAAAAACAGCGTTGCAAAGGCATGCGATGTAAAAGCATGCATGGTAATGTCATACATCCTTTATATATATATCATTTTAGACATTGAAAAATGTCATGGGAGTCGTGCACCCACCGCGTTGAACACGTATATGATGTCACATGTAAGCGCATGAGCGTCGCGTAAAGTAATGCGCATGTGTCGCGTATGCGCCTGGAGTCGCGTACCAGTCGCATAGCAATCGCGCTCGAAAATACGCACCCGTCGCACACCCTACGCGGATCCTACACAACAATTCTAAAATGATGGCTAGGTTCCGCGCAGTGATCGAGTAAAGTGCGCTTTGGGTGCACGACTCCCCCAAAAAATTTTAATAAAAAAAACAATAAAGAAAATATTATAAATATATTTTCAAAAATATAAAATAAAATAAAAATATATATATTTTAATTTTTTTAAATATATATATATATTAAAAATGTGTAATGTAATTTAAAAAATAAGATATCTAAAAATAAATAGATAAAAAAAATGTAGAAAAACAATATGAAAAAAAATATATAACAATTAATACATCTAAAAATTATCATTGAAAAAACCTTTGAAATTCACTGAAAAATCCATAGGTTTCAGGCATGTTATAGTTAGGAATTAGCATTTAAAAAACCTTCGAAATTCACTGAAAAAACCATAGGTTTCAGGGGTGTTATAGTTAGGTGGACATTTCACTCGTACAAAACCATTGAAATGCCTCCGTTATAGTTAGTTGTACTCACTATAACTCACACGCCCGGAATCCACTGCTGATGATGTCACATATTACATCATTCATGACATCACTGATGACATCACTGATGACATCTCAAATTACATCACTGATGACATCACCTATGACATCATCCACGTGACAATGTGATACATCTCATCATACACTAGTATAACCTTTCAACACTCATAAAATATGGACTACCGTATTTGAAACCATTCACAAACCAATACAGGTTTCTAAAACTCCCCTCAGTGATTCCTACATCTACACACACATCTAAACCCTTACTTATAGATTCACTCATACATGCTAACAAAGATCAATAGAATACTATTAAATATACTTATACACCTACATCGACATTACACACCAGTACACATCCTATTCACTTATGCAGTCATCCTACTCACTTACGCAAACAATTGATCATACTTACATTTACTAAGCTACACACTTATACAAACACCACTTTATTTATTTATATAGATAGTAACGCATACTTAGCGTATGATTAAATCACTATTATAGGTATACAGTTTTCTACCTTGTTGGACATGTATCATTGAGAAATATATTTACTCATCCCCACACCCATAAAGAGATTCACTCACCCAAACAACTGTTTTCACATATGGTCTTAACCTCATATACCTACTAAATCAACTATTTACACATCTTTGGAAAGTCACACACTTCCCACCCAACCACACACACATTCACTATCCCATACAAATACCCACTTAACTAATTAATAACTAACATAGACTTTGACATAGCTAGTAATCAACTTATGTAGTAGTTTACACAACAAGAGATAGAGTGATACAGGTATTCAGACAGTGTAATCACTATCCCATATATTTAGTGAGACACTTAGGGCCAGATGTATGAAGCTCAAATGGGTTCACAAACGCCGAAATTCGCAAAATGGTATGTATGTAGCAAATTTCTGTGCAAAATAAGGAATCACAAATTTGCGATTCCTTATTTTGCGATTGCATTTAAGGAATCCCAAAATTTGCGATTCCTTAAATGCAATGTATGATGCAAAAAAAATTGCTAATTGTCCCTAAGGAATCGCAAATTACCACCTACTTCAAGTTGGTGGTAATTTGCGAATTTCTTGAAAAATGCTCATTTTTGCATTTTCCAAAGTGCCATGTGATGCACATACATGCCCTTAGGGCATGTATGTGCAGCACATGTGCACCCATGCTTATTTCAGGGGTGCAACAGGGTGTCCTTTGGACACCCCTGCACCCTTGAAATTATTCTCAATTTGCGATTAGCAAATTGCAAATCGCAAATTGAGAATAATTTCACATTCATTCCTATGGGCCTCCTGGCCCTTAGAAATGAATGGGAAATTATTCCTTAATTGCGATTAGCAATTTGCTAATCGCAATTAAGGAATTTTAAGAAATCGCTAAAAAATAGCAAATTTCTACATACATACCATTTTGCAATTCTCATATAGCGATTCCTTAAAAATCGCTATTTGAGAATCGCAAAAGTGTTTCTTGATACATCTGGCCTCTAGACAGTTAATCACAGTGCTACTAAATCCTCCATCCAGACACTTATACATCCACTCAGTCTTCAATGCAGATTGCTATATATATACTTATTTAAATATCGTACGAAACCACATTCACTGGATGATGTCATCAGTGATGTCATTTGAGATGTCACCAGTGATGTCATCAGTGATGTCACTGACCATGTCATGAATGATGTAGTATGTGACATCATCAGCAGTGGATTGCGGGCGCGTGAGTTATAGTGAGTAAAACTAACTATAACGGAGGAATTTCAATGGTTTTGTACGAGTGAAATATCCACCTAACAATAACACCCCTGAAACCTATGGTATTTTTAGTGAATATATATATATATATATATATGAACACCGCAGTCCTGAAGCCATGCAAATCGCGCATAAATCAGATACAGACCACGATGATTTGAAGTGAAATAAAGTGCTTTATTCCTCAGAAGACAGCAGCATGATGCGTTTCGACCGGGTAAACCCGGTCTTGATCACATGACATGGCCAAAAACCCACAAGTTTAAATACTGTTGTGTTCTCATATATTGCTCCACCTACTATATCATAGATATAGAAGACATACTGCAGGTAGGATCGGCATAAATGCAAAAAGAAATACACTTTGTTAAACAATGCAAGTGAAAAAATCTAAAACCACCAAAATTATCAAAATTATCACATGGTAAATCTACAAAAGTGTAAATCATTATTATTACCAATATGTGAAAAGTTATAATATATAAATAGCTAAAATATAAAGAATGGTGGTAATAGACTAACAATGGGCAAGTGCCCACATAATATCAAAAGCATAGCCGAAATATAACTATACTGTTAAGTCAAATCTCTACAAATACTTGTGGTTAAGAGCAATAGAAACACAAAAAACAGTATCAATCTGTGCAAAGGTGCAAACTACAATCCATTTTAATTTCATAATAGATTAGTTAAAAACAAAAGTACATATGGAACACATATGTAGGGAGCAGCAGGCGCAAAATAGAATTAAAGTGCAAAGTGCTAAAAAGTGCATGAAGTGAAAACCGGAAATCTGTCAGTTAGCAGCTAGGGAAAATTTATATAAAGTGCCAAGTGCATTTTATATATGCAAACCATTGCAAATCTCATATAAACGATTTATCAGACAGAATATACATGGTAACAGGATCAAAATTAAATAAAGAAACCTTATAAATCCAGTAGGTACTCAACAAACGACAACAGAAAATTAAGCCAGCCTTATGCTCAATCAATAACCACCCGATTCCTATAATATATACCTACAAACCACTGTACTCAAGGAACTCTAAAATAGAAATGTTTTATTGTTTTACAATACATGGGATTCTTTAATCCCTGTATGAATGGCAGTTTCTAACTTTTTTACAATCGGCGACTTGTGACGCACCCACAGTCGAGTTCTGACAGCACAATGCCTGCTGCTAGAGCCAGCAGCTGAGGCGAAAGGCAGGTCAGGTCACCGATCATAATTGAAGCAGCTTTTTAAAGCAACAAAATGCTTTTCTTTCTTCTGCTCTATTTTTTAGTTCACAAGGAAAAGCACAGAGAAAATGCTTATTTTTTGCACTCATTAGATCATGGGCACTTACTAACTGACTTGCCTCTTAGTTCATTATTTGCATTGTTGTCTGGGTCGGTGGAAGCATTAATGTTTATAAATTCATGCTTGAAAACTAACTATCATCTAACAAATAAAAGACTTTCAATGCAGTGAAATCATCAGATGTACTATGGTGAAAAAGTTCTGCATATTAATTAAATACATGTTTTTGAATTTTGAAGAGAATTTATCATATTTTACACGTTTGTTGCAAGATTTAAAAAAATGTTGTTATAAAAAGTGGTGCAGGACGCCATAGTTACTTCCATTCTGAATGTTAGTGCTGAGTCTAGTAAACAGCAGACAAGTGTTGCAGTTCACAAAGGGACCCCATGAAAAGATCAGGAGGGCCTGAAGCGGCCCCAAGCCATACTCTGAGTATCACTGCATTAGATAGTTAGTGAAAAGCTAGAATCTTTTTGCTTGTAATTCCTAGCTAGTGTAGTTTTTTTAACTGACTTTGATTGAACTGTTTTTAATATCTGTTTGCAACAAAAAACTGACAGGTTTTAGGTTTTAAGTAACATCAAGGTTTTAGGTGGTTTGTGGTAAAGGTGATGATGATAGCGCCTTGAGACCCTACGGGTGAGTAGTGCGCTCTATAAATGTCTTTGATTGATTGATTGATGTGACCGTATATCATATGGGATAAAGTACTTTTCCATACTACTAAGGTGGACAGAGCGAGGCCAAATAGATGAGGCTTCCACGTGGTTTTGCACATTTGCATACTCGTAGTAATTTAAAGGTCGAACCATGGACACTGTTCTCACGAGGCGAGTCCAAGAAAGAACCCACTTGTCACTGTCACTACAGATCGCACTCCAATAGATCTGTGATGCTGTTGGACTTGGCCCTTTTTGGCAGGTTCACCCCTAAACGTTTGCCTTGTCTGTGACCTGGTGCTAGTTGTTTAGCACTGTAGTCCAGTGTAAAGTGGGTGCGCTCTCTGTGGTACATTGGTACGGTTGGCCTGCCCTCGCATAGGAATGCATGGGAGATTCCCTTATAAGGTGTGTCAGTGGAAATTCCTGTTATGAGAGGAGCAATGCGGTCAAGTCTAGTATGTATGAAATGATGGAAATAAATGCTGCGCAATGGTGTGCACAGATTTATTATGACTATGGGAGAAATGCCACTTTTAGAAGTTGGCATTTCTGTGTGCTATGTGTCTGCCTGCCTGATATAAATTGCATGTCTGGCTTGTGAGTGATAGAGGGTGGGAGGTGTTTGTGGCTCCAGGAGGGGAAGGGTGAGTCAGCGCTAGGCTGAATGGGACATCTGTGCTGGGAGTAGTGGGAGGAATAATCCCCGGACTCTGACAAAGGGGAAGAGGAGCCTGCAAAATAAAGTGTTCCAAATCCCCCAAGAACCAGATGCATCTGGTTCCACCTTGCACTTTAGACAAAGGATTTGGTGGTATAAGTATAGGGGCTGTGACCCCATCAAATTGTTCAGTTCTTGTTCCTGAATCCTGCCGGGGCATGCTGCTGCTGGGGCCGGGCGGAGGGGAGGGGGGTTGCCATGAGGGCTTGCCTCCCTGGACCCTGCATTGCCTCTTGATCCCTAAAGGAGCTTTTTGCTTGGGAGCTTTTACTGTGCTTGTGATCCTCCGCAGCGTGAAGTTGCAGGCTTTCCCGAGGGAATCCCGACGTGTGGATTCCCCCGATGGTGGGGAGTGAAGCGGGTGCCCACCCCGCATTGTGCCGACGAGCAGGAGCCTACCCCGCTTTATGTCTCTTGGAAATAGCGAGTGCCCACCCCGCGTCATGGTGCCTTGAAGTCAGGTGCCCAACCCCCATTTGCGCTGAAGAAGAGATCACCGCTACGACCCAAGTGAAAATGGCAGGGCCGGAAGAGGTGACCGTGTGGCAGAGCGGGGCTCCCGTGAGCAGATGCGAGCCACAAAGAGAGAAGGAGGAGCTGAAGGCGTCCGGAGCCTTGGGGGCTCCCCATTGAAGTCCCCGGTCCCAAGGGGGGCCGGGTGAATTGGAGAGGTGTCCGAGACCGCCGATGGCAGCGCTGGGCTCCTGTGAGTGAAGGGAAGCCCCACGTGCAGGAGAATCTGCGGCCCGGGTGAAGAGAAGAGTCCCAAGTGAGGGAGAGGAGCTGGCAGACAGCAGCCCGGTGAGTGGGGCTGAGGCTGTTCTTCTTTGGGTTGGTGCTCACAAAGCACTTAGGCAGACCTGTTTGGCTGGGCAGTCCCGTGAGAGAGAGGGGGCCGCCCCAGTGCCCCAACGATCGGGGCACAGTGTTGGAGCCCATTCCATGCGTGGCCCGGCGTGATAGAGAGCCGCTCCAACGAGGGGGCACATGGTTGATGAGGGTCTAGAGGGGCCCGTGTCCCCCCCTGCATGTCGAGGCACATTGTCATTGCCTGAGTGGTCCCGCAGGAGAGCTGGCCACTCCAACGAGGGGCACAGTAGTTTTAGGACCCCAGTGGGGGTCTCGAGGGCCCGTGGGGCCGGTGCCTAATTGCCTATGCGGATAGAGTCCCTGAGTGGGACAGCAGGGCACAGTGAGTGCCAGTGATAAACACAGCTGCCCAGCAATTAGTTGGCAGCTGCTTCGTTTCGGCCAGGGCGCATTGAGGAGACCCAGGAGTCACATTGGTGCCAGCGCATTGTGCATTTTTTGCTTCAGCAGGTCACAGCATAGTCCTGTAGAAGAGAGGGGGTGCTATGCATAGCTAACCCTCCCCCAGTAAAGGCCCTGAACAATGCAGCCCCACAGCGCCAGGAGAAGCTGCCCCCATTGGGTGCTGATGCAGCCGATGCATCAGCATCGGCTGCATCAGCCTGTTGTGGCCCTCCCTCTGGCCACAACAGGCCCCTGTAGTTCTCCACTCACTGCAGCAATGAGAGGAGGGGCAATTTGAAGGCACCCGGGATGCCGAGCAGTGAGGGTACCCTCAGCAGCTCACATTTCCCACGAGAGTCCACCCGGGTCGGCCCAGCAGTTTTCAAAGGCCGAGGAAGGCCTCAGTCTAAGTTGCGGTCACAATCCTGGTGGTACTCACGCAACCCAGCGTCACCTCTCCGAAGGGAAACGGGTTGGGCCCTGCCCCAGAGTGTTCTTCGGTCCGCACAGAGTACCCCACCATAATCCAAGGTGACTCCTCTCTTTGAGGGAAGGGGGTCCAGGAGGTGGAAATGGGCAAAAGGCCCTTGGGAGTAGAGAAGTTCCCAAAAAGACTCCTCTCTACATGGCAGTAAGCTTGCCACACCCCCATGTTTAAGTTAACTTTATGTAAATGGCTCCAAATAAGTTGATGTTGTGGTGAGGAAATAATTATGTTGAAATTGTGGCACTTTCCTAACTGTAGACTTTTGTGCCATGTTGTGAGCAAGAGGGTGTCAGAGTTCTGTTTAATGTGTTATGTTTGAGAGTGGCAAAATATAGTTGACTTGCATGGTAGCCAGTTTTAATAAATCAAGAGACAGGGTGTTAAGTTCTGATCTACTGCATGCCGCTTGGGTGCTGTAGGATGCCTCTACCTTTTGGGTGTCGTTAGTATCACTGCAATAGCTAATGCTTAATCAGACCCATGCAGCATTGCAAGTATGTGGCTTTTTGTGATACAAATAAAGCTTATTGATAATAGGGTTATCATTTGAGTGATACGAAAGGAAAGGCAAGCAGTCAGCAGTGCAGGTTTTAGAACCATCAATGCATAGTTCAAAAAGCAGCAAAGCAAACAAAGCCAGAGAGGAGCTGCCACAGACCATCAGAAGACTTGCACAAGTATCAACTGATTGTAGATCCACATCTAGAATACCTTGAGTATTCAAGATCTTGGTTACTGTAGCAGTCCCATACATGTTAACTAACCTGCAGGTGTTATCATCTTTTTACTTCTGTCCACCTCCCTGACGATCAAAATGCCTTCATAGTCTTTTCAAACCTATATCACTCCCCAATGAAGTGTTCATTTTTCATTGACTTCTTAAATGTCTCGCTTCACCTGCAATCTTGAGATAAGAGGATAACAATCTTGAGATTAGAGGGCCTTACCTTGACCCACGGTGGGCTGCTTGAAATGCCGCTTAGCTCTGATACTAGGAAACGCTGCTAATTTTTAAACGCTGTTGTTTTTAAAGTTTAGTTTTTAAAAATTGTCACCTGTGTAAATCTGTGTTTTTTAATTTACACTTTAATTCCCCGCATCTCGCTCCCAGCGCCCCCTCACTTTTGCTTTATGCACTTCCTGGCAGTGTCACGGTCTAGTGCTCGGAACAGGCAGCAGCTGCACAGCAGGGCTGAGTGGTAGGTGGGAGGAGTCACGGGCCACAAAATCTCTGCCGGAGCAAGCGTGCTGGATTAGAGGGCCTTACCTTGACCCACGGTGGGCTGCTTGAAACGCTGCTAAGCCTGATACTAGAAAACGCTGCTAATTTTTAAATGCTGTCGTTCTTAAAGTTTAATTTTTTTTAATTGTCACCTGTGTAAATCTGTGTTTTTTAATTTACACTTGAATTCCCCGCATTTTGCTCCCAGTTCCCCCTCACTTCAACTTTCTGCACTTCCTGGCAGTGTCACGGTCTAGTGCTCGGAACAGGCAGCCGCTGCACAACAGGGCTGAGAGATGGGTGGGAGGAGTCACAGGCCACAAAATCAATGCCATAGCAAGCGCGCGCGCAGCGGGTGTGCCTAAAGCAAGCCCGTCTGCGCCCGGCCGGGTCCAGGGGCCAGGACCCCTGATCCCTGCCACACGTATCCTATGCAGGAACTCCTGTCCTTAAGCCTAGGTGAGCAACCGCTGCATAACACACTAACAGCTAAGCTCAGGAGGGAAGGGCTGCTGAGGTCTCAAGGAAGCTCAAGGAGTTTAAACTGCATCACACCACCCCCAAGGTCGGCTAGGCCGGCGAGCCCACAAGGATGTAACTTTGCCCTGCTCAATACCCGCTCATTACAGAAGCACTGCCTCGAGGTCTTTACGCTCTTCCAAGAGGATAACCTGGACATTGTAGGTATCACGGAAACTTGGCTCGAAGAGTCCTCTACCCCGGACTTGGTAGCTTCGCTTCCACCAAATTTCGCAGCTATCCATCACAACAGACTTAGTAGCACGAAACGGGTGGGGGGGAATTGCCGTCCTCTATAACCATGCATTTAAGACAGAAATCCTCTGCGCTGAAAGCATAGAGGGTGCTTACGTGCTGGGGGTTAAGTTTTGTTCTCGATGGACTGTTTTGTAATCCTATTAGTCTACCGCCCACCGCGCATGCCGCCCAGGTTCATGGAACCAACTTGTAGGGTTAGAATCCTGGACAAGGGAAAAGGGGCACCCTGGTTTAAGGATGCACTTAGGAAAATGAAACAATTACTTCACCAGTGGGAGAGAACCTGGCGCAAAGTATACGACCCCAGCTCCCGGGCAGCCTATGTATCAATGTTCGCCTCCTACTAAAAGGATATCGTATCATGGAGGGCTGAATTTTACGAGACTAAGATTGCTGCGGCCGCTAACCACCAGAAACAGACCTTCAGGGTCTTGAATGAATGAAGAAAGGACAAGGGGCAAAAACCCTCCTTTAGCCAGGAAGACTGCCAGAAATTCCAGTCCTTTTTCTCGTGGAAAATAAAAGACCTTTTGACGGAAATTCATCGCCCTCCGGCTCTCCCCTGTGCTACAGGCCCTACCGTCCTTCCCACCACATTCACTAATCCCCTAACCACCCTGCCACCACTCACCAAGGAGTCCCTGACCATCCTATCCGGGCGGGTGAAATCAGGCTCACCAGCAGACCCCTGCCCACCTAAGATTTTTAAAATGGCCTTTCCGGGAATTGATGACGAGCTGCTCTCCCTCCTTAATTATTCCCTGGAAGCAGGGCTTGTCCCTGTTAGTTTCAAGGAGGCCCGTGTTATCCCGCTCTTAAAAAAGCTGGGCTCTGACTCCAGGAATATAAAACATTTTAGGCTAATCTCACAGCTGCCTTTTCTGCCCAAAATACTTGAACAGCACGTTCTACAATCTCTCTCCCGCCATCTTGAAGACAATCACCTCTTAGAATCCAACCAGGTTGGATTCAGGGCCCACCACAGCACGGAATTGGTCATGCTTTCCGTGCTGGACGATCTGAGACTCAGGGCCGATAAAAAAATGCTGGGTGCCCTGGTGCTGTTGGACTTATCTGCTGCCTTTGACAGGGTCAATCATAACCGTCTAATGTGATGGATTGCGGATCTGGGAATTCGAGGCATGGCCCTGGCCTGGCTCACCTCCTTTCTCAAAGACCATTCCCAGAGAGTCCAGCTAGCTGACCTGATTTCCGACCCAGCCACTCTTCCATGTGTAGTACCCCAGGGCTCCGCATTATCACCCCTCCTTTATAATGCTTATTTACAGCCCCTGATCTCCACACTGAATGAGATGGAGTGTCGGATTTATAATTACGCCGATGACACGCAAATCATTATCCAGATGGACAATTCATCAACGGCTCATCTAAGGATGCAAAACATTTTCAAATTTACTTTCGACTGGATGGCGGCTAACTCTCTAAAGATAAACCCGGACAAAATAGAGGTATTGGCGGTAACCACAGCTGCCAACCCTTGGAACGACCTCTTTTGGCCAAAAGACCTTGGGCCGTTCCCAGAACCAGCTGTGGTCGTGAAAAGCCTCGGCATCAAAATTGACGCCAAGCTAGCCATGACACAACAGGTGTCGGCAGTTGTAGGAACTTGCGTTGATCTGCTGAGACAGCTGCAAAAACTGTCCCCACGCCTCACCTTCGCCACCCTCAGACGGGCGGCCTCAGCTATGGTACTGTCGCGTCTAGATTATGGCAACTCTTTGTAGTCTGGCATCCTGCAACAACAGTTGACCAGACTACAGATTGTCATGAAAAACGCGGCCAGACTAATTTTTAAAAAGCCAAGACAGGCACACGCCATGCCTCTACTACGCGACCTACAGTGGCTCCCGGTCAGGCAGAGTATCAAGTTCAAAGGTCTCTGCATTACTCATAAAACCACGTATGGCCAAGCTCTAAGATACATCAAGGACCGCTTAGCCACCTACGTCTCCCCAGTAGGACGCTTCGGTCAGCTGAGGCCCCGCCGACTGGTTTGCCCCCGTTTCAACCTGTCCTTTATGGGCAGGAGAGCTTTCTCAACAACAATCCCTCAGGTATGGAACAGCCTCCCGGAAAACCTGTGCAAGGAAGCAAACCTCCTACCTTTTAGGAAGAAGATGAAGACGGTGCTCTTCTCAGAGGCTTGGGGCAATATTCAAGCAAGCTGCCTGTCCATTTCCATCAGTTTCAGGTGCTACCTCTAAACAGCGCTCAGAAACCTCTGGGTGATAATGCGCTCTATAAATCTAAATTACAATTACAATTACAAAAGATAAGTAGGCCAGCTAGCTGGGAAGTTGGAATAAGATAACACAGATCAGCAAAACCTGGCCCATGAAGTTGCCGAGATGCAAAGTCCTCACCTAGACTACACCTTTAGGGTGGCCATATCTGTCCTTCACCGTCGCATAAGAAGTCAGACATTTTGCACATTCACACTCATAGTCAAGGCTTGGGTCCAATTGGATGTGCAAAAAAACATTATTTCCTGGTATTTAGAACAGGGAAATTCTGGTCAGAATCAATAACTTAGCCACCAGTTTCGCCCCCTCTAATTACCAGGCATCTCATATTGAGTGCAACCAGCAAATAGTGCGTCCCAGGTCAAACAGAGCAACATCGAATAGAGCATTCAGGCAGTGCACAAAGGGCCAATCTGATAGGTCAGTGTTTGACCCATGTTGGGTTGATTGTGGGTCCTGTTTATGGTCTGGTTGGCCGTTTCTGGTTGGCCGTTTCTTTTCTCTGGTGTTTCCACAAACATGCTTTTTTTGCAAAACAAATACACAGCTTGTCTTTCCAAGTTAAAATTGCCTTTATTTGCAAATGTGGGACACTTTTTTGGCTATCTGCTCTGCAAGTGGGGCAACTTTTATTTTGCCCATACTCATTTCATGTCCTAGTCCAATTCCATTGCTGCCTGTGCCCATAAAACCACTCTCTTGTAAGTGGCCAGTCAAGATTCTTAAGGTGCATGGTGCCAAACACAGTCCTTATGTCCAACAGGACTGAGGCAGAAGCTGTCATCGTCTGCTGGCAGCTGCGGCCCGTGGAGGGAGTTACGGTGGGGCAGGGAGGCGGGTAGGGGGAGGGGCAGGGTGGAGGGTGCTAAAAACCGGCATATGGATAATTGCAGGTAAGTACACAATTTAATAAATAAAACTAAATTTTGCCCCACCGTAACTCCCTCCACAGGCCGCGGCTGTCTGCTGGTGTCCTACTGCAATGCTTTCGTATCTGCGGTGTCTTTCGTAAATGTATTGAGTATAAATAGGTTTAACCCCGTGTACACCTTAATATTAATTAAAAATCCCTTATGGTATCACTGTGATAAATAAAAGGCTTTGTTAACGTTTTTAAGATATTTGTAAATTTATTAATATCTGTTTAACTTTATATGTAGCAACTGTTACACGTACATTCTGTTCAGGTTGAGTGCTTTTTATTCCTTTGAGCCCAGGGTTTCCCTCAAACTGGGGCAGGTCATAGTTAGTCTATTACAATAAGGCCTTTACTACAATTGATACTGTAAAAAGAAAAATGTGCATTAATAAGACGAGTGCTTCCGGTTGAGGGGAGGCCTTTGACCTTGCAAACAGAGGCTGCTTCCATGCTATCTGTGTCAACATTAAAGAAAAACGGGAAGATATTTTGAGGACAAGCACCCAATTGCCAAAGAACTTTCATTGTTTACGCTGCTTCTGTTGGAAGGACATAGATGAATTGTCCTGTGAATCAATCAGTGAATGACACACATATTGATTAAAAAATATTGTGTTGACGTGACTATCAAGCCAAAAATATTGTGACTACAAAAATATTTTGGAACGGAATATCAAAGATAAAATTTATTTTGTAGATAATATTGTTTTTGAGACTATTGTATTTATTATCATTTACTTTATTGTAGTTTTAATAAATATCATTTGTAATTCATTTAATACATATTGGTATATTCATTTTAGGTGTTTGTATATTAGTATGATTGTTGTAAATGTTTATAAATATTGTTCATAATTTTACATGTGTAATCTGTTTTTAAATTCAATTAGCAGTTTATAATGTATAAAAGGGTTGTTGGCTTTGCAGGCGAATAGGGTGGGAATTTGATTAAATTATAATGTATTGATCTTAAATGTTAATGAATATTTTATGTAAATTAAATATTGTATTGTCTATATGCTATGTAAATTGTTTAATTTTTATTTAATTTATGTTTAATTTGTTAATTTTAATGTATTTAATTTTATATAGTTTAATTAGTAATGTATATCTTAGTAGCAGGTTATTGGATTAGTAAAGAAATAAGGTGGGAGTATATCATTTATAATTATTTGTTTAATTAATTTTTAACAAATGAAATATTTATTTGATAATTGTGTATATTTTTAATTGATTATGTCAATTGTTTGTTTAATTTGAATTCTTGTTTTCTAATTTTATTTATAAGCGCATTTAATAAACATATTTGTAAAGTGTATATGTTCCATTTAAATAGTATTTTGATTTTATTATTGTTTTAGTAATATTTTTTTTTGTTGTTTGTGTTTTTTGGGATTAGGGAGGGAAATTCATTTTATTTGAATATGTAATTTAATGGGGCGCTCTCTGCTGAAGGGCTTTTAGTGGCCATGGAGAGATAGGCGCTCTGCTAGTTAACGCTTGTGTTCTGCAGAAAAAAAGTATAAGTATGGTACAACTAGGTGAGGGGATAAGCCCTATAACCCCTCAGTTTCAGTGTGGGAAAATCCCTCACAATTACAACTTAAAGCATAGTCCTAGGCACACATAAGGGCAATCAAACAGTATGTAAGTCATTACAAAAATTACAACATAGTAGATACAGTTTTGAAATAAATCTTCTGATGAATTGGATATTGTTCAGTCTCTTTTTTTAAAGCCAACGAAAAGGGGGTTGGAATTATTACCGGCTGAGAGGTAAGGACTCTATTTACTGTTTTCTTGTTATATATCTCTGCACTATTCTGATAAAGTACTGCACTTGGACTCTCTTTTTCTGATCAGGATGTTCTAGGCTCATGGTTATCCTTTTATCCCCCTTTTTCTCTCTCTGCTCTTTTTTATTTAGACGACCAAGACTATTATCCTCCATTGACAGGTGCAATATTACTGTCTTCAAACACATACGTCAGGTGATCTATATCCTTTATATCCTCAAACATCCTTTTCTTACCTACTCAATGTTGATGCATAGTTTGGATTAGTTTCACTCCCATTAGGCACTCTCAATGTCACAAGATTTAGGTCTGTATATTTTTTTCTTCTTTTTTAAATTGACTCACACACTTGCCATATATCTTTAGTTATGGTTACTTGCATATTACTGACACACTCTTATGTTGGTGAGGGATTCCACTAATAGAAGTATGAAGTCACAATGAGCCATCGCTGGTTCACGTTGTGTGATTGGTTAATGTTTGCCATGACAAATGGATCATCTATACCCATTGTATCCTTCCCAGCCCTGAGGAAGTCGCGGAAATACTTTCCATACGCGACAAAACACGTGTCGGCTGGTTCTTTCCCCCTTTTCGTTGGCTCTATGAAAAAGAAAACTAAAGACTGAACGATATCCGACTCATCAGCAGATTTATTTCAAAACTGTATCTACTATGTTGTAATTTTTGTAATAACTTACATACTGTTTGATTACCCTTATGTGTGACTAGGTCTTTGCTTTAAATTATTCAATATTTTATTTTGTGCTTTGTTTTACACTTTACATTTTTTACATTTCTTTAACATGTATATAGTTTTTATTTTAAATATGTATTCTTTAATTGTACAAAGTAAGGTTTAAGAATTGATTATGAGTTGGAATGTATATGTAACCATTCTGAATGCCAACACTTTTACTACTGTTGCTTTGATTTGAGTAGCAATGGTAAGTCTAACCCATCCAAAGTACAACACTTTCCCTACCGTTGTTTGGATTGGAATAGAAATAGTAACTGCAACGCATGCAAGGTGTAACACTTTTCTTATTTGTGCTTATAAATGGACGCATATTAATTATTCTTGCTACTCCCTTTTTATTTGTTTTTACTTTTTTTATGTTTGTACTGTTCAGATTATTTTATAAGTACTTAATTTAAAATGCATTATTTTATATTAATTATATTAATTTAAATAATTGTTACATATGTTTGTTTTTTTTTTTTAAGTTCAAACATTTTTTATTGGGAGTTTTAAGAGATGATCAGCATGTAAAACAATCTAAGTACAAAGTAAACATTACATGTAAGAAATAAGAATACATAAGGAGGCGAACTCAGAGAAACCATTAAGGGGTACACAAATTACATGGAAAAATACAAAAAATTACAAAGTACATAAGTGAACATGCAAGAAATCATATAAAGAAATGGAATACAATATTGTTGCAACATTACATTGGTGATATCGTTGCAACATTACATTGGTGATATCGTTGCAACATTACATTGGTGTACATATGTTTTTAATATATGTCATTTTCATTTGAATGTTTTTACTGATAATACTATGTACGTATTTTTATTTGTTAAAATATTGTTTTCTAAAAAATAATAAATACAAAATATATACCTGTATATTTTATTTATATAATTAGTATAAAGTATTAATTTAAACTATCTTATATGTTAGTTTTAATATTTAAATTATGTTAGATACATTTGTTGGTTATATATATGTTTATTCATTTTATATTTTTCTCTACATATTAAGATAATGTATTTAAAACATTTTAATCATTGTTCTGATATTTTTCAAAGTAAATATATATATATAATAATACCTAAGAATAATCTGCAATACCGCTTAATGTTGCTAAAATGTTTTTCTTCTTCTATAATATATGAGAATTTAGATTTTAAAACCTATTGTTTTGTTTTTTAATATTTGTAGGAGGAAAGAAAGGGGCCCCATCACCAAGATTCATCTTCACGGGCGTACCTACCCTTTGCACTCTGTAACTTCTGATCACCTCTTTGTCACTTTATGGTTATGCCGGGTGAAAGGTAATGTGTCCTACAATGATTGACTTTGGAAACTATTCCTTACTTGACATGCATCGTAAATCATCAGAACGATATATATCGGACTAACACCAAAGACAATTAACTAAGATCATCAGTAGACGATGTCAGTATCTGTATTAATTAGTGCACTTGCAAATAATGGTAAAAGCATGATAACTGTATCAGGATACTATTCTGTGTTGTTATATATATATTTTCTGAAACAATTTGTGATATATTCTGAGAATTTCGGGATGCATGTCATTTTCTTTGGTTTACATAGAAAGAAATTATATTGGCTATACATACATGTATAGATATTGTGTTTATATTTTATATACTAGATGAGATTCATTTCTATGCACATTGGTCATTCCAACATGTCTGCCATTCCCACTATTTTCATGTCCTCTTTCTATGTCCATGACTTTTGTAGAGACCGAAAAAACGTTATCAATGCCGGCTTTCGGTGTGTTCGGTTACACGTGAACAAGGCTGTAGAGCTGAAACGCGTTGTGTAAATAAACTGCAATCCAGTAATTTGGGTCCTCTTGTCTTTTCTGCCTGAGAGCGCATTATGAACCAATTGGTCATTTGTTGGATTGAATTTACCGGACTGCTTCGCCGGGATTTGCGCCAACTTTCACGGGTCCCAGCACTCTGGAAAAAGCGCTTACTTCATGAATTCATACTGAGGAGTGCACGTATCCTACGCGGATGACACCCAGCTCATCTTCTCTTGTAAGAGAGGAGGTGACTTTGACGGGGACAGTATTCGGGATTGCCTTGGGGCTGTTTTTCACTGGTTCCATCTAAACAGCCTTAAGTGCAATTCCGACAAATCCGAAGTACTTTTCTTTGGGTGTGACACCGAGCCTGACTGGCAGACTTGGTGGCCACTGGATATGTTCCCTCCATCCTGCTCCTCTCAGGTTGCAAAGAATCTAGGGGTGAAGATGGATAACAGGTTAACCCTGAAATCTCAGATACTGGGGGTGTCGGGCATGTGCTTTGGCATCCTTAGGATGCTGCGGAGGTTCCTTCCTCTGTTATCCGTGGAGCATAGGACGCTGACAGTTCAGGCTCTGATTGGGTCCAGGTTGGATTATTCCAACATTCTTTACCTGGGCCTTCCAGAGTACTTGCTGCAGCGGCTTCAAGTGGTGCAGAACGCCGCGGCCAGGGCAATCTTCGGCCTTAGTAGGCGCTCCAGTGCCTCGGGCCTGTTGGCAACTTTACATTGGTTGCCCATCCGCAAGAGGATCGCCTTTAAGGCGCTGACTTTGGCCTATAAAGCTCTGCACAAGGGGGGAGCTAAGTACCTCCAAAAGAGACTGGTCTTTTACCATCCGACCAGATCTCTGAGGTCGGAATCCCTGCACCTGGCTGTTGTCCCTCGGGTAAAGAAAACGCGCCTTGGCGGCCGCTCTTTTGGATTGCTGGCATCTCAGCTATGGAACTCTTTGCCACTGGCCCTGCGGGGAGCCACTAGCTTGCTGGCTTTTAGGAAAGGCCTTAAAACGTGGCTGTTTACTCAGTAGCCGGTCTCTCTCGAATCCTTGGATCACTTCTCTTTTAGTCTTTTATTTTGGTGTTATGTTATTATGTTGCAGCTTTTCTTTCTCCAATAAAAGCGCCGGGACACTCTTTTTGAGTAGCCGCGCGCTATAAAAATGATTAATTAACATAACATAACATAACATAACCTGACCGGCCCAGCTGATCGAACTGAAGAGAAACACCAGCGTACATCCACGTGGGTCCCACTTCACCGCCCTCCATGCAGGTAAGTTGTGCCGTTTCAGGTTCGTCCCTAGTGCGGAGGAACCGTGACGAAAGGTCGGCGGACCTGAGTTACGTTCTCTTCCCACGGGGCAGCGGCTTGTGAAGCACTGACTACCGCTGCAGGAGGGAACCGCGTGGGCGAGGGGAATGCGCTGATGCACAATTTCTTTTCGACTCTGATTTGAAAAAAGGAGGCATGTGTAGTAACAGGAGGGATTAAGCGAGCATACAATTGTGAATATCCGACAACTTGCATCTATCGTATACGTAATCAAGGAAATAGATCTATACGTATACAAGTAGTTCACATACCTGCTCAATAGTTCGCTTCTCCTTATACTAACTATTAAAACTACACCATGTTGATTACCATCACTTATTATATATCCTAGTTCGAACATTGTTATTTGGCAAAAGTAACTTCCCGCTGTGGGGAGGGGCAGAAAGACAAGGGACTCTTGCAACGATACCGAGGATTGCAGCTTTTTGAGCACTACCATGTCTGAAGAAGAAACCGAGAGAAGAGCGGCCGCTCTTACTCTCTTTTCTAGAAAACCAGGTGGAATAACAAATGCCGTGAATACAAAAGCTCCAGATCCAAAAAATCAATCATTGGAAGATAAAATCAAAAGACTGGAAAAAATGAAACGCTACGAAATATCAAAGTGGTGGGAAGCCATCTCACTTCAAAACTATGTAGATCAAGCAATGGCACCACGAGGTCTATGTATATTTATCACACCAACATACGAAACGCTGAATCCTGTAATGCTTAAAGAGTGGTCGGACAATTTGGCTGCAAGTTCAAGAAAGATGATGGAAATCTTAATTAAGTATGCATGGATTGATAGAGAGGCAATACTAAAGGAAATTGGTGATCTAATTTCAGATCTGTCCACGGCAATGGAGGATGACAAACTAAAGAAATCAAGGCACGGAAACAAAGAAAAATGAATTGAGATTATGCAGACTATGAATGCGGGCGAATACTAACTTTTAGCCGAAAATATGACCACCTATATAAAACCCAAAGTATTCCATTTACGATTGCCAATACAAGCATCATAGGAATGGAGAACCAAGTTATCAGCGACACAGAATCAGACATCACAGTGGCAAGCACTTCAAGTGAGGAAGGAATTCGCGAAATGAAGTTTTTTAGACGAATTTCGTGTGATGCAGAAAGATCGCCAAAAGACAGACAGAACCTGAGGGAATACGCCTCTCCGAAGCCGAGAGGACGAGGACGAGGAAGAGGCAGAGGCCGGGGAAACGGAGAAACCGCAAAAAATGACTCAGACAACGTTGGGAATATCGACAAAGGAAAGGGCGCTGTGGGAAATTGAAAGACTCGCTCAAACAAGAACTACTAATGGATACACAATCGGTAAATAAAACAGTGATCAATTTATCTAAAAGATTCATATCTGATTCTGAGAAAATAACTTTATGCCTAGGTCTCTCATTTTGTCCTACTACCGGTTTTAAATATACTGACACTAGAATAGATGTTTTTAAATTTGTGCGCAGATTAAAATTGAAAAAATGGCACAAACTTAAAAGACTGGATCAAAATTGTAAAAACATTAGCAATACCAAATCCAACACAGACAATTTGGTGATAGGAGATGTTGACACTCTACTAGCTATGGCTGACCTTAATAGTGATAACATGACAGAAGACCAATTAGCTACTAATACCCAAAGACTTGAAAGCATGGATATGGTACAAGACGCAGCAGCCAGACCTGCCTATAGGGCAAATCCACCTTTATGCCTGTTCTTCCTCATGATAACATAGACACATTTCATGACTGTACTATTAAGGGGTTGATGGACCTAAGAGACAAGAGCAAACATACACGAAGAGGTTACAGAAACAATTTGTCATTTGGCCAAAGACAAGCCCTCAAATCATTATATGAAGATAATGATATCGTAATTCGTCCAGCCGACAGGGGGGCAATATTGTAAAACTTGACAGGGAAGATTACGTCAATGAGGCACTGAGACAATTGAATGATACTAACTTTTACACACCTGTCACCATTGAGGTATATAATCACAGTATTACTGACATTTGGGACAAGTTGACGACATGGAAGGATAAGGGGCTCCTTGTCTGGGAAGAATACTGTTATTTAAAAAAAGACTTTCCTAAACTTCCGATTCTCTACCTACTTCCTAAACTACATAAAGATGATACTAAACCACCGGGTCGACCCATCGATCCTCCATAGGTAGTGTCAGCGAACACATTTCTAAATACGCTGACCACTTTCTTCGTGACTTTGTTAGTGAACTGCCGAGTTACATTAGAGACACGAAAGATTTTCTTTGTCACATTGAGAATCTCACATGGGATCCTGGTTTTCTGTTTATTGTATTAGATGTGCATTCATTGTATACGATAATTAATCACCAACAAGGATTGGAAGCATGTGAACATTTTCTAAAGAATAGACCACTGAGATATCGTGAGCATACAAAAATGAAAATGGAAATGATGGAATACTGTCTAACTAATAACATTTTTTCCTTCAATGGCGCCCTCTACAGGCAGATTAATGGTACTGCAATGGGGTCTTGCTTTGCCCCAAGCTTCACGAATCTGTTCATGGGGTATTGGGAGCAAGACATTTTTGCTAGCACCACCTTAGCAGGAGATTTTCAGAAGGTCATCATGTGGCTTCGCTACATTGATGACCTCTTTATCATATGGAGAGGATCTAGGGAAGATGCAGAAAACTTTATCTCCAAACTCAATACCAACAAGTATAACATTCTTTTGACTGGAAACATCAGCAGTAAACAAACTGAGTTTCTAGATGTAGCATTTGAGATCAAAGACAACAATATCTGCACCTCCCTATACCGTAAAGCCACAGCTGGTAATAGTGTCCTGCATGCCCTCAGCAGTCACCCAGAGGCACTCAAATGGAGTATTCCCTATGGTGAGCTGCTGAGGGCCAAAAGAAACTGCAACAAAAATTACTTATATACGGAGGAACAAAACAACATCATAGCCAGATTCAAGAGCAGGGGATACCCCAACTGGGTTTTGAAAAAATCCAAAGAGAGAGCAGAGGGAATTGAGAGAGCACAGACCCTACGAGACACTGTAGCAGCTAGCACCACAGAAGAGGATGAGCCCACAAGGATGATATTCACATTCAATTCAGAGGCAGATAAGGTTAAACAGATCCTGATAAAAAATTGGGACATTCTCAAGACAGATACCATTCTAGGAGGCAGTATACCAGATAGACCCACTATCACCTACAGAAGAAACAGGAATATCCGCGATTTGGTGATCAAAAATGATATCACTAAATATCCGAGTAACACACAGCATGGCTTAGTTGGCTTTTACCCATGTGGTCACTGCAAAGCATGCAAACATAGTAAATACAGAGGGCTTCTAGAGTACAGAGGAATTACTAAAAAACTGACACAATTCCTCACATGTGGCACCACTTTTGTAATATATGCCATAGAATGCACTTGCAAACTATGGTATATTGGCAGCACCAGTTGTGCTGCGAAAAAGAGAATCTTAGAACATCTCAGGGCCATTACCAACCATGACCCCAAGTACCCTGTTGCACGCTATTTCGAGCAACATCACTTTTCTAATATTGCTGACTTGAATTTTTTCATTCTGGAACATGTCCCTAGACATCCCAGAGGCGGAGATAGACCACTCAGCCTCAGACAGAGAGAATCGAGGTATATCATAGAGTTCCAGACCAGATTTCCGGGAGGTCTGAATATGGATGAGGAACTTGCAAGTCATCTTAGAGAGTGATCCCTGATTCTTTCAATTTCATTTTTATGATGTGCAACAGTTTATCATCCTGGTTTCCTATAATACAATCCGAAAAGACAATTCCAATAATACCTAAGAATAATCTGCAATACTGCCTAATGTCACTAAAATGTTTTTCTTCTTCTATAACATATGAGAATTTAGATTTTAAAACTTATTGTTTTGTTTTTTAATATTTGTAGGAGGAAAGGAAGGGCCCCCATCACCAAGATTCATCTTCACGGGCGTACCTACCCTTTGCACTCCGTAACTTCTGATCACCTCTTTGTCACTTTATGGTTATGCCGGGTGAAAGGTAATGTGTCCTACAATGATTGACTTTGGAAACTATTCCTTACTTGACATGCATCGTAAATCATCAGAACGATATATATCGGACTAACACCACTTAACTAGGATCATCAGTAGACAATGTCAGTATCTGTATTAATTAGTGCACTTGCAAATAATGTTAAAAGCATGATAACTGTATCAGGATACTATTCTGGGTTGTTATATATATATTTTTTGAAACAATTTCTGATATATTCTGAGAATTTCGGGATGCATGTCATTTTCTTTGGTTTACATAGAACGAAGTTATAATGGCTATGTATAGATATTGTGTTTATATTTTATATACTAGATGAGATTCATTTATATGCACATTGGTCATTCCAACATGTCTGCCATTCCCACTATTTTCATGTCCTCTTTCTATGTCCATGACTTTTGTAGAGACCGAAAAAACTTTATCAATGCCGGCTTTTGGTGTGTTTGGTTACACGTGAACAAGGCTGTAGAGCTGAAACGCGTTGTGTAAATAAACTGCAATCCAGTAATTTGGGTCCTCTTATCTTTTCTGCCTGAGAGCGCATTATGAACTAATTGGTCATTTGATGGATATATATATAGATATATAAATCCACAGCAGCTTTCTTCAAAGAAAGTACTCGCACTCAGAGTGCGAGTACTTTCTTTGAAGAAAGCTGCTGTGGATTTATAAATTTGCCGGGGGACCTGCTCGGCGTTCATCTCGCCATCTATCTACGGGCCACAGACTTTATGCAAACAGGTCGTTTGGAGAATAATATATATATATATATATATATATATATATATATATATATATATATATATATATATATATATATATATATATATATATATATATATGTATATATATATACATGTATATATATATATTCACTGAAAAAACCATAGGTTATACACCATATATAGTTAGGAATTAGCATTTAAAAAACCTTATTTTACTCACACAAAACCATTGAAATTCCATATATAGTTAGTTGCACTAACTATATATCGCGCACCCGCAATCCACTGCTGATCATGTCACATATTACATCATTCATGACATGGTCAGTGACATCACTGATGACATCACTGATGACATCTCAAATGACATCACTGATGAGATCACTGATGACATCATCCAGTGACTTTGTGTTTCTGTAAAGTTTAAATATGTTTTACATATTGAAGAATGAGTAGATGTATAAGTGTCTGGACGAAGGATTTAGTAGGTGCATGACTGAATGTATGAGTGAGTGATTAAATGTGTCTCACTGAGTGCATGGGTTAGTGACTAAACTGTCTTAATTTGTGCATCATTATGTCTGTTGTTCTGTAAACTGCTGCATGTGTTGATCAGTAGCTATATGATTAACTATATGGGTTATTGATTGATTGTCCAAGTATTTGTATAGGAGACTGAGTGTGTGTGTGGCTGGCTGGGAGGTGTGTGACTCTGTGCAGATCAATGTGTACTTGTATCAATGATTGTATAAGAAAGTAAGTATGTGTTAGTATATGTTTGAAAATGTAAGGTGCTCTATGTTTAACTGTATAGACAAGAAAATGGAAGTGTGATTGATTCTTTACAGGACTGACTAGGTGTGTGAGTAACTCCATGGATGAGTGGCAGAGTGTAAGTGTCTGTATAGGTGAATGAGTGCATATGATAGTGTTGTAAAGATGAGTGATTGTATGTATGAATGATTGTATGGGTGAATGAGTGAATGTGTGTGTAGACGTAGGAATCAGTGAGTACGTATGTAGTAACTAGTATTGGTGTGTCAATGGTTTCAAAAATTATACTCTGTATTTAACACTGGGTGAAACAGAGGTTATATTAAAACGTGAGGAGATGCATTGTATTGTCACATGAATGATATCATCAGTGATGTGGTCATTGATGTCAAATGAGATGTCATCAGTGATCTCATCAGTGATGTCATTTGAGATGTCATCAGTGATGTCATCAGTGATGTCACTGACCATGTCATGAATGATGTAATATGTGACATGATCAGCAGTGGATTGCGGGTGCGCGATATATAGTTAGTGCAACTAACTATATATGGAATTTCAATGGTTTTGTGTGAGTAAAATAAGGTTTTTTAAATGCTAATTCCTAACTATATATGGTGTATAACCTATGGTTTTTTCAGTGAATTTTCAAGGTTTTGTAAATGCTAATTCCTAACTATATATGGTCTATAACCTATGTTTTTTTCAGTGAATTTCAATGGTTTTTTAATAGCAAATATCATAAGCTGTCGAATGTCAAGTACGTGGTAAGTAAAAACATTTTCGTGTTTATGCACACTGATCTGCTTTGAATGCTGCCCCCACCCCTCATTTCTATTAGGAGTACTCTCTCTTTGCAGATAGTGAAGGGTAGTTAACGCAGCCCTTTGCCCCCTTTGTAATCCGTCGTGCCTGCTTCTCTCTCCATTTGATTGATTGTTCTCTTTGGTTCATTCTCTATTTACAAACAAGCACAGAGTCGCAATACTCTGTTTAGTCTTTGCAGATAGCGAAAAATCGTGTAAAAAAACAAAAGGAATCGAGCAAAATCAGTAGGCCACTAATGGGATCTCTTTTTGACCTCGCTAAAATAGAAACATTAGGAACAACCTGTTGAAAATAGCAATGCGTATGTACATAAGCGGCGTTCATTTGTGTTCACAGTACCCCTTGTTGATTGTTTGAATCGAGCATTGAATTGTTCGAAGTTAATTCTCTTAAGGATCTTCTCTGCCTGCAAACGAGGAAGAATAGGAATATTCTCTCTCCCTTTGCAGATAGTGAAGGGTAGGTAACGCAAGCCTTTAACACGTCGTACCTATTTCATTCCTCATTGATTGATTGATTGTCCGAACATTGGCTGTTTGGGAATTAGTTCTTTTTGGAGGTATTCCCTGTTTGCAAATAAACGTAGGAAAATCTTTGCAAGTAGTGAAAGGGTACGTAATGCGGACCTTTAGCCCCCGTTGTAATCTGTCATGCCTATCTACTCCCCACTGATTGATGCACCTGTTTCACCCGGACCATTTACTAGAGATACGTCATCTGGCCCGACCAGAGAGCACCCCTAGTGAAAAGGACATATGCAATAATAACGAAGTGATCACTGTATCCTGTTAACAGAAACTTTAGCATGAAACAACCTGGAAAGAAAAGAATAGGAAAACGAAAATCAGTAGGCCACTGATGAACATGAACTTTTATTAAACAACGAACAAAGAAACGATAATATAACGTAATGATAAAACCTATTAATGTCCTAGAAACAAGAAAACGTTAAAATATGCCAGTGGTGAGAGACCAGAAAAACAGTAAGAGAAACCAAATCACCCCTCGCTGTCCCACCGCCTGCCATGCCAAAAAAATCGATAGACTAGGGAAAATGCAAGTCAGTAGAACATCCGCCCCCACTCTGGAAACTTCCAAGGTGGGGCAGGGTTCCGGCTACGCCCAGCCGGGAGCAGCCCATATAAGGCAGGTCCTGCTGCCACGCCTCGGCCAGGAGATCCTAACGTAGGGTGTAGCCGGAGGAGAGGCCGAGGCCAGCGGGACCCGGCCAGGGGATTGCCTTTACAACGCTGAACAGTTGCAGGGGGGGGGAATGTCTCCTCGACCCTCCCCTCTCTCTCCCAGTCCGGCCGCGGTGGCCCTTGAGAGTTGCAGGTAGTCCCGCCACATGCTCTTCCGGTCCGGCCACCAACGGTCGGGGGGCCGAGGCCGACGGGATCCGGCTGCAGCCGATAAACCAAGAAACCCGTTCATGGGGCCAGAGCCAGGGGCGTCCGGCCGACATCTACCGGAAGCCCGGCCCGAAGACGGACGGGACACTTCTTCTTTCTTGAATAATGGCTGCGACAACACTGGGGGGGGATGTCTTGCACATGCCTCCGACCCCCCCCCCCCCTCGTCCTCATCGCCTGGTCCGGCCATAACAAATCTCAAGCGAGACGCCGTGGGGTGCACTGGGAGGGAGAGACGGTGTTAACAGGCCTCTCCTGCCTCCCCAGGTGGAGGCTTCCCAGCTGCACCCTCAGCGCTCCAGGCGCCCGGAAAAGGGTTCTTCCACTGTGGCCATGCTGCAACGTCTCGCCCGGCAGGGTGGAGCCCGTCCGCTCATGTGACCCCGCGATCGCCGGTAGCTGCCGAACTCTCAAAATGGCGGTCGACCTGGCAAGAGCGGGCCCAGCATAAAGAAATGGCCCGGTCACTGGTTGACTCCACCACCGTAGTCCTCCACGACCTTGAAGATTCTAGAGGAGCCGCGGGAGTCTCCGACCCCCGATGGGGAATGACTGCCATGATCGCCCGTGGAGTGACGAAACTGTATCCGCGGGACGTCGGCGCTCCCATGCTGGCGCCAGCCTCACTTTGAATTACTAGAATCCTGCAGACCTCACTTCCGGTGAAAGCACAGTGTGACCCGGTAGGAAAAATTATTGCACCCCCTCCCCTTTTTGACTGATAGTTCAAACCACCGATCCTTTCCTTTGCCCTTTTAACGGAACTTTGGACTGCCTCCCCCTCTTTTACATTTTCTAGAGAAAACAAAACATTAACCACTACATTAGCATAGCAGTTGACACCAGAACTGTTTTCAAATTGAAAACCAACAACATCTTCAACAGAATCCTTTTTGTTTCTGCTGTGACCCTGCTACAGCACAGGCATTGTCCCCAGCAGTAATTCTGCAATGCCGGTAAGAATAGCTGTGGTGCCTACTGGACTCACTCACCCCCGCGGCGCCCCACGCCGTTATTTGCTGGGCGGCAACTTACTAGACATCACCTTCGTGCCATCTAGATTTCAGCGCGTTCTGCTGCCTTGGAACTATTCGCACAACAGACCGCTACTGACAAGAATATTTCATTATTGGTGCTGTCAATTTCAATAAATCTATTGGATAATTCAAAAGAAATTGCCACGGTCTCTTCGTTGTTTAAATGTTTTTACTGTTTTTGTTTTGTTGTATATATTTATATGTTATTAAAGTTTTATATTCCTACTACTTTGTTGGAGTGCTATATATTTTTAATGTGACACATAATTGTAAAAACTTTGATGTACAAAGAGTCATTCCTGGAATCTTCCGCTTCAGGCTCGGTCCCCTCCCCAATCACAATACAGGATGGTTTTCAGATAGTAGGAACACGTGTGGTGTGACGGATCTCATCGGGTGTGGGCCTTGATCTACTATAACTCCTTTGAAGAGGGGTGATTCTTTACAGCTGGGGCCATAAACTACATCTGCAGGGCTAGCTGATAGCCTGGACAATCGGACACAGAGGAAGAGGAGTGTCAGAGGGTGCGGTAGTGAATAGGGCGAAAGGGAGGTGTCGGGCGGGCACAGAGTGTGATTCTCAGGGAAGAGCAGCGCAGATGGGGGGAGGTTTATTGCCCATGCATAAGACAGAGAGCGGTGGTGACCAGTGCCTGGGGAAGATGCTTGCGTGGGTGAGGAGCCATGCTACGAATCGACAGCGTGCAGAGAGTGGGTCTGGTCAAGACATCTAAAATGGCTGCCGTGCACGACAAAAGTGTGGCATTTCAAAAAAGGCAAGATGGCGCAGACAATGTTTTTCAACACTTCCTCATTTCCTTCGAATCGAACGTTAACAGACGTTGGGGCATATTACCAAAGTTAAGCGATATTTATCGCTAACGATGCTTACCAACGAATTTTTTACCACTAAGCATCGTCAGAAATTATCGAAGATAAACCTTGCTATTATCAAGGTTTATCGCAAATGCGATAATAAACGGCCGCAATGCATGAATATCGCTAAAAACTCAGCGATATTCATGCATTACCAAGCTAATGCTCTTAGCCATGTTATCCACCTCCCATTGGATAACATGGCTAAGAACTGCTCAGGGCAGGTGTTAGTTTTTGGAGATATTCGCGCTTAGCGCGAATATCTCCAAAAGTTGGTAATAGGAGATAGATATCTTGCATGTTGTAATGCAAGTTATTGGGGTATATGGAACTCATACCATAATCTCTCAGAAAAGCAGAAACTGATCCTTTTGGGACCGCCTAAAAAGGCCTAGGGGGTGAGGAGTACTCTACTTTGCCCCCTTTTCACGTTCCGAACTATTTTATTTTACTCTCTTCTGTAATTACACAAAATAGCAGCGATAAGATGCATCGGAGACACACAGTGAGAGAAAGGAGGCCGGAGATGAAGAAGAGATGTCAAATACACATTGGAGATAATATAGTGGCAGAAGGGAAGTAAATATGAGTAAACTTACCATGTAACATAAAAATGTTGCACTCTATACTATAAGTCTCATTTTATACTACAATCACTTCGCTACAACCTCATAAATTAAAAATAAAAATGAATAATGTCTCAAACAATTTTTGATTTCTAAATATAAATTTATTCTTCAGAATTTTCTAAATTTGAAAGAACTAGTAACATGTCCTTATCAGCAATGTCCTCATGAAAAGTCTCCAATGACGATTCTTGTAACTCTATGGTCTCCAAACACTCGATAAATTCGCCATCAAGAGATTGATCAAAAAAATCATTCAAGTCATCTCCTCCTTGTGACAATATTTCATTATTGGTGCTGTCAATTTCAATCAATGTAGTGGAATCATTCAAGTCATCTCCTCGTGACAATATTTCATTATTGGTGCTCTCAATTTCAATCAATGTAGTGGAATCATTCAAGTCATCTCCTCCTTGTGACAATATTTCATTATTGGTGCTGTCCATTTCAATCAATCTAATGGAATCATACAAGTCATCTCCTCCTTGTGACAATATTTCATTATTGGTGCTCTCAATTTCAATCAATGTAGTGGAATCATTCAAGTCATCTCCTTGTGACAATATTTCATTCTTGGTGCTGTCCATTTCAATCAATCTAATGGAATCATACAAGTCATGTCCTCCTTGTGACAATATTTCATTATTGGTGCTCTCAATTTCAATCAATGTAGTGGACAATTCAAAAGAAATTGCCACGGTCTCTTCATTGTGAGCCATTTTATTTTGAAATTGCTTGCTGTAAATTGCAGAAAAAAATAATCACTTTCCTTTATCGTTTTTAGTAATACATAATATAAAACTAACTTTATCAAGTATTTAGTATAACAGAAGGACTGCAAATAAATAACAGAAAACATTTTTCAAATTATCTTCAAGTGTACAACATAGTTCCCCTTACAAATTAACAACTCACCTTTTTAAAAGTAGGAGAAGTGTTAGTACTGTGTAAATCAAACACCAGAAATTCACCACCAAAAATTCCTCACAAATGTACCTCAGACAGTAGTATCACAAAATGGCTGTGGTTTCCTCTCATTTGAAATATATACATAACCAATTAACTTTCATCACACACAAATACAAAACCAAAGTAACATTTTAATTGGTTCTAAATTTCAACACTTTCAAATGTGTTTTCCCCATGCAATTTTCCATAGGACATTTACATACGTCTACAGCCTGAATGGCTGAACGGAATTACACCAAACTTGGCAAAATGGTACATCAAACCTAAGAGGTCAGGAAGGATCTACTATGCCCCCTTATGGTAATTTCCCCCTTCGCTTTGGCCTCCTCTTGTCTCTCAATCCTACCGAGAGACAAGATGGCGGCCGCTACGGACTGTTTGGAATGTTGACAGACGCCGGAGAACCAATCAGCTTCGCAAAGCTCCGTAACGCGAAAAGTACGCGAAGCGGAGCGCTGTTACAGATATATATCTTTTTTTGAACGTTAATTTCTCAAAATCCACTGGAGCACATATATTGAGACCTAGCAAAGGCACATCGGGCTACCAGTCCCTAATATTTTGCCAAGTTTCGTGCAAATCCATTCAGCCGTTCGATTATTATTATTATTTTTTTTTTTGCCCCGCGGGGCCCTTTTAAAACCTCCACATCAAACGTAGGGGGTCAGCGAGGATCTACTATTCCCCCTTATGGTCATTTGCCCCTTCGCTTTGGCCTCCTCTTGTCTCTCGATCCTACCGAGAGACAAGATGGCGGCCGCTACGGACTGTTTGAAATGTTGACAGACGCCGGAGAACCAATCAGCTTCGCTTCACAAAGCTCCGTTGCACGAAAAGTACGCGTCCTGGAGCGCTGCCCGGTCCGCTGTTACAGATATATATCTTTTTTTAAACGTTAATTTCTCAAAATCCACTGTAGCACATATATTGAGACCTACAAAAGGCACATCGGGCTACCAGTCCCTACAATTTTGCCAAGTTTCGTGCAAATCCATTCACCCGTTCGGGCTAAAAGTGAGGCCAACCGCCCTATGGAAAACTCAATGTTAAAAACACATTTTGGGACCCCCCTTTTTTCTCAGCCCCCCCTTGACGAACCCCCCCCAAATTTTCAAGGGCTGCTCAGAAACAAAATGTGCCATTTTCCTGAAACTTTCAGCCAATTCCGTCCACAAACGCCAAAGTTATTAGACATAGAATTTTCAAAAAACCCATAGAGAAAAAATCCTAACTATATATACCTACTGGCGACCGCCAGTAGGTAATATATACATATATATATACATATATATATAGCAACATATATTTATCCATACATATTTTAATATGTTTTATTAAAAGCTACTTATTTACATTCTATTATTTACTTGTTTAGTAATAAATTACTTAGAATTCGGTATTTATTAAATAGTAATTTTTTGTAAATTTTTGGGAAATATTCTATTCCACAGTATTTTTGCTATGATATTTTTGTAGTTTATAAACTTGATATGTTTGTACATCGTATTTTGTACATAATACTTTTTTACACAATATTTGTGTAATCTGAGGATGTTGTCGATATTCTGTTATATACCTAGATCGACCCTCAGAACTTAATGAATCATATTTATTGGTCTGAATAAGTTAAATGTATGCATGCAACACTTCTATCGTTTTTTTTAACAAAGCTTCTTATTATTACTAATAACAAATTCCTCTTCTTAAGAATCATTCTTACCAACTCTAAGTAACATCTTGCTCTGGTATTTTCACTGTAAGAAGTCAGAACTCTGTACCTTGCCAGAAAGCAGATGTTTCGCTGTGACAAGTACCAGTAGTCAGCCTTTGATTTAGCTTAAGGGAAAGGATGTCAAGTGTGATCAGAAATCTTCACTGTTATGACAGAACTGCTTTTCATAAATCCTTATCTTTTGTCCAATTTATGGCATTTTATGCTGCAAGTTTATTTACAAATACGTGAACAGTAGCTTTATTTCAATCTACAAATATGAGTTTAGGATTACATTAATTTGATCAACGACTTTGTAGACAGCTTGTCACATCTTTTATTATTGCTTCTAGTTCTGTGATACTCAAAGTGCGGCCCGGTGGGGGGGGGGGGGGGGTCACGTGCATCCCTCCTGACCTTTAAATGCGGTCCTGTATTGGGCTGCTGTTTATTCCACTCAGTTCGAACATTAAAGAGATGTTAAAGAAAAAGCCAAGCATTTATTGAAAGGCTAATTGCAGTTAAAGGAAGGAAGTAACTAGAGTGTCCTGGACCACTTAGCTTCAGGAACACCTTCATTTTTAAAGCCATCATGCAGCAGACATGTAACTATAAAATAGGTCTTTCAAAATTCAAAATGTGTATTTCATTAACATGCAGAACAGTTTTACCTTAGTAGATCAAATATTAGTGCACTGAGAAGCATTTTTTAAGTGATAGTTTTCAAACATACATTTAGAAACCTTCGTGCTCCCCTCCACCCTGACAGCAATGCCAAAAGTGACCCTCTGGGTGGCTTGGGTTTCAATTATGCATGTACAATATAATAGTTTAATAAATCAAAAACTGGGGAAGGTTTTGTACAGCGCACATCCTGAATTCATATATCCTCTTATATGTGACAGTGAAGAAGGAGTAAACGTAACACAAAACTATTGCCTAGAGCAGGGGTCTCCAACGAGTAGCTCGGGAGCTGCTGGTAGCTCGCCAGTACCTTCAAAGTAGCTCTCAGAGATGAGGCCAAGCCCAGTATCAAATTCGGAGAGTAGGCGCCTATTAAAGAAGGCAGCACTGCTGATCTGAAGAACCTAAGAGTGACAGCCAGCCAAACCTATGGCAGTAACTTATACTAAACACTCAAACACACAAAGTATCGGCCTATAGGGCCTGCCACTTGATAGTCTGTATCTAATCTCAACATAACTAAGCCACAAGGAGATTAACCATATTGTATCCCTGCTTTATCAGTCACAACATGTGTGTGACCAGTGGACCATAAAAGAAGTACCACAGTAGTAGCTTGAGCAGTAATGAGTGCTGACCCACCAAAGTGTGGGACTGCAGGAGTCAGAGTGAAAATGTGTCAGTTGGGTGTATAACCAGCTAAAGACCTGAGGAGAACAGGGCATGATTCAGACCAGAGAAAATGAAGAGACTCATCATCATGTATGCGCGTTCCTAATAAACACTATTGCTTCTTGAAAGCTACGCCTGGTGTCAAGGACCACCAAATGTCTATGCTAGCCCCCATCATGAGGGTGTTATCTCTGACATGTTTGTGCCCATTCCTGGCATAATAGTGCCAATGGCATAATAATAGTCATCCTTGACTATTTGGGGTATTTTTGGTCTAGTTGTGGTATACTGGCAGCCATCATTTACATACTGGGAGAATGACAGGTCAACATTTACATATTCCTGGCGTAATAATGTTCATGACTGATATATGGTCTCTGCCTTGACCCTTATGGTTTCAAGCCTTGGCCCATCTGTGGCCCTAGTATAATGGTGGGCATTATTGGCATAATACAGACATCCATGTTTCTGGTCCAGGGAGGATCTGGCTTGGCAGTTCTGTCTGGACCGTTCCCATGAGGCACAGGGTCAAGACTGATTTGCATATGGCTGGGTCTAAACTGGGGTGGCATGGTGAGCAAAAGAACAATGGATTTACCTTTGTTAAATTGAGTTTGTTTGACCACAGTGAAAAGTGGTATTTGATAGAAAGAAGTACACTTTCAGAAGCTGATGAATAATAATTCAAGCTTAACTGGGGAGACCTACTGCTGTATTTATATACTTTGTGCCATAGGGCATGTCTAGATTTGAATGTTACTTCATAATTCAGGTGAAGGCATTTTATATTGATGAATGTTTTCCTGGCATTTCTGATGGTAACCACACCAGGAATACTTGGGTGGTAACTACTGATATTCCTGCTTAGGGTGGTCATAGCGTAGTCACTATTTTACAGTTATAAAGTTTGTTAGTAGCTCAGGAAGACTTTCCTTGAGCAGAAGTAGCTCTCACTACAGAAAAGGTTGGAGACCCCTGGCCTAGAATCACAAAATTTGGTCAAGAGAGAAAAGTAAGGATTGATCATAGGTTTTTATGGTCCACAGTGTATAATTCAATTCAGCCACTAGAGGGACATTCTTTACTACCCCTACACCCACCTTACACCCCTTCCCCCTCTGCCAACCCCTCTCCTCCTTATCCCGACCACCACACAGCTGGCATGCATGCTGCCCTCAGTCACACAAGAAGCTAAACTTTTTGGCTGCTAGGAAAATGTTTGTGAGTTCCCATGTTCTAGCGAGAGCACTATATCATATGAAGTATTTAGTTGCCTTGGGTTGGTTTCCTACCCAATGACAGAAAAGGACTTCTTAAATTCCTAGCTTGAAAAACACAGACCCAATTCCACCTTATCAACTGCACCATTTTCATACTACGAAAGGCATAGGACGGTTAAATGTGTGAGGTTAGATGGTGGGTGCACTAAGGTCACTGATAACTAAACTCAGCAGTTAGTACAGAGTCTCAGAATGGGGTCAGAAGCCAGCTTGAATAACGTGCAGACAGTGGAAAGCATTGATGGCCACAGACTATGATAGTAGCATGTACACTCTGTGATGTATGTTTTAATATAATATATATCATATATATACGTAACTGTTGCCTGAGGAGGGATATATATTTACATCTTAGATAAGGTGGATTAATTTCCCTGCACCCGTGATCGACTCACAGTAGTGTAGAGAACTACGAGATCCAAAATGCTCGGTCACGGCAGCTACGGCACTGGAATGGGTATATTAGCTGCAAAAGACCTGTAGGTTCAATGGGTATCTGATGTGTTATTTATCGTAAGAAGTATTCTGGATTACAAGGTGTACGATGACAGATATTAAGGTACATGCTGCGAACAATATAGCGGCAAATGCGAAACTCTGACTTTGGTCCCGACTGGGCATGTTGTTAATTTTATTTAATATGTAATATTATTTGAAACATTCTTATATTAAGGGAAATGTATGTTTTTCAATTGTATGATTTTACTTATGATAGGATGCCATTTCCAAGATGTCAGCCGCGAATGTACTATACTACCTGGGCATACTAAGTCCTATGTTTGTGTTTACTAATTCGAAGGGCTGTGTAATGCTTTATTAGTATGTGTGATGCACATTTCCTTTAACGTGAGCAAGGCTTCATTGCCGAAACATGTTGTTTGAGGAATAAACACCCTGAAATGATCTCTGTCGTCACATTGCGTTTTTGAGAGCGTACGACATTTGGAATTCTTTAGTGAAGTTGAATTCCAGGTGTGCATCCCCCGGCATGTACGCCAACTGCCGCGGGGCCCAAAGCAATCAGAAGGAGCTTCTAACGTGGGAATAGTAAAATGGAGATTGCTATCTGGTCTGGTGCAACAGTGGGTGTTCGCCCTTACGTGGTACGAGGCTGTCTGTGTCTGGGGCAGCGACTCCCCGGGTGGGGGGCACTTACGAATATTCTGTAGTGTGTTCTACTTGTGCAATTATAAGCCGCCTAGCAATATACGCGCCTATACCGGGTGACCCGAGATGGTCACTGGTCAGGATTCTGTGCAGAAATACGAACAGTGAAACTGCAAACCGCAAACCTGTACACTGTAACACAGGAGTAACCTAAATTAACAGGGAGAACGCGGGTGACGCCAGCTACTATATCGGGGGTGTTGTGCAACATGGAGGAAGAGGACAATGAGAGGAAAGCAGCAGCGATGCTATTATTTTTCAGAAAAAAGAAATCTGGTGGAGACGTGAGAACTAAAACCGATCTCCCACAAACTCTCAATGACAAAATAAAAAAATTTGACAAGCTTAAAAGAGGAGAAACTTCTAAATGGTGGGAAGCAATTTCCCTACAAAACTATATCCATCAAGAGATGGTGCCCAGGGGGTTACGCATTTTTATTACACCTACCTATGACACCTTAAATCTGGCAATGCTGACAGAGTGGTCAGAAAACTCGGCCGTCAGCTCAAGGAGAATGTTAGAAATTCTTGTCAAATATGCCTGGATAGATAGAGATCTCCTTCTCAAGCAGATACAAGAAATGATGGAAGACATTACGAAAACTGCGGTTGCGGAGACAGTGAGAAAGCCATCAAAGACATGAAGGAACGACTGAAAAAATATGAAGAAGATATTAAGGCACGCAAGGAGAGAAAACTGAACAGGGATTACAATGACTATGAATGTGGGAGGATTCTGACCTTCAGTCGAAAATATGATCATTTGTAATCAGAGACTGGGGAACCTAACAACCCAAAGGGTGCCAACAAGGTCAGTCAACAACTGGAAGCATCAAGCATAAGTGAAACTGAATCTGACATATCTATAGAACAAAATACTAATACGGAAAACATCACAAAACAGGTGAATTTTTTAGAGGAATACTAACATCTGCGCCGGAGCAGACGGATGGTGAAGGATACTCCGGCACCAACGATGAGAGGACAAAGAGGACGAGGATATGCCAGAGGAAGGGGAAACGTGGTAACAGAGGAAAAAGACTACGACAAAGATGGGAGAGGAGGCAAAGCAAGGGGCGCCAGAGGGAGCAACAGGACGCGAGCCAGAAGGGGCCGGTAATGGACATGACTGTGGCGAATGAAACAATCGTCAATCTATCTAGTAAGACTATAAGCAATTCTGAGAAACTGGTGTTATGTCTGGGATTATCTTTTTGTCCCTCAGGGAACACAGCAAAATGCTTTTGAACATGATGGAGCACTGCCTCACTAACAACATGTTTTTGTTTGATGGTGTCCTGTACAGGCAGGTGATTGGCACCACGATGGGTTCGTGCTTTGCTCCCAGCTTCGCGAATCTCTTCATGGGGAGCTGGGAGCAGGAGATCTTTGCCGACCCGGCCTGTGCACGATACCTGGAACATGTTGTTGAGTGGTGGAGGTATATTGACGATCTGTTCGTCATCTGGAAGGGGGAGGGAAAGATCACAAGACTTTTCGTCAATTATCTCAACAATAATGATAGGAACATATTCCTTACATACAACATGAGTAAGAAGGCAGTTGAGTACTTAGATGTAAGAGTTGAAATTATTGACAACAAAATCTCGACCTCACTGTTCAGGAAAGCCACGGCTGGTAACCGTATCCTAAATGCCCTCAGCAGTCATCCGGAGCCCCTTAAATGGAGCATTCCGTTTGGAGAACTACTGAGGGCAAAGCGGAATTGTATTACTGATACAGCATATCAACAAGAATGCAAGGTTATGCTAGAACGTTTTACAGCCACAAGCTATCCGAGCTGGGTGCTTCGCAAAGCTAAAGAAAAGGCAGATACAATTGACAGGCAGCACACCCTTAATGACAACAAGGTTATCACTGAAGAAGACAAAGATTATAACACCCGATTGATCATGACGTTTAACTCTGAGTCAAAAAATGTACATAGGATATTGTGTAAAAATTGGGACATATTGAAATGCGATACTGTGATTGGCAATGAAATATCAAAGAGACCCTGTGTGACCTACAGAAAAGGCATAAGTATACGAGACATGCTTGTCCATAGTGATATCACCAAGCATACTTCAGGACACCAACATGGCCTCAAGGGATTTTTCCCTTGCGGCCATTGCAAGGCCTGTAAGAATAGCCTTTTTGTAGAAGAGGTCAGCTATAATGGGACTAGAAAAGCAATAACCCAATTTCTCACCTGTAGTACCACTTTTGCCATCTATGTTATAGTATGTCCTTGCAATAAATGGTACATAGGGAGCACGACATTATTAGCTAAGAAACGTGTCTCAGAACACTATCGTGCAATAATTCATAAAGATGAAAAGTACCCCGTAGGGAGACACTTCAGGGACAGACATTTCTCCAACCCCTCGGAAATTAAATTTTTCATTCTTGAACAGATTGAAAGAAACCCAAGAGGAGGGAATAGAGAACTCAATCAGGATGAGGAGTTGGCAGTTCATTTAAAGACATAGGGAGCCCTACGATGGATGATTTTTTGGAATATGACTGAAGAAAGCATGATGCATTTTACATATTGGTATAACAGAGTCTCTCTTATATCTCACTGATGTAGCCGATGGTCCTTGTTTCTTTCTTTTCTCACCGGCAGCGCTTTCAACTGGCCTCTGCAATCCGCAGTAACACTAGAATGTCTGTATGATAATGTTTTTAGAACTTTTAATATCACTTCACTAATTTTATTTTTTATTTTTTATTTTTTATTTTTTCTCTCAACAGACGTAAAGGAAGGGGCCCAAACACTGTATCCACTGTCACGGGCACTCCTACCCTTTTCAATGCAGAATCAACAAGCACTTTTTGTACAGTAAAGCATCTGACGGCACCTGAGAAATATGCATGCATCTTGATGAATTGGTAATATGTAATGGACGATAATAGAAACATGTACCTTGACAACAGTAGCATGTATGATGAATCGGCAACGAGTAAGGAATAGAATTCTGACTATTTTGACTTTTGACATTAGCATTGAATGATGAGAGAGTTTTTGATCTCAAATACAGCAATTGATCATGTCAAAGTAGATTGGTATTTAACCTGTTAACTGATACCAGAGGATGAACCCACTGTTATATTGTTAGAGTAGGCGTTCTGGTGTCCTGCGCCCGTGTTATACTCACAGGATTGCAGATGACTACAAGCTCAGATTGAGCAGGCATATATGTTGGAGTAGATAGGTATTTAACCTGGTAACTGTTGCCTGAGGAGGGATATATATTTACATCTTAAATAAGGTGGATTGATTTCCCTGTTCCCGTGATCGACTCACAGTAGTGTAGAGAACTACGAGATCCAAAATGCTCGGTCACGGCAGCTATGGCACTCGAATGGGTATATTAGCTGCAAAAGACCTGTGAGTTCAATGGGTATCTGATGTATTATTTATCGTAAGAAGTATTCTGGTTTACAAGGTGTACGATGACAGATATTAAGGTACATGCTACGAACAATATAGCGGCAAATGCGAAACTCTGACTTTGGTCCCGACTGGGCATGTTGTTAATTTTATTTAATATGCAATATTATTTGAAACATTCTTATATTAAGGGAAATGTAGGTTTTTCAATTGTATGATATTACTTATGATAGGATGCCATTTCCAAGATGTCAGCCGCGAATGTACTATACTACCTGGGCATACTAAGTCCTATGTTTGTGTTTACTAATTCGAAGGGCTGGGTAATGCTTTATTAGTATGTGTGATGCACATTTCCTTTAACGTGAGCAAGGCTTCATTGCCGAAACATGTTGTTTGAGGAATAAACACCCTGAAATGATCTCTGGCGTCACATTGCGTTTTTGAGAGCGTACGACATTTGGAATCCTTTGGTGAATTTGAATTCCGGCGTGCTCCGCCGGCATGTACGCCAACTCCCACGGGGCCCAAAGCAATCAAAAGGAGCTTCTAACATGGGAATATATATATATATATTTTTTTGTTTGTTTGTTTTTGCAGAGTTTTATATAGCGCGAACTAGACCCGAACCGAATCAGGTATCAGAGCGCTTTACATAGCACCAGTTACGTTACATGAGGACAGACACACATTCATTTTAGGCACGGGGAGATTAAGTGATTTGCCCAGAATCACAGGAGGTTTTGGCGTCGTTACCGAGACTCGAACCCAGGTCCCCAGGTCCGAGGTCGAGCGCCCGAGCCGTTAGGCCAGCTCCTCTCCCAATATATATATATATATATATATATATATGCCTGCTCCACTTCCTCCAAATAATCCCCGCCGGGATTGAAGAAAAAGTAAGGCACTCACGGGGTTCATATGTCTCAGCAGCAGTATTTATTTAGCAGACGTGTTTCGGGAGAACGCTCCCTTCGTCAGTGTTTCACAAAAAACGCGCGCAGTGGCAGCATATTATAACATTTCATTTCCGGTTTGCGGGCATAGACAAAGACATAGGACAGACTACGAGTCCAATCATGCGCGCCATCTTATAATGTCTAATGCCACCTTTTGCAGACACTGAGTGTTACTAATTTCATTCAACCATTGCCTAAATGAAAATTGTTGTTCATTATATTTCATTTTTATTCGATATTTATGGCCATGAGGCTTACTGGTAATTCGCACATCATAGTTGCGAACATTTTCTAAACGCCAAAATGCGTGTTTAATGACCCTCTGTATAGTAGGTGGTCCCGAATATGACCGTGTATCGGCTATTGCAGCAATGACGCTGCCCTATATTTACAAGCACCCGCTAGGTGCATTGCGACTACAGCCCAACTGGTCTGCCTGTCAAAATCTCGCCGTGGATCGGCATCGCAGCCACTAAGGCTGCTCAGAACCTAAGTATGCTTCATGACCATAACTTTACATTGTAAATTCAAAGGCTGGTTATTACATTACACCCAAACAAATTATTTTTCTTTTCCAAAGCTTCAGCTATCAGGACAGGACCCAAGAATTTACCAAATATGTAGAAATACCCCCATCGAAGAACATATTACATAATTCAGAATTCCACAAGTTTGTCTGTACATCAATGTGATCCAAACCATGTCAGCTCGTTCTGCTGGCATCTACTCAAGAGCGTCTAACAGCAAGTAATAACTTAAAATCTAGCCCAGATGTGTTGACAATTCCTCCCCCATATTAAGTCCCCCAGGGGCCTTCGTTTCCATGTCTAATATATAGCGGGATTCCAACCTTCTAAGCATCTGTAACTTGTTTCCTCCTCTAGGATTATCCACTACATAATCCACGCAGAAAAACCTCAACAGATCCCTATTGCTGTTATGTTTAATAGCGAAGTGACGCGCGACTGGATAAGAAAAATCCTTGTTCGCGATCGCTCGCATATGCTCGAGTATTCGCAGTTTAACTGGATTGATTGTGCTACCAACGTATCTGAGTTGGCATGGGCATATCAAACAGTAAACTGCATGATCAGTGTGACAAGACATAAACTTCTGTATCCTCTTTCCCCCTTTAACTCCTCTTACCTCGTATGACAATGTACGCCTACTAAAGGCGCAGGCCTTGCATTTGCCACACGGGAAGAAGCCCTTGGTTTCATTCAGGGTCCCTGAACTTTTTTTAGGGGAGCTAAAATGACTATGGACCAAATGGTCTCGTATGCTTCTGGCCTTACCAAAAGTGATCAAGGGAGCAGCTGGCAGATCTGGTCCAACGATGTGGTCAGTTTTTAAAATATGCCAATGTTTTTGCATAATTGCTCTCAGTTGCCAAGAGTTAGCTGAGTAGGCGGTGATCATTCGAAATTGGTTTTCCACATTCGGTTTAACTTTAGTCTTAGGTTCAAAAAGAGAGTGTCTAGAGAGTCCTCTGACTCGACCCAGTGCATTGTTTAAGAGGTTACGTTTATAACCTCTTTCGGAGAATCTTTCAATGCTCTCTCGAGCAGACTGTTCAAAGTCACTGTCTAAGGTGCAGTTACGTCTTAGTCTGAGTAATTCTCCGTAAGGGATACTCTTAACTAATTTCTCAGGGTGACTGCTTGTGGCGTGTAAAACGCTATTTCCCGCTGTTGGCTTGCGGTACAAGGAGGTGCAGATTTTATTATCCCTTATGGTGACTAATAGGTCTAGATAACTGACCTGCTCCTTATTGATCTCCCCCGTGAATCTCAAATTACACTCATTGTTGTTAAGTGATTGGACGAACTGTTTGGCCTCTTCTATAGACCCGTCCCAGATAAGGAACAGGTCGTCAATGTATCTGTACCAAGCAATGACCCTCCTGTTGAGTAGCTCATGTTGTGGGGCCCAGGCTACCTGCTCCTCCCACCAGCCCACGAACAAGTTCGCGTAGCTGGGGGCGAAGCAGGAACCCATCGCTGTACCAGATAGTTGTTTATATATCTGATCCTGGAATGTAAAGATGTTAAAATACAAACAAAATTGGATAAGGTCCAACAGCATTTTGTTATGCATTGCGAATTTCAAAGGTTTCTTATCCAAAAAATACTTTACAGCATGCAGGCCTTTCTCATGGTCAATAACCGTATATAGACTCGTGATATCAAGAGTCATAAGTGTATAGGTTGAGTGCCAATCGATCTTTTCAATTTTTTCAATAAAGTCAGACGTGTCTCTTATGTATGACTTAAGTGAAATCACAAATTCAAATAGGTAGTGGTCAAGGTATTTGGACAGATTTTCAGTTAGGCCCCCAATAGACGAAATGATGGGTCTGCCCGGCGGATCACTCATGTTTTTGTGGACCTTAGGAAGGTGGTAGAAGGTTGGTAGGATAGGATGTATGGTTTTTAAAAACAAATATTCCTCCAGGTCTATCATTTGTTTAACATGCCAGTTCTTCAAGATTTCATGTAACTTCTCTATGCTTTCCGCATATTCTTTTCTTGTTATCTTGGCATAACAATTCCCATCCTGTAATTGCCGCATTGCTTCAGATGTATACTGTTCCTTTGTCATAATAACGATGTTGCCTCCCTTATCCGAGGGTTTGCATACGATGGTTTGATCTTTAGATAAAGTTGTTATTGCCATCCTCTGTTCCTTGGAAATGTTAAAGGATTTAGTTCGATAGGTCTGCTTAGTTCTCAATTTCATCAAAACCTTGATGACTGTATCCGAGAAAATATCAATCGCATCAACAGCCGTCTGAGGCACGAATTTTGAGGGTAGTTTCAGTCCACTCTTTGGAACCTCTTGTTCAACATCCACATTTAACAGTCTTTGTGTTAATGTATGTGTTGTTTCATTAACTTCTATGCTCCCTTCTGCACGGAGGTTTTGCAGCATTTCACAAGCGGTCAGGTCATTCACCGTAAGGAGATCTGTATTTTTCTTATTGAGTCTCAGATGTTTGGTTTCTAGGGCCGTTGGTTTCACTTTGAAGAATTTATGAAGTTTGACCTTCCGAACAAATTTGTAGAAGTCTATTCTGGTCTGTGTATATTCAAAATTTGCATTGGGACAAAATGTCAGTCCCAATTTCAGGACAGACTCTTCAATGGATGTCAATACCCGTTCGGACAGGTTCACAATGGTGAGATGGTTGGTTTCTGTTACCATCTCCCTCTGCGTTGACTTCTTGTCACTCTCATGGTTGGGTTGGTTTTTCCTCTGCCTCTTCCCTTTCCATCCACCTCGTCTGGTTTGTCTGTGTCTTCCGGGGGTTTGTTTTTGCCACCCCTCAGCCAGCTTTCTCTTATTACTCCAAACTCCCGTTGAAAAGGAGTCTCCGATGTCATGATAGAGGTGCCTGCCGCTTCGTCACCTGATGCCTCACTAACAGTGAGATCCGAGTCAGAGGTTTCCACTCTTCCCTCAGTGAGTGTGCCTGGTGATTGTTTCTTCTTTGCCAGGTCTTTGCGCGGTTGGGCGTACTTTTTGGAAAAGGTGAGGACTCTTCCCATCATGTAGTCACGTTCGTCCCGGTCAAATTTCTCTTGTTTCCTCATTTTAATTTTGGTCTCGTATTTTCCCAATCTTATCTTCATAGCAGCCCGTAGTCGCTCTTGTTCAGTTTTGTCTGGATTTTTGGAAAGTTCTTCTTCCAATTCCTCGATCTCTTTTACAACCTTCTCTCGGTCGCTCCAAGCAAATTGGACCAAGATTTCAAGCATTCCTTTGCATGAGGATGCGATGTGTGTGGCCCAAGTCTCTAGTAGGAGGGGATCAGGGTTCTCATAGGCAGGGACAGTGAAGATACGCAGTCCCCTTGGTACCCTTTGGACCTCTATGTATCCCTGCAATGATGTTCCCTCCCACCATTTACGCAACTCTGTCTCATATAATTTTTCCAATTTCCTGTACTGTGTCGTCAAAGCATTGGTTGTCTCCGTGATCTTTTTATTTGGAGGTTTTGAAATGTCAGGGTTCTTATTTTTGAATATATCAACTGCCGCTCCTTTGCGTTCCGACATGTTAAACATAATTCAATTTTACGTGATAAACCGGTCCCGGAATTATCACTCTACTGCTCCGCTGAGAACCTCCCGAACCCCTCGTTGCGCCGTCTGTCCCACACTGTCTGTGTACCCTGGACTCCTTTCAGCTGAGTTAAACAGGAAGGTTGGCTTTCCGCTATCTCCTCGCGGTTTCTCTGCCCCCTCCGTTCAGCGTTGTCCGGTCTCAGTTCAGAGTGTCATCGGGTAGGGATGGCCGGTCTTATCTGAGGTCCTCTCCTCACCCTCGACGACGGTGCACTCGTACAATTATATTATCGCTCCTGTACACCAATTACGAGTCACTCCTGCAGCGGGTGCCTATTTTCGCGGTGGTGCACCGCGATCAAAAATGCCTGCTCCACTTCCTCCAAATAATCCCCGCCGGGATTGAAGAAAAAGTAAGGCACTCACGGGGTTCATATGTCTCAGCAGCAGTATTTATTTAGCAGACGCGTTTCGGGAGAACGCTCCCTTCGTCAGTGTTTCACAAAAAACGCGCGCAGTGGCAGCATATTATAACATTTCATTTCCGGTTTGCGGGCATAGACAAAGACATAGGACAGACTACGAGTCCAATCATGCGCGCCATCTTATAATGTCTAATGCCACCTTTTGCAGACACTGAGTGTTACTGATTTCATTCAACCATTGCCTAAATGAAAATTGTTGTTCATTATATTTCATTTTTATTCGATATTTATGGCCATGAGGCTTACTGGTAATTCGCACATCAACGACTGAAACTACCCTCAAAATTCGTGCCTCAGACGGCTGTTGATGCGATTGATATTTTCTCGGATACAGTCGTCAAGGATTTGATGAAATTGAGAACTAAGCAGACCTATCGAACTAAATCCTTTAACATTTCCAAGGAACAGAGAATGGCAATAACAACTTTATCTAAAGATCAAACCATCGTATGCAAACCCTCGGATAAGGGAGGCAACATCGTCATTATGACAAAGGAACAGTATACATCTGAAGCAATGCGGCAATTACAGGATGGGAATTGTTATGCCAAGATAACAAGAAAAGAATATGCGGAAAGCATAGAGAAGTTACATGAAATCTTGAAGAACTGGCATGGTAAACAAATGATAGACCTGGAGGAATATTTGTTTTTAAAAACCATACATCCTATCCTACCAACCTTCTACCACCTTCCTAAGGTCCACAAAAACATGAGTGATCCGCCGGGCAGACCCATCATTTCGTCTATTGGGGGCCTAACTGAAAATCTGTCCAAATACCTTGACCACTACCTATTTGAATTTGTGATTTCACTTAAGTCATACATAAGAGACACGTCTGACTTTATTGAAAACATTGAAAAGATCGATTGGCACTCAACCTATACACTTATGACTCTTGATATCACGAGTCTATATACGGTTATTGACCATGAGAAAGGCCTGCATGCTGTAAAGTATTTTTTGGATAAGAAACCTTTGAAATTCGCAATGCATAACAAAATGCTGTTGGACCTTATCCAATTTTGTTTGTATTTTAACATCTTTACATTCCAGGATCAGATATATAAACAACTATCTGGTACAGCGATGGGTTCCTGCTTCGCCCCCAGCTACGCGAACTTGTTCGTGGGCTGGTGGGAGGAGCAGGTAGCCTGGGCCCCACAACATGAGCTACTCAACAGGAGGGTCATTGCTTGGTACAGATACATTGACGACCTGTTCCTTATCTGGGACGGGTCTATAGAAGAGGCCAAACAGTTCGTCCAATCACTTAACAACAATGAGTGTAATTTGAGATTCACGGGGGAGATCAATAAGGAGCAGGTCAGTTATCTAGACCTATTAGTCACCATAAGGGATAATAAAATCTGCACCTCCTTGTACCGCAAGCCAACAGCGGGAAATAGCGTTTTACACGCCACAAGCAGTCACCCTGAGAAATTAGTTAAGAGTATCCCTTACGGAGAATTACTCAGACTAAGACGTAACTGCACCTTAGACAGTGACTTTGAACAGTCTGCTCGAGAGAGCATTGAAAGATTCTCCAAAAGAGGTTATAAACGTAACCTCTTAAACAATGCACTGGGTCGAGTCAGAGGACTCTCTAGACACGCTCTTTTTGAACCTAAGACTAAAGTTAAACCGAATGTGGAAAACCAATTTCGAATGATCACCGCCTACTCAGCTAACTCTTGGCAACTGAGAGCAATTATGCAAAAACATTGGCATATTTTAAAAACTGACCACATCGTTGGACCAGATCTGCCAGCTGCTCCCTTGATCACTTTTGGTAAGGCCAGAAGCATACGAGACCATTTGGTCCATAGTCATTTTAGCTCCCCTAAAAAAAGTTCAGGGACCCTGAATGAAACCAAGGGCTTCTTCCCGTGTGGCAAATGCAAGGCCTGCGCCTTTAGTAGGCGTACATTGTCATACGAGGTAAGAGGAGTTAAAGGGGGAAAGAGGATACAGAAGTTTATGTCTTGTCACACTGATCATGCAGTTTACTGTTTGATATGCCCATGCCAACTCAGATACGTTGGTAGCACAATCAATCCAGTTAAACTGCGAATACTCGAGCATATGCGAGCGATCGCGAACAAGGATTTTTCTTATCCAGTCGCGCGTCACTTCGCTATTAAACATAACAGCAATAGGGATCTGTTGAGGTTTTTCTGCGTGGATTATGTAGTGGATAATCCTAGAGGAGGAAACAAGTTACAGATGCTTAGAAGGTTGGAATCCCGCTATATATTAGACATGGAAACGAAGGCCCCTGGGGGACCTAATATGGGGGAGGAATTGTCAACACATCTGGGCTAGATTTAAAGTTATTACTTGCTGTTAGACGCTCTTGAGTAGATGCCAGCAGAACGAGCTGACATGGTTTGGATCACATTGATGTACAGACAAACTTGTGGAATTCTGAATTATGTAATATGTTCTTCGATGGGGGTATTTCTACATATTTGGTAAATTCTTGGGTCCTGTCCTGATAGCTGAAGCTTTGGAAAAGAAAAATAATTTGTTTGGGTGTAATGTAATAACCAGCCTTTGAATTTACAATGTAAAGTTATGGTCATGAAGCATACTTAGGTTCTGAGCAGCCTTAGTGGCTGCGATGCCGATCCACGGCGAGATTTTGACAGGCAGACCAGTTGGGCTATTAGTCGCAATGCACCTAGCGGGTGCTTGTAAATATAGGGCAGCGTCATTGCTGCAATAGCCGATACACGGTCATATTCGGGACCACCTACTATATAGAGGGTCATTAAACACGCATTTTGGCGTTTAGAAAATGTTCGCAACTATGATGTGCGAATTACCAGTAAGCCTCATGGCCATAAATATCGAATAAAAATGAAATATAATGAACAACAATTTTCATTTAGGCAATGGTTGAATGAAATCAGTAACACTCAGTGTCTGCAAAAGGTGGCATTAGACATTATAAGATGGCGCGCATGATTGGACTCGTAGTCTGTCCTATGTCTTTGTCTATGCCCGCAAACCGGAAATGAAATGTTATAATATGCTGCCACTGCGCGCGTTTTTTGTGAAACACTGACGAAGGGAGCGTTCTCCCGAAACGCGTCTGCTAAATAAATACTGCTGCTGAGACATATGAACCCAGTGAGTGCCTTACTTTTTCTTCAATCCCGGCGGGGATTATTTGGAGGAAGTGGAGCAGGCATTTTTGATCGCGGTGCACCACCGCGAAAATAGGCACCCGCTGCAGGAGTGACTCGTAATTGGTGTACAGGAGCGATAATATATATATATATATATATATATATATACATATATATTTATGATAATACCATACATGTTACCTATACATGATAATAGAATATCAACATATCTGACCTATGCTTTCATATCTTTTATTAGCATAAACCATATACATATGATAATATCATCAATTAACGTGTCTGATACATGCTGTTTTATTACACAGTGTTGGTCGCCACTAAGTAATTAGAGTCACGGCAGAGATTCCATTGGAAGATCATGTTTTGTTTTGCTAATAAATTTGGCGCTGTTTGACGAAAACACACAAAACTTTTTTTTTAAAGTTCATCCACCCCGGGGACCAAGAAAAAAGTGGGGAGGTCTTAACATGGAAGAGCAACGTTTTTATTCTGATAGTAAACTTTGCTATCTGATATAGAAAAAATAGCTCAATGAATAACACCATTTTTGTATAAAGTTTACTGAGAAAGCGCGCTTTTGTGATTTGGAGTAAAACCATTTAGCCCTTTTTGAGAATTTAGCATTTAAAGAGTAGCTCAGGTTGGCCATGAAGGGGTTAAAAAGTTGGGCCTATCTTGATGGTTGGTGCTACAGTAAGTAAATTAGAAAAACAGGACCTTCTGAGTGGCCAAGATATCTTTTGTGTCCCCTCAGCCATTCCGGTCTTGCAGTACCAGTCCCAGTCCCACTGGACTGAGCGATCTGATTGGCTGGTATTTGTCCATTTGCTGGACACATAGGATACCTGTCGAGTCACCTACATTTGATGGATGTTACCCTCTTTTTTCTGTTTTTCACCCACTTAAGAAACAAAATACTTCCAAAGACTTTAATGTGGTCACCCCTTATTTACACCTTGAACAGCCTTCAAAATAGAGTTTGTACACTATTTATCTTAACAAATCACCCTTTTAAAGACTTCAAATGATGCAGAATTTAAGCCACAAGATTGACAAGTATGCATTTACCATTGATAAGACACCCTCTGCTATCCCAATGGAAAAACGTGCATAGGTTGGAAAAATACACTATACATATTCCTGAGATGAGCACATTGGCATACAGCCTTAAAGCAATGCTGACACCTGCAGTGTGAGTTAAACCTCTTGTAAGTGGGGCACTCCTGCATTGTACATTTTTCAACAATCTGCAATGCTACAACATCTCAATGAAGTTCCAGAAATAAACATCCGCTTTACTCAGAATTTGTCTATAGCACTGTATAACAACTAATTGATGTGGACCTTTGCCTGAAGATCCACTGGTGGGTAATCTATTGCCAGCAGAAACTCTGGCTTTTCTCACACATTTTGGCACTAGACTTTTGCTTTAAGCAACAAACTACTATTAAACATGCCTCTCCAACCCACATCAGGTGCAGGTGTTGAACATCGAATACTACTTTTAACCCAAACTTTACTAGTTTGCAAACGGTGTGTCATGTAACTGTCACATGCACATCTACAGTTGCTCCGTGTCCTATGCTATTTCCATTCAATTCACTCACACAACTACACACACTCACTCTATGCCATGTACGATGTTATCAGTGATGTCATCAATTATGTCATTTGAAATGTTATCATTAATGTCATCAATGAGGTCATTAACATGTCATGATTAATGTAATATGTAATTATAGTTAGCTTAGTGAACTGTAACTGGGGAAGGTCAGTGGTTTATTGTTTTTTAAACTTAAGGGGCCCATTAGGATGTCGGGCGGATTGCCCCCGCCAGGCTGGCGGTAGCCACTGCCAGCCTGGTGGGGGCAATCCGCCCGACATCCTTCCCTGAATTCCCCCCTGCCATATTAGTATGGCGGGGGGACCACGGCGGAAGAAAACACCGCCCGCCACTTTTCCGCCTCGGTCGCCTTGCGGCCGGGGCGGAACATGTTGAATATGGTGGCGGTGTCTATGAGACACCGCCAGCCATATTACAATGGGCATTTTGCAATGCTTTTCCGTGGCGGCGGCGTGAACAAGCTCCTTTTAGGAGTGAAACACGTCATGGATGACACTATGTCTTTTTATTTCATCTTTGTGAAATAAATACTTATACTTCACTGGATAATATCGTCGCTGTTTCTTTTCATTTGATTGACTAAGGAAAAGTCACGCAAAGAGGTCCTTACCTGATCTTCTTTTCACCGTGGATTGGTGAAACAGGAACATTGTTATATATATATATATATATATATATATATATATATTACTGCTCCAATTCCTCCGTTTTGAAAAACAAAGAATTCTCCGCACTCTGGGGTATATTTTCAAAGGTTGCTTTTATTCAGACACGACAGACGCCCTCGCGTTTCGGCAATCAGCCTTTCTCGATGTCAATGACCCTCAGACAACATCCTGTTTTTAAACAATCCTTAAGGTAGAGGAAGGACTACTGGCTAACTGACTATAACCAGCGCCATCTTTGAGTGGTACATATTTACAATGATGGAATCATCTTGCAAGCACGTTTTTGTATTTTAAAACAAGCCTTACCACCCTTAGCCTAAGTCTTTCGAAAAAGTGATTGCACAATATCTGTAACAACATCACATGTACATCTATTGTACTTACTATCGATTAACTTATATTGCTACTAGCACAAGATTTTAGCCGTGTATCGGCAATTCTCCTTCCCTACCTATATTCAAGTCTGTTTATCCCAATCAACAATAAATCAACCATTTACTATTTACAATTCCTGTACATATTTTCATTTAAATTCATTTTTTCTAATTGATATTTACCACAAATCTCCAAATCGAATTAATCTATTTGATAACATTACAGTTGGAGGGCACCAAGGTTACTTGTGATTCCATTAGTTATTTACAGTCCTACAAATTAATCCAAAAAGTGAAAAAAAATATATATATACATATATATATATACAAATGTGCATACTCAGTTTTGAAAGTTTCACTAGTATAGTTTCCATGTACATATATCCATATATCCATTTCTATACATCAATCTACACATCACAGGTTGTATACCAACTCTTGCAGTTGCAATTTATACATTACAGTTTGTTCATGTGCCTATGTGTACCATCATATCTTCGCCACTGTTGAGACCCCAAGGTGTTTTTGTGTGGAGGTCGATGATATATCTCGACTCCAACCTACGCAGTTTTTTAAGTCTGTCCCCCCCTCTGATGTTATCGGGAACTAGGTCTAGGCCATAGCACAGTAGCTGGTTGCGATCACTCTTATGCTTATCTGCAAAGTGTCTTGCAACGGGGTATGTTTGATCCACCTTGTCGATTGCCCTCATATGCTCCAGTATCCTGATTTTAAACGGATGTACTGTGCTGCCATTATATATTGAACACCAGTCCAACTTTCACTTCTCAAAAGAGGCGCTGACTCCGTGCATCCATCAAAGTAGAAATGATTTTATTGATCCAATTAGTTGCTCAGACGCGTTTCGGTAGACACAGCTACCTTGCTCACTACATCCGATCTCATTGTCATTCGTGATTTATACTAGTCCACTTTGACATGTTGGAACTGGTTTGGTTGCCATGGCAACCCTGTAACACCAACTCAAAACAACATAGAAGAGTTTATGCCTCGTCACGCTCATGTGTTTGCAAACACACACCCGTAATTCAATATTCATTACTTTATCTCCTCACTTAGAATCTACATTACATTGCATTACTTCTGGTTATCTACAGTGTATTGATATGTACAGTGAGTGAAACATAATTATAAAATTTAAAGCAATATGAGCAATACCATGATTAGAGTGGCATTCAAGTGACACATAAGTGAAATGGTGAAAATACTTTGCAGTAAGTGAAAATTAAGGCGCACATTTATTTCATGTAGTTAAAGTAAATTAAAGTAAAGACACGTTATGAGCATATGTGAATATTGTTCTAACAAGATATTCATTCATATGTTATTATATCACCACATGTTTGATCAAAAACATCCCTCCCAGGTTGGCCCGTGTTACAGCCTAATTATGGGTACCCCCAAGACCAGCGATGCCTATTGATATGTGTGCAAAAGCTGGAAATTTTACCCAGCGAGCATGTGTGGTTGACTCCTTTCTGCTATGTCCCCTGTCTAAGGCTATGAGTCCCAAGTGGGTGGGGGTTTGCAGACTGTCTTACCATGTCTATACTGGTATGGGGTAATCGGATGTCATGGTTAGCTCGTAACCCTTTGTGTCTTAAAAATTGACGTGCGTATGGAACCACCAAAAACTTATATAGTGCTTAATGTCAAAAATTAGGACTATTTACATATTATTTACAAAGAAGTGAGAATACGGATGTTTTTTCAGGGGGGTTGGGTTTGACGCAGGACAAACGGCTTTGGATTCTAGAGGTGCACATTTAGAGCCTCGTCCGCTTAACCCATTGGGGATTTTTGAGTCGAGCAGAATGATGTATCGCAACTATATATATATTCACTGAAAAAACCATATGTTTAACACATGTTATAGTTAGCTGGACATTTCACTCATACAAAACCATTGAAATTCCCCTATTATAGTTAGTTCAGCTAACTATAACTCGCGCGCCTGCAATGCACTGCTGATGACGTCACATATTACATCACTCATGACATGGTCAGTGACATCACTGATGACATCGCAAATGACATCACTGATGACATCATCCACTGAATGTGTGTCTTTCTGAAAAATAAATGTTTTTTATATATGTGTATCTAAAGGTCGATGGAAGAATAAATGGGAAAATAAGTGTCTGAATGGATGTTTTTTTTGTAAAAATGTTTGCGTAACTGACTTATTAAGTGTATCTTAGTGAATACATGTATTAGCGAGTAATGTTTAACTATGTAAATATCTGTATCAGTGTCTCACTTTGTCTATAAGTGGCTGCATGGGTTGGTGAGTAGCTACATGAGTGTCTATATGGGTTATTACTTGTTTTTTTGAGTATCAGTATGAGTGTCTGTATGGTTCGGTGGGGGATATTACGTAGCGTATAGATGCATGAATGAGTGACTCACTGTTTGTATGTGTTTTGAAGACAGCATGTGTGCAGGACTGTATGGGTGGATGAGTGTGTGTATGGGTGTGTTAGTGAGTGAATGACTGTTTCAAAAGTATCTTTATGAGTAACTACATATGTTTTAATCTAGTATATGTGAGTATTGATGTATATAAGTGATTATATGTGAGAGTGAGAGATTGGACGAGTTCCTGTATAAATAAGTATGTTTTTCTGTAAGTGATTATTTAAGAGAGTACGTATGTGTACGTTTCTGTAGAAGTAAGTGTAGTGGTGTGTGTATAGCTGTATATGCAAATAAATGGATGTTTGATAGTTTATTTGCATGTGTGTGAGTAACTCTATGGATGAGTGTTGGTTTGTAACAGGATGTATAGGTGTATGAGTACATATGATGAGTGAGTACATGTATGAGTGGCTATATAGAACTGTTGGTGAATGATTGGATGTGTATGTAGATTTTGGAATTACTGAATAGGTTGTTCTAACTGGTATTGGTATCTCCATTTTTTTGAAAATTTTAGTTTCTATTATTTTTTTTTTTTTTTTTTTTTTTAGAAAACCTTTATTTGTGCATATACAAAAGTACAAATACAGGCCTACAACCCTCAGGCCGGCCACAAATATTGTTTGAGCATTAGCGCATGCAACATGGTGACGCAATACCACAGCAATATCAATAATCGAGCAGTCAGGAGGTACACTGTAAAACACGTGCTATCGCGCCTCAGGAGCATTGAAGGTTAATTTTAAAAGTTTTCCGTAGCAACTATTAAAGTCCAACTGTTCCGTTTTAATTGAAAATAGCAACTATAAACTAAGAAAACAGGGTCCATGTAGGCGTAATATAACAGTAGCCACAGAATCACACACAGCCAGCAACACAATGTCAAGTCCCCTCAGGCGGCATGGCGGCCCAGAAAATGTGCAGCAAGGGTAACAGAGCCAATATCTTAACAAATATCTACCGCCACCCGCCCACCAGCAACATCGACATGGACCCAAGATAGAAAAGAAAAGAAGAACTAAAAGAAAGAAGAAAAACAAGGCACCATAGAAACAGAAGAAACCAAAAAACCCAACCCCCAACCCCCCACCCTACACGCATGCAGAGGCTACGGCCTACCCCCCCCCCGCAGTGTGTCTGTAGCCCAATAAACCCGAAATATAGAATAAGAGAGTGAGAAAAGAAAAGGAGAAAAGTATCATAACACCGAAGATATAGGGAGCAAGAAAAGAACAGCCTAATCTAAAACTCCCATGAAACACCTAACCCCGGAGGAGGGCCACAATCACTGATTCCCGGACTCCACCGCCCGCACAAAACGTCTGCCCCTTACACAAGGTCAAAAAGAATACAGTCGTTGTAACCGCATGTGGGAAGGGATATCACAAATAGCGCCCCTAATTATACCGAGATAGCGTTACAGTCCGGGTCCCCGCCAGCCGATCAAACACAAATTCCAATATCACGAACAGCAATACTCACCCCCAGACCCCCAGCCCGCTAAAACATCCACCCCGTAAAAAAGGATCAAAAATCGGACACATCAATTGCAACCTAAAATGGAAAAGGACAATTGCAAATAGCGCGTACAAATGTTCCAGGAAAGCATCTCCGTTCAGGTCTACGCCAGCCAAGAGATAAAATCAGCGCAAAATTATGCAGTTCGGGGGAACATAAACAAAAGAAGAGAGAATCAGCACGACTCAGGCAATTTGGCACAGTAGGCACACACAATTACAAGGAACATATCAGAAGAGCAGTCCGAGTCGAGTCTCTGCCAGCCAGTCCATAACGAGCATTGATAAAGATTCCCTCAGCCCTGGCCAGATCTTGAGCGTCTCTTCAAACATGGTCTCCGGGGGAGGTCCGACTCAAACAAAGCCGGAGGACAAAATGGCCACCACCGATGAAAAGAAGGGAGGCAGAGACAAAATGGGCACCACCAGTTACTTGCCGAGCTGCAGGCACACAGGATAATCACCCCCGAACTCATAAAAAGACATCCAATCCATCGCCTGAAATAAAATGTTTGCAAGGCTGCAGGTTCAAAGGGGACCGATGTCAGCAAAGTCAAAGTTTGAAACACTAACCTCTCCGTAGACAAAGTCTCAGACCCCGACAAAAGGGGAAACATTGTAGCGCCACTGAAGCAGTTGGACGGCCGTTCACAGGCATCACGGCAAATAGGGAAAGTCAACACCTCCCCGCACTCATTCCGCATCCCGGCGCCCCCCACAGAGACAGACAAAGGCGAGCCAGTACAGTCCTGATAGTTGGGCAAACTCCCCCGATCCGAGAGAGGGATGCCGTCGAGCCGCTCACCCAGTTCACCGAAGAAGGCACGCCAGTCACGGCGGAGCCCAGCAAGTGCGGCCAGGATGGCCCCGTACGTTGGCATCGATCGCAGGCACTCCAGCTCCACAGTAGGGAATGGTACTCTAAGTGCAGCCTCCGGCTCGCCATCGGGCAGGGTGGTAGAATCGCAATACGAGACAGCCCTCACCATCTCGGGGACGGCAGCCGCCATTTCTTCTTCCCCGGGATGCGCACACGGAGAAGGGGGCGAGCGCGGTTTCAAGTGAGCGCACTCCGGGTCGCCGTTGCAAGCACAATACACAGCCTTGGGGCGCTGCACGGGGGATGCCACTGCCGCTCCGTCTCTAGGCAAAGGCAAGCACAGGGGTGACCACTAAGATGAAGCGGCTTCGAAGAGTCGCAGTGCCACTCAGGGAAGGTAGCCACAGCGGGTAAACGGCTGCACGACGAGTCGTCCTTATGGAGCGAGGCACTCGGGTGGTCAAGGGTCCGTCAGATTCCCCCCTGTGACGGCGACGTGGATGAGCGCACCGGCGCACCCCGGGCTCAGCAGGCCGTTGCCGGGCCAGTGACCGCCGGCGGAGAGAAGGCAAGCGGGTCCCAGTGCCAGGGCTACGGCGGTCGTCCAGGCAGCACGACGATAACTCTCCCAGTACGGCACGCAGGGACCTCGGAAGATCACAGGTAGAATCAGCGCGGTCACAGCATCGCTACGCGGCGGTCAAAAGTCAGGATAAAAGGCAGGATGTCGGTGCTGGGTGCACAGGCTCGCGGAGCCGGGAATCAACACGTCCGTTCAGGTCGCCATCTTGGCTCCTCCTCTCTAGTTTCTATTTTTGAATGTGTGTATCAAGGGTAATATTATGCTGAGAGGAGGTCTGCCACTCTTTCACAAGGATGATGTCATCAGTGATGTCATCAGTGATGTCATTTGAGATGTCATCAGTAATGTCATGAGTGATGTCACTGACCATGTCATGAGTGATGTAATATGTGACGTCATCAGCAGTGCATTGCGGGCGTGCGAGTTATAGTTAGCTGAACTAACTATAACGGGGGAATTTCAATGGTTTTGTACGAGTAAAATGTCCAGCTAACTATAACGTGTGAAACCTATGGTTTTTTCAGTGAATTTCTAAGGTTTTTTAAATGCTAATTCCTAACTATAACTTGGCTGAAACCTATGGTTTTTTTCACTGAATTTTTAAGGTTTTTTAAATGCTAATTCCTAACTATAACGTGGCTGAAACCTATGGTTTTATAAGTGAATTTCAAAGGCTTTGTAAATCATAATTTTTAAATGTATTAATTGTTATATTTTTTATACTGATTTCCTACATTGTTTTAAAGTATTTATTTTTAGGTATTTTATTTTTTGAATTATATTACATATTTTTAATATAAATTGAAAAAAAATGTTTTTAAAAATATTAAAATTGTAATATTCTTTTTTTATTTCATATTTTTTTAATTTATATATATTTTACATAGCAGGCAATGATATCCTATGGAAGGAAATTCAAGTTACTGGTAAGTGCAGTTAAATTTACTTTTCAGGAACAGTAGTGAGATGAAAGATGCAGCACTGAGGTCTCTCCAGATAACAGGTGAGTAAATCGGAATTCGTAGTTCGGCTGATTTTAGAGGAATTTTTTAAACTTCCAAAACTCCACACTTAGAAGAATTTCCAAGTGAAACCAGTCAATGTTAGCCTACGGAAGGAAATTCAAGTTACTGTAACTACGATTAGAATTACTTTTCAGGATCAGTAGTGGGCTGAAAGATGCAGCACTGAGGTCTCTCCTGATAACAGGTGAGTAAATCGGAATTTGTAGTTTGGCTGATTTTTGAAGAATTTTTTAAACTTCCAAAACTCCACACTTAGAAGAATTTCCAAGTGAAACCAGACAATTGATTCCTATGGAAGGAAATTCAAGTTACTGTAAGTATGGTTAGATTTACTTTTCAGGGTCTGTACTGGGCTCAAAGATGCAGCACTGACGTCTCTCACCTTACAGGTGAGTAAATCGGAATTCGTAGTTCAGCTGATTTTAGAGGAATATTTCGCTTAATAGTGAAGGAAGGGGTGGGGCCTGAGGTGACATGTGTGCAAAGATGCCCTGTGGCGCTTTTTAAGTTGGGGAATCAATTCTTCTTCAATCGTGAGGTCCCCTGTGGGCCAACTAGCCCACCAGGTACCTCCAGTATGCGCCAGGGAGATGCGTTGCAGAGAGATGTTCAGAGGGCACCCCCCCCTTTTTACAACACTCTGCAACGCAGCTCTGTGGCGCTTACTGGAGGTACCTGTTGGACTAGTTGGCCCTTAGGGGACCTCTGGATTGAAGAATAATTAATTCCGAAACTTAAAACGCACCACAAGGCATGTTTGCACACATATCACCTCTAGCCCCGCCCCCTACCTTCACCACTGTGCAAACACGACCCATAGCACGTTCTAAGTTGGGGGATTAAGTCCCCTTGCATACTGGGGGTCCATGGGGGCCAACTAGCCCACCAGGAACCTCCAGTATGCACCAGGGGCTGTGTTGCAGAGAGGTGTAAAAAGGGGCGTGGCCTCATTACACCTCTCTGCAACACAGCCCCCTGGCACGTTTGCAAAGGGTGAACTAATTCCCCTTGAATACTGGGGGTCCCTGGGGATCAACTAGCCCACCAGGAACCTCCAGTATGCGCCAGGGGGCTGCGTTGCAGAGAGGTGTTCTGAGGCCACGCCCCTTTTTACACCTCTCTGCAACGCAGCCCCTTGGCGCGTTTGCATGGGGGAACTAATTCCCCTTGCATACTGGGGGTCCCTGGGGGCCAACTAGCCCACCAGGAACCTCTAGTATGCACCAGGGGGCTGCGTTGCAGAGAGGTGTTCTGAGGCCACGCCTCTTTTTACACCTCTCTGCAACGCAGCCCCCTGGCTCTTAATGGAGGTTCCTGGTGGGCTAGTTGGCCCCCAGGGACCCCCAGTATGCAAGGGGAATTAGTTCCCCCATGCAAACGCGCCAAGGGGCTGCGTTGCGGAGAGGTGTAGGGAGGTGGCGTGGCCTCCTCCAGATCCCGTTTTTTTTTTTAAAACTACTTTTAAGAAGGGGGCTACTTCTTTTTCTTTTTTTTGTTATATGTTATTGCGGTAAAAGGTATATTGGCTCTACCATCTGTCCTCTGAAGAAGAGAATATTGTAACATATAAGGGCCATCCAGAACAATGACCATAGCTACGCCATCTCGAAACATCTACAAACCCACACTGACAAAACTTGGACAGATATTAGATATTCAGGCATAGCCACTGTGAAGGAACATGAAAGGGGTGGCAACCGTATGCAAAAACTGAGACGCCTAGAGTCCAAGTTGATCATTCTATTCAAAACAAGAATTCCGTGGGGTCACAATGGGGAAGAAGAGATGCACGTACACTTATAAGAAAATCTAGCTGGTCATTCCACTTCATATTCAGAGACTAATATGTAATCTGTATAACCAAAAATGCCCCAAATGTCAAAAGACTTAGCTGTAAATACTATCAAATATATGGGCATAATGATCAAATTAATGAGGAACATTCATCAACTATATTTTTAATATAATTCAATATCCTTAGTGTTGAGTAACTGTGAGCCCAATGTTTGAAAGCTGTGTAGCAAAAGAGTCCTTAAGGCACTCAGCCATCATGGACTCACTGACACTCAGTCTTCATTTCGGACGGCACATGTACTTAACTTAAGTATATTGACCAATCATACTTCATGATGTGCAGTCAGACATGTGACTAGACAACGCCCTATAACTTTGAGGCAGCATTTAAAAATGCACCGCACAAGCACTTCAAGGATTGGGTTCCGGAAACAAAGCACAAGGATAAGCTCTATATGAGCCTTGTGAAATTCACTACAAAGCCCATAATGCATCATAATATGCTGCAGGGAAACTTTGTATATATACTGGAAACAAACAATGGGCAAATGTTTCCTAAACCGTGACCAGGGACCGCAAGGTTCGAAGCGCATAGGTGGGAGAAACCTACAGGCAAATAAATTGAAATTAATCATCTTCAAGTAGTGTGCGGTGTCTTCATGTTTGAAGAATTGTTGCTTTGATATATATATATATATATATATATATATATATATATATATATATATACATATATATATATATATATGCAGAAACAATCTCCTTCCAAGAAAAGAGCAGAAGCCACAACGGGGGAACAGCAAGGAGGCAGCTTTATTAAAACACAAGGAAGATGCATTTCGGCGGGATTGCCTTCTTCAGTGCCAGGTGAGTGTTTCAGGAGGCGTGTCCCTTCCCCGTTCAAAATAGTCCTGCTCTCTGCTGATTGGTTACACCCCTACACCTTAGCTCCAAGTGGATAGGTGCACCCTTGTAATGCTGGTCCACCGTGTAGCAGTAGACCACAAGTCCCAGAATGAATCTTTTTCTGGTCCGGGGAAGCTGGATAGGGTGACAGCACGATGTAGCTGCAGGGCACTCGGGGACGAAAGGACACTGCCACTGTCCTGATATGTTGAAACAAAGGCCCCCTCAAGTCCCCAACACCGCATAAAGCATGCCTCCCAGAGTCAGTAACACGAGGGCCATATGACAGTGCAACAGGCCCGCTGTGAGGAAAGGTTTCCTCCACATTGCGCAATTTCATCCCAGTCAGCAGGTGGGCTCCAATCTTCCGATACCTCGGAAACAAACAAAGAGCAGCCGCAGCCGCCCACGCCAGTGATGATGGAGCCACTTGAGAATGCGGGGGCTTCTGGAACGCGTCACAGGCAACGCGTTGTAGCAATGCAGAAACAAACTCCTTCCAAGAAAAGAGCAGAAGCCACAACGGGGGAACAGGAAGGAGGCAGCTTTATTAAAACACAAGGCAGATGCATTTCGGCGGGATTGCCTTCTTCAGTGCCAGGTGAGTGTTTCAGGAGGCGTGTCCCTTCCCCGTTCAAAATAGTCCTGCTCTCTGCTGATTGGTTACACCCCTACACCTTAGCTCCAAGTGGATAGGTGCGCCCTTGTAATGCTGGTCCACCGTGTAGCAGTAGACCACAAGTTCCAGAATGCATCTTTTTCTGGTCCGGGCGAAGCTGGATATGGTGACAGCACGATGTAGCTGCTGGGCACTCGGGGACGAAAAGACACTGCCACTGTCCTGATATGTTGAAACAAAGGCCCCCTCAAGTCCCCAACACCGCATAAAACATGCTTCCCGCAGTCAGTAACACGAGGGCCATATGACAGTGCAACAAGCCCGCTGTGAGGAAAGGTTTCCTCCACATCGCGCAATTTCATCCCGAGCAGCAGGTGGGCTCCAATCTTCCGATACCTCAGAAACAAACAAAGAGCAGCCGCAGCCGCCCACGCCGGTGATGATGGAGCCACTTGAGAATGCGGGGGCTTCTGGAACGTGTCACACGCAACACGTTGTAGCAATGCAGAAACAAACTCCTTCCAAGAAAAGAGCAGAAGCCACAACGGGGGAACAGGAAGGAGGCAGCTTTATTAAAAAACAAGGCAGATGCATTTCGGCGGGATTGCCTTCTTCAGGGCCAGATGAGTGTTTCAGGAGGCGTGCCCCTTCCCCGTTCAAAATAGTCCTGCTCTCTGCTGATTGGTTACACCCCTACACCTTAGCTCCAAGTGGATAGGTGCGCCCTTGTAATGCTGGTCCACCGTGTAGCAGTAGACCACAAGTCCCAGAATGAATCTTTTTCTGGTCCGGGGAAAGCTGGATAGGGTAACAGAACGGAACTGAATTGCTCAGGAGAAGGCCACGTAGAGAAGTATTGAAATCAGAGGGCTTCAGAGGACATTAGCGCTTAATACCACCGGCAGCGCGTCTATTTTAAGGCATTTACTTTTGTAATTACATTTTTTATTAAAGGGGATATTAATTTCCCAACTGAACTTTTAGGTGTATGCCCACTCACCTGCATTGTAAATTGTTCCCTCACCGCTGTTTTTAGCGGGTCTCTCGCCACAGCCACAAACATCATCGCCATCTTAGGGATAGTGGGGACGTACTTTTGGGCGCCATCTTAGGGCAGCGTTCTAGCTGTCAGGCGGCTATTGTACGACGTCTATTTAAGACGGTCGTATTTGCAGGCAGGTCTCGTACAGAACAGAACTGAATTGCTCAGAAGAAGACCACGTAGAGAAGTATTGAAATCAGAGGGCTTCAGAGGGCATTAGCGCTTAATACCACCGGCAGCGCGTCTATTTTAAGGCATTTACTTTTGTAGTTACATTTTTTATTAAAGGGGATATTAATTTCCCAACTGAACTTTTAGGTGTATGCCCACTCACCTGCATTGTAAATTGTTCCCTCACCGCTGTTTTTAGCGGGTCTCTCGCCACAGCCACAAACATCATCGCCATCTTAGGGATAGTGGGGACGTGCTTTTGGGCGCCATCTTAGGGCAGCGTTCTAGCTGTCAGGCGGCTATTGTACGACGTCTATTTCAACCAGCCATATGCCTACGCGCAGCATTGACGCGCAGCGGCCGCGCCGTGGGCGCGCCAGAGGCGAGCTCATCTACGCCCATCCGCGCCCAGCCGGGACCAGGGGCCACAACCCCTGGCCTTATTATTAGGTACGATAGAATTTCCTTATTACAATTTAATAGAGAGGATGTACAACCCACCCAGGAGTGCATAGCCTCATTACGACAGGAGGGGCTTTACCAGTCCTTACTGCAGAAGGAGAGGATAAACATTCGGACGGCTGACATTACTATCAAGTACGGCTTGTTGAATACCCGCTCTGTACAGAGGCACCACTTAGAACTCTTTTCCCTATCACAGGACGGTGATGTTGATATCCTAGGGGTCACAGAAACTTGGCTGGAGGAGTCCTCAACACTGATTTGGTAGCCTCTCTCCCCCCGGATTTTAAGGCTCTTTGCCTTGTGATGTATTCCTATAGGTTCTGTATTGATCCCCCTATTCCTGACCCTATTCTGGTTAACAAACTAACAAGTTAACTAGCAGCCATCCCATGAGGCAGAAAACCCCCATGATGCAGGAACCGTTATCTGATAAAGCCACACTACGGCACAGGAACGTGTTATCTGATTAGGTCATAACGCTTGCCATCTAATTAGACAAGCGATATTCCTCCAGCCCCTGATAAGGCATACGGAGTTCTCAAAACAAATCAAACCTATGACAACCTGGGAAAAACCCTGCGGCCATTGTTTTGATTTCACCGAGAACTTCAGCAAAAGAATGTGCTAACGACCTGGTCGTATGACATCCTTATTGACGTATCTATGTCCATCCTTACGTCAATCTCGGCACCTTAAAGGTATAAATATTACCGATATTGCCCTATGCAAACACACGCGGTGGTGACGAGATCGGAGCAGCCAGACTTGCCGAAGCCCAGAGCAGAGCAGACCCCGCTGGCGCAGCCCCGCCTTCCTGACGCGCTGAGAACGAGAAGCTGTCTATTCTCCTGCCGAGAAATCCAGCTCCGGCGCTTCCGGGTAGCCCTCGCAGGCAGCCTGGAATATCGAGGCCAAAGACGAGAGATACCATCCCTCTTCCATCCTAGAGTCCAGGTACAGAACTGAATAACCCCTCACAGAGAATTCTTTAGTCAGTCACTTGGCAAAACAAACTTAACTTAAACTGTAACTTTCTATTCCCGCCCACGCATTAGACTTAGGTCAGGTACACGGGGTAGGCGTAGTTAGAAACACCAGTTGAGTACGAGTAGTCAAATGTATATGTGTATGTAATATATATTATTCATTTTAAACCTTCATATGGCTTAGAAACCATATCAATGTTTTTACAGTATTATTTTATACTTCTGCTTTTAATGTATGCACTTTACTTAACCATAAGTATTGCAATAATATCGATCCATTTCTCTTGTATGAGAAAAGAGACTGATCAATAAATAACATCTTTTATTGAACACGCCCGTCTCTTCCTTTTCTCTACAATCTGATGAGACTAAGAATGCACGTACTGACTGAGTAAAATAAATTGCCTTTTGTTCACACGACTCTCGAGATACACTCTTGATTAGGGGAGAGCAAAGTTGTCATGTTCTATGGTTGTCAGAAACTAAATCCCTTCTTGTCTATCCAGGGAGGTTCAACTCCTCCTTGCCTATTCGAGAAAGTTTCTAGTGAACTCTGAGCTAGCTGGCAAACCCAAAACTTTAAGTCTAATATCGACAGTAGTAGACCTAGTTAACGTCTGGTCTAGGCCTATACTATTGAAGGTATTATTCCAATGCGCAGAGCCTATTGGGATAATAGGAACTACACTACATGGCGCCCAACGCGTTTGGAAGGGCGATAAAACTAACGTAAGACATTTAGAGAAACTCAGTCGTGCTTTCTCACTCAGACCCCTTTTTCCCATAATACTCCAAAGACGTCTGGAGTGGGTGAAAGGTAATATCCGCCAAACCTCGCAGGAGGAAACTCCTATGTATGGTACTTGGTTTAGTCAACGTTGAAGGATACACTGTTCCAAAATATTGTGCATCTAATCTTTGTTTCCATAAGAAACCTGATCTGCAAACAAACAAAGTAACCATCCTGTCGGTAAAATGGTAGACAGTGATGATGAAAGAGAGGCAGTTAGATTAGCAACTGAACTCGCAGCAGCTGATACTGCACTGCAAGAAGCAGACCAGGATATAATACTCATCCCGGTCATCAAAAGGAAATCTATAACCTTAAAACTTATAGAAAATGGACTGACACCTAGAGGTGGTACAGTCATATTCGTAATTGAGGCACACGAATATCGGCAGACAGAGGTATACTATTCATGGATACATTTTCCAGCAGCAAATGCTGTAACAAAGTACTTCCACTATTACAAAACAGAGGACCCTCCTAATGAGTACACTCCTTTCGAGGAGGTGGAAGTACCACTTAAATTTCAAGAGCACCTGCTCTTATTTAATGGCGCCCTAAAACATAATAATCACATCACCAGGCTCGGTCCTTTAGGTAGACCAGGAGCAACGTGGCCGGTCCTAGCCGATACACACCACATCCAGAGTTCGAAAGAATGCCTGCAGCAGATCTTTTAGTACAACTAAAACAATTAATAAAGATACATAGACAATTAGTCCAATATGTGATGCGGACTTCAACAATTCAGCCAGCAATTAAAATTCCACAGCTGACCCCTCACCAGGGGAACACAAATAAAATTACACCACAGAACATACAATCCTGCCTAGGTAAAGTACCAGCTAAACGGGAACAAATACCATTCTGGTTAGCACAAAAAATCACCCAAATAGAGGCTGTGTTTCCAGACACGACCCCGTTAGAAAAACACAGGATTCTGACTATCTGTCTTCCAATGGGAATCGCACCACACATTGAGGACTGTGACACTTGGGGTACAGTCTTTGCTTCCATCTACACAAAAACGCACGGTGTTCCATCCATTTCGGTAATACCAGATGTGCTAAAACAAATTCAAGACGAATATGGTCCAGAACCCGCTTTAATTCTTGGTATGAAATTACTAAAAGACTTCAAGCAGGTCTCGGCTATATTATTAGCCAACATAAAGGGAGAAGCAGCGAACGTGGCGATCCGCCAGAGGCTAAAAGAGACAGATATAGCAGACCAACCAGCTGAAATTGCTAGAATCATAGAAAAATCCTATGAGGAACTAGGTAGAGATAGTTTAGGTGGAATACCAGTAAAACCACAACTGATTGAAAGTCCTGAAAAAATATTTTTAATAATAACTCAACATCACAAAAAAAGAGCTGGGATGGAAACAAACAATCCAATCCTAAAGAAAAGAAATTCCAGTCCAGAGGAAGGCCTCCTAGGCGAAGAGAAAAATCTCCGAACCAAAGACACAGGTCACCCCAGAGTGACCCCTCTGGGAAAAGATATAACTTTAGAAATAGGGATAATATAAAGAAGCCTGATAGATATCAAGACATTGATACACGTCCCTCTCAATCTTTTCAGACTTCCTCGCAGAAATCGGAAAGAAGAGGACGATCAGAACAAAGAGAAGAGCACGCCAAGTCCAAAGACAAGGAACCTGCTCAGCTAAAAAAGAAATTACAATTTCCAAAAAAGAAGGTAGCCAGTATCAAGGTAGTTAACAATGCCGAGAATACTGAGGACACAACTGAAAAACGGAGAATGGGCTCAGACAATGCTAGACAGCGCAGCAGAAGTGAGCATAGCTCGCAAAGTCCTTATGAATCATCTGGAGACAGTGGACTCGAATGAATATCTTCAAGTGGAAACTGCAGACACCAGAGTTAGCAAACCTCACAAAATATATTAAATAACTTTACGTATAGAGGGGGATAAGACTAGAAAAATAAGGGGACTATTTTGGGATAATCTCTCCAAGGGCTATGACATCCTTCTAGCTGAAAAAGACTGGCCACCAGAGTTTGTCAGGGATTGCCCTCATGGCGAAGAAATAATTATGCCTGCCTTCTCAAATCACATCCCAATTCATAAAAAATACACACTTGCTAGGAAGTGGGCAGTAGCCCTAGCTCCTGCTTTATATAAAAATCACGTAGGATGGGATGAGGACTCTCCTCCTCACAAAATCCAGTTAAAATCACAACCTACTGCACAGAGACAGTACCCAATTAAGCAAGAAGCAAAAAAACAGGTAAAAGAAATCCTAGATCAGCTAGAATACCAGGGGGTGATTGAAACTTGCACCTCACAAATGAACAACCCTTTGTTTCCGGTCTCCAAACCAGACAATTCATATCGTCTAGTTTTGGATTACCGACACCTTAACTCATGTTGCAAAACTTTTGCAGTGCAAAACTCGCATAGTGCTGCACTAATGAATAACATAGTGCGCAAAAAATACAAAACAACATTAGACATCTCTAATGGATTCTTTTGTCAAAACATAGCACCAGAGAGCAGATATTTGTCTGCATTCTCAATAAATGGCACTCAAAAACAATTCTGTCGGTTAGCCCAGGGGTACAAGAACAGCCCGGGAGTATTCTCAGCGAGAGTAACAGAATTACTACAAACATATGACGACAAAGCATTATCATATGTCGACGACATATACTTAACAGATGATGACTTGGAGACTCACTTGAAGAGAGTGAACACCATAATACTTGGGTTCGCAGCAGAGGGTAACAAATTCAACTTTAAAAAATCCAGAATTGCCCATCTGACAGTCCTGTTCTTAGGATATGAATTATCAAGTGAAGGCAAAAGCCTGGCTGACAATTTTCTAGAGAAATGTGCCGTACTCCAAGCACCTAGAACACTAAAAAACCTACAGTCAATTCTAGGCTTCCTAAATTTCGGAAGAACATACATTGCAAATTACGCAGAAAGGGTCAAACCCCTTTATGATCTAATAAAAACAGATTTTAAAAGAACCAATTGGACTCAAATACACACAGAAATTCTGAGATCCTTACAAACAGATATGCTAATTAAAACAAAATTAGAAACACGTGATAACACACGCAATCTTGTGATTCGAGTCATCCCAGGAAGATGCGGATTCACATACCTGACCTCTAATGAGGGAGAAAAGGTACCAATTGCATTCAAATCACACTTGTACACAGAAGCTGAACAGAAATTCAGCATTAAAGAAAAAATTGTTCATGCAGTTCAAACCGCAATAGCTAGAGAAAAAGATCAAGCTGACGGTAGACGTATCACAGTCAGAACAGCAGAATCAGCCTTTGAGGCATTAACAACACCGTGTAATTTACCAACAACAACATTGGATCCGGAATGGATACAATGGGTGAATTCCATTACAACGGACAAAGTATACTACTACTTTGATCCAGAAGTAGAGGAACTAAAAAATCTAGAATATGAAAGAACATTCCCTCTGCCAATCGACATTCTGCCCTTACGACAATACGCTTGTGTAATCTATACAGACGGACATGCTCAACCCTCCGTTTGGGGAGAACAAGCATACAACCCAACATGTGAGATTACAAAAGAAGTGTGGCGCGGAGGTAAACTAAGACCTCTATTAACAAAAACACACTCAGTAGAAACTAATTCAGAACAACAGACTGAAATAATAGCATTGAAAATGGCGCTAGATAATGCGGATCGCGAATTCCCGACACTTATAGTGTCCGATTCATATTACTGCGTCAAATCATATAACAACGATTTGCAGACATGGATTCAAAACGGTTACAAAGATGACACAGGTGCAACAATAAAGCAAAAACTGCTTTGGGAACAAATAGCTCTTTTACAAAAAGAACTACCAAAGACTCACGTGACACACTCACTGAGTCATCAGCGTGATGGCGTTCACGTTGCAGGGAATTCATTGGCTGAGACAGCCACAGCGGTAGCAACTAAATCGGCTTCCGTAGTTCGAAAAAAGCGTACAGTGAAGTATATTGACGGTGAAACAATGCTGGCAGTAAAAACGTCATCAAAAGGTGACTGCTCAGCGCTACCGATCAAATATCCACTCAATTATACATACATAATCGATGCAAACTCCGTCCCTTTTGCTCGAATCCCTGGAGTGGGGGATAGAGTGATTCCAAACATGGACAGGAGAAACTTGTTAATCGCAGACGCACATATGGGCGAGGGTCTCAGACACCTCAAACTAAAAGATTCTCTGGAAGAATTACAATCAAGGTACTGGTGGCCAGGCATGAGCCTGCATCACACCGTGTTTGTCAAAAAGTGCCCCAACTGCAACAGGAATCGCAGTGGTGAGAGAAACGGTGTAATACCGTGTCGTTTCACTCCAGAAAAAATCAACAGTAAAAAGCAAGGCTTGCGATTAACATATACAGGCTAGTTTCCACTTATAATGTAGATCACCAGCCCTCGGCTGACGTCTGGACTGTTATACAAAGATTTGCGAGTCTAAATGGCATATACGCTAAGAGCATGCTACGTTTGACAATTGTTTTCACTCTAGCCCTCCAGCCTGAGGGGAAACATGGCCAAATGAGCATAGCACAGCGGGAATCTTCTCACTTCCTTCCTGAGGGATACGGGATGGTGTAAAGAAAAAACCAAGGCATAAAGCAATCTATAACGCAAAGGTATTAGGTTCGGGAGCTGGGTGGGTCAAACATCTAATAAGTGTCCAACGTAGTCTAAATAACCTGCCAAGAAATTCTCTGAAGGGATTCAGTCCGTACGAATTATTATTTGGAACTAGGATGTTAATCTCTGACCTTGACAGTCAGACTTCAGTGGTAAAGGAAAAAAGCTTTGATATCAAAGATCGTTTGGCTATTTTACAGGACTTAAACGAAACAAGAAAAGACCTGAGCAACATAAAGTTGAAACAGCAGCCAACAACCACTGAAGAACCACCACCTGTCCCAGCAAGACCTGTCTGGATTCCAAAAGTCGGGGATCTAGTCAGAGAAAAGATCGCGGTAAAGAAGGAATTTGGGCCTTCTTACAGAAAAGCAGTTCCTGTCTTGTCTGTCAACGGGACAAGATCAGTAGTACTACCGCCGCTTGCTGGTAAAAAGGAGAACCGAGTTGTATCCATCGACCTGGTAAAACCACAACATGTGGCCGATAACAAATAGTAGGCCAAGTGGACTCCCGAGAAGTAGTAGAACACTAAGATTTGCTACTAACACAGAGGTTCAATCTAAGAGGCTAATCACATTCGAAACGCCTACAGAACTACAACAAGGACTATGCAACAATGCAATGGAACTTAGACCTCTGAATACCCAAATAAAAATATTTAGCAGAGACACACCAACCTATAATGAAGTAACAAACGACTATGCAAGAAACAGTAATCCTGAAGCAATTGGAACAATTGACAGAACCGCATCCGGCTACTTCATAAACTTCGATGATTCCTCCGAAGGCTTCACTGAATCAAAAACACAGCCATCATCAAAAACCTTTAAAGATAAAGCTAAAGAACTTTTGAAACAACTGAAAGAAACATATCTGATTTCTCCATGGATTGAATTTTGGGTGGGTTTTGGCGCATTTATCCTCATACTTTGGCTCATCATGGTACTAACTTTGGGACGCTTCATTGAGGGAAAATATGCTAAAAATGGACACAGCAAGTCAGAAAATCAACTTGATCCTCAAACCACACACATCTTCACACGTCGAGAAAAGAGAACTTTCTTCAGTCAACTTCACAGCCAATCCTATACCGGGTGGGGTAGCATGGGACAACACTGACTACGAAATCTATGGTCCGGTTGAAATCCTGAAATATCCACACCAAATTAAAATCTCATTGAGTGACTTCGTAAAACCAAGCACATTTGCTGATGATTGGGACTTTGAAAGTATAAACAATATGATGTCTGACTTAGTGATGTCTGCTAAATTTACCAAACATGATTATTTGCAGGGTTCTACAAATTATGATAGTATGTATTGCTACAACCACTATGGTAACCATTTTTTACATAGATCTGCACAACCTAGAAATGTTTTAAATTATAATCAATGGGAACATTGTGCAACCCCTCCAAGAGGAAGCTCAAGAACCGTTTATGACAAATATTCATACTTTTCAGGTTTCAACACAAGTAATGCTGAAACATTTTATTTCAAATTGTCAAATAAGACAGGGACAAAGACCATGATAACAAACACGAAATTGATATATTCAGACTCATTCTTTGAACAAATGAATACTTTTGGTTTTGATTATTGGGACAAAAATGTTGAAGTAAAAAGTGTTTGGGGTACAAGAGAATGGCAAGTACAGGGTATAGAATCTTTGTTTAGAGCCTGCATGATCCCAGAACAAATTATATTTTTAAATGACACTGTTCAACAAACTACCTGTCTTGGCTTAGCCAAAATCAAAGACTTAAATAAACCGTCTATTCCAAAACCAACAATGAACAGCAATAGCTCTACAGATGAGGAGATAGACGTAAATTATGTATTAAACCAAAACAGAACACATCCTGATTGGAAAAAGTGGTTGATCTGGCCCACAGATACTAATAACTGTCAAGACAGATTCCTGAACAAAACACAGGGGTTCAAAATGACCAGGCCAGACCCTAGATATCCCCAAAGACATCACCCAGGGATAATAACCACCTACAGTGTGGGCAAATTATGCCTTCAATGGCTACAAACTTCCACACTGGCAGAAATTAAGCAACACCTAACTTTACTTACTGATGGTGCTGACTTGCGTGATTTCACTATGGGACCACGCAAACAGCGTCAAAAGCGTTTCATAGCAGCCTCTGTATATGCAGCATACAATGAGGCCTGGAAGGTTACTCAAATTGAGACAGCAGAAAGGATACGGGAAATTGACCGTATTAATTTGGAAAAATCACTTTCTGTAGTGGACAATGGGTTAATGACTCTGTCCTCCAGAATTTTTTCTCTGGACAGCATTGTGTCTTCAGCAATCGACATAATATCGCAAGACTTACTGTTGTTACAACACGGTCAGTCTCAATTGCGTTCTATTGTACAGCTAGGCTGGACGTTACAAAATCTGCGTTCAGGCTATGTGCCTTGGCGTTTAATCAACACAACGTCACTTTTCAATATCTTTAACCTTACTGATAAACAAATCAGTATGGCCCAGAAGGGTGCTGATTATACAATCCTGAGCATTGAGAAACTCGAAAGATTACCAGTGACAATGTCAGAACGACCTGTCAGTGAATGGATAATACATGGGATAATTAATATTCCAATATCAACCTTCAGGTTTCAATACTGCCAAAAATATATACAGGCTGGCATGTACGAAAAATTGGGAAAAGGGTACATTAAAAAAACATGGAACCTGCCCTATTCACATGCATGTGTCAGTAATAAAGGACAGAAAGTGTTTCTTAGTGGCAATAATTGTGAAATGTCACTAAGCGGTACACTTCTGTGTAACGGAATTAGTTTGCATGGAGCCTGTGAAGGGAACTCAAATAACCTTTCATGTCACCAGCTAGGCACACCTGCAACAGAGATAGAACCATTCTTTCAAAGACTCTATAATGGGAGTTACATTCTAATTGTGGACCGCAGATGCTGTAGTCTTATGCCCGGGACTCCTTATCTCGTAACTACGACTGCGAAGGTCAAGTGCTGTGGACGCTTATTGTTCCCCAGCTCCTTTCCAGACAGGGAGGCAAGGGCATGGCCCAACTTGAAAATTACTTCTATTCGAATAGATACTTTAAGCAGAATGAAAACAGTGCTTCTTCATACGCCGATAAGGCTCACGTCATCAAAAGAAACGTATGATCTCCTAGTCGCAAGGACGACTGCAGAGATACATTCATTGTTATCGACTAATTCCCCCATACATTTCGCAGAAATCCTGAATGAAATCTTAAATATTTCTGATACCAGTGGAGTCTCAAAAGTATTTAAGACAGTATTTTCGATGGCATTAACACCATTCAAAGCCATACTGGGTATTTTTCCAGATTTCGTCCATTCGATTTTTGGCGGACTTCCCCTCATTTTAGGACTAATTGCAGGAATCCTATTCTTAGTCCTTATATTTCGTTATGGCAAACCATGTCACAGACAAAACACCTGCGACAAGGAAAGAAACAATCCTAACCATTGGATACCGGGACCGGATATCAAAAATCCTGGGACTAACCCGGCTTAGAGACCTGAACATGACTTGGTTTCTTTCATTTCGACCAATGTGGCATCGATGTGTTTTACCTGTATTAAGGTGCCTGCTATGCGGAGAAGAATGCGTGTTAGACACCTGTCTGACGCTACAATCGGATGCGCCAATGGATGCAGAAACATTGTTGAGTCCAACAAAGGCTCATGCTTTGTGCTGCCCTCAACGGCTACCAATCCTGATGACGGCATTCGTGGAAGCTTCACCACTACGATTAGGGGGTAGTGAAGTTCAAAATGAAAGCAGCATCGATCAGGTACGACCTTCTGTCAGCAATCCAAATCAGAATGTCAATGGAGACAATCATGCGCACGAATGCATGGTTACACCTATTTCCGAGTTAGTGGAACTCTCCCAGGAAGCTGTTGACAACTTTTTCGAGAGTCTAAATGATATGATGTTCTCACCAGAGCAGAAATAGAGACTTTTGAGCAAGCTTGTACACGGCGTTCCCTGAATTTGGCCTTCAACTAGAAAAGAAAAATACCATGAACATTTTTCCCTCCAGTTCACGGACAGCAATTTTTTCAGCAGCCCCAAAATATTTTTGCATATTTTTCGGGACACTATCTTCTGCTTAAAGTAAGAACTATTCTTAGAGAACTAAGATTTCTACTTTTTAGATAGCTTATAGACATTAGCTGCCCGCTGGTATGTTCATAATTATTTTATTCTGTGATGGAATGGTCTCGAACGTTTTTCTGTATTAAGAGCCATTTCATGTGTAAATTCTCATATACCATTTAGCAATAATGTATACAAATGCGTGATTACTTTAGCATTATTTCACAGCTTGAGTGCATACAATACATGTAAATGCTTTTTTTCCGTATATTTGATAATTTCAAAATGCATTTATGTATTTTGGGGTGGTAAGGTATACACGATACTCTACCGTATGTTTTACTATGCATAGATTAGTAAATATGTCCATAGTTAGCGTGGAGTGGGTGTGATGTATTCCTATAGGTTCTGTATCGATCCCCCTATTCCTGACCCTATTCTGGTTAACAAACTAACAAGTTAACTAGCAGCCATCCCATGAGGCAGAAAACCCCCATGATGCAGGAACCGTTATCTGATAAAGCCACACTACGGCACAGGAACGTGTTATCTGATTAGGTCATAACGCTTGCCATCTAATTAGACAAGCGATATTCCTCCAGCCCCTGATAAGGCATACGGAGTTCTCAAAACAAATCAAACCTATGACAACCTGGGAAAAACCCTGCGGCCATTGTTTTGATTTCACCGAGAACTTCAGCAAAAGAATGTGCTAACGACCTGGTCGTATGACATCCTTATTGACGTATCTATGTCCATCCTTACGTCAATCTCGGCACCTTAAAGGTATAAATATTACCGATATTGCCCTATGCAAACACACGCGGTGGTGACGAGATCGGAGCAGCCAGACTTGCCGAAGCCCAGAGCAGAGCAGACCCCGCTGGCGCAGCCCCGCCTTCCTGACGCGCTGAGAACGAGAAGCTGTCTATTCTCCTGCCGAGAAATCCAGCTCCGGCGCTTCCGGGTAGCCCTCGCAGGCAGCCTGGAATATCGAGGCCAAAGACGAGAGATACCATCCCTCATCCATCCTAGACTCCAGGTACAGAACTGAATAACCCCTCACAGAGAATTCTTTAGTCAGTCACTTGGCAAAACAAACTTAACTTAAACTGTAACTTTCTATTCCCGCCCACGCATTAGACTTAGGTCAGGTACACGGGGTAGGCGTAGTTAGAAACACCAGTTGAGTACGAGTAGTCAAATGTATATGTGTATGTAATATATCTTATTCATTTTAAACCTTCATATGGCTTAGAAACCATATCAATGTTTTTACAGTATTATTTTATACTTCTGCTTTTAATGTATGCACTTTACTTAACCATAAGTATTGCAATAATATCGATCCATTTCTCTTGTATGAGAAAAGAGACTGATCAATAAATAACAGCTTTTATTGAACACGCCCGTCTCTTCCTTTTCTCTACAATCTGATGAGACTAAGAATGCACGTACTGACTGAGTAAAATAAATTGCCTTTTGTTCACACGACTCTCGAGATACACTCTTGATTAGGGGAGAGCAAAGTTGTCATGTTCTATGGTTGTCAGAAACTAAATCCCTTCTTGTCTATCCAGGGAGGTTCAACTCCTCCTTGCCTATTCGAGAAAGTTTCTAGTGAACTCTGAGCTAGCTGGCAAACCCAAAACTTTAAGTCTAATATCGACAGTAGTAGACCTAGTTAACGTCTGGTCTAGGCCTATACTATTGAAGGTATTATTCCAATGCGCAGAGCCTATTGGGATAATAGGAACTACACTACAGCCTCAATCGTCTGGGAACAAAGAGAGGAGGGGGGGTAGCGTTTTTCTATAACAATGGTTGGAAGACTGAAAAGATTTGCGCGGAAAATCTTGGTGGAGCAGAGGCCCTAGGAGTGAAATTTGAGAGGGGCTCAACTTGTTGGGTCATCCTACTGATATATCGTCCTCCTTGGGCTGAACCAACCTTTTTGGATCACTTTCTGGAGGTCGTACATGACCTCAGGTCTCGGTATGAGAATTTGATGATAATGGGAGATTTCAATTTTCACTGGGAGCTTGCCCCAAAGGTAGGGCAAGCACTTTACCTCGAAGAGGCTTTAACGGCCCTGGGTATGAGTCAAATAGTGACCGGCCCCACTCATGCTAAAGGCCATACATTAGACCTGGTATGGACCACAGATTCCTTGCCCGACAAGGTTATTGCGGCACCATGCATTTGGTCGGATCACTATCTCATTACAGGTCAGAGAAAGATTAACCAGGTTGGGAACAGACAGAGAACGGTGTGAAAAATGGTAAGAAGATGGAATTACATCAATAAGGAAGAGTTGGTCGGTCATCTTCTAAACTCTGTCGAACTAAATATAACTAATGAGAACGTCGAGGTAGGTAGTCAAAAATTACTCGACAAATTGAAGAACGCCATTGATGTTGTGGCTCCAGCAAAAAAGGTGAAATGGGTGGAAAGAGGGAGGGGGGCTCCCTGGTTTGATGAAACCTTAAGATCCAAGAAACAGGCGCTTCGAAAGGTGGAGAGAGCCTGGAGGAGGGATTATAACAACAATACCCGGAACCTATATGTGCAGGAACTTGCACAATACAAAAGGGCTATATTAGCTCGTAAAGCAGAGTTTTTTGAAAACAGAATAGCGTCAGCCCGGGTTCCGCAAAAATAAATCTTTAAAGTACTCAAGGAATTGAGAAACATTAAAGAGCAGAAACCAGAGTTCTCACAGGTAGACTGTCAGAATTTCAAGGATTTCTTCATAAGAAAAATTGAAGACATCCAGAGTGAAATATCTCGGACACCAATTTTGGATTGTCCATTACTTATTGCGCCAGATCCCCCTGAGGTACATCAGTTTATAAATACATGTCCCTTGATCACTAAGGAGATGTTGGCCAGTCTAGTAGAGAGAGTAAATTCTGGCTCGCAGGCAGACCCTTGCCCACCTAATGTTTTCAAACTAGCGATGTCAGGTTTGGAAGAGGATGTACTCACCCTCTTCAATAGATCTTTAGAGATGGGTCAGGTCCCCACTTTGTTCAAAGAAGCTAGATTGATACCGCTCCTTAAGAAACTGGGGGCCTACGTTAAAAATCAAAAAAACTATAGGCCCATCTCTCAACTACCTTTCTTGGCCAAAATGATGGAGCAGCATGTTTTGACACACATTTCAAAACACCTGGAAACCAACGCTTTGTTAGAGCGAAATCAGGCAGGCTTTCGAAAACACCACAGCACGGAGCTGGTGATGATATCCATTTTGGATGAATTAAGATGTAGAGCTGACAAAAAGATCCCCGGGGCCCTGGTGCTCTTAGATCTCTCAGCCACGTTTGACACGGTGAATCACAACTTACTGCTGAAACGCCTGAGAGATCTGGGCATCGGGGGGACCGCACTGGGCTGGTTAACTTCATTCCTGCAGGGAAGATCGCAGAGGGTCCAGTTGTCAGATTTGATCTCTACATCAGCGGCAATAACCTGTGGGGTACAGCAGGGATCCGCCCTCTCGCCGCTCCTTTTTAATATATACTTACAGCCTCTGATTCCCGCTCTAAACCAGATGGAGTGTCAGATTTACAACTATGCCGACGACACACAGATTATCATACAAATTGAGGATTCACCTGGAGCCCAAGCTAGGTTGCATAACATTCTAAAGTTCACAAGTAACTGGATGTCCTCCAACTCCCTAAAGATCAATCCAGAGAAGACCGAAGTGTTGCCCATCACCATCTCGGGCAACCCTTGGAACGATCTTCTCTGGCCTCAGGAGTTGGGCAGGGCCCCGACACCAGCGAGGGTGGTGAAAAGCTTGGGTATCCACATTGATGGTAATCTATCTATGAAAGATCAAGTGTCGTCGGTGGTAGGCACATGCGTTGGCCTCCTTAGGCAACTCCGGAAAATCTCTCCAATGCTGTCTTTTTCCACTCTAAGGACGGTGGTGTCTGCAATGATTCTAGGGCGTTTGGATTATGGGAATGCCCTTTATGTTGGGCTTACCCAGCAATTACTTTCGAGACTGCAAATAGTGATGAATGATGCAGCTAGACTGATCTTTGGAAAAGCTAGAGGCACGCACGCCTCTCCTCTTCTATACCAATTACATTGGCTTCCCATCAGGCAGAGGATCCTATTCAAAGGTCTATGCATCGCACACAAGGCGGTCTTTGGTAATGCCCCCAGCTACATCAAAGCCAGACTAGTGCAGTACATCCCCAGAAGAACTTTGGGCTCGTCTGAGGACACTCTTTTGGTAAGCCCACGTTATCATCTGACCACTCTTGGTGGACGTGCATTTTCAACTACCCTGCCGGCAGCTTGGAATAAGCTACCACCAGGTCTACGGAAGGAACCAAATCTATTGCCTTTTAGGCGAATGTTAAAAACGGTGCTTTTCCGAGAAGCCTGGGGTTCAATATAATTTGTTTTGCCTGTTTTCTTGTGATGATTAGTTTCCCAAGTACAAGCGCTTAGAGACCAATCGGTGATAATGCGCGATATAAATGTAATAAATAAATAAATAAATAACAGCACGATGTAGCTGCAGGGCACTCAGGGGAAAAAAGGACACTGCCACTGTCCTGATATGTTGAAACAAAGGCCCCCTCAAGTCCCCAACACCGCATAAAGCATGCCTCCCGGAGTCAGTAACACGAGGGCCATATGACAGTGCAACAGGCCCGCTGTGAGGAAAGGTTTCCTCCACATTGCGCAATTTCATCCCAGTCAGCAGGTGGGCTCCAATCTTCCGATACCTCGGAAACAAACAAAGAGCAGCCGCAGACACCCACGCCAGTGATGATGGAGCCACTTGAGAATGCGGGGGCTTCTGGAACGCGTCACAGGCAACGCGTTGTAGCAATGCAGAAACAAACTCCTTCCAAGAAAAGAGCAGAAGCCACAACGGGGGAACAGGAAGGAGGCAGCTTTATTAAAACACAAGGCAGATGCATTTCGGCGGGATTGCCTTCTTCAGTGCCAGGTGAGTGTTTCAGGAGGCGTGTCTCTTCCCCGTTCAAAATAGTCCTGCTCTCTACTGATTGGTTACACCCTACACCTTAGCTGCAAGAGGATAGGTGCGCCCTTGTAATGCTGGTCCACCGTGTAGCAGTAGACCACAAGTTCCAGAATGCATCTTTTTCTGGTCCGGGCGAAGCTGGATAGGGTGAGAGCACGATGTAGCTGCTGGGCACTCGGGGACAAAAAGACACTGCCACTGTCCTGATATGTTGAAACAAAGGCCCCCTCAAGTCCCCAACACCGCATAAAACATGCCTCCCGGAGTCAGTAACACGAGGGCCATATGACAGTGCAACAGGCCCGCTGTGAGGAAAGGTTTCCTCCACATCGCGCAATTTCATCCCAGTCAGCAGGTGGGCTCCAATCTTCAGATACCTCGGAAACAAACAAAGAGCAGCCGCAGCCGCCCACGCCAGTGATGATGGAGCCACTTGAAAATGCGGGGGCTTCTGGAACGTGTCACACGCAACGCGTTGTAGCAATGCAGAAACAAACTCCTTCCAAGAAAAGAGCAGAAGCCACAACGGGGGAACAGGAAGGAGGCAGTTTTATTAAAAAACAAGGCAGATGCATTTCGGCGGGATTGCCTTCTTCAGTGCCAGATGAGTGTTTCAGGAGGCGTGCCCCTTCCCCGTTCAAAATAGTCCTGCTCTCTGCTGATTGGTTACACCCCTACACCTTAGCTCCAATTGGATAGGTGCGCCCTTGTAATGCTGGTCCACCGTGTAGCAGTAGACCACAAGTCCCAGAATGCATCTTTTTCTGGTCCGGGTGAAGCTGGATAGGGTGACAGCACGATGTAGCTGCAGGGCACTCGGGGACGACAGGACACTGCCACTGTCCTGATATATTGAAACAAAGGCCCCCTCAAGTCCCCAACACCAAATAAAACATGCCTCCCGGAGTCAGTAACACGAGGGCCATATGACAGTGCAACAGGCCCGCTGTGAGGAAAGGTTTCCTCCACATTGCGCAATTTCATCCCAGTCAGCAGGTGGGCTCCAATCTTCCGATACCTGGGAAACAAACAAAGAGCAGCCGCAGCCGCCCACGCCAGTGATGATGGAGCCACTTGAGAATGCGGGGGCTTCTGGAACGCGTCACAGGCAACGCGTTGTAGCAATGCAGAAACAAACTCCTTCCAAGAAAAGAGCGGAAGCCACAACGGGGGAACAGGAAGGAGGCAGCTTTATTAAAACACATGGCAGGTGCATTTTGGCGGGATTGCCTTCTTCAGTGCCAGGTGAGTATTTCAGGAGGCGTGTCTCTTCCCCGTTCAAAATAGTCCTGCTCTCTGCTGATTGGTTACACCTTACACCTTAGCTCCAAGTGGATAGGTGCGCCCTTGTAATGCTGGTCCACCGTGTAGCAGTAGACAACAAGTTCCAGAATGCATCTTTTTCTGGTCCGGGCGAAGCTGGATAGGGTGACAGCACGATGTAGCTGCTGGGCACTCGGGGACGAAAAGACACTGCCACTGTCCTGATATGTTGAAACAAAGGCCCCCTCAAGTCCCCAACACCGCATAAAACATGCCTCCCGGAGTCAGTAACACGAGGGCCATATGACAGTGCAACAGGCCCGCTGTGAGGAAAGGTTTCCTCCACATCGCGCAATTTCATCCCAGTCAGCAGGTGGGCTCCAATCTTCCGATACCTCGGAAACAAACAAAGAGCAGCCGCAGCCGCCCACGCCAGTGATGATGGAGCCACTTGAGAATGCGGGGGCTTCTGGAACGTGTCACACGCAACGCGTTGTAGCAATGCAGAAACAAACTCCTTCCAAGAAAAGAGCAGAAGCCACAACGGGGGAACAGGAAGGAAGCAGCTTTATTAAAAAACAAGGCAGATGCATTTCGGCGGGATTGCCTTCTTCAGTGCCAGATGAGTGTTTCAGGAGGCGTGCCCCTTCCCCGTTCTTCAAAATAGTCCTGCTCTCTGCTGATTGGTTACACCCCTACACCTTAGCTCCAATTGGATAGGTGCGCCCTTGTAATGCTGGTCCACCGTGTAGCAGTAGACCACAAGTCCCAGAATGCATCTTTTTATGGTCCTGGCGAAGCTGGATAGGGTGACAGCACGATGTAGCTGCAGGGCACTCGGGGACGAAAGGACACTGCCACTGTCCTGATATGTTGAAACAAAGGCCCCCTCAAGTCCCCAACACCGCATAAAACATGCCTCCCGGAGTTAGTAACACGAGGGCCATATGACAGTGCAACAGGCCCGCTGTGAGGAAAGGTTTCCTCCACATCGCGCAATTTCATCCCAGTCAGCAGGTGGGCTCCAATCTTCCGATACCTCGGAAACAAACAAAGAGCAGCCGCAGCCGCCCACGCCAGTGATGATGGAGTCACTTGAGAATGCGGGGGCTTCTGGAACGCGTCACAGGCAACGCGTTGTAGCAATGCAGAAACAAACTATTTCCAAGAAAAGAGCAGAAGCCACAACGGGGGAACAGGAAGGAGGCAGCTTTATTAAAACACAAGGCAGATGCATTTCGGCGGGATTGCCTTCTTCAGTGCCAGGTGAGTGTTTCAGGAGGCGTGTCCCTTCCCCGTTCAAAATAGTCCTGCTCTCTGCTGATTGGTTACACCCCTACACCTTAGCTCCAAGTGGATAGGTGCGCCCTTGTAATGCTGGTCCACCGTGTAGCAGTAGACCACAAGTCCCAAAATGCATCTTTTTCTGGTCCGGGCGAAGCTGGATAGGGTGACATCACGATGTAGCTGCAGGGCACTCAGGGACGAAAGGACACTGCCACTGTCCTGATATGTTGAAACAAAGGCCCCCTCAAGTCCCCAACACCGCATAAAACATGCCTCCCGGAGTCAGTAACACGAGGGCCATATGACAGTGCAACAGGCCCGCTGTGAGGAAAGGTTTCCTCCACATTGCGCAATTTCATCCCAGTCAGCAGGTGGGCTCCAATCTTCCGATACCTCGGAAACAAACAAAGAGCAGCCGCAGCCGCCCAAGCCAGTGATGATGGAGCCACTTGAGAATGCGGGGGCTTCTGGAACGCGTCACAGGCAACGCGTTGTAGCATTGCAGAAACAAACTCCTTCCAAGAAAAGAGCAGAAGCCACAACGGGGGAACAGGAAGGAGGCAGCTTTATTAAAACACAAGGCAGATGCATTTCGGCGGGATTGCCTTCTTCAGTGCCAGGTGAGTGTTTCAGGAGGCGTGTCTCTTCCCCGTTCAAAATAGTCCTGCTCTCTGCTGATTGGTTACACCCTACACCTTAGCTCCAAGTGGATAGGTGCGCCCTTGTAATGCTGGTCCACCGTGTAGCAGTAGACAACAAGTTCCAGAATGCATCTTTTTCTGGTCCGGGCGAAGCTGGATAGTGTGACAGCACGATGTAGCTGCTGGGCACTCGGGGACGAAAAGACACTGCCACTGTCCTGATATGTTGAAACAAAGGCCCCCTCAAGTCCCCAACACCGCATAAAACATGCCTCCTGGAGTCAGTAACACGAGGGCCATATGACAGTGCAACAGGCCCGCTGTGAGGAAAGGTTTCCTCCACATCGCGCAATTTCATCCCAGTCAGCAGGTGGGCTCCAATCTTCCGATACCTCGGAAACAAACAAAGAGCAGCCGCAGCCGCCCACGCCAGTGATGATGGAGCCACTTGAGAATGCGGGGGCTTCTGGAACGTGTCACACGCAACGCGTTGTAGCAATGCAGAAACAAACTCCTTCCAAGAAAAGAGCAGAAGCCACAACGGGGGAACAGGAAGGAGGCAGCTTTATTAAAAAACAAGGCAGATGCATTTCGGCGGGATTGCCTTCTTCAGTGCCAGATGAGTGTTTCAGGAGGCGTGCCCCTTCCCCGTTCTTCAAAATAGTCCTGCTCTCTGCTGATTGGTTACACCCCTACACCTTAGCTCCAATTGGATAGGTGCGCCCTTGTAATGATGGTCCACCGTGTAGCAGTAGACCACAAGTCCCAGAATGCATCTTTTTCTGGTCCTGGCGAAGCTGGATAGGGTGACAGCACGATGTAGCTGCAGGGCACTCGGGGACGAAAGGACACTGCCACTGTCCTGATATGTTGAAACAAAGGCCCCCTCAAGTCCCCAACACCGCATAAAACATGCCTCCCGGAGTCAGTAACACGAGGGCCATATGACAGTGCAACAGGCCCGCTGTGAGGAAAGGTTTCCTCCACATCGCGCAATTTCATCCCAGTCAGCAGGTGGGCTCCAATCTTCCGATACCTCGGAAACAAACAAAGAGCAGCCGCAGCCGCCCACGCCAGTGATGAAGGAGTCACTTGAGAATGCGGGGGCTTCTGGAACGCGTCACAGGCAACGCGTTGTAGCAATGCAGAAACAAACTATTTCCAAGAAAAGAGCAGAAGCCACAACGGGGGAACAGGAAGGAGGCAGCTTTATTAAAACAAAAGGCAGATGCATTTCGGCGGGATTGCCTTCTTCAGTGCCAGGTGAGTGTTTCAGGAGGCGTGTCCCTTCCCCGTTCAAAATAGTCCTGCTCTCTGCTGATTGGTTACACCCCTACACCTTAGCTCCAAGTGGATAGGTGCGCCCTTGTAATGCTGGTCCACCGTGTAGCAGTAGACCACAAGTCCCAAAATGCATCTTTTTCTGGTCCGGGCGAAGCTGGATAGGGTGACATCACGATGTAGCTGCAGGGCACTCAGGGACGAAAGGACACTGCCACTGTCCTGATATGTTGAAACAAAGGCCCCCTCAAGTCCCCAACACCGCATAAAACATGCCTCCCGGAGTCAGTAACACGAGGGCCATATGACAGTGCAACAGGCCCGCTGTGAGGAAAGGTTTCCTCCACATTGCGCAATTTCATCCCAGTCAGCAGGTGGGCTCCAATCTTCCGATACCTCGGAAACAAACAAAGAGCAGCCCCAGCCGCCCAATCCAGTGATGATGGAGCCACTTGAGAATGCGGGGGCTTCTGGAACGCGTCACAGGCAACGCGTTGTAGCATTGCAGAAACAAACTCCTTCGAAGAAAAGAGCAGAAGCCACAACGGGGGAACAGGAAGGAGGCAGCTTTATTAAAACACAAGGCAGATGCATTTCGGCGGGATTGCCTTCTTCAGTGCCAGGTGAGTGTTTCAGGAGGCGTGTCCCTTCCCCGTTCAAAATAGTCTACCTCTCTGCTGATTGCTTACACCCCTACACCTTAGCTCCAAGTGGATAGGTTCTCCCTTGTAATGCTGGTCCACCGTGTAGCAGTAGACCACAAGTCCCAGAATGCATCTTTTTCTGGTCCGGGCGAAGCTGGATAGGGTGACAGCACGATGTAGCTGCAGGGCACTCGGGGACGAAAGGACACTGCCACTGTCCTGATATGTTGAAACAAAGGCCCCCTCAAGTCCCCAACACCGCATAAAACATGCCTCCCGGAGTCAGTAACACGAGGCCATATGACAGTGCAACAGGCACGCTGTGAGGAAAGGTTTCCTCCACATCGCGCAATTTCATCCCAGTCAGCAGGTGGGCTCCAATCTTCCGATACCTCGGAAACAAACAAAGAGCAGCCGCAGCCACCCACGCCAGTGATGATGGAGCCACTTGAGAATGCGGGGGCTTCTGGAACGCATCACAGGCAACGCGTTGTAGCAATGCAGAAACAAACTCCTTCCAAGAAAAGAGCAGAAGCCACAACGGGGGAACAGGAAGGAGGCAGCTTTATTAAAACACAAGGCAGATGCATTTCGGCGGGATTGCCTTCTTCAGTTCCAGGTGAGTGTTTCAGGAGGCGTGTCCCTTCCCCGTTCAAAATATTCCTGCTCTCTGCTGATTGGTTACACCCCTACACCTTAGCTCCAAGTGGATAGGTGCACTCTTGTAATGCTGGTCCACCGTGTAGCAGTAGACCACAAGTCCAAGAATGCATCTTTTGCTGGTCCGGGCGAAGCTGGATAGGGTGACAGCACGATGTAGCTGCAGGGCACTCGGGGACAAAAGTACACTGCCACTGTCCTCATATGTTGAAACAAAGGCCCCCTGAAGTCCCCAACACCGCATAAAACATGCCTCCCGGAGTCAGAAACACGAGGGCCATATGACAGTGCAACAGGCCCGCTGTGAGGAAAGGTTTCCTCCACATCGCGCAATTTCATCCCAGTCAGCAGGTGGGCTCCAATCTTCCGATACCTCGGAAACAAACAAAGAGCAGCCGCAGCCGCCCACGCCAGTGATGATGGAGCCACTTGAGAATGCGGGGGCTTCTGGAACGCGTCACAGGCAACACGTTGTATCAATGCAGAAACAAACTCCTTCCAAGGAAAGAGCAGAAGCCACAACGGGGGAACAGGAAGGAGGCAGCTTTATTAAAACACAAGGCAGATGCATTTCGGCGGGATTGCCTTCTTCAGTGCCAGGTGAGCGTTTCAGGAGGCATGTCCCTTGCCCGTTCAAAATTGTCCTGCTCTCTGCTGATTGGTTGCACCCCTACACCTTAGCTCCAAGTGGATAGGTGCACCCTTGTAATGCTGGTCCACCGTGTAGCAGTAGACCACAAGTCCCAGAATGCATCTTTTTCTGGTCCGGGCGAAGCTGGATAGGGTGACAGCACGATGTAGCTGCTGGGCACTCGGGGACGAAAAGACACTGCCACTGTCCTGATATGTTGAAACAAAGGCCCCCTCAAGTCCCCAACACCGCATAAAACATGCCTCCCGGAGTCAGTAACACGAGGGCCATATGACAGTGCAACAGGCCCGCTGTGAGGAAATGTTTCCTCCACATCGCGCAATTTCATCCCAGTCAGCAGGTGGGCTCCAATCTTCCGATACCACGGAAACAAACAAAGAGCAGCCGCAGCCGCCCACGCCAGTGATGATGGAGCCACTTGAGAATGCGGAGGCTTCTGGAACGTGTCACACGCAACGCGTTGTAGCAATGCAGAAACAAACTCCTTCCAAGAAAAGAGCAGGAGCCACAATGGGGCAACAAGAAGGAGGCAGCTTTATTAAAACACAAGGCAGATGCATTTCGGCGGGATTGCCTTCTTCAGTGCCAGGTGAGTGTTTCAGGAGGCGTGCCCCTTCCCCTTTCAAAATTGTCCTGCTCTCTGCTGATTGGTTACACCCCTACACCTTAGCTCCAAGTGGATAGGTGCGCCCTTGTAATGCTGGTCCACCGTGTAGCAGTAGACCACAAGTCCCAGAATGCATCTTTTTCTGGTCCGGGCGAAGCTGGATAGGGCGACAGCACGATGTAGCTGCTGGGTACTCGGGGACGAAAAGACACTGCCACTGTCCTGATATGTTGAAACAAAGGCCCCCTCAAGTCCCCAACACCGCATAAAACATGCCTCCCGGAGTCAGTATTACGAGGGCCATATGACAGTGCAACAGGCCCGCTGTGAGGAAAGGTTTCCTCCACATCACGCAATTTCATCCCAGTCAGCAGGTGGGTAGGCAGACAAAATATCGAAATTAAAATATCGATATACAATAATATCGATGTTTTAATATCGATGGTATAGTATATCGATGTGCCATAATATCGACAGACAGAATATCGAGATTAAGGTATGTATGTTAGTAATATCGAAATTTTGTTGTTTAGTGTTATGTATATCATTTTGTTGTTTATATGTTTGCTAAATATGTTTAGAAATGTATGTTTGAAAATTAGTAATTTTGTTAACATTTTGCGTTTTAGTATTAGAGCGGGTTGTGGGTTTATAGGGGAATAGGGTGGGAAGTAATTTAATAATAATTAATTAATTAATATATGTTTGTAAATATTTGTAATTAATAATTAATTGGTAAATAATTAATATTAATTAGTTAATTAATTAATATATGTTTGTAAATATTTTTAAATAATAATTAATTGGTAATTAATTAATATTAATTAGTTAATTAATTAATATAATTTTGTACATATTTTGAATTATTAATTAATTGGTAATTAATTAATATTAATTAATTAATTAATTAATATAATTTTGTACATATTTTTAATTAATAATTAATTGGTAAATAATTAATATTAATTAGTTAATTACATTAATTAGAGTAATTTTTTAATATATATATATATTTTTTATTGTTAATTAATTATTTGGGAAAAATTAATATTAATTAGTAAATTAAATTAATTATAGCTAATGTGCTAATATATTTACTTTATTGTTATTGTTAATTAATAATTAATTGGTAATTAAATTATGTTAATTAATTTGGGGTAAAGGAGTATTTTTAGGGTTCAGGGTCAGTTTTCAGTTCTTGGGTAAAGGGGTATTTTTTGGGTTCAGGGTCAGTTTTCAGTTTTTGGGTAAAGGGGTATTTTTAGGGTTCAGGGTCAGTTTTCAGTTTTTGGGTAAAGGGGTATTTTTAGGGTTCAGGGTCAGTTTTCAGTTTTTGGGTAAAGGGGTATTTTTAGGGTTCAGGGTCAGTTTTCAGTTTTTGGGTAAAGGGGTATTTTTAGGGTTCAGGGTCAGTTTTCAGTTTTTGGGTAAAAGGGTATTTTTAGGGTTCAGGGTCAGTTTTCAGTTCTTGGGTAAAGGGGTATTTTTAGGGTTCAGGGTCAGTTTTCAGTTTTTGGGTAAAGGGGTATTTTTAGGGTTCAGGGTCAGTTTTGGGTTTTTGGGGTACAGGGGTATTTTTAGGGTTCAGGGTCAGTTTTGGGTTTTTGGGGTAGAGGCGTACAGGGTAAAAATAAAATAAATTTAAATTTATTTTAAATGAATTAAATGAAATTAAAAAAAATAAAATTACATTAAATTATTAAGTTTTTAATTTATTTTAAATGTATATGTATTACTTTTAATTTTTTAATTATGTTTTAATGTTTTTATTTAATATTTGTTAAATTATATGTATTTTAAAATTATTTTTACATTATTATTAATACATTTAAAAAAACGATATTTTTAATTTCGATATTTTTGTACTACGATATTATTTTTTCGATATTTTTCTACTTACCATTATGTAGATATAATTTCGATATTTTTGATTTCGATATTTTTGTGTCGATATTTTTGTATGTAGATATTCTGTCTGTCGATATTATGTCAGACATTCCAGCAGGTGGGCTCCAATCTTCCGATACCTCGGAAACAAACAAAGAGCAGCCGCAGCCGCCCACGCCAGTGATGATGGAGCCACTTGAGAATGCGGGGGCTTCTGGAACGCGTCACAGGCAACGCGTTGTAGCAATGCAGAAACAAACTCTTTCCAAGAAAAGAGCAGAAGCCACAATGGGGGAACAGGAAGGAGGCAGCTTTATTAAAACACAAGGCAGATGCATTTCGGCGGGATTGCCTTCTTCAGTGCCAGGTGAGTGTTTCAGGAGGCGTGTCCCTTCCCCGTTCAAAATAGTCCTGCTCTCTGCTGATTGGTTACACCCCTACACCTTAGCTCCAAGTGGATAGGTGCGCTCTTGTAATGCTGGTCCACCGTGCAGCAGTAGACCACAAGTCCCAGAATGCATCTTTTTCTGGTCCGGGCGAAGCTGGATAGGGTGACAGCACGATGTAGCTGCAGGGCACTCGGGGACCAAAGGACACTGCCACTGTCCTGATATGTTGAAACAAAGGCCCCCTCAAGTACCCAACACCGCTTAAAACATGCCTCCCGGAGTCAGTAACACGAGGGCCATCTGACAGTGCAACAGGCTTGAATTTCGTTGTGTGCACTGCATCACCAAATGCGATGCAGTGCACACAGCGAAATTTGTTTTATTTATTTATATGTTTACTTACCTGTTATAGTCCGTAATCCATACATTACAACCCCCCCACCCTGCCCCTCCCCCTCCCTACGTCACCGCCCTGCAGTTACACCTACTACCGGCCGTTGCTGATTACAAATGCCCCTCAGCATCTACCCCCAGGCCTAGAATCGGCCTCGGGCCCTGTTAGGGACCCCTTACCTGCATGTCTGACACTCTTTTCATGGCGGGGGTACCTGCCATGAAAAGGGCGGTGCAGATCGTAATATGCTCGGTAGTGCCAGCATCAGCACCATCAGCATATTCAGGTCATTTGCAGACCACCACAGCAGTGGGATCCATGATCCCGGTGGATGCAGCGGTCTTGTGGCTGTCCCACCCCCGTCCTGATGTTATGCGGGGTTTCCCGAAGAGTCAGCTCATCAAAATGTAAACTCTGATATTTTGATGACATATATTCATCAAACTGCACCAAAGTTATTAGCAAATCAAAAAGTCAACATCATAGGACAGGCTTAATCTAACTACAGGTTATTATTTCCGGCTTTTGTGGGTGGCTTTTTGTCGGTTTGTATGTGTGCGTGTATGTGTGCGTGTATGTGCGCGTCTATGTGCCTGCATGCATATGCGCGAATAGGTATGTTAATCCTGCAGCATTCCTATTTTGTGTGTATCACCGGATTAGATCAGATAAAATCCCCAATTCGTCATGCAAAACGGCGGTCTGCGCCTGCAAGCATGTGCCGCTGAGGATTATGGGCCATAACGAACGGCAGCCTGGGGGTCTCGATGCAGGGGTGTCCTGGGACGGCGTCAATCAAGGCGGGCGCTCGCGCACGCCACGCAGTATCATAAGAGATTAGCCGACCGCCATCTGCTGCCCCGTGTTCCGCAATCAGTCAGTCAAGGTAGGGCCCAGAGACCGCGCAGATGGGACAGAGAGCATCTGTCCCTTCTCTTTATAGATTTAGCAATTACAGGAGCAAATATATATCAGAAGAGGACTGTTGCAAGGCAGGGGAGGCCCTCCCACAGGACACTCCGCCAATATTGCATTAGGGACCTGCTCCCGCAGCACGCGAAATTGTCAAACCCTGGTCTTGAATTCGATATGAATTTTGACAGCCAAACAGATAAATATTTTTAATGAAGCCCTGTTATGGAATCCCATTGGGAAATGGCGCGGGTGCCAATATATCGCGTAAGACTAGCAATATACAATTGTCCAGTGTTATGAGCAGGGCTCTGTGTTGGCCTCGAGTGATGTCCTACGCCCTCGCCCCAGACAGTGGCACTGGAACTAGACAAGGGCACGCATTATTGGGAGGAGTCAGGAACGGCACACATCACAATGCGAAGTTTATCTAATTACCAATAATGCATCTTTAATTGCTTTTCAATCCTTCTGGTTTACATTGTATGGAGTAGTGTATCGCTGTGTTTTCTGTCAAATATAACTCTGCACTGCTCCATGAATGCAAACAGGAGTGCAGTTAATACAAAAAATCAATTCAAATAAAATTGTATTAGCTTCTATTGTTTGGATATTTTTGGGAGACATGAAAATAATATGTTTAGCCATTTTTGGGGACATTGCCATGCCTGTGTTTGAGTGTGTAAACCATGAAGACAACTTTGTGGCCCAGCGAGTTTATCCAATTTAAGTACTGATGCCTTATTGTATTTAATTTGTTTCGACAGGGTTATGATTAACACGGATTCCTAGCTACAACTGACAACAGAGCAGAGCGCTCTTCATAGAAACGGGACATTTAGTAAACGCGTGAGGGTACAGGGGCCAGCAGGTTCATTTACAGTACGAAAGATATGTCTGTACACTCAGGAAGCCACATCAACTCTCCCAAGCCAGTGCATCCAGTACTAAGAGGGCATGCAGTGGAAGCACGAAGAGATCTTCTCTCTGTAACTGTAAAACATTTATACATTCTTGTTAGGAGAGCTTTAAAGAACTTTCATACTGACCATCCCCACGCATCTCTCTCCTCTCCAGTCATTCCAAGATTAAACAGCACTTCTGTTCTGACTGCATATCCAGGACAGGACTGGAGCTGATGTTGTGGCAGTCACACTAGAAGAACAAGCATTTGCAATGTAATAGGTCTCGCAGCATTAAAGTTTGAGTTATTGGCATTGTGTATGACAATGCGTTGCATACATTTTTTAGCATACTTTGAATTGGTGAGCAGTTTGAGTGTGTGCAAGAGTGCTGTTGCTCACAGCTGTTATTATTCACGCAGCTCTAATGATGCACCTCACGCACGGGGCTGACACAGTTATTATTCACAAGGCTCTGATGATGCACCTCATGCACGGGCTCACAGCTGTTATTATTCACGCAGCTCTAATGATGCACCTCACCACGGGGCTGACGCAGTTATTATGCACCTCAGCACGGGGCTGACGCAGTTATTATTCACAAAGCTCTGATGATGCACCTCAGGCACGGCTCACAGCTGTTATTATTCACACAGCTCTGATGATGCACCTTTGGCACGGACTCACAGCTGTTATTATTCACACAGCTCTAATGATGCACCTTAGGCACGGGCTCACAGCTGTTATTATTCACACAGCTCTGATGGTGCACCTTAGGCACGGGCTCACAGCTGTTATTCACACAGCTCTAATGATGCACCTCACGCACGGGGCTAACGCAGTATTATTCACACAGCTCTGATGATGCACCTCAGCCACAGGCTCACAGCTGTTATTATTCACACAGCTCTGATGATGCACCTCCGGCACGGGCTCACAGCTGTCATTATTCACACAGCTCTGATGATGCACCTCAGGCACGGGGCTGACAGTTATTATTCACAAAGCTCTGATGATGCATCTCAGGCACGGCCTCACAGCTGTTATTATTCACACAGCTCTGATGATGCACCTTCGGCACGGGCTCACAGCTGTCATTATTCACACAGCTCTGATGATGCACCTCAGGCACGGACTGGAGGTTGATGGTATTTGGGAAAGACTCTGTAAAAGTATTTCCACTGGGGGGTGTGTGGCCTAGCCAGCCGACATAGCGGCCGCACTGTAGGCAAGCTCCGCTGAGCCCATCATTGAAATCCTTGATTTATCCTGCCTCGATGTCCTAAACTACTGTGGGAATGCTGCAATGAGGGGCTGAGAGCCGCGAGTACCAAACGGCGGTGACATTATACAGCGCCGGGTGTCATCCAGCCCATTGTGTGGAGGTGCGTGGCCGGCGGGCCTCATGGGTGAATCAGAGGTGGCACGGTGTGAACCGAGCCGGCTGCGACAATGACCGGAGCTGGGCGCTGCCCTGCCGGGCTTGGCGGACTTTTAGCCCTGGCTGCTGGCCCCTATCTGCTGAAATGTGGTGGTGAACGCGATGCTGGAGTGCCGACTTTGGAGGGGGTGGGCATGCCTGGTGAGGTTTCAGAGACCCATTCCCCACCCCCCAAGCAATTCCACTGGACAAGGTCGGCCTTGAGCCCGGGCGGCCCGCTGCCTTTGGGGGTCTCTCGGTAGCCATATCCGGGGAGTGCTAGTGGATCCCAAGTATTACACCCTGCCCCCGCTTCGGTGGGCTGTTCAGGCCACGTGCGGGGGGAGAGAGCAGCAGTGTTGGACTGCGATACATCTTCAGTGCAGCTGTGGGTGCTCGGCCGGCCTCCGCACTAGGGGGGCTTTGGACTCTTGTCCCTTGGAGGTAAGATCGAGCCCGGCGTGTAATTCCTGCTTGATGGGGTGTGGCAGTGAGTGCTATACTGGAGGTCATTATAGAGGGGAGAGGTAGCCTGGTGACCTTGCGGTGCGCCCTCCCCTCGCTCTGGCCTTGGATTGCCTCTCGCATCTCTCTCCCCCACCTGTTTTGGCACATAATCAGCGGTCAGATCGGACCACGGACGCAGTGGGTGGGTGTGAGCTGCTTTGTGTGCTGCGCAGGGGTCTCCCTGGCCTTGTGTCACAGAGCAGAGCTATCCCTGTTGAGTCAGCGGTCCTCTTCCCCTTTCGGGAGCTCCTCTCCCTCCTGCACGGATTCTGGGGTCAGGTCAGGCCGCATTTGAAGTGAGTAGGCAGTCACTCCTACGACATCCTGTGGGGCCCGACTGGGGGGCACAGTTGGCGGACTTGGGACATGTTCCCGTGTGGCGGGGACATACCCCTCTCTTGTAGGAGCAGACTGGTTGGGGTCACATTTATGGTGCTGTGCAAACTTTGTAGTGGACGTCTCTCCCCCGGGACGGGAGCCCCAGCACCGCCATGACACGGGAAGAGCACTCCGCCAAGCAGGGCACCATAGACCGCTTTCCTGGCCCCACAACCTCAGAAGACGTGCGCACGCAAAACGAAACGTATCGTGGGGCGGGACTTCCGTTTTGTGAAGCCCGCGCCCACGGAGTGCCTGGAGGAGCAGTGGTGACGCGGGGCTCCCATGCCCGAGGGAGAGCCCCGCGGTAGGAGGCTGCACAAGTCCGGAGTGCCGGTGAGCGGGGAAGGGGGGGGGATGCCTGTATGTGTGCGTGTGTGTGTGTCTGTGTGTGCGACGGCAGAGGGGTGGGGGGGATGTCTCTCCGTGCGTGTATGTGTGCTTGTGTATGTGTGTGCACATGCGTGCAGGGGGAGGTGTGCCTGTGTATGTTTGCGCTTCCCAGGAGACAGCCACGGCGAGCGCGTTCGCGCGCGCGTGGCCTGCGCCGATCGCCTTTTGCGAGATGCGCGCGGCCAGGTGCTGTCTCCTGGGAAGCACAGTCAGCAACAAAAGATCTCTTGGCGGACACAGCGCTGACGCGCTGTTACGCCACCAGACCTAAAAAACACATAAGGTACTTTTAGGTTTTCTCATAGCAACAGACTAATATATCCTCGAGCTTCTTCCAACCATAGCTGTTCAGTGAGGCAACCTAAGACAGGACAAGAGGACTAATCAGATCTCTCTCACAAAACACCACAATGCGCTCCACATACACCACACTACAGATACAACATCCTTCCAACCAAGCACTCTTCCAAGGTGTATCCTGCTGCACCTCCGACAAGGCAATTCTGCACCTCGCAAGGGCATTGACGCAATATACAAATGCAATAACAGTTACAATTATAAATACAGAAGGGATTAAGAATGCAACATCACAGCTGGGAGAGAAGAGAGGGAAGGGACTACGTTGAAGATGGTAGTAAAATTGTGAAGATTATCAAGATATTGAAGAGAATAATGTGCGATGTTGGTGTTCGCTAGTGTTTGGCCATATTATCATCCATAAGACCTTTAAGGATGTAGCCTTACAGCTAGAGCGGTTGACCTTGAAGCTGGGGAACCGGGTTTGAGACTCGACAACGACGCTTAACATCCTGTGATTCTGGGTAAATCACTTAAACTCCCCGTGCCTAACAAAAATGAATGTGACCATCTGTAACGAAACTGGTGCTCATGTAAAGTGCTCTGATACCCGATGTGTACGGTGTAGTACATGCTATATACAACTTTAAAAAAAGAAGGGAAAAAAAGGTATTGCACACATCTATCAACTGGTATCAAATGTATTTATAGTTCTACAAGATCACTTCCTGCGATGGCATCAGGATTATAGGTCAAGTGATATCCTTTTGGTCATAGAGTGATTAAACTGTTTTAAAATGCATGTTCTCTACGTATGTAGTTTTCGTGGTTTTTAAATAACGTTGAACACTACAATGAAAAGATTGGATATCCTGGGTGAAAGTGATTTTAAAGTGCCTTGTTACTCCACAGATCTTTAGACAATGTTTGTGTACCCTTAGTACCTTGTGTTGGAGGAATTTATTTTATCCAGTTTCAGGGTTGTGCGAAAGGTATTGCCTGCCTGACGTTGGTCAATTACCAAGTGCTATATTTGGGGAATAAATGTTATGGCTCAATGCAATATTATGATGCCTATGTAACATTTGGGCCACTGTGATTTTGAAAGCTATGTCCACAGGAGATACTGGTAAATCCAGTGGATAGAATTAGGAGGGATTGCAAGTAGGACTATGAGGGTCCCCTTAGAAAGGAGTAATTACCAGGGAAATTGGTAATTGCATGTCTTATTCCATACTCTCTGCCTCCACCCCCAGCCGTAATTGTTAATTTCTCTCTGGATTTCACTGGCCCGAAAAAAATTATATTAAGCTAATGGAATTTGCATAGTTTTGTAAAGTTTCTGTTATGATTGTTCTGCGCAATTTCCAAAATTGCACCATTATACCATGTCACACAATTATGTCCCAGTTGGTAGCAAAATTATAGCAAGGGAGAGAAGAAACATGTGGTTTGTGGAAGTTGTGTTTTTTGTTCTGCTTAGGCAAAATAGGTCCGTACAGCAATTTTTGTTGTAAGGAGACATTTTGGGGCATATTTACAAGCCCATTGAGCCAGCGGAGTGTCAATTTTTTTGACGCTCTGGTGGTGCACAGTGCAGGCCCATATCTAAAAGGCCACACAAAGCCACCCTATGTGGCTTTTCATGGACTTTTAGATATGGAGTAAGGCGAGGCAGCGCAAGTCGCTGCCTTGCCTTACGTTGCGTAAAAGAGGCGTTCCATGGGTGTTGCTGTGGGTGTTCCCACTCACACCAATAGAATTTGATGCTGCCCCATATTTACGACATCAGGTAAACCTGTGGCAGCGCCAAAACCTTGCACCAGGGCTGGACTGGAAACAGCAACAAGCCCTGGCAGACTGCTCCTTGACCGGCCCTGGGAGCGAGGGGCGGTGTGCTAGCAAGAAGCACTGCTCCTGCTTTTGTTACAGGGGGCCGATATTGCAGCACTGCTGCAAAACCTGTCCCTAGTAACAAAACTGGCCCCCATGGGCCCAAAACCGGCCCCCAGCCCTCCGTCCCACCAGGTTAATGCCTGGTCCGCGCTACGGCCAGTTCGGCCCTGCCTTGCGAACAGGTTTAACAAGGTGAAATGTTTACATTTCTCCTCGTTTTTTCCTCTTTCCACATGTGGTGCATTCTGCAGCACTCATAGAAAGAGGAAACGCCTCTTGTGATGTTTTTGTGCAGGTGTCCCTTTCTGCACAAACACAATCCTTCCTACAACACATGCACCCTTGCAACATGGTGCAAGGGTGCATGCTTTTGGCGCACTGCTGCAAAATGTATGCTGGTGCTTGCTGTAAGGACAGGAATGCACCGTATCTTGTAAATATGGTTCATCCCTGTCCTTACGAATTGGTGTAGGGCAGTGCGTCAAGAAGCCTTGCAACGATGCCCTAAACACATTTCTCGCAAATATGCCCCTTTGTGTTTACTGTACATTTCCCAAAATGTAACTTAATTATGCAAAAGTAAACAATGCAAATTTCACACATCTTGAATTTTCACCTGGAGATTTGAGGTGAAACTAAACGGATCTACTGATCCCGCAGATATCGAGATTGTGATGGGCTGACAAACCTCCTTTTCAGCTCCATCAGGTTTAAGAAGCTGCAGATAATGTGGTCATTAATTAATATGTAAATTGCTCAGGGCTTGAGCTAGCAGGTGCACTCTATTGATTTAGTAGTCATTTCGATGCAACCATTTAAGAACGTGTAAAAGTTCAAGAAAACCGAATGAATTAATCGGATGCCTCTACAGCCATTATTGAAAGACATAGGAAGACTTTTCTCAGTGCATAGAGAAGTACAATAAATCTAATATGCTGAAGGGTCAAAGGGGCATATTACCAACGTTAAGCGATATTTATCGCTAACGATGCTTAGCAACGAATTTTTTAACGCTAAGCATCGTCAGAAATTATTGCAGATAAACCTTGCTATTATTAAGGTTTATCGTAAATGCGATAAAAAACGGCCGCAATGTATGAATATCGCTGAAAAGTCAGCGATATTCATGCATTACCGAGCTAATGCTCTTAGCCATGTTATCCACCTCCCATTGGATAACATGGCTAAGAACTGCTCAGGGCAGGTGTTAGTTTTTGGAGATATTCGCGCTTAGCGCGAATATCTCCAAAAGTTGGTAATAGGAGATAGCGATGTTAGCGACTGTTTCCAGTCGCTAACATCTTGGCACGCCCACTTTGCATGTCATTAGTGATAAATATCACTGACATGCAAAGTGGGGCCCAAGATGGTCGCTATCTCCTACTAGCTGTCGCTAACTGGTGTTAGCGACAGCTAGGTAATGGGTAGATAATTTTATCTACGCTTTCTTGGCTTTTAAAGCCAAAAAAGCGGAGATAAACCCCCTTGATAATATGCCCCTAAGTTCCAGTCCCATGCATCAACAACATCCAAGAAGAATGGAAGCCTGAAGAGTGTCTAGCAAGAGTTGAAGAAGCTGAAATCAATAGCCTAGAAGTCAACGCAAGAGCCTTGGAATGTTGAAAGCTCTTTATATGCTGTCTGTCTACTACTGGACTCGGGTGAAGAGTCCTCAACAGATAGGGCTAGAGAGCGATTCTAAGGCCAATACAGACAGTATCACATGTAGGCCCAGTACAAAAAGGCCAGAGGGGAAAAGCCAAATATTAGCTCCCATGGGCTTATTTCGACATTTGGAGCAACTTTCTACATTTATGGGATTCACGAAGAATCCTAATGCTTCATAAAAACCTATGATAATCTTCTTTGAGTACTCCAATGCAATGTGCAACAAGTTCTTCATACTAAAACGTCTTAAGTGTGGTGGAAATGTGAATGTGTACATTTTCATTTTACTCAAGAAACTTCATAAACTACACTAAATATGGGAATGTACCCTCAACATTCCCACTATGGAAATGCACCTACTTTTGACTTTGGCACAAGCATTGAAGTTTGTGGGTGTTCACTTACCTTTTCAGGTCTAGAACCTATAAATGCCTGCTATAGAACCCTGCACCAAAAATTTGTAAATGTGGTGTATCACCATAGTTTTTTTGTGCTGGGAGTCTATATCAATGGCAGAATGTGCTCCATACAAATTTGTATAGCATAGCATACTTGCCAAATAATAGCATGTGAATTACATTTTGCAAACATACAATTTCACCTATATTTATTATGGGATTCAGAATTGGGAATGTGTGTTTGCTGATTTCCTGTACCTAATCCCCACTTAGCTGCACAAAAACAGCAATTGTGAATTGTGGGAGACGAAGACTATTTTTATTTCTGGGTACCTTTTAGATTTAGCCTTCAGAGGTGCGCTCTACGCTCATTCCCATATTCCATCATAACCCATTCTCAGAACTGGCAGTTTTTTGTTTGTTTTATATATCGCAAACTCCACCCGAAGGTATTGGAACGCTTTATATAAGCAACAGTTGCACAACAAATGGACACATACATTTTTTTATGCAAGGGGAAATTAAGTGATTTGCCCAGAATCACAGGATGTTGAACGATCCTGCCGAGACTCGAACCCGGTTCCCCAGCTTTGAGGTCGCCTGCTCTATTCGTTAGGCCTCATCCTCCCCCTGGTTACCTTTCTGGACTGACCCATTTACTACCAACATTGTATCGGACAACAGAACCCTTGTCTGAAATGGGCATTTGCTATGTAATACCCCTCCAACTACCCTCACACCCAACACAGCAGACCTTAAATGTTATTTCATTTGTAGCGTTTGCGCACTTTTTGATGACTGGTCAGATCATCGTTTACAGTTTTCTACTATCCCTTTCTCTACCTCCAAGCATCATGTTTCCATTCACTTCAATGGTACTTCTGAATATCGACCCCCAGAGTATCGCAGTACAAGAATATTAAAGACAGAGTCGAGGGACAAAATATTGGAAAGCAAGTGCACGAAGGGAAGAACAGATTTACTATTCCTCCTTCAATATCTATGCAACTTGAAGATATAAGCACCCCTAGGTACATATATGTGGAGATAGATATAGGAAATTCAGATTTACCTGGCGATATGTTTATTTTCGATAATTTGTACTCGATTTTGTGTCAACAACGTTTCCATCTGTTCGTATTCTCAAGATAAAAAGCGCTGCTCTTCAAATAGCAATCTACGTAAGTGAGTGCATTATTTTGTGTTGTTTCCACTCATGGGTGAATCAGCAGGCTCAAGGCGAGGAAAGAGAGAGAAAAATACTCTTCAATAGAAAACGGTGAACAAGCATTTACAATGCAACGGTTTCGCCTTTGGAGAAGTTAGAGCTATTGGCATTGTAAATGACAACATTTTTATTTATGTGTTGGTTTTGAAAACAGATAAATAAATGGCATTGTCATTTACATTGCCAATAGCTTAATCTCTCGCAAATGTGAGAACTATTGTACCCTACGGACGAGCTCAGCATACAGCAATTACTACCACACACACACACACACCCAGAGCCAGCCACACACACCCAGAGCCAGCCACACACACCCAGAGCCCCCCACACACACACTCTGGAGCAGTCACATACACACACTGGAGCAGTCACATACACACACTGGAGCAGTCACATACACACACTGGAGCAGTCACACACACACACACACACTCGGGATCAGTCACATACACACACACTGGAGCAGTCACACACGCACACATTCTGGAGCAGTCACATACACACACACACATACACACACTGTAGCAGTCACACACACACACACACTGGAGCAGTCACACACACACACACTCTGGAGCAGTCACACACAAACACACTCTGGAGCAGTCACACACACACACACACTCTGGAGCAGTCACATACACACACACACACACACACTGGAGCAGACAGAAACAGGGGGCTTGGAGAAGGTTCATGATGGATGGACTGAGGCATCAGGGCATTTGCACAGGGGATCCAATTTACCCTCTACGGAGTCCTCTGCTGCAGAGAGCACTGTACAACAGGAACGGGCTCCTGATTCGAAAATCACATGACTTCTCCTGAATTCTCATGGAAACATGCTCCTCTCGCAGATTTCTGTGCCGATTCCTGGGCATTTTTATGAACTTCCCTGATGAGCCCCTTCCCTGCCTCTGCCCAGAGTACCCCTTCCTTAGCATTCTCACCCCTCATATTTCTAGCCTCCACAAGACCCCTTATTATTTCTCCCTATCCTAGCCCTTTCCTTTATTACCCCCCCCTGCCCCCCCCACACCGCCCGCCTCGCGCTATTTTTATGCCCCCCCTCCCCCACACCCCCCTTGTTTATTTCTCCCCTGGACAATGATGGCGTTTTATGAAGTTCTAACCGGTTTTTGTCAGGGAGATTCTTCTCGCTGCTCTGCAGCTCAGCGTGACGGATTAAACATCGACTAGTTAAATAAAAATTAATATCAACTGCCTCCTAACTTCTAAAGTCATGTTGTTTATAACTAATGAACTGATTAGAGGATAAACACATCAGCGAGACATTTCTGCATGCCTGCCTCTGCTGGGGAGAGGCAGACACCAGCAGAGTCCCTGCTCTCACCTAGGCTGCCAGAGAGCTGCTACTCCAGTCTCTCTCTTCTCATTAGAGCTCTTAAAACGAGCATTTTATGTTATCCAGTTTTTTTTACTCGATGACGTATTGGTTTTATAAAAGTAAAACTGCTGAAAATATTCTTAATTTTCATATTTGTATTGCTAATTTCAGTATAACGCTTTCTTTTTTAGATTGGAGGATTTTATAGCAGCAGAAATACTTAAATTATTTCAAACAAATGTTTTCATCGGCTCCTTTGCATACTTTACGTTCTCTTTTCTCTATATTTTGACATATAAAAGCTGTGCCGCTTTATACTTTTTAAGATCAATTCAAACGCGGAGAATTCTTTTCTTTTGGGCCTTGCTTTAGATTCTGGGGGAAGCTGGGGAAGGAATTAGACAGCGCGAAATATAAAGCCATGCGATTATGCTCAAGAACCCCGCCGCAAACAAAATAAACATGACAGTAGGCGCCGCTGAGACAGGGCTGTGACGTTGTCCCACGTCAGGCGTGAGTAGAGCATTCAATCCTGCTGTTTTCTTTGTGTGGTGGGATCAAAAATTAGCTAGCATTCGCGCCAAGAATTTTCAATTCTATTAAGGACACGGAGGCGAGGATTATGCTTCTCTTTCTTATATTTGCTACTCACAGCAGCCAATGAAAAACGTTTTGTATGCAAATAAAACTACATTTCCCATGATGCTTGTACATACATCACATCCTGTATAGCCCCATAAGAGCTGCTGTATCCTGTGTCTCCTCCTCTTTCTTTGCTCGAACATATACAATCCACACATTAATAAATCCAGTCCTTTTCACAGAATATGAGTCTCAATAAACATCCTTCAACATGGAGAACCAGCATTAATAATCCGGTCCTTTTCACGGAACTGAGTCTCAATAAACATTCTTCAACATGGAGAACCATCGTCAACTGGAAAGATCACGTCTTCTAGGCCAGAAGAACACCTGCTCCTTCTTCCTTACTCGAAGCTGAAAGTAATGAGACAGGAACAACCCGTAACTACTGCTGATACAGAATATCAAGTACATGCGGGTGGGCAATTATTATCAATACTGTAATAAACCGGGAGGGATAATCCTCGCCTCCGTGTCCTTAATAGAATTGAAAATTCTTGGCGCGAATGCTAGCTAATTTTTGATTCTATTACAGGACCGGAGGCTTCGGATTATGCTAGTTTAACGCTTATCAACATAACTACAGTCTTAAATCTCCCACCGGTACATAAAATACTGGTTAAATAGAGTCCGAGAAACTCCATCAGAATAATTAAAACATGCACAACAATGGAATTACCTAAACAAGAATGAAAAGCAGTGCACCTGAGCGGACTGTGCCTCACAATTGGTTCTAACACCCATTCCGGCAAAAGGCCCTCAATCATCGGCTGTAATAGCCTCGTACTCACATATAGAATGTCGATAATCATCAACAATCATATGAACATCTACTCGAAAACCTCAGATAGTAAATCCGAGAATCATCGTTGTAAACCATGAGGCATGCGAAGAAACACCCATAAAGTGCATTATCTCGAAATCGTGTGACCAGGTCCTGGCCACATGCAGTTCAGACCTCGCTGACAGAGCAACTTCCTATAGTATATACTGTACCTGTAAAACGCGGGCTTGCCTCGCCCTAGGAACACCTGAAGGTGGAATGCTTCATAACACTGCCTGACAATATGTAATGTCCAGTCGACATACTATTATAAGTATAGTAATAAAAGGAAATCACGAGACTTAGTCCGGTTTGGAATATGTACGCCACCAAAGAATTCGCAAGAAAAACCCAACGCAAGTTCAGCAACTTGCCCTGAACCGAGAATGAGCCGCAGAAAAACCGGCCAAAATGGGCGCTATAAGGTGAACGTTACCGAAGTCCCCGTACAATATTTGGTAAATAGCTTACAAGTAGAGAAATCAGTCCTCACAAAACCGCCAAAGGCGCACATAGCTACAAAGCGACCCTCTGTCGCCGAAACGTATGTTGGGAATGGAAGGACCCAGAAATATGAAATGAACGCCCTCAGCACGTTCGAAATACAAGGAAGGTAATGCAGATACCAGAAACTAGGGGGCAGATTTATGAGGCACTTGCGCCACGTTTACGACGCTGTTGCGTCACGCAAGGCGGCGTAAACGTGGCGCATCCCTATGAACGATTTACAATGTGACGCATATAGGCAGATGCGTCACGTTGTAAAGCCCTGCGCCGCTTGTGGGCGTTCCGGCGCAGGGTGGGCGTTCCGGGGCAGGTGCGCCTCGCAAAAGTGGCTGAGTGAAATCTATAAGATTTCACTCAGTCACTTTCAGGCCAATGCTGCGTCAAAAGCCTGCGCCTGCTTGAAGCAGGCGTAGGTCTTGACGCAGCATTGTTAAGATGGGGCACCCCCGAGCCTTGCTGGAGCTGCGTCGCGCTTGCGACGCAACTCCAGCAATGCGCCACCTTTACGGCACAGATGCGTCACGCATCTGTGCCGTTTTTGCCCCATGGTGCGCCGCATTATAAATGCGGCGCACCATGGGTGGCGGAGCTGTGGCGCACTGTGGTGCACATTAACTGGCGCATCCCTGGGGATGCGCCAGTTAACATAAATCTGCCCCTAGATCGTAAATAAAGCAAAGTCTGAATACCTATCACCTAGGAAAACTGTATTTACCACATCGCCACGTGTCAAACCCAGACTCGTGCTTACTAAACGGCAACGATGAAACTGTGGGCCGTAGCCCCTGGTGAACCATAAAGGCATCTGCCCTGATCTACATGAGTGCTAGTTCATGAGAAAAAAGGGAAAATTGCAAGATAAGGCAGGAACCGAGCTGGCCTCCGCGGACCCAAGGGACATTGGAATTTCAAATGAAGTCCACCCTGCCCGAAGGAACGGCCTAGTCGCCGGAAATACAAGGAACCGGATGGAACCATCCGTCACTGTCATGTAGGTTAAGAGGTATACCGGTTCAACAACCTAAATATGAAGGTTTCGGCAGAATGGCCTGAGTCCTGGAACAAGTCCACTAAAAAATGACCTATATGCCCATATCTGCTGATCGTTCTCGCAGTCGAGATATTGCGCATGTTGATCAGTAAGCCTCCAGAGGCGTGCACGACAAAAGCTTGAATAACTGGAGTATCGGAAAACTGTTTGAATGACGGTGCCCCACACACCGCAACAGTGGCACTCACATGAAGGGAAACGCATGCACTGAAGCATCGGAAGCCAATCTCGCACTGTAGATTGGGACGTACAACCACTGAGTCGCGTAAGCTTGAGATAAACCTAAAACTAAGAGCCACAAATGTATGAAGGTTACAACCGGGCTATTCCAGCACATCAAACCGATGCCTGGAAATGTGAGGCCAAGGCCTGGTAAGATAGACCTATCCATACATATATGTATCCAGGTAACTTGAAAGGTAAAATAACTCGGTACTCGGAGGGTACTAGAGAGCTAATATCTTGGTATGACCTACACCTCGCGTCAACCATTGGAACCGCTACCGGAACAACTGCCATCGTGGGGAAGGAGGAGATCACCAGACACTCTCCTGAACGCTATATGCCAGAAGCTGAGGAAAAACGATGGAAAAGGAACCGACCAACTAGTATGAATGTGTCCACAAGCAAAAACAGCAACCCTTTACACACTCGACGATAATCAATCTGTCCCATAGGGGCCTGTCGCGATAGGGCCTACCTGGATCTGATGTCCTGGGGCCCAACTGTATGAAAAAGGCTTTGTGCCTCTCGGACGATCTGGCGCAAACTGCGTCATACCGCCGATCGTGGCTGACTACGACATTGATTTGCAGCCTGTCAAATCTGGGAATCCCTTTCCGAGACGACTGGAAAAAAGAAGATTGGCGACACCGTCGGGCAAATCCTCAACTATACCCAAAAGGGGGTCGCAACTCCCTAGGCTAAATCCGTCACACGCGTCGGCTGCCGTACGTGTTGGCGAAAAGGAAACACGAAATAAAAATAAGAGATAAAAATAAATAAAATAAAAAATAAAAATCATGCTCAAGGATGTGTGGTAGCAGAAGGGAAAAAGGGGACGTCAATCAAGCCCTGTCCCCCTGAGTTAGGTAACGTCATACTCGAGGCCCTGTTGACCACACAAGAACGGGAAGAACCTGGGTGTCAACATAATTAGTTCAGGAGGCTCTTGCGCTCCTATCAGTAGTTGTCATCCTCCAATACATATATATCACCATCACCCTCAAGGGATATCCATATTCAACATGTATAGTAGTGCAAAGCACAACGCAATGGAGGAGTAGAGGGGGAGCCAACCCTGTGCACACAGAAACAGAGAAAAGAATAATGTATCGGCTCCTCAGCAAAGCTGTAGTCATTATACCAGCCCAAAGGGCGTCGGAGTCAATGTAAAATACAAAGAGCGTGTGCGCACTCCGAGGGCCAGCCTATTGTTAAACCTGGAGGCTACCAGGAAATCTGCTCAGGTAAAGCAGGAGGCACTGAGACCTCGAAACAAAACAAACAGGGGCCGCATGCGACATGCGTAAGCCAAATTGCCCAAAATTAAGCCCAAAATTGTGCCCAAGTGGGTTACGCATACCGGAGCGTTATGACTCCATAACCGCACTCGGCTACTAGGGAAAGCCTTTGGCGGAGAAAGCGCGAGATCGCGCCATCATTCGAACAACCCTGTGAAAGTGATAGGAAAATCTCTTGCAATGTGGAAACAGCATCGATGGAACGTAACTAGGATCAAAAAGTCTAGACAAAAAACATAATACCCATTTCATCATGGCGCAGTGCTAGCGCCGCATTTCAGCTCCCGAGGGAGCATTGATGTAAATTGCGGCCGAGTCCAGGCCACCCATGAGGCTTAATGTCGCTGGCAAGAGCAAAGCGACCTCACTACTCCAGCAGGAGCGATCTGAAAATGGTATTGGTGGGTGAAACAAAAAACGCTACCAAAATCAATAATGAAACATGTACCAGGAAAATATTGAACGTGAATTACAATAAACACGAAACTAGAAATTATAAAGTTTAATTTCCTTTTGATAATTAGAAAACATGACTCGGGGCACCTGGGATCGAACCCTGCACCATGGTGATAAGAGGCAACAGCCTTGCCCCGAAGCCACGTGTAAACCAATCATGGCGAAGATAATGAGGCCTGAAGACCCCTGCAGGGAAGCACGGCCCTGGAAAAACCAGCGAAAGTACAGGGCGCCAGATAAGGCCACCAGCGTAGCGGCTACACCATTGAAATCACAGACCCAGGAGACGAGGCGGCGCGCGCCTGCCATTTATGAAGGGGAGCCAGAAGCTGTAACGTTCTGCGGCCAACAGGGACAGAAGCCGCGCCCGAACGGGCCAACAGAGGCAAGCACAGACTCTCTGTGGGAGGCTCAACACTCATACGCTGCCCCCTCGATAAACACTGCCATGCCCGCAGGCCACCGGGGGACGGAAAACGCGGCCGGAGAGGCCGAACAGTCAAGTAAGGAAAAGCTTCCCCGGAGCACGCCGCTCCCAGCGGGAGCCGCTCCACCTGAAGCATAAAAACAATCAATGGCGCTCACGAGCGCTGGTTCAAGAAGTATGGCAATTCCGTTTTAAGTCGGCAAAAAACATGCGTTGAGTATCAAAAACACCTTAGTGTCACCAGCACTAAATACAGCGCGATAAAAGCGCAGAGCATTTTCACATAGCGCGATATAAGCGCAAGCATGCAAATTAGCGCGATATGCGCGCAAACATACAGGTAATACATCAAAGGCAATCCAACAGTCAACTAAGACATTAATCATGACACAATGTTCTGAGCACTTAACTGTCTGCGTGAGCAGCAAAGAAAGAGGAGGAGACACAGGATACAGCAGCTCTTATGGGGCTATACAGGATGTGATGTATGTACAAGCATCATGGGAAATGTAGTTTTATTTGCATACAAAACGTTTTTCATTGGCTGCTGTGAGTAGCAAATATAAGAAAGAGAAGCATAATCCGAAGCCTCCGGTCCTGTAATAGAATTTGCAATCTAAGAGTTTGAAATAGGAAAAGTAAAATTGAGAATTTACCTCAAAGAATAAAACCACGACGGCGTGCACTGTTCACACCTGACATGGGACCTGATATGGGACAGTATGACAGCTCTGATATAAGGACTGGGCGGGAGGCAAGGCCGTCTTAGACCTGTCAAACCACACAGCTAAACAACTTTCCTGTCCACTGATCTGCAGGATGATGTCACTCAGACGCAGATTTTTTTAAAAATAATATTATTAAATAAAATATTTTGCTCCGAGCTCGACTCACATTAAATCGTTTTTTTTGTTTGTTTGTTTTGCTTGTTTTTCACTATACACGGTTCTATTTGTCACCTAGCATAACGCCACTATATGTCTCCGTTCTGTGAATAAAGTGTCACCAACTCTGGTAGTGCATGGAGCTCAGCTAAATAATGTATGATTGATGTTTTTGTTGTCTTGTTTTATATGATCTCAATAACAAAGTGAGGAGAAAATCGACCGCACCAGATTGCAACACTCTCTGAAGTGCACAAGGTGGTTTTCGGTTTTTAATTTTTTTTTATTTTACTTGAGATTAAAACACGCCCACTAAGCCAGGTCCGTTTACCTGTGAGTAGCACTTGGGCAGCAGCAGCAGCGACCCCTGGCGGTCCGAGCGCGAAATGCGACCAAAGCTACCCGAAGCAACGTAGTGATTGCAGAAATTGAACTTTAGTGAGCAGTCGGTGTGACGGGGCTGCGGGGGCGGGCTTTGTTTAATACTGGGCTTAATGAGCGGGCCGGGGCAGACTTCAAAGGGGGGAGTAACTCTGAGGCGGGGTGGGACTGAAAGACCGGCGGCCTCCTTTTACACGTGAGAAATGCTAGAAGGCTTTTCCTCGCGTACCCTGAGCACCGGGGGTGGTGGGTTATGTGGCATGTTAATTATGCTACGTGATAGGTAGGTGTGAAGCAATATGTACTCTGCGAAGAGTGCTTGAAAGTGGAACGCCTTCAATGTGTTACTGGAATAGAAATGTTCTGAAGTTGTGCAAAGCGAGCTCACATATTGCTATCCTGACTGAAACTGCTCATTTTATCGGTAGTAGTATTCACTGTAGTAGTTAACGTTGTAATGATAGTTTCCTAATCGAGGCGTGCTAATATATGCAGTTTAACCCAAGAGATAGATATTGCATGTTTTGTTGTCAAGATAGAACTGCTAAAAGCAGTGATGGCTGCATATGTAAGCTTGTACGTGCCTATATGTTTGTGTTTATTTACTCAGTAATCTATCTATCTACCTACCTACCTACCTACCTATCTATCTATCACTCTGTCTGTTTGTCTGTCTGTCTGTCTTTGTCTGTCCCTCTATCTAGCTGGAAGAAGCTCGGCTCCGGCTCGTCGGGAAGGTTTCCTCCGTTGGCGGTGGGGGCGGGAACGGGGAAACCTGCTCCTCTCGCAGATTTCTGTGCCGATTCCTGGGCATTTTTATGAACTTCAAAAAGTAATAAATCAAAGTTCCAGCTTCGATTAAATCTAGCAATGTTAGAAAATTCTGTGTGAATTGACCCCTAAAAGGCATCCTCTTCTGAAAAGACACTGAACAAATATGTTACCCGACACAATTGTTCATATCAGCAATCCTGATATATCTTTGTAACTTCTGTTCACCATGTGAAGAAGGGACGGGACCTCAGAGGAAATGGCCTTTGACCAAAGAGGCCCCCTACAAATGTATACCCCCCTGCCCCAAGAAAAACAAACGCGTGCTGAGCCTGCCATCGATGCCCCTGGGTTTTTTCAAAACCTGGAATGGCGATCAGCCGTTCAAAGCTCACCTGGGGAACAACGGAGGCCCAGCACAGAGTGGGAACGGACAGCGGGAGGTGTTGTCGGGAAGGCTTCCTCCGTTGGCAGGTGGGGGGGGCGGGAAAGCTTCCTCCGTTGGCGGGGGGGTGCGGGAACGGACAGCGGGAGGGGGGTCGGGAAGGCTTCCTCCGTTGGCGGTGGGGGCGGGGGGCGGGAACGGAACAGAAAAAAAGACATTGAGAGAGAAAACGTCAAAATACGTAAACTTACAAAGTGAAAACACATTTATAAACAAAATGCTCCTTACCTGATCGCCTCGTGGGAACTCGAATCTTGCAGCCAACTCCAACAACAAACACTTGTAAAAAGACGGAAACAGGCAGACTAAAAAAAAAAATAACACACACCCACCGCCGCGATGACGATCAGAAGTGGGTGGAGAGGGAAAAAATCGCGGGAACGCCCCCAAATCTGGTCCGGCCTTGACGGACAGATCCGGCTCCCAATGGCTAGCCTCCATTTATGGAGCTAGCCAATGGGAGCCGGGGGACGTCCTGAAGTCAATATATGTAAACAAAAGATTTCACCTGCGCGAACTGCTTGCGCAGATCGCCAGGTCGAAACCTAAAAAGGGCACAACTCCACATTATAAGGTTTTTGCAGGTCCCAACTTTTACTCGAAAATCAATAATTTCATGAGAAGTAAAAAAAAAACTTTGCAGCCTCGCAGATCTATACAAATTAGGATCTACTACTCCTTATCTCACGTCCAGTGACGCCGGTAGCCATTTTGTTATATATTGGTGGTAGGCATTTTAGTATTGCCATCGAATTGAAAATGCATTCTACCCATGAATACAGTGACTACACTTGATAATAACTGTCCCTTCATGCTCCACTGCTAGTATAGGTACTCTCTTGGGTCCTTGCTAAATACCCACAGCGTCTAACCATCATTCCATTCCATTACACTTCCTGTACAAAGCCGGTCAGCCAAGTACCACGGTGCCCCAGTTCTGACAGAAATGAGTCTGATGGTTCACCTGGACATTAGTTACCTCATGGGCCACCTCCCAACCTGCACCTTCAGGACCCGGGCACCTCTCAACTTCATCCTTAGAGAAGCCCAGGAGCTAAAAGTGGCATTTTCAGAGTCACTGAAAAACAGACAAATCGAGGCCGTTCACCTCTTTGTGATTTCAGAAATGAACCTCATATATGCTTCCCCCTGACTATCTCCAGTACCAAACTCTTTATCACTTCAGCACCAGCCCCAAAATGCCAAAAAAGGACATAAAGGGAGGCTTCAGCTCTGGCTCTGGACTAAAGAAACAAATACAGAGGTCTTGCTGATAAACAGTTAAAACTTGATAAATGCATTCTCAATAAACAAATTAACTGTTAATCAAAACTGTGCTGAGACTAAGTACCACATAGGACATAAGGTCCCAGTGCACTACCTTCGCTCCGGTTAAAAGTTACTTGTATAGCGCACAGCTACCCGCAGTGGGTTTGCCGGCGCTTGTATGAATACCGCAAGGGAACCCTTTCTGGCTTTTCCTGTGAAGTGTCCACTCCTGGGCACCCCATGGTGCAGACCAGGCATCCCTCGCGTTGTGGGGGCCGTTGTGGAGACTAAGCAAGCTATTGCCCAGAGTTGCAGCGTGGGACCCATGATCAGAACAGGCACTGAGGCGAGAATATCTGGTCAGGGGAATTAATAAGCCCAAGACCCGCCGAGGTGGGAATCGAATCCTGGTCCCTGGCCAGAGCTCTGCATCGAGGTCTGCCTGCTCTAACCATTGAGTCACACTTCTCCACATTCATTCCTGCACAAAGCTCTTGATTGTTACCTCATGAGTATTAAACTTCCTTTACCTGCCCCAGATCTAAGCCGAATTCATCCAAGCACTTTAACCCAATGGCACTTAGTCAGGACTAACCAAAGCTGTTGCCAGCTTAGCAGACTACTCCTATTGTTTGTTTTTATCATTCAGTCACCAGTGACTGGGTTTTCTCCCACGAACCGCAGCACTAAATTGATTGTATTCCTTCTTAAGATTCAGATGCTACAATGCCATTAATATGGTCACCCTTGTGACCCAGTCCGTGATCAGAATCCAGTTGTTGTTTCTGTCAAAGAGTTATAGGGTTGAGAGAGTTTAAATAAAGGATTGCAGAGATTTGCTGCGAAACCCAAGCACAGACAGCTTGAATACTCAGATTGGGCGTGCTCACCGGAGGTCTAATTCATAGGAAAATTGCTACATAAAACCGCAAAAAGCAGCCACTCCTGTTTCTGTAATAGTGACAACCTAATGTGCAGGGCAGGGTGCTTGTTGCACCAAATGATTTATGGCCAGGCTATACTTTCTTAGATCCCAGCAGGGGCGGCTTCTCTGCAATGGCGGAGGAGCACCGCCCTACTAACTCAAAGCCAGCAAGTGAAAAATAAAAATATATTTTATTATTGTGTTATATTCTACTTGCCAGCTCTGTGCAGGCATATGCAGGGAGGGGCCGATGCATGGGAGGGGGGAGGAGGAGTGCTATGTGTACTTCTAAGTGCACATGTGTGTCTCGGCAGGGACGCTCAACATCTTGTGATTCTGGGAAAATCACTAATCTCCCCGTGCCCAACAAAAATGAATGTGACCTTGTGTAACGCAACTGGTGATACCTTTGGGTCAAGTTTGCGCTATATAAAACTCCGGGGAAAAAATAAAGTGTGTTTGGCCAGCTGCCTCAGGACGGCCAAACAACGTAAACACTTAAGTTTCTCCAGCCCGAATGTATTAAGCAACCGAGCTGGAGAAACCCCACAGACTACCTGACTTGAGCGGAGTGTCTTCTCAGCCCGCTCAGGGCAACCTTCGCGCTGCTCTCATAGAAGAGCAGCACAGGCATTGCACGGGGAGTCTGTGATACTGCCGCAGGACCTGCTGGGACAAGAAGTTCACAGAGGCGCGATGCAATGCAGTAGGCGGCTGGCAGGTTACGATAAGTGTTTTTAAAATTTTTAAATTATTACCACCTCTGCGCGCGTTACCCCTCTTGCGTCCTCCCACACCCCACCCCCTCTGCCACCCTTCTCAGCACCTGTTAATTGTGTCGCCCATCACTGGATCCCAGACTACGTGTGATCTCCAGCAGAGTAACTCCTGCTGGTGCTGGTCTCAGCTGGGAACAGAACCTGCCCTTTGCAAGAGCTACTGCTGTAAGTAACAATATTAATATTCCTTAAATGAAGGCTTTCTTAGTTCTTTTGTCAAGTATACCATGTAGAGAGCGCCCAGATTTGGACAAAAGATTGACCAAATGGTTAGTTGGATTACATTTCTCAGGCTCGCATAGAAAACTGGCATTGGAGGCTTTGTCTTGGGTGGACTTAAGTGGAGATCAGGGGACCATGTGGTTACTGAATGCCTTAAAAAATAATGCAGTTCCGTATTATCCTGCTGGTGAGGTTGGTGCTTGTACGTCCCTTATTTCAACCCGAAATAGCAGATCATGCCACCCCCTTTTGTCTGGGAAATTTTGCAGAATCGGAATGCCTTCTCTGGAGGTTGCTCCAAGCAGCCTTTTCACCTTACAGTATGTAAAATGATTTCCATCCAGATTATACATATATGACCTGGTCAGAGCCGGTCGCTCCACCCGCCTCGTGCCTGACCCCCGATTGCTGCCGCCACCGCTGCCCGCTGTGCCTCTGGTGTGCCCCTGAGCTGCTGTGCCCCTGAGCTCGCCAAGGATCTGGTCTTGTGCAGTATTTTGTTTTCATTTTTGCCCTGTATTTAAATTGTTGTGCCTGTTTCGTTTTTGCTCTGCATTCAAATTGTTGTGCCCCCTGATTGCTGCCGCCACCGCTGCCCGCTGTGCCTCTCTGGTTTCGGTTTTGTTTCTGGATTCCATTTGTTGTGCCCTGTGCCCCTCCACCCCGCTTCCTGCCGCTGCTCAGCCCAACCCCCGTTCCCTCCTGCATCACCGCTCCTCCCCTCCCCACTCACCACCCCACTCCCGCCTCCCAGCTGCTCCTCCCTCGCTCTGCCCCCCCCACTCTCCACTTATGGCAGAGTGGCAAACGCGCAACGTTCATGTGCAGCAGGCGCGCCCTATGCGCGCCGAAGGCGCGCCAAGGGTAAGCCCGTCTACGCCCGTCCGCGCCTGTACCGCGCCCAGCGCCAGAACCCCTGGATTCCGCAAAGGCCATCCCTCCCGCCAAACTTACGATGCCGCAACCCTCACTGTACTTAACACCGGCCGCCTCCACGACTGCCACCAAGCCGCCCCAGGACGTACCCATGGACCCTCCACCTGCCAATCCTGCAAGTTCTGCTGCATCAGGACCCACACTACAACCACTAACGCCAAACAGAGCTCCAATAACAACTACCTGAAGTGCATCCTGATCAACACCCGCTCAGTCCACAGATACGCCATTGAACTATGGAACCTACTCGACACCACTTCGCCGGACGTCGCCTTTCTCATGGAAACCTGGATGAACGCCTCATCAGCACCCGACATCGCCATAGCCATCCCGGACGGATACAAGATCATCCGAAGAGACCGCATCAACCAAACAGGAGGAGGCATCGCCATCGTCCACAAGAGCACCATCCGCATCTCAACCAACTCCGACGACACCCTCTTAGCCACCGAACACCTCCACTTCCAAGACCACACTCAGAGGCACCCTCATTTACAGACCCCCAGGACCCCGCACACAATTCAGCGAAGACATTGCTGACTTTGTCAGCCCACACGCCCTCCCCTCCAATGACTACATCCTCCTAGGGGACCTCAACTTCCACCTGGAGAATAACAACGACAACAACACCACCACCCTGCTGGATAACCTCGCCAATCTCGGACTCAAACAACTGGTGAACACCCCCACCCACTACGCCGGACACACGCTCGACCCAATCTTCTCATCCAGCAAGCACATCTCCTTCAATCACGTCACGGAACTACACTGGACAGACCACAGCTGCGTCCACTTCAGCTTCAGAAAGACCACGACCCACCTCCACCCGCAACAAGTTCCCCGCGGAAGCTGGAACAAAATTACCACCGACCAGCTCACCACATCTCTGAACCAAAACCCTCCCGCCATAGCAACGGACCCAAATCAAGCAGCCATCAATCTCGCACAGTGGATCACCCACTGTGCTAACAAACTAGCACCCTTGAAAAACCATCCCCACAAGCCAGGAAGCAAAAAAGCCTCCTGGTTCAACGATGACCTCAAGAACTCCAAAAAGAACTGCCGCACCCTCGAGAAAGCCTGGCGAAGAAACCCAACCACAGACAACATGACCGCCCTCAAGAACGCCACCCGCAAACACCACCAGCTGATCCGCACCACCAAGAAATCAGCATTCAAGGATAGACTGGACGGCAACGCCCACAACAGCAAGGAACTCTTCAGCATTGTCAAGGAGCTCACCAATCCCAGCGCCGGCAACAACGACATCACTCCCTCTCAAGACCTCTGCGACTCTCTAGCCTCGTTCTTCCACAGCAAGATCGCAGACATACATAACAGCTTCGGCGACCAGCCCACTCCCCTCACCACTGAACCAAAGCCCCCCACCACGTCCCTCCGCGCCTGGACCCCAATCAACACCGATGACACCATTCGCTTGATGAACTCCATCCACTCTGGATCGCCAACCGACCCATGCCCCCATCACATCTTCAACAAGGCTGACTCCGTCATCGCACCCCAACTCCGGGACATCATCAACTGCTCCTTCAACACCGCTATCTTCCCAGAAAGCTGGAAACATGCCGAGCTCAGCGCCCTCCTGAAGAAACCTACAGCAGACCCCACCGAACTTAAGAACTACCGCCCCATCTCGCTCCTCCCGTTCCCCGCCAAAGTCATAGAGAAGACCGTCAACAGTCAGCTCGCCGCCTTCCTTGAGTCTAACAGTTCCCTCGACCCCTCACAGTCCGGCTTCCGAGCCAACCACAGCACTGAGACCGCCCTCATCGCAGCCACAGACGACATCCGGAAACTGCTCGACAACGGGGAAACTGCGGCCCTCATCCTCCTGGACCTCTCCGCAGCGTTCGACACGGTCTGCCACCGCACACTTGTACAACGCCTCAGGAACGTCGGGATACAAGATAAGGCATTGGATTGGATCATCTCGTTCCTAGCCGGAGGAACCCAGAGAGTCCGCTTCCCCCCTTTCAAATCAGAGGCCACCGAAGTCATATGCGGCGTTCCACAAGGATCATCGCTCAGCCCCACCCTCTTCAACGTCTACATGAGTCCCCTCGCATCCATCGCACGCCAACACAACCTCAACATCATCTCCTACGCAGACGACACCCAGCTGATCCTCTCCCTCACCAAAGACCCAACCACCGCCAAAACCAACCTACAGGAAGGGATGAAAGACGTAGCCGAATGGATGAAGAACAGCCGCCTAAAACTGAATTCCGACAAGACGGAAGTCCTCATCCTAGGATCATCCCCCTCTGCCTGGGACGACTCATGGTGGCCCCCGGCCCTAGGCAGCGCACCCAAACCAACAGACTATGCTCGCAACCTGGGATTCATCCTAGACTCCTCCCTCTCGATGACCAGACAAGTCAACGCAGTCACATCATCATGTTTTAACATCCTACGCATGCTCCGAAAGATCTTCCGATGGATCCCCACCGAAACAAGGAAGACGGTCACCCAAGCACTTGTAACCAGCCAACTAGACTACGGAAACACCCTCTATGCCGGAACCACAGCCAAATTGCAGAAAAGACTTCAACGCATTCAAAACGCCTCCGCCCGACTCATCCTCGACTTACCTCGCCACAACCACATATCCGGTCACCTGAGAGACCTGCACTGGCTCCCCGTCAACAAGAGAATCACGTTCCGTCTCCTCACCCATGCACACAAAGCCCTCCAGGACCTAGGACCCAGATACCTCAACACTCGCCTGACCTTTTACACCCCCACCCGCCAACTACGATCGTCCAACCAAGCCCTCGCCGCGATTCCACACATCCGAAGAGTCACCATGGGAGGAAGATCCTTCTCCTACTTGGCGGCCAAGACATGGAACTCACTCCCCACCCACCTCCGTCTCACACAGAACCACCTCTCCTTCAGAAAGCTACTCAAAACCTGGCTGTTCGATCAGTAGCGTACCCCTCTCCCTTAAGCGCCTTGAGACCCTCTGGGTGAGTAGCGCGCTATACAAATTCCTGACTTGACTTGACTATATATAGGAGCAGTGCTCCAGGAGGTGCGTTTGCAGAATGGTGGAGAAAGGGGGCATGGCCTCTGACCACCTCTCAGCAATCGAGCTGTGTGGGGCTTACTAGAGGTAACAGTAGGGCTAGTTGGCCACCAGTGACCCTCAAGAGGCAAGGGGACTTCAACCTCCAACCAAGAGCACGCCAGAAGGTGCGTTTGCATAGTGGTGGAGAAAGGGGGCGTGGCCTGCGACCACCTCTCAGCAATCCCACTGTGTGAGGCTTTCTGGAGGTAATAGGGAGGTTAGTTGGCCCCTAACATCTCCCAATCAAGAGCGTGCCAGGAGGTGCGTTTGTAGACTAGTGGGGAAAGGGGGCGTGGCCTGCTATCAGAACGCAGCAATACTGCTGTGTGGGACTTACTAGAGGTAATAGAAGGGGTTGTAGGCCCACAAGGACGTCCTTGGTACCAAACTAACCCTCTTGTTACCTCCAGAAAGTCCTACACAGCGGGATTACTAAGAGGTCTTCGGAGGCCACATCCCCCTTTCTTCACCACTCTGCAAACGCACCTCCTGGTGCACTAGTGGTTGGAGAATAAGTCCGTTTTACCTCTGAGGGACCTTGGGGTTCAAGAAGCCCTCCTGGTACCGCCTGTAAGTCCTATGCAACGGAATTCCTGAGAGCTGGTCGGAGACCCAGCCCCCTTTCTCCACCACTCTGCAAATGCGACTACAACTTAAAAAACTAAGCTGCTCCTCCCTCGCTCTGCCCCCCCCCACTCTCCACTTATGGCAGAGTGGCAAACGCGCAACGTTCATGTGCAGCAGGCGCGCCAAGGGTAAGCCCGTCTACGCCCGTCCGCGCCTGTACCGCGCCCAGCGCCAGAACCCCTGGATTCCGCAAAGGCCATCCCTCCCACCAAACTAACGATGCCGCAACCCTCACTGTACTTAACACCGGCCGCCTCCACGACTGCCACCAAGCCGCCCCAGGACGTACCCATGGACCCTCCACCTGCCAATCCTGCAAGTTCTGCTGCATCAGGACGCACACTACAACCACAAACGCCAAACAGAGCTCCAATAACAACTACCTGAAGTGCATCCTGATCAACACCCGCTCGGTCCACAGATACACCATTGAACTATGGAACCTACTCGACACCACTTCGCCGGACGTCGCCTTTCTCATGGAAACCTGGATGAACGCCTCATCAGCACCCGACATCGCCATAGCCATCCCGGACGGATACAAGATCATCCGAAGAGACCGCATCAACCAAACAGGAGGAGGCATCGCCATCGTCCACAAGAGCACCATCCGCATCTCAACCAACTCCGACGACACCCTCTTAGCCACCGAACACCTCCACTTCCAAGACCACACTCAGAGGCACCCTCATTTACAGACCCCCAGGACCCCGCACACAATTCAGCGAAGACATTGCTGACTTTGTCAGCCCACACGCCCTCCCCTCCAATGACTACATCCTCCTAGGGGACCTCAACTTCCACCTGGAGAATAACAACGACAACAACACCACCACCCTGCTGGATAACCTCGCCAATCTCGGACTCAAACAACTGGTGAACACCCCCACCCACTACGCCGGACACACGCTCGACCCAATCTTCTCATCCAGCAAGCACATCTCCTTCAATCACGTCACGGAACTACACTGGACAGACCACAGCTGCGTCCACTTCAGCTTCAGAAAGACCACGACCCACCTCCACCCACAACAAGTTCCCAGCGGAAGCTGGAACAAAATTACCACCGACCAGCTCACCACATCTCTGAACCAAAACCCTCCCGCCATAGCAACGGACCCAAATCAAGCAGCCATCAATCTCGCACAGTGGATCACCCACTGTGCTAACAAACTAGCACCCTTGAAAAACCATCCCCACAAGCCAGGAAGCAAAAAAGCCTCCTGGTTCAACGATGACCTCAAGAACTCCAAAAAGAACTGCCGCACCCTCGAGAAAGCCTGGCGAAGAAACCCAACCACAGACAACATGACCGCCCTCAAGAACGCCACCCGCAAACACCACCAGCTGATCCGCACCACCAAGAAATCAGCATTCAAGGATAGACTGGACGGCAACGCCCACAACAGCAAGGAACTCTTCAGCATTGTCAAGGAGCTCACCAATCCCAGCGCCGGCAACAACGACATCACTCCCTCTCAAGACCTCTGCGACTCTCTAGCCTCGTTCTTCCACAGCAAGATCGCAGACATACATAACAGCTTCGGCGACCAGCCCACTCCCCTCACCACTGAACCAAAGCCCCCCACCACCACCCTCCGAGCCTGGACCCCAATCAACACCGATGACACCATTCGCTTGATGAACTCCATCCACTCTGGATCGCCAACCGACCCATGCCCCCATCACATCTTCAACAAGGCTGACTCCGTCATCGCACCCCAACTCCGGGACATCATCAACTGCTCCTTCAACACCGCTATCTTCCCAGAAAGCTGGAAACATGCCGAGCTCAGCGCCCTCCTGAAGAAACCTACAGCAGACCCCACCGAACTTAAAAACTACCGCCCCATCTCGCTCCTCCCGTTCCCCGCCAAAGTCATAGAGAAGACCGTCAACAGTCAGCTCGCCGCCTTCCTTGAGTCTAACAGTTCCCTCGACCCCTCACAGTCCGGCTTCCGAGCCAACCACAGCACTGAGACCGCCCTCATCGCAGCCACAGACGACATCCGGAAACTGCTCGACAACGGGGAAACTGCGGCCCTCATCCTCCTGGACCTCTCCGCAGCGTTCGACACGGTCTGCCACCGCACACTTGTACAACGCCTCAGGAACGTCGGGATACAAGATAAGGCATTGGATTGGATCATCTCGTTCCTAGCCGGAGGAACCCAGAGAGTCCGCTTCCCCCCTTTCAAATCAGAGGCCACCGAAGTCATATGCGGCGTTCCACAAGGATCATCGCTCAGCCCCACCCTCTTCAACGTCTACATGAGTCCCCTCGCATCCATCGCACGCCAACACAACCTCAACATCATCTCCTACGCAGACGACACCCAGCTGATCCTCTCCCTCACCAAAGACCCAACCACCGCCAAAACCAACCTACAGGAAGGGATGAAAGACGTAGCCGAATGGATGAAGAACAGCCGCCTAAAACTGAATTCCGACAAGACGGAAGTCCTCATCCTAGTATCATCCCCCTCTGCCTGGGACGACTCATGGTGGCCCCCGGCCCTAGGCAGCGCACCCAAACCAACAGACTATGCTCGCAACCTGGGATTCATCCTAGACTCCTCCCTCTCGATGACCAGACAAGTCAACGCAGTCACATCATCATGTTTTAACATCCTACGCATGCTCCGAAAGATCTTCCGATGGATCCCCACCGAAACAAGGAAGACGGTCACCCAAGCACTTGTAACCAGCCAACTAGACTACGGAAACACCCTCTATGCCGGAACCACAGCCAAATTGCAGAAAAGACTTCAACGCATTCAAAACGCCTCCGCCCGACTCATCCTCGACTTACCTCGCCACAACCACATATCCGGTCACCTGAGAGACCTGCACTGGCTCCCCGTCAACAAGAGAATCACGTTCCGTCTCCTCACCCATGCACACAAAGCCCTCCAGGACCTAGGACCCAGATACCTCAACACTCGCCTGACCTTTTACACCCCCACCCGCCAACTACGATCGTCCAACAAAGCCCTCGCCGCGATTCCACACATCCGAAGAGTCACCATGGGAGGAAGATCCTTCTCCTACTTGGCGGCCAAGACATGGAACTCACTCCCCACCCACCTCCGTCTCACACAGAACCACCTCTCCTTCAGAAAGCTACTCAAAACCTGGCTGTTCGATCAGTAGCGTACCCCTCTCCCTTAAGCGCCTTGAGACCCTCTGGGTGAGTAGCGCGCTATACAAATTCCTGACTTGACTTGACTTGACTATATATAGGAGCAGTGCTCCAGGAGGTGCGTTTGCAGAATGGTGGAGAAAGGGGGCATGGCCTCTGACCACCTCTCAGCAATCGAGCTGTGTGGGGCTTACTAGAGGTAACAGTAGGGCTAGTTGGCCACCAGTGACCCTCAAGAGGCAAGGGGACTTCAACCTCCAACCAAGAGCACGCCAGGAGGTGCGTTTGCATAGTGGTGGAGAAAGGGAGCGTGGCCTGCGACCACCTCTCAGCAATCCCACTGTGTGAGGCTTTCTGGAGGTAATAGGGAGGTTAGTTGGCCCCTAACATCTCCCAATCAAGAGCGTGCCAGGAGGTGCGTTTGTAGACTAGTGGAGAAAGGGGGCGTGGCCTGCTATCAGAACGCAGCAATACTGCTGTGTGGGACTTACTAGAGGTAATAGAAGGGGTTGTAGGCCCACAAGGACGTCCTTGGTACCAAACTAACCCTCTTGTTACCTCCAGAAAGTCCTACACAGCGGGATTACTAAGAGGTCTTCGGAGGCCACATCCCCCTTTCTTCACCACTCTGCAAACGCACCTCCTGGTGCACTAGTGGTTGGAGAATAAGTCCGTTTTACCTCTGAGGGACCTTGGGGTTCAAGAAGCCCTCCTGGTACCGCCTGTAAGTCCTATGCAACGGAATTCCTGAGAGCTGGTCGGAGACCCAGCCCCCTTTCTCCACCACTCTGCAAATGCGACTACAACTTAAAAAACTAAGCTGCTCCTCCCTCGCTCTGCCCCCCCCCCCACTCTCCACTTATGGCAGAGTGGCAAACGCGCAACGTTCATGTGCAGCAGGCGCGCCCTACGCCCGTCCGCGCCTGTACCGCGCCCAGCGCCAGAACCCCTGGATTCCGCAAAGGCCATCCCTCCCGCCAAACTTACGATGCCGCAACCCTCACTGTACTTAACACCGGCCGCCTCCACGACTGCCACCAAGCCGCCCCAGGACGTACCCATGGACCCTCCACCTGCCAATCCTGCAAGTTCTGCTGCATCAGGACCCACACTACAACCACAAACGCCAAACAGAGCTCCAATAACAACTACCTGAAGTGCATCCTGATCAACACCCGCTCGGTCCACAGATACGCCATTGAACTATGGAACCTACTCGACACGACTTCGCCGGACGTCGCCTTTCTCATGGAAACCTGGATGAACGCCTCATCAGCACACGACATCGCCATAGCCATCCCGGACGGATACAAGATCATCCGAAGAGACCGCATCAACCAAACAGGAGGAGGCATCGCCATCGTCCACAAGAGCACCATCCGCATCTCAACCAACTCCGACGACACCCTCTTAGCCACCGAACACCTCCACTTCCAAGACCACACTCAGAGGCACCCTCATTTACAGACCCCCAGGACCCCGCACACAATTCAGCGAAGACATTGCTGACTTTGTCAGCCCACACGCCCTCCCCTCCAATGACTACATCCTCCTAGGGGACCTCAACTTCCACCTGGAGAATAACAACGACAACAACACCACCACCCTGCTGGATAACCTCGCCAATCTCGGACTCAAACAACTGGTGAACACCCCCACCCACTACGCCGGACACACGCTCGACCCAATCTTCTCATCCAGCAAGCACATCTCCTTCAATCACGTCACGGAACTACACTGGACAGACCACAGCTGCGTCCACTTCAGCTTCAGAAAGACCACGACCCACCTCCACCCACAACAAGTTCCCCGCGGAAGCTGGAACAAAATTACCACCGACCAGCTCACCACATCTCTGAACCAAAACCCTCCCGCCATAGCAACGGACCCAAATCAAGCAGCCATCAATCTCGCACAGTGGATCACCCACTGTGCTAACAAACTAGCACCCTTGAAAAACCATCCCCACAAGCCAGGAAGCAAAAAAGCCTCCTGGTTCAACGATGACCTCAAGAACTCCAAAAAGAACTGCCGCACCCTCGAGAAAGCCTGGCGAAGAAACCCAACCACAGACAACATGACCGCCCTCAAGAACGCCACCCGCAAACACCACCAGCTGATCCGCACCACCAAGAAATCAGCATTCAAGGATAGACTGGACGGCAACGCCCACAACAGCAAGGAACTCTTCAGCATTGTCAAGGAGCTCACCAATCCCAGTGCCGGCAACAACGACATCACTCCCTCTCAAGACCTCTGCGACTCTCTAGCCTCGTTCTTCCACAGCAAGATCGCAGACATACATAACAGCTTCGGCGACCAGCCCACTCCCCTCACCACTGAACCAAAGCCCCCCACCACCACCCTCCGAGCCTGGACCCCAATCAACACCGATGACACCATTCGCTTGATGAACTCCATCCACTCTGGATCGCCAACCGACCCATGCCCCCATCACATCTTCAACAAGGCTGACTCCGTCATTGCACCCCAACTCCGGGACATCATCAACTGCTCCTTCAACACCGCTATCTTCCCAGAAAGCTGGAAACATGCCGAGCTCAGCGCCCTCCTGAAGAAACCTACAGCAGACCCCACCGAACTTAAAAACTACCGCCCCATCTCGCTCCTCCCGTTCCCCGCCAAAGTCATAGAGAAGACCGTCAACAGTCAGCTCGCCGCCTTCCTTGAGTCTAACAGTTCCCTCGACCCCTCACAGTCCGGCTTCCGAGCCAACCACAGCACTGAGACCGCCCTCATCGCAGCCACAGACGACATCCGGAAACTGCTCGACAACGGGGAAACTGCGGCCCTCATCCTCCTGGACCTCTCCGCAGCGTTCGACACGGTCTGCCACCGCACACTTGTACAACGCCTCAGGAACGTCGGGATACAAGATAAGGCATTGGATTGGATCATCTCGTTCCTAGCCGGAGGAACCCAGAGAGTCCGCTTCCCCCCTTTCAAATCAGAGGCCACCGAAGTCATATGCGGCGTTCCACAAGGATCATCGCTCAGCCCCACCCTCTTCAACGTCTACATGAGTCCCCTCGCATCCATCGCACGCCAACACAACCTCAACATCATCTCCTACGCAGACGACACCCAGCTGATCCTCTCCCTCACCAAAGACCCAACCACCGCCAAAACCAACCTACAGGAAGGGATGAAAGACGTAGCCGAATGGATGAAGAACAGCCGCCTAAAACTGAATTCCGACAAGACGGAAGTCCTCATCCTAGGATCATCCCCCTCTGCCTGGGACGACTCATGGTGGCCCCCGGCCCTAGGCAGCGCACCCAAACCAACAGACTATGCTCGCAACCTGGGATTCATCCTAGACTCCTCCCTCTCGATGACCAGACAAGTCAACGCAGTCACATCATCATGTTTTAACATCCTACGCATGCTCCGAAAGATCTTCCGATGGATCCCCACCGAAACAAGGAAGACGGTCACCCAAGCACTTGTAACCAGCCAACTAGACTACGGAAACACCCTCTATGCCGGAACCACAGCCAAATTGCAGAAAAGACTTCAACGCATTCAAAACGCCTCCGCCCGACTCATCCTCGACTTACCTCGCCACAACCACATATCCGGTCACCTGAGAGACCTGCACTGGCTCCCCGTCAACAAGAGAATCACGTTCCGTCTCCTCACCCATGCACACAAAGCCCTCCAGGACCTAGGACCCAGATACCTCAACACTCGCCTGACCTTTTACACCCCCACCCGCCAACTACGATCGTCCAACCAAGCCCTCGCCGCGATTCCACACATCCGAAGAGTCACCATGGGAGGAAGATCCTTCTCCTACTTGGCGGCCAAGACATGGAACTCACTCCCCACCCACCTCCGTCTCACACAGAACCACCTCTCCTTCAGAAAGCTACTCAAAACCTGGCTGTTCGATCAGTAGCGTACCCCTCTCCCTTAAGCGCCTTGAGACCCTCTGGGTGAGTAGCGCGCTATACAAATTCCTGACTTGACTTGACTTGACTATATATAGGAGCAGTGCTCCAGGAGGTGCGTTTGCAGAATGGTGGAGAAAGGGGGCATGGCCTCTGACCACCTCTCAGCAATCGAGCTGTGTGGGGCTTACTAGAGGTAACAGTAGGGCTAGTTGGCCACCAGTGACCCTCAAGAGGCAAGGGGACTTCAACCTCCAACCAAGAGCACGCCAGAAGGTGCGTTTGCATAGTGGTGGAGAAAGGGAGCGTGGCCTGCGACCACCTCTCAGCAATCCCACTGTGTGAGGCTTTCTGGAGGTAATAGGGAGGTTAGTTGGCCCCTAACATCTCCCAATCAAGAGCGTGCCAGGAGGTGCGTTTGTAGACTAGTGGAGAAAGGGGGCGTGGCCTGCTATCAGAACGCAGCAATACTGCTGTGTGGGACTTACTAGAGGTAATAGAAGGGGTTGTAGGCCCACAAGGACGTCCTTGGTACCAAACTAACCCTCTTGTTACCTCCAGAAAGTCCTACACAGCGGGATTACTAAGAGGTCTTCGGAGGCCACATCCCCCTTTCTTCACCACTCTGCAAACGCACCTCCTGGTGCACTAGTGGTTGGAGAATAAGTCCGTTTTACCTCTGAGGGACCTTGGGGTTCAAGAAGCCCTCCTGGTACTGCCTGTAAGTCCTATGCAACGGAATTCCTGAGAGCTGGTCGGAGACCCAGCCCCCTTTCTCCACCACTCTGCAAATGCGACTACAACTTAAAAAACTAAGAAATTCACAGAAAAAAAACAATGGCTACAGGGAAGTTAAAGTTAGGGAATTAGCATTTGAAAAAAACTTGAAAATTCACTGAAAAAAACACAGGTTTCAGAGACGTTATACTTAGGAATCAGCATTTAAAAAACATTAGAAATTAACAGAAAAAAACAAAGGTTACAAAGACGTTATTAGTTAAGATGACATTTCACTAGTACAAAACCAAATAATTCAGCCGTTATAGTTAGCTGAGCTAACTATAACTTGCACACCCGCAATGTACTGCTTATGACCTCACACATTACATCACTCATGACATGGTCAGTGATATCACTGATGACATTACTGATGACATCTCGAATTACACCAATGATGACATCAGTGATTACATCATCCACAGCAGCTCTGATGCACCCACTCACACACCTATAGAACCTTTTATACACCCACTGCCACTTCCACACAACCATTCACAAACCTGACTTTACAAAGCCATACCAGTACTTACACACCCACTCACTGATTAATTTGTCTACAAACACATTCACTCGCTCACCCATACTGCCACTCATGGACCCACTCACTCACTAATACAGCCATTGATATATACACTCATACAGCTATACAGGCGCTCACACACTGAGTGAGTCACCCATTGAACTACTCACACACCTTAACACTCATCCATACAGTCAATCATACTGCCACTTACTCACCTAGTCAGGTACACACCCACCCACTTACTTATACTAATAGTAACACATACTCACTCAGCTATACAGTCACTGACAGAATCATGCACTCATCCATATAGCCACTTTCACATGCACTTACTCATGCATACAGTCACTCATACACCCCGTCACTCACATATACTGCCTTTCACATACTCAGTTACTCATCCATGCTGACACATGCACTCAATAACAGACACAGTCATACAGACTCTCACTCACCCATACAACTTCTCACACATGCAACAGTATCCCATACAGCCACTGACTCTACCACTCACTGATCCATACAGATAGTTACACACCTTCTCACCCACAGACACAGACACCCAGACAACCATAGATGTAGTCAGACAACCAATAAATCACCCCTATAGCCATTCACGTACCCACTAACACAATCATACACCTACTTAGACATCAACTGACAGACAGAGAGACACATTCACACAACCAGTCACTCACCCATAAATTCACTGAGACACCTAATCACTCACTTATACAGTCAGTCATGTACTCACTGGGTCATCCATACAGTCACTCATACATCTGATTCAACAATACACCTTGGTATATATATTTAACACTCATAAACGTTTAAAAACACTCACAATCACTTGATGATGTCATCACTGATGTCATAAGGGATTTGATTTGACACTTCATCAGTGATGTCACTGACCATGTCATGAGTGATGTAATATGTGAGGTCATAAGTAGGGCTTTGCGGGGGCACGAGTTATAATTAGCTCAGGTTTTGTACGAGTGAAATGTCAGCCTAACTATAATGTCCCTGTAACCTTTGTTTTTTCTGTGAATATATATTTACAGATATATGGTACAAAACATATATATTTGTAGCTTATATCTGCTTTAGAAACCTTTTGTGTTAGTTTATTAATCTACACATTTATATATACAGATACAAAGATATGTGCACATAGATATATAGATTCAGACAGATACATATATATATATATATACGCACATAGATCTATACATAGATATGTAAAAAAACAAAACACATACACACATGATTCGACTTTGTTGGTGTTGTAGGTGACCCCACTGGTTCTCTCAGTGGCTGCCTTGCGTACCCTGTAAAAATCCATTCTACAGACACTGAAGAAACAACAAATGAATTAAAGCGTCCCAGTTTTGGGTGAGCAACAAAAGTAAACAGGGCTCTTATATGAGCTACATTTTCCTTCAGTTCTTGCCACTGCCTTTGTGATCTCTCAGGCCAGTGGTCCCAAAGGCAGTGTCAGGGGTCACAAGTATCAAGTCAGGGATCACAGCTGCGTCCATGCCATCCATGATGGAATCTCAACTACTGTAACTGAGACTGTGTGTCATCAAGACCATCATCCAGCTCTGGTATGTGTTACGTGTCAATGTGTCATCATGCTCAATCACAGAAACCATAACACTACGGGGCTTATTTGCAAGCCCATTGCACCGCCGGTGCATCACTTATTGATGCACCGGCAGTGCAGTGGGCTTCCCCATATTTACAAGGCCATGTAAATTCACCCTGGGTGACTTTTCATGGCCTTGTAAATATGTTTCCCTTTTGTGCATGCGCATAATTCTTCGTGAAAGGACCATTCCATGGGTGTTGCTATGGGTGTTTCCATGCAACATCCATGGAACTTGACACGTTCAAAGATTTACAACATTTTGTGAACCTGGGAATGCATCGGAATCCTACGCCTGAAGAGTAAGGAGACGTAACAAGGAGAAAATATTTTATTTCTCCTCATTTTTTCTTCTTTCTATGCATGCTGCATTCTGCAGCACGCATATAGAAAGAGGAAAATGCCTTTAATGATTGTTTTTGTGCCGTAAGATGTCTCTTCCCGCCCAAAAATAATCATCCCCTCAGCGTAGGCACCCTTGCAAAATGATGAACAGGTGTCTGCGCTGGCGCACGCCTGCTGTTTCTAGATACAGCGCATTCCTGACCTTTTATTTTGACGCATTGCAGCGCAGTAGGAAGGCTTGCTGCGCTGCTGTGCGTCAAAATATTGTAAATGAGGCCCTAAGTTTCTTAGCAGTCACAGGATGTAACAAGTAGTAACTGACTGCTTTTTGTTCACCTCCACCACTGCCTCATTGTCTATGACCAAAGACACCTTCCTGTTCTCTCGTCTTGCACCACACCCCCCCCGCTGCCTGTAACAATAGGAAAAAGTCCAAAAAGGCAATACTATGCTGGTGCTTCTTCTAATCATTCCACCATCATTCCCAACCCCAATGTCCCTTCCTGTAAAACCCAAAACCGCCCTCCCCCCGACATGTCAAGGAAGGTTTCTACTGTCCAGGTAAATGGGCCACTCTGTAGCCACATAGTCATTCTGTTACGACTGTCCAAAAATCTGCTGCATATCAAAGAACTGGGATAAGGTTAATAATAATACCTAATAGAGAACTATCAAATGGGTACCATGCTGCTGTCCCAGCTGGAATAATGGAAGCAGGGTGAGTCTCCTTTCACCACATAGTCTCTTTTGTGCACTGAAATGTTATTCCCTGCTAATAATGAAAGGAGAAGTTGGTCTGGGAAGAAATTCTAGAAGTTCAGGAGGATGCCTTATTATGTAAACTATAAAGAACAATGGTCTTGGGAACCCAAGAAAAGTATTAGCCAAGCATGGCAGGATGAGGGTAGCAGGGTAACACAAGGCAAACTGATTCGCTCTTGCTCTGTCCACAGCAGCAACCAACCACGTTCCTCAGCTTTCACCATTGCATGCTCAGGGTGCCAATGTGATTGGAGTCTGAGCTACGACCTGACTAGGGCTTGTCTGACTGGGCCTCATACACCTTAGAGATCCTTTCCTAGCTGGGGCCGGGGAGGGAGTTGGGGCACGGGCCCCTACTCAAAACTTTGACCGCCTTAGACCAGGGCCGGATTGAGAACCAAAACAGGCCCTGGCAAAGTGCTCGGTCGGCCCCCTGGGGGTGCGACCGTGCTCTTTGCCGGTGCCGGTTTTCGGCCGTTTTTGTTACAGGGCCACTGCAAAAATGGCCCTGTAACAAAAACGCCCCCCAGGGCCCAAAACCGGCCCCCACCCTTGCGGCGCACCGGGGGATTGCCCGGTGCCCGCAACGGCCAGTCCGGGCCTGCCTTCGACCTAGCAGGAGTGGGTGAAATCTGGGTCTTTAAATAGTTTGTGTAGTTTTTAGGTCTCGGCTAAAGCGAGCGAAGCTCGCTCTCGCCAAAGACCTATAGTTAGCGTGTCAGCTTTCCAGGAGGACAGCACTGGCCGCGCGCGGCGATTTGTTAAGGTCACGAGAACGCGCTCGCAGCCAGGTGCTGTCCTCCTCGAAAGCTGCCTCCCTTCCCCGTGCAGGGCGGGCCGCCGCGCTGCCTGCGGCGACCCGGAAGCATTGCCGGCAGTGGATGCAGTGGTATCGGCAAGCTGACTGATTCACCTCGAATCCACTTGCAAAAGACGTGTCCTCACTTGCGTCCTTCTGGTAAGCGGTAAATATTCTATGATCGGCAAAGAGAATGACTCCTTATCCCAAATCTTTAATCCCCGTCTAACCCCCTTCCCTTATACCGAGCTCAGCAGCGCCAGCCAGCCTTTTCCACTGCAAACTTCAAAGCTGGCTAGTCTGTGCACCCCCGCTGCGGCCAGGCGCTGTCTCCATGTGCTACGGACACAGCTACAAAAACACACCCTGTACGAAAAACAAAAATTCTCTGATGGAATACATTGTCAACGTGATATGAAATCCAGTGCCGCGTCGCTGACACGGTTTGAAGACTTTTACAGTCTTTCTTGAGAAGTCGATCGGTGGTTTTATCCGTAAAGTTTAGGACCGTGATAAAGTCACTTTTTAATGACTACTGGGTCTGAGCTCTGGCAGGACCTGGCCCAACTTAAAGCCCCGCTCTCACTCACTCGGTTCTGCTCTCTCACTTTTCACATCCCTCAGTCCCACTTTGCTGCCCTGCCTCTCCTTGATATCACACGCTGTGCCTCTCACACCTACCGTGCCTCTTGGCGCTTTACCAGTAAAGAGCAACAGCAGCTGCCGAGGGTCACGGGCTCTGCCCTGTGAGTGCGCAGAGCCGGGCAGACGGCGCCGCACTCCGGGCAGCGAGAGCGGAGACTGGGGGAGGCAGGCGGCGAGGAAGAGAGCCGAGCACCGCGGGTGGCACTTATCGGTCGCACCGGTCTGTCACCTGAGGCCGGCGCAGCTCCGCAGTGACTGCGACGGGAGATGCAGCATCAACAAGAAAACACGGAGCACAGGCGAGCCTGACCATGAGAGAGGGGGCAGGGCGAGCCACAGACCCAGGGCCCTACAGCCACAGCACCGCGCTTCGGAAGGGGCGGGGGCAGCTAGAGGTCACGTGCCAGACTCACTGAGGAGCGGGGCAGGCCAGCCACAAAACTGCCCTTATGTGGGTCAGCTAGGGCTGAAGCGCTGGACTCACTGAGGAGCGGTGCAGGACTAGCCACAGCCCCGGGGCCCTACAGCCACAGCACCGTGCTTCAGGGGATGGGGGGGGGGGGCAGGGTACAAAGACCGCGTGAATTTATTTGTGCGATTTTATATAGCGCAAACTTTACCCGAAGGTGTCAAGATAAGATACACCGAGTTTTCCTGCTTTCAGTTTGCTGCGCTGCTTTGTGCAAGTGCCCGAAGCATCTGCGACCGCTATATGTCATGCCATAAACCTAGCGACCTTTAATAGGATGCAGGACATTACCTCCTCATTACACCCCCCCCCCCCCAAGTAATCACTTAATGAGGCCGCCGTGCCTCCCAAAGACCGCGTGAATTTATTTATGCAATTTTATATAGCGCAGACTTTACCCGAAGGTGTCAGAGCGCTTCACAAAAGGACCAATAGTGATACACGAGAAACAAAATACAAAAACAAACGAATGATATGTGTTGCGGGCAGTTCAGTGCATTCTCCCACATACCATACACCTGGGGCTAAGGACAGCTCATTGCCTAAAAATGTTTCGACATTCACGTGTTAAATTAATCATGTCATGTACAATGCTAATAGCTCTAACTTTTGCAATGCCGAGACCGTTGCATTGTAAATGCTTGTTGCTTAGGTTGTCAGCCTTGATTGCTGCTCCATATCCTTCCTCCTTCTCAGAGTGTATTTATTCAGCAGTAGACAGTGTCTCTACCTTTAAATACATAAATAAATAATATGGTGAATGGTTACTGCTTAGGTCATCAATTCACACCCTTTCCCTTTGGATATCCTTATACTCATGTGACAGAATCTCTGCCTGGTGCATGTTGCTGCATGGATTAAAGGGCCTTCTCTGATTGTCCCTTTCCCCCCTTTTTAGTGTGCAGGCGCACAGTATCCTGCTGTTCCTGTAGCTCAGATGATTAGTCCTTATTATAATTATAATTGACATGTCCATCTTCCACATACCCTTACACAACACACCGCTATGCACTGCCTCTCATAGCACAATAACCACACCTCAGTGGTCATCACACATGATATTACAAAACACCCCAGTTTGACTCAAAACAAAGACACCCTTTTAAAATACATTCCACATGGTGTCACTTGCTATCGGTGTGGGTAGACAGTTCAGCTACAAATGCTACAATACAATACAATTCAATACAACATGCTCTGCCACTTCCCTTATCATATCCTTATCTTATGTATTGGTGTCTACTCACTTGTCGTAGTTAAAACTGTGGGGTCTATTTACTAAGATTTAACACAGTGCTTGCAAAACTGCCACAAAATGATGCTAAATCATTTTTTACTAATCCACTCTAAAGTAGTGCAAAGCAGTGTATAGCGCTGCTTTGCATTACTTAGCTCCAAGGGGGCGTACCATGGGTGCTGCTTGGGCGTTCCCATTCGACCACCCAAGGTTTCTGACGCTAAACCCTATTTACTTAAAAAAGTAGACAGGGTTTCAAGTTAGTCTAAGCATATTATTTTGTACAGGAAGGGTTTCCTTTCAGTACACAACCTATGCTAGACTCACGGATATAGTCTTTCACTATAGTGCAAAGGTGTGTCCGTGGCACACAGCAGCATATTTCTGCACTGCCACTAGGGAGAGGGGAGGAGAGTGCCATATTTCTGTAACTATAGTGCTATCCTATTCGCTCCTTCTCACACAGTGCAGCATTTGTGGCTGCTACACTGCGCTGCGTGAAAAACTAGTACATCTGCCCCTTTGTGTCTGCAAAATAGGTGACTCTGGCTACTACGTTACATGAAAAGTTCAGTTGACCCATTTCCACAGTTTACACTTTTTCTTCCCTCAGCTTTCGCAGCATGTCTCTCAGTGTCTTTAGCTTTCCTGTTAGTAAACAGGACAGAGTGGCAACTGAACTGAGTCAATGCCAAAATGATACGTTTGCTTTTTCAGTAGCCAGAGGCACTGCAAACTTGTCATCGGCACGCTCTAATCTCCTCATCAGATGTCTGCATTCTCTGTGTTCTCTTTTCCTGCACGCCAGCAAAAAGCGAGGTATTGCAGAACTTGCTCTGATCACACCTCCACATTTCACCGCCCATCTTCTGTTACTTCACGTGCCACACACAGCCAAGGTTGGGCTTCCGTGCTATTGAATGAAAATATGATAAAGTATTTTAAAAATTCTCAAAAGTGTATTTCTTTAACAAAGAAGCTTGGACGCTCACAGGCACATTATAGAACTGCATTCTAAAAAAGTCGTCTGACGATAGTGGCAGCTTCCATTAAGCTTTGCTTCAAGTTTACCAACATCTTCACTTCATTCATGATATTGAACCAAAACTCACAGCTGGAAAGAAAGCCAACCAAAGGTCACGACACTGAACTGGTTCATGCCAAGAAGTCTTAAAAGTCCAGTAACTCACATAGGCTCAAACTGGCACGTAGTTGTGGTTGTGCAAGGGTATAGCAATGTATTTAACTCTGTATATGGATGTTCTTATCGAATGCTGAATGTGTAACAAGAATGCTGGGCCTTTCGTAGGACATCAGGGCAAGGAACGCAAATATTATCTTTTCTTTAATTTTTTTCTCCTGCAAAAGTAGTGCCTAGAGAAATGATAGCCTAAACTTTGTTATGAGCATCACTTGCCCCTAAGGCTATTGTGGTGGCATTACTTTGCTGCAGCAGAATCCTGGCACCTGGGGCTCAGAAGCCTGCATTTCCGAAAATAACCTGGATGTGGCTGGAGCCTTTTACGCCAGATAAACATGTACTCGCCCCCCCCCCCAATTCGGCAGAGGCACTCCTAAACATAAGCACTTGGTCAACAAATGTGTCCTAAAGTTTTTTGAGTATTTTTTTTTTACTAGAATTGGATGTGAAACCAAGAATTCTGGTGGCCCAAAATAAAATAAAAATGTAGAACACGAGATATACAATTAGAAGTGGCATAGAAAGATGTTGCCCTTTTGTAGCTCTCGAATCAGCAGGTGTTCGCATTACACATCTCATTGGTTTTCATTTTACCAACTTAATAAGACAGAAAGGCTGCGTAAGCCCCGCTGATTTTCAAGGCTGTGTCCCACTGATTACATAAATACAAGCGCTCCAATACACTGGATGTTTAAAGGCCCCTTGCTCACTAGAAGTTAGTATTACATGGCTCCTAAGAGAGCCCCCCCCCCCCCCTTTTGAATGCACCTCTCATTGCTGTTATCGATTCAAAAGTTTGTCAAATATGAAACACTCGCAGCAAGAATACCTCATATGTAGGGTTGCCACCTGACTGGTTTTCTACCGGCACCACCGGTATTTGGATGTCTTAAAAGGTACAAAAAATAGCAAAATCATCTAAAGCCAGTATTTTTACCCCTCATCTGTACATACTTCAAACAGCAAAAATAAACAGAAAGCACTTTTAAATGTGTTCTAGACCTTCGTTAATGTTCCATGATTAATAATTAAAATAAACAATGACAGGAAAATAATGTCACAAATGAATGAAGACAATGTTGTTTGCCGTCCTACTAAGTATCCAGGCCTTTGTAGAGTCTTAAAACAGAAAGGAATGGCCAGTATTTTTCTCTTGATAAGGTGGCACCCCTCCTCGTGTCTCATTAGAAAGTATAAATAAAATATCCTGTACATTTCAAAAACACATTTTGCCCATAGATTATGACATAAAACATGCCAGACTATTCAGAAATAGATGCGTGGACAGAGCAACGCGCGAGGCAAATATGGTATGGTTTTCAATAAAATGTTCATATAACAGTGTTCACCACCGCCTCCCTCTCACAGAAGAACTATGTGTACTTTTTCTTAGTTAGGCACTCAACTCTTTCAACCCCTGTAATCAACCCTGGGAAACTGGATGGCTGCACAAACTGGTTTCCCGAGGAGACACTACATGCTTTGGGACATGCAAGCATTGGGTAGGGAGCATTGCTAAAAATTCACTCTGCTCCCACCAGACATTGCTTAACATGGTCTGGTCAGGGCCACTGGCTGTCCTGCACAGAATGTACAGTGCTGTGAAGGAGTGAAATGTTGGCTAATGAGCTATAGGAAGTCCTAACAAGCATTTACAATGCAACGGTTTCGCCTTTGCAAAAGTTAGAGCTATTGGCATTGTAAATGACAACATTTTTATTTATGTGTTGGTTTTGAAAACAGATAAATAAATGGCATTGTCATTTACAATGCCAATAGCTTAATCTCTCGCAAATGCCACCCACACACACCCACAGAGAGCCCCCCCCACACAGAGCCCCCCACACACACAGAGAGCCCCCCCCCCACACACACACACACACATAGAGCCACCCCCACACAGAGCCCCCCCACACACCCACACAGAGCCCCCCCACACACCCACACAGAGCCCCCCACACACCCACACAGAGCCCCTCCCACACACCCACACAGAGCTCCCCCACACACTGCGAGCCCCCCCCCACACCCACACAGAGCCCCCCACACACTGCGAGCCCCCCCACACCAGATAAGTTTCCGCTCTCAGACCTATCATATGAAAGAACAGAAGTGAAGGTTTAATTCGCCCCTGTAATTACCAGCATAATTATAGCCGTGCGAGGCTGCGGGGCGGCCGGCGGTGCAGGTTCGGGCTGCTCCTGAGCCAAAAACTGAAGGCTGGTCCCAGAATCCAGATACACAGTGGGAGGAGCACCAAGAGCAACAGGCTTCAAGGTGCTATAGCATAGCGCTTTTGCTCCGGTTCACTGGGGGATGGACCGGCCTTAGCCATCTGTGCTGTTGAGCCATCCGAGAGCGGAAGAGCTACAGAAGTTCTATTTGGCCAGCGGGGACTTCAAGGCGCTGCAGCAAGAGCCTTGTGTTCTGTAGGCAGGCAGTGTCTGCTACAAAGTGCTGCCGCGGCTTGCATTTATTCACAGGGCCTCGGGAGGAGTGGAAGAACTGGAGCGGCCTACCTTCATTGTGTGGCAGCAGCTTCAATGAGATGCGGCGGCCTGAAGCGCTCTAGGCAGCAGGGGGTTCAATGAGCTACGGGGCCTGAGTTTAGAAGGCGGCAACGGGTGTAAATGAGCAGCACAGGGATCAAGGAGCTGCTGCAGCCGGTGCTCACTAGGCCGCTGGGCCTTCAAAGACAGCAGATGGCCTGTGTGCTCTAAGCTACGCGTTGTCCATCAGCGCTATGTTCTCTAGGCATTCTGGCTTCAAGGAGCTGCAGCATCTTGTACGCTTTGGGCCGCCTTTGCTTCCTTTGCAGCGCGGCTTTAAAGTGTCACAGAGGCCTGTGCTGTTTCTGGTATAAGGGCTAGAAGGGGGTTCGGACCAAAAATTATCTAGGCAGGCAGGGCTACAATGAGCTGTTATCGTGTGTGCCCTCCTGGTAGGCTTCAAGGAGCTGCATGGCCTGCGCTGCCCGGCGGGGGCGGGCGATTTCTAGGCGGTAAAGCACTTTAGACAGCAAGGGCTTCAATGAGCTGTAGTGGTTTGTGCTCTCCTGGTCGCAAGGGCTTCAGGGGGCTTCAGCGACCTGTGCTGCCCGGCGGCGGCAGGTGATTTGATTTCTAAGCAGTAATGGATTCAATGAGTAGCAGCTGCCTGTGTTCTCTGTCTGGCTTCAAGGCGCTGTTCTGTCTGTGCCCTGGGTCAGCATAGGCGTGAACGAGCTGAACGGCCTGTGCACGATCTTCGAGGAGCCTCAGTGGCCTGGGCTATTTCTGCAGCACCGGCTTGAAGGAGCTGCGTGGTATTCGCCCACTGGGAAGAAAGCGCTTCAAGGAGCTAGCCACAGTCGGCCTTTTCTTGGATAGGGAGGGCCCTGGGATGATAGAAATGTGTCGCTCTCGTGACTGCTGGTGAATAAAACGAGGCAGAAGGCGGTGTGTTCACAGGTCAGTCGCACATCTCGGCAGTGACTGACTGGCCTCTAAGCACAAACTTCTCACCACCTCCCACAAATATCCGCATTCATTCGCAGCATAGCTCTATCACACTCATGCCAAGTTGTTGGTGATGTGACTGGCCAGTTTTGGTGTGTGTGTGGCCACAGGGATGAAACGGAGATGGGAGGGGAAGGAAGGGGGTAATCGGGTATAAAACGGCATTTGCTGCAACCAAAAATGACGAAAAGCAGATTAGTCAGAATAATTTGAGTCTCGTCAGAGGGACGCTGCTGTCTACAGGACCTTGATGCAGACCGTGCGCCCCTCTGAAGATTGGCGTCCTGGGCCTGGACTCAACTCGCCCACGACAAAAACCGGCCCTTCCTCTCGCCCGCAAGGGCTTCAAGAAGCTGCCACAGCTTATGTTTTATAAGCTGCGAGGGCTTCAAGGAGCTGCAGCGTCTCGTGCTTCCTGCTTAAAGTGAGCTCTAGGCCTCACCTGCTTCAAAGCGCTAGCTGCGGCGGCCACTGCTTCCCGAGCCACGGCCTCTTCTGGTTGTGCTCCCACGGGCTTCAAGGCGCTGCACACTCTCATGGTGCCTCCAAACCTCGGAGATCAACCATTTCAGCTGAATCGAAGGCTGGGGGAATAGGAGAGTCCCAGCAGGTGAGGAGGTATCACTCAGAACTAAGGGGTGGATGTGTGTGTGTGGGGGGGGGTCAAAACATACATATTCACAAGCCAAGGAAACGTAGTCTCCCACTGTTCCACTACTCGGAGTAACGGGGAGGGAGCGGCCAGGGGAGAAACAGAGAGCCCGGCACCGAGACTGCTATGCGATAAACAAAGCCGGCAGGAAGGAAGGAAGTGTACCCAGCAGCGAAGACTCTTCTCTGACCAGTGTGCCTTGCGGATAGACGGAGAGAAGCCACGGAGACGACAATCGCGCTGATACAGATGCAGTTTGTAAAACACAAGTCGTAAGGGGAGCATGTAAGCCACTGGAGAGGGTGAACTGCTGGCTGCCCTAAGAGCCGTGAAGCCACAGCTAGAATCAGTAAAGGCGTCACTGCTACGCGATGAACATAGCCGGCTGGAAGGAAGGAAGTGTACCCAGCAGCGAAGACTCCTCTCTGACCAGTGTGCCTTGCGGATAGACGGAAAGAAGCCACGGAGACGACAATTCCGCAGCCCACTCCTGCAAAAGACGCTTCGAAAAAGACCAAAACATGCCGTAAAAAAGAAACATCCGCCCACCGCCGCATGACGTTTTAAAAGGGGCGGAGAGAGCAAAAATCAGCGGAACGCCCACGAATCTGCTCGGACTATTATGAACAGATCTCTCGTCCAATGGCTAGCCTCCATTTATGCTGTGCAGTGGACGCCGGGCAAAATCTAAAAAGGAGCACATCTCTCAGAACAGGCACAGCTCCATTCAGCATGCAATGCACGTGGGCGCACACAATAGCAGGCTGGGAGGTAGCGCCTATGTTTGCAGTGGGAAGTTCCAATTTCAAGATGGCCAAAGTGTTAACGGTGACAGGCGTACATGATCGCAGACAACCTAATAAAAATGAAAGGCTATCTAAGCCCCGCTGGTTTTCAAGCCTGTGTCTCCCACAGATGACATCAAGGCAAGTGCTCCAATACAATGGATGTTTATAGGATCCATGCTCATTAGAATTTAGGGGTGCTCAGAGCTATTACATGGCACCCGAGAGAGCCCCCCTTTTAAATGCACCTCTACATTGAAGCGCGGCGGCCATGAATAAGGTGCTTTGCTAAGTGGGAAGTGCTCGGTCCGAATGTGCAGTGCGAGTGGGCAGCCGCCATGGTCAGCTGGGAAGTAGCGCCTACGTAAGAGTGGGAAGTTACCTTTTTATAATGGCCAAAATGTTAGCCAAAATGTTAACAAGGACAGGTGTGCATGACTGCTGCTGACGTAATAAAAATTAAAAGGCTACGTAAGCCCCGCTGATTGTTAAGCCTGTGTCCCACAGATGACATAAATGCAAGCGCTCCAATACACGGATGATTAAAGGCTCCTTCCTAACTAGAAGTTAGGGGTGCTCAGAGGTATCACATTGCTCCTGAGAGAGCTCCCCTTTTAAATGCACCGTTGCATTTGAAGAGGGTCGGTATGAATTGGTGCCACGCTAAGTGGGAAGTGGTAAGTCTGAATGTGCATTTCACGTGGGCACACACCAACACAAAATATTGTGCCTTAAACTAACGTAAATTTCCAGATGCAAAATGAGCCTTGTAACAGGGCCAGTAGCTATGGGAGGGAACAACACAGCAATAGGAGGGACAAATGGCAGCAATTCACCACTAAAAATCAACACATTTTGTAAGGCACACAAAGGAACCAATGAAAAGCGATGGGCTTGTTCATAGCTCACAGAGTGAATACAGCATGTCTCGAAGATAGTGCATGAGCACTGAATAGGCTCCACCTAAAAAGGTACTGAAAGTATTGAATACCATGCACGTGGCAAAGTAGCCTATCAACAATACCTTGCCAATAAATATCTTGTCTTCAAACTGAATTGCCAAAGAGGGAAAATCATTCAAGTAAATCTGTAGTTCTCCGAACTCTCACCTCACATACTCAACACCTCCTTACTAAGGCAATCGTCTCATCAATGATAGTGTAAAAAATTGAGCACTTGATCTGTTCACTGTAGACATTTCAGAACCCTCCCTATGGCAAATATAAATGGTGAATAAGTAGACTGGACTCTCCTTTAACATTTAAGGGGACACTCCCAGCAGTGATATTGAAAGTTGCTGTAACGCAATCTTCTGAACTGGGCACATCATACGTTCTGCTTAAACGTCTTCCATTAACTTAGTCTGAATAATCTCTGGCATAACTTTAACTGATGGTAAATTCTCAGCTCAGCAGCTGGGCTGTGGCCCATAGCATAGTCCGCTAAATACACTACTGAACCTTCGTTTTACTTCCTTGCCACATCTCTGTCCAAGTATTGTTGCAGTCAAGGTTCCATTGCCTCAAACTTAATTGGAATATCGGCCCCGTTCCCAAAGCTCCTTTCCCATTAGCTCAGCCAAAAGCCTTCTTTCGACCCCGTAATCATTGGACCAGAGACTGCTTCCGGTTACAAAGTGATCAGTAGCATGCCTCTTTTTTAAGGTCCAACATTGTCCCTCCTTTGGCCCAGCCACCCCCCTCCTCACCTCCAAGGTGGGTCTGTGCACAAAGGGCATGTGGCCTAATGGCAGTCCATTTGCTGTGTGCATTGCTTACATGGTCTTGGTTGGGGTGAGTCACTGGAATCAAGGCTCATTGTCTATCTCTTTTCATGATTTTAATACATCGAGCCCCCTCCTTGGTCCTAATCCCTCATCATTCTTTCAGCATGACCAGACCAAAAGCTGATGCTGACTGTCCTTATCAGGTCTAGATTTTAAAAAAGAGCTACACTACTCTCTGAATGTTTTCGCAGAAAAAGCTGCCATACATGGTAAACACAGTTGTCCATGTATCAATTTTAGTAGGCACCCACATCCGTTTCACTAACTCCCTTTCCTCAGCCTTAGTGCATGTCTCTCGGCGCAGCAGCTTAAGTATGTCAGCATACTCACCTACGCAAAACCTTTCTTTTTGTAATCGCCAAATTCTTTTCTCTCAATGATGCTGCTGTGCCCTTATATGTTAGCTTCACCCTTGTGCTGGTGGAGGCCTGTGCTCATCCTTTGCTTCATGTGTCTTCTTTTTCTTTTGCTCATCCTATCTGCTGTCCCATCTACTTTCCTCTGCGTGCTATACCACCCTTCTCTCAATCATCAGCTCTTGCCCTTGCTCAGGACCTTTCTATATAGTCCAGTCCAAAATGTAGTCTTTCCCATCTGTTGTTCATCTTGGTGGAACCACTTTGTCCAGACTCTTTTCTACAAAAACTTGTTCCTTGGATGACTCCAGGTCTTTTGTAATGCCACAAGCATGTCACTCAATCTCAATCTTTCTCGCTTCCCCATCTGTCTTATCCTGAGACCACTCCCTTCACTGCCCTCTATCCTCTTGTCCCCATACTTCTGACCAGTCTACCTCACACTCGCGCTCTGCCAGTGCACCTTGCATATGGCCACCTCTGACCCATTTGGTATGTCTACCATCTCTCATCTCTCCAGTTCCCTTCCATGCAATCGTTTACATTTCTCTTTCATGTGCACTTATTTGGTCTCTGCAGGGTGGGGCTCACTTAGTCCTTTCCCTCCTCCTATGTCCCTTCCACTTGTCTGTTGAGGTACCACTACAACTGATACCACCGAAAAGCATTCTACAGTATCGTCCCTGTCTTTCACTGAACCATCATCCTCCAACTGGCTCTCGTTCTCTGAGGAGGACCTATACAATTTTTCTATGCTTTCTATATCAACCGCATTTAGGCTATCCCTTGACAAGGTTGTAGTGAACAAGCTCAATGTCCCTCAGCCCTGGGCCCATGGCACATTACATGTCTCCACCTCTTTCTAAGTTCTAGTTTACAAAGCGTTTGTTAACTTCACTAATAAAAACAAAGCAGAATTACCCGGCATATGAAGCGCATCTTGATATCAGGAAATATAAAGTATGAAAACTAAAATATAGGGCCTAAATATGATCGAATGCTAAACCACTCAGTGGGATCACCAGTATTTTTTCTATATCGATTGGATACATCGCAAAAGCGAAGTCTCCGGACTATGTGGTTTGTTATATGTTATATAAATATTGTATTATACTGTCTTTTTTAGCCTATGCATTTTTTCTAATATAATTACATATGAGTTGTCGCATGTTTTATGTACAATGGTATGATGTATTAGAAATATGAAGACTATCAAACGTAATGTAAACATTTTATATATATTCTATATTTTGAAATGTATTTTTTAATTTTGTAGGTTTACTGGTGGTAAATTCCTGAAGAAGGCGTTCTGTAACGGCGAAACGTGCGTCGATATTTACTGCTGTGTTTTTATCTTTATGAAGGATATTTTTAATTCATATGTTATGTCTTTGCCACATGGATCAACTGCTTTGTATTGATCATTATGATTTATTGATGTACTGTTCAGCTCGACTGAACTTTAATTACACACTTTTTGACACTAAATAAAACAATAAATTGTATTTATACATATAGTTCTTTGTTTCATCCTGAGTCCTCCTCAAAGTATTATTTGTATACTGTTGTTAGTGCCTAGGAGAGATGTTTACACACATGTATTTTCCCTGTCCTAGGATCTGATTTACTTAGAATTCAGGGGGCCTTTTTTACCCACAGCTTGTCTGTGCAGGGCTGTTCTTTTTGCATTATTGCATCTTTATCAGACTGTCTGTTCTTGAGTACTTATATTGCACCACTCCACCTTGTGCCACCTACCCCTGTGGATTGTTTTGGCCTCTTTGCCTTATTCTCTCACTATCCTTAATATGGCCCAACTAAAAACGTTTGGGTTTACAGACGAGGAATTCTCCCTTTTTGTAGGCACCTCTGGTCCATTTGGTACTACTACCAATGACAATGGCCAAAACCAGGATGATATTAAAAAGCTTATAGAGCTCAAAAGGAAATTGATGCGCATGGAGGCACATGGGGAATTTATGCTAGCCTATTTACGGGCAGGCATTATACCTATGGGTCTCCGTGTTCGTAATTTCCCTGGTTTATTTGTACTCCATAGGGATTTCTTAGAAAAATGGAGCATGATTGCCAGTCGTTGCTCCCGAGACCTCATGATTTTAATTGTCGAAATGGCAAAGGAGTTATCGTCGCCTATGAAACAGAAATAGAGGAACTAGAAGCCAAGATAAAGAATACAGATAGTGTAGAGATAGCGCTGAAAGCTAGAGGAGTCCAACAAAGAGATAGAATCGTTTATTAACTATCTAAATAAACGGAAAAATTACAAACTTAATAAGGATAAAAGATTTTATAGTATAGAGAACACATACCCATACCTTAGGCAGGATTTTTACAAACAAAACCATTACACTGATGATATGAGATCTCAACAACAGAGAGGTAATAACTTCTCTGAGACATCAGACTCTGAAGGTGAAAATAGCAACACATACTATGAACCCGAAAGTAATTTTAATTCCTTTCAATCTAAACAGAATCATCAACAGCCTTTTTTAGCCAACCAAGGTACCCACAGAGGGCGACAAAGGGTCAGATTCCAAACACACCCCAGAGGTAGTTATCAACAACAACATTCTCATCAACCGCAGGACCCGCAGCTTATGAGGGAGACACGCAAACGACAGTATTGGAAGCAGGGGATGTGATCCCCATCTTCAATCTGTCGAAAGTAGATTTAGATGCCCATAGCATTAGTGTACTATCGAAGGGGTTATCATATGTTCCACACTCCTACGTTAATACATTTGAAGTACATCAGGACATCATTTCTTTTTTTCGTAGAATCAGGCTAAAAAAGTTCTTTAACCAGAATGATGATCTAGACATGGAAATAGATAGGTTAACTTATTTGAAACTCCCCTCTACCTTTAGCCCATCCTTAGACCAACTAGGACCAGAAGTGGCTGCCTTTGAATTGGTAGTATTACAAAGATTGGAACAAGCCCTCCGTTTTATCCCTAAACCTCTTTATAATCTGAACAAAGATGAGCATGATGCTTTGAATTTTCTGTCTGAAAACAGTGATCTAGTGATAAAAAGTAGCGATAAAGGAGGAGAAATTGTTGTTATTGATGCTAGTGACTATGAAGATAAAATGAGAACAATGCTAAGTGATACCACTTTTTATTCTCCTATAACAGTCAACCCTATGTCAATGGTCTCTAATAAGATTAAAGATTTAACACATAAAGCATTCCTAGATGGAGACATCACCATGAAGGAATTTGAATACTTAAACCATCATCAGGGCAAAACCGCATGTATTTACGGTATGCCCAAAGTGCATAAAAATACTATAGATCCCCCATATAGGCCTATAGTATCTACAATCGGCACTAATACGGAGCCTTTATCTAAATTCGTAGATCATGTATTACTTCCTCATATTCCAAAAATCACCTTGTACGTTAAAGATACGGGTGAAATGATAAATAAAGTTGAGAATATGACTTTTGACGTCAATAAGGACTTATTGGTCACTCTAGATGTAGAGTCCTTATATAACAATATTCCATTGGAGGGTGCTATGGAAGCAGTTGAGTGGTTTATCGAAGAATATCACATCCCTTGCCCTAAATCATTCATCCTGGACTGTCTCAATATTGTACTCACCGACAACATCATTGAGTTTGGACACTCTTTATTCCGCCAAACAAAGGGTGCCAGCTTGGGCGCATCTGTTGCGCCCTCTGTCGCCAATATCTATATGGCTGCTTTTGAAAAGCGCCATATTTACAATGAAATTGCTCCTTTGAATCGGTCTCCCACTGGTCCCGTTAAATTGATGATATTTTCTTTGTCTGGACCAGTGGGAGGGACGACTTAGAGGAGTTCTTGAGATGGCTGAACGCCACTGATCGCAATTTGAAATTTACTGCCCAGATTGATGGAGAGAGAGTAGAATTTCTAGATATTTACATTCTACATAGCAATGGTAAGCTTTTTTTTTTTTTAGATTTTTTAATTTTTTAATTTTGCAGTTACAAATAATCTTAACAACAGAAAAACTTTGAATTAATTTTTGCCCCCCCCCCTAGCCCCCCACCCCTGGGAGCCCGGTATTCCTTCGGTGCAGATAGTTCCACAAATATTGGCAATAAGAAGTACAAAAAAATACATATATCGTGATATGCATGTACAAGATAATATGTGAATATAGTTTTTTTTTTGTTTTTTTCCCTTTTCCCCTTTTCCCCCTTTTTAGGAATAGAGCAGAAGGTTGGCAGGAGAAAAGAGGTGAAGGATTAAAGAATTGAGGAAAGGATAAGAGCCATACGAGTTTCAAACATATTTTACATGTAACAATCTCCTAGAGATTTACTGAGCCCGATTGTCCCCGTAGCTCTGTCCAGGAGGAGAATCTCTCCCATACTTCTAACCCTATTTTCTTTTTCCTTCTTCCTTTCCTGGCATAGACTGCTTTTTCTAAATGGAAAGTGGCAGCCAGCCTAGCCAGCCATTGCGCGTAGGAAGGTGAGTCTGAGTCTAGCCAGCTTCAGGAGATACATAGTCTCCAAATTGCCATAGCGATAAATACCAGCCCTTCTTCCTTTATTCTTGGTGAGTCAGATTGAGTGCCAAGGAGAATAATTGTGGGGTTTAAGGAGATTGGATGTTTCACTATTTCGCTAAGTGTATTCTGTATCTTAAGTAGTGTCGGAGCTATAGTTAAACACGTCGCAAAGATGTGTACAGAGTCAGCCCCAGCTTCAGAGCAGCGTGGGCATAGTGTTCCTTTACCAGTCCCCCATTTGATGATCCTGCTGGGTGTCATGTAGAGAAAGAAGATAGTTTTGAAATTTTCTGCTTGCAGCTTGGCAGATATTAAAAGCTGTTGTGATAATGCAAGAGAGTTGTGAAAGGTTTTTTCTGGTGAATTAAGTTTGAGGTGCCATTTTGCAGCAATGGCCTTTAGGTCATCGGGGGTTTGTCTATTGAGTATATTATACAGAAAGCCGATGCGGGGGTGATAGTGTTTCGAAGTGTGTTTAAAAATTCAACTTCTGAGAAGCCCGAGGCTCCTCCGACTTTGTTGGAAAGAAAGGCGTGAATAGACATATGTTTGAAGGAGTCTTGGCTTCTCAGGTTGAATTTGGCTTGTAGGTTTGCAAAAGGTTTGATTCCCTCGGTGGTAATCAGGTCCCCAAGTTTGACTTTTACGGCCCGATACTGAAAAGTATGATGTGTCAAAGGTAGCTGGTAAATTATTGTTGTTGAGTATGGGTGAGTAAAAATTAAATCTACCTATCCCATAGATTCTTCGGATGTTGCGGAATACTTTGAAGGAGTTCATTAAAGTCTTAAATTTGACCCAGTTGTAGTAGCCATAAGTTGTTTCTCGAAGTAAGCATCCCCAGTATTGATCCCCCAGTAGGATCTGGAAGGGAGAGGGCAGCCCGGTTGTAGAGAGAGTATGTTCCATAACCAGCTCTGAGCTATACTGCGCAACTGATGCCCAGTAATAGAGGATGATGTTGGGAAGGGCCCAGCCGACCTATTTCTTTCGACAGAGTAAGGTGTTTGAGGGCGCGTCTGGGTTGAGAATATGCCCAGATGAATTGAGTGAAAATTTGTTGGAATTTAAGCAGGTGATTTTTGGTGAATTCTAGGGGTATGCTGCGGAAGAAGTACAGTAGTTTAGGGAAATACGTCATTTTGACAACGTTGCATCTTCCAACTAGCGTTAAGTGCAAGTTGTCTATCTGTTGTAAAGCTTTCCTTGTTTGGGCTGCCAGGGGTGTTAGATTCTCTGTTACGATGTTCTCCGGTTTGGGTGAGACAAGGACCCCTAGGTATTTAGCATTGGGCACCAACCGTTCGTCAGTCCATGTGATTTTCGTGTTTACCAAAATCTGTGTTTTACTTTTGTTGAGGGCATATCCTGCCAGTTTGCCAAATTTCTGGGCCTCAAGTTCTAATGCCTGAATAGAGCTGGCGGGATCTGTGGAAGTGATGGCAAGGTCGTCGGCATATGCCAGGATTTTGCAACAGTTTTGGTGATAGCATACCGGGGAGATGCTCTCATTCTTTTCTATCTGTTTGATAAAGGGGTCCAGGTATAGAGCAAACAGCAAGGGGGAGCAGGGGCAGCCCTGTCTCGTCCCCCGAGATATGGTAAAAGGGTCCGTAGTCCGTTTATAGTGACGCTAGCCCTTGGTTTGTTATAGAGTGCCTGTATTGCCCGAATGATTTTATTTCCGAACCCCATCTTGCTCATGACATTCCACAGATATCGCCAGGACACTCGATCAAAAGCCTTTTCGGCGTCGAGTAAAATGAGCGACATTGGGTCTCCGGCGACCTGTGCTGCGTCAAATAGAGTGATCACTCTCCTAACGTGTTCGATAGTTCCTTTCATGGGAATGAACCCGTGTTGCCATTCAGATACTAGAGGTTCCACTATTTGAGAGATCCTAGAGGCTATCACTTTGGAAAAAATGTTGGAGTCGCTATTGATGAGGGTAATGGGCCTGTAAGAACTCATGTCCAAAGGGCATTTATCTTTCTTTAAAAAGATAGAGATCCTGGCGTTTGCCCATGAATCCGGTGGCAGAGCCCCATTGAAGATAGATGATATTACATCTGTGAGAATAGTTTTAATTTGTGGAGTAAATATTTTAAAAAATTCTGTGGGGATGTCGTCTGGACCTGGGGCTTTCCCATCTGGTAGCCTTGTGAGAGCTTCCTGAATTTCCTCCCAGGTAGGAGTTCGATCTAAGGAGTCGCTATTCGTGGGGTTGAGTTGCCCCAATTCGCACTCACTAAGGTAGCTAGAGATTTCGCGGTCTAGGGTATCTCCCCCAGAGCAGATTCCTCAGTATACAGTTTAGAATAATATTCCTGAAATCCCTTCCGGATAAGAGAAGGGTCTGTGGTTTCCACGCCAGATGGGAGTTTGATTGCAAGTATTTTGCTGTTGGATACCTGCTGTCTTGTCCTAACAGCAAGGTGGTGCCCAATACTGTCACTACACTCGTAGCTTTTTTCCCTAGTGGCAGCCCATTTGGCTGCAATTTTTTCCATATAAACAGTGCCTATTTCTGCCTTGGCAAGTACTGCTTCCTCTGGAATAGATTGGCAGTCTAATCCTGCGTGTATTAATTGCGTTAATTTAATCTTAATCTTCCTTAGTTTATCCTGTAGCTCGCTGATACGTTTTCTTTCCATAGAGTTTTTATGAAAAGAAAATCTCAGGGTCTCGCCTCTAATCCCCGCCTTTAGAGTGTCCCATACTGTCATTTGAGAGGCAGTGCCGTTGTTTATTTCCAGGAATTCCTGGATTCAGCCCTGCATATGAGCTACATAGTTATTGTCATGTAGTAGCGCTTTCTCAAAGCTCCACTTTGTGGGTTCCTTCTGTGGTAATACCCCTTTTAGAGTGACTATGAGTGGGTTGTGGTCGGATAAAAAGTGGGGTGCTATGTCGATTGTGAAGTTGTTCATTAGTGAAGCGGAGATAAGAAAGTAGTCTAGTCTGGCTAGGGTTTTGTGTGGGGCTGAATAAAACGTGTATCCGGGTTGGGTGGGATTTTTGTTAGCCCACCCATCAATTAGGCCGTGGGTCTGCATGAGGTTGTTCAGGGCTTGAAAGACTTTGGGTTTCCTGCCTTTCTATTTTTGTGTTAAGTCTGGAGCCCAATTGCTGGGTAGGTGAACATTAAGATCCCCACAGAGAACTATCGGGGTGGGCCAGTGTGCTAACTCCCCGGATACTAGATTAATAACCACGGGTTCGTCAAGGTTACTTCCGTATACAGAGAAGAGAGTGATAGAAGAATTATTAGGAAATACAATCTCTGAGATAACCCACCTCTCTAGAGGGTCGGATTTGCTGCGGGGGCTATTAATGGCGAGTTTTCTATCTAGTAGGATTCCTACCCCCTTGGTTTTAGCCCCTTGTGAGGTTGCGCCCACCACTTTGAACCCTAGGGTGTCTAGCAAATGTTTTTGAGAGTGTTCTATATGTGTTTCTTGCATACATATGATGTTCCCACCCAGTGTCCGTAGACCTAGCGCCACTTTTTGTCTCTTAGTCGGATCATTTAATCCACAGACATTGATAGATATTATTCGTAAAGAATCTACACTAGCCATCTTGCAGTATAAGATTGAAGAGCTGCGGGGCATACCTTTTTCGCTTTAAAAGTTTTATAAGTTTGACTTTTCTTTTAGAAAGAGATATCTAAATTCAGAGATATGGTTGTAAAGTTGTGAGCATATTGCCTAAAAGAAATGAATGAATTTTTGTTTTTTAGTATCTTTTTTTTTTACACCTAAGTGTCCCTGCCGAGCCCCCTCCCATCCCTCCCCCCGACCGCCCGTTCCCCCCCCCACCCTCCCCCTTGTGTTAGCAATCAGGCAGGGCCTGAGTGATGGTGATCAGTCATGAACCTCGGCTGCTGGAGCCGCCAGTCAATCCTGTAAAAGAGGAAGTCTAGGTCCGTGACCGGCAAAGGTGCTGCTGCATGTGGTTGCAATACAGTGAGTGGGTGTAGATGTGACTTGTAAACATATGTCAACCTATTTAATCAATACGCCATTGATCGCAATTTGAAATTTACTGCCCAGATTGATGGAGAGAGAGTAGAGTTTCTAGATATTTACATTCTACATAGCAATGGTAAGCTTAAGGTGGATCTATATGTGAAAGCCACGGCGAGGAATACCCTATTACATTTTAATAGTTTCCACCCGAGAAATCAGAAGCAAAGCATCCCCTTTTCGCTATTTTTGCGAGTTAGAAGAAACTGTTCAGACTTGAGAGATTTCAACAGACAGGCAGCAATCATGAAGAAAAAATTTCTGGATCGTGGATATCCGCACCGTTTAGTACGAGACTCATACAAGCGAGCTCGATTCTTTGATAGGGATCATTTATTGCGACCTAAAGTTAGTCCAAACAAAACCCAGCTCGTTTGTGTCACAAGGCATTCTACCTTAGATGCCAAAATTAAACAAATTATCAACAGTAATTGGCATATTCTGAACAGCAATCCCACAGATAATTTTACAATGCCTAAACCTCTGTTCGGTCACCGGCGAAACAGAAATATCAAGGACCTTGTTGTTCACTCTAGGTTTGAGGAGAAAGGTGCAACCCGTAATTTTATCCAGAAATCTATAGATAGTTCTGTACCAGTAAGAGGCACCGTAAGATGTTCGTCATGTAAATCATGTGACTTCATCATCAAAGGTGAAACTTTTACCTACAATGGCTACACAAGTCAGGCTACAGGTATGTGGAACTGTAAAACTTCTAATGTCATCTATTTTATCCAATGCCCATGTGCATTAGGATATGTAGGAGAGACTTCTCGTACTATTCAGACCAGATTGACTGAACATCGTTCAGCAATCAGACCGAAGAAACTCCTCTCTCCAATGGTGAAACATTTTATTGAGAAGCAACATAAACCTGATGATTTTCAGTGGAGAATCTTAGAAAAGGTTAGAATCCCAGATCAGAAAGGAGGTCTGAAAATCCGAAAAAAACAGGAAGTATTTTGGATCTTCTCCCTGGACACTCATAGGAAGGGTCTGAATAGTGATACCCCATGGGAGAATGCGATCATATGAGTGTACAATCTCTATATCGAATATCTTTAGGACAAGTTTGTAGAGCGACACTCCGTGAAAATATGCGCCCATATGATTATCCTTTTTTCTGTTCAATAATCTGCTTTTAATTGTATATTTGTCCGCTGACAATATAGTACAATTATCGAAATAGGAAGACTTTTTCTATAATGATTGAAAAAATAATTTTTTCTCCCATTACAATTTAGTTTTGAGTTTTCAGTTTGTTGGAATATCAGATATATGTGATTCATTGATTATAGTACCTTACATTATATGACTATTTTTTACCCCAGGGACTCTGTATCTTCTTTTTCACATGCATAGATATTTCTATGATTATTATTTTATGGCATCTCATACCTTTTTCCTTAATATGTTATCATTAAAATAGGGAATATGTAGTTAATTTGTTTTTATGAGCTGTTTCTACTAATTGACATAGTAAAAATACTGGAAACTTCACTTTTGCGATGCGTCCCATAGATATAGAAAAAATACTGGTGATCCCACTGAGTGGTTTAGCTATCGATCATATTTAGGCCCTATATTTTAGTTTTCATACTTTATATTTCCCGATATCAAGATGCTCTTCATATGCCGGGTAATTCCGCTTTGTTTTATTAGTGAAGTTAACAAACGCTTTGTAATCGGCATTTCATCTTTATCCAATCAACATAGACAGGGGACTATATTAAGCGCATACGGGAAGGTTTCTTTTCACGGAATCACTTCCGCGTATGACGTCAGACGCCAACATTCGTCAACAAGGCCGAAGGGAGAAACGCATACATGATACGAAGTAAGGTATTGAGCCGTGTTTTTTATTTCCCTGGCCTTGTTTTAGTTTAGTTTGTTCTACCCTTACTACCTTTATGGGTATTAGTATTTTATTTTTCTCATTGAATTTTCTTTTTCTTTATTTATCCCTCCCTCTCATGATGGCGGTGTATCACCAGCAATATTCGTGCTGTACCCAGGCATAAGCTCTTATTTACTCGTTGATCCCGTCGGCTACTATCACAAGACCGTATCAGTCATGCACAGGTAGATATTCGTCCCTATACGTGTGCTTATCTGGTATAGATCAATGTAGGTGATATGCAATATCTAGGTGACATGTAGTATTTGTGTGCCTATGGATAGCGGATGGTCACTTTTATACTTATGACCTGTTCCGACTAGAAACATAGCAACATAGCCTTTATGAATATATTTAATTAACTCTCATCATGGAACGCTCAGCCTTCTCCGTTCATATTTGCTTTTAATGATCACGTTACATACTTATTTTTCTGTCGGCTAGTTATAGACGATGGTTGCCTTTGCCAGGACGGTTTGCGGTATAACATTAATTAACCTTTGGAGTAGTACAATAATTTAAAGTTCATTTCTCCTCTCCTTTGTTTTTTTTGAATCGCATAGTTCCTGGCCCAATATCAGCTAACGGAGAGAATTCTTTTTAGCTCCAGTTTGTGTTATCAACATGTCGGTTCTAAGGTAAAACATCATTTATATAATATATCGGTCAGTTATAAACAAGAATGATGTTTTTTAGAATAGTTATTTGTTTAATTGTCACTCTGGTCATCCTATCATTCTTATCAAAAGACCCGCTATTCCTATGGGGTTTTGTTGCATTTCTATCTCCCCATCCTTATCCCTGTCAGGTACATCTAGGTATAGCCTGCCATAGTTAGTTAGGGTCGTATCTAATTTTTAGAATTAGGACCCTTCTAATAGAGGGAGACGTGGGTTGCATTAGTGACCGTTTTTTCAATATATCTAATCTTAAGGAATTAACAATATAGTTCTAAGTCCCTACATGATTTATGTAATCATATAATTTGACCAACAGGATATTAATGATCATTTTGTCTGTCTCCTTAGCATAACGAAGGAGGTCGTTTTTTAATGAAACACATTTTTCACATATCATTTCCTTGTTCCCGATATCACGAAAGGGACTAGCTCTATAAAACTAATCTGAGTAAGTTATATTACATATTAATTTTTGACTAGATGAGAAATAGCGGTTTTTAGAAAGTTATATAATGTAATTTCTTTACCTTTCAGAAGTTTATCATTTTATAAGAAACATTGCAACACCATCTAAGTCTTGCATGTTCAAAAGAAATCTAAAAAGTAAGTTGTTAGTAGTAATATGACTACCTGTTTTAGCCTTTATAGTTTTTGAGTTTTTTATCCCCCCTCCTTCTCATAATCCCAGTGGCGCAATCTCTGTACTCAGATTAGACTACAAACAGATGTGTATTAGGTTTTTTATTATGTATAATGTTGGAGGCACTTTAGAAATGAGGACTATGTGGTTTGTTATATTTTATATAAATATTGTATTATACTGTCGTTTTTAGCCTATGCATTTTTTCTAAAATAATTACATATGAGTTGTCGCATGTTTTATGTGCAATGGTATGATGTATTAGAAATATGAAGACTATCAAATGTAATGTAAAAATTTGATATATATTCTATATTTTGACATTTATTTTTTAATTTTGTAGGTTTACTGGTGGTAATTTCCTGAAGAAGGCGTTCTGTAACGCCGAAACGCGCGTCAATATTTACTGCTGTGTTTTTATCTTTATGAAGGATATTTTTAATTCATATGATATGTCTTTGCCACATGGATCAACTGCTTTGTATTGATCATTATGATTTATTGATGTACTGTTCAGTTTGACTGAATTTTAATTACACACTTTTTTGACACTAAATAAAATAATACATTTTATTTATACATATAGTTCTTTGTTTCGTCCTGAGTCCTCCTCAAAGTATTATTTGTATATTGTTGTTAGTGCCTAGGAGAGATGTTTACACACAGGGCTCTTCTGCCAAAGCCATTCCTCGAGCACCTTGGTAGTTGCTACCTCTGTATCCTATGTGGTTAAGTGAGGTCCCCTCCACTCCACTCCCACACACTCCCGGAGGAAACCTCATGCAAGATTCCCCACCAAGACAGCCACTGATGCCACTCTTTTTGGCCTATCTCCCTCTATGGTGCGGCAGTGGTCTTGTCCATCATTCTCGGCAGCCTCCACTTCAGCAGTGGTTGGACCACCACTTGCATCTGCCATCCCCATTGTGCACACACTGAGAAATGTAATAATCCCTAGTGCCCATGGGCAAATGGGGCAGGATACAGTTGAGAAACAGCCGCATCACACACCATCACATTCCCAAGTGTTCCTGTGCGGCAACATTGACAAATAAAAACACTGACAAAGCCAATTGCTTGTGGAGGCAGGGGGCGTAGCTGCCATTGGTGCTGCGCAACGGGGTCGAGAGCCCTGAGGGGCCCCTTGAGCCCTGACAATTGATGTATTTTACTACCCCAGCAATAGTGAAATGGGCCATTTTCCTTGCACCAGGCCCCGTAGCATCATTGCTATGGTGTAGGAAAGACCTATTGGCTTATTAACACGAGCACCAGTTGTACTACAGACACACACATTCATTCTGTTAGGCACAGGGAGATGATGTAAACGGCCCAGAATCACAGGATGTTGAACGCCCCTGCCGACACCAGAACCCGGTTCCCCAGCTTGAGGTCGACCGCTCTAGCAATTAGGCCACAAACTCTCCCTTAAACAATTCTGTACCGTCGGGAGCCTGGATGATCTGTTTAATGTTCCTCAGATGGGGATGGGGTGGGGGGGGGGCCTTGAAGTGGGGGTTGTGAGCTCGATAGAGAGAGGCCATGGACAGACATTTAACGCCCTCATATCGGAGGCTGAATGTGTGGGACGGGCTGCTGCTCGCAGTGACCTTCTACTTTATAACTGGATGACAGAGGAGTCTGTCCAGTTAAAAAGCAGCTCAGCCGTAGCAAGCAAGCGCGCGGAGACACTGCCAGCCGCGCGTATTCTGGTCATATCTGGCTGCCACAGTACTACTGTAGCAACATTCAATCATAGCGGCCCAGTGCTATCAAAAGCAGCAGAGTGCAACCGCCTTCAGCAAACACCACGGGGCTGTGGAAAATGCATATCTGCAAATAAAACATAGAAAAGAAAAATGCATTCAGATATTTAATGGCCTTCCATGCAAATAAAATCCCTGACAAAATTAATTAACATTAGCAGAAAAAGACGTGTATTTTTGTGTAGCGTCTGATCAATATGCATCTTAAAAAAATAACCGAAGGATTGCACGTGTTAACGCTCCTGGCAGTGCTGCAAGAACAAATCAGAATTTCACTAAACGTCAAGCATTAGAAAAAGTTAAGAAAATATTAAGGTCAAGAGAAACCCGTTGAAATCGTATATTGTGCATCTGTCTCACGCAGTTTCTTGAAGCTGTTACACCGAGAAATAACATTTGCTAATATCAATTTCGTATCTTAATATAGTGCCTAATGCTGTGGGTTAGATTGTTTGAAAGCTCTCCCAGCATTGGCCCATATCCAACCTGAGACACTAGGAGATTAAAAACGATTTGGCTAGACTCACTCAGCTGGGGGAGCCGGGAATGGAGCTTGTGCATCATAGTTTCACAGCCTCCACACCTGCCACTAAACTGCTTGTACAGGCGATAAACAATTTTGGGGCGATTATGATGAGGCCTGGTCGGAGCCTTCTGGGCCGCATTGTAATCATCCACTCAGTTTACTTTCCAACCACCGCATTACAATGCTGGTGGTCGAAAACTAAACCAACTGGTCATTCCAGCCAGTCGGACCCGGCTCGTAATCCCAAATGGTGGGCCTTTCTGCCCTTGGGATTACGATGCACGGTTTCTGGCATGGTTTCCATGCTGTGGTGAAGGTGCATGGAACCATGTCGCAAAGCGTGTTTGGGGGCTCCAAGCAGGGTCCCCCTGTGTGTGTGGCCTCCGATAGGGGGCTGAGGGGGCACCTATGGTGCTCCCCTGTTGAACTCTGCACCCAGTGGCAGGCACATTGAGGTGCCTACCATGAGGTGCAGGGATGAACACCTCCCATTTCCCTATGGGAGCATGTATTACGGACGGTTTACGGCCGTAATGCATGCTCCCATTGGGAAATGCAGGAATGCGACCAAACAGTAGTAATTAGCCCCTTAGTGTTACTTCCGTGCGTACTGCGCAGAGCCTGGACACGTGACTTTTCTCATCAGGCACACGTTACCTAGAAAGCAGGTGTCAAGCTAGAGACCAAGCAGGGTCCCCGTATCAGGACTACGCAAACGGAAAAGTTAACAGGGCTTTTATTGGTCATGAAACTGATGGAGCAAGTTTTCGCGGAAAAGAAACTTGCTCGGATGCGATCCACTCGTTAACTTACTAATAAGTTATTAAATCATGTTTCATGAATAACTAATATGCACCACATGAATACACGGGTTAGTGAAGCTTGCTTATATGTTTACTAACGTGAATAATATGAAAGACAGACTAATATCGCTTTAAACGGGAAAATTGTTGTGCGCATGCGTCAACTGCATCTACGTAGTATGACGTATTAATGCTTGGAGGGAAATTCTAGCGCATGAGCAGAAGATACTAGAGTGGAGTCTTGAAGACTCGCCTGTATGGCATCTGCTTGCTTGAAACGAAAACATGCTATTTTACTAATGCTAAAGCGGGGAAAGTATTACTAAGTAAAGGGGAATAGAGTAGAGGTGGGTGGTATACAGCGTGCCCACTTTATTTGTGAAACTAATATCTGTCTTTCTGACTTCATCACTAGTGCTTATTTGGGCCTCTCTATAACTGGATTGAATTAAATGACGCAATGCCTGCGCATGTTCACTGAGGGGAGCCATGAAGGTCATGACTGAGCAGTTGAGAGGAAGCCAAATTTGAGTGTAACAAACGTGAGAACGGATGGTGAAGAGTTCAACGAAGAAGACTCGTATTCAGAAAGTTAATAAAAATGTTGCAAAGTAAAGTAAATATGTGTGAAAAATAAAAATTGTGAATAAAAATTAAGGGAATGGGTTTGCGAACAATAGTTGGACTGATTTTAACGACATGTAAGCATGGTGTGATGGAGTTCCCCCCCTTGCATGACTAATTAGATTTAGTATTTTTACGATATTGAAACATTACTGGGTGGGAAATGTAGAACGAAAGGTATAATGGAGATAGCTTTAGTTAGTTAGCCAGATGGGGTCTTGCCGAATACTGCAGAACAAGAGAGCTGACATATGACGATTTGCTGAGAGCTGACAAAATGGAATGCTGAGGGAGATGCGGATACTGGGAGAGATGCTGTGAGATGCTGATGAAGAATCGAATGCAGAACTTGAGGCAGAACTTTCTATCCTAATTATTTGGGTTCGATCAGAAGATCGGGGAAGAATCTCGAGGAGGAAGAGAGTTTCAGAGAGGGGTGCGACTCAGTCGTCGGTATTCCAGAGAGGTCAACTATCTTGTCCTGATTCCTTTCCTGAAGTCTTTGTCACCTGCCCTATCTCTAGGGACCTTCACCAGCCCTTTAGCCAGGGGGGTTGGTCTTTTACACCATCCTTGGTAATTATCAATTTCTTGTTATTTTACTGATGTACTTTTCTCTCTATCCTCTCCCTTTCTGAGCATTGATCATTGTATGAGTCCAAAGTATATGCTTGGTGTCTAATTAATTGAATTTTCTTTCCTATGAATGAAGGTGACTGCGCTGTATTTTTGAAGTGGTTCACATGGTTTAATTTAGATAAAGATTTAAAATGTTCTTGAGGCTGTGTTTTTTTTACATTGAAATAAAAGTATAGTTCATTTATGTCATTTTCACCATCAACTAGTTGAACTAATGGTCCATTGATCAGAGGAAATAACTTTTTGATAAGTGAAAGGTTAGTTTGGGGTTTTAAATAACTAATCTTGAACACTGTGGAAATTATAAACTTGACCCCAGCGGTTTTATGCACTGTGAGTTTATGGGCCCAAGTGAGTATATTGCAGTGGAGTATCTTTTGCTGTTGAACCGCTGGATCAAAACTACATTTTTCAGCATTTGATTTGCTAGCCAAGTCAGCTTTCTCAAAATGGCATGCACAGTTATTATATAGAAAAAAACAGGATGCAAAATGGAAATCCACTGACCCCTCCCTCCAGTCTGCTGCCTTTTCTTCCCTTCCCTTGTCTTTATGCTTGCTTATTATAGGATTGTTTCCTTGTTTCTGTCTCAGGCCTTCATGAATCCGTTCTCTCTTTTTTCTCCAGCTGAGCCTACGTTTCATACATTCAGCTTTTAATGAAAAGACATTTATTTCCTAATGTTACTCCTGAGCCTCCTCCGCCCTCTAGTCTTATAATGTGGTACTTGGCCTCTGCTGGCTGAAAAATGCCTGCCTTTTATATGATGATTGCTCCCTATAGGCAGAGGAGGGGAGGGAGTCAGAGCTAGAGAGAGAGAGAACCCGCTTGGGCGGAGAGAGGGAGATATTGGAAAAGGGTACAGTGGCAGTTTAAAAAGGAGAAAGGAAGAATGAAAAATGAAGGTGTTAGAAAAAAATCAAATGGGATTCAGTAGAAGACAGAAAAGGAGAAAGATGATACAGAGAAAGAAAGGCGAAATGGAGGCAATAAAGGAGATGAAATGGAGTAAAGTGATGAAGGAGAAAGAACTAGGAAGACGATAGTGGAGGTATAGGAAATGAGGATAATAAGATAGGAGGAACACAAAAGAGGAAGGAAAGAGATGAGGACGTGAGAATAAGAGGATGGGCGAAGGAAGGTGATAGAGAAGAGCGGTGTCGTATAAAGCACAGAGAGAAAAGAGGGAAATTGTGGAGATGGTGAGAAGATGGATGAAAGCGTCACAAAGGAGAGTGTGGGAATGAAAATATAAGGATAGGAAGAACAGAGATGATGGAAAGAAAGATGGGAAATGGACAGAAACACATATGAAGTGGAGAGATTGAGTGCGGAGAGAAAGTGAGGACAGAAGTTGGGATGGGCAGAGAAAAAGAAACTGTGAGCTATAGAGATGAGAGAAAGATAGGAAAAATGAAGAAGGGAAGGGTAGGATAGGATAAGGGAAAGATGAGATGAACAAGAGGAAAAAAGGAGAGGGTGAAAGGTAGCAAGGAGAAGAAAAAATGAGAAAGTGGGAAGAAGATCAGGAGGAGAGAGAGAGAAAGGAAAAAAGAAAGCAAAAGATACAGAGGAAAAGGAGAAATGACAAAAAGCAGAAGGATGGCAGAGATAATGAAAGAAAGGAGATTACAAAGAGAAGCAAGGGTTGAATAGATACGTGAAAAAGAAGAGAAAAATAAATAAAAAGCAGGGATATTAAAGGGAGACTGGGGTGGGATGGGTAGGATGTAAACAGAAGAGCATAGTGAGGACGATTGGGCAGTGGGGGAGACGGCATATTGGAAAAGGAAAAGGAAAACATAGAAGGAACAAAGAGAGAAGAAAAAATGAAATGAGTATAAGATAAATACTAGTAAGAGACAGGAAAGAGAGAGGCAGAGTGGAAGGGGCTAGGGAAGAGACAGTGAAAGGAAGAAACGACATGAAAGGAAAGAGGTAGAGTTAGGGAGGACAATGGAAACACAAATGTAGAATTCGGAGGCCCATAAGCAGGGGTGTGGGTATCATTAGCACAAAAGATGCAATATCACGGCAGGACTAAGGCTTGGGCGAGCTGGGCCCTTGGGGGGTTAAGCAGGATCTTGAGGGGGCCAAATCTGATTCAGCCTAGACAGTATGCGAGCCAAGGCCAGCCCTGGGCAACAGCACTGTTGCCCATAAGTGCAAGGTACCCACTACATTCCAGTTATAGCTATCTTTTAATACTGATCTGAGGTGGGTATGGGGCCCATTGTCATTGCCTGCATTAGGACCCATAGCTATGCAGCTGAATGCACTGAGACCAACCGACGGACACGTGCCTATCCACCTAGGTCAAAAGACATGTAGAGCTAGATGTACTTATATGTAGCGCCACGTAGCAAGACTACTTGCTGTGGTGTACTGCGTCAAATGAGAGGGAAGGAATGTGCCATATTACTCACATAGGGTGCATTCTGGCTTTCTCGCTGGCCTATTTCACTTGTGTCTGCCAACCAAGGCACCCCTGCGCCATGGTGCCTGCGTTACAGGCAGGATTTTTTTGTGCAGGAAGGTACCCTTCCTGTACAAAAATATTCTTCTGAGGCATTTTCCCTTTTCTACATGTGCTGCAGAATGCAGAACCCGGAGAAAGAGGAAAAACAGGAAATAAACATATTTCGCCTCATTACACCTCACCTGGGAAGGCACAGCATTTTTACGCATTCCCAGGTTTACTAGAGTTAGTAAATCTGGGGATGCACCAAAAACTATGGGTGGATGCGTAAGAACGCCCACACTCCAACCATGAAATGCCTTCACAGTGCAGTGTTACCAGGCAGGTCGCCCCCCTAGCCACCGCGAGGTCCTCCCTGTGCCGTGTGCTGCCCGCTGTTGCTTCCTAGCGTTTCCGCCGCCCCCGGTAACTTGTGTCTTGCCTCTGTATTCTCCGTTTTGCCTTGTGCCTGTGATTCTGTGACATTGCTTTGCCTCCGTATTTCACTGTCTTGCCTCTGTATTTCTCCATTTTGCCTTGTGTATTTTGTATTGTGGTTAAGCTGTCATATCTCTGTTTCCCCTCGCTCCCCCCCGCTCCCCCTTTCCTTCTGTGCCCCCCCGCTGCCCGCCTCGCCCGCTACTTTCCGCCGCTGCTCCCTGCGGCCCCGCCCCCCCCGCCGTTCCCATTCGCCACCCCGCTCCCGCCTCCCAGCTGCTTCTCCCTCCCTCAGCCCCTCATATGGAGGCTGCACGGTGGTAAAGGGAGTGACCCATGACCCTGTTACCAGGCAGGTCACCTCCCTAGCAACCGCGTGGTCCTCCCTGTGCCGTGTGCTGCCCGCTGTTGCTTCCTAGCGTTTCCGCCGCCCCCGGTAACTTGTGTCTTGCCTCTGTATTCTCCGTTTTGCCTTGTGCCTGTGATTCTGTGACATTGCTTTGCCTCCGTATTTCACTGTCTTGCCTCTGTATTTCTCCGTTTTGCCTTGTGTATTTTGTATTGTGGTTAAGGTGTAATTTCTCCGTTTCCCCTCGCTCCCCCTGCTCCCCCTTGCCTTCTGTGCCCCCCCGCTGCCCGCCTCGCCCGCTACTTTCCGCCGCTGCTCCCTGCGGCCCTGCCCCCCGCTGTTCCCATTCGCCACCCCGCTCCCGCCTCCCAGCTGCTCCTCCCTCCCTCAGCACCTCATATGGAGGCCGCACGGCGTACGCGCAGCGAACGCGTGCAGCGGACGCGCCGATTGTGCGCCAAAGGTGCGCCAAAGGCAAACCCGTCTGCGCCCATCCGCGCCTGGACCGCGCTCAGCGCCAGACTCCCTGGTCCCCGCAGAAGTCAGCCTACCCGCCGGACGTACGACGCCGCCACCCTCAACGCACTCAACACCGGCCGGATCCCCGGCTGCTACCGAGCCACCCCAAGACGCACCCACAGACCCTTCACCTGCCTATCTTGCAAGTTTTCCTGCATCTGCCAAGCCGAGCTCCAGCAGCAACCACCTGAAGTGCATCCTGCTCAACACCCGCTCTGTCCATAGATACGCCGTGGAGCTCTGGAACCTGCTCGACACCACATCTCCAGACGTCGCCTTCCTCACGGAGACATGGATGAACGCCTCCTCAGCGCCCGACATCGCCATCCCGGACGGATACAAGATCACCCGGAGGGACCGCGTCAACCAGACAGGAGGAGGCATCGCCATCGTCCACAATAACACCATCCGCATCACGACCAACTCCGACGACACCCTCACAGCCGCCGAACATCTTCACTTCCAGATACACACCGACCCCAAGACCACTCTCAGAGGCATCCTCATCTACAGACCCCCAGGACCCCGCACACAATTCAGCGAAGACATCGCCGACTTCATCAGCCCACACGCCCTCCCCTCCGCTGACTACATCCTCCTAGGGGACCTCAACTTCCACCTGGAGAACAACAACGACAACAACACCACCACCCTGCTGGACAACCTCGCCAACCTCGGACTCAAGCAACTGGTGAACACCCCCACCCACTACGCCGGACACACGCTTGACCCAGTCTTCTCCTCCAGCAAGTACACCTCCTTCAGCCACTCCACAGGACTCCACTGGACAGACCACAGCTGCGTCCACTTCAGCTTCAGAAAAACCTTGACCCACCACCACCCGCAACAGGTTCCCCGCAGGAGCTGGAACAAGATCACCACCGACCAGCTCACCACATCACTGAGCCAGAACCCGCCCGCCAGCTCAACGGACCCCAGCCAAGCAGCCATCAACCTCACACAGTGGATCACCAACTGCGCGGACGACCTCGCACCTCTGAAAAACCATCCCAGCAGGCCCGGCAGCAAGAAAGCCTCCTGGTTCAACGACAACCTCAAGAACTCCAAGAAGAACTGCCGCACCCTCGAGAAAGCCTGGCGAAAAAACCCGACTACAGACAACATGACCGCCCTCAAGCACGCCACCCGCAAACACCACCAGCTGATCCACACCAACAAGAAGACAGCATTTAAGGAACGACTCGACAACAACGCACACAACAGCAAGGAACTCTTCAGCATCGTCAAAGAGCTCTCCAACCCCAGCGCCGGTAACAACGACATCACTCCCTCACAAGACCTCTGCGACTCACTCGCCTCGTTCTTCCACAGCAAGATCGCCGACATACACAACAGCTTCGGCGCACAGACCACGCACCCAACCACCGAACCGACGCCCCCGACCACCACCCTCCGCGCCTGGACCCCGGTCAGCACCGAAGACACCATCCACACGATGAACACCATCCACTCCGGATCACCAACCGACCCATGCCCCCACCACATCTTCAACAAGGCCGACTCCGTCGTCGCACCCCAACTCCGGGACATCATCAACCGCTCCTTCAGCACCGCCACCTTCCCGGAGAGCTGGAAGCATGCCGAACTCAGCGCCCTCCTGAAGAAACCATCAGCAGACCCCACCGACCTCAAGAACTACCGCTCCATCTCGCTCCTCCCTTTTCCTGCTAAAGTCATCGAGAAGACCGTCAACAGACAGCTTGCCGCCTTCCTCGATACGAACAGATCCCTCGACCACTCACAGTCCGGCTTCCGAGCCAACCACAGCACCGATACCGCCCTCATCGCAGCCACTGACGACATTCGAGCCCTGCTCGACAACGGGGAAACAGCGGCCCTCATCCTCCTGGACCTCTCCGCGGCGTTCGATACTGTCTGCCACCGCACCCTAGTGCAGCGCCTCAGCAACATCGGAATCCAAAAGAAGGCACTAGAGTGGATCATCTCGTTCCTCACCGGAAGAACCCAGAGAGTCCGCCTCCCCCCATTTAGATCCAAGGCCACCAAAGTCATCTGCGGCGTACCACAAGGATCATCACTCAGCCCCACCCTCTTCAACATCTACATGAGCCCCCTCGCAGCCATCACACGCCAACACAACCTCAACATCATCTCCTACGCCGACGACACTCAGCTGATCCTCTCCCTCACCAAGGACCCAGCCACCGCCAGAACCAACCTACACGAAGGGATGAAAGACGTAGCCGAGAGGATGAAGAACAGCCGCCTGAAACTGAACTCAGACAAGACGGAAGTCCTCATCCTCGGATCATCACCCTCTGCCTGGGACGACTCCTGGCGGCCCCCTGCCCTGGGCAGCGCACCCAAACCAACGCACGCAACCTGGCCTTCATCCTGGACTCCTCCCTCTCGATGACCAGACAAGTCAACGCCGTCTCATCATCATGTTTCAACATCCTACGCATGCTCCGAAAGATCTTCCGATGGATCCCCACCGAAACCAGGAAGACGGTCACACAAGCACTCGTCACAAGCCGACTGGAGTACGAAACACCCTCTACACCGGAACCACAGCCAAACTCCAGAAAAGACTTCAACGCATCCAGAACGCCTCCGCACGACTCATCCTGGACATCCCCCGACACAGCCACATCTCCGGACACCTGAGAGACCTGTACTGGCTCCCCGTCAGCAAGAGAATCACGTTCCGACTCCTCACCCACGCACACAAGGCCCTCCACGAACTGGGCCCCAGATACCTCAACAACCGCCTGACCTTCTACACTCCCAACCGACAGCTGCGATCGACCAGCCACGCCCTCGCCGCCGCTCCACGCATTCGAAGAGCCACCATGGGAGGAAGATCCTTCTCCTACCTGGCAGCCAAGACGTGGAACTCCCTCCCCATCCACCTCCGTCTGACCCAAGACCACCTCTCCTTCAGGAAGCAACTCAAGACCTGGCTGTTCGAGCAGTAGCGGACCCCCCTCCCCCAAGCGCCTTGAGACCCCCCGGGTGAGTAGCGCGCTATACAAATTTCTTGATTGATTGATTGAGTAATGCAAGACAGCAAGGTACTTGAAGGGATTAATGTGCAGTGTTTGACCACTGTACTACTTTGATTTTAATTATTAGCCCCAATAACATAGCTAATACATGACATCCTTTATTTTTGTCTACCACACTTTCATAAGAATTAATAGCATAAATGATTCAAGTGTTACCTGAGGTTTGTGTTCATGAATTTCTTTGTCAGACCAAGATCCCTGCGAGGGAGTCATCATCATCATTGTAACTTTATTCGGTAATTACAAACTTTTAAAGCTCACAACACATAATTAAACAATACAATAAAACGAATATAATTCATCAGGATAAGGTGTGATTAAAGTCATGGAGAGCCAAAACATCATAAAACTAAAGACGAAAAAAGAGCACAATATTAGGTTATCACATAGGATAGGTGGCTATACAACAGCATATATGAGCTAAACTACAAATGCATATGCAAAAATACTGGAAAGTGCAACAGTAATACAACTTTAAAAAAAAAAAATTAAAAGACTTGTCCGTTTACGCATGCACTTTGAAGGTACTTCACTACAGAATGTGCAGCGAATGGGTCTTGTCCTTTCTTAAAAGCCAATAATGCAGTTGACGATCTAGTGGGCCCAGCCTATGGCATGCCAGGGTAATCCATTTAGAGCGGCTTGCTGAGAATGCTAGACAAAGAAAGCGAAACTATTCATCGTTCTTGTTATAATAAGAGCAGGCACAGGAGGCCACAGAGCTCGCTGAGCTGGCTAGCCAAGTGTTTGAGAATGCTGCGAGAGGAAGAATGTCGTAGCAAACTTTTAAGTAGAGCGATCTCGCAGGAGCAGGGCGAATTGCATGTAAGCAATTTTCATAAAAAGCAGACACAAGGGAGTCAACACACCCGTGTGATTTGTCGATGCGCTTGTACGTGTTTAGACAAAGGCCGACTAGTCACACATTTGCTAGTAGCCTGGCGTGCCCCACAGGACCCTTGTTTTGGTAACAGGATCGGGCAACGCGTTTGTCTTCCAGGCATCACCGCTTTTCGAAAGTGCGCACGGGAGCGGACTTTTCACTTATCTTTACTCTGGTGAATGCTTCAGAATCTCTCAGCTGACTCGGCTCTTTTCAGTGCTTACCGTTATGATGAGTCAAAGTGCTGAGGGCTGCAGCAGAGGAGGATGCTGGGAAATATGGCCGACGCCCGCACCCCCACGCCTAGAAGGAATGGGCATCACACTGAACTCAAATATTTGTCAAGAAATGCATTCATACATTTTGAACAAAAAATCTGGGTTTGCCATTCATAGACATGCTCTTAAATAAATGTCTAATGCAATCGAGTTTATGGTAAAGGATCTCACCTCATGATACCAGGTTACACGCTGTTACCGCCAGTATGTTTCTGACATGGGTGGTATTTTAAGGTCTGGACCAAAAACATTAAACAAAGTGATAAAAACAGCTGATGTTTCTCTTTGAAAAATAAACTTGAAATAGCAAATGGCATGTGTGTAGCGTGGCAAACCTCTACTATCAATCAATCAATGAAGGGTTTATAAAGCGCACTACTCACCCATAAGGGTCTCAAGGCGCTGGGGGAGAGGGGCTCTGCATATGCGAGGGGTTTCTGCTAGGGCGAGGTCGGTGGAGCGGAGGTTCCTCTTGGGTGCGTGGAAGGAGACTCTTTCGTTGAGGTATTTGGGTCCGATGTTGTGGACTCTCTTCTCGATGGGGTGCCAGTGGAGGTCTAGTAGGTGCGGGGTCATGAGCTCGTGTTGTGGTGTTCCGAGGATGAGTCTGGCCGTGGTGTTCTGGATGGTTTGGATTAAAAGTCATCATCTTTCTAGGTCGCCTCACAAAACAATCCTACTAGACAGCTGATACACAACCATTGTCATTGTCATTGTTACTTATGAGGTGGTCTCTACATCTATACTGGAGATAGACCTGGAATTATGCTGTGAGCCGACCTCATTCTCCCACAAGGACACTATAATTGACTAGCTTGGAGCCTGGATGCTGGGATCCCTGCTGGGCTCAGGCCCTCAATGTCAGGCCTGTTGTCCAATCCTTGTTTTATGTGCTGGCAGCTCTAAGAGGCACAGTAGTGTAAGCGTGCTCTGTTGTTGAAGCACTGCTTACTGGTTGCTGGTAGCTGGTATCCATGCTACTACATGTTCTCGGGTATGCGGTCCCCAATATTTCTTTCTTCAGTGCATGCGCAGTGAGTCGAGTGGTAGGACCACTCATGTATATGCACGTTTTTTATTTCATCTGTGCACCCCAGGCTATCTATTTAACCCCTTCCATGCTCATGACGAGCTGAGCTCGTCATGAGTTGCGCCGCTCGCATGCTCATGACGAGCTCAGCTCAGCTCGTCATGTAACGCGGTTATTTTAAAAATGCAGCACAGCGCGAAAAAAGCCGCCGCACGCATGCGGTTAAGGGAGCACATGAGACAAGTAAGTTGTTCTTGTTCTAGGCACAATTTCTGGGTGATTATGAGAAAACAAATCACCTGCGATGTGCAAGCAGAGCAGAAGGAGACACCTTCCGGGAGGCTCATCCTGCCTCACACTCACATTTTCTTCCTAGAAAACTGTGAGGGGAGAGACCTACAGAGCCGTATGAGGAGAAATTTAAGGGCAGCATTACCAGAATTATTTTTGAAATTATGTTTTTTTTTACGGAGTTTTAAATAGTGCTAACTTGACCCGAAGGTATCGGGTATCAGAGCGCTTTACACGGGCACCAGTTGCGTTACATGGGGACTCATTCATTTTTGTTAGGCACAGGGAGATTAAGTGATTGCCCAGGATCACAGGATGTTGCGCGTCCTTGCCGAGACTCTAACCTGATTCTCCAGATTGGAGATCGACCGTCCTAGCCGTTAGGTCAACTCCTCTCTCGCATTTTCTTATTTCGAGTTCAGAAGCAAGTAAGGTTTCTGTTATGTTATGTTAGGAAAACATTTAGAGCGTGCCTACACCACAGGGTTTCTTGTCATTGTGACAACCAGGAAGGAGAGGAGAGAGGGCTCAGGCTAGTCAACAGTTTGCTTAAACCGCCTGGCTTTCAGAAGCTTCCTGAAGCTCAGGAAGTTAGGTTTCAGCCTGACCAAAGAAGAGAGACTGTTCCATAAGATGGGGCAAGTACAGAGAAGCTCCTGCCCCTTGCTCTCTTTTGCTTTAACCGAGAGATCCTTAACTGGTTGGCAAGAGAGGATGTGAGAGCTTAACTAGGAACATATCTCTTAAGTCTGTTTTCTACAAAGGCTGGACCCTGGTCATGAATGGATTTGTAAATAATACACGCCATTTTAAAAAGAGCTCTCCGTTTGATGGAGACCCTGTGGAGCTTCATTAAGGCAGGAGGGATATGCACATGTGTGTGCAGTTGACAGATTACCCTTGTGCTGTATTTTGAAAGATTTGTAGTCTGTGTAGACAAGTTGCAGGGAGACCCAAATACAGGGAGGTTTGCATGATCCAAGCAGGACACAATTACCGCTGCAATAGCCGCTTTCACAAAATCTCAGGTGAGAGAAAAGGAGTGACATCAATCAATCAATCAATCAATCAATCAGTGTTTGTGAAGCGCACTGCGCACCCGTACGGGTTTCAAGGTGCTGGGGGATAGGGGTGGGCAGCTCTGTTGGGGTCAGTCGAAGTGCCAGGTCTTGAGGTCCTTACTGAACTGGTGCAGTGTCGGGCTCCGTCAGTGGTGAAGTGGGAGATCGTTCCAGGACTTGGCTGCTAGGTAGGAGAAGGATCTTTCTCCTCCTCTGGTGCTGTAATAGTCTGAGACGGTCGCTAGGGCGAGGTTGGCTGAGCTTAAGTTTCTCTTGGGGGCGTGGAAGGAGATTCGGTCGCTGAGGTATTGTGGTCCGATGTTGTGGAGGGCCTTTTAGGCATGTGTGAGCAGCTTGAATGTTATTCTTCTTTCGATGGGGAGCCAGTGAAGGTCGCAGAGGTGTTGGGTGATGTGGTCGCTTTGTGGGATAGTGAGGATGAGTCAAGCTGAGGCGTTCTGGACAGTCTGGAGTTTGCAGAGGAGTTTTTCGCTGATTCTAGCATAGAGGGCGTGACCATAGTCTTATCACTCTGCTGGTGATGAGTGTGTGGGTGATGGTTTTCCTGGAGTCTGGCGGGATACACTTGAATGTCTTGAGCACTACTCGGAGGGTGTTGAAGCATGCTGAGGATACAGCGTTGATCTCCCAATTCATGGTGAGAGAAGAGTCGAGTATGATGCCGAGGTTCCGTAAGTGGTCAGTTGCAGTGGGTGGGTTTCCAAGAGCTACCAGATGTTTTCCCAAGCAGAGGTGGTGGAGCCGACGATGAGAACTTCTGTTTTCTCTGAGTTGAGCTTCAGGCAGCTGTTGCTCATCCAGGTCGCAATGGCCTCCTTCCCTTCTTGGAAGTTGCACCTCGTGGTATCGGGTTCCTTGATGAGGGAGAGGATGAGCTGGGTGTCATCAGTGTATGAGATGATACTGAGCCCATGGTTTCTGACGATGGTTGCGAGGGAGGCCTTGTAGATGTTGGAGAGTGTGGGTCTGAGGGATGATCCTTGGGGGACTCCGCATCTGATCTCTGTCAGTTCTGAGAGGAAGGACGGGTGTCTTATTCTCTGCGTTCTGCCCGACAGGAAGGATCGTATCCATTCTAGCACTTTTCCTTGGATGCCGGCATTGTGGAATCTGGTGGCTAGTGTGCGGTGGGAGACTGTGTTGAAAGCTCCCGAATACTTGATGCCTAATCTCTGCTGATATAAATAAACAATGGTCCTAGACCTATTGATCAAAACACTTGACCCAATCAATCGTATTTCTTTAAATTTCACAGTCAAGAGCACTTCACTTGAATCTGCTCGAACATAACTAATAATGTTAAGGAAAAAAGCACAATAGAAAACAACCACTACAACGGAGACCGAGATACAATGTATTTAACTCATTGTCTCATATTTAGAATTCATTTCGCACAACAATATTATGTTATCTTGACAGTAAAAATAGAGAAGGTTGCCCAAACAGAGTGTGCAAAAGAGGTGATCCAAGTGTGAAGTGAATGAGGGAGAAAAGAAAGAAATTTCACAGTAATATACAAAAACGTTTCACATTACTTTTCAGTCAATAACGGTATTGTATTCTATCCATATTGAAAACCTGGCCAGACAAAAAATTATTTTTCAGAAACTTTGAACTCAAAATTTCAAAGAGACATTCATGTCCTCAGTATGCACTCTATAATGTCGAGGTACTGGTCAAGGGTGGGGATAATGGCGTCGACGATTCGACTCGACTTAAGGCCAACCGGTAATTTGAACCTGGGGCATGCAAGTCTTCATCAGGACATATAGAAAGGGGCAACCAAGGGGTATCGATGACCCCTATGATGGATGACCAACGAAGTAAGCGTCCTCAAACAGCAATGAGTGCTTGTACTCCTTGTTCCTAGAAGATTCAATCTCCAAATTTAAGGGGTGGGTATAATCTTCCAACTTGTGCCAATAATGACGTAATGGTATCTTGATCGTTTCAATATTCTTTTTATATATCCAAAGCTCCTATCACCAAAGTTCAGGCAGCGTTTGGGTAGCGTGTTTCCTCCATGAGACGAGAGCCGGCTCATGGAGGGAATCCCTGGGATTCAAGTCCGGCTCTCGTCTCATGGAGGGATCACGCTACCCGAACGCTGCCTGAACTTTGGTGACAGGAGCTTTGGATATATAAAAAGAATATTGAAACGATCAAGGCACCATTACGTCATTATTGGCACAAGTTGGAAGATTATACCCACCTCTTAAATTTGGAGATTGAATCTTCTAGGAACAAGGAGTACAAGTACTCATTGCTGTTTGAGGACGCTTACTTCATTGGTTATCCATCATAGGGGTCATCGATACCCCTTGGTTGCCCCTTCCTATATGTCCTGATGAAGACTCGCATGCCCCAGGTTCAAATTACCGGTTGGCCTTAAGTCGAGTCGAAACGTCGACGCCATTATCCCCACCCTGGACCAGTACCTCGTCATTATAGAGTGCATACTGAGGACATGAATGTCTCTTTGAAATTTTGAGTTCAAAGTTTCTGAAAAATAATTTTTTGTCTTGCCAGGTTTTCAATACGGATAGAATACAATGCCGTTATTGACTGAAAAGTAATGTGAAACGTTTTTGTATATTACTGTGAAATTTCTTTCTTTTCTCCCTCATTCACTTCACACTTGGATCACCTCTTTTGCACGCTCTGTTTGGGCAACCTTCTCTATTTTTACTGTTAAGATAACATAATATTGTTGTGAGAAATTAATTCTAAATAAGAGACAATAAATTAAATACATTGTATCTCGGTCTCCGTTGTAGTGGTTGTTTTCTATTGTGCTTTTTTCCTTAACATTATTAGTTATGTTCGAGCAGATTCAAGTGAAGTGCTCTTGACTGTGAAATTTAAAGAAATACGATTGATTGGGTCAAGTGTTTTGATCAATAGGTCTAGGACCATTGTTTATTTATATCGTAAATTACACAGGTCCATACCTTGTGGGTCCCCCCATTTTCTTAATGGTAATCTCTGCTGATGATGGATAAAGATCCAGAAACACGTGTCCAGAGATGGCCAGCACAACTGTGTAATCACTCGAGACTTTCCTAAAAGCATACACGCTTGTGAACTGCATTGACCACAATGCTCAGGGGCGAACCCGCTGGGAGGTGAAGCAGTGTGCTCCCACATTGGTTTCCTGTTTATAAAGGCTCCCTCGAGCCGGTCGAGCTGACGAGCTAGTGGAGATGCACCTGCGCGTCTTGAGAGGTACCGAGATCCGAGAACACTTTGGCAGCCTGCTCAGCAACCCCGAATACTTGATGCCTAATCTCTGCTGATGACGGATAAATATCCAGAAACACGTGTCCAGAGATGGCCAGCACAACTGTGTAATCACTCGAGACTTTCCTAACAACATAGACGCTTGTGAACTGCATTGACCACAATGCTCAGGGGCGAACCCGCTGGGAGGTGAAGCAGTGTGCTCCCACATTGGTTTCCTGTTTATAAAGGCTCCCTCGAGCCAGTCGAGCTGACGAGCTCGTGGAGATGCACCTGCGCGCCTTGAGAGGTACCGAGACCCGAGAACACTTTGGCAGCCTGCTCAGCAACCCCGAATACTTGATGCCTAATCTCTGCTGTTGACGGATAAAGATCCAGAAACACGTGTCCAGAAATGGCCAGCACAACTGTGTAATCACTCAAGACTTTCCTAAAAGCATACACGCTTGTGAACTGCATTGACCACAATGCTCAGCGGCGAACCCGCTGGGAGGTGAAGCAGTGTGCTCCCACATTGGTTTCCTGTTTATAAAGGCTCCCTCGAGCTGGTCGAGCTGACGAGCTCGTGGAGATGCACCTGCGCGCCTTGAGAGGTTCCGAGACCCGAGAACACTTTGGCAGCCTGCTCAGCAACCCCGAATACTTGATGCCTAATCTCTGCTGATGACGGATAAAGATCCTGAAACACGTGTCCAGAGATGGCCAGCTTAACTGTGTAATCACTCGAGACTTTCCTAAAAGCATACACGCTTGTGAACTGCATTGACCACAATGCTCAGGGGCGAACCCGCTGGGAGGTGAAGCAGTGTGTTCCCACATTGGTTTCCTGGAAAGCTGCTGATAGTCAAGGAGGATGAGGGCTAGTTTTTGGCCTTGGTCGAGGAGGACGCAGATGTTGTCAGTGGCGGCGAGGAGGGCGGTCTTGGTGCGGTGGTTGCTGTGGAATCCAGATTGGGAGGTATCTAGGATGTAGTTGATTTCTATGAAGTGAGCGAGCTGGGTGTTAACAGCCGTTTCTATGACTTTGGCTGCAAAGGGAAGAAGTGAGATTAGCTAAAGTTCTTAAGGTTCGTCGGGTCTGCGTAGGGCTTTATTAGGAGAGGGTTGACTTTGGGGTTCTTAAGATGTTGGGGAAACTGGCGGCCTCGAGGGAGCAGTGGATCGTTTAGCGTAGTTCGGATGGCTGTGGTGGCCGTGTGGAAGACTGTCGGTGGGCAGAGGGGTCAGAAGGTGCTCCCAAAGTGGATGCTCTTCATAGTCTTTAAGGTGTCTTCTGTGGTGTGAGGGGTCCAGGAGAGAAGGGTCTGTTGGGTGGCGGTGTTGGGGGTGGGAGTTGAGGCAGTGCTCTGGTCTAGGTCGTTGATGTTGTCATGAAGAGTCTTGATCTTGTGGTGGAAGAAGGAACTGAGTTTGTCACAGAAGTCTTGGGTGGGAGGGACACCAGATGTTTCGAGGATTCTGTTTTGGATGAAGTTTTTTTTTGTTGATTTGATGAGTTGGTGGTGTGCTGTGATGGTCGGTCGTTTTCTAGGCAGAGCATGCTTCTGGGGTTTTACTATTTCTCCATGTCTTCTTCAGTCGTCGGCAGGAGCGTTTAGATTCGTGGAGATCCGTGGTGACCTTCCTAATGGATTTAAATAGACCAAAGCACTTTGTCGTGACGGCCTCGATCTGGGGGGGGGGGATCATAAACAATTGATTGTCTAGCAAGGTGTCCAGTTTTATTCTTCTGCCTCTGAGGTTGAAGAGGTGACCGTGCCCACTTCTGATTGGGATTTATATTGACAAAGAGAATGTCTGAAATCCTGTTGACAATCCAAATTAACATGCGTATCCCATGGAGAAATTACCTCGGAACCAGTTCTCAGGAAAGTTCAAAGTACCCTTCCTTGGGCCTCACTCTACACATACATGATGTGTTACTAAGAGTGGAAGGACCCAAACCGCATTATTATTTCTAGATTTATGTCTAGGTTATACACTATTTCTCAATCGGCAGCTGTTGACACTCTTGTTGTAAGACTAGTTGGCCATACATCTATGATGGAGTAGGCTATCCTTAAACACCCTGTGGGGACAGGAATGTTGATTCAGCGCTGAAGAAGTATTAAGCTGGATCACACTTCATCATGGGAGCAGGCATTTATGGAGTTTAGGCAGCTCAATCACGCATCTCGGATTTTAAAGAACTCTTACAGGCCATTCTAGAGGGGTCTAAGTACTCTCCTTTGCTGGAAGTCATGGAAACAGAGGTGGAGCTCTTATGTGTATGACTTTTGATGCAGTGCATTGTTCAGCTGTGGCAGAAGGGGCAAACATTGCAGCCCGAAGGAACATTTTTTTCAAGGCAAAGCATACGGATTCAGCCCAGAAGCCTGAAACTCTTCATCTTCCGTCTAAAGCAGGCAAGCTCTTCAGTTCAGAGTTGTAAGAAAAACTCCATTGGCTGTTCAAGAAAAAGAAACATTCCTTCTCTTTTTGACAACAGCCTTCAACTACTACACAGTCTTCTTCAAAGTATTCCTTTTGGCAAACTTCTTGAAGAGATCCTCTGCAGCCCCACTATTCCCATGCAAGGAGACAGCATGGGATGCCATTTGAAGGATTTCTTCGCCCATAAGGGGGAAGCCTTCTCACCTAACAAGCCCCAGCATTCCTGAGTATACAGAATTACAGATGGCATCGGTTGGACAGTTGGAGGATGAACCAAATATTTCAAGTCAGCTTGGAAAAGATCTACCTCCGGTGCCAGGGTCCTCTCATTCAATTAATCTCCCTTCTTCCAGATTCTGGGGCAATAATTGCAGCTTTCTTTCATGGGCCACCATATGATTAGTAAAGCTTGCGATGTAACAAATATGGATTTTGCTAGAGTTCATCTGAAGGAAAAAGGTATTGGAGTTTACTCTATTGTCTTCTGGGTTCCCAAATTGTCAGTAATATGCATGCTTATAATCAACTTGAGAAATGTCAACAGGTGCATTTGGAAAAATCTTTTCAAAATGGAAACTCTTCAGAGAATTATTCTTCTCATTCCACAGAGAAAGCATTAATTATTACAATAGATATTATAGACATTCTTTTCATATTCCCATTGCAGGTTTCTTTCTGAGGGTTTTTAGATTTAGCCTTGGGCTCAGATTTGCCCCAGGAGTGTTCACAAAAATGATGCCTCCCAGTAGCTCTGTTACTTCTTCTGGGTTGGCTTGCGTGTTTTCACCTAGGCAATTGGTTACTTAATACTCCATTGTCAGAGGAAGCTGTGAAAGGCGTGGAAACTCGTCAGATCCATTTAACTCATCACATCTGGTTTCCCAATCTGCCAAAATGCCAGGTGATTCCATCTCAAGGCAGACTTTTAATTGGAGCAATAGACCTAGGGTTCATTCCTATCGAGAAAGCACAATGTGTGAGAATGGTTCAAACGTCCTTGCTGGCCCTTGCTCAAGCTTCTGCACATTGATGGCTAGAAGTCTAGGGGTGCATAGCGTTATATATATTTCTGGTTCCCTTGATACAACTTCATCTGCATCCTTAATTAATTTATCTTTTAAAGTACTGGAACTCTGTATCCCAAGACTCAGAAAACTGTATCCTAGTGACTTCCTATCTGTTCTCCTTCAGTGTTGGCTGAAGCCAAAGACACTGGCCAGAGGTGTTCCATGTATGCCAGTCTTTCTCTGGATGGGTCACGGGATACTAGGTCAAAAAGTTGAAGTGCAGCTCAACTGGCTCTTTAAATGCACTGCAGATGATCTCTGTGAGAAAATGGTATTTTTGTCGAACTGGAGGCAGTGCTCTATAGTTGTTTGTGCCTTACACTATTTTCAAAGCAATCTGGAACATCAGCATGTGCTCTTTCAGAAAGGCAAAGTGGTAATTTTGCCATACATAAATCATCAAAGGGCGATTGTTCCAGATCACACAATATGGTAGCAGTATATCTTGGATCCTGGGCAGACGTGCATCTGCTATTTCTAAAAGCAGGCCATATCAGGGGTCAAGACAATACCCAATTGGACAGGTTAACCAAAATCTTTCACTCATCTCAAGAGCAGTCCCTCTCACTGGAGTTCTTCGAGTACAAATGCAAGAATCCAGGTGCCCGTTCCCAGGATTATTTGTCTTCCTATTGAATGTACAACTTCTCTTGTTTTCTAGCTCAAGGTTCTTAGTGAGTGGATTCTCTCAATACCATACATAGTTTTTCTCCCTTTGCCTTTCCTCACATTACTTTTATCCCTCAATGTCTTTTTCAAATCCAGTAGAACGCAACAGAAGTGGCAATGGTTCTTCCCTTCAGACCTCACGGATCCTGTTTTCCTCTCCTTCAGTTCATGTCTCAGTCTTCGAGAATTCCTCTTGTTACCTTTTCTCTTCAGGTTCCAGGGTATCTTCTTCTACAATGCCTGCATCCATTGTTCTTGAAATTATGAGGTTTGGGATGCAAAACAGAGCTCTCCCAAAACAGCTGGCTGCCTTCCTTAAGATACCCGAGGATGCTGTTATTTTTAAACCATATCCTCAATTTTGTTCCCTATAGTGGTGCCCATGGGGTTCATGAAATTGTGTTACCTATCTATTTCCTCTCTGCTCCTTCCCTAAGACTAATGTGTATGACGTCTATATATGTATGCAAGTATGTTTGTTTTTGTATTTTCAAACTCCAAATCTAGCTGCCTGGGGCATAGGTAGCCAGCAATAATGTGCATAATTAATTTATCACTTAACTACACAAAATCATGTAAAATTATGCATAATTAAACAAAATGCAAATCTGTCATTTTGCATGATATTTTACCATGAAATGCGTTTTTAGGAGTGGGGGTAATTTGCATAATTTACTGTAGCGTAATTCCATGAAATTACAGATAAATATGTGAGATTATGCAACTTTTGAAAGGGATTTAACCCCACATTTCGCACTATTTTCTTGGAGTAAAATGCCACTTGCGTCCAAAATAGGCAGGAGGATGCATTTTGCACTAAGAAAATAGCACTAAATGCAGCAGAAAACGAACAGCAGCAGCTGCTCACACTCACTAAATTTATTGTTCCTCTGCTCCTGCAGTAGGATTTCTGGGCTCAAGTTTTGTGAACGGGTTTAACCGAGTCATGTTTAGGGATTTCGCATCAAAAGAGTCTCGCAAATTGATTCCGATTACTATGGGACAATAACATTTTTGCCCAGGCCTCATTTAAGTAAAAGTACCATGAACAGCCACGGTCCGTTGGCCCTGTGCATTTGGGGTACATTTTTTCCGTAAATTGTTTTTACAGTGAAAGGCGCATAGTTACGGAAAGCAGCATCATTTCAGGGGTTTCGCGTAACAAGTATAACCCGAAATTCCTGAGATTATGCGAATTACCCAGCATAATATGAATTTTGCCCAGGGCTAGTAGCAAACCCCAATCGGGATACATGGGTGGAAGGGAACAGAGGGAGGAGATACATCTATTGAAAGTAATAAATACTTTGTAAAAAGAAGGAATGGTGCAAGATGTACAGTTAAAGAAGTGCAGACATGACTGCCAGTGACTGAAATCATTTGCAAGGATGATTGACTTTTAGACCTCCAAGGATTATGGTATAAACACTGCCAACAAGTACATATTTTGGGACGAACTAGACAGTCTGCTTCAGAAACAAGGCTTTAAAATTCAAGTAGATCACCTTAAATTACAATGTACAGTCACAAAGCAGTCAATGAAGGGACTTCATGATCAGAGTCTCCTTACTATGAAAAAAAAGCATTTGCAATGCAATAGGTCTCGCATTTATGCGAGTTTGAGCTATTGACATTGCAAATAACAATGCCTTTTATTTTTGTTTCGTTTTAAAAACATAAATAAAAAACATTGTCATTTACATTGCCATAAGCTTAAACTCGTGTAGCTGCAAGACCTATTGCATTGCAAATGCTTGTTATTCAAGCAGTGCGCTAGAATTGAGTGCAGGATACAGATTCCAACAAGAGCTTGTCAAAAGTTATTTGCTTCAAAAGGGCACAGACAGAAGAAAGAGGAGGTTTAAGGGGGCAGATTAAAGGACCTATCCAGTGAACGACGTCACAATACATTTCAAAACCCTATAACTGACGTCAATAATCAAAGCAACCTTCCAGAATGCCTGCAATTGCAGTTTTTAGAGATACGGGCTGGGTACCGAGAACTGTTTTCTCTCCGACTCCTAGATGACCCATTTAAGGGAGTACAGCATGCATAAATCTCATTCCAGCCATATTTTGATGGTGCCACCTTTACTCTAGCCTACTCTTTAGGGAGATAAAATACCAGACTCCAGCCGTACTTCCATTTCAGAATAGCACCACTACATCTTGACAGAATTAGGGCCATTAAGAGTGCATAGGGTTTTACAGTGAGGATGTGGGGGAAGACCCAGTAGGGAAGAAGCGTAGCCAAATCATTAATTGGTTCTGTCACAGGTTCAGGACTCAGCACTTAAAACTTGTGAGGTGCTCAGGACCTTCAATGTTGTTAGAACTCCCTGTCTGAAAGGGAAGTCGCAATAAGGTGTTATGATCCCGGATGGATCCCGCAAACCAGACTGTTTGGGGGAACATATCGCCTGATGTGATCATAGCCTCAATATAAACTCGGTACCGAAATCCTACTATATTTAGTGATTTTACCATTCTACCATCCCCATATCCACTGTGAATACTCACTGTAGCAAAGATATCAGTTCCCCGTAACACGGAAAAGAGCGACCTCCTCTCAGTATTTCTCATTACCGCCCTCACTCACTATGGCTAAGCCAGAGAGCAGTGCCGAGGTGCGGCTAGAAGCCTTGAGCTTGGCGCGGCTGAGGTACAGTTTGCGTCAGGAGAGCACCTGCAGCGAGTGCTCGTTGAGGCTCATCAACTCCACGTAACTCCTGCTGATCCACTCCGGGTACGAAAGCAGCTCCTCCTCCCAAATGTAGTGGCCGGGGACATTGTGCTGTGTACCCGCCCCTAAAAAGGCTCATTTCCACAGAAGGTCCATATATAAATACATTAAGGATTGAACTGCATTCTGATTTTCCACTATTGTTAAATACTTCTTATTATTTTAGGCCAGTGCCCGATCCTTCCATGAACGACACCACAGGGCACACATAAGTTAACCAGCAAAACCAGCTCCGACAGTGAAACCGAAACCTTCCATGGGGCGGGACTTCCGTCTTTGGAAGCCCGCGCACGCGCCCACGGAGAGAAGCAGTGCTGGTGACGCGGGGCTCCCATGCCCGAGGGGGAGCCCTGCGGAGGCTGCAAGACTTTAAAATGACGGTAAGTGGGGCTTGGGGGGGGCGCTTGTATGTATGCGGCGGCTTGGGAGGGGGAGGGGGGCCTTGTATGTATGCGGTGGCGGCCGGGGCTCTTCTATGTATGCGGCGGCGGCAGGGGGGGGCGCTTCGATGTATGCGGCGCCGGCGGGGGCTCTGTATGTGTGTGTGTAGGTGCGCTCCTGTGTGTGTGCGGCGGGGGGTGCCAGTGAGTGGGGGGAAGTAGGGGGGGTGCGCGCGTGTGTGTGCCTTCCTGCCTGCGTGTGCATGTGTGTGTTCAGGGAATCTGTGGCAGGGGACGTGCACGGCGCCGTGCTGGGCGTGCGTGCCCACGAGGTCAAATCTCTGCCAGAAAAAGCTTGTGACAGTCTGCTGTCCACATTCCCCCAAAAGTAACTACATAAGTTGTCTCGCACTAGACAGCAAAAGCTTCGCTTTTGCTTTCGTCTAGGCGAGACCTAAAAAGTGGACCGGTGAATTCAAAATAGTCTTATCCAAGCCAAATCTGACTTTATTACTATTCAGATGTCACACCCATTCTGCTCTTCGAGATAATTTTTTTCTACAATGAGAAGTTTTCCACTTTTGTCGACACTGAACTGTTTACTTGTAATTACGGAAAATCAGGTTCCCTTGTGCCGTACCTCTCCTAGCTCTGGGACCCTGGAGGATACCTATCCACTTTGTGTGTTGTAGATGCTTGCTTTTGCAGTAGCTCCAGTCTTCACTATAATCTTATATACTGATGAACGGGCAGTCTAAACAGCAGGTCCTTTAGTACTCCAGTGAGTTACCTCCTTTACCATTTAAGTAAGATGGCATTAAAATCCTTCCTAAAATATTTCCCAAAATGCTTTGTAAGTGTCAAGTTACCACCCTATTGTTCAATTTTGTGCTGTCACTAAGACTGGTACAGGTTACTCCATCACAAATGTGACAGATACTACATGTGCAATACTTGTGCTATATGATATAATGTACATTTAATAAAGTGGACGGTATATCCATCATGTTTTTGACAGGTTAGCCTATCCACCAAAGTCCAAATCAGGCACTCAGTGTGCAATTGGCTCTTTGATCATCCTGAGCTACCCTAGTTTTAGGACATCTCCCAAATAAAAGTCCACCCAGACAGAGAGACTAAACTCATCTTTTTGGAGGCTCTTGATGAGCTCAAATTTATTCAGAATAAGGGCCACTTAGCAGGCTTTGCTCATATGGTTTTAGTATAAAAGATCACTACAACAAACCCACTAGTGGCAGTGGGTCTAGGGTAGACTGCTTAGTTGTGGTTATCATTTCTGGCCGTGGGCTCTCAATCCCTTTTGCTCACACCATTTCGGTAAAGGTGTTTCCATGTCATTGTGGAGTACCTCAAGAGTACCTCAAGGGTCCAAGCTCTCGCCTTCCCATATAATCAACATTTCTAGCCATTATTGAGTCATTTGGTCTTTCATCACTGATTTTCCTGATAATACACTATTGATATTTTGACCGTTTTACCTTCGAGCCTGTGGCCTTCTGATGCTTTGGTCACCGTGGTGCAATACACAAGTGGATGGCCAACAATCTCCTAAACTTGAACAGCAGCAAGTCTGACTGCAGGTAAAGGGACATTGTGGAAACAGGCACAATAGCCTGGAGTTATGTGAGTCTTTCCAGTCCAGGCAATCAAATTAATAGATGACTATGAAAATATTGAGGCATATTTATGATTTTGTCAGCCAATGCCTTTGTAGATCATTGTTTCCTTTATGCCAAGCATCCTATTGGCTACTATGAGAACAGCCTGAATTTATTTCAAGCAGGATTATGGAATTGTCTGCTACTTGAGCCTCCCATCTCCGACCATCTCAAACGCTAGCAGAAAAAAACAGGGCAGTCTGTTATGTACAGGGATTCTGGGGATTTGATCACATTTTAGGCAAAGGGTTCAATGCCTCTCGATTACCGACTGCATTGCCTTTAAAATGAGCTGTGTTGGAATTCTAGCACTTGATAGGGGCTACATTTTTTGGGACAGACTATACTCCTTCCTGAATATTTACATTCTGGACCCCTAATCCTGTTGCAGCTGCTCTGTTATAGGCAGGCTAGTCATTGAGGCACCTCTTTTCATGACTTGGCTTCTTAGTTATAGAAATTCAAAACTGCTGTTCTTGAGAACAGCATACAGTCATCTCAGTTTTCAAAAGACCCTTAAATATTACCTTTCTGATACATGTTGTTGCCCTTGGTGACTCCTCTTGTAATAAACTCTTTCTTTGTCAAAGTCGTAACATGGCTATCACCATGGATGTCTCATCCCTGTTCAAGAGCTTACAAGACCTTTTAAGTGGTTGAGCAATTTACAAGTTCCAGCGCTATTCTGTTCTATTCCATGTTTGGAAGAGAGACATAGAAGAGGCATGAACATAAATCTGCTTCCGCTGTCAACATAAGAGTGCAAGAGTCTAGACAACTGACCAAAACTTATCTGGCATTAGAAAAGATTTTTTAATCCATCCATCTCAGCAAGGACAGAAATCTTTGGCAATAAGCAGTTTAGCAAATAAGCAAAGGATTTTTTGGAAGTAACTATTGCAAGTGAAATTCTATCCTTTTTTTTATTTTTATTTTTTATTCAAGTTTTTCAGACAAATACAAACATAGCATATACAAACATGAATTGCACTTTAGAGAGTATCCATGATGGCACAGGTGTGGATACCATCACCACAGTCGAAACATAACAGCAGGGCAATTAAATATACATTGTTATAGTACTGCTTGACTCCAGGAGCAAAGAAAACAGTCAGCAATGTAAGAGACCTCGGGGTGATAGGTCAATAATCAGACTACAGAGTCATAGGGACACAAATTTAGACAGATTGGTTCAAGGATGCTGTGGCGTCTTAGTGTAGGAAAGGATCAACGGTATGTTACCAGTTTCAGAGGCCTACTATGAGAGTTTGCACTACCAATGTAAGGGCATCGTTCATAGGATAAGTGATGACGAGACTACTATTGAGATGTTGCCTGAGTGCTAGCCATCGCCGATAACCCGGGGTCTTCAGTGGAGGCCTCATCTCTGTCTCTAAGCCAGATCGCAAAGGGCTCCCAAATATCTTTCAGGTGAGATGCCATGGGCATGAGATCCCAATAAGTTGCTAGCTGTTCCTGACAATATGTACCGTCTCGAATCCACTCCTGAACTCGGGTGTGTCGAGGGGCTCCCAAATGTATAGCCAGTCTGCGTTTCGCTAATAGTAGAAGCATAGCAGTGAGGCGCGCAACCATGGCGGGATCTTCTCCACATAGCCCAGCAGTGTTACTAATGGGCAACGCTCTAATGTTTGTTTAGTGATGGCTTGTATGGTATCACATACCTCCCCCAATAGTTTGAGACAGCTGGATATTCCCATGCTATATGCAGGAAGGCGGCCCCCTCTCGTCTACATGTCCAGCACCGCGAGTCTGCCCACAACTTCAATTTAAAAAGCTGTAGGGGAGTACAGTAGTATCGGTGTAGGAATTTGAAATGTATGAGCCTCAACATATAGTTTGGGGACAAGTGTTGTATCTGCGCTCAGCAAAATGCCCACTGCTCATCTGTAGGATGAAATTCTATCCTTAACCAGAATTAACATTAAGCAATCAGGGAAAAATGCTAGCTTTCCTTGCTGAAGTCTACAAAACCTTTGTCTCCAATGGAATACATTTTCAACGGGCCAGCTGAATCCAACCCTCGGTCACTGACACTCTGCATGCACTGACGGGTAACCTCAGATGGCAACCTACAGCTGACCACCAGATCTTGCAGCAGCTCCTTGAATTTATTAAGTATATACTAGGTCATGAAATTGGCTCCTAGGGTGCACCACTGTGTACAGGTGTGACATTGAGGGACCTCTAAAAACCCATCTAAGCACAGTGATGGCATTCAGACCAAAGTTATGGAAACTAATCAAGGACACTAACCTCCGAAACCATAGAGCCAACAACAATTGACAGAGGATCCTCCATGAATAACAAACACTGCAGAAAGATCCAGCAACACAAGGGGGGCATGTGCTCCTAGCATCAGGAGCAGGAAAGTGGTCATCTGGAGATTTGCCGCCTTGGTCCCGGGGCCAGTAGCAAGGCAGCTTGATGAGACTGCTACAAATGATGATTGTCAATGTGGGAGTCAAGGTGAACAATCAGAGCATTCTCAATCATATTCCAAATGAAGAAAAAGGAATGGTTGGCAATGGAACAAAACAATTATTCATGGCTGGATTAAGATTCAGCTATTTCAGGAGAGGTGTAATCAATCTTAAATTTAGTTGGGAATGGAATGTTCCAGCACTAAAATCTCACTAGCCAAATTACAAGATTGTGCATCAGCAGGTAGGTCTTTAATGAATATGGCCGGATTAGGGTCAACAGTGACGTAGGGAGCCCCCCGTTCTTGCAGCTTAAGCGGGGTCTGCATTTTGGCTCGATGGGCTGGTGAACTGCATCCCACTAGAACATTAATTTATTATGTGCGAGAATACGAAATCCCGATAATTGTCTCTGTGAGGGAAAACCATGATGAGACCTTTGAGCTGCTGCACATTGAAGGACATTAAAAAAAGAAGAAAGGTGAGAATAGGGAAAAACTAAGAGCGGGAGACAAACTGAGAAAGTAAGCATGAAAGAAAAAGGTAAGAGGGTAAAGATGGGTAAATAGAGGTAAAAAAAAGAATGGGAGGCGTAAGGAAGGGTGGTAGTAAAAGGAAGTAAAAGAAGAAAGTCACAATTGAAGGCTGCAGGGATGGATACGTGTATGGGAGAAAAGATGGAAGGTTGACATGGAGAGTAAATGAAAGAGTAGAAGAATGGATTGTAGAGGGAAAGGATAGTTAAGTGAAAGGGTGTATGGATGGAAAGATTGGAAGATGAGTGAAATCATGGATGAAGAAATAGTGTAAGGATGGAGGGGTGAAAGGATGGATGACTGGATGGATTAATGAATATATTGATGAGGGGAAGGTTGAAATGCAGAATGGATATATGAAAGGGTGACCGAATGCGTGGATGGACGTATGGTTGGATGGGTGGATGAACAGGTGAAGGGTTGGACAGGTGGATGAATGAATAGATGGAAATTAGTAGCTGGGCTACCAAAGGATGCATGGATAGAAGTATGAAGTTAACTATTCCAAGGAGGGTCAGGTTTGGCTACTTCACGTGCTTTAAGATTCGAGGTATGGTTCGTCATTTAAGTGAGGTATCTTAATTTTCTGGCTACTCCCTTGAGGGTCAACTAGATAGCAAAAGCAGCAGGTGCAAGTAGATCAACTGTGCATAAACTAGGGATGCAGTGAGTTTGAACCAATTGCATCAACCTATCACACACAGCCTTGGAGATCTACACCAATACTTATATCAACTTTGTCAACCAAGAGCTAGAGCCGAGCCCTACTAGAGGCAATGACGAAGAGCGAGTAACAGGGGGAGCAGGGCTCGAATGAGACAATGTCAAGTAATAATAATATTTGACTCGCAAAGACTAACATATACCATGAGGTATGGCGAGCAGTGATAGCAGCTAGAAATACACAGGAAGGCGAGCAAGCAGTTTAATTATAGGTTAACACTGAGAAAGCCAATGGGACGTTCTATGAATGTTATTGGCTCTTCTACTATTAGCTACAAAGGAAAATAATGAAAAAAGTCATAATATTAATTCTGGACTGAACCTGCAAAATAATAAAAACATGGACCGACCAGTCCCAAAAGCAACTGGTCTGACAGACTGACAGCACATCATATCAGAATAATAAAAAGAGTCAACATCTTCCCAAAGCAGGGTCTACAAGAGGAGCTGTGTAAAAGTAACCGGTGCACATCTAACTAATAGAAAATGCATAAAATAACCAAAAAAAGAGATATTAAAATTAACAAGATAGCAGTTTTAATAATAAAGAAAAAATTGAATAAATCACTAGAATCGTCAGTGCATTAGCATTAAGTTGTGTTCTGCTAATTTGTTTTCCTTATGTGATAGGATGTCTAATTTTATTCCAGCAATTAACCTCGCTGAGCAGGGGTTTGACATTTCATCAATGCCTTATTTAGTAGGTTCATTCTTTCAAGGGACTGAGATACAGGCTGACTCGTTGGTCCACAGAACCCAGGAGTATTCTAAGCAGAAGCTACTAGTCATTGTGCGACTGTGTGTTATGTAGTGCAACTTGCGTAGCACACACCTACCTAGCTGGAGCACAACAGAACTCCAGCTAGGTTAATTTTAAACATTATGAGGACCTCTGAATCGGGTTCTCTGTGCTCTAGGGGGTTTAAATTGTGTATTTTTAGTAATGATCAGACAATTAGAAGCTCATTGAAGTCGGAGAAACTTGGCCAATTAACACGTTTTGGACCTAGCTACATACAATTCATGAAGCTTTATTCGGTTCATACAAAATGACCATAAAAGCACAAAACATATAAAATACAAATATTACAAATTTCACACACTGTTCCTAAAATAGCATACTTTTACGTGCCTTTATAGACCAATTTAAAAAGGTAGCGGTATAAAAACAAATATCAGCAGTCTCCATATTAAATAACAAACTCATTGCCTGGTTAACTGTACATACACCATATTTAACAAACATGGGTTTCAGATATGCTATTCGATAGTTTTTGTACAGTTTACAAATCAGTAAAAAGTGCAGAGTGCTTTGTTTGGTAACGCCATCACACAGACATGGCCCAATCGGATGTTTCTTAAGATTTGGCAGGGCCACTAAATGTTGTGCTACACCAAAACTCAGCCTGGTTTGCACAAACTTATGGGATGGCCTAGTCACCATGGCTAAATAACATGGGAAACCTTCATTCGTGTTGTATTTACTGTAAAACATGACTGTGGACAAAGATCCATATGCAGAAACCCGTTTTCCTGCTTTTTGGGCCAGGAATGTAGTTTTCAGCTCAACTTTGAAGATCTTAGATGCGGCACTAGGGTCAGTCAATACATTTATATTAAATATTTCTAGATAACAGTCAGCAACATAATTTAACCAAGGGATATCGCAAAATTTAACAAGTAATAAACAATCCTCGATTATAGACCTGTTGAAAGACTTTTCATCCTGAAGCCAAATCGATCGCCATAGCATAAGTGGCTTCATGGATAATAGATCATCTAGAAAAGGGATGTCCAGTTCCCGATGGATCAACTCAGTCGGGGCGGATGTAGGCAAACATAAAAGTATTTTTTTAAAAGAGTTCTCCTGTAATTGCAAATTATGGTAGCATATATGACCCCAAACCCCCGCTCCGTACATTGCGATGGTGACACATCTTGCTTGATAAATATTGAGCATATCCCTTGTGCGTCTGTCACCAACTTTTGCCGCAAATCTGAAAACACCATGTGCATTTTTCACCATTTTGTTGGTAATATTATTAAATTCATTGGTCCACTTTCTGTCTTTCGAGAAGGTTAAACCAAGATAGCAGAATTTATCAACTTCTTGCACCTTTTCACCCTCGATAACAAAGGCATTAGACGTTTTACTTCTAGCCCCACAAGTCATTGTATGCGTTTTCCCCTTGTTGATAGATAGTTTTCTATCCTTAATAAAGGTAGAAAATCTATCGATCAGACCCTGTAGTCCGAGGGGTGTTCTTGAAAGCAGGACAGCGTCGTCAGCGTATAATAACACTGGTACAGAAACGCCTTTCATTTTAGGGGCACCAGCATTTACATCTTTTAAAATGGAGTCTATTTTGTTAATAAACAGTATAAAAAGTAGGGGTTCTAATACGCAGCCCTGCCTAATCCTACGTTTAACCCTGAATTTCGGGGTGCATTCACCTTTAGTGCCATAGCGCACACATGTTTCTAGTTTTTCGTACAATCTAGCAAGAAAGAAGATTATACCCTCTGGTGCACCGAGCTGTAACAAGGTTGGCCACAATAAAGAATGGTCAACCATATCAAAAGCACTGCTTAAATCTGCAAAGCAGAGGTATAGTGAACCCTGCTTAGCTTCAGTGCATTTGCCTATCAGTAGATCAAGATTTATACACTGGTCGAGTGTACCCCGACCCTTCCTAAACCCGAACTGACTGTCGGCCAGGACGCCCTCTTGCTCAACCCACTCTTCTAGTCTGACCAGCATAACTCTACTCAAGATCTTAACTGAGGAGTCTAGAAGAGAGATGGGGCGATACTTTTTTACATCAGATCTCCTGCCCTTTTTGTATATCGGGATTATGATGGATTCCCCCCAGGTTTTTGGTGCCACTGTACATACTGCTGTGTTAAAAACAATGGCCAAAAGAGGGCTCCACATCTCTGGGGCTGCTTTATAAACGTCTATAGGGACCCCATCAGGTCCCTGAGCTTTGCCCCCCTTACTAGCACCAATGCCAAGCTCGACCTCTTGAACGGTTATGTCCAGTGGGATGGTGGGCCATCTACTAGGGTTGATGTCAACACAGTTAGATGAGCCAAAAATTTGAGAAAAGTGCAAGACCTAGTCATCGCTAGGTACGTTAGATGTTAGCTCAGGTATGTTTTCCTCCTTAAGAAATGCAGAGTTGACTGTTGCCCAAAACAGTGTACTATTAGAAAACTCTGCCGCTTCATTAAGTGAGTCCCAAGCCTGCTGCTGCAACTCACCCTTCCTCCTCTTCAGTGCTTGCTTGTACTCTAGTCTTAATTTAACAATTGGGCCGGGGTCCCTTGGCTTTATTGCAAGAGCGTGTTTTAACGTAATTAATAAACTGGTACATGTATGGTCGAACCATCCCGGTCCTTTTCCGCATTGAGCACTTTTAGGTCTAGTGAACCTGGCATCGATGGATTTATTGATACCATCAAAAGCAGTTAAAACCCGTTCGTGATCTGTGTCATTATCAAGAATAAGGGTAATATCAATCAAACTTTCTTTGACGATAGAACCTAACTGTTCTTTAGCCTTCTCCCCTACCCATCTTATTCTAACTCCATTAGGTCGGTGTGTGGTAAATAAATAATTAATTACCGGTTCTATTTTTTAATACAATGAATGAAACAGATAGCTCAATAAATAAGAGTCAGGATTCGAGGTATCTTGAGTCTACAGGCTTTAATCAGGCATAAAGGACAGGAACAGGACAGCCTGCAATAGTACGGGATGGCAGCTGCCAGGGAAGGGACAATGGAATCTGGGTGGCTAATTGGCAACTTTAATATGGGTGCACAGTATATATACTTAAACAAATACATTACATTCAATACAGTAGGCGTAGCAGTAGGCGTGACTCGTAGCAGTCGCGAAAGATAAGGGCAAAATGATGTAACAAGAAGGCGTGTACAGGGCGTATACATAGACATGTGATGTAAACGTAACAGAAGTGTCATAAACGGGGCGGAAACATGGAGGGGGCTACCTGAGCAGCTGGGACCTCTAACCTAGTGGTGCGCGCAAACGGGCAATGACGTGTTACCAGGGAGAACTGGGGGCTATGACTTCTGCGCTAGAAGAGGAGACTAAAGTCTGGAGTGTCAGAGCGACATGTACCTAAGGCATATCTGGTATCTGGTGTTTGGAGTACATATTGATAGAATCCAAAAGTTATCAGGGCAAAGGCTACTAGACATTAGGACTGATGCATGCATAATTCTACATGTATTGCGTGTACGAGGAATATTCTATGAATATTAATACAGTATTTCTCTTACATGGAGACATAAAGGCTAGACCATGACGGAAACTATTGATGCGATGCAGTAGCTTAGAAATGCAGAGAAGGAGGGCTGGACTGATAACTAGAAACATAACATACTCTTGGCAGACTGGGAGGCAGAGCCAGGCCGGGCCGGGCACTGAGAGGCATGAAGTAAGCTAAGGGTCGGGGATGCAGGTGGGGGCTGTATCGCTCCTCGGAGAGGGTTCAGGAGACAGGAGCTGAATCTGGTGTCCGGGCCCTTTTTGAGGCCTAGAAACGGGGACAATTCAATGAGTTAACGTGCACACCGTAAAATGTGGCAACGTAGGTTTACATAAGCCTAATATTCGTTGTTTTCACGAGGACTGGAAACTGGCATACTAGAGATGGACACAACTGTAATTGCGTCTTTAATCGATCAGAGGGGAATACATGCATATCGATCATGCACATATAGCATAATATGGGGAACACGTAGGCACATATAACATGGCAAAATTTACTTTTCCACATTCCCTCCTTGTGCCCTACGTTTCCATCAGGAAACATCAATATTCATGATACCATCTATCATTTCATATAGCATCATTTGCTCGTCTCGATTTGTCTTGGAACGGGATTTAGGACTAGGAATACAAGAGGTAGCACACATGCCGCAAATCGCAGGGCCACATTGTATACAGAGGCAGCAACTGAATATGATCATTACTGCAATACCTAGGAATGACAATACTTTCCATCCCCAGGCAGATATGATACTCCAGAGCCAACCGGACCATGTCCAGGTGCCTGGATTCTGGTGTAACTGATGGGCAATTTTATGAAGTCTGGTTATAGCTGAATAAACAGACGGCGCGTTATTAGGAATGAAAATGCAGCAACTAGATCCGATGACTCTACATGCTCCTCCTCTATCGGCCAGTATGACGTCAAGAACGAGACGATTTTGGAGCACGACAAATCTCATAGCAGATTGCTCTTCAGTTAAGTTACCTAGAGCAGAAGTAGTCTCATTCACTACAGCTTCAAGGGTTCTGGTTAACCTACGTATTAACTTACTATTCTGGATAGGTCCTATAAAGAAAAAGAAACCTTTGTTGAAGTCTTGATACTGTTCTAGAGTAGTTTCAGTTTGATCGACAATTGGGGACTCGATCTCCCTTCTAGGTCTGACGTGTACTAGATGTGTGTTTCTGTGATAATCGGATGGGGCTAGAAAAACTGGTGGCAGTAGGAAGGCAATGTAACATGTTCCATCCCAATCGAGGGGCAGACGAACATATGCGGTCTGACCACAAACAAAATAAGAATGACGTGAGGCTTTGAAAATATATTTCCCACTGTCACTATACTCGACAGTAGTAGTACAATCACTATGTCCTACATGTGCGGAACCATTCTTTCTGACACATAATTCGCCTTTGACTGGTAGTACTGAAATAGCAGGCAAATCTGGAGTAGTATCGGACTGAACATTCAGGACCATGAAATTCGAAGAATAATTACCTAAATCATATACTTCATTTTCTAGATCTAACCCTGTTCTATGGGAGAGACCTTGCTTGTCTGGAAAACATGTTCTATTCAGAAGGGACATATCATTGGAGGATGACGTTAACGTGGACCATGCTCCACACGAACCATTATGTGAAAACGGATAAGGAAAGAGTGGCAGAACTCCCTTCGGTGTCTGGAAAGGGGGGAGTCGACCACACACCCAACAATTAGTGGCATTGCTGGTCTGGTGTGAATAGTGTAACATTCTAATGAATGTGTTATTTCGCATAGCAAGACGATAGGATAGCTCGTGAGGAGGCAGATCACTAAATGTGTGCTCTACTGTAGCATTAGAAAACATATGTACATGTGAAATTGGAAAACATAAATGTAAAGCATAACTTGTGCAGGTAACCATAAGACTCAAAAATAACAAGAAACTTAGAATAATAATACATCTTTTAGAGTTTTGACTAACTCTCTCACTATGGGGGTCTATCTCATACATGTCAGGAACCTGTCTAACCGTTTCACCCGAGAGGGACTTAGACAATTAAACTGGCTGACTTATTTTACTAGACCTGAGTTTCTCTTTATACTCCTGCTGCGGAGTTTTCTCTAACAGGGGAATTTTGAGTTCAGAGTCTGTTTTTAGGCAGTCTTTAGGAATAAGGCAGTCCTTAGCAAAAGTCTTTTCTCGTAATCCATGGAATTTCTTTATCTGGCTCAGGTGGACCCACCCCTTCCTGCCTTCAGGTTTGACGGCGGTCCTTGTTGTTAACAATACCATGCGAGGCTCCTTCCAACGGGGCTCCAGCGGACTTGAACGATCAAAATTCCGGACGAATACGTGATCACCGGGAACGACTTCATGCGGTTTCACCTCGGTGTTGTCTGGAAATGCGGCGGCAACCTGTGAACGACAAGAGTGTAGGGCAGACATCAAGGAAGCTAGGTAATCTGTCAGCATATTACTGGAAACATCTGTAATACTGCGGGGTCTAGGTGTACCCCACATGTTTGGGGGGCGGCCGAATACGACCTCATACGGGGACAGACCTGATCTGGAATGTGCAACCATCCTCATATAGAACAGAGCGACTGGCAGAGCTACTAGCCAGTCTACACCTTTTTCTCTACATACTTTTGCAATGCGGATTTTCAAAGTCTGATTATGTCTCTCTACGAGACCGGCTGCTTCAGGATGGCGCACACAATGGAACTTCCACTGGTACCCTAACAGAAGGGAAACATGTTTCATGAGCTCAGATGAGAATGGCTGGCCGTTATCTGAATACACGACCCTAGGGAGTCCATAGCGGGGAAAGAACTCACGAACCAACTGCCTGGCAGTGGTCGCGGCTGTATAATCTGGAACCGGATATGCTTCTGTCCACCTGGACAAAGCGCATACAACTACGAGGACATACTTGAAACCTCGACATCTCTCCATCTGAATATAATCCATCTGGAGGACTTCAAAAGGGTGGTCAGGAGGTTGGAATCCGCCTTGTTCCACCGGGACACTTTTACCTGGATTGAACTGACAACATATCATACAGGTACGGACTTTCTGCTTGGCTGCAGCTCGTAAATGCTTGTTGAACCAAAGGTTCTGAATACTGTCTAACATAGCTTTTTCTCCTAGATGTGCTGGACTATGTACGGTATTAATAATGACTTGAACCATAGAGTCGGGGAGAAACCATGTGGCTTTTCCCTTCGTCAACCATCCTTGATCTGTCTGGACCCCTCTTTGTTCGGACCATTTCTTTATTTCCTCAGGAGCAGCATGTAACTGTATGTCTATGACATCTTGTGTAGGGTCCTTGACTGTCATACAAGTAGTCTGATCTGGAGTGAGTGTCTGTGTCGTGTTAACTGGAATGTCTGGAGTCTGAGCTGTAAGCTTGGCTGTTCGATCTGCTAGATCATTACCTTGGGAAATGATGTCAGTGACTTTCGTATGTGCTTTGCACTTCATGATAGCGATAGCTGTCGGTAAATGTATTGCATCTAACAGAGCTTGAATGAGGAGACCATGCTGAATCTTGGTTCCATGAGAAGTCATGAAACCTCTCTCCTGCCAGAGCACTCCAAAGTCGTGTACAACTCCGAATGCATAACGTGAATCTGTATATATGTTTACTTTCAGGTTCTTAGCACGTATGCAGGCTTGGGTCAGAGCTACTAGCTCTGCTGCTTGAGCAGACAGGGTGTCAATACGACGTGTCTCTATAACTTCGGTTTCAGTAGTCACTGCATACGCGGCTACTAGTTCTCCTGTACTCGTTCTCATACATGAACCATCCACATAAAGTGTCAGGTCGGGGTCAGGTAATGCAATATCTGTCAGGTCTTGTCTTGGCTTTGTCATAGTGTTAACAACTTCCACACAGTCATGTGTGGCCGGATTTGAAGTAACTGACGGTAACAGTGTAGCTGGATTTAGAATGTTGCAGCGTCTGATTTCTATGTGTGGCTGGAACAGTGTCAGTTCATAACCTGTTAAACGTGCAATGGTCAAGTGCTGAGTCTGTGTTCGGTTTAAAAGAACTTCCACGGAGTGTGGAACTTGTACTGTCAGGGAGTGTCCTAACACTATGGAATCACTTTGTCTGATAGCTAGAGCTGTGGCTGCAACTGACTTGAGGCACGCAGGCAGAGCCTGGGCTACTGGATCTAATGTGCTAGAAAAATAAGCACAGGGCTTGTATTGTCCTGCTTGATCTTGTGTGAGAACAGATAATGCAGTACCATCACGTTCTGTAACAAAAAGTATAAAAGGCTTACTGTAGTTTGGTGTCGCTAGAACAGGTGCTTGACATAAGGCTTTCTTTAATTCATTGAATACAAGTGTATGTTCCTGGGTCCAAGGGAGGACAGTCGATACGGCTGCCTCCTGTGTCGTTAACTGTATCAGTGGCTTGGCTAGAAATGCATACTGAGGAATCCATTGTCTGCAATAAGAAGTGAGGCCAATAAAAGCTTGTACCTCCTTCTGTGTCTTGGGCTGTGGAAGACTCGCTATTAACTGGATACGGTCTGGTGTCAACTGCCTACCCCACTTGGACAGTAAGTGTCCTAAGTATACCACTTGCTGGACACAGAATTGTAATTTGGAAGGGGACACCTTGTGCCCCTGCTCGGCCAGAAAATATAGAACTGTAAGTGACGCACGCTCGCAGTCACGTTCAGAACGGGCTGTGATCAGTAGATCATCGACATACTGGAGCAGGGCAGTGTCAGTTGGCATGTGAATATTGTCTAGTTGTCTCTTAAGTGCTTGACTGTAAATACTAGGACTTTCTGTAAAACCTTGAGGAGCTCGCGTGAATTTATAGCTCCTTCCATTTAAACAAAAACCGAAAAGGTACTGGCTGTCTGGATGAATGGGGACACTGAAAAATGCATTCTTGAGATCGATAACTGTGAAAAATGTAGCTTCAGAATCAATGGCTGTCAAAAGGGATGAAATATCTGGGACTACTGGATACTGGGGTATGATACATTTATTAAGCTCCCGAAGGTCAATCACTAATCGATATACTGGAGGTGCATTTGGATCAGTACGTTTCAGAACTGGAATGATAGGAGAATTACATATATTGGAGTCAGTTTCTACAACCACTCCTTGAGCAATAAGTTCGTCAATAATTTTGGATAAGGCTGCTACAGCCTAAGGTGGCAATTTGTACTGTCTGATTCGTGGCAAAACTATACCTTGCTTGAGAGTCACACGATGGGGTGTGATATGCATACAACCTACATCAGTTGGACCTTGCGCCCATAAATGCTGTGGTACATTCAATAATCTTGGATCAAAATCACGTAATACATAATGACCTTTAAAGTCTCTCAGAAACAATCGGACCCCTTCTGGGGAGCAGCAAATAACTGCTCCTAATTCTTTCAATGTCTTAATGCCTAACAAATTTTCTGGACAAGATTTCGTGAGTAACAAATCAGTAGTTCGGGACAATGGACCAACTTCTAGAGTAACTGGTTTCGAAATTTCATTAACAATTGGCTTTCCTGAAAATCCAAGGGAAACATTTTTAGAGCCTGAGAGCGGAGCCCCTGGAACCTCGTCATGACTGATGGTAGTCCTACTTGCCCCTGTATCAATCAAAAATTTTCTGTCTTTCCCTAATACTTGACTGTGTACATAGGGACCCTCTTGATCTACAGGTATCTCGATGAGAGGCAAGCCTACCTCCCTCTCTAGGCTATTTCATGAATATGGCTGATAATCTGGATACTCTGACTGTGCGTACTGGTACATCTGTTGTGTAACGTGTTGTGTTGCAGCGATAGGCTGCGGTGCTGGAACTGACTGTTGTGCATTCTGTGGTGGCTGAGAAGTCTGTGAAACTTGTTCTTGTCTAGGCGGACGTGGTCTCTCTTTAGTCTTACCAGTAGCTATGTTGTGTTTCAGAACTGCACACTCGTTTATAAAATGACCTGGCTGTTTACAGTAATTGCAAGTCCCTTTAACGGGAGCTGCAGGATGACTGGCTTGATTCGGACCCCTCTTCTGACTGTCTTGTGGAACAGATTGTGCAACTAATACTTTCATTTTCGTGTCTTTCATACGTCTCCTTTCGTGTTCTTGCTCTTCCCTGATTCTATTCTGGTGATACTGGAGCATTTGTAACATTTGTGACGGAGTATTAGCTTGCCAACTACTTTCGACTTTCAATACTCGATTTTTAACTTGTGGACTTGAATTCTCGACCAGTTTGGTAACAAAAAGATGAGGGTACGATTCACTACTCGTTTTCAGACCACTGTTAATAATAAAACATTTTTCAAATCTAGAATAAAAATCACTAGTGTCTTCATCTTGTTTCTGTTTACAAGCTGAGATTGCATCCCAATCTTCCTTTTTCGTGGCTAGTAATCTTGGCAAAACCTGTATCAATAACTCGGGCAATTCTTTAACTTTACCCCCAAACCCGGTACCTGGTACTCGTGAATTATCTTCAGCTTCTAAAGCTGTCCAATCTATCTTTTTCTCTCCCACCTCCCATTCTTTTTCCTTGAGTTTTTCATATACCCCTGCGGGTAACAGGACTTTTAACATTTTAATGATATCAGGATACGTGTATTCTCCCATACGGAGCATGTCTTTTAATTCTCGATGGAACCCTGCTGGATCTTTGTCGTGACAAGGAATTAACTTTTTCATCTCTAAGAGTTCCATCTTTGTGATAGGGGTGTAAACAAATACTCGTTCTAGTTCACCACCCGTTCCTCTAACTGGGTGTACTTCTCGTAACGGATGCTGTCTATCTATGTAAAATGATTTACTTTCTGGAGGTGAGACATGAACAAAATGCGGATTCAGAAACGTTCGATATTTGTGGCGCTGTTCTAGAATGATACTAATTAAATCAGTACCTAGACCTCTCCATCTATACTGGAGTAACTCGTTCAATACATCATGTAGCGGACCTGGATCAGAATGCTGTCCCTCATACAGTGTAATGAGGTGCTGGATCATATACATACCTACCAGTCGCTGCTCGGCTGGGGGCAGTTTCAGAAACATTTGTGCCACTATTTCGTCTGGAAAAGTGGTAGAATCAGTAGTCCACCGGACTGCTGATCGGGCTAGTTCTTGTTCATGCATGGTACTAAGTTCACTATAACCGATTCGTGATTTCAGAATGTGATCGGTAGCTTGGAATACTTGCTCAAGAGAACCTTGTTCTGGTGCTGGAGGAGGGAAAACTTTCTTGTGATCTAGGCGTGAATGTCGGTCGGGAAGTCTAGTTCTACCTACATACGCTATTCTGGAGGGATTCTCGTCGTCTAGTTCTTCATTATCAGAGTCGTCTTCTTTCTCGGTTACTTGTGCTGCTTCTCGTTTCTCGTGTAACTTTATTATTTCCCTACGGATTCTCTTGTACATACTCTCTATACAGTTCTGTGTCTTGTGTCTTCCCTCGGCTATATGGTCACTCCACCTGGTCAGGACTTTCATTTCTTCCGGATCTTTATCCGGATAATCTTGTTCTCTTATTAAACAATTAATTAGAAACTTTAAAAGCATGAGCTGAATCTCGACTTTCCTTTGAACCATGGCGTCGCCAATACTTTCTGGATCTACTCCTGTACGGATGAAACGATATATTCTGTCTAGATAACCTTTCATATTCGGCAGGGTGTCCAAATAGTCGGTCACCCGTCTTAAACGTAATGAATATATGACCATAGTACCATCGCCTGGAACTGGATCATAACGACATTCGGTAAGTGCTCGCTTGATATCTGTAAATGTATGAACCTTTGGCGTACGCTGTAACGCTAGTTCATGTAGCGTCATACGTCTGTGTTGAGGCGGGGTACCAGGAGGACTTCCCCCTCTGGTTCCTAAACTGGAATCGTCGGTGGGTACTGTACGTGTTGGTAGAGTGACTGATGTGGCGGGTACATGTACTGTAGGCTGGACCGGGGGTGCCGTAACAGGTGCTGCAACGGGTGCCCCGGTGGCTGGAGGAACAGGAATTACATTATTTACAGGAGCAGGCGGAACAGGATTAGCATAGGCTGGGACTGTGTCGTCCAAATAGGACGAGAGAAATATATCAGCTGCGGTCGGTTTGTGACGTAGCTTCGTCGGAACTAATGGCGGCGGAAAATTACATGGTGCTTCCGGGGTTGCTTTTGGCAAGCCCTCGGCAAGAAGAGGATACATACCCTTAATAAGGGCATTTCTCTGTCGGTCTGACTGTTCTGTTTTAACTCGTTCACCTACTTCGATTAATTCCCTTTCTTGGGCTCTTTCTGAGGATTCCCTACTTAATTCTGTTTTTCTGATCTCTTTTTCGGTTCTTTTATGAGATTCTTTGCGCCATAACTCGATGGCATCTTTCTGGGACTGTCTGGATTTCTTTTTCCATAATGCTTCTTCTACTCGCATGATGCACTCGGCATCCCACGTACCTGATACGGGCCATCTATATTTCTCTTCTAATTCCTTGGTGTAATCCACCCATAAGTCTAGATATAATATGGCACTTAAGCCATGCTTATGATACATAAAATGACCTGGACTGTCCCTAGGCGGGACAGGAACTGCTTCCTCTAATAACCCTTTTCTGGTTTTTAACTGACGTAGTTTCGAGAATAGAGGCATTGTCTAGGCTGGAATCTGGACACAATACAATACACGATAAACACAATAATAACTGGAAAAACAAATCACTCATACCACGACATTGAAAACACATGGAATAACATTTAAAATAACAGTTCGGACAGAACACATGAATTTCTCGAGAACAGAACTTACTAGAATGACTAGATGCACTGCTAAAACAGCACGAAACTTACCGGTCCCATAAAGGGACACGTCAGGACCCGCGTCCACCTAGGTGAACACTTCGTGTTGGATCTGTGTACCCAAACCCACGGACCAGAGACAAATGAATTGACCCTGTCTAGATACTACCCCAGCAACGGTACTCACCGGGCAGCAAGAACGGAAGGCCTCGGACTGGACTGGACTGTTACGACGACGGACTACGAACTTCAGACTTCAGTTACAGGTGGGCCTCCGGATACCTCGGACCTTGGACTCTCGGCTTGGGCTCTGGTCGGGACTCGCCGCGTTCCTCACCGCCTCGTCTGGATGCTGGACCGCAACCTCCGTCTCCTCCGTGGGCCTGAGGGATACTTGAAGCAGAAATATCTGCACGTGCACGGTATGGTTCCGTCACGGCTGCAGAGGATCAGGGGGCCTGCGTGGCTTCTCCGGCGCGTGGGGAAAGGGCAAGTCCCTATTCGGGCGCCATTATGTGGTAAATAAATAATTAATTATCGGTTCTATTTTTTAATACAATGAATGAAACAGATAGCTCAATAAATAAGAGTCAGGATTCGAGGTATCTTGAGTCTACAGGCTTTAATCAGGCATAAAGGACAGGAAAAGGACAGCCTGCAATAGTACAGGATGGCAGCTGCCAGGGAAGGGACAATGGAATCTGGGTGGCTAATTGGCAACTTTTAATATGGGTGCACAGTATATATACTTAAACAAATACATTACATTCAATACAGTAGGCGTAGCAGTAGGCGTGACTCGTAGCAGTCGCGAAAGATAAGGGCAAAATGATGTAACAAGAAGGCGTGTACAGGGCGTATACATAGACATGTGATGTAAACGTAACAGAAGTGTCATAAACGGGGCGGAAACATGGAGGGGGCTACCTGAGCAGCTGGGACCTCTAACCTAGTGGTGCGCGCAAACGGGCAATGACGTGTTACCAGGGAGAACTGGGGGCTATGACTTCTGCGCTAGAAGAGGAGACTAAAGTCTGGAGTGTCAGAGCGACATGTACCTAAGGCATATCTGGTATCTGGTGTTTGGAGTACATATTGATAGAATCCAAAAGTTATCAGGGCAAAGGCTACTAGACATTAGGACTGATGCATGCATAATTCTACATGTATTGCGTGTACGAGGAATATTCTATGAATATTAATACAGTATTTCTCTTACATGGAGACATAAAGGCTAGACCATGACGGAAACTATTGATGCGATGCAGTAGCTTAGGAATGCAGAGAAGGAGAGCTGGACTGATAACTAGAAACATAACATACTCTTGGCAGACTGGGAGGCAGAGCCAGGCCGGGCCGGGCACTGCGAGGCATGAAGTAAGCTAAGGGTCAGGGATGCAGGTGGGGGCTGTATCGCTCCTCGGAGAGGGTTCAGGAGACAGGAGCTGAATCTGGTGTCCGGGCCCTTTTTGAGGCCTAGAAACGGGGACAATTCAATGAGTTAACGTGCACACCGTAAAATGTGGCAACGTAGGTTTACATAAGCCTAATATTCGTTGTTTTCACGAGGACTGGAAACTGGCATACTAGAGATGGACACAACTGTAATTGCGTCTTTAATCGATCAGAGGGGAATACATGCATATCGATCATGCACATATAGCATAATATGGGGAACACGTAGGCACATATAACATGGCAAAATTTACTTTTCCACAGGTGTGGCTCCACATTGACTATTGTGGTACCTGCCTCCACAGTGCTTCTCCCCAACAGGGTACATTCCAAAATTATACAATTGTGGTCACTTAAAGAAGTGACCTCGATCCTGGGTGGGGGGGCACAGTATGGGGAAATATTGGATGAGATAATTACATGATCGATAACTGAACTGCTCTGCTTATTCTTAAAAGTAGGGATAGTCTGACCCAGATCATCTTTAATAAAATCTAGGATTTCCAGGTCATAGCAGCCCATGAACTTATGTAATAATTCGCCATAACTATTGTGTCTGAAATGCAAGTCGTCCAAACCGGCATTATTAATAACCCCACAGACCTTTTGAGTTGACAGTTCACACAGCGGTAAGTTAAAATCACCCGCTCAAATAAAATCAAATGAAGCATTTAATTCTTTAAAAACATTATCGATTACACTAGCCAGATCATTGACTACTGTCGTCCTGGAATTATTAAACACATTATTGTAGTAATTAACCAGTAATATATTGCGCCCTTGGTCCGCAATGAGCCAAAGAATCTGTATGTGCGCGCCCACGCTCAAATACCTTTTTACTACAATTTGTCGCTTAATAGAGACCAAGATCAAAAGGCCACCTTTGGCTCTCCCTGAAGTTGAGTCTTGTGCCACCAAACTATAAGAAACAAACCCCTCATAATTTACTTCTTCCCTACACCACGTTTCCTGGAGGCAAAGAATATCATGACTATTAATAAAGTTCTTCCAGCCCAAAACATTCCCCTTGGACTTTAGTCCAGCAATATTCCAGCTAACAATTGTAATACCATTAGTATGAGTAGTACTTAAAGCAGCCGATGAAACAATAGCATGTGTACCACCCCCCGTCCTCAGGTTACCATTTGGTGTGTCCCCACAATCATTGAACACTATTGGGTCACCCGTCAAAAGTTGATCTGAGACTGTATGCAGGATGTATGGTTCAGTTGCCCGACTTACAGGTGGCCCCCTACCCTCATTATGTCAATCGTTAGAATCCAGGGAGCTTAGAGCTTGGTACCTGTTTGGCATTGTTACTTCAGGAACAGGGCAATGAATAGGTATAAAAGGTCTACTTCTGCTGGTGTCGTGGGGCGCTTTAATAAGATGAGTATAGAAGTAGCCAAGTGGGCGCACACATACACTATTCACATCATATACTAAGGAGGCTGCTCTTAACAAGGCTGTTGCAACGTGTTGGGGGTGTTTAAAATTAACGATAACGCAATCACCCCTATAGGTCTTTCTAGACGGGCCAATCCAATTTACCCTTCTGGTAGATAATATTTGATCAGAGTAGGTAATTGGAAAACCACATTGCTTATTCAGCCATGAAACTGTTTTGTTTTTGAGTGATTCGTGGGATTCCTGGTGGGACTGAAGGGGATGATAATCGATAGACGGGACATTGGTTAGGACGACAACATAGGGTGCACAGTCAGGGGGGAGATTAATAAAGCGGCTTTTCTTTGCTTCTCTAAATCCCAATTTGCTCTCTGGTGCCGCTATAGCCTGCTTATTCTGGCAAATTGTTGGTATTGGATCAGGCATAGCAGTTTCAATTATGCTTATTCTCTCACTAAGTGGGTTTGATAAGCTTTTGCTAGTTCCATGACCCTCTTCAGCAGAACCCTTGGCGGCAACCTTAGATCTTTCAGCCAAGGCCAGATGTGTTTCCATAAGACCTCCTAGTCTTTTGACTTCTGAGGAAATAATATCCAGTTTAAGCACTAGGGGTTTAATGATCTCTACCATCTTGACTTCTATCTTGGCTTCAATTACACTGACTAGAAGATTAAGTTGCTCAGTATTTAAATTAACTGCACCTTTTCTTTCCAATTGCTCGGATTCACCCAGGGGGCTTTTTTGGGGTGTTTCTACTCTTTTTTTACTACGATTTCCCCCACGTTTAATTTGTAGTTTCCTACATGCCCTCACCGCTCTAGGGGCCGGCGGGCACCGCTCCGTTGCCTCATTAGATGTATCCGGGGTGTCCTGGTCAAGCTCAGAGTGGACCTGTGCTACAGTCGTTACAGCTACCCGATTGCCTAGATCACAACTGTCGTCTATTGTTAATGCGGCCAGTGGGAAATGAGTGACTGGGGGTATGGCAGGAGGGCTCCCTCGTCCTAGCGAAGCTCTCCGGTCATTATTGATTTTGTTTACCACTTTCACTAGGTAATTATCTAGAGTAGCTAACACTGGTGCGGTTTTATCAGGTTTATGTTTAGACATAGTCAAAACTAGCAAAAATTCCTTAAATGCTTAGATTTTTTTTTAAAAGAACAAAGACTATCATGAATTACAAATTACACTAATGCCGGGATCGGCTCACCAACATATGGTCTAAAAATATGTATATGATAACTAAAACAGGGCACTGTCCATAGTCAATAAAATTAATAGTCTCACTTGGGTGGAATAGTTAGCCACAGCTGCGAGACCATAATCCGTGGCCCAGCCCAGCCTCGTCCTGCCCCAGACTGCCACAGACTGTCCCGCCCTTGTCCTGGGCTTCTCCCGGGACGCTCCCGCGCGCTCCCATGATGCGGAGGAAGAGGCTGCTTTTAAAGCGCCTCCTGGCGCGTTTTTTGTGTTGGCGGCTTCCGGCCGCGTTGCAGGCTGGAGCCTGTAGTCCTTGCTGCCTGGGCTCTCCCCCACACAGCGGCCGCAAAGGAAGATGACGGTGGACTGCGGCGGCGGGAGGAGAGCAGAGAGGTGCAGCCCAGGAGAGTGAGTCCAGAACAGAAGAAGGGCACGAGCTCCGGGTTAGGAGGCCCCTCGCAAAGCTGGTAGAGTCTTACAGAGGCAACCAACGTTGCCGACAGGATCCCCCGCTCCACCGAGGAAGAGGCTGATTTTAAAGCGCCTCCTGGGGCGTTTTTCGCGTTGGCGGCTTCCGGCCGCGATGCAGACTGGTGCCTGTAGTCCTTGCTGCCTGGGCTCTCCCCCACACAGCGGCCGCCAACAGGATCCCCCCTAGCTACATACAGATTTAGCTGTTGCCAGTAACTCAGGTGTTAGCATGAACAGAATACACAGAGAGAGGGTTATAGTGTTGATTTGAGTAGATCTACATTTTGTATTGTGTTTCTTAATCAGTGAAGGACTCCACCTCTGATATTGCAGTTTGAAGTTTCTATGGTACAAAAGCTTCCCCGGGCTCTCCCATTTAGAATGGCATGTTTTCACAACAAAGACCCTCAGCTGGGACCCCAGCAATAACTACAGCACTGGCTACACCACAACAGGGACAAAAATAGCAAAGACAACCTCCTGCACATCATGGACAACAGCAGCATCATTACTATAACCACAGCCGTGACAACTTCTGCTGCCTGATAGTGCAATAGCTCGGCTCTGGGGACTGCCACCCCCTGGGGCCAAGGAATAAGAATAAAGGTGGGTAGCCACGCGCCCCCCCTTCTGGAGCCAAAGATGGTCCTTGGGACAGCAACGCCCTAGGACCAGCTCCTGCTATGTCCCAGGGTAGCCACCCAGGGATATTGCGGATTGCTGTGGCTTGGCGGGAGCTTTACCGTTCCCGCCAAGCCAGAGCAAATGCTTTACTTCCAGCAAGCAAGAGCATTAAAAATGCACTTGCTTGCTGGAAGTGGAGCAGAATTGCTTTCACACACAGGGAGCTGTATTTCCAGCAGCTCTCTGTGTGTCAAAGCAATGCTGGCTCCTGCAGGAGGCGGGGAGCCGGCAGAGAACATGGGGATGTTCATTCTCCCCAGAGGTCCCAGTGAAAACTGGATGCCCTGGAGGGTACCTCGCAAACATGGCCAGGCCCCGTGAATGGGGTACCCGGGGCCGAATTTGGCCTGGGCACCCCCCTACTCCAAATGGCCAGTCCCCGGGGCCGCAATTGGCCCATAAAAGGGGCCTCACAGCCCACTCCCCTACTACTAAATAAAATATTTTTTAAAAGGGTGGGCCTTAGTGATGGGGTTCCCAGGGCCAAAATCGACCTGAAAGAGGGCCCCCCTCCTACATTCTAAAAAGGCCTGACCCCAGGGTATTGAGTCCCCAGTCTGCAAACGATCCTTCTGCCACACTGCTAGTTGGCTCCTGAGGGTCCTTGGGGGCCAAGAACCCCTCCTGTTACCTCTGGTAAGTGTCACACAGCAGGATTGCCAAAAGGTCATCGGAGCCCCCTCTTTCCCCACCACACAGCAAACACGCATCCTGGCACACTACTGATTGGGGGATGAAGTCCCCTTGGATACTGAGGGTCCTTGGGACCAACAAGCCCTACTGTTACCTCCAGTAAGTCCCACACAGCGGGATTGCTGAGAGGTTGTCGAAGTCCATGCCCCCTTTCTCCACCATTCTCCAAATGCACCTCCTGGTGCATTACTGGTTGGAGAATGACGTCCTCTTGGATGCTGAGGGGCCTTGGGGGCCAAGAACCCCTCCTGTTACCTCCAGTAAGTCCCACACAGTGGGATTGCTGTGAGCTGGTCGAAGGCCTCACCCCCTTTTTCCACTATTCTGCAAACATGCCTCCTGGTGCACTACTGGTTGGAGAATGAAGTCCTCTTGGATGTTGCGGGTCCTTGGGGGCCAAGAAGCCATCCTGTTACCTCCAGTAAGTCCCACACAGCAGGATTGCCGTGATCTGAGCGGAGATCCCGCCCCGTTTCTGCACCACTCGGCAAATGCCTCTCCTGGTGCACTACTGCCTGGGGGTTGAAGGCCTCTCGGATTCTGAGGGTCCTTGGGGGCCAAGAAGTCTTCCTGTTATCTCCAGTAAGTCCCAAACAGCGGGATTCCTGAGAGCTGATAGGAGACCCTGCCCCCTTTCTCCGACACTCTGTAAACATGACTACTAGTTAAAAAAAACATAGATTCACATAAAAGAACAAAGGTTACAGGGACGTTTTAGTTAGGAAATAGAATTTGAAAAACCTTAGAAATTCAATGATAAAAACAAAGATTACAGGGACATTCTAGTTAGGCTCAGATTTCACTCCTACAAAACCATTAAAATTCAGCAGTTATAGTTACCTGAGCTAACTATACCTTACGGCCCTGCAATGCACTGCTTATGACCTCCCATATTACATCACTCATGAAATGGTTAGTGACATCACTGATGACAGCACTGATGATATCTCAAATTACATCATCGAGTGAGTGCATTTTCTAAGAGTTTATGATTGTTGAACATATACGCTAACCTACTAAAAAAGTTAAATTAGTATACTACATACATTAGTACTGAGTGATACTACTTCTAACATATATCATGTGAGTGGCTGCGTGACTGGATTTCTCCTTATGTGTATGGTTTTGTGATCGACTGTACTGGCGGTCACCAGTAGGTAGTTATATTTAGGACCTAGTTTCCATAGGAAAAGCATTTTTTGTTGTATTAATAACTTTGGTGCAGTTTGAGGAATCTTCACGAAATGTTCAATACCAGTGTGCCAGTCACTTCAGCTGTTGTCTGGAAAGTTTCAGAGTTATTCATCAAGCAGGGGTAAAGAAAAAGGGGGGATCCCAAAATGCATTTCCCCATACAATTCCCCATAGGGATTTTAGACATGACTGCAGCCCAATCCACTAAATGGAATCACACCGAATTTGGCAGAAAGCTAGAATTTTGCCCGGGAAGAGGGCTTTTTGTAATTTGGTGCAAATATGTTCAGTAGTTTTGGAGTTTTTGAATAAAAATCTAGCGATGCAGCCACTCACATACCCACATATGCACTCGCACATACACTCACGTAAACACCCATACAGCCACTCACACACTCATGCACAGACTCACACAGCCAGTCACACATCCACAGCACACTCACAAACCACTTACACACCCACAAACCACTCACACACCCAGGTTGCAGGGATTTTAAAGTTAGGAAATAGCATTAAAAAAATATAGAAATTCACTGAAAAAAACAAAGGTGAGAGGGTTACAGGGATGTTATAGTTAGGAAATAGAATTATAAATACCTTAGAAATCCAAAAAGAAAAACAGGGTTACAGGTATGTTATAGTTACGGTTCAGATTTTACACACAAAACCATATAAATTCACCAGGTATAGTTATAGTTGAGATCTCAAGTAACTATAACTTGTGCCCTAAGGTAACTAAAACTTGCGCCCTCGCCGAACACTGCTAATTGCTCTACATGTAACATCACTCATGACATAATTGAAAATATAACTGCAACATTTGCATTAAAATTATTGATGAGAAAACTGTGCATGCCACGGGCACGATTTATAGTTACATTAGGACTCGAGTTATAGCTACTTTAGACAACTATAACTGCTCAATTTCTATGGTTTTGTGTGTGTAAATGCTTAAACAAACTATAAAGCCCCCCTAACCACCTGCACAACTTGGACACCTTGTTAGGTTTCACCACTTGCCATTCTGAATAGTCAAGCACCAACTATTCTGTTTTTGGATCTCCCTCTAGTAGCTAAAACCTTCAACTTGTATGGCATTAAATGGGAAAAAATAAGTGCAGGTACTCATTAAAATGAGCTAGAGTTGTAGTGAGTGGGCGGGGCTGGGCGAAGCTAGGGGCGGGGCTAAGGGCAAGACATAATGATAATTAACAACTTCCATAATAGTTGCAGCACACACCAAAACACATGATAAATGTGTTTATATAAACAAAGCAGGTTAACTCATTATACAAAATGAAAGAGAAATGCGATAATATGTTAACTTTACCTTTTTTTGCAATAGTTGCACCTTCTTAATGCCATACTGTTAATTGATGAAGTTTGGCACAATACTATATATTTTTGAGCATGTGAGTAGGAAGAAACTGAAAATAACCCCACATCAAACCAAAGCTCTTATGGCAACTAGCAAATGAAGCAAATCATCATGACCCTCCCCAGAAGATATCTCTTGTCTCTTCCATCGATCTATCCAGTCATCCTTTCATCCTACCATTTACCTGCTGATGTCCACCATTTACCCTTTACATTCTGTCATCTATTCGGTTTTTCATCCATCATTCAGTTTTTCACCATTCCGTCTGTCCACCCTTCATATCCAACCTATCCATCCATCCTTAAACATATCCATTCATCCTTTCACTCATCCATCTCTTTATCCACCCTTTCACTCATCCATCAATCCTTTTGCTCATCTATCCATCAACCCTTTCACTCATTTATACCATCCACTCAATACCTCCTTTCATTCATCCATCATCCACCCTTTCATCCATCCTCCCTCACTTCCATTCATCCATCCATCCATCCAATCTTTCACTTACACATCCATCATCCGCCCTTTTATCCAATCATCCACCCTCTTTCACCCATACATCCATTCACTCATCCATCCATTCACTCATGCATTCATCGATACATCCACCCTAGCTCACTCATCCATCCACTCACTCACCCACCCACTCACTCACCCACCAACATTCCCTACTACGTTATTCATTAACCTTTGTCACCATAGACATGTACACACAACGTGCCACCCATTTTCTTTAAAATACCTCCTGAGCATGCCTCGATTCTCTCTCTCTCGCGCGTTTTCCTTACAAAACCAGTCATACAAATGCAGGCACACTGGGTAATTGAGACATTTTTTTTTAGGAAGGTGGGTTTCTCAGTGCAGAACGTTAGTGCTCAAAGAGCCTCTTCCATCGCATTGTCTGGGCATTAACCCTCTGATCCAGAAAGTACAGGAAGTGTGAGAATCCGCCGCCCTTGCCACTGCTAAAATGTATATGTTTAAAGTACTTTTCACTACCTGAAGTGCTGCGCTTTGAAATTCACACGCTCACACTAGCAGGTAAAATGAATCTCCACCCTGCTTTGTCTAGCACAGCGTGACCATGAGCACCTCACATTATTCAAGTGAGCCCTGCCGATTAGCTCAGCAGGGGCCCAGATGGGGGCTACAGAAGTGTCGCCTTAGCTGACAGAAACGTCCCCACCTTCTCATTCGCACTCTCAGCCAGTGACCTCCCTTGTCATGAGTACCGGTACTCTCCTCTGGCAGAAGAGAAGTGCCGGTACTCAGAGTGACAAATCTAAGAAGTGCCGGTACTCCGTACCGGCCCATTTAAAGCACTGGTTACACCGGGATATTCATGGTAGAATCTCGTGCCTCTGTTAAACCATCACTTTCAGAAAAAAACAAAACACAATGGCAAACAAACCCTAGGCGAGACTTATGCCATATTTGGAGTCAGATGGGAAGACATTCCAGACATTTAACAGCTAGGAAGAAGGTTGGACAGAATAAGGGCACAATTTCTGAGCAATTAAATCTTCTAGAAAAATCACACAATGAACAAGGAGGCAAAAATGTTGGCAAGATTGTGACAAATTCAATGAAAGCTACTCCACTGCTTTGCTCTGCAGTCATCGTCAGGTTTATTTTCCTTTTATATGTTTCAACCAGGAAATGAGCTACGAGATAGTAAAGACCATCTTCTCTAGGGTAGGTCCCCTGTTGTTGAATTGCTTTAGTGACCTGCATGGAATAGGCAGTAGAATGCAAATGAGGGCTGCTGAGGTACCAATCATTACCACTGCCTCCCTAGAGTCCACAGACTTGACCACCAAGCAACCACCATAGCAAGATAAGGTCTTGCTGATCAGGGGCCACAGACACCACATAATGTGGAGTGTTGTGCCAAGGAGCAGAGGTCTGGAGGGAATCGAGGGCACGCACGTGCCTGCGGAACCAGCAGAGCAGACCCACCTCACCAAGGGAATAGCCAGAAAGTTAAAATACCCCACTTGAACCATACCTCTACAAGGAGCACCGAAGTGTTCAAACCTGGCCTTACATAGGAGGGTTCAGTTTAACCTTTCATCCTACTTCCATCCATCTATTCATAAATCCTACACCCTTCTATCTATTTTATCCATTCATGTGTCAATCCTTTCACCTTTCCATCCATCCAACCATTCATTCACCTTTCCATATATCCCTTCACATATATCCCTTCACACTTACCATCTGTCCCTTCTCCATTCATCCTTTTATCTCTCAATCCTTTCACTCCCTCATCCATTCGTTTTCCCATCCACCTGTATCCATTGTTTCACCTTTTCACGTTATCCTTTCACTCCATTTTTTCACTCTTCCATCCATTCATTCTTTCACCCATCTATCCTAATTTTCACCTTTTTTATTTCCTTTTGCTGTTGTTCCTTTCACTCTTCCTTTTTTCCACCTGTTTGTTCTTTACTTTCTACCTATATTTTGACTCATCCCTTTTTCTTTCTTATCTTTATCTTATGCACACTTTTTCTCCATCTCCTTCTCTTTGCGTTGTCCCCTTTGTTAATCATTTCGTGATTTTCCTTTTTCTCTTCCTTTGCCTGTGGCCATTCACCTCTGTTATGGACATTCCCTGTCCATTATGTATTAACATTTTGTCTGCAGATGGAAGAGTCCACAAATATCGAATTACCTTTTACTATGTCCAAGTTCATCAGCCCACCAGTCCCACAGTCGCCCCCGCTTTAGCTTCCTCAGGTGGGGAGGGGGCCTGGTTTTACTACACAACCTCACACGTCAGTTCTAGCCCCAAAGCTGGCCCATTACCTATTCTTCCCAAGCCTCCTCCTACTGCTGTGAGCTCCAAAACATCCCTCCACTAACCTTTTCAATCCAAATAACATGTCGACCACTCAATTATTATTTCATATCTCACTATACTAATTCACCACTAATCCTTTATGGGTAACGGAGTAGTGTGCTTCTCGCCGAAAATGTACTTCAACCACTAATCAAGGATAGCAAGTGCTATATAAATGCAAAACTTTTTCCCTCTTCTATCCCTCCACTACCCTTCTCAATTGAAATAACATACTAACATGTCCACCACTCAAATTATTTTCATATTGCACTATACTAATTCACCACTAATCCTTTATGGATTACGGAGCAGCCTGCTACTCGCCGAAAGAGTGCTTCAACACTCCATCAGGGCTAGCAAGAGCTATGTAAATGCAAACCTTTTTCCATCTTCTATCCCTCCACTGTCCTTCTCAATCCAAATAATGACAAACATATCCACCACACAAATTTCACTATACTAATTCACCACTAATCCTTTAAGGTTTCCAGAGTAGCTTGCTACTCACCAAAAAAGCCCTTCGACACCTCATCAGGGGTAGTAAAGACTATATAAATGCAATTACAATACCTCACAAGCAATGACCGACACAAAGTCCTTTCTCCTTAATTTCCTGCCTACTCCTCTCACACAGTGAAAGATGCCTAGTAGATGGCAGGCTTGCATGTAGCTGCATCCCTGTTCAAAGGGTTTATGGGTGCTACTTACTCCTCAACATGGGACACTGTAGGCAGCTACACAGTGCCGGCTTTAGGCCACTGCAACCAGTGCCACCAAACTGGGTGCCAATTTCGAGGGTTGCCATTTGCACTCTGACTCGGACAGAGCAGAGAGGTCAGGTGTAAAAGTGAGGTCAGGTGTGAAGGAAGAGATAAGTCAGCTGTGAAAGACGAGATAAGAGCAGCCTGAAGAAATCTTATTGTGCTCAGCAGTGTTTAGGGGATAATAATAATGTCAAGATAACTCTGGTGGTTAATCTATTTACTGGAGACAGCTGTGTTTTGTGTAGTCACAGTTATGACTCATCATAAAGTAGCACAGAAGTTTAATGTCCAGCTACATACCCCAATGTGTAATATGCAGATCACATATTTATTTTTCTGCAGATAGCACAGTGGGTTTCTGCTTTAGTTACAGATATGTTTTTGTGACTTGCAGTCCTGAAGTACCAATCCTTTGAATATAGGAGAGTGAGCTATGAACCTGCACCAAAAAGCTGCATGAAAACTCCAAGGATACATTCTCATTAGTACAGGCGACCCAAACTGCTGCCTTTCATTTTCAATCCTGAGTTCGTTTCTCCAGACCAAGCCTCAGTGCTTAATTTAAGCTGGTGTTTTCTGGTGCTCAGCGCCGGCACTTAATCATCAACACCAGCACTTGAGCACCAGTTAAGGACACGTTAATTTTTAGAAGGGACAGGGAGATTAAGTGATTCGCCCAGAATCACAGGATGTTGAGCCAATCTATGACTGCCCTAGCACTTATTTTTTGAACAAATGAATTACTGCCAAGCACCCTTAAAATGTAATTTCGAACTGTATGGATGACATCTTGCAGTCCTCGGTGTCTTATGTAATATTTCCTAAACTTCTCTATGATGTATTATCTCGGTATAATGTGTGTTATGGAAAGCGGGGTGAGAAGTTACATTGGAATGAGTGGCGCGATAAAAGACATCAAATGTGACAGAGGCTGAGAAGAGATGGGGGCGCTGTTTGAGGTGGCAGTGAAGGAATCCATTGAGAAAGAGTTCATGGGGAGGGTCCCAACAAGGTTTGTCGCACTGAGCACCACCAGCGCTAACAGCCAACCCTGTGACTAAAGTGTGTGGTCTATGCACAAAAGTGCTCTGCCAAAAGAATCGTGAATCAACAATATTTTGGCAAGTGGCAGGCAGAATGAGGGGTACGCAGAGACATTAATAAGCCTCAATTCTCACACAATGCTGAGAAGAACCACCCTACCTCCAAGGAGTAGAGATAAATGTTAGGGTGCGGGATATCCCCACTAAGAAGCCACCGAAAGGACCGTCGAAATACAAAATGTGAATACTGCATGGGAATGACAGTATTGTCAGATTGCACAACTCCAGCTCCTCGACAACACTGGCTGCAGTGCAGAGATTAAAACTTTGTTTCCATGGAAACTAGAGAGCCAGGGAATCCAGGGACCATGTGGCAGGACGTCCAACCTCTTACCAAAACAAATAGGGATTGAAATGGCAAGCGTCCCATCCCTCGCTCTTCTTCCTTCCAGCGCAAGCCTAGGCACAGCGACAGATGACAGGATGAGAGCAGCAGTCTGGGCCTCACACGTGACACCAAAACACTTCCCACACAGGCCACATTTCAATCTATCCTCCCCAGGATCAGTCGAAACTTGGGGCCTAGCGTGCCACCCAGCCTCTCGCGCTTTGGCTCCACATCACGGGGCATATTTACTAAAAAATATAGGAGTGCGGTGTTACGCCAAATTTGGCAACGCCGTGCTCCAACATTTTTAAAAAGGCAGGAATGCACCATATTTACAAAAATACGGCGCACCCCTGCATTTCCCCTTGTGCTCGTGCTAAAAAAGCTGCCCAGCACCAGCGCAGGCACCCTTGCGCCATGTTTCAAGGGTGCCTGCATTGCAGGGGCGATTGTTTAAGTCCAGGAAGGGACACCTTCTTGCACATAAGCAATCAATGCTCATTTGCTCTTTCATGTGTGCTGCAGAGTGCAGCACACATGGAAAGATAAAAAAACAAGGGGAAATTAATCATTTCTCCTCGTATCGCCATTCTAAGACCAGGAATCTGGCCCTATACTTTGGTATTGCCCAAGCCTTGTAAATCTGGGTCAGCGTCAAAAGCAATAGATGTTGTGGTGGAACACTCACAGCAACACCCATTGCCCCCCACTTTGCCGCAGCGGACTGCTGCGGAAAAGGGGCATATTTACAAGGTGGCGTTAAGCCAATGTTAAGTGGCTCAGTGCCATCTTGTAAATATGGAGAATGGCGCAACACCACTGGAGCGTCAAAAAAAGTGATGTTCCGGGGGCTCTAAGGGCTTTTAAATATGCCCCCACGTACACTAAGAGTTGCACAAGTTTATTTACTTTTCCTGCAAAACAAAATAGCATCATGAGGCGACCAGCAGCGGGCTATCAGTGTGCAGTAGCCCTTTTCAGTCATCAAGCCAGAGACCCGAAGGCTTGCATTGAACGTGAGTCACCTAATAACAGCCAGCTGCTGAAAAGTGAGTCAACAAAGTGAGCTTGGAGGAAGCCTTTGATTGCCACAGAGCCCGCCAGTGGCCTACACATAGGATGTGTCACCACTTTAATTGCCCTAAGGAAGAGGCCTTGTCAGTTACTGAAGCAGGCTGCTGGCAGCTTACATATCCTGTGCCATTTAATTAAAGTCCAGACAGCATGTGACTGGTTGGTTTGCAAGGAGAGCTGCTTTCCATTTGTTTAATATCAATCATGCAGCAAGAGTCACCAGATGCCTTTGCAGTCTCATAATTAGAGAGACAACCAATAGAATCATTGTCACAGCGACCTGGCCAGCTCTGTAAAGATGTGGGGTGGCGAGGAGGGGCGGGGGCGGGGGCAGGGCAGGGTTGGGGGGGTAGTAGAGTTCGACATACGACGGGAAAGATTAATGTACAGAAATAAATAAATAAAGCCACTTACCTTGCGCTTGCAGCATCACCCCGAGCGTTACCTTATGCGAGCCGCCACCGTCTGTAAATACAATGTCACCATTGATTGCAGACCCGGGGTGATGTTTGGTTCACAGAAGACATATTTCTTCACAAGTAAAGGAGGTGCACAAGTTCTCTGAATGGAATTCGAGTTGGCCATTTATTTACCAGAGGTTTTTAATGTACTGATTACTTACCAATAATCTTCAGTACTTCTTGGTCTAGTTAACCTTGTCCCAGTGAACAAGTATCTTGTATACCACCTCTTCGAGACAGGAAAAACTTCAGAAGAATGCTGCAATGCATGCCCTGCCCATCATCACTTGGGTGCCATTGAAGGGGCTGACATTTTCTGCATTTATTGATATACTCAGGAGCATATGTACAAGAACCTAACGCTGCCGTAGTGTCCATTTTTTGACATTACAGGCGGTTTTTTATCGCCGTATTTACAAGTTGCCGCTAACTGGAGTTAGCTGCTCTTTTCGGCAAACATTTTTAATATCCCACTTCTATTAGCAGGACTTAACGAGAATGAGATGCAAGGTGGGTGTTCCCGTGCAAAAACTGCTGCTACCCCACACAATATTTACAATGAAATTCCCATGAGGCGATAACCCACCAAAACTGCAGCTAACTCCAGTTAGAGGCAGTTTTTTAAGATCAGAAAATAGCTTGTCTTAAAATTTGTGCAAACACTTGGGGCCTCATTTCAGAGGTTTTGGTGCAGGACAGTGCTGCAAGGAATGTTGCTGCGCTGCCCTGTGACAAAAAAAAGGGCAGGAATGCACACTATCAACAAGGTAGGGCTCATTCCCGGATCTCCTTCCTGAAAATGTTATATTGCTGCGACAAAACAGCGTTGCAACACTTTTTATTGCGCCCTCTTTGCGACACCATGGATGCACCGTATTCAATGTACAGCGCTCCATGTTGAAATCAATGACCCTATGGCACTGCGTCAGCCTTACGCCTGCCATGAGGCAGGAATAAGGTTTTGATGTGGTGGTGTCATAGAATTATCCCAGTGAAATCTGAGAGGCTTCACTGCGCCAATCCTACAGTCTTTGTTGTGTGGGAACGCCAACCCTGCATACATCATACCAGATGCAGGTATAATATGGCACAGGGCTTTACAAGGACACGCATATGCCTAGATGCGTCACTTTGTAAATACTGCACAACGTTGTGCAAGTTTCACGCTGCAAGCACGCCAAGAAAATGACACATCGGCGGTGTTAAACTGCCTGAAGGGGCTCAGGATTAAGCCCCCCTGTCTTTTTACCCTACGATGGCACACAATGGCTGCCATGTGTCAACTCAGGCACCCTTGTGCCATGGTGCAAGGGTGACTGTATTGCGGAGTTCATTGATGTTGTGGCTCCATCTCTACTCGAGACATCTGCAGGTGCGTCTGGACTAGTAGAAGGCAGGAGTGAACCAGTTGGCCTTCTTGGAGTGTTCTTTGCCTGTTTTCTTCTTGTGGGGTGCCAGGGTGTTGGCACAGTTGGAGATCAATCTGTGGAGGTTGTTTGCTGCAGGGTTGGCATATGTAAGCGTTGGAAGAGTGGTGGTGCTCAGGGAGTTGACGAGAAGTTCTTTGGTGGCCTTCATGCAGCTGCAACGGGGATGGGTCGATGATGACGGTGGTGTACGGTGTGCATGGTGAGGGCATGATGTATAGAATACTGGTCAGTCCAGGAGAGTTTTATGGTGTGCCTGTAGAGAAAACGTGCTCAAGCGTGTATCTGGCTATGTGGGTTGGTGCGGTGACTAGCTGCTTGAGTCAGATGTTGGCGCCGTTCCCCAGAAGGGGGTGGTGTTCTGGTCATTGGGGTTGTCCAGGTGGGACTTGAGGTCTCCAAATAGGATGTAGTGGTGGATGGGAGAGCCTGGGGTGTGATGAGGTCTACAATGGCATTGGTGAATGGGGGTTTATGGCCCGAGGGGCCTGTGGACAAGGGTGCCGAGGAAGGTGGTGTTGGCGTTGGTCCGGATCGGGAAGTGGAGGTGTTCCATGGTCACCATTGGGTCATTAGAGTGCGTGGTCAGTCGGAAAGTGCTTTTGTAGATGATAGCAATGCTTCCTCCTGGACGGTTGAGGTGGTCCTTGCTTGTTATTTTGTAGCCCTCGAGGATGGCGATGGCAATGTCTTATCCGGAGCAGAGGTTGGTCCAGGTTTACGTGAAAAAGGCAATGTCTGAAGAGGTGGCGTTGAGGAGTTCCCAGATTTTGGTGGCGTATTTGTGGAGGGACCGCATGTTGAGAATGATGCAGTTGAGGCCGGTCGGGTGCGCTGTTGGTCAGCTGGGCGGCAAGAGGCGCTGGTGTGCTGATGTGGCAGGAGGTATGTTTGCAGTTTCAGCTGGCGCAGGATGCAAGGGTATTCTCCGGTGATGTTAGATGGCAGGCGGTTTGGTGCCCAGGATTGAGGGCAAGAAGGGTGCCGGTGTCATAGCGGTGGAGTGTCTGAGAGGCAGGGTCCCTGGTGCTGGGCGCGGTACAGGGGCAGATGGTCACACGCGGGCTTGCCTTTAGCTTGCCTTCGGTGCACCAGTGGCAAGCCCACTGTGCATGACCACACAGCGTCCACCATTTGGTAGTGCTATAGGGGGGGATGGACAGCTGGGAGATGGGAAGTATAGGAAAGGACACTGGAGGGGGCGGGGAAGTGGGGGATCGCAGCAGCAATGAGAGAGAGGATACGGAAAAAGGAACCTCAAAAAAGCACAGGAAAAACAAAGCCAAACAAAGCAAAGATAATTAAAAGTCAAAGGTAGAAAAGATACAGGGAAGAGAGTAAGATGTACAGGAACAGCAGAAAAGATGGACATGAGGGCAGTCAAGCTGCAGAGCAGTGACGCTGTACCACTGGACCACCAGGGATGAGGCACAGGCAGAGATGAGGCACAGTCAGGAGCCAGGGGTGGAGGAGGGACTCGAACATCTGACCTCCGGGTCAGAGGATCCAGCCGCAGCAGATGGGGACAGCAGCAGTCAGATGGCACAGCACTGTGGAAAGAGGATGTCCACTAAGGGTTACTCCTCCGTACACCCAAAAGCAAACTAACAGGGGACAAGGTAAGGAAGCACCACCTGGTTGCCTCTTCCGATCTAACAGTGGCGACCAGATTCCGTGTTCTCCAATTCCAAAGCGAGTAAAGGCGGATCAAGCTGCATACCCAAGGGCCTGGGCCAGAACTTGCCCCTTGCCCCTGGCAAGCACTGCCTCCAATGACTGATCTCAGTGACTTTAGCCAGTTAGTTGAGTCCCCCACTAGTCTTGTGCAGTGCCATCGGTGATGTAGGTCAGCCGCAGCACAGGGATTGCTCAGGGCATGGTGTGCATCACCCACAGGCGCTAGGCTTTGGTCTGACTCGCTCCTTGGCCTCCTCCACTACGCGTCTGGACATTGACACTGGGGCTCAAGGTGCTGCACTCCCGCAAAATCTGTGACTCAGTCAGCAGGAGCCTCAGCCAGGTGGAATTTCAAATGCCTGGTTACAGCAGTCGCCTCCAAGTCTGCTGGGGAACCTCACGATGCAGGTGATACAACAGGGCCTCCTTAGCCATGAAGTAGCAGCGCTCCCGCCACACAAGTTTGGCGCAGGACATGGGCCTTACCCTCCACTGCGTTCAGCCAGCGCAACATCCTACGGCCTGTGATGCAGAGAGGTGCGGCCCACCATTGGTAATCTCCTCCGTGCACCCCGGTGTAGTGGTGAGGCCTGGAATGTGATGCAGACCTCCCTACGTTGGTGCACAGGAGCGCCTCTACTGTTCACAGCTCCAAGGTGCATCAGGCAGGCTTCTCACACAGGTCAGCAACATGTCTCCATGCCACCTGCCAGACTTTACCACCAGGTAAAGGCGATAGTCGACGCCTCAATATCTACCGCCACGGCCCAGGAACTCCACAGCACCACTGCCTCCCACTCCGGGTCACAGACGCAGGCCCAGCAAGGCCTCTGGGCCCCGGGGACTGTCCCCGCTTTCAAGGTTTTGACTGCCAAGGTGTTGTAAGGGGGACACTATGAAATGTGATGCATCCCTGGTTTTCCCTGCGATGAGCCTTGTTTCATAACTGTAGCTCTGAATCTGCATTTCCTCTTCCCCTGGGACTGTGGCTGGTCATCCTGGCTGTTTGAGGGTTTGGGGGGGTTACTGCTCTTGGCCCCGGCTGATCCATTCTGCATTCCATTGGTTTTATTTCCTATTTTTCATTGGAGGTGGACTTATTGGCTATTTTTGCCTCTAGAGGAAAAAGAAGTCACGTTGGGCTGACTAACGTGAGTTTTTTGCCGCTAACGGGCCTTTTGTCACTTTTCTCTTGCTAACGTCAACATTTTTATCGCCTTGACGCTAGTGTTAGCAGCATTTTTTACCGCGGCTAACTGTTACTATCGCCATGTAGCGACGTATGGTAAATACATCGCTAACAGGGCAATCGTTTTTGGTGATAGGCCGTGTTAAGAAAACTGCAGCTAACTAAAACTAACATTAGTTAGCGGCGGTTCTTGTACATATACCCCTCAATCCATTGTCAAAAGCCGCACTAGCCAAGAGTAGGGTGGGGCAGGTCGTATTGACTCTGACTAGTCCAACTAAGAATAGGAGTAATGAAAATTTTCGGTAAGTAATCTCAACATTACCACTATGTCCCTTGTCCTTGTTCCAGCCATATACCCAACCGTAAAATACAACCTAAAACTTTCAAACAAGCATTGTCAAAGTCAATAGGTTTTGCCTTTGCAAGTACTATTGACTTTGCCAATGCCATTTAGCTATGGTGTATAGCAGAGTGAAGTAAAGTGAAGTGGCATCCTGTAGAGTGGTGTGGCATAGACTAGCATAGAGTGGAGTGGAATAGAGTGGAGTGTGGTGGGGCAGACTGGAGTGGCATGGCCTAGAGTGGTATGGAGTGGCATAGAGTGGAATGGAATGGAATGGAATGGAGCATAGTGATGTAAAGTGGAGTAGAGTAGTGGAGTAAGGTTGAGTGGCTTGGAGTAGCGCAGAGTGGCATATTGTGAAGTAGCATAGAGTGAAGTGGCATTGTGTGGAGTGCGGTGGAGTGGCATAGAGTGGTACTGTGTGGTGTGGTGTGGCATAGAGTGGAAAGGAGTGGAGCAAAATGGTGTGGAATGGCCTAGAGTAGAATGAACAGGTGTTGTCAGCAGTCGCATGGACTGGTGGTGCAAAGTAGATCAGAGTGGCGTAGAGTGCAGTGGTGTAGAGTGGTGCAGATTACAGTGGCGTAGAGTGCTTTGTCAAACAGTGCAGGGGTATAGAGCGCAATGGCATGGAGTGCATTGGCGCAAAGTAGAGTAGTTTGGTATAGAGTGCAGTGGCATAGAATAGTGTTCAGTGGGGTAGAGTACAGTAGCATAAAGTGCAGTGGCATAGGGTAGAGTAGCATGGCGTACAGTGACAGAGTGCAGTGGTGCAGAGTAGAATGTAGTGGTGCAGAGTAGAGTACAGTGGTGTAAACTGCAGTGGCATAGTGGTGCAAAGTAGAGTGGCGTAGAGTGCAGTGGCATAGAGTAGAGTGGCGCAGAGTAGAGTGACATAAAGTGCAGTGGCATGGATTAGAGTAGTGCAGAGTAGAGTGCATTGGTGTGGCGCCGCGGCCAGGGCGACTGACCCTGGAATCTGGGGACCACGGTTCGATCCCCGGCTCCGGCGGCAGGTTAGCCCAGCACCATGTGACTCTGGGCAATAGCTCGCTTAATCTTCCCGACGGCCCCCAGCGCCTAGAGACCCTTACGGGTGATTGTGCGCTTTACAAATGTGGACTTTACTTTACTTTACTTTGGCATAGAGTGGTGCAGAGTAGAGTGCAGTGGTGCAGAGTAGAGTGTGTAGAGTGCACTGACATAGAGTGTAGTGGTGCAGAGAGGAATTTAGTGGTGTAGTGTGCCGTAGTGCAGAGTAGAGTGGCATAGAGTAGAGTGGCTTAGAGTGCCATAGATTAGAGTGTCGTAGACTACAGTGGCATTATGGGTAGTGGCGTAGAGTGGTGGAGAGTAGAGTGGCGTAGAGTGCAGTGGCATAGAGTGCAGAGGCATAGAGTAGAGTGTTGCATAGTGGAGTTCTGTAGCATAAAGTGCAGTGGCATACAGTGTAGTGACTTTGAGTGGTGCAGAGTAGAGTATAGTGGTTTAGAGTGCTGTGGCTCAGAGTGGAGTGGTGCAGAGTAGAGTACAGTGACATAAAATGCAGTGGCATAGAGTAGGGCAGGATAGAGTGGTGTAGAGTGCAGTTGCGTGAGTAGAATACAGGGGCGTAGAATGATGCAGAGGAGAGTGTCATAGAGTGCAGTGGCATAGAGTGCAGGGAAGCAGAGTAGAATACATTGGTGTAAAGTGCAGTGGCGTAGAGTACAGTGGTGTGGAGTAGAGTGGCATAGAGTAGAACTGAGTGATGTAGAGTGCAATGGCGCAGAGAAGAGTATAGTGGCTGAGAGTGCTATAGAGTTGCATGGAGTGCAGTGGTGTATAGAGGTCTAGCATAGAGTGCAGTGGAACAGAGTGCAGTGGCGAAGAGTAGAGTGGTGCAGGGTAGGGTGCCGTAGAGTGCAGTGGCTTAAAGTGAAGTGGCATAGAGTGTAGCGGTATAGAGTGGTACAGAGTAGAGTATAGTGATGAACTACCTGAACCACCACCCATGAGGTAGCCAGACTCCTTGCCAATCCACCCTGCGTTCCAAGGGGAAATTTTGCTAAGGAACAGGCGAGAGCTATGGTAGATCTAATGTATCTGCTGCTCATAAAGGGGAAACCCTTCCAAGCTTGATCTGCTGATCCAGAGCTAAGTAATCTGATATCCAGAAACGTTTTGATCTATCCAAATAAATACAAAGAACTTTTCTTACTTCCACAAAATGCTGTAATGTTTGTTTTGTGCTAGAAGGGAATGAAAAAATACAGTACATCTTGAGCTGCATTAGAGGCAGATGCAACCTCTGTCAAAAACGCCGTGTCTGTCCACAAAACTGTACCATCATTTAAAATGGATACGAATGGGGTGTGAATTGGGCTTAACAAAAGAAGGTTCTCAGGTTCTGTGGGCTGAGATGATGACAACCAAAAAAACAACTTTCATTATTGAAAACTTGCACATCCACAGAATGCAATGGTTCAAACCGATGAGGTTGCTAAGCTTTAAGAACCAAAGGGAGATCCCATGGAGGAGCAGGAGGGCATGGCAAAGGGTGAGAGAGAGAAAAACTCTTTAATAATTGCACTGCAAAGATTTCACCCTCCCTTAAGTTCAGCCGGGGACAACAAAAAGCATGCATAGCTGCCCATCTCACAAAAATTGCAATCCTAAAAGAAATCCACATTGCAAAGGGAGAAATAAAATGTCTCAGAAACATATCTGAAAGTACACCCAGAGGTGTGAATATGACTTTCAAGTAGAACTATGCAATTTTTGGACTGTTTCTGTTAAATGATGAGGTGGTTCTTTTTTTCTCTAGTCACCTGGATTGCTTTTATTAAATGATAAGACAGTTCCCTTTTTTCTCTAATCACCTGCTTTTAATTTCCAAACCAAGAGATAGTCTCTCTCTGTACATAGACCCTTCAGACTACTTTCAGGGCATGGGATAGCTAATATTTTCCAATATTGGCATATGAACATTCTCTGAATAAAGGGAAACCAGGAATTCCTTGACAAAAATAGAACTTCACTGATTCTCCTTAGAACACCTAACAACTTTAGAATCAGTGGAAAATGTGGAAATGCGTACAATAAATTCTGTGGCTTTGTTACCGACACGTCATTGTTGCGATAGATGTCACTACCTACCTTTCTTAATCTCACTCTATCCTCTTCCCTCATCTCTTTCTCTCTCACCCTATCACCTTCTTTCTTTAAGTTCAAGTAGAATTTTATTAGAGTAAACAAAATTGTTATTACAAAGAATGAAAAGATGTACATCATCATCAAAAAGTATAACAAACTAGGGTACCACAATGAATATCAGAAGATAAAGAATGCAGGGGGGGAAAAGGAAAAATGAAATAAAAATAAAAAGTAAATGAGGCTGGAGAATAAAAATGTACACTCTAAGAGGCTCAGTAACATGGGAAACATTGCAAATATATGCGGGAAAATAAATACTAGAGACGTACCCTCCTATCCCATCCACTATAAATATGATGTAATGGAATGTTCATGCATTACAGCCTTCGAGACACTCCTTATCAGTGCTGCTCCTCCCTTGTTATCTTCTTCAATAAATCTTATTTAAGATTATCTTGACTCCTTGTCTCAACAGTTTGGCGACGAGGGTTATGGCTTAAGGCCCACCGCGATTTATGAGTAGACATTTCATGCATTATCTACTTCAAGGCAAGTTCAGTCGTGAACAATTTGTCAACGAGGAATTATTTTACTTCAAGCCCCATCATCGGAAGAAAAGGGTATTTAAGGCCCGCGCTTACATTTGTAATGTTCTGCGCTTTCTTGACCGTTTCCTCACGAGGTGACAGTTGGCAGTTGGAAGTTCGTTGGGCTTGCTGTAGAAACGCTATGCGCAAGAGCAACTGACAGTTTGACACGCGCACTGTTGAAAGCGTGACCAGGGCCGGCCTTAGGCATGTGCAAGCTGTGCACCTGCACAGGGCCACCAAACCCCAGGGGCCACCACGCCAATATATATCCTTAATATAATAATCCTCTGAGGCTGGATACATATTTGCGAGGCGGCCCCTGGCAGGGATTTGGCGGCCTCCGGCTCTGTTCCACTTCCAAACACCCTGACCCCCCCCCCCCCCCCCTCTTCACTGGCCTCTGCGCCTGCGTTTCTCCGCCCTGCCCGGACCCCCTCTTCCGGGGCCCCCTACCTACGCTCCCATCCCAGGGCCACCAAGAGCCTAGAGCCGGCCCTGGCGTGACGTAACGCTTCCACTGCCTCCAGCTGATCTGATTGATTCCGGTCAGGCACAATACTGACGCCGCACGTCGTACGTAAAATGCGCGGCTATCTCTAATTGCATTACTGACAGGAAAAGATCATATTTAACGGAACGCTTTACTTTTGGCACTGGTAATGAAAAATATAACATGAACTGATTCTAAAGGATTAAACTTTTATTAAAAGATAACAGGTATTTACTAAGAGACTTATGAGTGATTTTAATCACAAAAGAAAGTGTGGAAGACACATCTAAAATGGCACAAGGCAATACTATTTGTGTTCCAGCATTCTTCTTAAATGAGGCAGGAAAACAACCCAAGCGTTGGAAAAGTTGTCACAGAGCCTTTGAACATTATTTAGTGGCCATAGACAGAAAAGATTAGCGCACAGAAAGGAAAAAAGCTATAATGTTTAGGTTATTAGGCAATGCTGACCAGGAAATATTTGATAGTCTACCAGAATTTAAGCATCCTCCAGGGCAATTCATTCCAATGAATGAATACCAAGAAGCAGTAAAACGTATGGAGAAGCAATTTTCGGAAGAGCCAAACATTATGGTGGGCAGACATAAATTTGCCATGCACAAACAATTGGAAGGAGAGTCCGTGGAAGAGTATATTGCAGCATTGAGAGTTCTTGCAACTAAGTGTGAGTTCAATGAAATGGTGGACATATATATTAGAGACCTGTTCATTTTCCATTGTTATACAAAAACAATTCAGGAACGACTACTGGCTTGCAGGAATCCAACCTTCCAAGAAGTAATTGACAATGCTAAGGGAACCGCACGTTCATTAATTTCATCATTTAAATTATCTAAAGAAAATACAAACATAACTAATGTTTTTGCTTTACAGGAAAAGAAAAGAAATTAACAAAAATATGAGTTCAAGAACAAGGGAAGCAGAAACAAAGAAGGTAAAGTGTACAGTTGTTATAGATGTGGTTCTAAAGACCATTTAGCTGATTTTCAAGGATGTCCAGGACTTGGCAAAAGATGCGCAAAGTGTAAAAAAGTGGGGCATTTTACATCTTCTTGCAAAAATATAAAAGGTAATTTAAAAAGTAATGTAAAAGTTAATGCACTAGAGAATGTTGATGAAGAAATATGTTCCAACATTGTTCTTTCTATTGATGTACCTGAGGACAGAATTAGAGCACCATTAGGTAATGTGCTGATTGGTGATGTAGAGTTACAAATAATGGCTGACTCTGAATCACCAATTACCATAATATCAGATATAATATTTGATGCGCTCTGGGAAAATTCTAGTTTAAAAGAGACTGACGTTAATCCCAAAGCCTTTGGCGATTTTGAAATTGAAATGGTTGGATTTTTTGAAGATTCTTTAAATTTCAAAGGCAGAGAAATATGTACTAAAATTTATGTAGCCGTGAAAGGATGGATTATTGTAGGCTGGAAGGATTTAGGCAAACTAGGTATTATACTTAAACCAGGTCCTAGATGACAATTATTGTGGCAGTATTAGCATTAAAGAAAAACCTCTAACTGTAGAAGATGTTCTGGAAAAGATCAAATACATTTTTGACGACCACATTGGGTGTGACAATGGATTTGAGCACAAGATCAAAGTGAAAAAAGGTTCTGTTCCCATTTTGCACAAAGTTATGTTATGTTATGTTATTAAAATTCTAGAGCGCACAGCTGCCCCAGCAAAGGGGCGTCCTGGCGCTTTGACAGATGCTGTAACATAACACACAAAAGAAATTAGCCAGGAACTGGAAAGAGGAAAGTTTTAATAGCCTGCCTGAAGGCGAACATATCCTCAAGAGCTCGAATGTGAACTGGTAGCGAGTTCCATAGGCCAGCCGCTAGAACCCTGAAAGAACGGCCACCCATCCTGCTCAACCTGAAGCGTGGACAGACAGCCAGATGAAGCCCCTCCGATCTTAAAGATCTCGACGGCACATAGGGCGTAAGTAGAGTGACAAGTGCCGGTGGCGAAGAAGTTTTCAAAATTTTGAAGGCCAGACACAGCGCCTTGAACATGATTCGCTGTCTGACCGGGAGCCAATGCAAGGCCGTGATGGTACCAGACACTGAACAGTGTCTGGGAAGGCCCACAATGGCTCGTGCCGCGGCGTTTTGTACTCTTTGGAGCCTAGAGGCCTCCGCTTGATTCACCCCTAACAACAGTGAGCTGCCGTAGTCCAGCCTAGATAGTATTGAGGCCTGAACTACAAGCTGTCTGGTAGGGGGATCAAAGTACTTCAAGACTGGCCTAATACCACGCAGTATTCCGTAACACGTGGCAGCCACCTTCTTGGTGTGTTCCCTGAAGGTGAGCGCAGAGTCCACCCAAACTCCTAGATTTCTCACTCCAGCCACTGGAATAGGCGTGACACCAAGCTCTGACGGCCACCACTGGTTACCCCATAGCTCAGCGTGCTTCCCTAGAACCAGTACCTCCGTTTTGGTGGCATTCAACTGGAGGCAGTTGGTGCGAAGCCAGCTGGCTACTGCCAAGAGACCCGCACGGAATCTCGGAGCTGCTACCTCGGGGTCTCCGCTAAGTGTCACCGCTAGCTGTGTGTCGTCCGCATATGAGGCCATCGTAAGACCCCACTGTTTGACGACACCAGCCAACGGTTTCACATAGAGGTTAAATATGGTAGGGCTCAACGAAGATCCCTGTGGAACCCCCATCTTCAGGGGGTGAGTGGTGGATTGGCCAGGTGGTATAGCCACTTTAAAAGTACGATCAGCCAGAAAGGACCGAAACCATTGGAGAGCGACATCCGTCACTCCCGCCTCCTGTAAGCGCTGGATAAGTATTTGGTGGGACACAGTATCGAAAGCAGCGCTTAGGTCTAATAATATAAGCGCTGCAGTATGACCTAAGTCAAGTACCTGGCGAAGATGTTCCAAGATGTAAAGTAGTGCCGTCTCGGTACTGTGTCCTGACCGGAATCCGTTCTGGCTGGGGTCTAAGATCTGGTTGCAAGCCAGATGCTCAGACAAAACCGAGTTGACGTGCGCTTCTGTTACCTTGGCGATCCATGGCAACAGGGAGATAGGTCGGTAGTTTTCTGGCAGTCGGGGGTCAGAATTAGCTTTTTTTAGTATGGGGGTAACCACTGCCTGCTTCCAGGCCGCAGGTACAGTTCCAGAAGACAGAGACATATTAATGAGATCCAGTATGGGGTTACGACACAGCGGGGAAAGTGTATTGATGAAGGCAGGCTTTAACGGGTCCGCCGGGGAGCCTGATTTGACCTTGAGGCAGAGTCTGTCAAAGGCCTCAACCGACAGTTCAGGTAAGATAGCCAGAGGCTCATGATCCAATGTATCAGAGACAGTGGCTTCACGCTCCTGGTGGAGTGTGTCGAACCCGTGATATATTTTTTCCACTTTCTCCACAAAAAAAGAGGCCAATTTATCACAGTGTGAGTCTGTGCAAATCGCCTCTGATGAGGATCTGTTTTTCATTAGGTCCTTCAGTACCTTGAAAATCAGTTTTGAGCGGTTGGTACTGGTGGCAAATTCCTGGGCATAAAATGCAGCTCTAACTCTGCATATAGCTCTGTGGTAAAGTTTCAACTCAGTGAAATACCGGATTTTCAGAGCCGGGTCATATGATCGTCTCCATTCCCTCTCTGTCTTACGGCAGGATCTTTTCAGTTCTGCCAGAGACTCGTTATACCAGGGGCTAGGTGCTTTTGTCCGGCCTTTCGCCCATCGTAAAGGTATCAGAGAGTCCAAGGCGTCAGTGATCCACATGCAGAACTGTTGGTAGCCTTGTTCCACATTGGTGAGATTGTTCAGAGGTTTCCGCTCTAATATACCGTAGAACTCTTCCAGCGTAAGTTTGTGCCACGGCCTTTTAAGGGTTAGCCTTTCCCTGGATATAAACGGCTTGTCATGGACCGGGCAAAGTGCTTCTACAAGTAGATGATCAGTCCACCCTAACCTCCTTGGATCTGACACCCTTAACCCGTCAAGTGTGGAAAAGAAGGGGTCAAGGATATGGCCTCCAACGTGGGTTGGACGGGTGACAAGCTGAGTAAGTTGGAGAGCTTCCAAGTCGGCCAACAGGGAGCTCACGGTAGTGGATGACCCATTATCAAAATGGATGTTAAGGTCACCCAAGATGTTAAAATTGGCGCAGCCCAATGCTATAGGACTGACCATATCGGCCAATGCGGATCTGAATACCGAGTCATTGCCAGGGGGGCGGTAGACCAGCAGCCCACTGAAGGTGAACTGATGGGAGAAGGCGACTTTAAAAATAGCGCTTTCACATGCAGGTAGTCCTGATGGCTTCCATTCTGCTGGGAAGCAGGATTTGACAGCCATAGCAATGCCACCACCTCTTGTGGTCCTATTAGAGGTGAAGATGGTGTAGTTCTGGGGGAATGCCAGGTTCAATATGGCAGAATCAGAGTCCTGAAGCCAGGTTTCTGTCATTAAGAAAACATCTGGATCCTCTTTATCCATCAGGTCATAGATGGACAGGTGGTGCTTTACAAGAGATCTCACATTAAGGCACCAAATACGGAGATCTCTCGAAACAGCACGAGGCCGTATGACAGGGACGACGTTTTCCAAGGAACGAATTTTGGTTGGGCTCTTAAGAGACCAGCCTTCACAGGCGCAGCTGTAAGGGCCAGCTAAAGGGTCCACAGACTTACACGCAGAGCCCCTGGACGAGTGACCTATGGCCAACAGCTCTGACCGTGTGTAAGATATCATAGCTGGCAACACAGCATACGGCGCAAAGATAGCAGATAGGACTGAGCCTGCCCGGCCTCGCGCTGCCTCGACGCGGACGAGCGCAGACGGGCAGGACTCAGGCACGACTCCGGCTAAGCGACGGCGTCCACATCTGCGCGTCCCGCTGCGCGGGAGGGGGGAGCTTTAAATAGGCTCTCCAATCGTGGCGCGAGGACGCTCCAAGATGGCGCCTAAAGCTACACTTACTGCCCAATCCAAGATGGCGCCCACAGTGAGCCACCCCCGGGATCCAGGCCCGCCAAAACGGCAGTGCGGGAGACAATTATGTGCGGAATGGGGACGGGGGCAAGACCCTGTTAAAACCAGGGGAAAGTGCTAAAAATGAAAGTAAGCAAAAGACAAAATCGGGTAAGTTAAAATAAGCGCGCTAGCAATAGCGCTGGCAACAGCAATTAATGCGCGATAAAATCAGCATCTGTCAAGACCTGACAAGAGTCTGGGTCCGCCTTAAATAGGCTCTCCAATCGTGGCGCGAGCGCGAGGACGCTCCAAGATGGCGCCTAAAGCTACACTTACTGCCCAATCCAAGATGGCGCCCACAGTGAGCCACCCCCGGGATCCAGGCCCGCCAAAACGGCAGTGCGGGAGACAATTATGTGCGGATTGGGGACGGGGGCAAGACCCTGTTAAAACCAGGGGATAGTGCTAAAAATGAAAGTAAGCAAAAGACAAAATCGGGTAAGTTAAAATAAGCGCGCTAGCAATAGCGCTGGCAACAGCAATTAATGCGCGATAAAATCAGCATCTGTCAAGACCTGACAAGAGTCTGGGTCCGCCTTAAATAGGCTCTCCAATCGTGGCGCGAGCGCGAGGACGCTCCAAGATGGCGCCTAAAGCTACACTTACTGCCCAATCCAAGATGGCGCCCACAGTGAGCCACCCCCGGGATCCAGGCCCGCCAAAACGGCAGTGCGGGAGACAATTATGTGCGGAATGGGGACGGGGGCAAGACCCTGTTAAAACCAGGGGAAAGTGCTAAAAATGAAAGTAAGCAAAAGACAAAATCGGGTAAGTTAAAATAAGCGCGCTAGCAATAGCGCTGGCAACAGCAATTAATGCGCGATAAAATCAGCATCTGTCAAGACCTGACAAGAGTCTGGGTCCGCCTTAAATAGGCTCTCCAATCGTGGCGCGAGCGCGAGGACGCTCCAAGATGGCGCCTAAAGCTACACTTACTGCCCAATCCAAGATGGCGCCCACAGTGAGCCACCCCCGGGATCCAGGCCCGCCAAAACGGCAGTGCGGGAGACAATTATGTGCGGAATGGGGACGGGGGCAAGACCCTGTTAAAACCAGGGGAAAGTGCTAAAAATGAAAGTAAGCAAAAGACAAAATCGGGTAAGTTAAAATAAGCGCGCTAGCAATAGCGCTGGCAACAGCAATTAATGCGCGATAAAATCAGCATCTGTCAAAAAAAAAAAGTAAGACCAGTACCTTCATCTGTTAGGAAAGAACTCAAGGTATTACTCAATAAATTGTGTGATGATGGAGTAATATATGAAACCGATTCATCCAAATGGGTTTTGGCCAAAGTCGTAATTAAAAAAACAAAATGGCGAGATCAGGTTGTGTGTCAACTTGAGGTCTCTCAACAAAAATATCCGTGTGGATTGCCATCCATTACCTAAAATTCTGGAGATTTTGGCATCCACAACTGATTCTAAAATATTTTCCTTGATTGACCTTAGGTCGGCATACTTTCAAGTCAAACTAGCGAAGGAGTCAAAAGATCTCACTACTTTTGTGACTCCTTTTGGAGCATACAGATTTGTGAGACTACCCTGCAGACTCGCTCCAGCCGCGAGTGTCTTTCAAAAAATGATGGACATCACTTTTTTTCGATAATCAATTTTATTAGCAGTTTTAAAACAACAGAGAAAATTCATTAGCAGCAGCTCAACAATTAGTAGGTGCATTTGGAGAAAATCAGCAGTATACATAAAAGGATTCAGAGGGATGTGGTCCGACATTACATACACGTGGGTTGGGTAAGATACAAACCATATACCGGGGATCACGGTGGCATCAAATTGTACCATTTCCTCCAAATTTTAGAGAACTGTTCTGGCGATCCCTGGGATTCGAAGAGGGCCTCTTCCTGGGCCCCACACCAGTCCACCCCTCACCTCCTGCCCTTCACCGTGGGAGCTGAATCTCGCAGCCAGTGCCGTGCTATGTCTCGCTTAGCCACAGCTACTGCTGTCCCCAGCAGGCGTTTATCCGCTCTGTTGCCATCCAGTCCATCAAATATTCCCAGGAGCAGCCGAAGTGGATCATGAGGGACCTCCCAGCCCAAAACCTGTGATAACTCTTTCTCCACTCCCCTCCAAAACCTCTCCAGCCCCGGGCATGTCCATACCATGTGGTAAAAATCATCCGGGGATTTCCCACATCTGGGACAGTCCGGGGAGGGTCTCAGGCGGGCGCGAAAAAGTCTCTCTGGGGTGAGATAGGACGTGCGTAGGTAATATGTCTGTACCAGGCGCAGCTTGGAGGACGTGGTTAGGGTGCGGGGGGCCATCAAGGCGTCTCGCCAATCTGCCTCCTCCAGGGGCCCCACCCATCCCTCCCATCAGGTGCGCAGGTAGTCAAGGGACGCGGGGCTATTATTGACTAGGGCACGGTAAATCCGGGATACTCCCCCTCTCCCCAGGTCTCCCACCAATACCTGGGCCTCTAGTGGGCTGAATTCTGGGAGGGTAGTGGGCGCGGGGAGATGCGCATGGAGGGCGTGACGTAGCTGCAGGTATCGAAAGTGTTGAGCATGGGGAAGGGCGTGACGCTGCTGTAGGTCGGCAAAGGATCGGATGTGGTCACCCACCCAGACATCCCCGAGCACCGATACCCCAATGAGATCCCAGCGTCGGAACCCGCCCAGGGACGATGTTTCTCGGAGCCAGTTCCCGTGCCAGTGTGGTGTCTGGCGGGTACGTTTGCGGTCCCATCCCGTGTGACGGAGGGCAGTGCGCCAAGCAAGTAAGACCGCTCTGGTAATGGGGGGCAAGGCCTGCGGGATCGGGCACCCGTAGAGGAGTGAAAGAAGAGTGTCCCTCAGAGAAGCGTTGTAGCACGTAAGATTCGAGGCCAGTTGTAAGTGGTCAGATACACAGACTAATTTCACGAAAAAATACAAGATTTTTTCAAGAAACCCTCACTCACCCTAGTGGTGACATGCTTCATCATCGGGTCCACCGGGAGAGATCGAATACCTCCCCGGTGTGCTGCGACGCCAGGAGACTGCGGAGCAGGTTCTTGGGAGGGTAAAGTGTGAAAAAAGTTAAGTGAATTTAAAAATGTCCAGGGTTGTACCAAAAAATCATTTATTGGCTGGTCAACCTGACATATTAAAAATTAACTATGTGTAGGGAGAACTAACCAAATAGAATATACTTGTGTTTCCCTATTAAAGAGAGGTCAACATGTTTCTGCCCGTGGTATGTGTGACTTTACAGGGCTTTCTTCAGGACCAGTTTGTGAGTGTCACCTTAACAGGTGTGGGCGCGCTAAGGCCCACCCTGCCAAAGGCGGTGAAAGTTAAAAATAGCACTATGTATAAAAAAGGTGCATTAAAAGAAACAAACTAATAAGTCTGGGGAATTACCTCTGTTACGAGGAACCTAGAAGTTTGTACAAGAAGTGAACCACGCCCCATAGAACTCAGGAACTACGGAACCGCGGGCCGAAGCCCATCTCCCTCAACACGTCCTGTAGGTAGTCCCAGCCTACCGTATCGAATGCTTTCTCGAAGTCGAGGAAGAGGAGTGCCAGATAGGGAGACAGGCGAGAGCGGTGGGCCAAGGCCAGATGGAGGCGGAGGATACAGTGCCGGGTGCCCCTGGCCGGCATGAAGCCACATTGGTCCGGGAGGACCAGGTCTTGAAGGAAGGGCTTAAGCCTCTGGGCCAGTATTGTGGCGAAAAGCTTGATTTCGGTGTTGATGAGTGAAATAGGAAGGAAGTCCGCACAGTTCACTGAGGGCGGGTGGGTCTTAGGAATAACCAGGTCCGATTTGGGGGGGAAGGCGACCTCCTCTATCACATGGTGGAAGAGATGTAGCAGCTGGGGGGCCAGAGTATCCCGGTAAGCCGCGTAAAACTCCTGTGGGAATCCATCCGGGCCAGGCGTTTTGCCCCGGTTCAGAAGAGGGATAGCCTCCAAGACTTCCTCTTGTGAGATGGGCTGCTCCAAGAATTCTGCGTCCTCTGGAGCGAGGGAGGACAACCGGACGCTGGAGCCGTCCGGAAGGGTAGTTAGAAGCGCGTCCGGAGGGCGCGCGGCATAGAGGCGAGTGTAGAATAGGGCGAAGGTTCCCGCTATGGCCCGGAGGTCATCCGGAGGGTGCCATCCGGTGCACGAATCTCCGGAATGACGCGTTGAACTCTAGGGTAGGACACCAGGTTGTGGAGGAGCTTACCATTTTTATCACCCCAGCCGTATATTCGCGCCACAGATGAGCGCCACAGCTGCTGGGTTGAATCAAGCGAGACCTGGCGGAGCTCCTCTCGGATCAGCGCCAGCTGGGATCCGCCCGACCGCACGCAGCTAGATCGGCCTCGAGCCGGGCAGCCTGGGACTCCAAGTCTGCAAGCCGGGCCAGCCGGTCTGTGAGTTTGGCATGGACCAGTCCTCTCGCCACTCCACGAATCACCATAGGGTACCCGGCGACGGGACGGAGCCCACATTGATGTTGAAGTAATGAGTAAGTTCCTGCCCTAGCTCGTCGACCAGAGCCTGATCCTGTAAGAACCAGGCATTGAAGCGCCACACTGCACGCTGTCCTCCCGGGGCGGAGCCCATTTAGAGGGAGACCCGGGAATGGTCCGACAGCCCCCTTGGCAAGATAGCCACTCCGGCGACCAACTGGCAATCCGTGGCCGGGAGCAGGAGGAGATCTATGCGGGAGAGAGTGTGGTGGGAAGCCGAGGTATGAGTGTACTGCGTCTTGCGGGGTTCCAGACCTGCCAGGCGTCACAAAGCCCCAGGGCTGACGCCCAACTGAAGAGGGCCGCCACAGATGAGGAGCGGGCCGTCGAAGGGGGACCAGATGCGTCCCGTCCCGGCTGCATTACAGCGTTAAAGTCGCCGCCAACAATTGTGGGTGCGGGCGGGAAAGCGGAGAGGATATGTGTGAGGGAACGCAGCGTCGGGGGCAGGAGAGCGTGTGGAACATAGACATTCAGGATATTCAGGGGGCAGCCTTCCATTACGCCCGATACCCCAACATATCGCCCCTGCGGGTCAGTGTAGGCTTTAAACAGGGTGAAGGGAAGACCCCTCCGGATCAGGATCGCCGCCCCCCGAGACCAGCGCTGAAACACAGAGTGCCAGACCATCGCGAATCCGTAACGAGCTAGGAAGTGACATTGGGTCCCCAAGAGGTGGGTCTCTTGGAGAAGGAGCACGTCCGCCAATAGGCGATGCGCCGCTCGGAGGACCGCCGTACGCTTGATGTGGTCGAGGAGACCGTTGACGTTCCAGGAGAGAACGTGGAGGGGTCTAGCCAGGGAGTACGCCATTGAGGGGGGTGGGAGTGTGGAGGAGTACGTGGGTATCAGGAGGGCGCGCCGCGGGGGCGGGACTCATCACATCACCCTGGAGCCAGAGAACAAGGTATGCAGCGCAGGTCAGCTGGGCCCAGGCGCCCGGGGCGCTAGTGCGATAGGCGGAAGGGGGGGTGGCAGCCCGCGGTCCACTCCCCCAACAGCCCATGTGGACCCAGGGCCGCCAAAGCCTCAATGTGGAGGAAGTGTATGTCGGACAGGGATGTGCCCGAGCTGCTACCAGCCGCTCGTAAGCAGCAATTACAGAAGCCAAGAAGCGGCCAAACAATACTAACCTGAAAAGCAGCCCGTAGGCGGCTACCAACATGAACCCCATGGGAGACAACAGCCCCCCTCCCTCGACCCCCCCCAACACCCCCCACCCTACACTTCAGAACAGGAAGCATCTGTCGCCCTTAAATAAAACACCCAGAAGGAAACCCCTCACCAGGGGACTGAAACTAAACTGAAACGATTAGCTGGGAGCAGTGGCACTAGTCCAAAGTCAATCAAGGGAGGACCCCCCTCCGTAGTGTCGGATGAGTAACAACAGCTATCAACAGTAGAAAACAAGTATGAAGCCTAGGACATCAACAGCTATCAGCATCATCTCCAAAGAGCCCATGATATCTAGGTGGAGATCAGAGAGAGATAGGCAGAGGAGAAAAAACTGGGGGAGAAAGAGGGGAAAGCAGGAGAGAAGAGAAGCGTGAAATGGTTCCACTACAAATCTCAGGTGTAGCCTCCCTACGGCCGTCCATCCCTCAGGTGTCCAGTATGCCCTGGGAAGAAAAGGGTTTTCCCCACAATCCGGCCGCATCGGACGATCGCGGGCAGGGTACACATCTCTCGAAGCCAGGTTCAGGCCTCTGCGTCCCGTGGAGAGTCCCGGAACACCGGGCTGCCGGACAGGTCCGAGTCCGATCTTGATTTACGCAGGCCCACGCCCGAGTCCAGGGGCTCCTCCGTGGTGGTCACAGTGGAGGGCCCTGCCGTCGGTGGAGAACCGCGATCCAGGGGGGAGGAGAACGCCGCCCATTCCCTCGCGATGAGCTGGAGGCAACCTGACGCCGGCGGCCCCGCCTACGGGAGCCGGTCCGGCGCCGCCGTGGCTTGGGTCCGTCATTGGCAGAGTGGACGCCGGATCTTCGGGGAGGGGAGGGCATCCGCCCAGTCAGAAGGGGACGTTCCTCCGTGAGCCAAGTCCAGGCAGCTTGCGGGGTATCAAAAAAGAAGGATTTGTCCTGGAAGAGGACCTTGAGCCGGGTGGGAAACAGGAGGCCGTACCGCAGACCCATCACCCTAAGCTTTTGTTTAACCTCATCGTATGATTTCCGTTGGGACTGGACCTCTCTCGAGTAGTCCGGGAAGACCATAATCTTAGAGTTTTGGCATTGCAGGGGGCCTAGGTCTCTGGCCGTCTCCAGGATGGCATCCGGGTCTCGGAAATTAAAGATGCGGAGAATGAAGGGTCGGGCAGGGCCTCCAGGAGGGGGTGTGGGCGCCAGAGAGCGGTGGGCCCTCTCTATAGCGAACTAGGGGGAGAGTTTCTCCGCCGGCATCCAGGAGCGGAACCATGTTTCCAGGAAGTCGACCACCGGGCCCTTCTCCACCCCTTCCGGAAAGCCTATGAGGCGCAGGTTGTTCCTTCGGGCCCGGTTTTCTGCATCCTCCGCCCTGTGATGGAGATCAGACGTCAAGGTTTGAAGGCGGGCCACTTGGGTCTTGAGGATGGCCAGATCATCTTCCGTCGTGGAAATGCGGGACTCGGCTTCAGTGATACGCGCCGTGGCGTTTCTGAGGTCCTGCCAGATTAGGGCCACCTCAACCCGCACCTCCCCAATCTTGGTCTCCACCGATGTCTGGGAGGCACTGATCGCCTGAAGGATCGTCGATACGTCCCCACCCTCCGCCCCCGAGGGGGGACGGGGTCCAATGCCGGGACCGTGGTCCGTCCTGGCAAATTGGTCCATGCGTAGCTGGGAGGAGCGGACCTGGGTCTGCGTGTTCTTTCCTCTGACCATGGCCTCCTTGGGTGGTTGCTGGCCGGGGGGGGGAGCGTCGCAGATGCAAGCGCTCAATCCAACGGGTGTGGCCGTCTGGTCTCGCCGTGGACCCATCTATCCGGTTCCCGCGGTGATGCAGGCGGGGTCAGCTGCCCACGGTAATCCGTCAGGAGTCCCCCAGCGCGAGTGGGAGATCACAAAGGGTCAAGAGGCGGGGGGAACGATCAGGGGGAGTTGCAGTGGTCCTGGTGGAGGGAAGTGAGCTCGAGGGGGACACTCCGGCTGATGTCCCGGCCGCTGCGCCAGACGGCGGTGGGCCCAATCCGGGCACAGGATGGTAGATCAGAGTCTTGGCAGCACAGCCCCGGGGCGCAGACGTCACCACCGGTTCACACGCCGCTCTCGTTGCTGAAGAAGAGCCTCAAGACTGCCCGGTCGAATGCAGAGGGCCGAGGCCCAGGGGATCGGGGGGGGCCAGGCCAGGGACAGACAAGGGGGGTCAATAGGTGTCCAAAGGGCACCAGGGCTTCCGGTCTCCCAGCCCAGGATATCAGGCCGCTGGCGAAAGTCACAGGGGGCCCCAACTCCGTCCCGACCCCCCTCTCACCTCAGCTCCAATCGTTCCGGATCCTCCTCTGCAGGGGCTCCCAAGATGTCCTCTCATGCAGCGGTCAGCAGGGCCGGACCCCGGGGGCCACACGGGGCAGCCGGGGATCAGAAGGGGCGTTCCCAGGGGGGGGCCACCGATGGAGGCCGTCCGTACAGGCCTTGAGCCGGTCCTCCTCGCCCCAGGGTGCTCCTCGCGATGCAGCGGCCCCAGGAGATACCAGTCTCCAGGCGGGGGCAGGCAGGGCCGCAGGGCAAAGTTTTGCACCACAGGAGCGGCGCAATGATGGCAGCTCGGGCCCCCACTGCACAGCCACGGCCCCTCCAGGGATCCACAGGGGGACGCCCCGTAGGTGACACGTCTGGGGGGGCTCCCCGGCCTCCCAGCCCATCAGTCCAACACCTGGGCGAGGCCAAGGGGAGCCCACAGTCCGGGCCAGGCATCCCGCCTCCTCAGAGGGCCCACCGCAGCTCCCGGCGCCCAAGCAGGGGCCGCCGTCTTGAAGGTCGCCTCTCCGGGGGGGGGGGGGGTTATGATGCGGGGCAGGGGATCATAAGGCCACTCCTCAACTGTCGTGCTCGAGGGCTCCCCAGCCTGTCAGCCCCTATGCTCAGCCCACGGGCGAGGCCTCAGGGAGTCCCACAGTCCAGGCCTGGTACCTCCACTCCACGGGGGACCCACAGCAGCCTCCAGCATCCGGGCAGGGGCCACCGCCCCCAAGACACCACCGGCGGGATCAGGGGGGGGCCCCGGCCTCCCAGCCCACCCCTCAGGCACCCGGGCGAGGCCGGGAGGGCCGCAGATAGTATGTCCGGGCCTCCAGGCCCACAGCTCCCCCAGTCAGCCAGTCGCAGGGGCCAGAGGGGGGCCCTCGAACCTCAGGGGACGACCACCCCTTCCTCGTTAGATCCGCGCCGGCCCCCAATGTCAACGGGCTGCCGGCTGGCTCAGGCGGCCCCCCCACCTCAGGAATCCGGGCAGCTCGCGCTGGGAGTCCTCCACAGGCCCAGCAGCACGGGCAGAGCGCTCCTCCCAGCACCCGCACCTCCGCGGCCCCAGGGGTCCAAAACGCGGGCGCAGGCAGTCAGGATGACACACCGGCCGCAGGAAGGCCTCGCCTTCGTCAGGGCTCCAGGCGAAACACAGCCGCAGCCAAGGAGTCGCCGAAAGCCGGAGTCTGCCAATCTGTCAGGGAGCGGTCACCGCCAGCCGACGGCTCAGCTCGCCGCGCCAATCACCAGGGGGCCGCCATTTTGTAGAGGACACGGCTAGAGGGACCGAGGTCGCCCGAGGCGCCAGCAAGCCTCCAGGAGATTCCCAGCGGCACCGAGAGAAGCACCACAGCCAGGGGAGTCCAGGGGCCGTAGACACAGCCACAGGTGAGTGCTGATGCAGGCGCATGCCAGACGGATGACGGAAGGGGGGTCTGGAGCACTCTTAGAGTGCGACCGCCATCTTGATGTCCTTGGCCACGACCCCGATGGACATCTTTTTTAAAGACATAAAGGGAGTCGAAAAGTTCCAAGACAACATACTAGTGCATGCTCCCACCATGAATAAACATAACAACATTTTGTGTAAAGTTCTTAATATACAAAAGAAAAAGGTATGACAGTTACAAAAAACAAATGTAAATTGATTATCTTGATCACCAACGTACTGCAGAAGGTATTAGACCCAAAAAGTATTTGGTAAAAGCTATTAGTGAAGCACATTGCCCGGTTGACAAAGACTCATTAAAATCATTTATGGGTCTCTGTGAGTATTATTCGAGGTTCATTGAGGGGTATGCAGAAAAAGTAGAACCTTTAAGAAAAGTGTTACGCAAGGGAGAAAAATGTGTATGGGAAAAGGGACAGATTTGTGCATTTGAACATGTCAAAGAATCCATATTGTGTGCTCCAACTTTATTTCCTTACGACCCTGATAAGAGGAATGTCATTACTGTTGATGGCAGCGCAGTTGGTATTGGAGCAGTGTTTCGTCAAAAGAGAAAAAATGAGGAATATACTATACATTTCTAGATGTCTCAAACAAGCTGAACTGGCCTATAGCAACATCGAGAGGGAGACTCTTGCATGCGTTTGGGCTGCAGAAAAACTCAAAACATATTTGTAGGGTAAAGAATTTGAAATCATAACGGACCATAAACCTCTGACATTTATGACGGATGGCTGTGGTAGAGGTAACAATAAAGCATCTTCTAGACTTGTCATGTTGATCGCAAAACTACAGGAATATAATTTCCAGGTAAAATACATCCCTGGAAAATTAAATTCAAGAGCAGACTTTCTCTCAAGAATGCCTATTGACTACAATGATGAGGAAGTCACAGAGGATGTTAAGTGTGTAGTTGCTCCCATTGACACTACTGTTATATGTTCTGGAGCCATCACCGAGACTGAATGCATCAAAAGTCTCAAAAATGACAGTACCTTGCAAAAAGTGATGGAATATGTAATTACAAAATGGCCCCCAATTCAAAATCTTGACTGTAATTTGAAACGTAATCACCAAGTTTCTGATGAAATTACAATTGAATATGGTTTGCTTATGAGACATGATTTATTTATTCCACCACATAAACTCAGGAAAAGACTGATCTGCATTGCTCACAAGGGTCATCCTGGATCAACAGCCACTAAGAGCATTCTCAAAGAATGTTATTGGTGGCCCGGAATAAATTCTGAAGTCAACAACCATGTAGATTTCTGTGAAGAGTGTTTAAGGGCAGATAAGCATTGGAAAACGGGTAGGAATTAAATGCAGTTTGTTGAGATACCCAAAGGCCCTTGGTCTAAAATTGAAAGAAAATTGTAAGTTTCTTGTGGTCTTATCTGATTATTACTCAAAATGGATTCACTATGAATTTGTTCCTACGATAACTATGGATATTGTCATTGAATGTTTGAACAAAATATTTGCACTAGAGGGCCAACCTAAAGTTTTAGTGTCGGATAATGGGACCCAATTGGTTTCATTAAAAATGTGCAATTATTCAAAATTGTTAGGAATCAAGCAAGAAAAAATGCCATTGTACAGCCCATCTTCTTATGGTTAAGTAGAACGAGTGAATAGATTCCTCAAAGAGGGTGTTACACTAGCCATTGCGTCACATTTACCTGTTGAAAAATATATACAGGAAAAAGTCTTTAGTTATAACAACACAGTAAATAATATTACAGGACAAACACCATTTTTCCTCATGAGAGGAAGGAAAAGTAATACCATGTTGACACCCAAGTTCAAGAATTGGTATCAAGACAAGGTTGATGATACTGAAGTTAATGTGAAATTGTTCGTAGCCAAGTTTTGACCAAGGCATATCATGATGTAGTCAACAAAATAAAGTCAAAATCTACAGAAGGGAGAGTCTACATTCACCAAACCGTACAGAATCGAAACTGTATCTAAAGGTTCTGTTTTTCTTGGTGCAAGGGGTTGGTGGAGTAAAAGTGATGTAGTAGGACTCAAACCTGGGCAAGAAGAAATTTTATTAAAATGGTACACTCTGATTCTGTCACGGATGTTGAAAACTGGAACAATAGGGATATCGATGTTGCTCCCAATCACAATATTGATTTCAGTAACAAAGTTCAGGAAAAGTTCTCAGCCACATCTCATTCTACACCTATACCAGATAAGTTAGAGAATGATTGTGATACTTGTGAACAAGTTGTTCATTCTAGAAGTCTGAGACACTCTGAAGGGCCCATTCCTCCTGATGAACTTAATGCAAACTCCTTCAGTGAAGATGTTGTAACTGGTACTTCTCATGGTGACTGAGAGTTACTTGATAGAAGAATAGTCAAACAACCCAAGCACTTTGATGACTACGTGTTGTATTAAATTTACTGTTTTCCCTTTATGATTAGGGAGATGTTGTGATAGATGTCACTATCTACCTTTCTTAATCTCTCTCTATCCTCTTCCCTCATCTCTTTCTCTCACACATTATCACCTTCTTTCTATTCTATGACGTACTCCCCTATCATAGCCACTATAAATATGATGTAGGGGAAAGGGAAAAAAAAAAATGTTCGTGCATTCCAGCCTTCGAGACACTCCTTATCATTGCAGGTCTTCCCACCTGCGAGTGGGCCTTAATATTATTGTTATCTTCTTAAATAAATCGTATTTAAGATTATCTTGACTCCGTGTCTTAACAGCCATCTACCAACCAGCCTCAATCCACCTGAAAGGTTTTGTGCTGTCGAGGCAACCCAAATATGTCCAGAAGCAGAATCCCAAACCTTTGACATATTTATGAGAGATCAGAGAAGTCAGGGAAAGATTCAGGGAAGACAAGAATATCCTTCTCAAGCAGGCTGCTCTGATATTGTCTGAACCTTTTCAAATGCGAATTGTGCTGCACAATCCATTTTTTCTTTGTCAGATTTTATTTTGTCCTGATGCAGATCTCCCCTCAGACATGCCCACATAGAGAAGGGATGGGGTTTTCCTTAAACAGAAGCTACTTTATATAATTCTCTATTAGACTATAATCCTCCTCTAAGTCATGCCATGATCTCATTTTAGTTGCACAAAAGACCAGACGTTTGATGAAGATGGAACTGTGTGATGTTGTATTCTACTGTGTTTCCCATACACTGGTAAACAAGGAAACCCACAATAACTAAAACAAATGTTTCCCACACAAGGAAGATAAGGCAACCCAGATGAACTTCTTAACTCAATATTGCCAGAATTTCAATAGTATCTCATAACATCATCATTACCAGTGGGTGAAAATTAAAACTTGCCCATGCACAATAGCATACTTCATGGATGACAGTGCACATGCGCCATATTGATGTGTTTTTTCTCTGCTTTTGCTCTGCTTTTTCTCCTTCACTGAAAAAAAGATGTCAAGTCTAGGCAAGGAAACTATACAACTACAAAAAGGGCAGTAGTTACAGCTAACCATTTTATTGCAAGCAAAAACGAAACCATTCAAATGAACTACCACAGCCAACAACAAATGGTAGGTCACCCATGCCTCAACAATACAAGGATGAAGTCAAAATGCTCCTGATATAATACACTACGGGCATGATTTTGATTTTGGCATGCAGCCCACAGTCCATCAGCTCATTGGTGGACATTATGTCACTCACCCTGGCCGAACTCTGTGCCCCATATTTAGAGATCATCACAAGCCCAGAGGTGAACTCTTGTACCTTCAGAGGAAACACAATCATAATAATAATATAATAATAAAGGCATTCATAGAGCGCATGGAATAAGTACGCCATCTCGGCGTGTCCCCGCGCTAAGAGAGAGGAGAAACTCATTGGGAAGAGATTCGTGCGAGGCAAAGGGCGTTTAGTGAGTTATAAGGTGAACAGGTGAGTTTTAAGTTGCCGTCGGAAGATAGTTTCTGAAGGCTCCAGGCGGAGATTAATGGGAAGTTTATTCCATGCTCTGGCTACCGCCACTCTGAAGGATCGACCTCCCATTTTTTCTCTCCTGTAGCGGTGTATCACAAGCGTACCCATGCCGGCCGACCTCAAAGCTGGGGAACCGGGTTCGAGTCTAGGTAATGACGCTCAACATCCTGTGATTCTGGGCCGTTTACTTCATCTCCCTGTGCATAACAGAATGAATGTGTGTGTCTTCATGTAACAAAACTGGTGCTCATGTAAAGTGCTCTGATACACGATGTCTCAGGTCTAGTTCGCGTTATATAAAACTCTTTTTTAAAACAAGCATTTGCAATGCAATAGGTCTCGCATTAATTAAGTTTGAGCTTTTGGCATTGCTAAATATTGCAACACCAATTGCAACAAAAGTCTGTAAATTGTAGGCCAAAAAATGTGTATTTATTTTTGTAGCAATGGTGGCATGCTGTGCTTTAGATGAATATGTTTAAAAGTAAAGTGCGCCATACTGCGATTGCTACAGTAGTTAATTGTGGATGCGTTAACAATTGATGTGTGCACTGATGGCTGGTGGTGTGTGTGCCTGGTGGAAGCGTGCACTGAAGCCTGATGGTGTGTGCCTGGTGGTAGCGTGCACTGACGGCTGGTGGTGTTTGTGCCCGGTGCAAGCGTGCACTGACAGCTGGTGGTGTTTGCGCCCGGTGCAAGCGTACCCTGACGACTGATGGTGCCTGTGCCTGGTGAAAGTGTGCACTGATGGTGTGGTTGTGTGTGTGTGGTTGTGTGTGTGTGTGGTTGTGTGTGTGGGGTTGTGTGTGTGTGGTTGTGTGTGTGTGGTTGTGTGTGTGTGTAGTTTTGTGTGTGTGGGTGTGTGGTTGTGTGGTTGTGTTTGTGTGTGGCTGTGTGTGTGTGGTTGTGTGTGTGGTTGTGTGTGTGTGTGGTTGTGTGTGTGGTTATGTATGTGTGTGTGGTTGTGAGTGTGGTTGTGTGGTTGTATGTGTGTGGTTATGGTTGTGTGTGGTTGTGTGTGTGTGGTTGTGTGTTTGTGTGGTTGTGTGTGTGTGTGTGGTTGTGTGTGTGATTATGTGTGTGTGTGGTTGTGTGTGTGTGGTTGTGTGGTTGTATGTGTGGTTGTGTGTGTGGTTGTGTGTGTGGCTGTGTGTGTGTGTGTGGTTGTGTGGGTATGTGTGTGGCTGTGTGTGGTTGTGTGTGGCTGTGTGTGTTTGTGTTTGTGTGTGTTTGTGTGTGTTTGTGTGTGTGGTTGTGTGTTTGTGTGGTTGTGTGTGTGTGTGTGTGTGTGTGTGTGGTTGTGGTTGTGTGAGTGGTTGTGTGAGTGGTTGTGTGTGATGGGTTAAAGCAAAGGCAAGGTGGCAATGTCATAATGATGTGATGATGGGAGTAAACTGGTGCCTAATGTTTGTAAATTGTAGGCCAAAAAATGTATATTTATTTTTGTAGCAATTGTGGCATGCTGCGCTTTAGATGAATATGTTTAAAAGTAAAGTGCGCCATACTGCGATTGCTACAGTAGTTAATTGTGGATGCGTTAACAATTGATGTGTGCACTGATGGCTGGTGGTGTGTGTGCCTGGTGGAAACGTGCACTATCAGTTGGTGGTGTGTGTGCCCGGTGAAAGCGTGCACTGAAGCCTGATGGTGTGTGCTTGGTGGTAGCGTGCACTGACGGCTGGTGGTGTTTGTGCCTGGTGCAAGCGTACACTGACGACTGATGGTGTCTGTGCCTGGTGAAAGTGTGCACTGGTGGTGTGGTTGTGTGTGTGTGTGGTTGTGTGTGTGTGTGGTTGTGTGTGTGTGTGGTTGTGTGTGTGTGGTTGTGTGTGTGTGTGGTTGTGTGTGTGTGTGGTTCTGTGTGTGTGGTTGTGTGGTTGTGGTTGTGTGTGGTTGTGTGTGTGTGGTAGTGTGTGTGTGTGGTTGTGTGTGTGTGGTTGTGTGTGTGTGGTTGTGTGTGTGTGTGTGGTTGTGTGTGTGGTTATGTATGTGTGTGTGGTTGTGTGTGTGGTTGTGTGGTTGGATGTGTGGTTGTGAGTGTGGTTGTGTGTGTGGCTGTGTGTGTGTGTGTGTGGCTGTGTGTGTGTGTGTGTGTGGCTGTGTGTGTGTTTGGCTGTGTGTGGTTGTGTGTGGCTGCATGTGTTTGTGTGTGTTTGTATGTGTTTGTGTGTGTGGTTGTGTGTGTGTTATAATGATGTGATGATGGGAGTAAAATGGTGCCTAATGTTTGTAAATTGTAGGCCAAAAAATGTGTATTTTTTGTAGCAATGGTGGCATGCTGCGCTTTAGATGAATATGTTTAAAATTAAAGTGTGCCATACTGCGATTGCTACAGTAGTTAATTGTGGATGCATTAACAATTGATGTGTGCACTGATGGCTGGTGGTGTGTGTGCCTGGTGGAAGCATGCACTATCAGCTGGTGCTGTGTGTGCCTGGTGAAGGCGTGCACTGAAGCCTGATGGTGTGTGCCTGGTGGTAGCGTGCACTGACGGCTGGTGGTGTTTGTGCCTGGTGCAAGCGTGCACTGACAGCTGTTGGTGTTTGTGCCCAGTGCAAGCGTACACTGACGACTGATGGTGTCTATGCCTGGTGAAAGTGTGCACTGGTGGTGTGGTTGTGTGTGTGTGTGGTTGTGTGTGTGTGTGGTTGTGTGTGTGTGGTTGTGTGTGTGTGGTTGTGTGTGTGTGTGGTTCTGTGTGTGTGGTTGTGTGGTTGTGGTTGTGTGTGGTTGTGTGTGTGTGGTAGTGTGTGTGTGTGGTTGTGTGTGTGTGGTTGTGTGTGTGTGGTTGTGTGTGTGTGTGTGTGGTTGTGTGTGTGATTATGTGTGTGTGTGTGGTTGTGTGTGTGTGGTTGTGTGGTTGTATGTGTGGTTGTGTGTGTGGTTGTGTGTGTGGCTGTGTGTGTGTGTGTAGTTGTGTGGGTATGTGTGTGGCTGTGTGTGGCTGTGTGTGGTTGTGTGTGGCTGTGTGTGGTTGTGTGTGTTTGTGTGTGTGGTTGTGTGTTTGTGTGGTTGTGTGTGTGTGTGTGTGTGTGGTTGTGGTTGTGTGAGTGGTTGTGTGAGTGGTTGTGTGTGATGGGTTAAAGCAAAGGCAAGGTGGCAATGTTATAATGATGTGATGATGGGAGTAAACTGGTGCCTAATGTTTGTAAATTGTAGGCCAAAAAATGTATATTTATTTTTGTAGCAATTGTGGCATGCTGCGCTTTAGATGAATATGTTTAAAAGTAAAGTGCGCCATACTGCGATTGCTACAGTAGTTAATTGTGGATGCGTTAACAATTGATGTGTGCACTGATGGCTGGTGGTGTGTGTGCCTGGTGGAAACGTGCACTATCAGTTGGTGGTGTGTGTGCCCGGTGAAAGTGTGCACTGAAGCCTGATGGTGTGTGCTTGGTGGTAGCGTGCACTGACGGCTGGTGGTGTTTGTGCCTGGTGCAAGCGTGCACTGACAGATGGTGGTGTTTGTGCCCGGTGCAAGCGTACACTGATGACTGATGGTGTCTGTGCCTGGTGAAAGTGTGCACTGGTGGTGTGGTTGTGTGTGTGTGTGGTTGTGTGTGTGTGTGGTTGTGTGTGTGTGGTTGTGTGTGTGTGGTTGTGTGTGTGTGTGGCTGTGTGTGTGTGTGTGGTTCTGTGTGAGTGGTTGTGTGGTTGTGGTTGTGTGTGGTTGTGTGTGTGTGGTAGTGTGTGTGTGTGGTTGTGTGTGTGTGGTTGTGTGTGTGTGGTTGTGTGTGTGTGTGGTTATGTATGTGTGTGTGGTTGTGTGTGTGGTTGTGTGGTTGTATGTGTGGTTGTGAGTGTGGTTGTGTGTGTGGCTGTGTGTGTGTGTGTGTGTGTGTGGCTGTGTGTGTGTTTGGCTGTGTGTGGTTGTGTGTGGCTGCATGTGTTTGTGTGTGGTTGTGTGTGTTTGTATGTGTTTGTGTGTGTGGTTGTGTGTGTGTTATAATGATGTGATGATAGGAGTAAAATGGTGCCTAATGTTTGTAAATTGTAGGCCAAAAAATGTGTATTTTTTTTGTAGCAATGGTGGCATGCTGCGCTTTAGATGAATATGTTTAAAATTAAAGTGTGCCATACTGCGATTGCTACAGTAGTTAATTGTGGATGCATTAACAATTGATGTGTGCACTGATGGCTGGTGGTGTGTGTGCCTGGTGGAAGCATGCACTATCAGCTGGTGCTGTGTGTGCCTGGTGAAGGCGTGCACTGAAGCCTGATGGTGTGTGCCTGGTGGTAGCGTGCACTGACGGCTGGTGGTGTTTGTGCCTGGTGCAAGCGTGCACTGACAGCTGGTGGTGTTTGTGCCTGGTGCAAGCGTACACTGACGACTGATGGTGTCTGTGCCTGGTGAAAGTGTGCACTGGTGGTGTGGTTGTGTGTGTGGTTGTGTGTGTGTGGTTGTGTGTGTGTGGTTGTGTGTGTGTGGTTGTGTGTGTGTGTGGTTGTGTGTGTGTGTGGTTCTGTGTGTGTGGTTGTGTGGTTGTGGTTGTGTGTGGTTGTGTGTGTGTGGTAGTGTGTGTGTGTGGTTGTGTGTGTGTGGTTGTGTGTGTGTGGTTGTGTGTGTGTGTGTGTGGTTGTGTGTGTGGTTATGTATGTGTGTGTGGTTGTGTGTGTGGTTGTGTGGTTGTATGTGTGGTTGTGAGTGTGGTTGTGTGTGTGGCTGTGTGTGTGTGTGTGTGTGTGGCTGTGTGTGTGTGTGTGTGTGGCTGTGTGTGTGTTTGGCTGTGTGTGGTTGTGTGTGGCTGCATGTGTTTGTGTGTGGTTGTGTGTGTTTGAATGTGTTTGTGTGTGTGGTTGTGTGTGTGTTATAATGATGTGATGATGGGAGTAAAATGGTGCCTAATGTTTGTAAATTGTAGGCCAAAAAATGTGTATTTTTTTTGTAGCAATGGTGGCATGCTGCGCTTTAGATGAATATGTTTAAAATTAAAGTGTGCCATACTGCGATTGCTACAGTAGTTAATTGTGGATGCATTAACAATTGATGTGTGCACTGATGGCTGGTGGTGTGTGTGCCTGGTGGAAGCATGCACTATCAGCTGGTGCTGTGTGTGCCTGGTGAAGGCGTGCACTGAAGCCTGATGGTGTGTGCCTGGTGGTAGCGTGCACTGACGGCTGGTGGTGTTTGTGCCCGGTACAAGCGTGCACTGCTGACTGATGGTGTCTGTGCCTTGTGAAAGTGTGCACTGATGGTGTGGTTGTGTGTGTGTGTGATTGTGTGTGTGTGTGGTTGTGTGTGTGTGGTTGTGTGTGTGTGGCTGTGTGTGTGTGTGGTTGTGTGTGTGTGTGTGTGGTTGTGTGTGTGTGGTTGTGTGGTTGTGGTTGTGTGTGTGTGGTTATGTGTGTGTGGTTGTGTGTGTGGTTGTGTGTGTGTGGTTGTGTGTGTGTGTGGTTGTGTGTGTGTGGTTGTGTGTGTGTGGTTGTGTGTGTGGTTGTGTGTGTGGTTGTGTGTGTGGTTGTGTGGTTGTATGTGTGGTTGTGTGTGTGGTTGTGTGTGTGTGGCTGTGTGTGTGTGTGTGTGTGTGTGTTAATTGTGGATGCGTTAACAATTGATGTGTGCACTGATGGCTGGTGGTGTGTGTGCCTGGTGGAAGCGTGCACTATCAGCTGGTGGTGTGTGTGCCTGGTGAAAGCGTGCACTGAAGCCTGATGGTGTGTGCTTGGTGGTAGCGTGCACTGACGGCTGGTGGTGTTTGTGCCTGGCGCAAGCATGCACTGACAGCTGGTGGTGTTTGTGCCCGGTGCAAGCGTACACTGACGACTGATGGTGTCTGTGCCTGGTGAAAGTGTGCACTGATGGTGTGGTTGTGTGTGTGTGTGGTTGTGTGTGTGTGTGTGGTTGTGTGTGTGTGGTTGTGTGTGTGTGGTTGTGTGTGTGTGTGGTTGTGTGTGTGTGTGGTTGTGTGTGTGTGGTTGTGTGGTTGTGGTTGTGTGTGTGTGTGTGGTAGTGTGTGTGTGTCGTTACGTGTGTGTGGTTGTGTGTGTGTGTGGTTGTATGTGTGGTTATGTATGTGTGTGTGGTTGTGTGTGTGGTTGTGTGGTTGTATGTGTGGTTGTGAGTGTGGTTGTGTGTGTGGCTGTGTGTGTGTGTGTGTGGCTGTGTGTGTGTGTGTGTGGCTGTGTGTGTGTGTGTGTGGCTGTGTGTGTGTTTGGCTGTGTGTGGTTGTGTGTGGCTGTGTCTGTTTGTGTGTGGTTGTGTGTGTTTGTGTTTGTTTGTGTGTGTGGTTGTGTGTGGTTGTGTGTGTGTGTGTGGGGGGTTGTGGTTGTGTGAGTGGTTGTGTGAGTGGTTGTGTGTGATGGGTTAAAGCAAAGGCAAGGTGGCAATGTTATAATGATGTGATGATGGGAGTAAAATGGTGCCTAATGTTTGTAAATTGTAGGCCAAAAAATGTGTATTTATTTTTGTAGCAATGGTGGCAAGCTGCGCTTTAGATGAATATGTTTAAAAGTAAAGTGCGCCATACTGCGATTGCTACAGTAGTTAATTGTGGATGCGTTAACAATTGATGTGTGCACTGATGGCTGGTGGTGTGTGTGCCTGGTGGAAGCGTGCACTATCAGCTGGTGCTGTGTGTGCCTGGTGAAGGCGTGCACTGAAGCCTGATGGTGTGTGCCTGGTGGTAGCGTGCACTGACGGCTGGTGGTGTTTGTGCCCGGTGCAAGTGTGCACTGACAGCTGGTGGTGTGTGTGCCCGGTGCAAGCGTACACTGACGACTGATGGTGTCTGTGCCTGGTGAAAGTGTGCACTGATGGTGTGGTTGTGTGTGTGTGGTTGTGTGTGTGTGTGTGGTTGTGTGTGTGTGGTTGTGTGTGTGTGGTTGTGTGTGTGTGTGGTTGTGTGTGTGTGTGTGTGGTTGTGTGTTTGTGGTTGTGTGTGGTTGTGTGTGTGTGGTTGTGTGTGTGTGGTTGTGTGTGTGGTTGTGTGTGTGTGGTTGTGTGTGTGTGGTTGTGTGTGTGGTTATGTATGTGTGTGTGGTTGTGTGTGTGGTTGTGTGTCTGGCTGTGTGTGTGTGTGGCTGTGTGTGTGTGTGGCTGTGTGTGTGTGTGTGGCTGTGTGTGGTTGTGTGTGGCTATGTGTGTTTGTGTGTGGTTGTGTGTGTTTGTGTGTGTTTGTGTGTGTGGTTGTGTGTATTTGTGTGGTTGTGTGTGTGTGTGTGGTTGTGGTTGTGTGAGTGGTTGTGTGAGTGGTTGTGTGTTAAAGCAAAGGCAAGGTGGCAATGTTATAATGATGTGATGATGGGAGTAAAATGGTGCCTAATGTTACTTCTGTGCCCGAGGATTTTGGTAACTAAAAGTCAAAAAATCCATATTTAACATGACATTGCGAATTTTGGAAAATAATTCACGTATGTGACGTTATTCCCTTGAAATATGGGCAATCACAGTACCCAAACCGTACTATTGATATTGCGCTCTCCTTTCACTCGCGGCTTTCTTTGTCGGGTCTCTCGCTTTATATCGGAAGGAGCACGGTGGGAGGAAGTGAGTTTGTAAAAAAAAAAAATCGATAATCAGTGTTGTTGAAGGTTTCATATTTCAATCAGTTTCCCCTGTATTTCCACCAGTTTCCCCTGTATTTACACATTTGTATACAGGATGGGGTCGATTCAAAATTCCGGTTTCCTGATTAAAACAAAAATGAGATGAAAATGTGGCGGGGATTCTCGTTTTTCGTAGTTACATAACACTTAGAAGGAAATGTAATTAAGAAATGATCTATTGTGGTAAGTGCTCTTGACACTCTTGAACGTGGCCCCTGGGTGCACTTACACTATGCCCCACTGTCCTGTGTGCAGTCCCCAGTGCCCACTCTGTACGTGTGCTGCTTTGCCTTGCTATGCCTGCGCCCACTGACTAGCTGACCCCCGCCCCAGGACCCCAGAACTTAGCATAGTTCCCATGTTTTTCTTTATGTACCTCAAGAGCTGGCAGAAAGGAATGTATCCTCCAAGTCTGTAACTTACAAGGGTAAGTACAGTTTTCTGCGACTGCCATGACTATTTTATTACAATGTATTTTTTATTTTTTGCTAACTCTCCCCACTTAGTGAGTCACAGGACATTCTATTTCCATCATGATCCTCAGACGTGCTTTTGAAAACAAATTTATAGTGGAAAGCCATGTCTGACTCCGCTATACCAAGATGTTGTGAATCCTGGGCATCCTTAACTGTGGAACTTCAACAATGCAGACCTGGCCTCTACATTTTTTTAGTCGGTTAGAGACAGCCGCAACCCCGGGGCAGAAGTGGTCGACACCTTGTGGGATCAGACCACGGATGGGGTTGTGAGGTAGAGACTAGGACGAGGTTTAATGGTTGCAGCGCATACTGACCCTTTTAAAGAGATAAAGTCAGCCTGAACATTAGTAACCAAACTTCTAGACTTCACGCCACATCCTGGTTCACTGCACAGTGCAACCCACTTGGGTACTGGTTGGCACTGTACACCGGTCACTTATGAATCTTCACAGTTCCTTTCCCATTCTTGGACAAAACTGAAACGAAAATAAGAGGTAGGAAATAAAGATGGGGTGAGGGGTGCGACGAGGGGACATTTTTGGTAACAAAAGTTAAACTCGTCTCTTACGATATGGCGCTACCTCTGGTAAAATCAGTGTTTTATCTACAGATGCCATTCCATAAGGGTGGAAGGTGCATATGGACCCTATGGCCATGTATGTCGTGCGCACCTTGAATGCCTCCAGCATGTCATAGAGGAGCTTGGAGTGCCTTTAATCCCAGTATGTATGGATCGCAGGCATCATCTAGGGCTATGCCCTTTGAATGCCATCCATACCCTAGATTGGTCATCCTTTCTGTGCCCTGAATAAATAATCAATTTCCGGTATTTTATGGCTTTTTACTTAAAGGTGCTAATCAGGCAAGTACCAGCACTTAGGTGTTTTCATGAATCACAGCAGCTCGCACTGACTGCTTGGCTCTCTCCCATTGGACAAGCAACTGTCCAAAGGCAGTAACTTGGTTAGGCACTTAGATTACAAGAGCCAAGGACCGAGACTTCAATGGAAAGCAGCAGCACCCTACATGGATACTGCTCATAGACCACAGGTAGTCTCAGGACCAAGGAAAAGGCCTCGAAGTGCGACAGGAGTCCACTCTTCAGAGGGGCGATCAAGGGAACACATGCAGTACAATGTCGCCCAAACAGCACAACATGAACAGTGTAAAGTAACAGCAGGACGAACAACAATAACTTGTTACACCAGCGAGAAGGCAGCCTCTCACCCCAGCAGCACTTACCTGCGAGCCCAGGTAGCGCTTGAGGCACTCTTCGCACACCGCCTTCTTGCAGCAGGGCAGGGGCTTCAGCAGCCGCTACTCCAGACTGGACCGGCAGCAGACGAGCACCAGCCATCCCGGCTCCGGGTAGAGGGGCGTCCCCGACTCCAGCAGACCAGGTAAGAAGGGGTCCGCGGACGACAACGGCTCGGGGCCATCCTGGTGCCTGGGGAGGTCATTCTCTTCGCAGTAAACGCTGCACTGCACCAGTCTTTTGGGCTTGTGGGGCGGCGGCTGCTCCTCTGCAGACTCCCCCTGCTCCCCGCTGCCCTTCCTCCAGCGCTTCCGCCGCCTCCGTTGCTGCTTGTCGTGGTGCCTCCGCAGGCGCCGACGCTCGGCCCCAACTACCCTCTGCCCTGCTCCTCTTCACCCCGGGTCATCGAGGAGAGTATCTCCGCCGCTCCTTCCTCCTCTCCACCGGACTCCTCCTCCCCCGGGGGCGCCTCACCGCTACACGCACGAGTAAAACTAGACCTAAAAACGAAACGGAAACCTAAAGGCTGATACAAAGTCACCTGAACTGTTCACAAGGTGCGCGTCGTGATCTGATTCTTTCTGCCATGCTGTCTACGGTAGAAGCTCACGCGCGCGACCAAATCCCATTGTACAATGCTGCGCGTGGGGCGTGTGGCCATCTCTTGTCTCCACTCGTTGTCAGCTGAGCCGACTACTATAGTTCTCGCAGCGAGAACGCGCTTCGCGCGCTTTCGCCAGGGCGAGACCTAAAAAGGGTATTTCCCTGGGTATACAGGTCATTTTTCTATTTTTTCCAGAAAACAAATTACACAATTATATCTTTTTCTTAAATCGGACCTTCCACTCTCAAGATGGCAGGCAGTCTGATGTCCTCAGTCTGAATGCCCATTCTCTATTGGACTGTCACATTAAGCATTCCAATGGTGGAGACAGATGAGGCACCGCCAGCAGTAAGATGACGGTCCACCTGGCTCTAAATCAGTTGGGTGGACAACCAGGTTAGCGGACTGAATACTCTGCCATGTTGGTGACAGAATGCCCTTTCCACCAAACTGTAAATAAGGCCGTAAACCTTCTTGCACATTTTGTGGCAGCCTAAATTATACTGTGTATAATATAATTTTAAAATAATGACTTAAATATTCACAATGCTTCCTGCCACAGACTGGGATCTCACAGCACTATAGGTACACCAGTCAATACTCCCCGATGCGTCAATCAGGTTTCAGTTCTGTGACACTCTGGTTATGCACTCAAACATCTGCAATGATCGTATTACGTTACTGATGTTTCATAATGTAAAAAGGTGCCCAATGATTCATTTTAATTTATTTGTTTTTCATTTAAGCGGTGTTCATCATTTTGTATGCAATTACCTGAAGAGGAAAAACTAACAAAATAGACACATAATATATTTTTCAGTTTTAGCTACATCTTTGACCCAAGCCCGCTCTCCCTGCACCACTCCCATTGCACTCAGATTACAGTTCCTATACTTTTTGTGCACTTCTACCATCCACCAAGACTTCAACTCTTACAAAGCATTAGGTAAGGCTTCTCCAACGAGTAGCTCGGGAGCTACTTATAGTTCTCCAGCTACCATTAAGAATCTCTCCTGTATGCCGCCCAGCTTACTAAATTAGAAGTTTATGCTTGGTTGAATTAATATATGTATACCAAGTCTTTTTTTAAAGGTCGTATTTAAGAAGAAGATGTTTGCATTTTTAGAGCTCGTAAGCTGACGTTTGGAGAAAACGGGGTGACTTTCTACAATATATTTAAAGGTGATATTTCAGTGATAAACCACATTGCATTGGGAAGCCGTATTACTAATATTATTACCTTGGTGCCAGGAGTATTCAGCTACGGCTGTTATGTATTACCCATATAAAGGCATTGCACATTGACAAAGCTGTTTTTACAATACTGCTGGCAACCGTGCCTGATCAGGGCGGGTAATCTTTCCTATGGAAGCCACAAATGGAATCCTGTCTGATGCCGTCACAATTACAGTACCAAAAATATGAGTAGCTTGTGATGCTTTTCATTGACCATAAGTAGCTCTTATTGCAGAAAAGGTTAGAGAATCCTGCATTAGGTTATGAAATGAAAGCTTGTGAATGGAGCAAAGCGTCCTTATTGACATGGAGTCGAATGGTAAACCTATATATTTATAGATTTTATGTTGGTGCATGTCTCCCGTGCCTTGTGTCTCGCAGCATGTATGTCTCTTCTCGGGCCTGTGGTTCACTCTTTGAACATAATCTCTTTTCCCTCAGGACTCCTCGCTCTCGCAGCTCTCAGCTTGTCTTTTCGACCTTCTGCTAAACTCTTCAGCGCCGATGACTTTCACACTTGTCTCGACGCACGGCTGATTGCGTGTGTTATGGGAACTCCCTGCACCTGCGCCTCCCAGGCCTCAGGCCAGCCCAAAATGATTTAAGCTATGGTAAATTAATTTACCACCACCAGAGGCCTGGGCGGGTCCGCTCTGCGCGCTACAGACGGTAAACAGCTCTGGACACCCCTGGGTTGCTGCTGTGTTGACACAGATCTGTTTCCACCAAAGGCAGCCAAACAAAGTAGAAATCCCGCCTTTTTTAGGTGAAAGAAAACAAGAGTAAAGTCTGACCTTCAGCTGTGCAGATGTTGCTTCTACTTTCATTTGTTGACTAGACCGACAGTTAGTGCTCTGATCCCATATCTGCTGTGTAAGCGCTAGATAGAAACAAACCAGTACATAACAAACTGCCGTCGGGGTGGGGGGAATAGAAGAAGGGGCAGGATTTTGCCCCTATTATTTCCCAACAAGCTCGAAGAAAAGTCAGATATATATATTCTCTTTCCCCTTCTGTTATAAGTGCTGCAGAAGGGGCCTAAGAGCTCTGAAATGGCAGCCGAGTAGCTAAAGTGCTAAAAGAAAATGTCCAAAGAAACCGATGAATTAAATGTCATGTTGTAGTCTTTCTTCTTTCACATTGATACAATCTGTCACAACTACTTAATGGTAATCTTCGTTTCTCAGAGTACTAGTCTTACTCTTGCACGCCACAGTCCCTACGTACCTGAGGTGAGTCGTCACCTGAAGTAGATAACCCTGCATCAATGATTGTGAAGAAGTCTTGTTTCCCTTTTGTTCGTACAGTGGATAACCTTTCTTCCTGTTCTATGATTTGGAGAACCTTTCTTGCTGTTCTATGCTTTGGTTGACCTCGTCTTCCTGTTCTATGCTTTGGTTGACCTCAGCGTTACAGCCACATGTTAATAAGAAGCCTCAAACTGCAAAACGTGTGCAGCCTGAGTCCTGAAGATATGTGCCAAAAAGGCCCAGACGGATGGGAATGAGGGCTTTGATGAGGAAGAGTGGTATTTAGTGTAATGAAGAATACTGGTGAGTAATTGAAGTATTACCCCACTCATACATATTCCTCTTTCTAATCCTTACAGTTATGAGGATGTATTCAACTCCCCCTCACCCCTCAGGCACCCAAACAATAGGACACAGGAACACAGTGCAAAACAGGACTGAGTTTGTTATGGCGACATGCCAATGATCATGGCCATATACCTAATTTGTTTATTATAAAGAGTTATGATAAAGGCAATAGGTCTGACATATTTTTGGGAAAATGCATATTTTCAAATCAATAGATATTAAGTTGTGGGTTGTTATTATTTTATTTTAAAGCCTGCCGATAGGTAATTTGTTACTTGAAATTTCACTGTTGACAATAGGTTTGGTGCTGGATGTGCCGTACCCATGTATCAAACATTGGACATGGAAGGTTTGCTCTGTCAGAAATCTTGTTAAGCCCTCTTTGAGATAGTATTTGGTTTAGTCAACTGTAATGTTGTATACCTTTTAATTTTATCACTGTGTGTCTGATGGTTGCCTTGTGGAAAGAATTACTCTCAAATAGGCAGGCTTGAGGTAGTTATGGTGACAAGCTATGGGCCTGATTGGTGTTCTGTGAAATGTTTTGCCCGATGCCATAGATCTGGTCTGCTTAAAATGAAATGCTATGACAAAGGCAGTTGGACTAGCTTACTAATTGTGAAAAGCATTTTGTTATTGTCAGTAAAGCTCTAAAAGTTAGTTGTTTTCACATTGTGTTCCATGCCATTTCACTGATTACTATAGTAGGCAAGGATTTTGGGGTTGGCCACGCACTCTGACAAACCTTGAGGGTTTTCACTGTGATGATTCTTTTTAGGGCCTGCTGAGAGAAGTTGAAAATTGTTTTGCAAGCAGTATTTGTCTACATAAATGTCATACTTGCATGCATGATGATTGCCAGTTTTCGTGTACTTGAATAGGCTGTTTGGTCAGGTGTGAACTCAATGGTAAAGGTTTCCTCGGTTTCCTGGGAAACATCTTGTCAGATTTCGTAGGTTTGATCTCTTTATTATGAATCATTATGACAAAGCCAGGGGCCAGAACTACTTATTGTAAGAAGCATGTGTAAAAGACAAAAGGCTTTTAAGGATGGATTGTTATTACTATGTGCTAAAGCCTATAGACGGGCATTGTGTTACATGGAATTTCACAATTACCATAGATGACAAGGATTTTAATGTTTGCATTCATCTTGAACAATCCATGAGGATATAAGATATGCACCATAATAATCCTCGTTAAGCTTTCTTAATAGAGACAGCATTTTGCATTGCAACCTGTAATTTTGAATACATTTTCACTTTAAGGACCGTGTCTCGGAACGTTGCCTTGTGGAAAGCCTACTCCTGAGTTGGTTATGGTGACAAGCCAATGATTAAGGCTATAGGTCTGGTTGTTTTGGGAAACATACTTTACAACGAAACTTTTACAACGCAGTGCTTTTACAATGCAGGTTTTACAACGAAAACCATTACAACGCATTGCGCTGGGGGGCGCTCTAGGATAGGGAATAGATTTAATTTCCTATCCAACACCTTCCCTAGTGTCCACGGGGACTGGAGTTGGAATAGTAAATTAAACTATTCACTATCCAGCACCCCAAAGCGCTATGCGTTGTAAAGGTTTGCGTTGTAATACTTGCGTTGTAACAGCATGCGTGGTAAAAGCATGCGTTGTAACGTCATACATCCGGTTGTTTTGTATGAAAAGTTACAATATGTTTCACATATGGTTTTTACAATCAATATACCAGGCCTAACTGGCATTTTGATTGTAAAAGTCATATGTTAAAGTCAATAAGCTTTCAAGGGTGGATTGCTATTACTCTGAATTAAAGCTTAAAGATAGGTTTTTTGTTGAATGGACTCTCACAGATTGGTTCCCTTGAGTACAGGATTTTATTGGGCCAAATGTGTTTGCTTTCACTTAAACGAATGCTTGTATTGCACTTATTGGATTTTGGCAAAGCTTATACTTAATACAGCAGGGCTGAGTGTGTTATAATCTAGTGGGCACTAAGCAAGCCATCACTTGCGGCGTACCTCTGGGCTCATCCCTATCACCACACTTGTTCAACCTCTACATCTCCCCCCTAATCCAGGCTCTTAGAAAGAAACAGGTTACGGTGCTGAATTATGCGGACGATCTACAGCTCCTATTTACAATTGATAACTCAGAAACGTCCATCACATTTTTCCAGTCAACAATGAGGTTCATCCAAGCCTGGATGAACCAGAATCATCTGAAACTTAACCTAGGGAAAACTGAGCTGGTCCTGACTGGGGACAGTGTTATGTACTGGGGCCCACACTACTGGCCAACAGACATGGGTCAAGCCCCGACCCCCTCACCATCGGCAAAGACGCTTGGCATCACCTTAAACAGCAACCTCTCACTCAAAACGCAAGTAGGTCAGGTGGTCTCCAAATGCCTTTTCCAATTGAGGAAAATCCGGAAGGTTCGTCGCCTTCTGACTCGCGAAGCACTGACACAGGTGGTGATCGCTACTGTGATCTCCCACATAGATTACGCCAATTCGATTTACCTAGGTCTCCCTCAGTTCCTCCTGAAACGACTCCAGATGGTGCAGAATCATGCAGCAAGACTAATTCTAAGCCAGCCTAGATGGCACCCAGCAACCCCTCTTCTAAAAACACTTCACTGGCTCCCGGTGGCCCAGCGCTGCACCTTTAAAGTCAGCTGCATGATGTTTAAAGCACTTTATGGCAAAAGTCCCAAATTCATTTCAAATCTGATTGCAAAATATGCCCCGTCCCGAAGCTTACGTTCAGCACATCACTGTCTCCTACAAATACCCTCATTCAAACGCAAGCGCACCGGCGGATGCAGATTTGGCACCCTGGCACCTCGCCTATGGAATGCCCTTCCTCTCGAGATCAGGCTATGCCCTGACCTCATGACATTCAGGAAATTCTTAAAGACCTGGCTTTACCAACAAGCATACCACTAATTCAATAAACTTTCAACTCTGACCACACTCTGTCTCTACAGCGCCAGGAAACCAACCGGTGTCAGTGCGCTATACAAATCATTGTTAACATAACATAACATATGGTGGCATGCCAATGAGCATGGCGAGAGGCCTGATTTGTTTATTATGAAGTGTTATGATAAATGCACTATGTCCGATATATTTATTGTGAAAAAGTACACGTTAAAATCAATAGACATTTAAGTGTGGAATGTTATTACTTTATATTAGAGCTTACATATAGGTATTTTGTTACATGGAATCTCACACATTCCATTGTAGGTAATGGTTTTGGTATTGGTTACCTCATGTATCAAACTGTGGATATGGAAGGTTTGCATTTTAGAGTCCTTGGTAGGCCTTATTAGGACCGATAGTATTTTGCTTAGCCAACTATAATTTTATATACCTTTCAAATTTTATGATTTTATTTCCGTTGATTGCTTTGTGGAACACCCTACGCTCAAAATTGTAGGCTTGAGTTGGCTATAGTAAGCTTGAGTTGGCTATGATGACAAGCCATAGGCTTGATTGGTGCACTGAGAAACGTCATGTTCAATGCCATAGATCTGGTCTGCTAATTATGAAACATTATTACTAACGCAGTCTGTCTAGCCTACTAATTGTGAAAAGCATTTGAAAAAGCCAGTAAGCCTTTAGCAGGTGGTCATTATCACATTGTGTTAGAGGCTACAGACATGTATTGTTTTAGATGCCATCTCACAGATTACCGTCCTAGGCAAGAGTTATGGTGTTGGCTACCCCTTTGACAAATCATGGGTAAAGAACACCTGCACAATGAGACTCCTTAAACAAGCATTGAAAATGCAATAGGTCTCGCAATAGAAGAGTTTGACATTTTTCGTTTTGCATATAGATGAGTGGCGTTGCGTGGATGAGTGGCGTTGCGTGGATGAGTGGCGTTGCGTGGGTGAGTGGCGTTGCGTGGGTGAGTGGCGTTGCGTGGGTGAGTGGCGTTGCGTGGGTGAGCGGCGTTGCGTGGGTGAGCGGCGTTGCGTGGATGAGCGGCGTTGCGTGGCTGAGCGGCGTTGCGTGGCTGAGTGGCGTTGCGTGGGTGAGTGGCGTTGCGTGGGTGAGTGGCGTTGCGTGGGTGAGTGGCGTTGCGTGGGTGAGTGGCGTTGCGTGGGTGAGTGGCGTTGCGTGGGTGAGTGGCGTTGCGTGGGTGAGTGGCGTTGCGTGTGTGTGTGGCGTTGCGTGTGTGTGTGGCGTTGCGTGTGTGTGTGGCGTTGCGTGTGTGTGTGGCGTTGCGTGGGTGAGTGGCGTTGCGTGGGTGAGTGGCGTTGCGTGGGTGAGTGGCGTTGCGTGTGTGAGTGGCGTTGCGTGTGTGAGTGGCGTTGCGTGTGTGAGTGGCGTTGCGTGTGTGAGTGGCGTTGCATGTGTGAGTGGCGTTGCGTGTGTGTGTGGCGTTGCGTGTGTGTGTGGCGTTGCGTGTGTGTGTGGCGTTGCGTGTGTGTGTGGCGTTGCGTGTGTGTGTGGCGTTGCGTGGGGGTGTGGCGTTGCGTGGGTGAGTGGCGTTGCGTGGGTGAGTGGCGTTGCGTGGGTGAGTGGCGTTGCGTGGGTGAGTGGCGTTGCGTGGGTGAGTGGCGTTGCATGGGTGAGTGGCGTTGCGTGGGTGAGTGGCGTTGCGTGGGTGAGTGGCGTTGCGTGGTTGAGTGGCGTTGCGTGTGTGAGTGGCGTTGCATGTGTGAGTGGCGTTGCATGTGTGAGTGGCGTTGCATGTGTGAGTGGCGTTGCATGTGTGAGTGGCGTTGCATGTGTGTGTGGCGTTGCGTGTGTGTGTGGCGTTGCGTGTGTGTGTGGCGTTGCGTGTGTATGTGGCGTTGCGTGTGTGAGTGGCGTTGCGTGTGTGAGTGGCGTTGCGTGTGTGAGTGGCGTTGCGTGTGTGAGTGGCGTTGCGTGGCTGAGTGGCGTTGCGTGGCTGAGTGGCGTTGCGTGGCTGAGTGGCGTTGCGTGGGTGAGTGGCGTTGCGTGGTTGAGTGGCGTTGCGTGTGTGAGTGGCGTTGCGTGGTTGAGTGGCGTTGCATGTGTGAGTGGCGTTGCATGTGTGAGTGGCGTTGCATGTGTGAGTGGCGTTGCATGTGTGTGTGGCGTTGCATGTGTGTGTGGCGTTGCGTGTGTGTGTGGCGTTGCGTGAGTGGCGTTGCGTGTGTGAGTGGCGTTGCGTGTGTGAGTGGCGTTGCGTGTGTGAGTGGCGTTGCGTGTGTGAGTGGCGTTGCGTGTGTGAGTGGTGTTGCGTGGGTGAGTGGCGTTGCGTGGGTGAGTGGCGTTGCGTGGGTGAGTGGCGTTGCATGGGTGAGTGGCGTTGCGTGGGTGAGTGAATGGTTAGCTGTTGCTTATGCGACGTATAGCACTTAATACTAAAGTAGGCAGACCTTCTTAGCCTTTGTGAGAATAATAGCAAAATAAAAATAAAAACCAGATCAAGTCAAGGACGCAAACGGCACCATGCTATTGTTTATTTACTCAGATGATTTGCATAAAAATGTAACTTGTGAGCACGTTTCTCTAACTCTCCAATAATCCCATTACAACACTTTGTACAAATGAGATTGGGACTCATCCTTCCGAAGTCGAGAAAAATGTGCAACGCTGTGTTGAAGTTAATTTTTTTAATTAACAAAATGCAAATAATGTGGAGAGATTTCAAGTGATTCAGGAATGGGCGCCCTTGTAAAGAGAAAGTACGGCCGGCCTGGGCAGTGATAGGGGAGGAGGGAGGAGAAATGCGAGTCACGGCAGCAGCAGCCTTTGATGTGCCTGCCGGCCGGCCGTGAATAATTAGGGGGTGAGAAATGCGCTCGGAGGGCTGCCTTTGATGTGGTAATGCGAGGCAGGCAGGCAGGCGGCTGGTGGCATTGTGCACGCGCTTTTTAGGGCTTGCGCAAGCGCAATGACCTAAAAAGCACATGCACTTGAAGGAATCGCCAGTGGAATCGCCAGTGGATAAACACTGGATAAGCCCCTATAGAGCTTCGCCAGCTATGCGCTGAAGCGCATCAGCAGGCGAGCCCTAAAAAACCCTGATTGGAGAGATAGCATTTTGCTTTGCCAGCTGTCATTTTGTATACATTAGCAATGTTATGACTATGTGAGGGGTGATTGCCTTGTTGAAAAGTTTACACTCAGTACAGTAGGCATGACAAACCAATAATAATAGCTATATGCTTGATTGTTGTGAATAATATTATTACAGTACTGAATACCTAATGGTTACCTTGTGGGAAGTCTCATGACTATGTTAGTTATGGTGACGAGGCAAACAAAGGTTAAAGGTTTGATTGTTCAAAATTAAAAGTTGCAATAAAGACAGTAGCACAATAATGATTGTGAAATGGGATTTAAGGGTAGATTGGTATTACGCTATTAAAGCCTACAGAGTCGTATTTTGTTAGGTGAAGTGTCATAGACTAACTTTTGTAGGAAATTATTTTGATGTTGATATCGCATGAAGAAGGGGGATTTGCACAGTAATACTTTTTACCAGAATCTCTTCCTACCTATCTGCCGAGATCTTGTAATAAAACAACTCAACATAATACTTATATATGTGTATGTATATATATATATATATATAATGCCTAAATGAAACAAAGAAGAGATAATAAACTTACCTGATATTCCATGCTGCTTGGTGGTCCGTGATTTCTGCTGTGCCGCGAACCGGAGAAACAGAATTTGCCTTGGATATATATATATGTATATATATATATCACACACAACAGGTTACCCTTAAGGAGACGCCGCACGCTGAGGAGTTAAACAGCCTTTTAATGGCGAACAACAGCGCGGCAGTGATGAAGCCTCTTCGCATCTTTTTCCATTACCCAACGCGTTTCAAGCAACTCTCTGCTCTTGTTCACGGGTAAAACAGGTGAGTTGAACACATCCGGCATGCTTATTTCACTTATACTCAGTCCGGCCTCTAAGGGCTCATGCCCCGAAGCATCCTGGTCTTGGTAGTGAGTTCATTGTTATCCCAAGTGGGTGCCGGTGTTTTTCTCCAGTGTCCTGTATTAAAATCCAAGTGGCTTGGAAGGGCAACACAATGCCACCACTGTCCCATTATTACGTTCCACCATGTGGCCTCCTCAGCTCATACAAGCTCGGTGGTTACCAAACTTTCAATCTGGATATTACCAGCAGGGCGTCTCCGCGACCGGGCAGGCCGCTTCACATCACACACAACAGGTTACCCATAAGGAGTGTGTTATAACTTGGTATGCCCTTTCCCTCACCCCTCCCCCTTCCCCTTACGTTGGTCTCACCCACCTTTAGAATGTTGGAGTGAAGCTCCCCTTGGAATGTTGGGGAGCTCACTTCAGTAGTTGGCACTGAAGAATCCGGTTCGCATTAAACTCCTCTTCACCTCACTTCTGTGTGGAGTATTCTTTTAACAATTTGGCGATGAATACCGTGCTGGGGACGGTGGGATTCTTTCCCCTGTAATTTCTGCCAACTACGAAAGTGAAGTTATCCCGAAGAGAGGCAAAGCAGTGCTCTCCAAACATCCTTGCAACGGTTCACGGAACTTTGGGAACAATCCTTGTGAGCACATCCGAGGTTTGCGACATTATCGGTAAGCGATAAAAGCTGAGGGGACACCATCGCATTAACACCAGACAAGCGGTCGTCTCTTTCATTCTGGAAACTGTGTCAGTGAATGTGAAGGAATTTACTCGGCAACGGGACGCTATTTTCGTTCTGCCTGGTGTTCGGCGTGAAAGTCTACATCGGAGAACCCCGCTCCGCTCTATTTGGTTTCTGTCACGTCAGTTCCTCAACGACGGAGTTTCCTCGGCAATAGGTCGCTATTTTCGTTCCGCCTGGTGGTCAGCATGGGAAGTCTACGTCGGAGAACCTGCTCCGCCCTCTGTGGTTCCTATCACGTCAGTTCCTCAACGACGGACAACGATCAACGACGGACTCTTACGCTACCTTCAGTTCTGAATTAAGTGGGGAATTGATATCAGCGTAGAAGTGCCTGTTATGCCTAATTCCCTTCGTTTTGTCAGTTCCTCATTGACGTACTACCTTGTGGGGAAACTTGACTTGATTAATGCGGTCCCCTTTATATCTCCTGGGGTGTTTTGCGCATATTTTTGTTACAACATTTAATATAGTGCAAATTGTATTCTATTGGTACCAACATTTAAGAATCATCTGGAGCCATCAAGAGTTTTCTTCGCTGATTGGCACAGCACTGCCATTCAAATTTCATTACCTAGGCCATTGGAAAACAATTTCTGTGTTAAGGAATTGTGACGGTTTTATCCTTTCTCTTTTATCCTCTTCCTCCCCCTGTGTGTTCCTTCCTCCTCTTTCTGGTTCCTCTCTCTCTCTTTCTATTTTTTTTCTCTCCTTCTAACTGTTAATATGACGGCCTTAAATATGTCTCAGCCACCGCCATTTTTGGATGAAGCAGGTGATCCTATTATTCCCTGGAAAAAGTGGTTTCATTTGTTTGAATCATATTTGATTGCTATAGGTGGTAACAGATTTTCATCTTTAAGGAAGCGTTTGGGATGTGTTTGAAGATTTACCTGAAGTTGCTGCTGATGGTGCTAACATCAATGTGGGGGGAGATGGGGTGGTTCAACCTGATGTTTATGAGGCTACTGTTAAAAAGTTAGCAGAACAGTTTGGGGACAGAATTAATATAGTCCTTGAGCGTCATAAATTTTTCTTGCGGGCTCAAGGGAAAAATGAGAAAGCTAAGAATTACATTGCTGTGTTGAGGGGTTTGGCAGCCACGTGTGATTTTGGTCTACTTACAGAGTCCTTAATCAGGGACAAATTAGTTAGGTGCACATGCGAAAAGAAAATTCAGGAGAGACTCTTAGCAGAAGCCCCTGATTTACAAAGAGCTATTGATATTGCCATTAGCATAGAGCACACAAGCTACTGTATGAATGAAATGAAGGATGCTTTGAGGTTAAACAAGTTAATGACAATTGTGTGAACAAAGTAGTCCAGAGAGACAGTAAATTTAAGTCTAACCAACCTGAGGTGAATAAACACAGTGCACAGTCTAACAAGCCAAAATGCTATAGATGTGGTAACCCAAATCATCTTGCTAACGATGTATTAGTTTCCAGCGAGGGGAGTCACTTGCAGCAATTGCAAGAAAAGGGGCCATTTTTCAAGGGTATGCCACGAAAAGAAAAGTACTACTCATATGGTGGTCCAAGAGTTATAACAACCATTGCAAGGGGACATTATCTTTCAAGTGTTGAACATTGGTGAACAGAATGAAAATGCATATCCTGAATGTGAAATATTCCTGGACAGTGTTGCATATGAAGTCTTTGCGGATTCATGTTCACCTTACACACTTATTTAAAGAAAATTCAGGCCACAAAGAGTATAGTCTTTTACCTCCTGATATTAAACTGGGTGGATACAATTGCAATCCTATTCCTTTGGTTGGTATGTTGTTAATGCAGATCAACTTCAAAGGTAGGTCAACATTGGGAAAAGTGTATATCACAAAAAAAGGATCAAATTTGTTAGGGTGGAAACACCAAAAAGACCTGGGTATCAAATTAGACCCGAATGCTCCTGAACAGGTGTTGCTGATTGATAGGCCTACTGTTGGGAAGGAGGTTTGTGAAAAATTTCCAGAAGTATTTACAGATAAGTTAGGTCAGCTTAAAGGGTTCCTCCACAGGATCAAACTAAAAATCAAATTCAAAACCTGTAGTACACAAAGCAAGGTCTATCCCTTTGCTGCTTAGAGAACCCCTACAAGATGAATTGAACAGGCTGGAAGAAAACAGGATAATAGAGCGTATTGAAAGCTCAGAATGGTTGGCCCCCATTGTGGTAGCGGCAAAAGGTGGGGGGGGGGGGGGGCAAGGGCATCCGCCTCTGTGTTGACCTCAGGGATTTGAATGCCAACATCTGGGTGGACAGACACCCCCTCCCCAACATTAATGAAATGTTGATGGGCATTCAAGGAGCTAAGTATTTCACCGTTCTAGATCTCTCCTCGGCCTATCACCAGGTTGTTCTTCACCCAGATTCAAAGCACCTCACGTCCTTTATAACCCCATTTGGTGCGTATCAGTTCTCAAGGTTACCATTTGGGCTCGCTTCTGCGGCCGCTGTTTTCCAGCGCATTATGCAAAATATTCTGCATGGCCTTGAAAAAGCAGTCTGCTTCCAGGACGATATCTTACTCTTTGTAGCGTCTGAAAGTGAGCACAATAAAATCGTGGAGGACGTCCTGTCTAAACTCAGCAAAGCGGGAGTCACGACCCAGAAAGAAAAATGTAAGGTTGGGGTGGAGTAGGTGGTGTATCTGGGGCACACTATTTCTAGCGAAGGTATCAAACCCAAGGCCAGTTTGGTGGACGCAGTCAAATTTGCTCCTGCTCCGGTAAACAAAGATGAATTGAAGTCCTTTTTGGGCCTGGTTGAATATAAGAACTTTGCTGACCAAGTTCAACCACTCAGAGAACTACTCAAACTGGGAACCAAATTTGAATGGGGCATTGAACACCAGCAAGCATTTCAACACATCAAAAAAGCCATTTCGGATGCTCCAATCTTGCACACTTTTGATCCTAATGCAAAGACCACACTCTCAACTGATGCAAGTAATAAAGGTTTGGGTGCTTCATTGACTCAGATGGTAAGTGGCAAAGAAAGAGTAATAGCTTTCGCTTCCAGAACCTTGAAGTCTGCGGAAGTTAATTATTCCACAATCGAGAAAGAGGCACTTGCGTGTTACTGTGCTATTCTCCATTTTAAGTACTTCTTGTGGGGAATTCCGTTCTGCTTAAGGACGGATCACAAACCTTTGATCCCGCTATTTGCTACCAAACTGTTAGAAAATACCACTCCACGCATCTCCAAGTGGGTTTTAGGACTGCAAGGGTTCAACTATTCCGTAGTACATGTCCCTGGCTCAAAAAATTCCTTGGCGGACTGCCTTTCGCGTATGCCATTGTTGGGGAATGAACCAGAAGAAATCCAAGTAGAGGAACCCATCCTTGCTGTCGATGTTCCGGCCATAAAAAAAGATGAGTGGGAGAAGTCACTCCAGGAAGATGATGTGATGTGCAAATTGAAAGAAATGATTTCCAAGGGCTGGCCAGAAAAAAAAGAGGAGGTGCCAGTGGATCTCCAGGAGTTCTGGTGCGTGAAGGATGAATTATCCATAGTGGAAGACCTGGTCTGGAGAAGTAACAAGATAGTTCCTCCATCTGGAATGAGAGATCACATCATACGAATAGGGCATGAAGTTCACCCGGGTCGTAGTCTGACAAAAAGTAAAATTCGTCAAAGCTATTGGTTTCCAAAAATGGACACCCGGATTGAAGAGCTTGTAAAAAATTGCATTGAATGTGGAACTAGTGACAAATCAAAGAATGTCCGCAAGGCTCCCCTGATTCCCCTCACCGTGCCTACCAAACCTTGGGATAAACTAGGGATGGACATTATTGGCCCTTTGAATCTATTAAATCAGTCTCAAAAATTAATGTTCGTATTAATTGATTATCATTCCCATTGGATAACAAGCAAGTTCGTCCCTTCCATCTCTACTGCTTTCCTCATCGAGTTTCTTAAAGAGACTTTTTCAAAAGAGGGCATCCCCAGTGAGTTGATGACGGACAATGGGGTGCAATTCACTTCAGATGAGATGAGGGAGTTCCTGAACTGTTTATCTATTGTTCACATCAAATCTCCATTGTACTCTCCGAAATCCAATGGGTTAGTGGAAAGGGCAAATAGAATGCTGAAGGATACCATTTAACTGGCCTTGTCACCCAAAGAATCAGTGGTAGACAGTGTAAGGAAGATGTTGTGGTCATATCACATCACCCCTAATTCAGCATGCCGGATGTGTTCAACTCACCTGTTTTACCCGTGAACAAGAGCAGAGAGTTGCTTGAAACGCGTTGGGTAATGGAAAAAGATGCGAAGAGGCTTCATCACTGCCGCGCTGTTATTCGCCATTAAAAGGCTGTTTAAATTCTCAGCGTGCACTGTCTCCTTATGGGTAACCTGTTGTGTGTGATATATATATATATATACATATATACTGAGGAATGCTAAGGGAGCGAAAATGGGACAGCGTGAGTAAGGGATTCGAGCAGGCTGATACCCTGCTGGATTGTGCTGGAGAACGGCGTTTGTTCAAAGTCACACTGAACTTTTATATCTACTCACCTGACTGTGTTTTATTTTTCCACTTGAAACATCAGTGCATGTGCCGATTTTGAACTTGCCACTATGGTAATTAGCACGAGGATTTCCATTTTTTCAATGTGAAGGGACTGTACAATGCACTATGGGAGCTGTAGTGTTTACATCCAGTCATGTGATCCAACCTTCTGTTTAAAGCACGCCCAAGCGCACTTTTGCGTCTTTCTTCCACCTGTGAGCAAGGCAAGGATGCCGAAAGTTAGGAATATGGAAGCAGGTGCTGCTGGACTTTGAAATAAATCTCGTCTGCAGTATTGGGCCTCAAGTGGTGTTTTTCACTTGGTGGTGGTTTGATGGGCTGCTCCGTGCCTATTGTGTTGAGGCCGCCCTGCAGGGTCTGGGGCTCCGGAACGGGGAAATGTTGTGTGATATATATATGTATGTAACTATTATGTTGAGTTGTTTTGTTACAAGATCCCGGCAGATAGGTAGGAAGAGATTCTAGTAAAAATATACAACCATATAGATACATAGACAGCCTTTGGGTAAGCTCTGATCTGCTATTGGTCGGTCTGAGTGTCATTTACACTCTGATTCCATCCATGACAGCAGACTTCATGGTGTAAGGGTTCAGTACACATCAATCATTAGCTCTCTTGCCCTGTCAATGACGGTATTCTCTGATTTCATGTGTTACATCGACCTGGAAATGAGTGTCCTTCAGTGTCAGGGCTGGTTGGCCAGTCCTTTAGTTTTCAGTTTCTTTCCTTTTGCAGATCCCCTTCCATTTCTTTCCTTTTCCTCTTTTTATTTTAATCTTTTGCAAGAAAATTCTACAGTTCTTCAGGCAGTGCTAACAGGTCTCTGGCTTACTGTTCATTCAGCTGCAGTGCACCACATTCCATATGGCCACTTCCTCTAAAATAGGAGACCATTATGGAATGCTGTTTTTTTTACAGTTTATCATTGTTTTTCCATCCAAGATGGCCAACACATTGGGCCATATTAGCAAGAAGCTTGTTAAATTTTCGCCGTTTTAGCGGCAGGAAACTGCCACCAAAGCGGCGATAATGGGCTTAATAATATGCGCTTTAGCATTCCATTAGAAGCCCAGGTTAGATGTGCAGGACATCTAACCTGGGCTTCTATTCGAATTCTGTAGCGCATATAATCAAACCAATTATCGCCGCTTTAGCGGCAGTTTCCTGCCGCTAAAAGGGCGATAATCTTAACGCACTTCTTGCTAATATGCCCCATAGTTTCTAAATATGGCAGCCATACTGGAAGTTTAAAACAATATACTGTTTATAATACCTCTGAGAGAAGGACACCTGATGCTATGTTTGGTTTCGCTATTGCAAGCATAATTCTGCCATGTTTAGATGGTTGCATGTTCTCTTTTTTTGTACTCGTATTCCTTTAAATTATCCTGAATATGCTGTTGAGTTCATGTGTGATTTATTGTGGTTCTGTCAGAGGATGATTACACGGATGGATGGATGCATGAGGGAAAATATAAGTGACAGAGTGCCTGTATAATGTTATTGAGTACCTAAACCTATCAATGACACAAAAGGCAGTTTTACTCATAAACCAGACCTATTGGCAGTTGCAAAGCCTGTTTAAAGCCTGTTTAAAGGGTGTGTGATTTAGAGGGGAAGGAGTAGGAGTGTAGTGTATTTTGCTACTGAACTCCAAACAGGTGAACCTTGCATCAGCGCCTCATGCAGTAGGAGTTGTCTAAATGGTATTTTCTGTCCCGCATCTCTCCCTTTTCTGTCTCTCACAATCGCACGCTGTCATGCTCTAGCTCTCATTCCTTCCCCAACCCCCGTCTCCCCAACTTTCCACTCTCTGCAGCTCGCTCTGTGTACCATCTGATTCAGCTTAGGATGCGAGTTAGGTTGCTCTCAATTTCATGGTGGCACCTTGGAGAATCTCATTTCTGGTCCTCCTCTTTCCTTTAGTACTCACTCGCACAGAACATATACCCACCTGCAAGAAGCACTGGCCATACTCAGAGTACTGGTCCACTGGCTTCGCTGCTTTCACTTTTAAAGTACTTAGAACTCTACTGGGAGCACCAGCACACCTGCACTGAGCACCTGCACACATAACAATCACACACACCGCAAGTCCTAGTGAACTGAGTACCCCATCCAAATTCAGAGCACTCATACCACTAGGAGCATTAGCGCACTGGCACCAAGCACGTACGTCTGAATTCATAACACTCTAGCTGCCTGGAGCACTTGGGCACCTGCAGTGGCACCAGTATCCAGGTCTAGAGCACTTCTACTACTAAGAGCACAAAGGCATCTAGAACTCACCTCCAAATTCATACTACTGGCAGCATCCATGCCCAAGTTCAAGGCAATAATACTGGTAAGAGCACTATTGCACTGGTGCAAAGCTCCCACATCCAAGTCCAGAGCATTCACAATATAGGAGCACTTGTGAACTAGCACTGGTCAGCATCTAAATACTACTCCTGTCACTATGAGCACAAGGGCACCGGTACCACATACCCACATTCAAGTTCAGTGTAATCATGCTACTAAAAGCACCCAGTAATCACATCAAGGTGCAGAGTGCTCATACTACCAGGAGCACTAGCGCACCAGCTTCAAGTACCCACATTTAGGCTCAGAGCACTCACACCACTAGGAGCACTATCATGTCAACACCGAGTACCCACATCCAGGTTCAGAGCACTTATACTACTAGGAGCACTAGTGCTGTGACACAGAGCCCTCAAGTTTGTATGTAGTACTTGAGCTATTCAGCAGTGCATTGCCGCTTGCTCTGGCTTACCACTGGGCCTCTAGTGGCCACCCAATATGGGTTCCTTTCATTTGTGGGGCCAGTGGAGGAATGGACATGAATAAAAAACACTGAAGCACCAATTGGAAATGTCAAGAACATTAGTACTCCTGCAGCTAAAGAAAAATGTACTTCTAGCTTCCTATTATCTAATAATTATTATCAGTTCCATTTACAATAATTAATTGGTGGCAACTCACACTTACGACAAGAAAACTCTCATTACAATCTCTGCTAAATTTGTTACTAAAACAATTAAGACAGACATATTTAGTGGTGTATAAATATGATGCTTTGAACAGGTGTATTTAATTATAAGTCGGTCTTACTACCTCTATCAAAGGTCTAGCATCCACCAGTGCTGTATTCTAATAGTTAGTACAAACTAACTTTGATAACATTATCAGATGCTGGATGTACCAGCTATGATGGGACTATGATCCATGTTGCACCTATTCTCACTTAAAGATGTAGGGCCCGATTCACAGAACTAACTTAAGACAAAATCCTAAACTTACTTCCATTTTGGTATTCACAAAAGGCACTTACTCATTTTGGTATTCACAGAGGGCACTTACTCATTTCGGTATTCACAGAAGTTAGGAGTCCTAACTTTAGGACTCCTAAATGCCTTCTGTGAATACCGAAAGTCTTAAAGTTAGGATTTTTCTCAGTTTAGGGGTAGTAAAGTTAGGACTCCTAACTTTAGGACTCCTAAACTGAGAAAAATCCTAACTTTAAGACTTTCGGTATTCACAGAAGGCATTTAGAGACTTTAAAATGGAACTGTACAAAAAACTGAGTCAAGACATTCAAACTTCCATAGACCAACTAAAGTCTGACATTACCACCTGGATGGTGGATCTTCAATTTGATGTAGACTCAGTGGGCACGAGAGTGCTCGACTTGGAAACACATACACAAGAAATGGATAAGCGCTCCTCTGACCTGCATGAGACGGTCCTCACTGTCCAGGAGCAGCTCCGTCAAACTCAGTTGAAGGCGGAAGACTTGGAAAACAGAGCACGACGCAACAACATACGGATTCGAGACCTTAAAGAAGGAGCAGAGGGACCAGACCTGGAGGGTTTCATGGAGGGCCTATTTGCAGAGGTCCTCAGCCCTCAGACACTCAAGATCAAACTCGAGAAAGTGCACCGGGTCGGAAATCTAGCAACGGGAGGACAACAACGACCAAGGGATGTTCTTGCAAAGTTCCACTCCTTTAAAGTGAAAGAGGCAGTACTTCTGGCAGCACGTAAGAAGGGCACGGTGACCTTTCAAGGTTACTCTTGCTCCATATATCAAGAATTGGCTCCAGCAATGCTGATCAGGAGACAACGCGTTATCGATGGACCTATCCATTCGGCTTACACTTTGAATATCGTAACAACCAGAGACATGTGGTGGATCTGAAGGAGGGACTAGACCTATTGGGCCTTTCATTACCAGACACTGACCAACCACAGAGCAGTCCACGGGCCGAACAGACTACCAGCTCCCCCACCTCACAATTGTCCTCAAGCTCTAGAGGATGCCACAAATAATCTAGACGGTGCTCCCACAGTGGGCACATTTTTTTACCCGGGGGGCGATGGAAGAGAGAAGATTCAGACCTGAACTCGGGGGCGCATCTACCGAAAGGAAGCCCGGTCGCCTCAGCGGACACCGCAACTGTTTGCTTCACATTGCCCCTGAGATACGTACAAAGACAAATTGACTCATTAGGCTTCCAACCTTGCCATCGGCTGACCATCACCACCACCAGGGGACACATGAACATGAACATGCCCCTCTAGAATCCAACACGTTGAAATGACGTAATATATGTTACATCGAGCTAAGAGGCTTGGTCCAGTTGCATACATCTTTGACACTCCGTCCATTCCAGCAGGCGAGACCTGATCACCTGGTCTTGACGCAGTCATCAGCAGGTGCAGAAGGGGTGACAGTAGTTTCTTGCCAGGTCTGGGGGAGGGGCAGGCCGGGACCTCGGTCCTACCGTACCTCCTCCCACCCACGCAAGTTTTTTAACCTGCAGTCGGAGACCTTCCATTGATCCGACATTTGGATATCATTTTGTTTTGTTCTGTTCAGAGTTTGGGGGATTGGGGTTTGGGGGGAGACTGGTGGCGACTTGTTTTAACGTTCCTTCATGCAATTACGCTTGGCTTAGGCTGGCTACTATACATCAGGTTCAGTTTGGTCTACTTTCAAGTAGGGAATATCTTGTAGTTCACAGGATGCTGACATAGGGATTCTTGCGAGGGGAAGAGGAGCGACACAGTTCCAATGTTAATAACTGTGGGATCCTGGAATATCAAAGGCCTCAACTCGCCTCAAAAATGGCAGCAAGTATGGAAATATATCTCTGACCACCACCTAGACATAATAGCTCTGCAGGAGACACATCTGCCCAGGGCAGAAGAGTCGCGCCTCCACAAAAGCTACCCATTAATCTACAGAGCCTCTGCAATTACCAAACATCGGGGGTCTGTGATCCTTTTTCACACTTCCATGAAATTTTAACCCACAGATACCAAATCAGACAAGGAAGGCCGTTGGATAATGGCAAAAGGTGTTCTGGAAGGTAAATTGTGCACCTTCATTTCGGCATACACGCCCAACACAGGTCAGGCTGCTTTTCTTCGGAGGCTCTTGGGGAAGATTCAGGAATTCACAGAGAGACCAACACTCCTTTTGGGAGATTTTAACCTCGTATGGCAGGCAGACATAGATAGCAAACACCCCCACCAATAGGAGACTAGTGTCTTTCCCACAGAGGTTAAACAGCAAATGCATGACATGTGCTTTCGAGACACCTGGCGGACCCTGTACCCCCAGACACATGATTATACCTTCTACTCACATGTGCACCGCACATACTCCCGTCTTGACCATATCTTCGTTAGCCAAAGTCTACTGGGGGCTCTAGGTGAGGCCAAGATCTTCCCACTTTCAGTGTCAGACCATAGTCTGATCTCGATCTGCCTATCATGGGGCACTTCGCCATTTGCGTATCTCCCAAATGGTATTTTCCGGCCTCCCTCACAAGGGAACGAGTATTATGTTCAGAATTAAGAGACACAATCACAGATTTCTTCACCAGGCATTTACCCGAAGCCACCTTTGTGTTTAATAACTGGGACGCTGTCAAGGCGGTTTTTAGAGGCCGGTGCATAGCTCTTAACTCAGAGTTAAACAAACGCTGCGTCAAGGAGCATTTTGACCTGGAGGCTGAGTTATCCGCGTCAGAACGACTCCACAAAAACATGCCCACTAGTTCAACTCTTCGCACACTCACATCGCTGAGGGGGAAACTCAGGGCCATATATAACAACAGAGCAGAGTACACTCTCCTGAAACTAGAGCAGGGCCGGACTGGCTACCGGGCGTTTTTTGCTGGGGTGACAGGGTGAGGCCCAGGTTCACTGTAGAGGGGACGATTTTACTGCTGGGGAGCTGCAGGCGCTTCCAAATTAACAATGCAAAAGAAATAGCTTTAAAGCCTACTTTTTAAAACATTTGTTTTGCATTGTTAATTAAGGAAAGCCCGGTAACCAGTCCAGCCCTGGACTAGAGCAACTCTCCTATACCCAAGGAAACAAGATAGGTAGGCATCTAGCTTGACAGCTAAAGGAAAAGCGAGAGCGATAATACATAGGGGGCATAAAACGTGAACGGGGAGAACTGACACACAAAGATGCAGAAAAGGCTGATGCATTTGACACTTTTTATGGCCACTTATATATGGGGGAACCACGAGACATAGAGGCACAACGTAATTACTTACAGTCACAGCACCTTCCCCAGGTCCCCCAAGATTGGAACAACAGACTCACTGCTCCCATAACAACTGAGGAAGTAGCCGTAGCTATCAAATCCCTCAAACCACAGAAAGCACCAGGCCCACACGGGGACACAGCCCATTTCTATAAGACCTTCACTCCTGACCTCATTTCCCATTTCACCCGCCTTTTTAATGTCGTGGCAGAGGCAGGCGCGGTCACCCCCTCGATGGCGGAAGCTGTGATCACAGTGATTCCAAAACATGGGAAAGACCCGCAATTTTGCGCTTCGTAGCGCCCGATTGCTCTCCTCATTTGGATGCGAAATTGTACTCAGCTATCCTTGCAGCCTGAATAATCGACCTCATGCCGATTCTCATTCACCCAGACCAGTCTGGCTTTATCAAAGGCCGCCAGACTCATGACAACACCAGACGTATTGTTCACCTAATCGAAAAAGCCAACAAGAAACATATTCCGGCTGTGCTAGTGGGATTAGATGCCGAGAAGGCATTCAATATGGTATATTGGGCATTTCTTTTTAGTGCACTCAAGCCCTTTGGCTTTGTAGACAAATTCATTAAAATGATACAGGTCAATGACGTCCAACCACACTCCAGAGTGCAGGTGAATGGGATAATGTCGACCCCCTTCTCCTTGACCAGGGGCACTCGCCAGGGGTGCCCTTCGTCACCTCTTCTGTTTGCGCTCAGTATAGAGCCGCTCGCTATGGCTATCCATACTTCTCCCGAGGTTAAGAGCATATCCTTTAGTGGAGAAGAACATAAAATATCACTTTTTGCGATGACCTCCTCCTGTCCCTCACTGATCCGGCCACCTCTTTACCTGCACTCCAAGCGGAACTCACACGTTTCGAAGCAGTATCAGGTTTCAAGGTAAATTTGTATAAATCTTATATACTTAACCTCACAGTCCCTACCGTTGAGGTTGAGTGCCTCAGGTCGAGCACCCAGCTTCAATGGACTTGCCGGCCGCTCCAATACTTGGGAATTCAATTGACACCCCGTATGGAGGAGCTTTATAAAGCTAACTTTCCCCCTTCTCTCTTGAAACTCCAGGCAGATCTCACCCGATGGAAACCACTTTTTATCTCCTGGCTGGGCCGCATCCATGCAATCAAAATGACAGTACTTCCTAAACTATTACATCTCTTCCAAGCTCTTCCAGTAGAACTGGAAAAATATTTTCTCCCCTGAGTAAAATCTATGGTACTGCGGTTCGTTTGGCAGGGTGACCGTGCTTGGTTCTCCTTCTCCATTTTACGGAGACCAAGGGGCGAGGGTGGGGTAGGTCTAACAAACTTTGGTCTCTACTACAAAGCAGCGCATTTACAAGTGGTGACCGAGTGGTCCAAGAGGGAGTCAGAGAAACATTAGCTCCATATGGACAGGACAGTGTCAGGGAGTTCGATCTGGGACCTCATATGGAAGCCCAAGAGAGACAGGCCAGAGAACGTATATATTAGCATGCCTACCCGAACCACCCTTAAGGTATGGGATTCTATACAACACAGCAACCGGTGGACTACCTTTCCATCACCCTATACACCAATACACTTCAACTTGGCTTTTCCCCCGAACTTACGTGAGCGACCCTTTGACCCGTGGAGAGAGGGATGCTGCAGGGCACTGACACACCTTTTCTATAACCATGACATTCTCACTTTTGATAGCTGCAAGAGGGATTATGGACTGTAGCATACAAAATATTATCACTATCTTCAATTGAAACACTGGGCGCTTACACCCCACATTTATGAGGCAGCCGCTCGACCCCTCACAAAATTTGAGAAATATGTACAAACGGTAGATTCTATCAAGGGTGTGATATCCTTTTTATACAACTATCTTCCCACCTCTATGCACACCCCGAAGCCTTGTTACATGTATATGTGGGAGACTACATTACAGCGGGACATTCAGGATAGCGAGTGCGCAGGACTTTGGTCAGACATCCCAAAATTCAACCAGTACATAGAACTAAGGGAGGCTCACTTGAAAACAATGATGGACTGGTACCTCTACCCTACCAAGATCAAAAAGATATTTCCTGATTCATCTGCTCTGTGTTGGAGAGGTTGTGGTCTATTGGGCGACTTTCAACCATTTGGTGGGACTGCCAGGGATACGACCCTTTTGGGAGGAAATCCTTGCACAAATTAAAGATATACTGGGGTACCCTTTTGCGACCTCAATGGCAACCACCCTACTCGGCCTTCGCAATCCTTCCATCAAACACCAAACACAAGCTTACAAGACCATTATGTGGACATGCATTGGGACTGCAAAAGTAGCCATAGCAGCCGCATGGAAGAACAAGGAAGCCCCAGCCATCTTGTTATGGCATTCCAGGCTCTGGAAACTATTGAGCCTTGAAAGGATGGCGGATATAAGCAGAGATGACTATAAGAATTTAGAATATAGATGGGGCCCGCAAGTACCATTCCTTACAAAGGGTCTACCGTCAGCCGTCTGCCCTGCATCAGTCAGAGCCATGCACCTGTTTCAATTTTAACTTGCTTAGAACTCCTAGCATTGTCTCCAAGATGCATTTGAGTAGCCGCCACCAGGGTTGGGGTGGGGGGTAGAGGGAAGGGGTTTCTGGTTTAACATGTTCTCTAAGAATATGGCTACGACTTGTTCCCATTAAATGTTGCCTCCTTGTTGGAGGGATTAGATAATTATTTTTGTAAACACAAGATAGATGAAGAGTATGTTCTAAGCACTAAGCCCGGAGCGCGCCCAGCGCCAGAACGCCTGACCTTTTAAAATCTGGGACATACAATAGACAGCAGCTGCTGGACCTAGATTTAGGTTCACGCAGACTGCATAACATGACTCTGCAGGACAAGCACTTAGGTGAGCTTGTCTGCCCAAAATGCTCCTTTCGTGTGAATGAAAGCATTGTTAACAACCATGACCAAGCGGGGAGGAGGTGGAGACTCTTGAACGCTGGGATGTTGGACTCCATGAAGGACAGAGTTGCGGGAGACATACTTAGTAACTCTCCCGGGCAAGACCTGCACAGAAGCCCCATGTCAGCTCAGGAACGGTATATACAATGCGTTCTGGTGAATGTACGGTCTGTAGGGAAACACAAATATCAAATTGAAGATCTGATTCAAAGTACAAAACCTGATATAGTCTTCCTGAACGAGACCTGGACAGATAAAGCCTCGGGTCCAGACTGGAATATAGCACTGCCGAAGGACTATGCAGTCACTTTACAGGACAGGGAGGAAGGTAGAGGAGGGGGCATGGCGATAATCTATCGGGAATATTTAAAATTGCGAACAGAAGCCATCTTGGCTTTACCTGTGGAAGCACTGTATTTTACCATTAATTTAAGTAATCTTTTTAACTTTCAAGAACTCTTGATCTACCCCCCACCTGGACCCAAGGCCGCATTTGCGCAGACACTAATGACACATTTGGAGTCCTATTTGCGAAAAACAAGGACCCCCATAGACAAAATTGAGATTCATTGCCACTTTTTTATGGTTGTTTTTTAAGATTGTACATAAAAAGAATATATAATTGTATATACACACAGAGTCATTATAATGTGTTATGTAATTCCTACTAAGGGAATTTTTTAAACAAACTATTAAAATCAGAATATATTTTGCACTTTTTGCATGTTTACATTCTTTACATATTGCATACTGTTCTATTCTATTATTGATCTTGTATCTACCATTCTAGATTTATTTATTTATTTATTTATGAAATTTGATAAAGCGCGAACAATGGCCCGAAGGCGTCTCGGCGCTATGAACATCTGCATCATATTCTCCACTGGTTGTGCATGAACTTGAAAATTACTGATTAAACAGCTAGGTTTTTAACTGTTTACGAAAGGCCCAGAGGGACGTACAGGTTCGAATTGACTGAGGCAAGGTGTTCCACAGTTTCGGGGCTGACACCAGGAACCGCCGGTCTCCCCAGGAGACAGTCTTAGTGCGAGGCACCACTAAGTTGTTGCGAGTGGCAGAACGCAGTACCCTGGAGGGCCCGTAAAGGATCAGATGATCTCTGAGGTACTGAGGTCCCTGATTATGCAAAGCTTTATATACTATACAGAGAGTTTTAAACTTGACCCTGCTTCTGATGGGAAGCCAGTGAAGTTTTCTGATAGTATCTGAGGCGGAGTTGTGTTTGGGAATTCTGGCCAATAGTCTGGCTGCCGCGTTTTGTATTATTTGCATTTTATCCAGTACCCTACTCTGGGCACTGGAGAAGAGTCCATTGCAATAATCCAAGGTGGAGAGGACCAAGGAACTAACCAAAGTTTTCCTGTCACTTTCAGGGAGGAAAGGGATGATTTTCTTTATTAGGCGTAGTTTATGGAACGCCGAAGAAGCTACTTGATTGGCATGGGCGACAAAGTTGAGCTGATCGTCGAAAACTATTCCCAGATTTCTTACCTTGGAGGTGGGTATAGGCAATGTTCCGAAGGACGCAGGCCACCAATCTAATGACCAGCTAGGTGTGAGCTGTCCAAAAATGAGTACCTCCGTCTTTTCGGAATTAAGCTTTAGACAATGAGAAGCCATCCAATCTCCAATTGCCAACATACCTTCTTTAAAGCTCTTGGCGATCTTGTGTCCATTGTTTTTAATAGACAGAACTAACTGGGTGTCATCAGCATATGAGGTAAGGCTCATCCCATTTGCTCGAATAGTATTGGCTAGGTCCGACACATAGATGTTAAAAAGTGTCGGACTCAGGGATGAGCCTTGAGGAACCCCACACGGCAGAGACAGGTTAGACGACTGGAAAGATCCCAGAGTAACAGCCTGAGTTCTATCTGCCAAAAAAGAGGCCAGTAGGTTTTTGCCTAAATTGCCTAGGAGCGATATTTTTCAAGCACATTTGGAGTCCTATACAGACTCTCATCCCTTTATAATTCTTGGTGATTTTAACTACCACTTGGAACTTATTAATAATTCGGACTAAGGTAGATTATTAGACAATCTGGCAGCTTTTGGTTTTAGCCAGATAGTTCTGGAATCCACTCATCAGGCAGGCCACACTTTAGATGGTGTCTTCTCTAATAATGTAGAGACGAATCTGTCCAGAGTGACTGCCCTCCCATGGTCAGACCGCAAAGCGGTCCATTTTAACATCAGGGTCACTCTGCCTACTGGCTAAATTAAAACAAAAGCAGTAAAGCTAAAGATCAGACACTGGAACAAAGTTCTAGCCGACGATTTAGAAACAGCCCTTGGTCAACTCCCCCTCTCGCTGGCTAAGGACAATAATGAGGCAGCGTCTAGGTTTAATAAATGGCTCCTGACAGCAGCTGATTCTGTGGCACCTGAAAAATGGTTGACTGTTAAGAGATAAAAGCTTTTGTCACCCTGGTATAGCTCTGAGCTGAAGGGCCTAAAGGTAAACTGCAGGAGAGCAGATCATCTTTGGCTACAAGACTATAGCAAAGTCAAACTATAATCTTGCTCTCCAACAGTACAAAGAGGCAATTATTGCCGCTAAAAGACGTTTTTATACCACTAAAATTGAGGAAGTTGGTAATTCCTCCAAAGAACTCTTTAAAACGGTTACCCTGCTTTCCAAATCTAAGCAAGCAAACACGTTCCAACCAGACCAAGGCATGTGCAATAAATTGGCTACATACTTCCAGAACAAGTACCAAGTAATTTACGATGACCACTTGAATACCCATATGGGCCCAGACAAGTTAGATCACCTACTGGCAGAAGCAGGTATAATAGATTCCAGGTTCACAAGCTTTCCAGCAATTACAAAAGAGGAGGTATGTAAACTTCTCCTCTCTATAAAATCGGGTTCACCCAAAGACCCTTGCCCCACGACGATTATGCGTCTGGCCGCAAAGAGAATCGGAGACGAATTGACTCCTTTAATTAATCAAGTGTTAGAGTCAGGTAACTACCCAGTCTGTTGGAAGAATGCCACGATTAGGCCCATTTTGAAAAAAAACACCTTAGACTCCGCGGAGCCCAAGAACTACCGCCCGATAGCTGGCCTGCCTACAGCAGCTAAAATCTTGGAGAAATCAGTGAATAAGGCACTAACTGAGCATTTGGACACCAACAATCTGCTAGACTCAACTCAGCATGGTTTTCGATCGCACCATTCCACGGAATCTGCCGTGATTGTAGCAGCTGAGGAGATCCAAGGAGTGGTTGATGGAGGGGGCAAAACTGTCCTCGTTCTATTATACCTGTCGGCAGCTTTTGACACCGTGAACCACACGGTGTTAGTGCAGCGGCTGCGGGATGTGGGGATAGAGTGTACAGCTTTGTCCCTCCTCTCACCGTTTTTGGATGAGAGGGAATAGAGCCTGTACTGGGAGGGTATGCAGTCAGATAGTTTCTATCTGCCCTGTGGGGTTCCACAGGGATCGGCTTTGTCACCAACAATGTTTAACAACTATGTTATGCCCTTGGCCAGACTAATCAGGAAGCATGGTTTTGCCTTGGTGTCATACGCAGACGATTCCCAACTGATTATTTTGATAGCTAAACAGCCTGAAGATACAGCTATCAGGATTCATGCGTGTCTTGTGGAGATCATGACCTGGATGAACCATAGCCTCCTAAAAATTAACACTGACAAGACGGAGATCATTGAGTTTGGTCAGGGGCAATCCCTGTGGAATGATTCCTGGTGGCCACTGAGAGCAGGAGAATGCCCCACCCCTGCCTCTAAGGTCAGAAACCTCAGAGTCATTTTTGATAGCCAGTTAAATTTCTCCGCTCATGTAAATAGTCTCCCTTCTTCCTGCTTTTTCTTAATAAAAACTTTGAGAAAGATATACCCTTTCATTGGGCAGGAATTACAAAAGACTGTGAAGGTGGCTCTTCTACTTTCTAAGATAGACTACTGTAATGGCTTGCTTCTGGGAATTAACAAAACCCAGATGAGCAGGTTGCAGTCACTGCAGAATGCCGCTGTGAGGCTTCTTTTGAATATACCTAGTGGCCAATCAACCTCTGCTGGAATAAGAGCACTCCATTGGTTTCCCATACAGCAACGAGTGAATTTCAAGGTGTTGTGCCTTGTTCACAAAGCACTTTACGGGGGTGGAGCCAAAGACATTCAAAAAAATTTCAGGCCCTATACCCCAGCTTGTGCCCTTAGATCCAAGAAGTTGGGCCTTCTCCATATTGAAAGGATTAGGAGAGTGAGATGGGGTGGACGTATCTTCTCTCACTCTGCTGCAAAGTTGTGGAACGAACTGCCAACAGCCATGCGATTTCAGTCTAATAGACAATTTTTCAGGAAAGAACTGAAGACCTGGCTGTTTGCCTCAATATAGCCCCTGTAATGTAGGTTGTACCACTTCCATTTACACCAGAGGCAAGACGCCACGGCATTCGAGCACTATATGAACATATATACTATCCTATCCTATCCTACCACTACCTTACTTCCTGGCCTTGATATTTATGAAACTGTACTTATTCCTCTAGGATTCTGGGATATGATGGGGTACATATCTATGATTAAGGGTTGTTTCTTTTTTGGTTATGTAGCCGTCTAAATATATCTGGATGTATAATACGCCAGTTAACTCTGTACTACTTGATAAAATGTTAATAAACGTATCTTTGAAAAAAAAAAATGAAAAAAGCTACACCATACGGATTTACCTGATGAATGCACACCCATCAACACTTACTTAACCACAGTTAAAATAGGGAATGGCAAGAGTGTGTGATTGCCAAAATACAAACAAGTTGGTCTTTTTTGGTAATTAGACATATTATATATCCACCAGAAACACACCGTAATAATTTACGTGTAAAGAATGAGCAATTAGGGCTGCAATAAACGCCACATTTTATTCAAGCCAAAACTGCTCAGTGACACGTTTTGGCCATCTAGAGTTGCTCATAATTTTTTGTACATATCTTAATGAAAAAAACAAAGGTTAAAGCTTAGTTATAGTTAGGAAAACCTTTTTTCCTTATAAAAACCAAGCATAAACTTAGTGTTGTCTGGTTAGCAAGCTGAAAATGAAAGTTGCAACAATAACTGTAGAATATTTAAAGTTTGCGTATTTTAGCTTGGTTTTTATAGGGAACAAAAGATTTCCTAACTATAACTAAGCTTTAACCTTTGTTTTTGTTTTATTGAATTTCAATGTTTTTAATAAAATTGTGTTTCAAATCATAGAGTCCAGTGCTTCGAATTGAGAGTTGGTATGTGGAGCATCGTACAGTATAGTGGAGAGAAGTGTTGTTAAGTCTATTGTCATTGAGTGGAGTATTGTATATTAGAATAGAGAGGAGTAGAGTGTAGTGGTGTATCATACAATGTAGTAAAGTGTTATATAGTGTAGAGCAATGGTGTTTCATGTAGTGGAGTGTTTTAGAGTGGAGTAAGGTGAAGTAGAGTGTCGTAGAGTAGGAATGGCATGGAGTGTAGTAGAGATTTGTAGAGTGGAGTTATATAGAATGGAGGAGATTACATTGGAGTGGCATAGAGTGGAGTAGCGTACAGTGGTGTGGCATAAAGTGGAATAGAGAGTGGGGAGGCATGGAGTGGAATAGCATATAGTGGAGAAGAGTACAGTGGAGTGGCATGCAGCAGAGTAGCATAGACTGGAGTGGACTACAGTGGAGCAGAGTAGAATGTAATAGCGCATAGCATTGTAGTGTACAGTGGAGTGGTGCAAAGTGACGTGATGTAAACTGGAGTGGTGCATTGTGGACATGAGGAGGCACCCCTATGATGAAGCATGACACCTCTGGTGTGTGAGGGGAACCGTCCTTTAAAAGGGATCCCCCACGAGCATGGTAAGCAGTCTCTACACGCTCAGTAGTCTTATCAGTAGGACCCCTGGGCTATTTTTGTGTGTTTTGATGGTGATTTGGTGGGGAGACGGCCACCGGAGGTCCTGTAAATCTCCTCGCAGCCCTCTATGTGTGAATTCAGGTAACAAATGCAGACAAGGCGGTACCAAGGAGGGACTAACAAAGCTAATAACCACTCGCAAGCCAGCATTTATGAAGGACAATCACACAAGCCAATTTCATATATGGGCGGAGAGTGGGCGGGGCTTCAAAGCCATACTCCAATACTGCATGCCTTGCAGCAGTGTATGTGCTGCCCAGGCTCAACCTAAAAATGGGGGGAAAGACTATACACAATGTGGATAAAGGGAAAATCCTTCCTCCCAAACACGGAAAATATGGTTAGCATTCTAAGAGTGATAACTCGCTGCACATACTTCAGGATTGGGACAAAGAAGGTGGACAAGGGTATAATGGGACTTGTAGTGTTTTTCAATGTAAAACTGAATTGGCTTTCAGACCTGAAAACAATGATTTACAAAAAAGAAAGTCTAGACCAAGTAACTTAATATGTTAAAGGGAGTTTTTTTTACCTTGAGTCCTCTTTTTATTCTAACTCACAAAGGAAATAATTTTTTTCTAATTAAGACCAAAAAATAAAAGTTAAACAAGCAAATAAAAAAATAATATCTTGTTTAACAAAATGTTCAAAGTGGGTGTCTCACCTTACAATGCATAGGTATTCCCTTTGCCATTTTATTTTACGCGTCTTTGTGAAAGATCTTATAGTGGACTTACGGGCACATGCATCAAAGGAAATTGCATTCGTAAATGGTGCGAATCGCAAAATTCGGCCGTTTGCGAATGCAATTTCCATTTTTGGGATGCATTATGCATTTTGTTGTTCTCGCAATTTAAGAAATCGCAAAATTGCGATTTCTTAAATTGCGATTGCATTTAAGGAATCCCAAATTGAGATTCCTTAAATGCAATGCATCAAACTTTTAAAATTTGCGAATTCGCAAATAAGGGGTGCAAATTACCATGAAGTTGACCTTCATGGTAATTTGCGAAAATTTTGAAAAATGCACAAAAGTGCATTTTTCAAAGTGCCATTCCACACACACACATGCCCTTGGGGCATGTGTGTGTGAAAAATGTACTTAATGGCAAATGTCAGGGGTGCAACAGGGTGTCCTTTGGACCCCCCCTGCACCCTTGAAATTGCATTCTCATTTTGCGATTCCTTAATTGCGAATCGCAAAATGAGAATGTCTTCCCATTCATTCCTATGAGGCCCATAGGAATGAATGGGAAGGGATTCCTTAATTGCGATTCTTAATTTGAGAATCGCAATTAAGGAATTTTAAGAAATCGCAATTTATTTAGCGATTTCTTGATGCATTGCAGTTTGCGATTCCTTAATTGCGATTCCTTATTTTTCGCAATTAAGGAATCTCAAACTCCAATGTTGATGCATGTGCCAGTTAGAAACATCTGCTGTGATTAAAATTATTGTCAGTTGTGTGATTAACCATTGGTCCATCTGGAATTTACAGTGCCCAGAAACAGCAGAATTGCAGCATGAAGCACTTAAAAAAAAAGTCATTCTTGTTATAACTTGCATGTTTTTCAGACTATGTGCAATAGAAATTTGATCTTAAACTGATGTTCGCTTCCCATTGTTATCTTAAATTTATAAAATGTCTTAGCTCAAAAAGGTTTCTTAACATGTATTTCTCAATGTAGCTATAAAAGTACTATCTCACCCTCTTTTGAGAATAATTCACTTAAAATACGTATTTTTTCTTGCTCTTAATGTACTCTAACGCATATATATTTTCCTTCCATCTCATTCCACATTACACAATCTTCAGTAGCAACATACTATAAATGAGGCGAAATGGCAGAGCTTCATCCAAATGCCCGTTCAAACTCTCATATTCAGTTACTTCAGTATGTTCTAAAGTAAATTAATAGTAATTGAAAAGTATTTATTCATACTGTATAAAATGCTTGCAGATTTTAGAAAAAAGATATTGAATATTGTTATGAATAATATATATATAGTATTTATTTTGGTCCCCTTAGTTAATTTTTACTTTGGATTTTCCTTATTTTACTCAACGTGCCATGTTTATTGCAGGTATTTTGGGGCATTAACCTCCAGCCTCGTTCTTTCTGTGGTAAATACAGATGATTTAGCTCGAATACAAGAAATGTTTTTGTGCTTTAAAAAGGAGGGAGTGGGAGGAATGAAGGATCCATTGTCACCCGTGAAGTCCCGGTTCAGAATTGGTCTTATATTAGGATTCTTCCCTATATGGGAGAAGGTAGTTATCAACCTACTTCACCTTGTAGGGGTGAGATTCCAAGAAGGAATGGAATGTTTGGAAGCAATAATGGGGCAAGTGGCACGGCACCACTCAAGATGGTGAAGGAAGTGCCCTCTTAAAAGACTAGGAACATGCCACATGGCACATTGGGCAAGAAGACATTCTTGCCCAGAAAAGTGATCAATGAGAGCCTAAGTTGTGTTCTGATGGTTTGAACATAGGGCACTGTGTTTGGGCGACTCCTCTCTAAATCTCTGGATCATCTCTAGACCATCCAAAGAAGCGCTATAATTGTGAGCCAGTCCATAGCATTACAAGAGTATGTCCTGTCTGAGTCCAGCTGGTTTGGGGGAGGGAGGGCAGAAGTATATGTGGAACCAACATAAGTGTAGTATAAGAGGAGGGGACGAATTATAAAGTGAAGAAGATGAGGGCTCCGCCACTATCATATTACAGCCTTCCCACATCACCAAACCAGCCCCAAGGGAGATCTGAAAGAAGAGGATACAATGTCACACGTCCATGAATGCTACCTATGAATGAAGACCAATGGGATAGCAATATTCTTTACGAAACTGAAACAGTACAATATCCACCAGATAGAATGGGTGAAGCTCTCAGGTAATAGGAGCAATTCAGAAGTTTATTGTGCTGTAAATAGTTTATTCACTGAACTAGAGCCAACTCAAAGACTCGTATTGTAGCTTCAAAGGGAAAGTGCCTGAGCTGGCCAGAACTTGGATGGCCCGGGCGCCAAGGACTCAATGCCATGAGTAGATATTTTACCTGACATGTCCAGGCATCTCTATATGTGGGACTATGTCCCAAGACATATTCTCAATGCCTGGGGATTGACCTCAGTGTGTCCACTGAACTCTATGGCAAATCTATGGTTACTCTTTCCATTGCATTATTTGCTCAACTGTTCAACTAAATCTGAAAAAGCTCCAATAGGCCAGATGTTGGGGAGGTGGCCTTCGTGTGTGTATCTGGTGTTGTAGTGGTCTTCTGCGTCTAAAGATAGCAAGCCTGATTGCAGTTAAATGCAAGCATGACCCCCTGAAATCCATGCAAAGGGGCAGTCTGCCCATCAAATTTGCCTGGAGGTAAGAGAAACATAACTCCCATTGCAAGGAAACAGGGCGTTTATAGAGTACTTTCTTATGCATCTGGCGCTACGTTGAGACTGTAAAGGCCTAGTAATAGCCAAAATTCATAAGTGGAAATTAGGAAGCAAAATGTGAGAATGGCAATGTAAGTGTAATAAGAGACAGGGGAGATCCCAGTGTGGAATACACCAAAGTGTCTGGAAGGGAAAAAAGGTACAACAATAGAGTATGTTGAAGGGTATAAAAGTTACTGGCAAAGTTTTAATAGTGTGCAAAATTTGTATTACACAAGCCAAGTCTTGGGTAGACCCCGATTATTCCCCTACCCTTAGCTTATACAATTTTTGCTTTTCCTACTTTTCACGCCTTGGCGTAGTTGTTCCACACTATTTTGTGAATTGTGGATGGTGCTAGAAATGGGTGCGCTCTTGTCTCACAAGTTAATTTTAAAAGTCTTTTCTTCATGTCTTTGAAACTGGATGGATGTTGCCACTCTTTTTCTTCCCTGCAAAAACATAACAAAGTTTTGAACATGACAATCCACATTCAGAAATCCTTGCCACTATTAGATAGTAAGCATATCTTTCATGAGAATTACAAGAAGGTCACGATAGAAAAACTTCGAAATTACGCACACACCTAAAATGTATATCGTAGAAACCTGTTCATTTTATGTGTAAAAAAGGGAACGCAAAATAAGGCAAACTTTTGAGTTTTAGTTTTGGGATTAGAAAACACATTGCTTTGCTTTAACCAGCAAAGATTTCGCATTTGAAATGGTAGCAAAAAACAGATGGCCCATGCTTAATCAGGCTTGGAGCCCTGTCTTAAGCCATCGTGCCTAATCAGAACAAGGGGCTGGAGACAGCTCTAGACATTAAAGTTAAGGCTGTGAGTAATTTGTATTATGCAACCATAATCTTGCATCAATCCCGGTCGTTGAGCTGAGCATCTGACATGTCATTTCTGTTTTCCTTGCTCTTACATTGAAGGCTCTCTCTCTGTAAAATGCCTTGCAGGAACTGTGCAGCCAGAAGTGTGTGACGGCCGCATTTACTGGGCCAGCAACGTGAACTGCACGACTTTAAAAACTGAATGGACACATAGCTAGTATCTAACCAGCTTTCACTATTTTTACTAACAGAGCCATCCAATCACAATGCGCAAAAAAATGTAATTCGAAAGAGAACTGCGCGTAGTAGGTGTGGGGTGGATTGCGCCAGTTTACCCCACACCCTTTTAAAGTTAGCCAGGTTTTAAACTTGGCAATATACAAAACTCTTTAGAGGCGAATCCACGTCATGTCCCCAAGTGATCCACCTGTAGGCACCTTTCCACATGTACTTTTTAAATGAGCCTCTAAAAATGCACCGCTTCTTGATGACGTGTGTGAATGTTTAAAAGATGATTCGATTCCGCTGCTGTAAAACTCATCGCCGCATCGCTTGGATCTGATCCCTTATAAATCATGTATATCATAGGAGAACTTCTAATTAGCACAGCGCTGCCTTGAAAGCCTGAGTAATTGCTGATGTTGGTAAATGACCTTTCCATAATCTCATTAAGGTTTCTGTTGGCGGTGTCTCGAGCTGCCCCAACTGATTCTAAAGTGCTTATTAAAATGTGCATCTTCAACTTGATGGAAGTTTCACTCTAGCAAACTAAAGAGCAGCTCGCTGTGCGCAGCCCATGTTTGGCTACCTCCGTCAGAGGTTTGCAAAGTTGCACAGTTGTTCTCTTGCAAACTTTGGCTAGTTCTTGCAAATGCTACAGTTACCACCATGCTCCCCCCTTTAAGTTGTTCGGAGACAAAAAAAGGTTTGCCAACTTCCATCCAGTATCAAAGTTGCAAGGGAATGAGTCTATCAAGTTAAATCAGGAAAAACGTCACATCCCTTCTCAGTATTAAATAGCTCTTACATATACATTTGGCCATTTGCATGTGCAAACTACCCCTTAGCACAGAGCAAGGAAAAGCAGCAAACTCTGTCAAGTACAGGTACACCAAATATTGGAATCTGCCTGAGAATTCGCTTTTGTAATTTAGCACAATCCTGATTTCAGTAGGAACCTTGCATAACTTCCGCCTTCATTGCAGCTTGTGGGTTCTCTGGAGCTTATTGCTAGGTCTGAATTTTGGCAATTAAGCTGGCGAAAAGACCTATTGCTAGCAACATACATAGGGCCTTATTTATGAAGGCCTTGCGCCGCCGGTGCGCCACTTTTAAAATGGGAAAAAGTGACGCACCGGCGTCGCAAGGCCTTCATAAATAAGGCCCATAGAGCGGTCTTTGGGTCCACCCCTTTTAGCCACTGACTTTCTGTAGCCAGTCGCTTCAGCCATTGGCTGAGGCTTTGCCAATCTTGGCTCAGCGCGTTGTAGTGTTGATGTTGATCTCTCACCTATTGGCGCTTTAATTGTATTCTTCAAATTCTTCTTGAGTGCTTGCATTGAACTGCATGAGGGACTACTTTAGAACTACAGACTTGTGTCCACGTCTGCTAACTCTCTCCGACGTGTCTATTTCTAATGTGCTAACGCTGTGCATGTTAACACATTAAACTGTGACCGTCTGCCTTTGCCAATGCTCAATTTTCAAAGCTAACATTTAAACCGTGTAAAATGGCTCCTTTGGGAGAAAGCCAACCGTGAGAAGTGTAAAATAAGATTACTTATAGCTGCCAGCCTAGAAAATTAGTAACAGATAGTGCTTAGCTCAGCCACAATGCTTACCACTACTCAGCTAAGAGAAGGACTACTACCAACATAAGCAAGGTTAACTCTTGAGAGGGTGCAGTACTTGATTATTGTTGAATATTGCCCGATATAAATATTGGGTCCTAAGCATTTTTTAAACAAAAAATGTCACTTCATTGGTGTTAAGAATAAACAAAAATTACAAGTTACTGTAACTAATTATTCTGGCAAACAAGGAAGTACTGTGTTTTCTGATAAAACAAACACAACAATATTCAGATTAGGGTTAAGATTACCCCCATCACAAAGTGCGTGTTAAGTGCGAATGTGGATATAAATTTCGGTAATGATTGAAATTTAGCCAACATTTATTTCACTCCACACTATATTACCGAGTAATTGAGTGCCAATAATGGGAGTTGGCCCAGTTATACGAAGCATCTCCAGGTAATGTTTGTTGGTGAGGACATGTCCATAGAGCCATCTACACGGAGCACAGTGGAGCAAGGGAAGTGAATATAATGCACCTAGTGTCGCCTGCCTCTGTACTATGGGCTGCAGAGCTTTTTCGGCTGGTGCCCCTTCCATATGCAATTGTAATTCTCCGAGCAGCACCCTCGCTCACACAAACACACACAGTTTTTAGAAAAAAAGCTGAATGCTACTTTTTTCAGATATTCTGTTCTGGAGCTATAAGAACAGCGCCAAGATACCATGTCTGGGAGTGCACACTACATTAGTAATGTGCCTTCTTTGCTTCTTCTTTACTCATTGTAAACTGATGTCTAATCTAAAATATTCCTTTAGTGCATCTCATTGTCAACAATTAGGTCAGTATCGCTGAGATGTGAAAAGACTAGAGTCATGTGCCTCCAAGGTGAGCTTAATGAATATGCTCTTTCATTCCTTAGTTCATTCACTTAGTCGATTTTCTAAGGAGAAGTCTTGGGGTACTTCCTACAAGGAAGCACGCAAATCTAGAACCAGGCCTGTTGTGACGCTACAAGTGGCACAGCACACCCTCACACAAAACTTTAAACGTGTACAGAAATCTCAGTGTACGTGCCAGTCAGTGGTACTACTTCCTGTATATTACCCAGTGATTTTACAACCAGTTTCAAAATGGAGGTTATTAACTGTAGTGGCATGGCGGGTAATGGTCTGCGTTCCAACGCCACAGTGGTGACCAGAACCCTTCTCTCAGGGAGCACAATTACCTTCTCCTCCTCCCACATGCCTGTGAAGATGCTCGTCATGGTCTCTGGAAGTAACAACAAGGCACAGAAACAGAGAAAAACGAGCATTGGCAAAACCAATAGGTTCGGCCTTTTCAACCTATTGCTTTGCCCAAGCTTTTTGCAAATGCTATTCATTGTCAATAAAAGCAACACAAAAATGGTTATTCCTGTATCGCTAATGCTGAATAGCATAGACCAGATTAATTAAAAAACTCAATGAAGCATAAGGGTGCATGCATCATCACTTGGGGAGGCATATTAGAGGAGAAGATGTGGCCTAATAGCCAGAGCGACCAACTGTGATACTGGGGAACCAGGTATGAGTCTTGACCTCAGCATAACATCTTCTAATTCTGGGCAGATCACTTAACTTCCTTGTGTGTAAAAAAAATGCGTAATGTAATCTGGAGTTCATGCAAAGTGCTTTAATGCTGTCTGGCCTAGTTTGCGATATATACATATATATATATATATATTCACTGAAAAAACCATAGGTTATAGACCATATATAGTTAGGAATTAGCATTTAAAAAACCTTATTTTACTCACACAAAACCATTGAAATTCCATATATAGTTAGTTGCACTAACTATATATCGCGCACCCGCAATCCACTGCTGATGATGTCACATATTACATCATTCATGACATGGTCAGTGACATCACTGATGACATCTCAAATGACATCACTGATGACATCATCCAGTGACTGTGTGTTTCTGTAAAGTTTAAATATGTTTTACATATTGAAGAATGAGTAGATGTAGAAGTGTCTGGATGAAGGATTTAGTAGGTGCGTGACTGACTGTATGAGTGAGTGATTAAATGTGTCTCACTGAGTGCATGGGTTAGTGACTAAACTGTCTTAATTTGTGCATCATTATGTCTGTTGTTCTGTAAACTGCTGCATGTGTTGGTCAGTAGCTATATGAGTAACTATATGGGTTATTGATTGATTGCCCAAGTATTTGTATGGGAGACTGAGTGTGTGTGTGGCTGGCTGGGAGGTGTGTGACTCTGTGCAGATCAATGTGTACTTGTATCAATGATTGTATAAGAGAGTAAGTATGTGTTAGTATATGTTTCAAAATGTAAGGTGCTCTATGTTTAACTGTATAGATTAGAAAATGGAAGTGTGATTGATTATTTACAGGACTGACTAGGTGTGTGAGTAACTCCATGGATGAGTGACAGAGTGTGAGAGTCTGTATAGGTGTATGAGTGCATATGATAGTGTTGTAAAGATGAGTGATTGTATGTATGAATGATTGTATGGGTAAATGAGTAAATGTGTGTGTAAACATAGGAATCACTGAGTGCGTATGTAGTAACTAGTATTGGTGTGTCAATGGTTTCAAAAATTATACTCTGTATTTAACACTGGGTGTAACAGAGGTTATATTAAAGTGTGAGGAGATGCATTGTATTGTCACATGAATGATATCAGTGATGTGGTCATTGATGTCAAATGAGATGTCATCAGTGATGTCATCAGTGATGTCATGTGAGATGTCATCAGTGATGTCATTTGAGATGTTATCAGTGATGTCATTTCAGATGTCATCAGTGATGTCATCAGTGATGTCATTTGAGATGTCATCAGTGATGTCATCAGTGATGTCACTGACCATGTCATGAATGATGTAATATGTGACATCATCAGCAGTGGATTGCGGGTGCGCGATATATAGTTAGTGCAACTAACTATATATGGAATTTCAATGGTTTTGTGTGAGTAAAATAAGGTTTTTTAAATGCTAATTCCTAACTATATATGGTCTATAACCTATGGTTTTTTCAGTGAATTTTCAAGGTTTTGTAAATGCTAATTCCTTACTATATATGATCTATAACCTATGGTTTTTTCAGTGAATTTCAATGGTTTTTTAATAGCAAATATCATAAGCTGTCGAATGTCAAGTACGTGGTAAGTGAAAACATTTTCGTGTTTATGCACACTGATCTGCTTTGAATGGTGCCCCCCCCCCTCATTTCTATTAGGAGTACTCTCTCTTTGCACATAGTGAAGGGTAGTTAACGCAGGCCTTTGCCCCCGTTGTAATACGTCGTGCCTGCTTCTCTCTCCATTTGATTGATTGTTATCCAAGTATTTACTGTTTTACAATTGGTTCTCTTTGGTTCATTCTCTATTTACAAACAAACACAGAGTCGCAATACTCTGTTTAGTCTTCGCAGATAACGAAAAATCGTGTAAAAAAAAAAGAAAAGGAATCGAGCAAAATCAGTAGGCCACTAATGGGATCTCTTTTTGACCTCGCTAAAATAGAAACATTAGGAACAACCCCTCATGACAAATACAAAACTAGTGAGATGAACTGAACTCCACACAATGATGGCTGCAAAACAGCTTGGCTCCGCCACCCACCCCGCCCAAAATAATGATAAAGAGCGGCTGCCATGATTGGTTGCGGAATGGCCACGACGGAGCTACGAAATGGTGCTGCTCTCATGCTAACCCCAGCTTCAGTCTGAATATCCAGAAACACTGTAGACTACCAATTCGATCAGTTCCGGTAGCGCCCCAATGTAACCCGGTAGAGAAGAACTAGCCCTCCCCTCTTTGACTGATGGTTCTTGTTGCCTGTCCCTTCTGTTGTCATTTAACAGAACTATTTAGCCTGCTGAAAGGGGTTGTGTTCCAACCGCTGGTTGGTGGAGACATTTTGACTATATTCTGGACCTGCGTTGTCGCGTAATGCGTCATATGATGCGCCGCGTTAGCGCATCCGGAAGTCATCCGGGGCGCGCAGCGCGTAACGTAAGCATAACAAGTCATGTGACTTGTTAATAAAACTTTTCATTGGTTCATTTTACTTTTCTTATTCTAATGATGAAAGGCTTGGTCATATGACCTAAAAATTACGCTTTTTATTACTTCCGAACATTATTTTTTCTTAAATATATGTTATAATGTTCCAGGCTAATGTACTTTCCCGGAAAATTTACAACTGTCCCGCAAGTAAAATATATTCTTTTTTCGAGAAAAAGAGCGTTTCTTCGTCCCATGACGGAGCCGTTGAGCAAAAGAGGGTCGACCTGCTGCCTTAGTCGCCGATACGCCTGAATATGAGATTCTTATCGATCACTTTATGTTGCAGGAGTAGAAAACACAACAGCCCTTGACCATTTATCTTTACTGCGTTGCTTCGAATTATACCTTTTACCCTTCATGTAATTGGTCTGCTTTATTTCACTTGCCTTTTACTGATTCTAAAACAGTGACTATTATTAAAAACTTTACCAATGTATATACTACTACCATGTTTTTTTAAAAAAACCTTTATTGTGAAAATTTCATTATACAAATACGAGCCTATAACCACGTGGGCCGGCCACGGAGCAAACTGTAATCGTATATGATGAGTAGACATTTACACTGTAGAGGAACGTAACGGGCGGGCCATTAGGTTGCAAGAACTAAGGTGTCTAACAGTTACGGAATCGGTGGACGTACATTTTATAATTAAAATACGACAGGGCCAGTTACAATAAAATTATCTAGATATACATTTGCGGGCAAGTACCATGGGTGACGTTAATTCGAACTTTCAATAGTACAGTAATCAATAACACATCAGAACTTAATATCAATAGGGATGTCGAAATATTCAATCAATTCTCGTCCCCGCCCGCCATGTGCTTCAAAACTGCATACGTATCTCGTGATTTCAAGGTTCTGCAACCAGTACACAACAAGGAGTTACGAGTCCCATTTATTCCGGCGCAATTTTGGGCGAGGACGGGCAGGTCCAGGATATAGTCAAAATGTCTCTACCAACCATCGACTATGATGATGTTCATATGCTGTATTTATTAGAGTAACACTCATATGTCCACATGAAATTAATTTGCCACAATCTAAACATGTCATTTTAATCTTTCCAAAATTCTATAACCTATGGTTTTTTCAGTGAATTTCAATGGTTTTTTAATAGCAAATATCATAAGCTGTCTAATGTCAAGTACATGGTAAGAAAAAACATTTTCGTGTTTATGCACACTGATCTGCTTTGAATGCTGCCCCCCCCCCTCATTTCTATTAGGAGTACTCTCTCTTTGCAGATAGTGAAAGGTAGTTAACGCAGGCCTTTGCCCCCGTTGTAATACGTCGTGCCTGCTTCTCTCTCCATTTGATTGATTGTTATCCAAGCATTTACTGTTTTAGAATTGGTTCTCTTTGGTTCATTCTCTATTTACAAACAAACACAGAGTCGCAATACTCTGTTTAGTCTTTGCAGATAACGAAAAATCGTGTAAAAAAACAAAAGGAATCGAGCAAAATCAGTAGGCCACTAATGGGATCTCTTTTTGACCTCGCTAAAATAGAAACATTAGGAACAACCCCTCATGACAAATACGAAACTAGTGAGATGAACTGAACTCCACACCATGATGGCTGCAATACAGCTCGGCTCCGCCACCCACCCACCCAAAATAACGATAAACTCTATACAAATATTACAAATATATACTACACACCAGCAAAGTAACAGGGTAAAACATTTTATTAAACAACTATTTACATAACTATTTTATACTTTTTGTTGCCCGATCCGGCTAGCTCAATCGATCGAGCATGAAACTCATGCACTCTGATGGTTCAAAGTTTTGAGGAGTGCTTGTAACACTGTCTGAAGCCTATTTGCACTTGCTTCAGCTTCACTATTCTCAAAGTAAAGTGGGGGCTGTTTGAGGACGTGACTGCATTTGAAAACAATGTGATGCGGTGCCACCCTGAACCGCTTGACGGAGGCCCCCGAGGGACGGTGTGATGGCGCGGACTCGGAGGGGGCGCTTGGCTCCGGCCCCCTCCCCAAGTCGTGTTCTCCTGGTGTGGCCTGAGATCGCCCCCGACATAAGTGGCCGGCTCCCGGGATCAAGCGGAACTTTTTGCCTTTTGGTAACTCTTCCATTCTTGACCTTGTCCCACAATCCGTTTCACCTAAAGACACGCTGTAGTGGGGCGCCCCTTTACCGTTTCAGTTGCCATTCCGCCCGCTTTTGCTACACTGTGCCTCTTCCGCTATTCAGCTTTTTACCGCCCGCTCTTTCGACTACAGCGTCTCGCTCACCATGTAGTTGAGTTACTCCCGCTCTTGCGGTGCAGCGATAGGCGGCTGCCACAGGACTCTCAAAATGGCGGCCGGCTCTTCAGATTTGGGCGTGGTCCACTAAAATTGCCCTGCGACACCTTGGAACTCGGACGCTTGTCTGCTAGAGATTGGGCTCCATTCTCGAAAGCGTCCCCTCAGCCTTGAAGATTCTACAAAACTCTTGGGGGCCCCCGACTCCCGCAGGCTTCTGGTGGGGAGCGGCTAGCATTATTGCTCGTGGAATGGCCACGACGGAGCTACGAAATGGTGGTGCTCTCATGCTAACGCCAGCTTCAGTATGAAACATCCAGAAACACTGTAGACTACCAATTCGATCAGTTCCGGTAGCGCCCCAACGTGACCCGGTAGAGAAGAACTAGCCCTCCCCTCTTTGACTGATGGTTCTTGTTGCCTGTCCCTTCTGTTGTCATTTAACAGAACTATTTAGCCTGCTGAAAGGGGTTGTGTTCCGACCGCTGGTTGGTGGAGACATTTTGACTATATTCTGGACCTGCGTTGTCGCGTAATGCGTCATATGACGCGCCGCGTTAGCGCATCCGGCAGTGATCCGGGGCGCGACGCGCAGCGCGTAACGTAAGCATAACAGGTCATGTGACTTGTTAATAAAACTTTTCATTGGTTCATTTTACTTTTCTTATTCTAATGATGAAAGGCTTGGTCATATGACCTAAAAATTACGCTTTTTATTACTTCCGAACATTATTTTTTCTTAAATATATGTTATAATGTTCCAGGCTAATGTACTTTCCCGGAAAATTTACAACTGTCCTGCAAGTAAAATATATTCTTTTTTCGAGAAAAAGGGCGTTTCTTCGTCCTATGACGGAGCCGTTGAGCAAAAGAGGGTCGACCTGCTGTCTTAGTCGCCGATACGCCTGAATATGAGATTCTTATCGATCACTTTATGTTGCAGGAGTAGAAAACACAACAGCCCTTGACCATTTATCTTTACTGCGTTCCTGCGTATTATACCTTTTACCCTTCATGTAATTGGTCTGCTTTATTTCACTTGCCTTTTACTGATTCTAAAACAGTGACTATTATTAAAAACTTTACCAATGTATATACTACTACCATGTTTTCTTTTAAAAACCTTTATTGTGAAAATGTCATTATACAAATACGAGCCTATAACCACGTGGGCCAGCCACGGAGCAAACTGTAATCGTATATGATGAGTAGACATTTACACTGTAGAGGAACGTAACGGGCGGGCCATTAGGTTGCAAGAACTAAGGTGTCTAACAGTTGCGGAATCGGTGGACGTACATTTTATAATTAAAATACGACAGGGCCAGTTACAATAAAATTATCTAGATATACATTTGCGGGCAAGTACCATGGGTGATGTTAATTCGAACTTTCAATAGTACAGTAATCAATAACACATCAGAACTTAATATCAATAGGGATGTCGAAATATTCAATCTATTCTCGTCCCCGCCCGCCATGTGCTTCAAAACTGCATACGTATCTCGTGATATCAAGGTTGTGCAACCAGTACACAACAAGGAGTTACGAGTCCCATTTATTCCGGCGCCATTTTGGGCGAGGACGGGCAGGTCCACGATATAGTCAAAATGTCTCTACCAACCATCGACTATGATGATGTTCATATGCTGTATTTATTAGAGTAACACTCATCTGTCCACATGAAATTAATTTGCCACAATCTAAACATGTCATTTTAATCTTTCCAAAGTTCTTCTAAATATTTGGGACCGTTTCCCTTGCCTCTGATGCTGTCAGTGCCACTTCTTTGATGAATGTACTGGCAGGTCGGGGGTTCTCCTCCAAATCTCTCTTTTATGCAGCACTATAATTAATCGGTGCCACCTCTCCATATGACGATGCATGGTATAGTTACCATAACTATATTTTTTTTCGGTTCCTCTGGAGAGTACATCGTGGCAGATGAAGCGTGTAACGTACCGGGCATTTACCTTTTTTTGCGTGTAGAGGAAAGGAAAAAAAATTCGAGCGTCCAAGTTCTAAGGTGTCCCAGGGCCATTTTAGTGGACCAGGCCCAAATCCAAAGAACAGGCCGCCATTTTGAGAGTCCTGTTGCAGCCGCCTGTCGCTGTAGCATCAAGAGCGGCCGAAACTCAGCTAAATGGCAACTGAAACGGTAAAGGGGCGCCCCACTACAGCAGACGAGCCTCCACCTAGGAAGGCCCGTTCACGCCGTTATTCGGAGCAGTATTGTAGGATGACCACACCAGTGCGGCAACTTGCTAGACACCACCTCGGTGGTAACCGAATCTCAGCGCCTTGTGGTGTCTTCTATTCAGAAAATATTGTTGCGCTGCCTTTGGCCCCATTCGCACATCGGTCCGCTACTGACGCCACCTCACAGGCCAACGGGGCGCCCCACGCCTACTTTCAGCATTGTAGGATGGCCACACCAGTACGGCAACTTGCTAGACACCACCTCGGTGCCATCCGGATCTTGGCATCTCAGCGCCTTGTGGTGTCTTCTATTCAGAAAATATTGTTGCGCTGCCTTTGGCCCCATTCGCACATCGGTCCGCTACTGACGCCATCTCACAGGCTAATGGGGCGCCCCACGCCGACTTTCAGCATTGTAGGATGGCCACACCAGTGCGGCAACTTGCTAAACACCACCTCGGTGCCATCCGGATCTTGGCATCTCAGCGCCTAGTGGTGTCTTCTATTCAGAAAATATTATTGCGCTGCCTTTGGCCCCATTCGCACATCGGTCCGCTACTGACGCCATCTCACAGGCCAACGGGGCTCCCCACGCCGACTTTCAGCATTGTAGGATGGCCACACCAGTGCGGCAACTTGCTAGACACCACCTCGGTGCCATCCGGATCTTGGCATCTCAGCGCCTTGTGGTGTCTTCTATTCAGAAAATATTGTTGCGCTGCCTTTGGCCCCATTCGCACATCGGTCCGCTACTGACGCCATCTCACAGGCCAACGGGGCGCCCCACGCCGACTTTCAGCATTGTAGGATGGCCACACCAGTGCGGCAACTTGCTAGACACCACCTCGGTGCCATCCGGATCTTGGCATCTCAGCGCCTTGTGGTGTCTTCTATTCAGAAAATATTGTTGCGCTGCCTTTGGCCCCATTCGCACATCGGTCCGCTACTGACGCCATCTCACAGGCCAACGGGGCGCCCCACGCCGACTTTCAGCATTGTAGGATGGCCACACCAGTGCGGCAACTTGCTAGACACCACCTCGGTGCCATCCGGATCTTGGCATCTCAGCGCCTTGTGGTGTCTTCTAATCAGAAAATATTGTTGCGCTGCCTTTGGCCCCATTCGCACATCGGTCCGCTACTGCCGCCATCTCACAGGCCAACGGGGCGCCCCACGCCGACTTTTACCATTGTAGGATGGCCACACCAGTACGGCAACTTGCTAGACACCACCTCGGTGCCATCCGGATCTTGGCGCGTTGTGCTGCCTTCGGCCTATTCGCACATCGGTCCGCTACTGACGCCGCCTCACGTGCCAACGTATTTTCTCCGCATTTTATACCCTATGCCGCATAACAGGTCATGTGACTTGTTTATAAAACTTTTCATTGGTTCATTTTACTTTTGGTTTCCTAATGATGGAAGGCTTGATCATATGACCTAAAAATAACACTTTTCATTGGATGAAAACTTTTTTTTACCCCAAACGATGAAAGCCCCACCTTGTTTCTGGATGTTTCAGACTGAAGCTGGCGTCAGCATGAAAGCACCACCATCTCGTGGCTCCGTCGTGGTCATTCCGCGAGCAATCATGGCAGCCGCTCCCCACCAGAAGCCTGCAGGAGTCGGGGGCCCCCAAAACTTTTGTAGAATCCTCAAGGCGGAGGGGACGCTTTCGAGAATGGGGTCCAAGACCTAGCAGACAAGCGTCCGATTTCCAAGGTGTCCCAGGGCCATTTCAGTGGACCAGGCCCAAAAAGGAAAGAGCCTGCCGCCATTTTGAGAGTCCTGTGACAGCCGCCTATCGCTGCACCGCAAGAGTGGGCGCAACTCAGCTGAATTGCGGCTTTTGACACAGTGGACCAAAAGCGGACGGAATGGCAACTGAAACGGTAAAGGGGCGCCCCACTACAGCAGACGAGACTCCACCTGGAGAAGCCCGTTCACGCCGCCTCCCTCCCCCCCCCCCGGGGCGCCCCACGCCGTTATTCGGAGGGCGGCAACTTACTGGACATCACCTTGGTGCCATCGTTCTGCTGCCTTGGAACTATTCGCACAACAGACCGCTACTGATGACCCACCCCCCGCGACGCCCCACGCCGGATACCGAAATCAGTGCGGCACCCAGGCAACATCACCTGGGTGCCGTCCAGAAATCTGGACTTTGTGCTGCGTTGGGACTATTCGCACAACCGACCGCTACTTCCTTCTTTTTCCCTAAAAATGTTTAAATGTTTTTACTGTTTTTGTTTTGTTGTATATATTTATAAGTTATTAAAGTTTTATAATCCTACTACTTTGTTGGAGTGCTATATATTTTTAATGTGACACATAATTGTAAAAACTTTGATGTACAAAGAGTCATCCCTGGAATCTTCCGCTTCAGGCTCGGTCCCCTCCCCAATCACAATACAGGATGGTTTTCAGATAGTAGGAACGCGTGTGCTGTGACGGATCTCATCGGGTGTGGGCCTTGATCTACTATAACTCCTTTGAAGAGGGGTGATTCTTTACAGCTGGGGCCATAAACTACATCTGCAGGGCTAGCTGATAGCCTAGGACCGGCCTGGACAATCGGACACAGAGGAAAAGGAGTGTCAGAGGGTGCGGTAGTGAATAGGGCGAAAGGGAGGTGTCGGGCGGTCACAGGGTGTGATTCTCAGGGAAGAGCAGCGCAGATGGGGGGAGGTTTATTGCCCATGCATAAGACAGAGAGCGGGGGTGACCAGTGCCTGGGGGAGATGCTTGCGAGGGTGGGGAGCCATGCTAAGGATCAACAGCGTGCAGAGAGTGGGTCTGGTCAAGGCATCTAAAATGGCTGCCGTGCACGACAAAAGTGTGGCATTTGAAAAAAGGCAAGATGGCGCAGACAATGTTTTTCAACACTTCCTGATTTCCTTCGAATCGAACGTTAACAGACGTTGGGGCATATTACCAAAGTTAAGCGATATTTATCCCTAACGATGCTTAGCAACGAATTTTTTACCGCTAAGCATCGTCAGAAATTATCGCAGATAAACCTTGCTATTATCAAGGTTTATCGCAAATGCGATAAAAAACGGCCGCAATGCATTAATATCGCTGAAAAGTCAGCGATATTCATGCATTACCGAGCTAATGCTCTTAGCCATGTTATCCACCTCCCATTGGATAACATGGCTAAGAACTGCTCAGGGCAGGTGTTACTTTTTGGAGATATTCGCGCTTAGCGCGAATATCTCCAAAAGTTGGTAATAGGAGATAGCGATGTTAGCGACTGTTTCCAGTCGCTAACATCTTGGCATGCCCACTTTGCATGTCATTAGTGATAAATATCACTGACATGCAAAGTGGAGCCCAAGATGGTCGCTATCTCCTACTAGCGGTCGCTAACTGGTGTTAGCAACAGCTAGGTAATACAGAGATAATTTTATCTCCGCTTTCTTGGCTTTTAAAGCCAAAAAAGCGGAGATAAACCCCCTTGATAATATGCCCCGTTATCTCTCCCACACTACCGGTCCCCCTGGGCTTAAACGTCGAGATGGTAGGGACTGCATCCCGTGGAGATAGGCCGAGACGTCACTCAGCAGAAAAACAAGTCTATAAACATACAATAAGTTAAAAGTCAATCATTCTTCTTTCCTTGTAGTACGCTCCCCAGTCCGCTTCCCGTTACACTAACCGGGCGCACCCCACCAAAAAAACGATTTTTTTTTTGCCCCTCCAAAAAGAACCAATTTTTGCACTCTATACTATAACTCTTTTTTTATACTACAATCACTTCGCTACAACCTCATAAATTAAAAATAAAAATGAATAATGTCTCAAAGAGGTCAGGGAGGATCTACTATGCCCCCTTATGGTCATTTGCCCCTTCGCTTTGGCCTCCTCTTGTCTCTCGATCCTACCGAGAGACAAGATGGCAGCTGCTACGGACTGTTTGGAATGTTTACAGACGCCGGAGAACCAATCAGCTTCGCAAAGCTCCGTAACGCGAAAAGTACGCGAAGCGGAGCGCTGTTACAGATATATATCTTTTTTTCAACGTTAATTTCTCAAAATCCACTGGAGCACATATATTGAGACCTAGCAAAGGCACATCGGGCTACCAGTTCCTACAATTTTGCCAAGTTTCGTGCAAATCCATTCAGCCGTTCGATTATTATTATTATTTTTTTTTTGCCCCGCGGGGCCCTTTTAAAACCGCCACATCAAACCTAGGGGGTCAGGGAGGATCTACTATGCCCCCTTATGGTCATTTGCCCCTTCGCTTTGGCCTCCTCTTGTCTCTCGATCCTACCGAGAGACAAGATGGCGGCCGCTACGGACTGTTTGGAATGTTTACAGACGCCGGAGAACCAATCAGCTTCGCTTCACAAAGCTCCGTAACGCGAAAAGTACGCGAACTGGAGCGCTGCCTGGTCCGCTGTTACAGATATATATCTTTTTTTGAACGTTAATTTCTCAAAATCCACTGGAGCACATATATTGAGACCTAGCAAAGGCACATCGGGCTACCAGTCCCTACAATTTTGCCAAGTTTCGTGCAAATTCATTCAGCCGTTCGGGCTAAAAGTGAGGCCAACCGCCCTATGGAAAACTCAATGTTAAAAACAAGTTTTGGGACCCCCCTTTTTTCTCGGCCCCCCCTTGACGAAACCCCCCCAAATTTTCAGGGGCTGCTCAGAAACAAAATGTTCCATTTTCCTGAAAATTTCAGCCAATTCCGTCCACAAACGCCAAAGTTATTAGACATAGAATTTTCAAAAATCCCATAGAGAAAAAATCCTAACTATATATACCTACTGGCGATCGCCAGTAGGTAATATATATATATATATATATATATATATATATATATATATATATATATATATATGCAGGGAACTCCTCCACGCCACTTTCCATCCAGCTGGACCAACGAAGCGTTACATAGGAGACGGACCACAGGATCGGTTACAGGTATTCTTTATTCGGTAAATACAGCTGGAAAAAGGTGCATTACGCATTTCGGGCTGTGCAAGCCCTTGCTCACATGCAACAATTGTTTGTAACTTTTACATTTTTATATTGCTTGGTGACTGCGCAAACCCAGCCCTCTAATCCAGTCATGTGACCATAGACATAAACAACATCTCAAATGTTGTAGGTCATTACTGTGCAAAATACGCAAAAGGAGAAGAAATTAAAAATGTCATTTCTTTATAAGAACATTCTTTGGAATCTTAAATTATTACATGATAAATCCTAGAAGATATATGGAAAACACTATGTATCCCAAGAATTCTTATACATATCACATTGCGTACGCCAAGGAGGACTTGTATAGGAAAGTGCATTTTAAAGTGAATAATGTGGTGCAAAACAATGCATGTCTAAAGTGCAGAACTAGAAAAATTACCATGTGTCAACATTTGAGAATAAAGTGCTACAGTCAAAGATAAAACTACCTGTATAAATATATAAATTTGATGCAATTAATACTATTTTAGAATATACACATATTTCAATATGTATTAAAGCAGAACTAAAACATTTCATATTAAATACAGAGTTTATAAACATAAATAACTGTTAAAAACACCCTGTGGCTAAAAGCAGTGTTAAATAGTAAGAAAAGGAAAAGTAGGGAAAACAGGATATTTGATATATTTACACATGTTGAAAATGCAGAAGGACTAAGAATGTGTCCCTTCTGACTAACAGGGAACCTGACTAGCCAGCAGGAAGAAAATCAAAAACCTATGCACCCACAATGAAGCAATATTTGAAATGTATCAGTCCATTCATATAACCCCAGGAAACAGGGAACCTGACTACCTGGGGTAGATGTACTTTGCTTCAAAGATACACAGAATCTCACAAGATATGTAAGTAGTTAGGACCTAGTTACCATAGGAAATCCACAACATTCTATTGGGAATAACTTTGGCGTCGATTGAGGAAATTGCATGCAATTTTCCAAAATTTTGGCCAGCTCAGTTCTGCTCCATCCCTGAAAGTTTAGGGGGGATTCGTCAAGCGGGGGCCGAGAAAAAAAGGGGGTCCCAAACGTGTTTTCCCCATGTTAATTTCCATAGGACGTTCAGACACGGCTACAGCCCGAACCGCTGAATGGAATTACACCAAACTTTGCAAAATTGTAGGGACTGGTACGCAGAAGTGCCTTTTCTATATTTGGTGAAAATTGCTCCAGTGGTTTTTATGAAAATTAACTTAAAACACACACATATATCTATATGCGCGCTTCGAGCGCTTACCGGTACGCGTACCAGGGAGCGCACCCGGGGCGCCACGGAAGATCGCGAGCGGAAAGCTGATTGGCTCTCGGGTGTCTGTCAGCATTCCAAACGGTCCGGAGAGTCCGCCATCTTGTGTTTCGGTAGAAAAGAGACACAAGAGGTGAAAAACAAAAGGGGAAAACTCTAAAAGGGGGCAGGGTAGAGACCCCCTGACCCCCTAGGTTTTCGCACGGTGGCCTAGGAGGACCCTGAAGGGCAAATTTTTTAAATTTCGCGGAGTACGCTCTGGGCGATGCCATGTACGCTTACAGGTACGCGTACCCTGAGCGTACCACGGGGAAAAACAGAAAAATATATATTTTTGGGCCTGGGGGTCCTCGTGGGACCCCCTGAGCAGGCCTAGGGGGTCAGGGGGCTTCTACCCTGCCCCCTTTGGGTGTTTTGCACCTTTGTTTCACTGCTTTCTTGTGCCTTGGTTCTACCGAGGCGCAAGATGGCTGCCAACACTTCCTGTCATCAGTGATGTCATTTGAGATGTCATCAGTGATGTCACTGACCATGTCATGATTGATGTATAATGTGACATCATCAGCAGTGGATTGCGGGTGCGCGAAATATAGTTAGTACAACTAACTACATAGGAGCAATTTCAATGTTTTTTTTAAATGCTAATTCCTAACTATATAAGGCCTGAAACATATGGTTTTTTCAGTGAATATATATATATATATATATATATATATATATATATATATATACATATATATATGTATATATATATATATATATATATATATATATATATATATATGCATATATATTACCTACTGGCGGTCGCCAGTAGGTATATATAGTTAGGATTTTTTCCCTATGGGATTTTTGAAAATTCTATGTCTAATAACTTTGGCGTTTGTGGACGGAATTGGCTGAAATTTTCTGGAAAATGGAACATTTTGTTTCTGAGCAGCCCCTGAAAATTTGGGGGGGGTTCGTCCAGGGGGGGCCGAGAAAAAAGGGGGGTCCCAAAACGTGTTTTTAACATTGATTTTTCCATAGGGCGGTTAGCCTCATTTTTAGCCCGAACGGCTGAATGGATTTGCACGAAACTTGGCAAAATTGTAGGGACTGGTAGCCCGATGTGCCTTTTGTAGGTCTCAATATATGTGCTCCAGTGGATTTTGAGAAATTACCGTTTAAAAAAAGATATATATCTGTAACAGCGGACCGGGCAGCTCCCCGGTTCGCGGACCGGGGAGCGTACCAGAACTTCGCATAGCGAAGCTGATTGGCTTTCCGGTGTCTGTCAACATTCTAAACAGTCCGGAGCGGCCGCCATCTTGTCTCTCGGTAGGATTGAGAGACAAGAGGAGGCCAAAACAAAGGGGGAAATAACCATAAGGGGGCATAGTAGATCCTCCGTGACCCCCTAGGTTTAATGTGGAGGCATTAAAAGGGCCCCGCGGGGCAAAAAAAAAAAATTTTTTTTTGTTTTTTTTCGTGGGTAGCGCCCGGTCCGCAAACCGGGAAGCGTTCTGGGCAGCGTACTGCAATGAAAAATGAATGAGAGACTTTTCAAATGCAGTATGTTAATTGATTGTTGGTTTTGTTGATTATTTTTTATTTTTTTAACTTTTTTAAGCAATTATTTATTATTGTGATTGTGGTTGAAAATTTAATAACATTTCTAACATTTAACTAGTTTATTAATTACATATAAAAATGATTAAAGACTCAAACAATTTTTTAATATTACATACAATTTTATTTTTCGGATTGTTTTTCAAAATTTATTAGTACGTCTAGCATTTGACTGTCCGATATGTCCTCTTGTTGAGTGAACATAAGTTCCCACATTTGACCGTCATCATAATGAAGTAAATGATCCACAGATTCTACACATTGAACTAATTCATGGTCCCGTGATTCATCCATGAAATCAGAGTCATCATTGTCCTCAATATCTTTTTCTGTGTTGTTCTCCAGAACAATTTCAAAGGAAACATTCTGCTCACCTTCCATTTTCTTGCTGTAATTTGCATAAAAAATAAATATATCAGTAGAGATAGGGCACTGTTGGGTTTAAGTTCAGACAGGTACTTGTGAGTTTATAACAGAGAAGTAATCTATGGGCACTGTATGGTTTCAGGCGTGAAGTAGTACTATTAAAAAGTGCCTGTGAAGAAGCCTAAGTAAATTCATAATTATACCACAGAAACCTAAATCAATCCATAATTATAATAAAGAAGCCTTTCTCAATGTCTAACTCTTACAGAGGGATAGTATATAACTATCTGAAAATGTTTTCAAATTTATAAAATAATATCTCACCTTCTAAAATCAAGTTTAAGTTGTGGGTGAAAATGATCTTGCAATGTAGTTCAGGAAGTAGTAGTCAAAAATGGCTGTGTTTCTCTCTCTTCCTTTATATATATTCAGGTACATAACCAATCAAATGTCAGGTAAAAAAAGTAGAAAATGAAAGTAACATTTTCATTGGTTGTCAATTCCAACACTTCAGATGTGTTTTGTGAAGTAATTTACCTCAGGGTATTTAGAGAGGTCTACAGGCTAAATGGCTAAATGGAATTCCAATCAAATTTGTGAAAATGGTAGGGATTGGTATGTAGTATGAGCTAATCTATATTTGGTGAAATTGTCTCCAGTGGCTTTTCTGTGAACTACTTTCCCACCTTTTTTGATGGTGCGCTTCCCAGGGAGCGACCCGGTACGCGAACCGTTGAGCGTTCCGGGAGTCCACCATTTTGTGTTTCGGTCGAATTAAGATACAAGATGGAGGGCAAATAATGTTCAGAATGGGTAGAAGGGGGCACGGTAGAGTTATCTTGACCCCCTAGGTTTTCTGAGGGTGGCTGAGGATTTTTTAATACATGTTTTTATATTTTTCAAATGTTTGTTCTCTCTTTCACAGATTGAAAGTATAAAAACAAAAAGTGAGTAATTTAACGACAATTATAAGGTAAATATTTTGTACTCTTTTCGTTACATTTCTATCACATTGAACTACTATTAGTTCCACTGCTTCATTTCTTTAATCCTCAGTTTCCTGCCTTTGCTACTTCCCTCATTCCTTTCTCTATTACCTACTTACTCAACTCCTTCCACTCTTTTTCTCAGTCCCTCTCTTCTCATAGTTCCTCACTCTTGTTCACTCACTCCGTCTCTATTACTCTTAGTGTCTTTGACTGATCACTGTATCACTATTTGTTCATAAGGCTTTCTCTGTGTAGTTGAAGCACACTAAGTGGCATATTATGAATACAGCCAATAAAATTATTGCTCTTTTTATTGGCAGAAAACTGGTGCAAAAGCGGCTTTAGCGGCAGTTTTCTGCCGCAAAAGCAGCTTTAGCGACACATTTCTGCCGATAAAAGCTGCAAAACTTTTATTGCCTATGTTGATAATATGCCCCTATGTTATTTACATTAGGGCTATATTGTCCAGTATAACAATCAAAATTGCTCTCCAAAGACACCAGGCAAAGCAGACGCTCCCTCAAACAGATCACCAAGCGCAATTTACCCTACTTACAGCCTAGCCTGTTCTCTGTCGAGACTTTAGCAATCTTTAGAGCACAAGATAAGATCTTTTCACATGGAAGAGTCAGACATATTGCAATTCTACTTAAGAAACAAGCATTGGCATAGACAATAGGTCTCGCCTTTGGGACCTTATACGTGTTTAGACATGCAACAGTTGATGTTGCTGCACCAAGGATATTATGCTGCATAACTAAATACTTAGAAGGTCCCAAAGGCGAGACCTATTGGCTATGCCAATGCTTGTTTTTCTTTCACTTCGTTATCTATTTTGTTTTTCACAATTATACCCTCTTCTGTCTTTTCTTCGGTAAATAGATCTATTAAACAGTATCTCTTCTTTACTCCCTATAGCTGTCTTTCTTTTAACATCACTCTCTGTTTACTTTCCTTATACTTACACTTTTTTTGTTTTTTTTAATTTTTTTTGGTTAGCTCCCGGTCCGCGTACCGGGAAGCTAACCCGGGAGCGAACCAAAAGAAATAGAGCTTGCCAGAGTGCTAAACATTGGTACACAGACAAAATATCGAAAATAAAATATCGGAAAGACAAAATATCGAAGTTTAAATATCGAGATACAAAAATATCGAAGGTAAGTAATATCGACAGTCTAAATATCGATATTGGCATGATATCAGTAATATCGAAGTTGTAAATATCGATGTTAATAATATCGAAATTAATAACTTTGATGTTACTAATATCAAGTTTTAAATAAATTTAGTGTATATTATATTGTATTTATTATGTTTTATTATTTATTTTTAATGTTATTTTATTAAATATTGTCTTTTACTACTGTAGCGGGTTGTGGGTTTATAGGGGAATAGGGTGGGAAGTAATTTAATTATGTTAAATTAATTATTAATTAGTAGGAATTATTAATTAATTAATTGAGAATTAATTTTTAATTATTTTTAATTAATTTATTAATAGATAAATATGTTCTGTAGCGGGTTATGGGTTTATAGGGGAATAGGGTGGGAAGTAATTTAATAATAATTAATTAATTGATATATGTTTGTACATATTTTAATTAATAATTAATTGGTCATTAATTTCTATTAATTAGTTAATTAATTATTATAATTTTTACATATTTATAATTATTAATTAGTTGGTAATTAATTATTATTAATTATTTAATTACATTAATTATAGTAATTTTTTTATATATAATTTATTGTTATTCTTAATTAATTAATTGTGCAAAATAATATTAATTATTAAATTAAATTAATTACAGCAAATGTGCTAATATATTTACTTTATTGTTATTGTTAATTAATAATTAATTGGTAATTAAATAATATTAATTAATTTTGGGTACAGGGGTATTTTTAGGGTTCAGGGTCAGTTTTCAGTTCATGGGTACAGGGGTATTTTTAGGGTTCAGGGTCAGTTTTCAGTTCATGGGTAAAGGGGTATTTTTAGGGTTCAGGGTCAGTTTTCAGTTTTTGGGTAAAGGGGTATTTTTAGGGTTCAGGGTCAGTTTTCAGTTTTTGGGTAAAGGGGTATTTTTAGGGTTCTGGGTCAGTTTTCCGTTCATGGGTAAAGGGGTATTTTTAGGGTTCAGGGTCAGTTTTCAGTTTTTGGGTAAAGGTGTATTTTTAGGGTTTAGGGTCAGTTTTCAGTTTTTTGGGTAAAGGGGTATTTTTAGGGTTTAGGGTCAGTTTTCAGTTTTTGGGTAAAGGGGTATTTTTAGGGTTCAGGGTCAGTTTTCAGTTTTTGGGTAAAGGGGTATTTTTAGGGTTATGGGTCAGTTTTCAGTTCATGGGTAAAGGGGTATTTTTAGGGTTCAGGGTCAGTTTTCAGTTTTTGGGTAAAGGGGTATTTTTAGGGTTCTGGGTCAGTTTTCAGTTCATGGGTAAAGGGGTATTTTTAGGGTTCAGGGTCAGTTTTCAGTTCATGGGTGAAGGGGTATTTTTAGGGTTCAGGGTCAGTTTTGGGTTTTTGGGTAAAGGGGTATTTTTAGGGTTCAGGGTCAGTTTTGGGTTTTTGGGGTACAGTCGTACAGGTTAAAATAAAATTAATTTAAATTAAATCAATTAAATGAAATTAAAAAATATAAAATTACATTACATTATTAAGTTTTTAATTTATTTTAAATGTATATGTATTAGTTTTACATTTTTAATTATGTTTTAATATTTTTATTTAATATTTGTAACATTATATGTATTTTATAATAATTTTTACATTATTATTAATACATTTAAAAAAACGATATTTTTAAATACGATATTTTTGTACTACGATATTATTTTTTCGATATTTTTGTACTTACCTTGTTAGGGATAGGATTCCTATATTTTTGACTTCGATATTTTTGTCCCGATATTTTTGTATTTCGATATTTTTGATTTCGATATTTTGTCAGACATTCCTAAACATTGTAGCAATTTTTTTTGAAAGGGAAGGTAGTTCTGAAAAGAACTTTTTTTTTATATTTTTGTTGTTTTATATTTTTTTTGTATTTTTTGAACATTTTTTGGTTTTTTTGTATTTTTTGAACGATTTTATATTTTTTTTGGTTTTTTGGGGGGGGGGGGAAACAACAAAAAACAGGCGTTGAAAAGGGCTCAACAGGAGCAAAAAAAAATTACTGGGGGCGGTTAGGGCAATCATGGTGTTCATATGCAAGGTTGAGTGCATTGATGCTCATGTTGCCACAAGCTAATAATGCACGACAGTGCATACATAAATGTATCATATGCTCAAAATTTGGTTGGATATTTGGCACAGTTTCCCGTGCCTCCTCTGGTGTTAAAGAAACCGATGTTGTTGATCTCGCCACAGGAGTTGCTCTAGGATTGTCCATCATATCCCTTAATTCCGCCCGGCTGTAATTTAGGGGATGTTTCCTCGTCATGTGCCTATGCATGGTGTGATTACCATAACTGTATTTTTTGTCCGTCCCTCTGGACAATTGTTCCTTGCATATGAGGCATGTTGCGTACCTGGCATTGACCTTTTTTTGGCCAGGAGGGATGGAAAAAAACTGCCAGATGAAACTGGCTTTCTTTCTTGAAACCCGGGGCAACTCTTCCAGGAATTGTGGTTGTTCTCCCTCCTCATCCATTTCTTCATCTTCCTCCTCAGTGTTGGTAACCACCTGGGGAGGTGGTCCTCTCTTCCCATGAGGAGGTGGAGGTGGTGGTGGGGGTGCACCAGCTGCAGCAATCAATGAAGCCATTTTCACACAACCAAAATAGGTCTTCCAAGAAGCAAAATAGGTCTTCCTCTCACAATAATGAAAGTCAGAGTGAGGAAAGAAGGAGTGGTTTTCATCATTTGGAAAAAACAATACTTCTCAACCAATGAAAAGTGTTATTTTTAGGTCACCTGACCTAGCCTTCCATAATTATGAAACTAAAAGTGAAATGAACCAATGAAAAGTTTTATTAACAAGTCACATGACCTCTAACGCTCATGTTACGCGCTGCGGAACGCTCCCCGGTTAGCTTCCGGTTCGCTGCGCTTCGCGCCTCGGTCCGCGCCCCGGGACACTTCCGGGTGCGCTAACGCGATACGTCACAAGACGCATTTCGCGGCAACGCGATACGTCGCGCTTTCGCGCCGCGGATCGCTTCCGGGGAGTTGCGTTTCGCGCCTCGGTCCGCGCCCCGGGGCACTTCCGGGTGCGCTAACGCAGTACGTCATAAGACGCATTACGCGGCAACGCGATACCGTCACTATGTTGATTTCTTACCGGTTCGCGGACCGGATCGCGGAATCAAATTGAGCTAACGGGAAGCTTCCCGGTTCGCGGACCGGGAGCGAAACAAAAAAAATATTTTAAAAAAATTATTAATAAACATATAAAATATATTTTTGGATTTAAAGAAGAATACATTTTACAGCTATAGATATTAGCTTTTAAAAAACCAATGAAATTCATTGAAAAAACCATAGGTTATAGACCATATATAGTTAGGAATTAGCATTTACAAAACCTTGAAAATTCACTGAAAAAACCATAGGTTATAGACCATATATAGTTAGGAATTAGCATTTAAAAAACCTTATTTTACTCACACAAAACCATTGAAATTCCATATATAGTTAGTTGTACTAACTATATATCGCGCACCCGCAATCCACTGCTGATCATGTCACATATTACATCATTCATGACATGGTCAGTGACATCACTGATGACATCACTGATGACATCTCAAATGACATCACTGATGACATCACTGATGACATCTCAAATGACATCACTGATGACATCACTGATGACATCTCAAATGACATCACTGATGACAACATCCAGTGACTGTATTTTTCTGTAAAGTTAAAATATGTCTTACATATTTAAGAATGAGTGGATGTATAAATGTCTGGATGAAGGATTTAGTAGGTGCATGACTGACTGTATGAGTGAGTGATTAAATGTGTCTCACTGAGTGCATGGGTTAGTGACTAAACTGTCTTAGTTTGTGCATCATTATGTCTGTTGTTCTGTAAACTGCAGCATGTGTTAATCATTAGCAATATGATTAACTATATGGGTTATTGATTGGTTGCCCAAGTATTTGTATGGGAGACTGAGTGTGTGTGTGGGTGGCTGGGAGGTGTATGACTCTGTGCATAGATGTGTGAGCAGTTGATTCACTAGATGTATGGGTTCAAAAGTGCATGTGGAAACAGCTGTATGGGCGGTTGACTGTGTGCATGAGTGTATTGCTGAGTGGATGGATATCTCAGTGCTACATGTCAAAGTAAGTACATATGTAAAACACAGTACATGTGAGAGTTGACATATATAAATAACTGTGCATAAGAGCCAGTGAATGTGTGAGTGGCTGTATGGATCATTGTGAACTTGTATCAGGGATTGTATAAGAGAGTAAATATGTGTTAGTATATGTTTGAATAAGTAAGGTGTGTATAACTGTATAGTTGAGAAAATGGAGGTGTGATTGATTCTTTGCATGACTGACTAGGTGTGTGTGTAACTCTATGGATGAGTGACAGTCTGTGAGTGTCTGTTTACACTTACTGTATCTAAGGTTATATTAGAGTCTGAAGAGCTTCATCGTATTATCACATGAATGATGTCATCAGTGATGTGATCAGTAATGTCAAATGAGATGTCATCAGTGATGTCATCAGTGATGTCATTTGAGATGTCATCAGTGATGTCATCAGTGATGTCATTTGAGATGTCATCAGTGATGTCATCAGTGATGTCACTGACCATGTCATGAATGATGTAATATGTGACATGATCAGCAGTGGATTGCGGGTGCGCGATATATAGTTAGTACAACTAACTATATATGGAATTTCAATGGTTTTGTGTGAGTAAAATAAGGTTTTTTAAATGCTAATTCCTAACTATATATGGTCTATAACCTATGGTTTTTTCAGTGAATATATATATATATATAATTTTATGTATTAATATTTTTTATTGCATACAACTTATGCAGTACACTTCGTGTCATCACATGCTTATAGGCATATTTAATACAGAACAAACCAAAAGACAGAAGCGAGAGAACAAAACTCAAAAACAAACAGCTCCTACAGTACAGTAGATCAGTATCACGTTCGTGCTATTGTCCATCCAAGTGAGCTCGCTTGGCATTTAGGGTTCAACCTGGCAATAACTGGGTTCCTGAATGGACTGATTCTAACCTTTACCCTGCGGGGGCATCTATACCATCTCTGGGTGCTCAAGTAAATAAACAGTCAGCGGATCCTAGAAAGTTCCTCTGCCTATATGTTTAATTGGTCCCTACAATAGACTGTCTCCTTTAACCACTGTGTCACCATGGGAGCCGTCCTCCCTTCCCAATGCTTTGCCACCAGCCAGTTTGCCAGTAGTGTTGTGACAGCCACTAGTCTCCTATTGTAAGGTTTGAGAGGCTGGACTAGTCCCAGCAAACACGTGTTCGAAGTACAATCCTCAGTTTCCAGTACTATTTGTGTTATACTCGCAGTCACTTTAACCCAGAAGGCATGAACAGGTTTAGATCCCCAAGCCATATGTACAAAATCAGCTCTATCATCACCACAGCGTATACATCGAGAATCTAAACATAGCCCATATTTCTGTAGTTTGACAGGCGTATAGTATATTTGATGCAGGAACTTAAAATGTACTATATGAAGGTTGCAATTTGCAGTCAATTGCCCAGTTAACGCGCAGCATGTCTCCCATTCATCCCATGCCAGTGGTGCAGCTATCCAACTATTACATCTGTCCAGGGCTACTGAACCAGTCACAGCATTTTCTTTTTGGGATACATTATACAATTTAGTCATTAATCCATTACTTTCTGCATTTGTTAATATCACCTGTAGCGCTTTTAGCATCTAAGGCTCCATGGGGAATTCGGGGAACCTTGATCTGACAGCCATGCGCAGTCTGGCATATGTGAACCCCCGCATCACTGTGTAGGGTCGCCCCACAGAGAATGCCTCTTGTGTCAAGAACTGGCCATTGATGTAAAGATCCCCCAGTGTAGTGATGCCTGCAGCAGCGAGGATAGCTAACACCCCATGTTCATGAGCTAAGGAGCTATCAGGATGTGCCGCAATGGGCATATCCGGTGCATCGGTGAGTCTGACACGGCTGTGATTAACTTGGCTTTTCCACCTGAATACACTGTATTCACCCTCAACCGCGCATCTAGAGGAGGGGGACTTGCGCTTGCGGTCAAGTCGTGCTACCCGTGTATCTGGCAAGGGCAAAAAATCTCTGGCTGTGAAAGTGCTCTGTTTAAATTCTCAGTTACGCCCAACTTCGCTTTCACTGGCCTTTTGATTTATCGTCCCCCTGGCAGCGACTCGGCTTTCAGGGAGGCCCTTCCAGACGCTATTAGCACCTTGGCTGTAGGCTGCTCCAATTTCTCCATTCTTGGAGATTTAAACCTCCACTATGATAATCTGTCTCTACGGGCAGTTTTTAGCTCGGTCGCCGACCTTGAGGCGCTCCAGTTAGTCCAGCTGGTCTCGCATCCCACCCATGTTGGTGGTCACATTCTCGACCCTTTTTTCACTAATCTAGCAGAAGCCAGTGTCCTGACTCCTTCCCCCCTGGCTTGGACCGATCACTATTTGGTATGCATCCATTGTCCTTTGCACGAGCCGCACCGCAAATCTACGGTCCGTTCAATCTTTAGACGGTGTTGGTCTAAATTAAAACTTGAGGATTTCTTCCATCTGTTATCCTCCGACCCGCCTGGCTTAGCTGACACTGTTGATGAGGGCTATGATCGTCTTTGTGAGTGGGTTACTAGGGCCCTTGACTCCCTTATTCCGATAGTTTTGTGTAAGTGTGGGTCTAGGGACCCGAGTCCTTGGTACGACGATTCTTTGCGGGCACTTAAAAACATCTGTAGGCGTGCCGAGTGGGTATGGCGTAAAGCCTATGCTAGCGACAAAAAAGCCTTGTATTCTGCTGCTGTAAAAATTTACCACCGAGCAGTATGCAGAACCCGTGCGGCATACTATGCCCTGCAATTCCGTACCAGTACTAACCCCTCCAAAACTATCTTTAAAGCCCTGAAAGATCTTATCACCAAAAAAGTGATCGCGACTCACCAGGGTTCTATTGCCCATTGTGATGCTTTGGCAGCGTTCTTCCTGGAAAAGGTCCATGCCATCTATAGAGCTTTTCCGATGGCTGCCCCCCCTGTTGTCGGCCCCCTCAAGCTCCTTACCTTGGATGTGTTACATTCTTTCCCGAGACTTACATCGGTGAGTTTTGGTAAGTTGGCCCAACAGGTTAAGTCAGGATCTCCGGCTGATCCTCTTCGCCCGGCTTTGTTTAGTGACTTACCGTCTACTGGCCTGCCACCGGTCTGCTCCCTAATTAACATCTCTTTAACATCTGGCGTGGTTCCAGTGAAGTGGAACAGTCGGTAGTTGTGCCCATCCTCAAGAAACCAACTGTGGATGCTGATAAACCTGAGAACTACTGTCCTATTTCCCTTCTCCCGTGGCCTGCCAAAGTTGCGGAGGCGCATGTTAACTATGTCCTCTCTGACCACCTTCTACAAGCTAACATCTTAGACAGGACGCAGAATGGTTTTCGGGCAGGGCATAGCACGGAGACGGCTCTACTGTATATGGTGGAGCATCTGCGCTCCGTGCTAGACGCGAGTCAAACGGCGGCGCTGGTGCTATTAGATCTTAGCGCCGCCTTTGACACCGTGGCCCACCCGATCCTTCTGCAGCGCCTGGAGGAAGCGGGTGTCACCGGTCTTGCGCTTCAGTGGTTCCGTTCTTTCCTTGCCAACCGTTCTTTCTGCGTTGCCGTTCCGCCCTACCAGTCCAAATTCCATCCTCTGGAACTGGGGGTTCCCCAAGGCTCCTCGCTGAGTCCCACATTATTCAATCTCTATGTGAGACCGCTGGCTGAGGTTGTCAGGCACTGGGGCATGACCATGGTGTCCTATGCCGATGACACCCAGCTAGCGGTTACAATCAGCGGGGATGCAGATGTGGATGCCCCCAGATTCCAGGAGGGACTTCGGGCGGTCGCCAGCTGGATGACGTCCAACTGTCTCCAGCTGAACGCTGGTAAGACGGAGGTCATGATCTTTGGCAAGCAGACGGATCTCTGGGGCGACAGGTGGTGGCCATCGGACCTGGGCCCCACACCTATTCCGGTTGCTCAACTGAAAAACCTCGGGGTGTGGCTTGATCCATCTCTTCCTTTTGAATGCCACACTAAGCGCACGGTGGCCTGTTGTTTTGGCATCTTGCGGGGTCTACGACCCGTATTAAAATTCTTTGATGCGAAAACCAGGCAACTTGTTATCCAGGCCACCGTGATGTCACGCCTCGATTATGCCAACGCCCTTTCATCGGGCTTAAATCAGGCGGAACTTACCCGCCTGCAGCGTGTACAGAACGCTGCAGCAAGAGCGGTCGTGGGCTTGCCCAGATTTTGCTCTACTGCCAATACTTTGCGCTCGCTGCATTGGCTCCCAATTGCTCGGAGGATTCAGTTTAAGGTCCTTTGTGTGGCCTACAAAATTATCAAGGAATCACCTGCCTTGATTCTTGCCAACCTCCTGTCTCGTTACATCCCGGGCCGTGCCCTAAGATCATCCGACTTGCAACTCGCTGTTGTTCCCCGGTTTAAGCGCTGCCGGGCCGGCGGCCGTTCTTTTCAAGTACGTGCCGCCGTGTTATGGAATTCTCTTCCTTTTGAGATCCGTGCGCTCGGGGATTTGCTCTCCTTTCGGCGGGCAGTAAAAACTTTTCTATTCCCTTAGCCCCCCTGTTCTTTCCCCCTTGCCTTGTTGTGTTGTGCTGCTACCTGGCGGGCGCCAGGACGCTCCTTTGCTGGAGCATCTGTGCGCCTTATAAATCAGCTTAACATAACATAACATAACATATATATGCATGTCCTGCCCGTCCAGGTGCCCAATTCCCTCCAGGCTTTAGAAGTGCAGGCTATAGTATTTATGTCCTTCCTGTTAATGTCTGATCTGTTGTGGAGCACCATGGAATTTAACGGGATGGGGTGTGCATCATCTGCTTCTACTGCTAAGTGTATACTCTCCCATATTAGATATATTTACTAAGCATGTTTTGAGTGTTTTGAATATTGATTTGTTAAGTACGATTGGAATATTCACAAATAAGTAAAGAAATTTGGGAGGATCGACATCTTCCCTTGTCCACAAGGGACAAGGGAAGATGTGTCCATCTGGTCACCTGGTCTGTTAGTTTAGTGATAACCTGTCCGTAATTCATGCTAATCAGTATCTCTGGGTCATTGTGCACCCAGATATCTAAGTATCCCACAGGGTCATTCGTCCAGGCCAGAGGGGTCCCCAGTTCATGCCTGTTTATTCCAATTTATCCGGAGACCTGAATATATTTTAGAGCGTAAGTACTATAGCAGGGGCTACAGATGTGTCTCAGGGTCCTTACATATAATGTCTTAAAAAATGTATCCCTTTGGGAAATAATCGTAATGCACACACAGATACTTTCTTCCTACTGAACCTCACTAAAACGCAGAGGCCACACTCTAGCCAATCAATCAAATACATAAATGTTTATTCATTTGATTGTCAAATTTCATAAAAACATTATAAAAATGAATACATTGAGCCATCTGCTCTAGTATTAAAAGACAATACCCTACCCTACGCCCTTACCTGTTTGTTTCGCTGCTTGCTGCTTGCTGCTTGCTGCCACATCGCCGGGGTCCTGAGCCAAGTCTTTGCCCACCACCGGCCACTTTACACCATCTTTGCTGCCCACGAATGCGGAGCACGGACTACCCGGGACTTCATTTCCCAGGGGGCACTGCGTTCTCGCCGGAGGAGCAGCGCCAGCCAGCCGGCCCATAAAACTCTGTTGGGGTTCCCGCGGCGCGGGACGCCCTTACCTGTTTTTTTCGCTGCTTGCTGCTTGCTGCCACATTGCCTGGGTCCTGAGCCAAGTCTTTGCCCACCACCGGCCACTTTACTCCATCTTTGCTGCCCACAAACGCGGAGCGCGGACTGCCCGGGACTTCATTTCCCAGGGGGCATTGCGTTCTCGCCGGAGGAGCAGCGCCAGCCAGCCGGCCCATAAAACTCTGTTGGGGTTCCCGCGGCGCGGGACGCCCTTACCTGTTTTTTTCGCTGCTTGCTGCTTTCTGCCACATCGCCTGGGTCCTGAGCCAAGTCTTTGCCCACCACCGGCCACTTTACACCATCTTTGCTGCCCACGAATGTGGAGCGTGGACTGCCTGGGACTTCATTTCCCAGGGGGCTTTGCGTTCTCACCGGAGGAGCAGCGCCAGCCAGCCGGCCCATAAAACTCTGTCGGGGTTCCCGCGGCGCGGGACGCCCTTACCTGTTTGTTTCGCTTCTTGCTGCTTGCTGCCACATTGCCTGGGTCCTGAGCCAAGTCTTGGCCCACCACCGGCCACTTTACACCATCTTTGCTGCCATCAAACGCGGAGCGAGGACTGCCCGGGACTTCATTTCCCAGGGGGCATTGCGTTCTCGCGGGAGGAGCAGCGCCAGCCAGCCGGCCCATGAAACTCTGTCGGGGGTCCCGCGGCACGGGACACCCTTATCTGTTTGGTTCGCTGCTTGCTACTTTTTGCCACATCGCCTGGGTCCTGAGCCAAATCTTCGCCCACCACCGGCCACTTTACACCATCTTTGCTGCTCACGAACGCGGAGCGCGGACTGCCAGGGACTTCATTTCCCAGGGGGCATTGCGTTCTTGCGAGAGGAGCAGCGCCAGGCAGCCGGCCCATAAAACTTTGTCGGGGATCCCGTGGCGCGAGATGCTCGCGGGCTCGCCCGGGCAAAACCCGGGCCAAGGGCGGGCCCGTCCTTGCCCGTCTGTGCCCAGATGAAGCTGGGCTGGGCCTAATCTCTTGACTTTTTTTACGGACTAAGCATATGTTCGACTACTAGGAAGGACTCGTCGCTCATGCTCAAGTAACTGTCCCTCTATTACATATTATTGTGGGTTTTTCTGATTGGCTTTATTGACTAAGGGAGGAAGAGGTTCAATTTGTTGTACATTACTGCATATGACTTTTTTGGTACACATAAAAGAAAAGAACTCGGGTATTTTAAAGATTTTACTGACCGAAAGGGGATAAAACTATAGTTTGGGCCCGTTGGATCTAACTATAGGCTTAATATCCTGGTATAAGAAATAAATAATGGGCAAAAGAAAGTTGCCACGTACCCAGCCCAGCACAGCAAAGAGAGTTCTCAGTGAGGCCCAGCAAACTTTATTGAGTTATCTCACAGGGGCAATGGGGGCTTTGGATAAACAAATATCCTCTGTAGAAGAATCATTAGAGGCAGGCTCGACCTGTGCTATTAATGAACTAGGGAAAAAACTTGATGCACTAGAGTCTCCGGGGCCAAGGTCAAAGGCTAATGTGTCTCGTAATGGTTGTATTCAACACATTTCTGAGGAAATTATATCAAATGATTCTGACTCCTCCCTACAACCCCCACAGAAAAAATGTAAAAACCCAACTACAACTGATAAAACGATTGCCGAGTCTGAAGGGGGGGATACCCACATAAAAACATCAAAGACTTTAGATTCTAGTGCCACTAAACAGGGTAAGCAGGGGGAAAAAAGATCGGTGTCAAGAAAAGGCTCCTAGAAGAATAAGGATGAAACCCACAAAAAGACTGATTCTTATGGTAACAACCTAAAGAGCTTGACGGCTTTGGTCGAAAGATTAGTTCTTTACCTACGAATCTCACTAGATAAAATGGGCGATCTTCGGATGCCGACCAAAGTGCAGAGCTGATTCTGCTGGATCTGAGCGCTGCCTTTGATACGGTGTCACATGGCATCCTTCTCAATCGTTTGGAGGCAGCAGGGGTCACCGGTACTGCCCTAGAGTGGTTCAGGTCATTCCTGACAGAAAGATCTTTCCGTGTGTCGGCCCCTCCGTTCCTATCTCAATCCCACTCCATCGGACAGGGGGTCCCACAGGGCTCAGCATTGAGCCCGTCTCTGTTTAACCTCTATGTACAGCCCCTGGATGCTGTCGCTAAGAAATGGGACCTTACGATGGTGTCCTATGCAGATGACACCCAGCTTGTTATCACCTTAGCTGAGGGACCTTCATTAGCGGCTACCAGATTCAGAGGCGGGATGACAGCAGTAGCTCAATGGATGGCAGAAAATTATTTACAACTAAACGCGAGCAAAACGGAGATTATGCTGGTAGGTAAGAATGCTGGCCTTTGGAATGAACATTGGTGGCCAGCACCTCTTGGTCCTACGCCCAGGCCTAAGTCAGTGGTGAAGAACCTGGGGGTCTGGATGGATTCCACGCTTAGCTTCCAGCCCCATACTAAGATAACGGTTGCTACTTGTACAGGACTGTTAAGGGGTCTTAAACCTCTCTTAAAATTCTTTGATCCTGTAGTACGACAGTTTATTGTGCAGTCTACTATACTCTCCCGTCTAGATTATGCTAGCTCTCTGCTTCTAGGGGCTAACGAAGCAGAGATATGGCGATTACAACGAGTTCAAAACTCTGCAGCCAGAACTCTGATAGGTCTCCCCCGCTACTGCTTGGTTGGGGCTAAAATTCAAGGGCTGCATTGGCTTCCGATTGATAAGCAGATCCAGTTTAAAGCTCTTTGCCTATCCTTTAATATTTTAAAAGCTGGCAGCCCAGCGCTTTTGCGCGATCTTTTGAGCTCGTATGTTCCTCACCGACAGCTGCGTTCGCTGGGACAGCATATGGCGACTGTACCGCGGTTCAAACGCTGCCGGGCAGGATGACGCTCGTTCTGTCATCTGGCTGCCAAGCTATGGAATTCTTTGCCGGTACAGATCCGGGGCATGGATGACCTGCTCGCTTTCCGGAAAGCCATCAAAACTTTCCTTTTCTCCTCAGTGTAGGATATAGGTCTGACTGTCTCTGTGCTTTAACCTCTCTGGACTGTTGTACCTGTAGATCTGATAGCGCCGGGATGCCCCTTTGCTGGGGCAGCTGTGCGCTTTAGAAAACTCTTAACATAACATAACATAACATTATAGAAACTTCCCTGACCGACCATCCTCATAAGGGAAGCAGTGAAAATCTTACATGTATCGACTACAGAAAGGAGAATAGTAGTAATCATGTTCAAAGCAGGAATTCTGGCTTGACAACAGCAAACTCTCACCCCATTCAAGGAAACAAGGTTGTAGCCCCCAGTATGTGCAATTCCCTAGAAAATATAAAACCCTCTAAAAAAGATTTCCATCAACAGAACACGCCTGGTCGTCTGGTCAATAATGCAGATAAAAGGGATAGAAAAGGCTGTAACATGGACAAAGTCTTAGACAGCAGGTTTAATTACCCTACTCGAATTCAACAGATGAAGCAACAAGCCGGGGCACCACTCTTAGAATTTAACCGCAACAATCTCAAAAGAGATCAACACCTAGAACTACCACCAGAGGCAACGCCATACATAGTTATCTTAGCAAATGCACCAAAATTGGGGTAATCTGAAAATGAAACTTGGGAAAAGCTAAGAAACAAAGCACTGCACTAGTTATGTAGGAGGGTTGGGTCAACCGAACAACTCTTCGCCGAGTTTAAGATGGTGAGGAGGGTCCAGTGGGTTGGCAACTGTGGGAAAACGTTACCAGGGGATTGTATAGTCCTAACGTTTAAAACACCCTTACTGGTGGAGATTATCTTGTGGAAGGCAGGTAACAACCCTTTTTACAATATTTAAAATAGGATGGAATGTTTAACTTGCACTTTGTTTTCTCATGAATTTCTTTTTCAGGTAGCAATTGTAAAGAGCTTTTGAATAATTGTGCTGAATATTGTATTAGGGTATTGTCTTTTAATACTAGAGCAGATGGCTCTATTTTATCCATTTTTATAATGTTTTTATGAAAATTTGACAATTGAATGAATAAACATTTAGATTTTTGATTGATTGGCTAGTGTGTGGCATCTGCGGTTTAGTGAGGTTGAGTGGTAAGAAAGTATCTGTGTGTGCTTTACGATTATTTCCCAAAGGGATTCATTTTTTAAGACTTTATGTCTAGCTGGTGTCCTGTCCCTTTGGCAGAGTAGGACCCCTCTCATTTGTTGTTAATCCTTATATATAACAACATGTCGTCTGCATATGGTGATATAGCTAAGGGTCTCTGCCGGAATCGCAACGCAGCCTGGATGTGACGTTGCCTAATCTTGCACGCCAGGGGCTTAAGGGCTAGCAAGAACAACATAGGCGATAGGGGGCACCCTTGTCTTGTTCTGATGCAAACTTGTATGGGATCGGACATTGTTTTGTTAATGTGGACTCTGGCCATCGGGAGCGTGTAGAGCAGTTGCACCCATTTTAAAAAGGCTTGCGGCATCCCCATTCACTGCAGGACCACAAACATGTATCCCCACTGTACAGAGTCGGACCCCTTAGCTGCATCTAGCAGCACCGCTGTGGCCTCGAGCTCTGGGTTCAATTGATGCAGCACTGCAAACAGAGTGCGAAGATTCTGTGAAGTAGATCTTTGGGGTACAAACCCTGAATGATCTGGTAGGATCAGATCCTGCAATAAGGGCTGCAGTCTATTTGCAATTGTTTTAGCAAGGATTTTGGTGTCTATGTTTATTAACAACAATCTATACGATTCACACCTATTAGCCTCTTTCTTTATCAGGCTTCAGCAGTGTCACTATTAATGCTTCCCTCAAAGTGGGCGGCAAGACACCCCTATCGTATGCTTCTGTTACACCTCCAGCAGTTTCGAGGCCAGACTATCCACATAGGTCTTGTAGAATTCCCCTGGCAGGCCATTGATTCCTGCCGCCTTGCCATTAAGGAGTGCAATATGGCTTCCTTCACTGTCCCAGGTTGAGTTAGATACTCTCTTTGTACGGATGATAGCCAGTCCACGGTAATATCCGCAAAGCATTGGGATACTTCACTGTTTGCGACCATTGTCCTACGCCCATATAATTTGGAGTAAAACTCTGTAAACACTTTTAAGATCTCTGGTGTGGTGTAGTGTGTGACAGATGTCTGATCCACCATCTCAACTATGTATTCCTGTTCTCTAGGCTCCGGCAGTTTACTTGCAAGTGCCCTACCCGGCCTGCCACCCTCCCTGTACACCCTTGCTCTTCACCTTCTGTATCTATGCCGTACCTCCTGCTCAGTGAGTTCCGCATGCTCAGAGACCAGCTCCCTCACTTGGGCTAGCAAGGCATGTGTGGGCTTTAGTTTGTATGTTCGTTCTAGTGTATGTATCTTGCTTTCTATATTAGGTACACTATTCTGCAATGCCTTCAGGATTCTCACTTGGGCCCCCACACATTCCCCTTGAATGGTGACCTTGAAGGCCTCCCACAGTGTCTCTGCCCCATCCACAGAACCTTCATTTTCTAAGCAAAAATATATTATGGCTGCCCCCAAAGTGGTACGGAATATCTGGTCTATCAATGCAGACTGTTGCAGCCTCCATTGGAATAGCGGCCTAGTGCATGTGGGGATGGCTAACTCCAGTACCACTGAAGCTTGGTCTGATAGTGTTCTGGCCAGGTGCCTGACCCCCCCCTCGTCCAAGAGCTCACCTACCTAAAGACCAGCCAGTAGTCCAGCCTCTCCTTAAGCATGCCCTCTACATAGAGCTCTAGCTTGCCAGTGTTTGTCGATTCTGGCAGGCCCATGATTCGGAGATTATTGCACCCCGACAGTGACTTTAAGCCCTTGTTTTTATTGTCTGAATTATGGCAGAGACCTTCTCCATGTTAAGGCATTTACATGAGACAGTTTGCAGGACGTCTTCTGTGTCCGAAATTTGTTTTTCAGCTTCCCCCAGCCTGGCGCCATGTTTGTCTAATTTGGCAGACATGTGATCCATCCTTAAGTTTGATGCGTCTATTTTGCCATTGAAGGATTGTAGACTAGTCTGCATGGCAAGGAGTGTAGATTCGAGTGCGGTGGCCCCTTCCACTGGAGTGTCCTGCTCTGAGTCCAACAAAGCCCACTGTTGGGACCTTCCCGGCTTCCTCATTTCAAATGTGAGGCGGGTTTGGTTGTTATCTGTCTTTCCCATACTGATCGGTCATGGTGCGTGTATAGTGACCCTTCAGCCGCTGTGTGTTTAGGCATAGAATTTATCCTGCTCCTGTGCAGAGGCGCCTGTATGGTTGATTAGTTGCAGTGGGACTGCGGCGGTGCCCTGACTTAGTTCAGTGCTCGCTCTGATCCCTATGCACCTCTGAGGGCTTTACATTCAAACCGGGTGTGTCAACAGGTCTGAAAAGCTCCCCCTTGCTTATCCTCAACGGGGCCTTGTCTCCTGGCCCAGTCCCAGCCACACGGGGTTATGACTCACCGCCTGGCAGTTCTTCTCTTGGGGTAGTGCGCATGGCACATGTTCCCCGGAAAGATCACTTAACTGGCCCACTCTGCTTGTCTGTGCTCTCATCGCTAGGACCAGGCATGCCGCTCCGTTATCTCGGTGGTGCAGGGCTCTCTCTCGCGCTAATCTGCGACTCAGTCCCATGGCTTCTCGTCCATGACTGTCCGCTGTAGGCACCGCCACATCCATCCCCACCTCAGCACCCAGGTAAGCTTTCTCCGCTTGTTGATTCCCTACCGGAGGACTCAGCTCGGTCCCCGTTGATCTCTGGGATATCCCCGCACCAGGGATCACTTCACTCTGTATTGTTGCAGGCGCGGCCTACCGGGTAGCCAGGTTCTGAACTGGGATGGTGCAGTGAGCTAAAAAACGGTGATGGATCAAGCCCTGATCTTTTGACTGGGTAGGAGTGTTCTGCTTAATTCAGATACTCTGTCCATCACCACCCCCTTTTTTAATCGTTTTGGCCACCACAAGTGTGGAAGGGTATGCTCAGATGTGAGTCCCTTGCTCACTGCACCATTAGGATTCAAGCAAGCCGGGCCGAAGACGACTGTAATGCCAGAAACCGGTCCCCGGAAGCTTGTTTCCTTTCCAGTAAGGAATTGGCTTGGTAGTTTGGTCTGCCCTGTTCCCATGATACTCTGGGCCAGGGTCAGACTAATTTGCATGTAGCCAGGTTCTGAACTGGGATGGTGCAGTGAGCTAAAAAACGGTGATGGATCAAGCCCTGATCTTTTGACTGGGTAGGAGTGTTCTGCTTAATTCAGATACTCTGTCCATCACCACCCCCTTTTTGAATCGTTTTGGCCACCACAAGTGTGGAAGGGTATGCTCAGATGTGAGTCCCTTGCTCACTGCACCATTAGGATTCAAGCAAGCCGGGCCAAAGACGGCTGTAATGCCAGAAACCGGTCCCCGGAAGCTTGTTTCCTTTCCAGTAAGGAATTGGCTTGGTAGTTTGGTCTGCCCTGTTCCCATGATACTCTGGGCCAGGGTCAGACTAACTTGCATGTAGCCAGGTTCTGAACTGGGATGGTGCAGTGAGCTAAAAAACGGTGATGGATCAAGCCCTGATCTTTTGACTGGGTAGGAGTGTTCTGCTTAATTCAGATACTCTGTCCATCACCACCCCCTTTTTGAATCGTTTTGGCCACCACAAGTGTGGAAGGGTATGCTCAGATGTGAGTCCCTTGCTCACTGCACCATTAGGATTCAAGCAAGCCGGGCCGAAGACGGCTGTAATGCCAGAAACCGGTCCCCGGAAGCTTGTTTCCTTTCCAGTAAGGAATTAGCTTGGTAGTTTGGTCTGCCCTGTTCCCATGATACTCTGGGCCAGGGTCAGACTAATTTGCATGTAGCCAGGTTCTGAACTGGGATGGTGCAGTGAGCTAAAAAACGGTGATGGATCAAGCCCTGATCTTTTGACTGGGTAGGAGTGTTCTGCTTAATTCAGATACTCTGTCCATCACCACCCCCTTTTTGAATCGTACCGGGTTGCTTCAGCCTTTTGCGATGGACGCCATTTCCTTTTATTGCCATCCGCAGCTTCAGGGTCAAGATAAGAATTGTTCAGCCTTTGTTGCCACCAGTCTTATCAGCTGTGCGTCGTCACACCACTGTGTGGAAGCTATTACTTTGTTTTTAGGTCGAGGACCGTCGCACTGCGTAGCAGTGGGCGTAGCCCGAGATTTAATGTTTCCTAGAGGGGACTTGGAACCCGCAACTCTTCTCCATGGGCTGGCCTAGTAAATGCTGGCCAGCCATTGGAGGAGAGGGGTGTCACTCGCTTTAAGCCCCGTCTTTTTCACATTTGGGGGCGTGTTTTTTCGGTTCTTTCTATCTGTGACGTCATCCGTCACTCAAACCTAAAAACACGCCCCCGATTCTGAGAATTTCTGAGCTTTGCGGCAGCCATTTCTGCCTGATCACGTCCAGCCCTTGCATCCATCCGGGCACCATCTCACAGCTCCATGTACAAGAGTTCACTTCAAGGCGCTTGACTTTATAGGTCACCGTAAAACACGGCTGTTCGTTAACCTGTATCTCATTAAAAAAAGGAGACGAGCATGTTAATATATACCGAGCGGGCCGCTTGCAGTAGCAAGACACCGAGTTGAGCATGAAGACAGCTTCCGTTCAAGTCGCGCCCGCTGATATGTGTCCTGGGCACCGCATTTCCAGTAGATACGCTTTCTAGCAGCCCCTGGGACGGATACCCTTCAGTGAACGCATGCATAATTCACATGCCGTTGTGGGTTGCTGGCTAAAAGCGCTCGCGGTCTTGGTTAACCAGGTGAATCCGCGCACGAGCCCTTGGACGTGTTTACTGCCAGTCCCTGGGGCCAGGGCTGCGTGTGAAGATCCGAGCAGCTGACGCAGGTCTGTGCCTGGCACGAGGTGAGGAGACGGGCTATTATTTTGCCGCCAGAGCTTCAAGCATTCGAGCACCGTCACCGGGAAAATCTCCAACTTAAAAAAAATGTATTTCAGGATGGGGTGAAAAACTATTGATTACGTCATGGGGGCTCGCATGGGGCTCTGTTACCCTGATTGTTTAGTGCCATTAGGGCATTTGATTGAAACGTGCGTGTGTGTTAGTATGTGTTGACGGGGGGCGAGCCCCCCATCCCTCTTATCCTTGTTTTTTTGCGGGGGTGGCGGACAGATGAGTACCCCCGCACATATTACAGCGCCAGTATCTACCGATTAAGGGAACACCCTTTCCCTGCACTGGAGCCCCCAGGAAACGATCCACTCACTGCACCCGGACTACAGCTGTCGTGAACGCCACAGAAGCAGTGTAGTCAACTTTTCCTCCACTGCCTCTTAGCCGTTTTCTTTCTTTCGTTTTGCAGTATTTCGTGCCTCACACACACACACTTTCTGTGCTTATATGAGCCCTTCCCCTCTGCATTGTTTTTTCATTCGTTCTTGAAATTCATATTTATATTTCTCATATTTGCTATATTAAGATAGCATTTCTCATTCGTTGTCTTTCAGGCGTATTTCTGTTTTTATTGTTTTTTGTCCACCTATCGATCTTACATTTGTTCTTCATTTTTACGTACGTTGCGCCTATATTAAGATAGCATTTCTCATTCGTTGTCTTTCAGGCGTATTTCTATTTTTATTGTTTTTTGTCCACCTATCGATCTTACATGTGTTCTTCATTTTTATGTACGTTGCGCATTTAATTTATTAGTCTTAGCCTGGTTTTTATTTATTTTCCCTTTTTTTCTTTCTTTCCATTTTCTTTCATTTCGCGTGGTCATGTTAATGCGCCAAGAGTCCTGAATGTGGTCAGGACCCCCCTGGGTCACCAATTTCTCACGAATATTCATTGGATTTGGGCTTAACAGGGCACCCCTAGAGGGTTGGGGGGCCCCTGAAGGGTTGCCTTCCCACCGCCGTGCGTTTATCCCTTGTAGGTATAAATTGTTGGTTTGAGGTTGACTGGAGACCTCCAATTAACCTGAATTTACTCTTTATTTAGTTTAATTTACTATTCCAATCAGCATGGCACAGCTAATTGAACGTTCATCGCTGAAGCTGTAGTGTAGTTCCTATCTTCCCAATAGGCTCTACGCATTGGAATAATACCTACAGCAGTAAAGGCCTAGGCCAGACGTTAACTAGGTCTACTACTGTCGATACTAGACTTAAAGTTTTGGGTTTGCCAGCGTAGCTCAGAGTTCGCTAGAAACTTTCTCGAATGTTCAAGGAGGAATTAACTTCCCTGATTAGACAAGAAGGGATTTAGTTTCTGACAACCATAGAACATGACAACTTTGCTCTCCCCTAATCAAGAGTCAATCTCGAGAGTCGTGTGAACAAAAGGCAATTTATTTTACTCAGTCAGTACGTGCATTCTTAGTCTCATCAGAATGTAGAGAAAAGGAAGAGACGGGCGTGTTCAATAAAAAGGTGGTATTTATTGATCAGTCTCTTTTCTCATACATGAGAAATGGATCGATATTATTGCAATACTTATAGTTAAGTAAAGTGCATACATTAAAAGCAATAGTATAAAGTAATACTGTAAAAACATTGATATGGTTTCTAAGCCATAAGATGTTTTAAAATGAATAAAATATATTACATACACATATACATTTGACTAAACGTACTCAACTGGTGTTTCTAAATACGCCTACCCCGTGTACCTGACCTAAGTCTAATGCGTGGGCGGGAATAGAAAGTTACAGTTTAAGTTAAGTTTGTTTTTGCCAAGTGAATAACTAAAGAATTCTCTGTGAGGGGTTATTCAGTTCTGTACCTGGAATTTAGGATGAATGAGGAATGGTATCTCTTTCTCTGGTCTCGATATTCCAGGCTGCCTGCGAGGGCTGCCCAGAAACGCCGGGGCTGGATTCTCGGCAGGAGAAAGCAGCGCGTCTCTCAGCGCGTCAGGAAGGCGGGGCTGCTGCCAGCGGGGTCTGCTCTGCTCTCGGCTTCGGCAAGTATGGCTGCTCCGTCTCGTCACCACGCGTGTGTTTGCATATGGCAAGATCGGTAATATTTATACCTTTAAGGTGCCGAGATTGACGTAAGGATGGACATAGATACGTCAATAAAGATGTCATACGACTTGCTCGTTAGCACATTCTTTTACTAAAGTTCTCGGTGAAATCAAAACAATGGCCGCAGGGTTTTGCCCAGGTTGTCATAGGTTTGATTTGTTATGAGAACTCCGTATGCCTTATCAGGGACTGGAGGAATATCGCTTGTCAAATTAGATCGCAAGCGTTATGACCTAATCAGATAACACGTTCCTGTGCCGTAGTGTGACTGCGTCAGATAACGGTATCTGCATCATGGGGGTTTTCTGCCTCATGGGCTGACTGCTAGTTAACTTGTGGTTTGTTTAACTAGAATAGGGTCAGGAATAGGGGGATCGATTCAGAACCGATAGGAATACATGACACCCACTCCACGCTAACTATGGACATATTTACTAATCTAGGCATAGTATAACATAGTACAACATACTATAGAGTAGTGTGTATACCTTACCACCCCAAAATACATAAATGCATTTTGAAATTTTCAAATATACTGAAAAAACTGCAGACATATATATATGGTATGCACTCAAGCTGTAGAAAAATGCCAAAGTAATCGAATTTGTATACATTATTGCTTATTTGGTATATGAGAATTACACATGAAATGGTTTCTTACAGAAAAAAGTTTCGAGACCATTCCATCACAGAATAAAATATCTTTATGAACATGCCAGCGGGCAGCTAATGTCTATAAGCTATCTAAAATTTAGAAACCTTAGTTCTCTAAGAATTGTTCTTACTTTAAGCAGAAGATAGTGTCCCGAAAAATATGCAAAAATATTTGGGGCTGCTTGGAAAAACTGCTGTCCGTGAACTGGAGCGAAAATGTTCATGTGACTTTATTTTTAAAGTTGAAGGCCGAATTCAGGGAACGCCGTGTGCGAGCTTGCTCAAAAGTCTCTATTTCTGTTCGGGTGAGAACATCATATCATTTAGTCTTTCGAAAAAACTATCAACAGCTTCCTGGGAAAGTTCCACTAACTCGGAAATAGGTGTAATCATGCATTCATGCGCATGATTGTCTCCATTGACATTCTGATTTGCATTACTGACAGAAGGTCGTACCTGTTCGATGCTGCTTTCATCTTGAACTTCACTACCCATCAATCGTAGTGGTGAAGCTTCCACGAATGCCGTCATCAGGATTGGTAGCCTTTGAGGGCAGCACAAAGCGTGAACCTTGATCGGGCTCAACAATGTTTCTGCATCCATCGGCGCATCCGATTGTAGCGTCAGACAGGTGTCTAACACGCATTCTTCTCCGCATAGCAGACACCTCAATACAGGTAAAACACATCTTTGCCACATTGGTCGAAATGATAGAAACCAAGTCATGTTCAGGTCTCTAAGCCGGGAGAGTCCCAGGATTTTTGATATCCGGTCCCGGTATCCAATGGCTAGGATTGTTTCTTCCCTTGTCGCAAGAGTTTTGTCTGTGACATGGGTTGCCATAACGAAAAATAAGGACTAAGAATAGGATTCCTGCAATTAGTCCCAGGATCAGGGGAAGTCCGCCAAAAATCGAATGGACGAAATCTGGAAAAATACCCAGTATGGCTTTGAATGGTGTTAATGCCATCGAAAATACTGTCTTAAATACCTTTGAGACCCCATTGGTATCAGAAATATTTAAGATTTCACTCAGGGAACGGAGACGGCACTGTTGAGGGTGGTAGAGGATTCCAGGAGGATTCTTGACGCAGGTGGCAGCGCGGCCATTATCCTCCTGGACCTCAGCGCCGCCTTCGATACGGTGAATCACCGTGTCCTCCTGTCTCGTCTCAGGGGGATCGGTGTTAAAGGCAGGGCACTTATGTGGCTGGAGTCCTTTCTTGGCAACAGATTTTTCAAGGTCTTCTTAGGAGACAGCTGCTCCTCACCAATACCATTACAGTGTGGGGTGCCACAGGGCTCCTCCCTTAGCCCCACACTGTTTAATGTGTATATGGCGCCCTTGGCAGAAGTGGTAGCTCCCTTTGGAGTCCAACTAGTAAGCTACGCTGACGACACCCAGCTAGTTGTTTCTCTCAATCAGGTGGAGTCCCTCCCTTCCAATCTCTGTTGTTGCCTGGAGGCGGTAGCAAATTGGATGGACTTGTCCCACCTTAAATTGAATGGAGGAAAAACGGAGCTGATGCTCCTAGGGAAAAAGGCCACCTTTAACAACTCGATACATTGGCCCTCCTGTATGGGTCTTGGACCCACCCCAAAGACCGAGATAAAGAGTCTCGGATTTTGGCTGGATGCAGAGTTGTCATTTAAGACCCAGGCAAGGAAGATAGTAGCCACCTGCTTCGGACTGCTGAAAACAATTCGAAAAATCCTTCCTCAGCTACCCGAAACAGCTAAGAAAATCATAGTCCAATCCCTTGTTTTATCCAGGTTGGACTATGGAAACGCGCTCTACCTTGGAGCTCCTGTTTCGGTTATCCGGCAACTTCAGGTTGCCCAGAACTCCGCAGCACGACTACTCACGAGCACCAGCCATCGCTCTTCAGCCAGACCTGCGCTCTGTACCTTGCATTGGCTCCCCATAAAGGAGCGAATCCACTTTAAGACACTCTGCACGGTCCATAAAACACTCTACGGAAGAGGCCCCCCCACTCTAGATGACATGATTAGGCCATACAAACCCACCAGGAACCTTCGATCAAACCAACAAAACCTTCTGACAACTCCTAGGATTAGCAGGGCCCGCACAGGGGGCCGCTTGTTTTCGTACAATGCGGCTGGGCTGTGGAATGCTCTTCCTCCACCTCTTCGTCAAGAGCCCAACCTACTTGTCTTTCGAAAAAAGTTAAAGACGTTTCTGTTCCCAAAAGCTAGATAAAATAGACCTTCATCTTTTAATTCATCTTTTTCTGGTTAGTCCTAAGCGCTGGGATGCTCCCGAGTGGCCACGCGCTATAGAAGAGCCTTTTAATAATAATAATAATAATAATTTCCGCGAAATGTACGGGGGAATTAGTTGATAATAATGTATGTATCTCTGCAGTCGTCCTTGCGACTTGTAGATCATACGTTTCTTTTGATGACGAGAGCCTGGTAGGCGTCTGAAGAAGGACTGTTTTCATTCTGCTTAAAGTATCTATTCGAATAGAAGTAATTTTCAAATCGGGCCATGCCCTTGCCTCCCTGTCTGGGAAGGAGCTGGGGAACAATGAGCGTCCACAGCACTTGACCTTCGCAGTCGTAGTAACTAGATAAGGAGTCCCGGGCATAAGACTACAACATCTGCGGTCTACAATAAGAATGTAACTCCCATTATAGAGTCTTTGAAAGAATGGTTCTATTTCAGTTGCAGGTGCGCCTTGCTGGTGACATGAAAGGTTGTATGAATTCCCTTCACAGGCTCCATGCAAACTAATTCCGTTACACAGAAGCGTGCCGCTTAGTGACATCGCACAATTGTTGCCACTAAGAAACACTTTCTGTCCTTTATTACTGAAACATGCATGTGAATAGGGCAGGTTCCATGTTGTTTTAAGGTACCCCTTTCCCAATTTCTCGTACATGCCAGCCTGTATATATTTTTGGCAGTATTGAAACCTGAATGTTGAGATTGGAATATTTATGATTCCGTGTATTATCCATTCACTGACAGGTCGTTCTGACATTGTCATTGGTAATCTTTCTAGTTTTTCAATGCTCAAGATTGTATAATCAGCACCCTTTTGCGCCATACCGATTTGTCTATCAGTAAGGTTAAAGATTTGGAATAGTGACGTTGTGTTGATTAAACGCCAAGTCACATAGCCTGAACGCAGATTTTGTAACGTCCAGCCAAGCTGTACAATAGAACGCAATTGTGACTGACCATGTTGTAATAACAGTAAGTCTTGCGATAATATATCGATTGCTGAAGACACAATGCTGTCCAATGAAAAAATTCTGGAGGACAGAGTCATTAACCCATTGTCCACTACAGAAAGTGATTTTTCCAAATTAATACGGTCAATTTCCCGTATTCTCTCTGCTGTTTCAATTTGATTAACCTTCCAGGCCTCATTGTATGCTGCATATACAGAGGCTGCTATGAAACGCTTTTGACGCTGTTTGCGTGGTCCCAAAGTGAAATCACGCAAGTCAGCACCATCAGTAAGTAAAGTTAGGTGTTGCTTAATTTCTGCCAGTGTGGAAGTTTGTAGCCATTGAAGGCATAATTTGCCCTCACTGTAGGTGGTTATTATCCCTGGGTGATGTCTTTGAGGATATCTAGGGTCTGGCCTGTTCATTTTGAAACCCTGTGTTTTGTTCAGGAATCTGTCTTGACAGTTATTAGTATCTGTGGGCCAGATCAACCACTGTTTCCAATCAGGATGTGTTCTGTTTTGGTTTAATATATGGTTTACGTCTATCTCTTCATCTGTATCAGAGTTATTGCTAAACATTGTTGGCTTTGGAATAGACGGTTTATTTAAATCTTTGATTTTGGCTAAGCCAAGACAGGTGGTCTGTTGAACAGTGTCATTTAAAAATATCATTTGTTCTGGGATCATGCAGGCTCTAAACAAAGCTTCTATACCCTGTACTTGCCATTCTTTTGTACCCCAAACACTTTTCAATTCAACATTTTTGTCCCAATAATCAAATCCAAAAGTATTCATTTGTTCAAAAAATGAGTCTGAATATAACAATTTTGTGTTGGTTATCATGGTCTTGGTTCCTGTCTTGTTTGACAATTTAAAATAAAATGTTTCAGCATTACTTGTGTTAAAACCTGAAAAATATGAATATTTGTCGTAAACGGTTCTTGAGCTCCCTTTTGGAGGTGTTGCACAATGTTCCCATTGATTATAATTTAAAACATTTCTAGGTTGTGCAGATCTATGTAAAAGTGATTACCATAGTGGTTATAGCAATACATACTGTCATAATTTGTAGAACCCTGCAAATAATCATGTTTGGTAAATTTAGCAGACATTACTAAGTCAGACATCATATTATTAATGCTTTCGAAGTCCCAATCATCAGCAAATGAGTTTGGTTTTACAAAGTCACTCAATGAGATCTTAATTTGGTGTGGATATTTCAGGATCTCGACCGGACCATAAATTTCATAGTCAGTGTTGTCCCAGGCTACCCCACCGGGTATCGGATTGGCTGTGAAGTTGGCTGAAGAAAGTTCTCTTTTCTCGACGTGTGAAGATGTGTGTGGTTTGAGGATCAAGTTGATTTTCTGACTTGCTGTGTCCATTTTAGCATATTTTCCCTCAATGAAGCGTCCCAAAGTAAGTACCATGATGAGCCAAAGTATGAGGATAAATGCACCAAAACCCACCCAAAATTCAATCCATGGGGAAACCAGATATGTTTCTTTCAGTTGTTTCAAAAGTTCCTTAGCTTTGTCTTTAAAGGATTTTGATGATGGCTGTGTCTTTGATTCACTGAGGCTTTCAGAGGAATCATCGAAGTTTATGAAGTAGCCGGATGCAGTTCTGTCAATTGTTCCAATTGCTTCAGGATTTTTGTTTCTTGCATTTTCACTTGGTACTTCATTATAGATTGGTGTGTCTCTGCTAAATGTTTTTATTTGGGTTTTCAGAGGTCTGAGTTCTATTGCATTGTTGCATAGTCCTTGTTGTTCTTCTGTAGGCGTTTCGAATGTGATGAGCCTCTTCGTTAGGACCTCTGTACTGGTAGCAAACCTTGGTGTTCTGCTACTTATTGGGAGTCCACTTGGCCTACTGTTTGTTATCGGCCACATGTTGTGGTTTTACCAGGTCGATGGATACAACTCGGTTCTCCTTTTTACCAGCAAGTGGCGGTAGTACAACTGATCTTGTCCCGTTGACAGACAAGACAGGAACTGCTTTTCTGTAAGAAGGCCCAAATTCCTTCTTTACCGCGATCTTTTCCCTGACTAGATCCCCGATTTTTGGAATCCAGACAGGTCTTGCTGGGACAGGTGGTGGTTCTTCAGTGGTTGTTGGCTGTTGTTTCAACTTTATGTTGCTCAGGTCTTTTCTTGTTTTGTTTAAGTCCTGCAAAATAGCCAAACGGTCTTTGATATCAAAGGTTTTTTCTTTCACCACTGAAGTCTGACTATCAATGTCAGAGATCATCATCCTAGTTCCAAATAATAATTCGTACGCACTGAATCCCTTCAGAGAATTTCTTGGCAAGTTATTGAGACTACGTTGGACACTTATTAGATGTTTGACCCACCCAGCTCCCGAACCTAATACCTTTGCCGTTATAGATTGCTTTATGTCACGGTTTTTTCTTTCAACAATTCCGTTCCCCTCAGGGTGAAATGGACAAGAGTACCGCAATTGCACGCCCATGCTGATCATGGCCTCCTTATAAGCCCGAGAGCTAAAAGCAGGACCATTGTCTGAATGCAGCATGCCAATTGCGTATGTGCCGATAAAGACTCGCAAATCTTTTATAACAGTTCTGGCGTCAGCCGTTCGCTGGGGCCACATCCATATGAATCTCGTGCAAGAATCCACTGCGACCAGGATATATTTATAGTTACCATCCCTTTGTAAGGGACCACAGTGGTCCAGATAGACACAGGCTAATGGTTTATCTGAGATTAGAAGGGGCGTCTGCGCTGGACGTCTCACCGTTGATACTTTCATTCTTTGACATATTTCACATTCTAGAACATAGTTCCTTGTTTGTCTTCTCATTTGTGGCCACCAGTATCTCTGTTTTAATAATGATACTGTGGCTGAGACGCCAGCATGTATAGAAGCAAGCCCTTCGTGTGCCGCTATTATTAGTCCTAACCTATGTTCCATGTTTGGAATTGCCCTATCCCCCACTCCAGGGATTCGAGCAAAAGGAACATTGTTTGCATCAGTTATGTATGAGTATTTTACTGGAAAGCCTTTAGGGAGTGGTTCTATCGAATCCTTTTCTGAAGCGCTGACAGCTTGTAATATTTCGCTGTCTATTTTTGTTTTTGACCGGGTGACGGCAGCTACGGAAGCCGTTTGCACAGCTGCCTTCGCGGCCTCATCAGCCAATGAATTCCCTGCAACGTGAACGCCATCATGTTGATGACTCAGTGTATGTATCACGTGAGTCTTTGGTAGTTCTTTCTGTAAAAGAACTACTTGTTCCCAGAGCATTTTATGCTTGATTGTGCCACCTTTCGCATCCTTGAAACCATTCTGAAGCCAGATCTGCAAGTATTCATTGTAAGATTGAACGCAATAATACGAATCGCACACTATAAGTGTGGGGAATTCTCGATCGGTATTTTCAAGCGCCAACTTGAACGCCAGTAGTTCAGCTCGCTGAGCTGTACAATCTCCTAAAGATTGTGTTTTAGTGATTGCCGGTTTAAATTTTCCTTCGTGCCAGCGGCCTTTAACGATCGCGCACGCAGCACTGTAAGCTTGCTTACCCCCCACTGCGGGTTGTGCTGATCCGTCTGTATATATTATACAGCCGTATTGGTCTAGAGGCAGAATTTCGGTCGGCGGAGGACATTCAAATTCATATTGGAGAAATTCTTGTGTTTTTAAGTAAGGATCAAATTCGTACACCACGTCTGTTGCAGCAAGAGAATTAGCCCATTGTATCCATCTCGGATGGAGTGCTTTAGCATTTGGAATGCTTGCCTTTGTTACCGCCTCTAGGGCTGGTATTGGTGTCACGATTATTATTCGTTTACCTTGTGCCAGGGCTCGTTCTTTTGCTATAGCTGTCTGTGTTGCTGTAAGAATTTTTTCCGTTGGGCTAAATTTCATTTCAGCCTTAGTATACAAGTGTGATTTGAATGCAATTGGTACCTTTTCTCCCTCATTAGAGGTCAGGTATGTGAATCCGCATCTCCCTGGGATGACTCGAATCACAAGATTGCGTGTGTTATCACGTGTTTCTAATTTTGTTTTAATTAGCATGTCTGTTTGTAAGGATCTCAAAATTTCTGTGTGTATTTGAGTCCAACTGGATCTTTTAAAGTCTGGTTTAATTAGATCATAAAGGGGTTTGTCCCTTTCTGCGTAATTTGCAATGTATGTTCTTCCGAAATTTAGGAAGCCTAGAATCGACTGTAAGTTTTTTAGTGTTCTAGGTGCTTGGAGTACGGCACATTTCTCTAGGAAATTGTCAGCCAGGCTTTTGCCTTCACTTGATAACTCATATCCTAAGAATAGGACCGTCAGATGGGCAATTCTGGACTTTTTAAAGTTGAATTTGTAACCCTCTGCTGCGAACCCAAGTATTATGGTGTTCACTCTTTTCAAGTGAGTCTCCAAGTCATCATCTGTTAAGTAAATGTCATCGACATAAGATAATGCTTCATCATCATATAGTTGTAGTAATTCTGTTACTCTCGCTGAGAATACCCCCGGGCTGTTCTTGTACCCCTGGGCTAATCGACAGAATTGTTTTTGAGTGCCATTTACTGAGAATGCAGTTAAATATCTGCTCTCTGGTGCTATGTTTTGACAAAAGAATCCATTGGAGATGTCCAAGGTTGTTTTGTATCTTTTGCGCACTATGTTATTCATTAGTGCAGCACTGTGTGAGTTTTGCACTGCAAAAGTTTTGCAACATGTGTTAAGGTGTCGGTAATCCAAGACTAGACGATATGAATTGTCTGGTTTGGAGACCGGAAACAAAGGATTGTTCATTTGTGAGGTGCAAGTTTCAATCACCCCCTGGTATTCTAGCTTATCTAGTATTTCATTTACCTGTTTTTTAGCTTCTTGCTTAATTGGGTACTGCCTTTGTGCAGTAGGTTGTGATTTTAACTGGATTTTGTGAGGAGGAGAATCCTCATCCCATCCTACATGATTTTTATATAAAGCAGGTGCTAGAGCCACTGCCCACTTTCTAGCAAGTGTGTATTTTTTATGAATTGGAATTTGATTTGAGAAGGCAGGCATAATTACTTCTTCGCCATGAGGGCACTCCCTGACAAACTCTGGTGGCCAGTCTTTTTCAGCTAGAAGGATATCATAGCCCTTGGAGAGATTATCCCAAAATAGTCCCCTTATTTTCCTAGTCTTATCTCCCTCTATACGCAATGTTATCTCGTATATCTTGTGAGGTTTGCTAACCCTGGTGTCTGCAGTTTCCACTTGAAGATATTCATTCGTGTCCACTGTCTCCAGATGATTCATAAGGACTTTGCGAGCTATGCTCACTTCTGCTGCACTGTCTAGCATTGTCTGAGCCCACTCTCCGTTTTTCAGTTGTGTCCTCAGTATTCTCGGCATTGTTAACTACCTTGATACTGGCTACCTTCTTTTTTGGAAATTGTAATTTCTTTTTTAGCTGAGCAGGTTCCTTGTCTTTGGACTTGGCGTGCTCTTCTCTTTGTTCTGATCGTCCTCTTCTTTCCGATTTCTGCGAGGAAGTCTGAAAAGATTGAGAGGGACGTGTATCAATGTCTTGATATCTATCAGGCTTTTTTATATTATCCCTATTTCTAAGGTTATATCTATTCCCAGAGGGGTCACTCTGCGGTGACCTCTGTCTTCGGTTTGGAGATTTTTCTCTTCGCCTTGGAGACCTTCCTCTGGACTGGAATTTCTTTTCTTTAGGATTGGATTGTTTGTTTCCATCCCAGTTCTTTTTTGGTGAATTATTATTAAAAAATAATTTTTCTGGACTTTCAATCAGTTGCGGTTTTACTGGTATTCCACCTAAACTATCTCTACCTAGTTCCTCATAGGATTTTTCTATGATTCTGGCAATTTCAGCTGGTTGGTCTGCTATATCTGTCTCTTTTAATCTCTGGCGGATCGCCACGTTTGCTGCTTCACCTTTTATGTTGGCTAATAGTATAGCCGAGACCTGCTTGAAGTCTTTCAGTAATTTCATACCAAGAGTTAAAGCAGGCTCTGGACCATATTCGTCTTGAATTTGTTTTAGCACATCTGGTATCACCGAAATGGATGGAACACCGTGCGTTTTTGTGTAGATGGAAGCAAAGACTGTACCCCAAGTGTCACAGTCCTCAATGTGTGGTGCGATTCCCATAGGAAGACAGATAGTCAGAATCCTGTGTTTTTCTAGCGGGGTGGTGTCAGGAAACACCGCCTCTATTTGGGTAATTTTCTGTGCCAACCAGAATGGTATTTGTTCCCGTTTAGCCGGTACTTTACCTAGGCAGGATTGGATGTTCTGTGGTGTAATTTTATTTGTGTTCCCCTGGTGAGGGGTCAGCTGTGGAAGTTTAATCGCTGGCTGAATTGTTGAAGTCCGCATTACATATTGGACTAATTGTCTATGAATTTTTAGTAATTGTTTTAGCTGTATTAACAGCTCTCCTGTAGACATCCCTTCGATGTCTGGGTGTGGTGTGTATCCGGCTAAGACCGGCCACGTTGCTCCTGGTCTACCTAAAGGACCGAGCCTGGTGATGTGATTATTATGTTTTAGGGCGCCATCAAATAAGAGCAAATGCTCTTGGAATTTGAGTGGTACTTCCACCTCCTCGAAAGGAGTGTACTCATTAGGAGGTTCCTCTATTTTGTAATAGTGGAAGTACTTTGTTACAGCATTAGCTGCTGGAAAATGTATCCATGAATAATATACCTCTGTCTGCCGATATTTGTGTGCCTCAATTACGAATATGACTGTGCCACCTCTAGGTGTCAGTCCATTTTCTATAAGTTTTAGGGTTATAGATCTCCTTTTGATGACCGGGATATTATCTCCGGGTCAGCGTCTTGTAGTGCAGTATCAGCTGCTGCGATTTCAGCTGCTAATCTAACTGCCTCTCTTTCTTCTTCATTGTCTGACATTTTACTGTCCTGAAGATTATTTTGTTTGTTTGCAGATCAGGTTTCTTATGGAACAAAGATTAGATGCACAATATTTTGGAACTGTTTATCCTTCAACGTTGACTATACCAAGAACCATACATAGGAGTTCCCTCCTGCGAGGTTTTGGAGGATATAACCTTTCACCCACTCCAGACGTCTTTGGAGTATAATGGGAATAGGGGTCTGAGTGAGAAAGCACGACTGAGTTACTCTAAATGTCTTACGTTAGTTTTATCGCCCTTTCCAAACGCGTTGGGCGCCATGTAGTGTAGTTCCTATCTTCCCAATAGGCTCTGCGCATTGGAATAATACCTACAGCAGTAAAGGCCTAGGCCAGACGTTAACTAGGTCTACTACTGTCGATACTAGACTTAAAGTTTTGGGTTTGCCAGCGTAGCTCAGAGTTCGCTAGAAACTTTCTCGAATGTTCAAGGAGGAATTAACTTCCCTGATTAGACAAGAAGGGATTTAGTTTCTGACAACCATAGAACATGACAACTTTGCTCTCCCCTAATCAAGAGTCAATCTCGAGAGTCGTGTGAACAAAAGGCAATTTATTTTACTCAGTCAGTACGTGCATTCTTAGTCTCATCAGAATGTAGAGAAAAGGAAGAGACGGGCGTGTTCAATAAAAAGGTGGTATTTATTGATCAGTCTCTTTTCTCATACATGAGAAATGGATCGATATTATTGCAATACTTATAGTTAAGTAAAGTGCATACATTAAAAGCAATAGTATAAAGTAATACTGTAAAAACATTGATATGGTTTCTAAGCCATAAGATGTTTTAAAATGAATAAAATATATTACATACACATATACATTTGACTAAACGTACTCAACTGGTGTTTCTAAATACGCCTACCCTGTGTACCTGACCTAAGTCTAATGCGTGGGCGGGAATAGAAAGTTACAGTTTAAGTTAAGTTTGTTTTTGCCAAGTGAATAACTAAAGAATTCTCTGTGAGGGGTTATTCAGTTCTGTACCTGGAATTTAGGATGAATGAGGAATGGTATCTCTTTCTCTGATCTCGATATTCCAGGCTGCCTGCGAGGGCTGCCCAGAAACGCCGGGGCTGGATTCTCGGCAGGAGAAAGCAGCGCGTCTCTCAGCGCGTCAGGAAGGCGGGGCTGCTGCCAGCGGGGTCTGCTCTGCTCTCGGCTTCGGCAAGTATGGCTGCTCCGTCTCGTCACCACGCGTGTGTTTGCATATGGCAAGATCGGTAATATTTATACCTTTAAGGTGCCGAGATTGACGTAAGGATGGACATAGATACGTCAATAAAGATGTCAAACGACTTGCTCGTTAGCACATTCTTTTACTAAAGTTCTCGGTGAAATCAAAACAATGGCCGCAGGGTTTTGCCCAGGTTGTCATAGGTTTGATTTGTTATGAGAACTCCGTATGCCTTATCAGGGACTGGAGCAATATCGCTTGTCTAATTAGATCGCAAGCGTTATGACCTAATCAGATAACACGTTCCTGTGCCGTAGTGTGACTGCGTCAGATAACGGTATCTGCATCATGGGGGTTTTCTGCCTCATGGGCTGACTGCTAGTTAACTTGTTGGTTTGTTTAACTAGAATAGGGTCAGGAATAGGGGGATCGATTCAGAACCGATAGGAATACATGACAAAGCAAGTTGTGATCGACATGTCGATAAACTCACCACCTTAAATTGGACAATGGTTGAATCTGTTCTTTGCATGCACACAAACAGCAGAATTGTGAAATGAAGCGCAATATAAAAATACATTATTATTCTGTAGTGTTGTGGAAGAGGTGTGGCGCCGCGGCCAGGGCGACTGACTCCGGAATCTGGGGATCACGGTTCGATCCACGGCTCCGGCAGCAGATTAGCCCAGCACCATGTGACTCTGGGCAATAGCTTGCTTAATCTTCCCGATGGCCCCCAGCGCCTAGAGACCCTTACGGGTGATTGTGCGCTTTACAAATGTGGATTATTATTATTATTATGTAGTAGTAAGAACTAGCGTGGGCCCTGCACGACATGAGTGAGCACAGAGCCAATGATTACCCAAGCTTATTATGTACTAGGCACTGTAAGCCCAGTTGTCTCTAGGGACTTTGGCTATGACCGTCCCTGTTGTCTTTAGGGGCTTTGGTTATGACCGTCCCACATAAAAAGACGCCAGTACAAGGTCGGTGACGTCAACGATTGGCCGTGTGATCTGCCTTGCACGTCTGCTCTCATTTCCCACAACTGCTTTTTTAGGTCGAGGACTCCGTCGCACTGTTCTGTGTGTGTGGGGCTCTGTGTGTGTGGGGGGCTCTGTGTGTGGCTCTGTGTGTGTTTGGGGCTCTGTGTGTGTGGAGGGCTCTGTGTGTGTGTGTGTGTGTGTGGGGCTCTGTGTGTGTGGGGCTCTGTGTGTGTGTGGGGCTCTGTGTGTGGGGGGTCTCTGTGTGTGTGGGGCTCTGTGTGTGTGTGAGGCTCTGTGTGTGCTTGTGTGTGTGGGGGGGCTAATTGTGTGTGTGGGGGGGCTGTGTGTGTGTGGGGGGGCTCTGTGTGTGTGTGTGGAGCTCTGTGTGTGTGTGGCTCTGTTCTGTGTGTGGCTCTGTGTGTGTGGCTCTGTGTGTGTGTCTGTGGCTCTGTGTGGGTGGCTCTGTATGTGTGTGTGGGTGGCTTTGTGTGTGGCTCTGTGTGGGTGTAAATGCAATAGGTCATGCATTTGCAAGCGATTTAAGCTATTGGCATTGTAAATGACAATGTCATTTATTTAACGATTAAGCTATTGGCAATGTAAATGATAATGCCATTTATGTATGATTTAAAAAAAAAATGTCTTGAGCAATGCCAATAGCTCTACCTTTAATAATGCCGAGACCGTTGCATTGTAAATGCTTGTTTAGGGCTTGAAGTCTTGAACGTGCAGCAGTGGCAGGATTCTGGGCGGATTATGCACTCGGCTGGCAGAGCTGAACTAAGGCTCAGCCATTTTGCTGTGCGACCTCTAGCACCTACCTAGTTTACACTATATAAAACTGCAACAATAAATATGCGCCATGTTGCTATGGTGGCCCCAGCATCACAAGGTATGTGTGCAAATGTGTGCTGATTGGGCAGCCATTTTGTTTTTGACTGACTGGATGCCTGGTTTTGGGCAGTAGGACAGTAGGTTGGCATATAGTGCAAACCAATACGAACCAAGGTGACCGCTTCAACCAATCAGTTTCCAACCTGAGTCATCATTTGTGAATCACTATTTCAGCTACCTTTAACTAGGTAATGACTCTGGTGCCACCATCCCTGTAATTAAGCCTTCCACCTTACGTGGCACAAAGGGCCACCATCGATCTGCATTAAATAGGATGCCTTTGTAGTCAGCCACTCTCTAATGGAATGGCATAATCAAAGCATGTTGTACATATGAGAGCAGTGTAGGGCTTTAATGTTGCTTGGGGCAGTAAAGCACTATTGAGAGCAAAACTAAAAGTGATGATGGGTGTAACAAAGAGGTCAAGAAGGGAATGTTTCAAGGAAATCAGTATCAGAGGATCTGAATTTGGAGCAAACCAGGTAGGTCACCAGTGCACTTCTGAACTTCTAATCGTCATAATGGTTTAGAAAGGCAAGAGGGGTGTATTGATTTATGTAGGTTCGGCCACTGGAGCCACCTCCGACCACTTACAGCTGGGGATGTGATTGTGGGTCATCAGTGACCTTGTCCTGCTGTAGCATGACGGATCTACTGGCGGCCTTTTAAGTACTTGCATGCGTGATCTCCACACTAGTGTGTGTGAAATTTAAATTTCGCCATCAAGTTTTGGCAAATTGACCAATTTCGCATTAGCAACATCTCAAAAGGAAAACATTTGAAGAAATTCTGTTGCTGCAAAATGTATTTTGTAAGACTATTAAATATAGATTTTGCAAGGTTTTATTTTGCATATTTTTCCCAAACTTTCCCATCTACGGAAAGATTCGGCAAGGAAAACGTTTGCAACTTTATACGTACCTTTGCGGACCACAGCCTGATAACTCTTTAAAACATAACAGGTGTAAATAAATGGCGTCCTTTTCCTGCGCATACATAGTAGGTTTATCGCTTTGCATTGCTGTTGTTGCGGCTGGTGAGCGTGACAAAAACAGCTGTAGTCAGGGGCTTTGCAAGACGTCTCGTGACAGATGGTGCCAGCTGCTGTCCAGGGGGATCTTTGTTGTGCTCTGCTATGGTCCAGTCCCCATCTCATCACCCAAGTCAACCTTTTCCCGGTGGAGCTTTCATCTGCTGGGAGTGTCCTTGTTCGCCTTTGTGGCACTCAGCAGAGGTTGGAGAAGATCTTTGCGGGTTTTGTTTTGTTGAATGGGCACCTTGAGTTAAATCCACTGGGAGAGGCCAGGCCAGATGATTTATATGCGCTGTCATGTTATGACGTCCCCCTGGGCTGCTCTGCTCAGTGTCAGCAAAGAATTCCTTCAGGCAAAGTCAAAAGAATAATTGTTTATTCCCACTCCTCTCTGTTGGTCTTCTGGAATCAGCGCTCGGACGCCCTGTGGCTGGGGCAAATTACGTCACATAACATAACATAACATAACATAACACTCCACAAACCGTCCTAGTCTCAAATCAGACTCAAGGTACCAAATGAAGTCTGGTCAGGGACGTGATGCAGGCCCATATAGCTCACATTGAGGGCTATCGTAGCACCCTTGGCTGTTGAACACTTGAGGTAGTAAATTGCCTAGGTAAAACTTTAGAGAACCTTCGACAAATTTTGCATTATGCTCCTTAGTTCAGAAAATAACAATAGCGTTGTCGAAGCCGAAACTGACAATAAAGTGGGGTGCCCTTTCCTGCTAGCTATTTGCTATGAGGAGTTCTGCTCCCAGAGTCCTTTTCAATCACTGAATTTCTTCCCTACCATTGCTGTTAACATCCTTCATGTCAAACCTTAGGCAGTAGGCTATTAGTGAAATACACTGACAATGGGTTATCTAGTTATTATTATTCTAGTGCGCTAAGTGCTGCAACTAACTGATGTTGTTATTAGGCAATTTATGTTATTCACTTTACTGAGCTCCAGTAGGCGATAACTGAATCTGCCTTGGTGTGATCCAAACTCATGACCTCCAGCACACTACAGATCACTGACCCAGCCAGCTAGCCTCTTGCACCACGAGTAAGCATCTCACACTCAGAGCCTGATTCACAAATGGCCTCCGTACTCGTGGCAAGAGGATCCACAGTTGTGTGGGGGTTTCCACACTCGGGCAGAATCTCCACAATTAGAATGCTCAATGTGGAGATTCCTCCCCAAGTGAGGTAACTCCACCACGACTGTCGTGCCTCTGGCACGAGTGCGGAGGCCATTTGTGAATCAGGCCCACAGTGCTCATTGAGTCGATGTAGAATTGATTTGGGCCCAAACGTTAATGGTCATGGCTACATATGTGGTTGGTTGGATTTCTCATCTCACTCTTGTTGGTGAAGCCTGCATATACATTATTCTATGCTGCAGGCTTCAACAAGCAAAACTGGTTTCGCATGAGGAGGCAAAATGTCCCATCAGAGATGCAGGATGCACTGAAGAGGTCTTCAGTGTCAAGTAAATACCCTGATGTCTTCCAGAACAGGAAGGATGCGGGGTATCCTGTGGGGCTGCTGCAGGAGTAGGAGGAGGCAGTTTTCAACTGTAGCAGAAATCCAGGAAAGTCAAAAGCACCTCCTATTGCATTACCATGTGGGGTAGATTCCTATTCATTGTGCTAACCTCCTGCGACACCTACACAGAAATAGTGAGATTGCCAGAACACAGGATTCACCAGACTCATCTACTGCATCAATTCTCCTGCATGATTCAACACAGTAGACTCTAGGTAGTCTGCAGTTCTGCCTTTTCTCTTCTTTTATTTCATTTGTTTTTTGCGGGTCTTGCTATGGCATATTGAGTTCTGTTCTTGACTCTGTCCCTAGTAGGACAAATGTATCTATTGGAATCAACACCCACTTTGAACAACAGGAGTTTGTAAAATCTACTCTGCAAACTAAATCGCCAAAATGTGTTTTTTAGATTTTAGGAAAGGGATCGTTCAGACTACGGGAAAAAAAATCACCTTCGATGAAGGTGAGGTAGGTAGGTAGGCATATATCTTAAAAGGAACGAGAGAACATACATTACCTTAGGACCTTGGACTAGGAAGGTCCTGCCTCTTTCAAAATTAAACATGATTTATGGTATTAGAATTCAATGTTGATCCTCCCAGGGATGCAGCATTTTATTTTCTTGCTATGTTATTTTGGGGACTAGGTCATCGATAAGTATGTATGCAGGTCCAAGCTCCTCAACACTGACATTGCCATTGAGAGGAAGTCAGTACTAAGACTCCAGAACCTGAACAAGCATAGTCTATGGCTTTATCTGATCGGCAAGCATGGCTGCTATGTTCTTCAGCAGATAGAGTCTGCAAATCTGATCTTCGAGTAGATTATAGTGGAAGAAGTATATCTAGGCAAGTTACGAGTTAAATGCAGTTATCAATAAAATAGAGTGGATTGCACAGACAAGTGACTGATAGAAATATGGCCAAGGTTCTGAAATATTAAATTGACCTACAATACAATGGTGAGATCAGATCCGATATGGGTTAATATCTGGTGTTCTTCAAGAGAAGGAAAAATGTTTTGTTAGGAAAAGTTATGTTTCTGGACACTAGTAACGATCTGTAAGTCAATGGCCAAAAGTTAGATTTCACGACAGGGTTGGTTTTGCTCCACAAATGTATTGGTTTAGTTTTCTAACAGTGCAGCAGTTGTACAGAAGGTTGTGGCTGTTGGTGATTTTCAGGAGTGTTCATAAATACATGGCATCCCCAGATCACATCAGTATGTCCTTCAGGGACATACTGTGAAAATTTGTCAGACAAGTAGGAGCCTTGTTTTAGTTGGTGAAAATTGATGGTGTTGAGAATAGGAACCATGGGAGGAAGAGTTCATGTCTTCTGCTTCTTCTGACAACAAAGGATGATCTTCTGGTCTACAAAGTCAAAGGCATTGCAGAGGGCTGACTGTATTAGCAGGCGGCTGTCCACTATTATAGATGGCTTCAAGTGAACTTCCAGAATTTGAAGACGCACATTTTTGGTGTTGTGCCCATCAAATTAGCTGGTTTGCAGAGGAACCAAGTAGACCGCTGTGATCCAGTGAGTCTGTGGTTGGGAAGAAGAAAATGTTTTTAGAGATGTCTTGGGTGTGACAAAGATACCAGAGATGAGTCAGGGCTTGTTGGTGATGAGTAGGTCAGGTTGGCTTTCTTGAGCACGAGCGAGATGGTGGCTTGTATGAAGATGATTGAAACTCTTGTGTTATTGAAGTACTTGTTTATAAATATTTTATGTGCCAGCAAAAATTATCTATGCGTTCATGTAAGAAAATCGTGGGTATGTCATTGCTAGGGGAAGAGCTGTCTCGTACACTGCCGACTGTTTCTTCATGTTAGTTTCAGATGTCAAAGTGACCTAGAAAACTGGGATCAGTGGTTGATTTACTCTTCTGGCATTTGCTTTTTCTGCATTATCATGAAAGGGTTTCTATATTATGTTGAATGTCACCACAAATATTTGAGATATTGTCAGTAAAAAAGTTGATTGTTTTGGGGATTTTAAGTTCAGGAGATGAATTTGATTGGCTCCAAATAACAATTATCATCTGTAGCTGCATTTATTCTGGTTATGCCATTGGGTACTGTTTCTTCTTATTATTGAATGGGGTGTATCAGGCAGAGAAAGCCATCTGCTGACACCATGCAGGCAGGCCAAGTGAAATATTTTTTTACCACATGCCCTTGGCTACATTTGGAAACAATTTTGCTTCGCTTGCCATCGAATCGGGCCTGCATGATGTCTATGTCTGAACATTGTGTAAGAAAACAACGCAGTAAAAACAGCATATAAATAACAATGTAGTAAATTACATTCGAAGCTCAGCTATTTATATCTGACTATTCTTAACAGTTGTGAACAAAAATAGCTTAACCAAACATTGCCTTCATTTTTTTTTAACTAGCCCACATTCAAAAGCAAATGTTCCTAAAAGTAGCTCCTTAAGCCATCAAGTTAGTTAATATGGTTGTGAAAAGGAACCCTCAAAAGAAAATAATTGACAGTGTATAATTTAGCTTTCTGGGAAGCATTTTTTACAGGTTGCATGTTAAAGCTAAATACACATTTTAAAGCCGTTTACCCTAATAATCTAGCCATTTTAATCACATCTGTTAAAAGTGATTTGGCTATTTAAAATGACTATATTGCTCAAATATGTTTAATTCTACAAATGAAGATTACTGAAATAACAGAGGAAAAGAACGCGTTCAACTAAAATAATTGACCAGCACTCTCCCATGCCTATGCCCTATGCGTGAGTAGGTCATCCAATCCAGGTTTTTCGCTTTGCATTCTACCACTTGCAGCCCTGTTATTAGAATGGGACTAACAGGACTACCAATACCAGAATGCAAAGATAACATCTGGACTGGACGAGTTACTAATGCATGCAACTCGGAAATCTGAGCTCTGATGACACCTGCAACAAAAGTAGCTTCAATGAGCTGAGTGGGTGAAGTAGGAGAAACTAACCTTCACTCCTCCATTTCTGCAGCGTTCAGACAGACCCCCGATGAGCACCTGAAAAGACTCTTAGAACACACATCTGTTTCATACCAACCTCCCTCACCTCAAACTAAATGTGATTTTACTGATCTGAATATCATTAAAACTCTTCTTCTTTTCTAAAGCTACTCATTGGTCCAATCACTATGCAGAGTCCTGCAATGTTAGCAACTCACATCAGATGTACATAGACAACATGTTTTAACATCCTAACATTTAATATGATTACTGATATTTAAGGTGAAACTTGAGTTATTAAATGTAAATGCGTTTTGTTTTTCTGTTTTTTCCTTACTGACGATATTACTTGCTTCATTGTTACCATGGAATTTTTCAAAGATATTTTGAACTTTGACTCCTTGTTTGCTTTATGTGACTCGTAGTCCTAATTTTGGAATGGACTCATTAGGACTTTAATCATTTTTTTTTTAAAAACTGGACTGTAAGAGTTTAGCAATAGGCGAACGGCTGAAAGCTAGAGCAGGACTCGAGCGTTCAAACCCGGCTCAGCTCGAGGTCCTGTTGCATTCTCGAGCCCACGACGAGCCGAGCTTTCATATCGCTTCTGACTACCACCCTCGCTTTTCTACCATCAGCTACAAAGAGGTAAAAACAAAACAATAACATTTGAGCTAAAAGGAGAGACAATTAGATACCCATTTAGTGGCTAATTTGTACAAAGTGAAACCCCAAAACAAGAAAACCGTAATTACTCGTGGCTTCACCAAATTTAGGGATCTTAGGCATTTCTTTTTTTTTTTGCAGATCCTCCAAATAAAAGCACCTTCAAATTCCCAAGTTCCAAATATCAGCTGTTCAACAACATATTGTGTTTGATTTAATAGACAATAATGTTGCTGTATTACAAGGATCTGGGCCAAATACAGCTTTCAGGTGACAAATGTCTTACCTTGCTGTTCACTAATGGCAATGTCGCACTGTGGGGACAGGTCTAGAATGGTTCTAGGTTCATTTAAAAAACTAGCATTTTTAATAAGTACTTCTCACTGCAAAGTTATAATGAACGGATCAGCGGCGGCCAACACAGGTAAACGTGGTGAGGCAGTGGGACGGGGTAGATGGGGATAGTCGACAGACGACGGAATAGGTACAATTAAATAAATAATACCTATTCCATCGTTTGTCGGCTCCCCCACCCCGTCAGGCCTTGCCCTCCCCACTGCCACACCGCACTTACCTTTTCCGGCCGCCGCTGGAACATATTAATGTCAGATGTTCCATATGTAAAAGAAATATACTTTATTGAATTATGATTTTTAACTTCGTCATATTTTAAGAATGTTTTTTTTGCACAATTTACATGCCAAACATTTTCAGAGCTCGGTTCATACATGGACTCTAAGAGCCAAGCCCGATGCTTGACTCTGCTCTGCTCTTGTCTCAATGTTCCTCAATAAACCCTATCCGAGCACCTCAATATCAACCATGGTCAAGCCTGAGAGCGAAACTGAAAAATGCTCCCTCCTGACCTATAAGTACTTTTATCGTAGGAATAGTCTCTCAAACACAGGGCATACACTAACAATATCTACACAAATCGTACATTTTTTTTCATGTTACTTTATTTTACAATAGAAAGATTCTTTTTTTCTTTTTTTAGCATCATTTTACACTTATAACATTTATAAAAAAATATATATACTTTTCCACATAAAAGTTTCAGAGAGATATTATTTCACCACAATGAAACAATGCAATTATATCTTTGGTTGATCAAATTCATATTAACACTAGATCAATTAATAATGCACAAAACAGGTAAAGAGCCGCACACACACAACACATACATTCTTCCTAAACATCCATTCCATTACACAAGCAAATAATGTATCCTATAGCATTGAGTCTGATGTCCAATTGATGACCAAAGTCATAAGGTTTGAAAGAGGGGAGATGGTCGACGCGTTTCGGTGGAAGGAACAGGAGTACGAACCACCTTCTTCAGGACCAGTCAGATATAGTGCGGTATAGGAACTCTAAACCTGGGGTGCAGATCTTTTCGGGGAGACAAGGCGCGGATATAACGGCACTTCTCAAAATTGTATGGACCTGTCACGCGATCTGGTCTAATGTACGAGGAGAAGGAGCCAGATTTCTGCTACTTTATTGATAAAGAGATACGTACAGCTGTTTGCTGTAAAATGTATAGGTAGTCACTAACAGGCAGGAGGCGGCTGACTGGAATCTCTAAATTCGCCTTGTCTATAGCTAAAGATGTGGAGGGGACGCCACCTTTTCAAATGTTTATCCGTAACTATGCAGAGCCACAACCGCCTAAAAGTACGATGTATCTTTAGAGTGACCACACGTTTAAAGAGCTTGACATTTCTAATCCCCTTAGCCGACCGCCTCCGCCATCATCCTCGAATTTTTCATTATGTGCTGATAATAAAAATATTTTTTTTTAAAAAGAATTATGATTTTTAACTTCGTCATATTTTAAGAATGTTTTTTTGCACAATTTACATGCCAAACATTTTCAGAGCTCGGTTCATACATGGACTCTAAGAGCCAAGCCCGATGCTTGACTCTGCTCTGCCCTTGTCTCAATGTTCCTCAAAAAACCCTATCCGAGCACCTCAATATCAACCATGGTCAAGCCTGAGAGCGAACCCTGATGGAGAGGGCATGAACCAAATCCATGTTCAATCTCGTATGAATAGAGACTATGATAAACCAGGAGATGACGAAAAGCATAGAAATGTAAAAGTATGAAAGGTGCCCACCTGTCTTACCAATGCTGATTTAATAACATTCCATCCTTAGCCTTAATGGCTTTATACATTTTAAATTGAGTGTCACTAGAGGTGAACGAGTCAAGAAGGCTTGAACCAGAGTCCTGGCTCTGGCTCAGCCTAAGGTAATTTTCGCACCTCGAGCTAAAAACGAGCGGAACCATAATTTCCTTTCTACTGTCCTCCCCTTACCTCATTTACAAAGTCCCAGTTTGCCCAATCACCCCTGCAGCATAAGAGATGCTGCCCAGTGCTACACAGTGTTAGACCTGGCATCTTTTGGCATACTTTCTCCTGTCTTTTTGCTTCTGACCTCCTGTTTTTGACTGTGTGCTGAACTTCATTTTTGCTGTTTTTAGGACTCTGCGCACATTAACAATGCTAAGCAGTGCTAAAGTGCATGTGCTCTGTATTGGAATGTAATGGCATTTTGTTTCTCTATGATTAGCATATTTGATTTACAGATAATTCCTTTGTACAGTGCTTTGTGTGTGCCTCGAGATCTGTAAATGAAATGCAACTAGTGGGCCTGCAGCACTGGTTGTGCCACCCACATGAGAAGCCCTTAAAACCTGCCTCAGGACTGCCACTGCAGGGCCTGTGTGTGCACCTTTAAACTGCCATGTCGACCTGGCAAGTTCACCTACTTACCAAGCCCAAACCTTCCCTTTTATTACATGTTAGGCACCCCTAAAGTAGACCCTTGGTAGCCCAATGGGCAGGGTGCAGTGTATTTAAAAAGGTAGGACATGTACTTGAGAGTTTTACATGTCGTGGTAGTGAAAAACTGCTACATTCGTTTTTCACTACAGCAAAGCCTGTCTTTTCCATAGGTTAGCATTGGAGCTGCCTTGTAATACTTCACAAGTGTATCTTCCAATTGGGAGCAGATAGAAAATTGGAGCTTGGTGACTCTGGACTCACAGTTTACAAACACATCTTTTAATGTAGTTGGTTTTTAAATTGCAGGTCTGAAGATGCCACTTATAAGAAAGTTGGCATTTTCTTACTTTAACCATTCTGTGCCTCTGCCTGCCGCTAGAATACATGTCTGGGTTGGATGACAGCTGGGCTATGTGAATTCATTCTAGACTGTTACACACAAAGGGAGATGAGGTGTGCCCTGCATATCCTGATGGCCCATCACCAGGCTAATGAGTCTTCCTGAGCTAGAATGGTAGGAAGCTGACACCTGCACCTGAATAGGGTGTGCCTGTCCCCACACAAAGAGCTGCATACCCACTGTAGTATGTCTGGAGCCAGGTCCAGGAAAAGCAGGGTCCTGTGCAAAACAAATATCATTCATCGAGGTCTCCCAACTTCAAAGGCCACAATGGGTATAAGTACTGGACTTCTGACACTGTATACTCAGAACACTTCTGGACTGAGGGCATTTTGCCAGGAAGAAAAGCTGTTGTGCTGCCACTTTGCTGTTTGCTTTGCTGTGTTGGCCTGCTGCCTGCTGCGTCTTTCCTGGGAGTGAGAGGACTGGACTTTACTCTCTAAATCATGCATCTAAAGGTTCTCCAAGGGCTTCACTGAGCTTGCCTCCTGTTGCTGAATTCTCAGGGACAAAAAAAGCCTTCACCTGCATCTTGCTACCAGCACCTGGGTTCCTTGGCTCTGAGTCCTGTTCTGCCAAGTTGTGCCAAATCCTGTCCTGGGCCCTTGGAAGGGAGTTTCTGTGCCTCAACAAAGAAACTGACGTATCGACTCCAAAGCATCATTTCGGAACCGGCACATCCCTGTGAATCTAACGCATTGATGCTGTCTGCCCTGAAAACGTGGTCCCCTCTCACCGAGTGTGTGATGCACTGACCGTGCCTTATAATGTAAATGTAAATGTAAATGTAGTTGAGCTTATATAGCGCACAGCTCCCCGCAGTGGGTTTCCCAGCGCTTGCTTAGGGAACCCTTCCTGGTATTCCCCTGTGAGATAGCAGGGTATCCACAAGGTGAAAGTCAGGCATCCCGCCGCGAGGGGCCGTTGTGGAGATTAAGCAAGCTATTGCCCAGAGTCGCAGAGTGTGAACCTGTGAGTCGAGGAGGCACCGGGGCGAGAATTATCAAGTCTGTGGAATTTTTAGCCCAAGACCCGCCGAGGCGGGGAATTGAACCCTGGTCCAGGACCGATCTCAGCTTTCGGGTCTGCTGCCTCTAACCCCTGAGCCACACTTCTCCACATAATGCAGCCCGACTTTGCCGCAGCGACTGCCACGGTGTGAGTTCAAAACACTCCTTCACCGAAGTCTGTGACACGCCATTCCGACTCCAACACAGGCTTCCAAACGACATAGAGCCTTCAGCCCAGCAGATCAACATCAATACTGTAGAATCGACATATCGCGCTCTTGATATCGATGCACCACTGACACTGAGTGTCTTTAAGGAACCAAGGCCTTGCACCAGCAACCGACATCCCCTCCTCTGTGCACCACATCGCCCGAGCATTAAAGACCGCGCACCGCCTTTAGGCCGACATCGTACTTCCTCTGCACCTCGAATCATCTTCGAGTTCAGATGCATCCAAGGTATTCTGAGCAGGTCTACATGACTCCTGTATTCAGCCCCCGCTCCATCCCAGTCAAACTGAACTTTTGGATTTGTCCCAGTCAAGTATGACCAGATAGCCCCAGTTGGAGCTTTTGACTTTTAAGCACTGCATCTTGATTTAATCTTTCAAAATTCATATTTTGACTAGTGTATGTTTGATTTTTTGTCATTTTGGTCTTGTTTTACTATGTTAGATATTGGCTATGTTTCTAAAGTGGTGTGGAGTACTTTGTGGTGGTTTCACTGTGTTACTGTGATTGTGAACACATACTTTACACATTGTCTCTTTAGTTTAGCCTAACTGCTCTGTGCCAGGTTACCAGAGGGTGAGCACAGGTAAACGTTTATTGTGTACTACACTTACACTGACTAGGATTGTGGTTCTTCCTTGAACAGGGTGCATACTCTGCCAACCAAAACCCCAATTTCCAACAAGCACGATCTGTTTTAATTTGGGCTGATAAAAAAAACCCTGTAGAGTGCTGTAAAAGTGCTCAGAGAGGAATGTCATGCCAATTATTTCTCTTGCAGCACTTTCTCAGCATTTGATTGCCAATCTACCTAAATGCTGCCTCTACTGCCCAATCCCGGGAGTAGTGCAAAATGCTGAAAGGCCTTGCAGAGTGAGATCTGTACGACTGTCTGCCAGCAGCTGAGCTTTGTACTTCACTGCTGCAACAAACAATGTGCTTATTACTGCACTTCCCCTGTGTCTTGTGAGCACTGTGGACACTGCCAGTGGCATAGCCAATGTGTGGTGAGTCCTAATGCAAGGATAGAAGAAGCCCCTGAGTGCTGATTGAACTGTGAAATCCAGCAATAATCGGGGTTCAGTGGGGCCATCAGGCTCTGTGCCTTGGTGCCCCGAAAAACTCATTGATCTTTTGTTTGCTCATTTGACTTCATTAAAGGGGGTGAGCCTCTCCTGAAATCATTTTCTTTGTTAAGTCAGGGGTAATAGATGATATCAATGTGCCCTGCCTTCCCTTAAATTAAATTTGCAATTTTTTTCTAGAAGGTCTTCTTGCTTCAACTTTTTCATGTACATGCATGTATTTATTGAATACGTGTAGTGATGTAGTTCGTCAAATATATATAGACAAAGCATTAACCTTCGATAGAAAACAGAAGAAAGAATAGATCAAGCCACCACCCCCAGCCAGTAGTGGGGTGGTGGCTTGATCCATTGTCTACAGTGCAGAGCCATGGACCCTTCATTTTGGCATGGATTGGGTACTACCGTTCTCCTATGTGGGGTTTGTCAGCATCATTTCCTTTCCCGGGAAAATGGCCATTGGGGGGACAACTGGCCAGAAGTGGTCATAAGAATGAGACAGAGGAGACAAGGGATATAAAAGCCGGAGTTGGCCCTGATCCCCCACTTTCAAACTTGATTTGGGCAAAAGAATGGTACTCAAATGCAACAGTGAACCAGATTTTATTATCAAAACCTCTCACAGAGAGATTATTTGGGTATGGGGCTGGTTAGAAGTGGGGGGGAGGCGGGCAGCCCTGGTGGCCATGATGCTTCTCAGGGCCTGACCAAATCGTTAAAATGCCAAAAAACGGAACTCAAATGTTACAGTGCCCTTGATTTAATTATCAAAAACCCTCTTACAGAGAGGTCATTTGGGCATGGGGCTGGTTAGAGGGGGACTGACCTAGCAATACATCTTCTGCCCATGATGTTTCTTGGAGCGTGACCAAATAGTCACATAGTGCCCCAGCAGGGACAATGCACTGATCGGCTTCCTGGTGTTTTCCTTATAATGAATTAATGTGTTTTTCCTGTGAATGTTGCATTAATATTTAATTAACTCTCTCTTTGTTCCAAGTAATTCATGTTTGCAGGGCCCTTGCACCCTGCCAACCCCAAGTGGGAGCAGCCGTGGCCTGTGTAGGTAAGGGGGGTGGAGGGGGCAGTGGGGCCCAGAGGGGGGGGGGATTTCGATGGACGATGACGAGGGAAAATTAAATAAATTATTATTTTTCCCTTGTCATCGCCTGTCGAAATACTCCCCTCCCCCCAACCGGGCCCCACCACTCTTACCTGCACTGCCCGCAGCTGAGTGGGAGGTAAATAGGTCATGTGTGTACATTTGCATTTTAAGGCTGATATCTGTTTTAGAATGCTCATAATTTGCAGGTATGAATAGTTTTTTTTATTTTGTTATCCTGCTCTGCAATATCTTCTCCTGAAGTAAAATTTACTACGTCTTACTCCAATTAAAGTGTCTGTGACTGTCCGGTCTGTGGGGGTATGTGCTTAGTGAAGCAAACCCATTGCACAAGTGAGCGCACTATATTAATCTAGCGGCTTAACTCAGAATGGGATCCATCCAGCCTTCCCTGTTTGACCAAATTGTGTGATACTAGGCAGTTAACTTATTTCACTGTGCCTCATTTTCCTTTATGATCACCATGTTTGAGAGCACCTTGCAATACGTCTGTTCAGGGTGTGTGCTATACATAAATCTCCCCTAATGTTGCTCCACCCATAATATCAACCTAGGCCACTTAAAGAGTACATATGACAACTGACTTGCCTCTTGGTTCACCAATGGCATCATCGTCAAGGCAGGGTGGGAGTGGCTTGACTTTTTCTACTTTTCTAAGTCTCTTTATCATATTGCTACATACAGTTTCTTGCAACATTTATATGTTGAAAACTCAGCTCCTGTTGTAGCTGTTAGAGGCAAGCCAGACAACTGGCTCAACTATGACTCAGGCCTCTGATAAATGTGCTGGTGTGCCCACGTCTAAGTGTTGCACCAATGAGTCAGGTCAGTAGTATTAACATTTATGTGCCACTGTGCAGCTTTTAAATGTTGTGAATAACCAGGCTGTTGTACTCATTGCACTGACCTTAGAAGGGTGAACAGTGAAGTCTACCCTGCTGGAATTTAAGGGATGTCTTGTAGTATCACAGTGTATTGTGGTTTTATCAAGGGTGTACCTTACTCAAGAATGATTGAAGGCTGTGGGTCTGCAGTTTACTAACAAGCAACAAGGTGAGCCTGGAGCACCGTAAATTTAGGCTCCACCTTCTATATATCATTTATATGCATTTACCTGATAATTCATAAATTCAGTGTGCGTTTAACTTCATTAATCTGTGTGTTCCACTCTAATATAAATTGTAGTAGGTCATCACTTCTGAGCTTGTTGAGAAATCATATGTAACTGTACTGCATTAAACGAGAATCAACGTAACCATACACTTTAATAATATTGCTTGATTGCTAAGGATTAATAATACTGTAATGTACTTCCATTTTGATTCCCTTAGCTTAGCTTGGTTAATTTAGCTTAACATTAGGCCGTCGCTGAGAATTGCGCACTTTAAGGTTTCTAGTATGCTGTTTTCTTTTCCTCTGCAGGCACGTTATCGGATTCCTCCTTAGTTAGAGAAAGGTCTATTGTTATGTATTAGACCGATAGTGAGTCTTGAGAATAGAAAACTGGCAGCAGAGGTGGAGGGATGATGGTGAAAAGAGCGTCCTGTTCCTCGCGTACTAGGAAGATTCAACTCTCAAGGACAAGTAGATGTGTACCTAATTATTTGAGGATGGGAATTTAGGGAGTTTACCTGCTCCCATCAAATGCTGACATGGAATTGGTCTTGGACTGTGGTAGCAAGATATGGATGTTATGGAACCTTCTATTGTGCTTTAATTAGTGTTCAATAGTTAGAGAGCAGAATCTACCCCGACTTGGAAGAGAGCAGCCCATTCTGTTGGGTTTCAGCCTGAGTAGACAGCTTCAAGCTAGGCACTTTTTTGTTTCCTCTCATCTTCTATTGAGGTGCACAGAATTCTGCTACATTCTTCCCTTCATCTTTAAAAATTCCCAGTCTTCTTTCATTTCTTAATTTAGAGATTGTGAGTTTCTTTATCTTATGCCCTCATTTCGATGCTGTTCGGACGAGCATCCGGCCGACATCATTTCGGGATACGAACTGCCCGACTAGTAGGTGGTGGTACCGACCTCCAAATTATGATCCAACTTCTGTGTAGGCAGTCGTAAACATGCCTTTTTGCGTTGAGGCTTGTGGTGCTAGCCAGAAAAAGGCGCAGAACAAGTTTCAATGCAGAAAGGCATGTTTGGAAACGCTCCTGCACCTTGTGCCAGGCTCCATGTGGTGCCTGGCACAGGGTGCAGGGATGTATCGAGGGGCAAAACGGGTGCCCCCTGGGATGCATAGAGGAGGCCCAGGAGGACCATGGGCCCTGCTAGGGGCCACCAAAGTCCCTTTCGAACAGCCTTTCTATTGCGGTTGGATCACCATGGAAAGGCTGTCAGAAAGGCAGATCCTAATCCCTACGGCGGTGTCTGAGCAGGCACAGCCCTTATTGTAGGGTATTAAGCTCCGACCGAAGGTCCGGCGGGCTCCTTGAGCCCATTGGAAGCATCGGTCGGTCCCTCCGCCTGCTGCCTCTGACCGGTCTCATCATAATTCGGGGGTCGGACCACAGCACCAAATGTCGGATGGACCGCCATCAACAGGCCGTCGGTGGCGGTCTGTCCGACATCGTAATCGGGCCTATAATTTGGATATTTTGCATTCTTTACACATTGATTGTGAATATTTTATATTTCACAATACTTACATTTAGAATAAATTACCACCAAAATATTCTGGCTGTATTGATATAGGGGCATATGTAGGTAAAATACATTTTGCAATTCAGAAAATGCGATTTTCGGAGAATCGCATTTTCTGAATCGGAAAACGCGATGTAGGTAAAAAATAGCAAAAAAATAGCGATCACCAAAAATTTGCAGATTTTAATAGCGTTTACTCAAATAGCGATTCCTTAATAGCGAAATCGCTAATAAGGAATCACAAAAACGGAAAATAGCAATTCATGTGAAGAATGATGACATCACAACCAGCAAGTGTGACTGCCATGCTGCAACTGATTGCCAGCACCTGTGTCTGAGTCAGTTGCTGCCTGAGAGACTTTGAGGAGGGAGTGTGCTTTTTACTCTGCATTTGCAAGAACGTGAAATAGAGCCTCAGGGGGGTGAGAAGCAGCCAGAAGAACACACCAGAAAAAGAAAACAAAAGTTTTCTGAGAGGGAGCTTGAGGTGCTAACAGAGGAGGTAGTGAGGCAACATGACCTCCTTTTTGGAAAGAGCTCACTCCGTGTTCCAGAGGCAAGGAAGAGGAGAATCTGGAATGAGATCCAAGAGAAAGTGAACGCGATTGGCGTAACCCACCGCTCAATTGATGATTTACGCAAGTGGTGGTATGACCGAGGCAAAGGTCCAAGGGGAGGGTGGCCACCAGATTAGCTGAGGCAAAAGTGACTGGAGGTGGGAGATCAACAGCACCAGAGCTGACGCCCCTAGAGGAGTTGGTGGAGGGCACACTTATGCCTGAGACTGTGAGTGGCGTGGCTGACCTGGACAGCTCCGAAAATACAGACACCAGACAAAGTAAGATGCATGCCAATATCCCCAAAACATACCCATCCCACTTACAGCCCCAAACACCCATGCCTGAGTACAACTCCAGTACATGTCTACAAGCTCACCCAGAATTGCATTATGGGAAATGTAATCCCATGCACTGATACTTGGTTCTGTAACACATAGAAAGGGTACATAGGGTAGTCATTCTTGCAATGTACAAAACAGACAAGTAGTAGTCATGTGATTAGTTGTTTAACAAACTTTAATGCAGGACAAAAAATAGAACATGACATATAACTAACGTGTGCATTTAATTTTAAAGAACCACCAACAACACAGGAAACAGTGGCTGATGGGGTGGAGACACCAGCAAATGTGGATGTGACAGGGCAGGAGGAGAAGGGTGCAGCAAGACACACACAACCAGCGCCACTCAAACAGCGCAACATTGTCTCACTACTGCCACTGATGGAGGCAGAGACCACAGATGCAGATGAGGAGTCACAGACAGGTCCAAGTCAAGTACCAAGGCAGAACACACCACAGTCCAGTGTACAAACACCACATGGCAGTGGTGCAAGTCGCAGGGCACGGGCCACCACCAGCAATGCCTCATCCGAAACAGACACGGTGTTTGCAGGCCTGGAGGGCAGCATGTTACGAGCACAGCGCCTGCAAGGTAAAGGCATCCGATCAATACAGCGCCAACTTGCCACACACAACCATCATATGTCTGAGTTGTGGCTCAGTGTGAATACCATGACTGGAGCATTGCAAGTACTTTGTAGAAAGATCAGAAGAGACAGGCTGGCCAGGCGCAGGGAAAAACAGCACCTACACACCCGGATGGACCTCTGCACTAAGGCTGTGAACCACCAGTGCACCGCCATATCCCTGCTACCTAGCAGATGTTTGAGCATGCAGCATGAAATGGTACACTGCTGCCAGGGTGTGGGTAGGGGCCTGGTGCAAGTCACACATGCGGTTGACCAAATGCGTGCTGTAGCCACTGGTGGCATAGTGACACTGGGCAGGTTGGACACTGATGAACAATCAAGCAGGAGCAGCATAACTCCTCCACTTCCTGCTGAAAGACACCGGAGAGGTCAACAGGGCAGAGCAGGGGAAGACACCAGTGAGGCCAGTGCGCAGCCGAACGAGGGGCAACAGGGCGTGCACGCAGGAGATGAAGGGGCAGCATGAACTCATGGCAATGTGTGAGGCAACACATGCCGTATGGACTCTTAACAATGATAGCACTGTGACCTCAACATGTGCAACCAACAACATTTCTGTCACGCTGTGTGACATAATAAATCCTGCTGTTAAGGGAATAAACATTTTATTTGAGCATCATCATTTGGCATTGTGTCCTCATTTCTCTCCTAGGAGTAGTTCTGTGTGATGTCATCACGTCTCAGGCGCCCAGCAGCTGCCCCGGCTCCACCTGCACGTCTGCATTGAGGAGCTGGATCCTCCTCATCTGATGTGTCTGCATCTGTCAGATCCACTGGGGTGCCCTTCTTGGTAGCGATGTTGTGTAGCATTGCGCAGGCCACCATGATTTTGCAACACGTCTCAGGGCTGTACTGTAGGGTACCTCCACTCTTATGGAGGCACCGGAAACGGCTTTTAAGGATTCCGAAGGTCCTCTCAATGGTGCATCTCTTGGCTCTGTGGGCACTGTTGTACCTCCACTCTGCTGCTGTGGCTGGATTTAGGTAGGGTGTGAAGATGTAGTCACGCACAGCAGATGCACTGTCACCAGCAGGGCAAGAGTAGTTTGATGTTAAGTACTGTCCTGCCAGTTCATACCTTTCCTACTTGAGTGTGTTTGTGCCATGCAATTACCTAGCAGGTATCCCTCTCCAAACTCGCCATTTGTGAGTCTGCGATGTAAACCATAGTGTTGGAAAATGAAGGAATCGTGTGTGCTTCCTTGGAATTTTGCTACAATATCTGTGATTACATGTTTGCAGACTACCTGGATGTTTAAGGAATGATAGGATTTTCTGTTTCTAAACACATACTCATTGTGTGACGGGGGTGACAGTGCGACATGGGTTCCGTCTACGCAGCCAATCACGTGGGAGAATTGTGCTATTTGGTAACAATCTTGTTTGGTCTGGTCAAGTGCCTGCTTTGTGTTTGGGAATTGGATGTGGTGATGCATCCTCTGAATCATAGCATCAAGAAAAGCGTGGAAAAAAAAGAAAGTGCACTATGAGAGACCCCTCCTGCTGCGGCTATTACCCCCTGAAAACTCCCTGATGCTAGGAGGTGCAGTGAGCACAAAACCAGTATGTGGGTGGGAATGGTATGTGCCCAGTATGTGGGGTGCTCGTGTATGGGTGTCAGCTCCTCTATCAACTCAAGGATACTGTCTGGGTGCAGCCTGTAGTGCGCATGGATGTCCTCCTCGGTCCGCTGGAAAAGGGTGATGCGTGCTCTGTAGATCTTCTCCTGGTGTCTCCTCCTCTGTTCAGCCTTTCGGATACGCAGCCTCCTAGCTCTCACATACAGGCCAGCAATTGTGAGAAGCCCCAGTGGCATTGTGGGCCTGTTTAAATAGGTTGCACCTGGTTACCACCTGTTCAGAGTTGGTGGTATTTGAGAAGTGCAAAATAGCGAATTTCGTAAAATCCCTAATTGCGAATTTTTGCTGCATCTCAAATTGCGAAATCGCATTTTGCGTGAACAACATTTGCGAATTTTGCAAATACTGAAACGCACCTTGCGAATTTACAATTTTGTTCGCAGATTCCTTGCCACGCAAAATTGCTAATCGCTAAGTTTGCAATTCGCATCTTTGCGAATCGCAATACTTACCTACATCGGAACACTCACTTTTGCGATCGCATACACCCTGGATTCTGCAAATCGCAGTGTTTGCGATCGCAAAATACCTACCTACATATGGCCCCTGGTTTCTTAACCATTGCCAATTCTACAGATTGATGATCCGACTAATATTTAGAGAATAGGGGTCCGCCACTAAGCCGCAAGCTCTGCCCCCGGACCTGAATTTCCAGCCCGAGTGCGGACGTAAAGTTAGTAGTCGTAAATCCATTCTGTGAATACCAAAAGTAGTAAGTGCATTCTGTGAATACCAAAAGTAGTAAGTTTAGGATTTTGTCTTAAGTTAATTCTGTGAATCGGGCCCTAAACCTTTACGGTTAAATACCATCCTCACTGTCGTTATTATGATGCCACATTGCTTTAACTGTATTTGAAATATATCTTCAATGTTCACTCCTTCTCAATGCTTCAAGTCGACATACAAAGGTCCATACAACCTGTGGGGGATTTTGTTTGATGATATCTCCAGGAGATTGGGGCTCAAAGACCCCTACTCCATTAAGCCTGAATACAAAGACACGGGACAGGCTTGGGGCAGGGAGATGATAATGAGAGGGATACAGGGCAATATTTTGGAGTTAGTTTGGACGCCCCTTTGCTGGGGCAGCTGTGCGCTTTACAAGTATACAACATTTATTTAACATTTGGAAAAGGGAGGTCATAAGGCACAACACAAGTTTACCCAGTACTTAGATTTGTTTTTCAATTACTTAACAGTAGTAGACTATGGCATGATGAATCCAACTGTTGTTTTAGGCAATGTGTCAGCATAGCTTGATCTGCATGTGCTGTTGAGGTTGCAAACGGTTAGCCAGCTGGTTGGGTTGGGCTCTTTCTGAGTGAACAGTGATGCCAGGAGTGGTGTTTAAAATGCACTGTTGCTGTAGGTAGGATAATATGCAGGGTGTTCGGTTAACCTGGGCCAGTGACACGCAAGGAGAGAAAAGCAATATCTATGTTCATAAAGGCCTACATCCTATATCAATCATTTGGAATTGGAAATTGCCCTTTTTGCAGGGTTATCCCCAAACATTTTGCCTCTTCCTCCTATTTGTTTTCCTGACCTGTTGTTGTTGGCTATAGGATTCTGGGCACTTTACCACTGCTGATCAGCGCTAAAGTGCATATGCTCCCTGTGTAAATCGATATTGTGATTGGTACTCTCTGATTGGCATATTTGTTTTACCAGTAGGTCCCTAGTAAAGTGCACTGAGTGTGCCAGGGCTGGTAAATCAAATGCTACTAGTGGGCTTGCAGCACTGATTGTGCCACCCACATGAGTAGCTCTGAAAATAAGTCTCAGGCCTGCCACCACAGTGCCTGTGCGCAGTTTGTTAACTGCCATGTCGAATTGGAATGAGCACCCACTTGCCAGGCCCTAACCTTCCATTTTCTTACATATAGGGCACCCCTATTGTAGGCCCAAGGTACCCCCCTGGGTAGGGTGCAGTGTATGTGAAAGGTAGGACATGTACTGGTGTGTGTAACATGTCCTGATAGTGAAATACTGCCAATTTCGTTTTTCACTGTTGAAGGGCTATCTTGCCCCATAGGACAGAATGGGAAATGCTTTGTAACATTTTACAAGCATATCTTCCCATAGGGATAAGATGGAAAAACTGAGTTTAGTATCCCTGAACTCCGGATTTAATAGCACATCTTTTAGTAAAGATGGCTTTTAAATTGTGTGTTTGAAAATACCACGTTTTAGAAAGTGGCTATTTTCTTGTTCAGACATCCTGTGTGCCTCTGCCTGCCTCTGCAGAGTGCCCCCAGAACTGGTTTGAACTGGGCTCAGAGCCCCTTGCACAAGAAGAATAAGGACATTTTGGGGAATAAGTATCAGGCCCAAAACCCCAAACTTTAGATCATTCCTTGAATTCAAGAGGAACCTTTTCCAAGGAATAGAGCTGGAGAGACTGTGGAGAAGTACTGCCTTGCTGTGTGTCTGGGATTGGCCTGCAGTTGCTGCTTCTGCCAAGGAAAGGAGAAGGACTTTGCTGTGTGCTCTGACCCCTGCTTGAAGGAGATCTCCAAGGGCCTGAAGTGCGCTGGCCTCCTGTTCAGAAGTCTTAGGGACACAAAGACTTCACCTTCCCAGCTCCCCTGAACTCTGCTGCTGTGAGTTCCAGCCTGTCAAGAGGTGCCTGTACCAGTTTTGGGCCTCTGGAAGATGTTGCTGCTGTTGGGTAGCTGGTAGAAAGAAGAAACGTGAAGAACTGCTCAAATCAACGCATCGCTCTTCTTGCGGCTGTTTTCTCAACGCATCTCCATGGCGCAAGAAGAATTTCCACTCATCGCCGTACCAATGCGAAAACCATCGCAGCGCCTGTCGCCGCTGCAAGAATCGATGCATCGAAGGATCGCGGATGAAGAGGACCGACGCAGCGCCGCTCAACACCGCCCCATTGATTGCCGACCCATCCCTGATCTCCACGCATCGTACTTGTGGGGCACGCTTCCCGGCACTTCACTTGCGAAGCGGAACTGTCACGAAGAATGGACGCATCACTCCCCTTACAGACTGGATTCGAAGCAACTCATCTTCTGGGTGATGCAGAACTGTCACATCGCCTCCCAAGGTCTCAGGAGTGTCGCATGATCCTGGGAGCTCCTCATCCCAAACCCTACTGTCAACAATCCTCAATGCAGAGTTTACCAGGAGAGGCAACACAGACATCAGCGTCAAGCAAGGTTCTGTTTTTGAAGGCATCCTTGAGTTTTTAAAAAGGTTTGAACAAACATTCTAAGGAGACACATCCACCTACCTGAGAAGGAAGAAAATTCAAACATTCTTTGGAGACCGCCTATTACCTATAAATTCATGCCTCCCTTGCCGTTGATGAGGCTGCTGACATTACCGAACAGATAGGCTAAAGTGAAATGTTAGTAAAGTTAGGGCTAGTCATTGTGCCCAAGGTGTATCATTTATTTTATGTGGCTTATCCCCTTAGTGTCATTTTAGATACGTCATAACAGTATTTCCTCTGATCTGGTGGAAGATGGTGTCAGTCATTGCAGGTGCAAGAACTGAGGATCATCCTACAAGACCGCTTTTGATTCTATAGGAACAGGGCACTATATAAAAGAACAAAATACAATATAAATGAAACAGTTTGTGTGTATCTATTGAGGACATTTGTCAAGTGGATTACTTGGACAGTACACTCTAGCTTTGTGACCTTCTACAGGTTAGATGTGACTTTCCAAGTTCCTTCATCTTCTGCCCTGGGCTTTTGTCTACAGTCTCAAGATGAAGGTCTGCATGAAATGTATTCTTTAAAGTATACCTGGGTTTTGCATTCTGCCGTGGCTTCATTCCTGTTGTTGTGTTAAAGTTGCTGGTTTGGATGGGGTGTGTCCTTCATGCAAGGACAGGGATCAGGAAGGAAAATGGGATTTCCTTGAAGTGATCTTGACATTTTATCCCACTAAGAGTTGCAAATAACATCTTCTGACCTCATTTGTGGCATCACAAACTTCACGGACTTCAAAGGGAAAGTCTTGTGCTTTGATTAAAATTTCCAGTTTGTCCAGCCTTTTATACCCAAGAAACAAATTCGTCACAGTTGTAGGAATTTAGCAAATTGATGGCAATAGCATATTTTCCTGAAAGAACACTTCAAAATGGATGCGCCGACCTCCTCGTTGCTCTCAGGTGTGCGCTTGCAGACCTGTCTTGAATCATCAAGTCTAACCTTCCTCGCTTTCTGGGGACATCTCTCTGAAAGGACTGCAGCCCCAACTGCGAGTGCTTCCTCACCAGACGTCCACCGACAGGTGCTCCCTGAATATGCTGTCCCTACTGAGGAAGCAGCAAAGAAGTAAACAATGCAACTCACTGAGCAGGCCATCTACATGCAAACTACACACATGGAAACAGGAGAGGCAGATGTACAGGCAGCATCTAGGCCGGATGGCAAATCAGCCGTCTACGTCACCTACTCCCAGGGCCATCTGTCCCAGGCAGTGGAGCTAAGGAAGATGGCACAGTACCACAGCCCTGTGCAGGCCAATCACTCCGTGTCAGCAAGACACCATGGACCCGACTCTAGAAGGTAGTCGTAATCTGCCCCCGCAGTTCCATGACCCCTCACATTGTACAGACTCTAGGCAAACGTTTTTACAAGAAGACAGTATCAAGTTTCCAGGCATGATTCTTTGAAACTCGTACATTTCGTTTTGTATGACCAGATATTTGTATATACTTTCTCATGCCAAACAAGTGTAATGCTTGCTATTTTTTTCTCCATTAATAAAACATTGCTTCGTGTGAAGAAACCCCTACCCCCTATGCGCCCACCGCTTTTGGGAGATGTCGCAGTCACCTTTCCACCTTTAAAAAGGAACTTACTATTTCCCTCTTAAGAAGTAAATTCCAGACTATTTCCTTGATGGGAAGGGGCCAGAAGGAAGGAAGTTTAAGATTGTGCCTATTCACAAATTCACATGCCATACACGTCGTGAAACATCTATCTCAACAAATCCTTTAGGAGTGCAAATTTATGAATGTAAAAAGTGGTTTTACGTTCCCACAAAAGACTATTTAGTGTAATCCAAATTTACACATACATACACAGCTTTGTGAATGTAACAACCCACTGTATTCTGTGCAATTGGGGATCTTGCAGCATTTCATTTTAACCCACGCAATCAAAAAACGAGATACACCGTGTTTTTAAATGAAAGCAGAACACTTGGAACATGGCCGCCCTGGTGGCTTGACTCCATTTTCGAGCCTTCAAATGACATCAGCAAGGGGCCTTGAACAGCCTGTTGCAAAACGCCTCAGCAGTGTTTTTAAATGGTCCATGCGGATTTTGGCAAGAGCACAGGAGCTCAATTTGAGGCCAGCCAATGGACCCTCCTTTTCCTTGTGCAACAAACTTCCCAAGATGGAAGCTCAGGGCCAGGAATCCGAGCCAGTGGATTGCCTCATGGTTTATTTTCAGCCCAGGACCGGTGAAGTTTACGTCTGTACTCTGCAGATGCTGTTCTTCAAAGCACATATTTTAAAGAACAAGACATCTGCAGCCAGTTGGAATACTTGGCTCGCCCTAGCGACAGTACTCATGTCTTACTTCAGAAAGACCAAAAAACAGCATCATAAATACAATTCTCTCTCAATTGTGACGAGTGACCAGGGGGTTATAGTAGTCACCGAAACACAATGGGTCCCGTTCACGATGCATTGTTTAGTAGGTAACGTAGTGGTACTCATGTAGAATATTTTTACGGAGTTTTACTTAATTTGTGAATAGGCTGCAAACATTACTAAAATGCTGAAAACAACTCCCTCTGCAGTGAAAATAATAATAATAAAAAAGTGTGCACGTACCAATAGCCACACAGGTATGGTTTGTTCTCGTTCTTCCGCAATAGCATTGTCTCCCAAACGATATCTTATTTACGCAAAGTGGCATAATGGCATAATCTCTGGCATTTACCCTAATCATTGTAATGCAAAATGCAAGAATTACTCAAAAAAAATCGTCCAGCCTTACATGAGACACATTTTTCAGAGGAGATATTTTCCATACCGTGCCAGGCTCTATGGAATATAGGTTTGTAATAAATGACTGTATTTTGTGCTAGCACTTTATGTATTTTCTATATGATGAGATATAGAACAGAGTATTACTGGTATAGCTGCGTGTGAGCATGCTACAGGTTGCGATTAGTTCAAACAGCGAGCACATGTTTTCATTGAAAAAAGGAGATCGACTCCTCATTCTAAGGGGGTAAAGGATATTGCAAATTGTTAATTCCATAAAAAAAATTGGAACCAATTCTTAGATGTGCCCGGAGCTCCCTGTCTGGTGGATAGTTGTGCCCCTCCTTTGCTGTATTCTCATTTCAGCAGCAGGCTGCTCAGCAGGCACTAAGCGAAAGGATGAAGACCATACCTATATGTATATAGAATAATATGCTATTGATTGCCATTTTTGAGGGAGTGTGGGGTATCATAACTCAGTGGAGGTTCCAGCTCTTGCGAGTCATGCCCCGACACTGGAGCCTTTAGCTCTCATGAGTCATGCCCCCCACACTGGAGGCTTCAGCTCACGCGAGTCAAGTCTCCCACATTCAGCAATAGTAATAAATAGCTGGTTACTTTACTGAAACATCATTGGAATTGTTAATTTTAAAGTTCATCCCTTTTCCTTTGTAGGATTTGGGGCATTCTTTGGGGATTCTTCGGTGCTGTTCTGCCTCAGAGGGACACGACGGAGAGTCAGAAGTATAGGCCCACATGCCTCAAGCTAATTTGCGACCGGAAACACTACGAATCGGTAAACAATTCCATTTCTGATCGCAAAATAGCTAGTTCTGATGCATCAAGCAAATTCGCAAAAATTAGTGTTATTAGCAATATTAGCCCTTCATAAAATACAGAATCGGTAATACCGAGTCTGTATTTTATGAAGCACAATTAAGATTTCGCTAAATGGGATGCATCACGTCTTCGCAAATACAGAACTAGTCAAAATTCGCTATTTGCATTCCATAAACTAGAAGAAATCAAATCAGATGGTAAAAATTACACATATGCAAAAAAACAGGTGGAAATCATCAGCATACTTAAACAGTCCCAGAATACATCACAATGACCCACAATGGCAGCGCTCTACGTCATGGCGAGGAGGATGAGGCTGAGAGCAGCAGAACACAGGAGAAGGAGGATCCAGAAGAGAATATTTAGAGTGCGTGTCACATTGCTATGGCAGACGGAGGACTAGATCTATGACAAATATATGCTGAATGCTGCAGCTATCCTAGATCTAATTGCTGAGTTAGACCCTGTACTGCAGCGGCAGACCCGCAGTACACATGCCATACCCACCCATGTGCAGGTCCTGTGTTCCCTGCATCTCCTAGCTTTAGGGACCTTCCAGGGAGTAATTGCAGCTGCTGGAGGGGTCTCCCAAAGTGCCCTATCACGCTTTTTTAACAGTTTCCTAAATGCCATGTTGCAGAGGATACACCACCACAACAGTTTCCCCACGACACCACAGGAATTGATGCAAACCAAATTAGATTTTTATCAGGTTGCACAGTTCCCACATGTGATTGGTTATATAGATGGGACACATGTACCCATATGTCCCCCGTGAATGAAAAGGGGGGGCCCTCGGCCCCCCCGCACGCATGGCGGCGCGGCGACCGTTTCCCCCCTTTCCCCTTTGGTGTCTCTCGGTGGTGGGGGCGGGCCCTTGTGGTCGCGACCCACCACCGATTGGCCAGCGGCCTCCCGGATACCAGGTAGAAGGTCCGGGTCAGGGGGGGCGGGCTACAGGAGGGGCGGGGCGGGGGGGCGTTGCCCCCCCGCCTGGCCCCTTGGGAATAAAGAGGTGGGGAGCGCCCAGGAGACCCCCTTGTACCTGGACGCTCCCTCACAGCACGGTGTGCCCCGCGCTCGGGGCTTCTTTGTTTTAGTAAATTTCCCCTTTCTTTTTCAGGTTTTTAGCAAGCGGTTCCGGAGGCTAGCCGCGTGGAGCCAGCCGCGTCGCGAGATCACCAGGAGATCGTCGTCGGCCAGGGACGCGAGGCGGCAGTGTAGATTTTTCCCTTTCTTTTTCAGGTTATAACAAGGGGTTCCGGAGGCCAGCCGCGTGGAGCCAGCCGCGTCGCGAGATCACCAGGAGATCGTCGTCGGCGAGGGACGCGAGGCGGCAGCAGAGGCGTTCGCGCAGGGGGACGAAGGAAAGAAAGGGTCCTGAATATAAATACCAAAAGCGGCGCGCCGCCTGATTGTGTGCACGACGACCGGATAAGGTATTTGTTGGCGCGGGCGGGCAGGGACGAGCAGCGGGCCGGCTGCAACATATCGAGCACAGGTCGGAGGGGTGCTCCGGTACTCAGTGAGGGCGCCACACAGTGTCGGTGAGCTAGAACGTGGGCTATAGCAGGTCGGGGCCCTACGGGTGATTGTGCGCTTTACAAATGTGGATTACTATTATAAGCGCTGTGTAATGATGTTCCTTTAAGAGCTGTTTTTTCGTGCGCACTCATTTAAACGACAAAATAAGGCTGGGGGGAGCTATTTATATAAGCCTAGTGAGAGTTGGAGCTAATTTAGCACGTTTTGTTTTTTGATTTACGTGCTTATGGTCACAGGGCAGTTTCATTCGTGCTACTGTGCAAGGAAGTAAAGCAGGGTCGACCAGGGCAGCACCTGGATGGGAGACCCCTAGGATAACGTGCAATTGTAAGGAAAGCGAGGTGTCATTGGATAATTGTTTTGCAGGATTGTTTTGGAAGAAAAAACAAAGTAATAGTCAGTAACTGTTTTTTATGAGTGTTTTTTGCATTTACTAATCTGATAATTGTATTACATTCAATTGAGGGTAAGAATTTTCTTCAAAGTTCCTTTCAGTCTTTTGCAGGCTTGGAAAGAGTGTTATGTTATTATCTGCAGATACAACATAAGTTTAGTGGTGCACATCACCAGAAAAGTTAAGGGGGGGGTTCAAGCCTCCACTGTATTTAAATTGGTCTTTCCTAAAAGTCTGCTCCTGCTGTTATCACACGGTGTTAATACATCTCTCTATTCCAGGCATCTAACGACGCTATTTCGTGCAGATTCACTCATCTGGAGAGGCGTAAGGTCGTAAGGACCGTCAGCACCCTGGTGTGGGGCGTCGTTACAGAAGGATATCGCCGGCAAGTGCGCAGGACTGGTCGGTAAGAGGGGTACGGGGGGCTGGCATTCATCGCTCCTGGTGGCCGCCGGGTGGGTCTACATTAGGTTTACTCACCCCTTACATAAGCGGACAAGCCGCTAGTGTTGCGGTCGCCGTTGCATGGTGCTGAAAGCCCCCTGGTGACCCTCCATCTGAAAAGTACACAAAGTTGGCCTGTCGTGATATTAGGAGAGTAGGCAGCTGGTTGTTGGGGTTTTATCATGCCAGGTCCGCGGGGTGGTAAAGGTGGGTCCAAGATGGAGGCTATGATGCGGGCCATGATGCGTGAGATGGGTGAAATTAAACAGCGGCTAGGGAAGGTAGATGAGCTGGAAGCACGGTTTAATGAGAGGCATGAGGATGCCCCTGGCCCATCGGGTAGGCCTATCCGCCAGAGGGCGGCACCGTTGCCAAGAGGGGATTTTGTTACCCCACCTAGGAAGTCTAAGCCCAAGAAACCCAGGTATGCTGCACCCGCCCCAGGGCCAGTAGAGCCGGTACCTGCCGTGCCGCTGGCGGTCATCCCACCCCCTATTATACCTATGCCTATACCCCCAGCCCCCGTGGTGCCGGTGCCTGTCGTACCGCCAGGAGACGCAGGGTCTGCTCCCCCACCGGTGGCCACAATCCCGGCTACAGACTTGCCACAACCGGCACCCGCCTTGCCTACTGCGCCAGTACCATTGGGCATAACCCCAGTGGTACCTGTTGTCCCAGGTGGGAATTTAGATTCAATGCCCCCTGAATTGTTTTTTTTTTGTGTTTTTTTTTTTTTTTTAAAACCTTTATTGTGCATGAAAAGGAGAACAAATACGGGCCTACAACCAGCAGGCCGGCCACGATACTGTAGGCACAAATGTAAGCAATGCGGTTCCCCAGCGGCATCAGACAATATAGCATCAATTAGTAGCAGTTACACTATATGGGAACATGTCGCCAAGGAAAGGAGCAATGAGGTTTAAGTTTTTTTTAAATTTGATCTAAATAGAAGTCAGTGAAGAATAGATTCGAGAAGAGCTGAGTCCATACATTAGCTTCACAACATGGGTAGGCAGCATAATTAAGAACAACAGTAGAGATAAACACCCCACAGTATGGCAGTATAATGCAAAACAGCAGGAGTATCAGTACACATTTACGCACCACCTACAGCGCCATCCACTCCCCACTAATCCCATGTCAGACCCAGAGCAGAAAAAGAACAAGAAAGCGCAGAAATTATAGAAAAAAACAAGGCCCATAGAAACTAAGAAGAAAAACCACGCCCCCACCCTACAACAATCCGGAGGCTACGGCCTACCCCCCCCCCCGGTAAAGTGCCTGTCGCCCTTTAAAGAACCCGAAATATAGAGAAGAGAAAGAAAGGAAACGAAAAGAAATAAAGATTCTCACTCATGAAGAGGAGAAAAGGCAAAGAAAAACCTTCACAAGTGATAAAGGGAGCAAGGAAGGACAGTCCCAGATCTCCCATTAAAGAAGGTGGGGAGGAGCCAATACAATAACAGATCTCCCGGACACCCAGCCAATAGGGACCCATACGCCATTAGAATCTAAAAAAGACAAAGGCCAAAAAACAAGGGGGGTACAAATGCGGTACACCAAGAGCGTGAATCGGACCCATAAATCACCACCCCACGTGTAGAGTAGACAACAGGATATGAGCAGCTCCAAATCACAGTCGAAGGTGTCAGGATAGACAAGAAGCAAAATAGATGTGAGGAGCTGAGGCGTTGATACGCGCCAAAAAGGCGCCACAGTTATGAACCACAGCAAATAGGCCAATGCAAGTTAACACCCGGAACCCCCTAGCTCTATATAAATCGCAAACGATCACTACACCATGGTACCCGCCCGAAACCCGCCCCAGCCAGAACAAAGACCAAGATGGCCGCCCCAGGCAGTGCAGAGACAAAGAGAAATAAAATGGACGCCACCCTTTACAGGCAACCCCCCGCCCCACTGAACATTGCTGGCAAGTCAGGCACCCAAAACAAATTCAACAGAGCCGGCGGCTCACTAGGTACCAGGATAGCCTGTTGTAGCGCCGACTACGCCGTAGACAAGAGTGCTATGGTAGAATGGATGCACTGTGAGCGAGAGCTGAGCCATAACCAATAACATCCAACCAGCTGAAAAATCAAGTCGCGCTCTGCGTGTGGTCATACAGCCCTCCACACAACATCTCAAACCCAACCCCCATCAGGTAAGAGAACAGTACAGCAAAGAGACTGCCTAACCCTGGCCCGATTTCAGACGCCCTTCAGTACATAACCCTCCATGAGTGTCGATCCCCTCCACAACAAAGGAACAAGATGGAAACAAAAAGGAGGGGGTAGACTCACGAATACAAAATGGATGGCGCCACTCATCCACGAATGTATCGGTCACAATAAAAAGAATCACAAAATTACTCAGAGAAACCAGATACAACAGGGGGAAAGACGGAGGCTCTGATGAAATAGTTTTCGAGGGGGCCAGGAGTAGAATAGACATCAGTCCCATCTCCGGTAATAACAGCGAAGGTGATGAAACCGCAGCCGAATGTGGGAACAATGTATCACAGGCAGAGTCGGTGTGCGATCGTCCGCAAACGCCAGTCATGGCAGAACGAAACTCAGTCCAACTGGAAATACTCGGCAACACAGTGTCAGTAGCAGGAACCATCAGGGGAGCGATCAGTGGTTGACGAGAGCAGCCCTTCCGAATCTGCGCCAGGTCCGAGGCAATGTCGTCGAGCGTGTCACTTAGCCCCTGGGAGTCTCGCAGTAGCGTCGCCCGCAGTTCACACAGGGCCAACAGGACATCTCCATAGGACAGAGTAGGCAGCGCGCCCCCACCGCCCACCACACCGGTGGGCACAGGCAAGGCGATCCCCGGCACAGCAACGGTATCACAAGCAAGGGGCAATGGCGGATGGCCATCCCCGTCCCACGGGTCAGCGGGGACATCCATGGCGCCCACAAGCCAGTCACAGGAACCTGGGGGGTGCGACACGGGGCGGCAGTTGCTCCGTCTCCCACCGCTGCGAGTTAAAATATAGCGTCGCCAGTGAGGAGCCCCCGTCAGCAGATTCAGGCAGTTAGGGCAAACGGGCGGTCAGCCAGATTCGGGTGAGTCCCGCAATGGAGTCGAGTCGTCCCCTCTCAGCACGAAACAAAGGAGCCGGAGTGCCGTGTGGTCGTCCATGCAGTCGCGTGCCGATCGCAATGTGTAGCACTCTGCGGCACCCGGGACGCCGTTGACCACGTTCCAGGGAGAGCTGCCTCTGTCAGGGTGCGGGCGCTCTGCAGGCAGGTTGCTCGTCCCCACCACGCCGAGGTCCGGCATTGAGCGGCGAGGAGCGCTGGGGCAATGGCGTCGGGACGGGCACCAGGTTATCTAAGCCTTCCGGACGAGCTGAGAGTCCGGAGGAACACGGGCGATAGCAGCACTTCGCCCCCGTCGGAGCAGTCGATGGGTCGGGCAGGATGGTAGGCAGGATAGCTTGACGGGGCTCAAGGGCTGGCGGAGCCGGGAGCCTACGCGTCCGCTCCGGTCGCCATCTTGGCTCCTCCCCCGCCCCCTGAATTGTTGTCTCAGATAACGGCCCTGATGCCGTGGCTCCAAAAAGGGGGAGCTTTCCCAACTTCTGCAGATCATGCAGCAGAGGCGGCGAGGTTTGTAGAAAAGATTAAATCGGCAGCGGTCGCCGACAGTGTTGCAGTGCCAGTATCTTCTCCCCTTGCAGGTCCCAGTCTTCCCCAGCCGGATGGAGCTAATGGGCAGCCGGTCCCGGTGCCCGCACATGGTAAGGAAGTGGCATTGCCGCTCTTGGGGGACGGTGCTCTACCTTCCAGGAGTGAGAATTTGGCTCAACATGTGTCGCTAACTGTGAAGGAGATGATTTGGGCAGATAAATATGTGTATATTTATTCTTTGTTATTGGATAATAGGGAAATGGAGCATGCGAAAACACTAAAGGAGTGGATGCACCCAAGTGAATGGAGGGTGCAGTGTGCTAGATTTAGGTTTGAGGAAACACTGCTCAACTGGATTAAGGCTTGGGCTGTATTCACGGCTATTAAGGCTGAACGACCTCCAGATTTACAGGCGCCATTGGCATGCTACCAGAGCAGGATTGTGGGGTGGAGTGAACAGTATTCTGGGGATGCGTGGAAAGGGTATGATTTGAATTTCAGGAAAGCATTAGAATTTAATAGATCATTGGCATGGGACACGGTGGACTCCATGTCATGGCATAAGCAGTTCTCGGATAATGCACCCCCCCCTCAGTTTTCCGGTTCGGTCAAGGTGTTCTCCGCGAGACCCCAACAGCCCTTTCGGCCCCCCCAAACGAGTGAGGCCTATTAGAGCTCTCCCTAGAGGGAGACTAGGGCTGCGAGCTACTGGGGAATCTGTTGACAATTACTGCGACAGCCTATGCTTTTACATCGTGTTTTGTTCATTGCACTGTGATTTTAAACCTTGGGGTTTTAACCTTTAGTATTTTAAAGGGAATCAATTTGTAGGCACACTGACACCTCTTATCACACTATCTCCTTGAAACAGCCTCGCCCAGCCGATTTTTACTCTCGGCTCGAGGCGGCGGCGGGCGCCATCTTGGGTGTGGGCAGGGGCAGCGCTCTAGTCGCGCCGGCCTCCCGCCCTCCCAGAATATTTAATTGGGGTGTTTTGAGCTGTTCGCTGCCTATTAGAGCTCTCCCTAGAGGGAGACTAGGGCTGCGAGCTACTGGGGAATCTGTTGACAATTACTGCGACAGCCTATGCTTTTACATCGTGTTTTGTTCATTGCACTGTGATTTTAAACCTTGGGGTTTTAACCTTTAGTATTTTAAAGGGAATCAATTTGTAGGCACACTGACACCTCTTATCACACTATCTCCTTGAAACAGCCTCGCCCAGCCGATTTTTACTCTCGGCTCGAGGCGGCGGCGGGCGCCATCTTGGGTGTGGGCAGGGGCAGCGCTCTAGTCGCGCCGGCCTCCCGCCCTCCCAGAATATTTAATTGGGGTGTTTTGAGCTGTTCGCTGCCTATTAGAGCTCTCCCTAGAGGGAGACTAGGGCTGCGAGCTACTGGGGAATCTGTTGACAATTACTGCGACAGCCTATGCTTTTACATCGTGTTTTGTTCATTGCACTGTGATTTTAAACCTTGGGGTTTTAACCTTTAGTATTTTAAAGGGAATCAATTTGTAGGCACACTGACACCTCTTATCACACTATCTCCTTGAAACAGCCTCGCCCAGCCGATTTTTACTCTCGGCTCGAGGCGGCGGCGGGCGCCATCTTGGGTGTGGGCAGGGGCAGCGCTCTAGTCGCGCCGGCCTCCCGCCCTCCCAGAATATTTAATTGGGGTGTTTGAGCTGTTCGCTGCCTATTAGAGCTCTCCCTAGAGGGAGACTAGGGCTGCGAGCTACTGGGGAATCTGTTGACAATTACTGCGACAGCCTATGCTTTTACATCGTGTTTTGTTCATTGCACTGTGATTTTAAACCTTGGGGTTTTAACCTTTAGTATTTTAAAGGGAATCAATTTGTAGGCACACTGACACCTCTTATCACACTATCTCCTTGAAACAGCCTCGCCCAGCCGATTTTTACTCTCGGCTCGAGGCGGCGGCGGGCGCCATCTTGGGTGTGGGCAGGGGCAGCGCTCTAGTCGCGCCGGCCTCCCGCCCTCCTCATCTCCCATATAATGTGTATAGGGTTCAGACGGCGCAGCGGGCTGGCGCAGCGGGCGCGCCGGATGCGCGCCGAAGTCGCGCACAAGTCAAGCCCGTCTGCGCCCGTCCGCGACCGGCCGGGACCTAGGGCCCAGACCTCTGCCCGACGGGCGTGCGCCAGGTATACATACACAAGTAAGAGGTTGAGAGACTTATGTCCCACTCTACCTACTTATTGTCAGTACTCGATGGAGCCCGTAGACCTAGGACCATGTCCACATTGTTCCTTTACTGGTAGCTGCTTATTGCCAGTCACTCCTGATTCCGATACAATCCTAGCTAAAGGGGGTCTTCTAAATTGTAGATCCATTAGCAAACACACTCTCCAATTGTGGGATCTTATATTAGAGGAGGACATGCAGATTTTGTTCCTTACTGAGACTTGGTTGGGAGAACACTCCGACCCGGATATACTAGACACTATTCCTCCTGGTTACACCCTCCACAGACTTGATAGGATAATAGGAAGGGGAGGCGGGATTGCCATTATTGTCAAACACCCGTTCGAGTGTATTCTAAAACCGGTAAAAATTGATGATTGCGAAGCTGGTGAATTTAGCATCAAACTGACGCAACATTACACCATCTCTGGCATCCTTATCTATAGGCCCCCTGGGCCCTTGGGAAACTTTCGTAGTAGCCTTCTAGAAGGGGCAACTCAGACCGCCATCAAACACAACAAGGTTCTGATATTGGGCGACCTGAATTTACACCTAGAGGACCCTGCACAGAAGGAGGCAGAAGATGTTCGCCTTATATTACAAGAACTACAGCTGACTTTGTTAAGTACAACAGCCACACATCAGAAGGGGCACTGTTTAGACCCTATTTTTGCGAGCTGGGATAAAATAAAAGCACCCTTGGACTGACCATTTTCTGGTCCCTTTTCATTGTTTTTATCAGACCGTTAGGATTAAAGACAATGGGGACGGATATTTTATGAAACGCAAATGGAGACAATTCTCCAAAGAAAACTTTGTAGGCAACATCCAGCAAGCTCAACTAATAAGTGCGTTGGATAGTGACCAGGCGAATAAGGAATTTAACCTACTTGTCACTGCCACCTTGGATGAGCTAGCTCCCATGGGTAAAAGCAAAGTTAGAGCTGGTAGACAACGCACTGCCCCATGGTTCACGATTGAACTCCAGCAAATCAAATCGAAATGTAAAAAGTTAGAAAGAACCTGGAGAAGGACCCCGAGTGAGCAAGCGAAAAATAGCTATAGCATAGCACACCGGAGTTATCAATATGCGGTGCGTAGAGCTAAAGCCAAATATTTCCAGACTCGTATTGAGGAAGCCGAGAGCTCCTCACGGGAACTGTTTAAAATTTATAAAGAGATATCAGTGGTCTCTAGCTCCAATACCCCCGTAAATTCTTCCAAGGAGGGATGTAATAAAGTCGCGGACTTTTTTTCTAGTAAAGTCAAGAAGATCTATGCTTCCTTTTCTCACATACCAGCTAAGGGCACGGATTTTAGAGCAAACAGCACATTGGCAGCCCCGGACTCCTCACTTCTAACCTTTGAGGTTCCGGCAGCTGACAAGCTAGCATCCATATGTCGGAGCGTCAAGTCCGGCTCCCCCAATGACCCGGCCCCTGCCTGGGTCTTATCTGAGGGTCTGATAGCTTTGGAACCCCACATCAGACATGTCCTTCAAACCTCCTTTTCCACTCAACAAGTTCCTAGAGAATGGAAGAAGGCAATAGTACTTCCTATAAGGAAAAAACCTAACGTCAGCATGGAGGTACTAGAAAACCTCAGACCGATTTCCTTGTTGCCGTATGTGGCGAAGGTCGCCGAGAAGGTGGTCAATGCTCAGCTCACGGAGCATTTGGAAAAATGTAGCCTACTCCACCCCTCGCAATCGGGATTTAGGGCAGGCTACTCTACGGAGACGGCCCTCCTAAGAGCCACTGAGACTCTAAGAGCAGGGGCAGATGCTGGTCATACAATGGCCCTGATCATGCTTGACCTGAGCGCGGCTTTTGACACCGTAGCGCATTCCATCTTGCTACGGTGTCTGAATGAAGCTGGGGTTGCCGGTCCTGCGCTGGGCTGGTTACAATCCTTCCTTACAGACAGATGTTTCCAGGTTCAGCAGGGGACATGCCGCTCAGGGGAGATGTCACTAGACCAGGGAGTGCCTCAGGGCTCTGCCTTGAGCCCCACTCTTTTTAATTTATACATGGCCTCCCTGGCGAAAGTTGTACACTCCTTCGGGGTGGAAATAGTGTCGTACGCTGACGATACTCAGCTGTTAATCTCCCTATCGCAGAGTACTTCCAACACCCCCAAAAATTTTAAATCCTGCATGCAGGCACTAGCAGAGTGGATGGATGCCCAGTGTTTAAAACTTAATGGCTCCAAGACAGAGGTGTTGGTGGTAGGGGGAAAAAGCGAGAAATGGTCTGATGAGTGGTGGCCGTCTTGCTTGGGCCCTACCCCATACCATGTCAGGAGGCTAAGAATCTGGGAATCTGGATGAATCCTTCGCTCTCATATGAAGGCCACATAAGGCGTCTTGTGGGCAAATGTTTTGGAGTCCTAAAGTCCCTAAACAAAACCTTAGACCTCCTGCCGTTATCAGCCAGAAGAACTCTAACGCAGGCGCTGGTGACCTCGCGGTTAGATTATGGTAACATTCTGTTTTTGGGGGCAACCGAGGGCAGCATAGGTCGCCTACAAGTCATCCAGAATTCCTCCGCCAGACTGGTGTTAAGAAGACCCAGGAGAGCTAGCTCGAAATTGGCGCTGGATGCGCTTCACTGGCTGCCGGTGAAGAAGCGTGTGCTATTTAAGTGCCTCCTGTTTTGCCACCGTATTGTCTGGGACAAGTCTCCAATTTATCTGAAGGAGCTAGTCAGCCGATATGAGCCTACCAGGACCCTCCGTTCAGAGGGTACCGGTCTGCTGACAGTCCCCAGGATTAGGAAGGCGAGAATAGGTGGTCGTTCCTTCGCGCTACTAGCAGCGCAAAATTGGAATAAACTACCTCTTGTGCTGCGACTGGAGGACAATGAACTACATTTTAGGGCTCTGCTCAAAACCCACTTATATACTGCATAGGTGTTGGGTCTTCTAGGCAGGCTCTCTGGTAGCTTAGCGCGGGGACACGCCGTGATGGCGTTACTGTGCGCTCTATAAGCTCTTTATTATTATTATTATTATGAGGTACCTGGGAGGTTTAGGGCCGGTGGGGCAGAGAAAAAGGGGGTGTGCTGGGACTTTAATAGGCGCACCTGCACAAGGGGTGCTTGTAAGTTTAGACACGCATGTTCCTCCTGTGGTCACCCCTCACATCCAGAAACAGCCTGCAGGTCCAAGCATGGGAACACGGGTCAGAGGGGAAGGGGTAAGCCACTGTAAGACAAACAAGTTAGGCACCCCCACGCCAGTGGATGTGTTAGCAATGATACCATGGTTGAACAGATACCCGGACCACACATCGGCCACCCTACTCCAAGAAGGTTTCTCTAAGGGTTTTAGGATCCCTGCGGCAGGATACACAGGCAGCGCACACTGTAAGAACCAATTGTCAGTAAAACACAATCCGGCTGTTGTGGCCGCCAAGATTGAGAAGGAGTTATCTTTAGGCAGGATAGCTGGCCCTTTCACTGAGGTGCCGGTACCCAATTTTGTGTGTTCACCATTAGGAGTTGTCCCCAAAAAAGAGAAGGGGCAATTCAGATTGATCCACAACCTGTCAGCACCTAAGGGCACGTCACTGAATGATGCCATTGACGAGGGTATTTGTAGTGTTAAGTACGCCTCTTTTGATCAGGCTGTTAACCTATTACAGGCCACGGGGCCCGGGGCATTGATGGCGAAGTCAGACATAGAATCAGCCTTCCGTCTCCTCCCGGTACACCCAGCGGATCAACATCTCCTAGGCTTCACGTTCGGGGATGTGTTCTACATGGATAAATGCATGCCCATGGGTTGTTCCATATCATGTGCTTACTTTGAGATGTTTAGCTCTTTTCTTGAATGGGTCATGAGACAAGCGACGGGCCACCAACAGGTCATGCATTATTTGGATGATTTCCTCTTCCTGGGTACGGTGGGATCTCAGGAGTGTGCATGGGCATTGCAGGAATTTTGCGTGCTTATGCGGGCTTTTGGTGTACCGCTAGCGCCCGGGAAGACTGTTGGCCCGACCACCTGCTTGGAATTCCTCGGTATTGAGATTGATTCAGTTGAGGGATGTTTTAGATTGCCCAGGGACAAAGTGGACAAGTTCAAAACAGCACTACATTTATGCCTACGCAAAGATAAGGTCACCCTGCAGCAATTACAGGAGGTGGTAGGGCAATTGAATTTTGCGCAGAGGATCATCCCCATGGCTCGCCCTTTCTCTCGCTCCATCGCCCAAGCAATGAAGGGTCTAAGAGAGAAACATCACCGCACTAGGCTGCCGTCTGAGATTCGCCAGGATATGCTTATATGGATGGCATTCCTGGAGGATTTTAACGGCAGGGTGGTATGGCCCGGCCCTCCCACAACATCAGCAGAGTTGGGCCTGTGGACGGATGCCGCCGGTAGTGTGGGCTTTGGCACCATACTAGGGAACAAGTGGGTCGCTCAACGGTGGCCGGAGGTATGGAGAACATGGGGTCTGACCACCAATATTGGCTTCCTGGAACTCTTCCCAATATGGGTGGCATTGATGGTCTGGCCCGAACATCTATGTAATCAATCAGTGGTGTTTTGGTCAGACAACATGACAGTAGTGGAAGGTATAAACCAGCAGGGAGCACGATGTCCTTTCATACTTCGTCTGATAAAAGAAATTGTGTTACAGTGCCTAAGATGGAATGTCCTTTTTAAGGCCAAACATGTCCCTGGTGTTCTGAACAATGCAGATGACTCCCTCTCTCGCTTCAAAATGCAGGTTTTCAGGGAACATCTTCCTACAGCAGACCCCTCGCCAGCGCACTTCCCAGCAGTACTTTGGCAGATTGGTGCCCCAGATTACAGGACCTCGTGGTCGCTAGCCTAGCCCCCAGGACCAAGACGGCTTATGAAGGGGCGTTTTTGTCTTACTGTACTTTTTTGGGACAGCAATGGGAGGTGCTATGGGCGCAGGAGGATGGCTTTGCGGCCTATTTAGAATGGATGCATAGGGAGGGACGCTCAGTGGCAGCTGCAAACAGGCATAGGGCAGCGGTATCATTCTTTGCTCAAGCTAGGGGCTTGCGTGATCCCACTAATACCTTTATGGTGCGTAAGGCTTTGAGGGGTTGGCACCGTATTCAGGGGCATCATAAAGATAAGAGAAAGCCCATAGGGTTGGCGCGGCTGACAGCTTTACTGGGCGCGCTGGACACTGTTTGTAGCTCGGAGTGGGAAGTACTTCTTTTTAAAGCAGCATTCTCCTTGGCATTCTATGGGGCACTGAGAATTAGCGAACTTGTGGCAGGTTCCAAGTCCGACCTACTGGGCGGCTTGCAAAGGGCTGGTGTAAGGATAAAGGATGACACCATGTGGGTGACCATTCAGAAGTCAAAGACCGACCAGGAGTCAAGGGGTCACACCATAGTCCTCCAACGGGCCCCCGCCAACCCTTGCTGCCCAGTGAAGCACGTGGAATTATTGCACGGGCTGCTGGTAGGCACAGCGGGCAGGGCACTGCTCTGTCACGCCGACGGTAACCCCTTGACCAGGTATCAGTTCAGGAGGGTATTGGAGATGGTGGTCAGAAAAGCAGGTCTTGACCCTAAAGAGTTTGGCTCTCATTCCTTTAGAATTGGGGCAGCAACTGAGGCGGTAGCAGGGGGCCTCCCAGTGGAGAGAGTGAAGAAAATTGGGAGATGGTCCTCAGAATGCTACAAACGATATGTACGAATTGACATGTTGTGATTACATGGTGCTCACGCTTGGTTTGTTTCCGCTTTCTTACAGTTTCTCAGACCTGTTACGCAGGGGAGGAATTTGTCGTCGGGCACCAACAACATACATCAGCGGGGAGCTACAGCCAGGAAACAATGAGGAAAAGTGTTTGGATTGTGGGTCACTCCTATGTGAGACGAGCCGAATGTGTTTTTATTTCAGGTGACCAGGGGAAAAGGGCTGCACAACTGGGGTTTGACATCACGTTCTTCGGGAGAGGGGGGTTATGTCTCAACCAGTTTAGGGGCTTCTTCCAAGGGCTTTTAGCGCGCCGGCAATCTCCCCCGTCAGTGGTGATACTTCACCTGGGGGAGAATGATTTGGCCACACTGGGGAGGCGCATTCTGATTGAGGAGATTATCTCAACTGCGGGGTGGATGGCCAGGACCTGCCCGGGTTGCACGGTAGTATGGTCGCAACTCATACCCCGATTACAGTGGCGGGGGGGGATTCGGTCAGGGCGTTGAATCACTCGGTAAAGAGGATCAACACACGGTTGGACAAGTTGTTTCGAGCCCCCCTGTTGCAGTCAATACCTCATGGGTGTATCTGGGGCGACAGGTATTACTTGGGGGATGGAGTTCACTTGAATGAAGCAGGGAATGTCTTGTGGTCTGACAATATCTGGGCCTGGTTGGAGGGATTTGCAAATAGGAGCGTTCCTTAGGTAGGGTCTAGAGGGGGGAGGCCAGGGGGGAGGCCAGATCGTCGGTTAACAATGCTGGCCTGTGGCGGTAAGGTCATTATCGGTGAGCACATATTTGAGGTCTGAGGGGGCGGGCATCATCCTATGGAGGTTCCCGCCCAGGGGGAGGGGCCTGCGGGCCACTCCTAGAACTCCAGGGGCAAGGTAATTGATGCTGCAAAGGAGCGCGGGTAGGAGTAGTTCACGCTTTCCTTAGGCTGGTAGCCACCCCGCGCGCATATATTCATGACGTCACCGGATGGCGCAGAGTAAGGGCCCTCCTTTAGTGGGTAAATGGAGTTCAGGGCGTAGACCGGGCAATTCCCGGGGTACCACTGCGCATGCGCACGTCTCTAGGGGAGGCGCAGCTTGTAGGACCTGACACCGGTAGTGACCTTGCCATATGGCCAGAAATGTACAAAAATCAAGATGAGGATGTTAGACTCGGTTAGGAAACAACATGTATTAGAGTTTTGTTAAGGTCAGCCTCTCAAACTTGTTGACAAAATTTGTATCTAATGTCCTGCTGATTTTTGTATAATTGTTGACCATGCAATTAAAACCTTTTTTAATTTCATATCTTAATAAATACGGCCGGGCGACTAGCGCCCGCCTTCCAAAAAGTAAAGAAGTCTCGTGTCCATGTTTCTGGGTGTTGGGTGCCGGTTTGGGGGGGGCGGCAGCTAGTCGCTGACCATGTGAAAAGGGGGGGCCCTCGGCCCCCCCGCACGCATGGCGGCGCGGCGACCGTTTCCCCCCTTTCCCCTTTGGTGTCTCTCGGTGGTGGGGGCGGGCCCTTGTGGGCGCGACCCACCACCGATTGGCCGGCGGCCTCCCTGACCCGGATACCAGGTAGAAGGTCCGGGTCAGGGGGGGCGGGCTACAGGAGGGGCGGGCCGGGGGGGCGTTGCCCCCCCGCCTGGCCCCTTGGGAATAAAGAGGTGGGGAGCGCCCAGGAGACCCCCTTGTACCTGGACGCTCCCTCACAGCACGGTGTGCCCCGCGCTCGGGGCTTCTTTGTTTTCCCACCCACCATCCCTTGGAACAAAAGTCTTGTGGCATTTATTATGTCTGGTTTCATTGTAATTTTGCGAGGGTACTGTCCACATGTCTTACATGGTAGTAGAACTGGATCTGTTCGGTATATTTTGATGATGCGTTTTTTTGTTTAGGAATTTTTTCCCTTTTAGCAAACTGTGTGTGAAGTACTTTTGCTTTGATGCCAAGTGTCTTTAGGCCTTTTTTCCCTTTGTAGATGTACGGTGATGCTGTTATTTATTAGCCAGTGTAGCTGTCCTTTAGAATTTTTTCCCATAGGTCGTCGTATTTATTAGGTATGGGGCATGCGGTAAGGTCATTATCGGTGAGCACATATTTGAGGTCTGAGGGGGCGGGCATCATCCTATGGAGGTTCCCGCCCAGGGGGAGGGGCCTGCGGGCCACTCCTAGAACTCCAGGGGCAAGGTAATTGATGCTGCAAAGGAGCGCGGGTAGGAGTAGTTCACGCTTTCCTTAGGCTGGTAGCCACCCCGCGCGCGTATACTCATGACGTCACCGGATGGCGCCGAGTAAGGGCCCTCCTTTAGTGGGTAAATGGAGTTCAGGGCGTAGACCGGGCAATTCCCGGGGTACCACTGCGCATGCGCACGTCTCTAGGGGAGGCGCAGCTTGTAGGACCTGACACCGGTAGTGACCTTGCCATATGGCCAGAAATGTACAAAAATCAAGATGAGGATGTTAGACTCGGTTAGGAAACAACATGTATTAGAGTTTTGTTAAGGTCAGCCTCTCAAACTTGTTGACAAAATTTGTATCTAATGTCCTGCTGATTTTTGTATAATTGTTGACCATGCAATTAAAACCTTTTTTAATTTCATATCTTAATAAATACGGCCGGGCGACTAGCGCCCGCCTTCCAAAAAGTAAAGAAGTCTCGTGTCCACGTTTCTGGGTGTTGGGTGCCGGTTTGGGGGGGGGCGGCAGCTAGTCGCTGACCATGTGAGTTTATCTACCGCAACTGGAAATCTTACCATTCACTCAACATACAGGTAACATGAAATTCCAAAACAATCATCACTGACATAGTGGCAAGTTACCCTGGCCGTGCACATGACGCCTACATCTTCCGGAACAGTGGTATACACAGACGTCTACTTGCAGGGGAGTTTGGAGAAGGATATCTTCTAGGTAAATATATGTAATGCTGTATTTCAAAACCGTTTAACATGGTGACACATAGCAGTGACTAATGTATGTTCATCTCTCACATCCTGTAGGTGATAGCGCATACCCTGTGAGGTCTTACATACTCACCCCATACCTGAATCCGGCCACACAAAGGAAGCGATGTTACAATCGTGCGCACATAGTAACGCGCAATGTGATAGAAAGGACATCTGGTGTGCTAAAATCACGCTTCTTCATCCTACACAAGACCGGGGGTGCACTACAGTATGGTCCGGAGAAATGCTGTAAGATTGTGGCAACGTGTGCTATGTTGCACAACATAGCCACTAATAGAGGCATACCCTTGGTGGACTCTGATAGCGAGCCAGAAAAGGACATACAGCTGACACAACCACCCCATGCAGCAGGCGGCCCAAATGCAGCAGAGGGTTGACAAAGAAGAGCAGAAATCACCCAACATTACTTCTGAGGTGAGTAAGCACATGACAACACAGTATTTTCTTGAAGGTTTAATGTGACAGTTGTGTGGTTGTGTTAATGCACACATACCATGTACAGACAATTACTTTCCATTGCCTTGGGACTGCAACTGCAGTGTGAATATGCAATGCAATTCTGGTTGCCTCACCAGATTGTTTGAATGTCCAAATGTCTAACTCCTCCTGTGATGCCCTCCTTTGGCCCTTGTAGTAGGCTCAGCTACTTCTGACATGGTGCCTTCTGTGCCTGCCTGACATCTGCCTCTGCGCCTCCTGCTATCTGCCACAGGCTCAAGTAGGCTGCTAAGGCTGGAGGCCTCCTCACTGTCCCCCCCTCCATGCATGAGGTTCCCACTGGCTGCTGCTGTCTGTATCCCTTCCACAGCCGTGGTGACCTGGATTAGGCCCCTGCCCACATCCCCACAGGAGTTGGTCATCTCAACCTGCAAACCGACTGCACGCCTGTGAAGCTGAGCTGTTGTAGTACTCAGCCTGTAGATGGCCCTGGTGTATCAGCGCATGCTCCCCATAGAATCTTGTTGCCTCCTGGCATTAGAGACATGCTCAACCTGGATGACCATGCACATCTGTTCAGTGGCTGTTGCTACACGGTTACGTTTCTCACCGTGTGCCCTGAGCCCCTCAACAACTGCAGTTGTCTGCTCCTTCATGCAGTCACATATACCACCCATGTGTGTGACCATTGTTCCCAGTTGCTCCTGCATAATACGCATGTTCATTTGTTGCAGTCGCTGGACCCACAGCATCTTGGACTCCTGCACACTGCAGGCAGCTTCACCATCGTCCCTAGCAGACCTCAGAAATGCACTTGGCCTTCGCCTGCGGAACGGACTGTGACGTCGCGGGGTTGTTCCCTCTGATGTTTGGGGTGGTGGTGTATGGGCAGCGCCCTGAAGGTGCGCTCCTTTCTGGGTGTCCTCATCACTATCCAAATCCGGCAGTGGTTGGACTCTTCTCCTGCGATGAGTGGGAACAGGTAGTGGCGAGGATGCTTGAATCTCTAGTTCCTCATCTGCCTGTTCTGTATGTCCCTCAGAATCGTGGACGTCTGGCACGTCACTCTCCTGTGCTGCGTCTGTGAGGGGAACATTGCAAGATAAATGTTTTTAGAAAAATGAAGGAAAAAAATGTGCACAAGTTTGTGACATTGCACATACAGGGGTCTAATAAATTGACTTCTGTGATGTACAAAGTCTACTGTTGTCAATGCCTTGCTATACTCTGATGCAGTTGAGCTGTGCTACTCCCTCCATGCTTTGCCATTACTTTGTATGCATACAACGCCCACAATGCATTAGGGGGTTGCAGGTAAGAGATAGACTGAACTCATGTCTGCTACACTACGCAGGGTCAGCATTTGTGGCAGTTTGGGTTACATTTCTATGAAAATATGCTTGGTTGTGCTCTTACCTTGGGAGGTCCCCGCATGTCCTGAGGTGTTAATCTGTGTGATCCCGACAACTGTCTCTGGCTGCAGAGTGGATTCCACCAGGTCGCCCAGTGGGTTGTTTGCAGACTGAGTGGATGTTCCCTCTCCTGTTTTACTTGCAGAGGCCAGCCCTTGAGCCACTCTCTCTTTTGCCCGGCTGCGAAGGTCATACCATCTCTTCTGTATGTAGGTGATGTCACGGTGTGTTACCCCCACAGAATTGACCCTGGCTTGTATCCCAAGCAAGATCTTCCTCTTCACTGACTATGCAACATGCAGGGATTGTTTACCAAACGGCTGGTCATGTTTTTGCACAACTTCCTCAGTCAGTATTTCCAATTCCCTCTCACTAAATTTAATCTTCCTCTTCCTGCCGTCTCCTTTTTGCTGTTTTTTTTGCCGTGTCCATGGTGTTTGTTTGTCTCAGCTACAGGGAGAAGTGTTTTCCAGGCTGAGCACCAACAGTCTCGCTCCTCCTCAGTCTCTCCCTGTGCACAGGTGTGTGGAATCTGGGAATCACTTCCTGCTTGTGATGTCATCCACATGAGACGATTGGCGCTTTCGCATTTACCAATTCTGTAACTGCGAATTCGCAAATACAGATTCAGTAAATAAGTAAGTAATCTGTAAATATTTTAGCGATTTTTAATTTGCAAATATTTACCGATTTTTTTTGGGTGCATTCGGTTTAACGATTCTTTAATAGCGATTCCTTATTTCTCGCTATTTCAGAATCTCTAAATCTTATTATGATGCATGTGGGCCGTAGTCCAGTTGGAGGATCTTCAGCTGAGTGCCCTCCTGAAGCGCTGGGACGTTTTGGTGGATAATTAAGAACAGAGCAGTCTTGTCTAGATAATGGCGGAAGAGAGGCTGTGCCAGGGAACTGCTCTGAGAAAGTACAGCACCAAAATCCAAAGTACGCACTGGAGCAATGTCTTTTCCTACAGGACTACCTCATCTACAATAGCGACTCAATCTCAATTGTGAACACTGCTGTCTGCAGTGTAGGCCAGAGTGAGCGGTCAGCAAGGGCCCTCAGCCACATGGCATTCACTTGAGTGCTACAGTTTGCAATACGCGAAGCAAAGAAAAGGTGTGCAGAGCCAGCAATGATGCAGACAGAGCACACTCTTCTCTTACAGTACTGCATCATCTACAATAGCAACTCGATCTGAATTGTGAACACTACTGTCTGCATTGTTAATTGAAGGCAATACTCACACACACAACCGTTCAGCAAGGGCCCAAAGCCAGGTGGCATTGACTTAAGCTCTACGATTTGCAATACACGAAGCAAAAAAAACATGTGTAGAGCCTGCAATGATGCGTATGAGTGGTGCAGACAGAGCACACTGGAGCAATGTCATTTCCTACAGGACTGCATCATCTACAATACCGACTCAATGTCAAATGTGAACACTGAAGTCTGCAGTATAGGCCAGAGAGAGCGTTCAGCAAGGGCCCACAGTCACGTGGCATTGACTTGAGCTCTACAGTTTGCAATACGCGAAGCAAAGAAAAGGTGTGCAGAGCCAGCAATGATGCAGACAGAGCACACTCTTCTCTTACAGTACTGCATCATCTACAATAGCAACTCGATCTGAATTGTGAACACTACTGTCTGCATTGTTAATTGAAGGCAGTACTCACACACACAACCATCAATACTTTTTCTCACTCCCTCTTTACAAAATAAAACAACATAAATTATAGGGAACTCTACAATGAATAAATCAAAAAAATTCGAATTGGGATTTCATCTCTCCACAGTCTACACTATTCACTGTTCCTTTGGACTTGCAAGATGAATTTGGTCATTTTACTAAACCTATAACTCATATAAAAAAACTTCTTGAAGCAAGTATACTAAAACAATATTGTGTATGTTTCAATAGACGTTCTAATTACTTAACTACTGGATTCTGTAATTAAACAATCACCACTCAATCTAAATTGTGAACCCTGCGAACCGCAGTCTAGACCAAATCCAATGGTCATTCACAACTCACAGCCATATACCGTTGTATTCGAAAGCACGGAGTTGGTTGCACCTGATCAGAGGGGGTACAGAGAAATCATCACAGACTTTAACTTATGACATCCTCAATCATAGAATCAAGACCCCATTTCACTGTTCTCACCTGCTGTACCACAGTATACTCCACCGACTAGTGTCAACCAAGCGCAATAATCATGTGCAGCGGCTAGCTATGGAAGCATAGAGTGTGATGCACCTCAACACATGAACTTCTGAGAAAAGCAAGCAGCAGGTAATATCCAACATCATCCATTGTGGGATCAAGACACCATTCCACAGTTCTGGCCTAGAGTTGGATGCAGCTGATCGAAGAGAGTACCTTCATCTCCACTCTCAAATGCAGTTCTAACATCGTCCATTGTGGAGTCAACACACCGTTCTACTTTTGGAACCTAGAGTTGCTTGCACCTCATCGGAGGGGGTGCACTGAAATCATCACAAACTTTAACTTCTAACATCCTCAATCATATCATTAAGACCCCATTTCACTGTTTGGACCTGCTGTACCACGGTTTATTCCAGCGATACCAGTCAACTAAGCCCAATAACCATGTGCAGAACTTGACTACAGAAGCACAAAATCTGATGCACCTCAACAGAGGGAGTTCTGTGAAAAACCAGCAACAGGTAATATCGGACATCGTCCATTATGTGATCAATACACCGTTCCACTGTTGGAACCTAGAGTTTCTTACACCTACTCGAAGAGAGTACCTTCATCTCCACTCTCAGACCCAGTTCTAACATCTTCCATTGAGGGATCAAGACACCATTCCACTGGTGGTACCTAGTGTTGGTTGTGCCTCATCTGAATCTGTACACAAAAATCATCACACACTTTAACTTCTGACATCCTCAATCATAGAATTAAGACCTCGTTTCACCATTTGAACCTGCTGTACCGCTGTGTACTCCAGCAACTGCAGTAAACCATGCCTAATAATCATGTGCGGTACAAAAGGGGGTGGTAATGGACGGAGCATCTGAACCAATCAAACACTCACACCCAGTCAACAGATCTGGGTTTAATCCATCACAGGTCTTTAGCCCACTCTGCCACCTGAGTTCAGACATGGCCATATGCAAATCAGCCTGACCCTGTGCCTCATGGGAACAGTCCAACCCGAACTGCCAATCCATGCCTTCCCTGGACCGGAAACAAGCTTCCTAGGACCGGTTTCTGACATTTCAGCCGTCTTCAGCCAGCCTTGCTTGAATCTAGTGGCAAAGTGAGCAAGGGACTCGCGTCTGAGCATACCCTCCCAACTTATGGCGAACAAAGCGGTACAAAAGGGGGTGGTGATGGACGGAGCATCTGAACCAATCAAACACTCACACCCAGTCAACAGATCTGGATTTAATCCATCACCGTTCTTTAGCCCACTCTGCCACCCCAGTTCAGACATGGCCAAATGCAAATCAGTCTGACCCTGTGCCTCATGGGAACAGTCCAGCCCGAACTACCAAGCCATGCCTTCCCTGGACCGGAAACAAGCTTTCTAGGACCGGTTTCTGGCATTTCAGCCGTCTTCAGCCAGGCTTGCTTGAATCCAGTGGCAAAATGAGCAAGGGACTCAGGTCTGAGCATACCCTGCCAACTTATGGCGAACAAAGCGGTACAAAAGGGGGTGGTGATGGACGGAGCATCATGTGCAGCAGTCAACTAGAGAAGTACAGAGTCTAATCCACCTCAACGGAAGGATTTCTGTAAAAATCAAGCAGAATGTAATATTGGACATGTTCCATTGTGGAATCAAGACACCCTTCCACTGTTGGAACCTAGAGTTGGTTCCACCTGGTCAAAGGGAGTACCTTCATCTCTAATCTCAGATGCAGTTCTAACATCATCCATTATGGGATCAAGACACCGTTCCACTGTTGGGACCCAGAGTTGGTTGCAGCTGATCAAAGGGAGAACCTCCATCTCCACTCTCAGATGCATCTCTAACATAGTCCACTTTGGGATCAATACACCGTTCCACTGTTCGGACCTAGAGTTGGTTGCACCTGATCGGAGGGGGTACACCGAAATCATCACAGACTTTAACTTCTGACATCCTCAATCATAGAATCAAGACCCCGTTTCATTGTTCTGACCTGCTGTACCACACTATAGTCCAGCAACTACAGTCAACAAAGCCCAATAATCCTGTACAGCAGTTAGCTACGGAAGCACAGAGTGTGATGCACCTCAAGTGAGGGAGTTCTGTGAAAAGCAAGCAGCAGGTAATATTGGACTTCATCCATTGTGGGATCAAGACACCATTCCACTGGGACCCAGAGTTGGGTGCAGCTGGCCGAAGGGAGTACCTTCATCTCCACTCTCAGATACAGTTCTAACATCGCCCACTATGGTATCAAAACACTGTTCCACTGTTGATACCCGTCGGACTACTGTGTTAGTAGTTTACAGAGCACTCCACGCTCCTGGACTTCAAGGTGGGCGCTGTGTGCCTGTCTTACAGTAGCCAGCGTTAATCTCAAGAACCTTCCAAGGTCGCTGACCTCAGCCCAGGAGCTTCTGCGGCACATGGTGGGCCCTCTTTCACATACAGCGGTGTCGAAAGGTGAACTGTGAGGCATATATGCGGCACAGCGGCCATGACGGTTTCTGAGTACCAGCAGGCTGAGAGCATCATTCACGCACCCACCTTCGCTCACAGCGTCAGCCTCGTGGCAGTGTAAGCTGCTCAGACCTGCCAGACACGTTCGCCAATCCGGAAAAGAACCAATCCCAAGGAAACGTGCCTTTGATTCATACCCCTATGCTAGCCTTGCATACGCCGTGCCAGCCCACTTCCCTAAACATTTGGGAGGGAGCCACGTACGTTCTACCCTTCCGTAATCTTCCCTACTGACTGTACTATCATGGTTGCGTCCACTGTCTACATCACTCAATAGACCTTCAGTGTATGTTGACATGTACATGCCTGTGCTCTGCATTATCAAGTCTGTCCGGCACATCCCCTCAAGACTTTGTATTGTATACTTTTATAATCGAGAATTACTTGCAACCTTCGCAGATACTTTGGTCCCATCTCTCCCCGCATTCTGCATTGTGAGGCAGAGGTGCCAAGCCATGTTTAGTTTGTATACATTGCTAGCCAAGGTTCCCACAGTAGGTAGTGTCATTGTGTCTGCTATATGCACATGTTGTTTGTCATGTTGAATGTCATTTCATAAGGTAGCGTGTTTATTCACAGCAGTGGTTTATCCTATTTACATATCGCTGTCTTAAAGAGCATACAGATGTTTTTCTCACAGGTGAATAGTGCGACCACAATGGCAGTCATTCATTACTATCCAAGAATGTCCAACTACACTGCGCTTCTAAGCTTACAGCCCCCATCTGGCATCCTTTCTTAAAAGGATGCCAGCTCCCACAATCACACCAACATTCATACAGCTTTCTAACAACAGTTATCTGCTTCTCAATAACATGCACTCCTACGGAATGTGTGCTGGCACAGTAACTTTCTGTGGCAATATCTATTCCCACCCACACAAACTAGCTCCCAAACTTCAACTTGGCCTTCAATTCCTAGTTTGAAAACACATTTCAAGAAACATACCAAATTAAAAGCACCTTTGTTCAGAACAGAAGTCTCCCTCACTTCTACAAAATAAATGTATCGACTGCAGATACCACAAACTTCAAATAAAATACACTCCGTTTTAAATACGAACCGCTAATTACACTTTGTGAATTGTTACACAATTTTCAACACATGTCGCACTCAAGGTCTGGTACACTTTTTAACACGGTCTCCGACAGCCTTTTAACACGCTTTCAAACTGTTCTTCTTTTAATAACAGACTACATTCTGACATTCATTTGATCATCTCTGGAATAACAGGAACAGTACCCATAATTCTTGCCCTCTTTGCGGCCATCCTACTACTAATTCTACTTCTAGAAATGGCTACACTCTCTATGGTAACAACTATGTCCGACAGAATATGCCTCTACGCCAAGCTGCATCAATACTGTAAAAAAACTGAAAAACTTTTCGGCTACCTGCCTCTATCTATTATTGGAGCTAGATACAACATAACATTTATCTACACTTATGCAATATGCGTACAACCATTGTTTGATTGCAAAACCTGCCCATTCGACTGGTGAATGGATGTATGCCTTGCCAACATCTCAACAATCGCTCCCGATATCCAGCAGGTAATGGAGTATCTTGAAAACCATGAACGTGATTGTTCTGGCAGTGGAACACTGGCGAATGCAATGCAAAAAGGAATCGCAGCGGAATGGGATTTCTGCGCGGCCGCGAAAGATCTCCTGCAATGTGCGACCTTTCATAACATCGCAGATTGCCTGCCCATTCAAATTACTGCTCCAACATTCAAGGAACATTACTGTTCCCTTTAGGATATGAATTGGATCGCTTCGCTTTTCTCACACGATGGCAACAATAGCCTCTTGGAACATTACGCATCTCAAGCCGCTGATGAACTTCTGGACTGGAATCTCCAAGACTTGTAAGAAACTCCCGTTATTCTTGAATGGATTTTTTCATCTTTTTTACTTTTTCCTTTAAATTTTTTATAATACACTTCAATACAAATACTTTGATATAATAACTTTCTATGATTCTCAGACATTTGAACTCTATCTTCATTGTTGCCCCTTACGTCCCCACTCTAACCAGGAATCGGTGATGTATGGCCTATGCAAATACGCCATTTACTTCCAAAATTAACCTGAACCCGACACCCATTTACAAACCACGTCTATTCTTTGTGCACACGCCTCTCTGTCTGCCTGTTATTCACACAGCCTTTTCACACAATTTTACTCAAAGTCAGCCTCTGCTCAGAACTTCACGATAAAAATGTAAAAAGACGACATTGTTTAGGAACTGATTGGCACAGTGTGGTAATTGTAAACTACCTTTATTTTCATTATACAATTTATTTATTCATGTCTAATAGCTAATGTGTAGGTCACATAAAACTGTAACATATAATGTGCAATTCACTGATGCAGGAGATTCAGTTTGAGTACAGCAGCAGCGGATGGAGTTTGTCTCAGCTCAATGCCTTAGCTCTCTACACAAGAATGTTTTTTAATCAGCTGAAGACAATAATGTACGGTTTGACTAAAAGTTTCAATGTGGGTAGAACTAGTACCAATTCTGACACGCACCCCATTGAATCTACTGTACAACAGATTGCTATCTATTCTACTGTTAATAATTTTATGTTACAAAAAAGCACTGCCAAGGTATCTAAAAAGTTTGATGATTACATTTTGCAAATTCTTTTTTATTTCTATCTTTTCCTAAACAATACATGTTATAATTGTATCCTACCTTTATTTTCCTGATAGAATGTAGAGTCAGTCAAGTGTAATGGCAATTGTTTATTTCACATATAACTGTAACATGTAATATACATTTCACTGATGCCGGAGCTTATGTTTGAATATAGCAGAAGTGGTTCAACTTTGCATCAGTAGGATACCCTATCTCTTGCACCAGTGGGTCCAATTATGGCACTTAAATAAATACACTTTCTATATAATTTTCAAACTCCATCCCTTTATTACACTCAACCACTTTCTCAGACACAACTCATTTTACAATTTTCCTTCTCTGGCATTGCAACATTCTGCATTATATTCTTTACGATTATTCCTTTATTCCTGCTTCCTAAAACACTACATTCGACTCTTCAGACCAATAGGGATGAGAGTTTGTTTCCCACTCCCTGTAGAGAATAAACGCCCACTAACAATACTTACACAGGTATGCTACCGCGGCCAGAATCCTACAGCGCCCACAGCACATCACTCCACAGCAATAAACTTACGACTTACACTCACAGTTTCATCCCAGAGTCTTCATACCGGTACCACTAAGTACTTTGCTTCCCACTCCCGCTATACGCTAAATGCATGCTAACACCACCTGCACAGATATGCTACAGCGCCCAGTATGCTACAGCGCCCAGAGGACATCAGTTTACAGCACTCAGCTTACAGTTTAGACACACGCTTTCATCGCCGATTGGACCGGCACCTTACCTCTGCACCATCTCACAGTGGGCAAAACAGCATTTTCACACCGTTTGGGGTAAATACTTCACTTCGGCCCAGTATGCTACATTCTCCTGAGACTTCGTGGGAGCATAGCTTACCCAAATCCCTGATTTTTAAAAATATTTTGCGTTCTAGCGCTTGTTTTTAAACTCACCTCTGCCTACTCTTCTCCCTTAGGGACGCCTGTTTCGCCTTCTTGCCCCCCGCGCAGCCGCGGTGATCGCTGCTGCGGGTCTGGCTTTCCTCGCTCGCCGCCATCAGCGAGCCTCCCCTCTAGCCACGCCCACCTCTACCAGGCCACGCCCACTTTTCATTACGTTAGGAGCTGACTACGAGCTCAGATCACCAGACTCTCCTGAGACTTCGTGGGAGCATAGCTTACCCAAATCCCTGATTTTTTAAAATATTTTGCGTTCTAGCGCTTGTTTTTAAACTCACCTCTGCCTACTCTTCTACCTTAGGGACGCCTGTTTCGCCTTCTCGCCCCCCGCGCAGCCGAGGTGATCACTGCTGCGGGTCAGGCTTTCCTCGCTCGCCGCCATCAGCGAGCCTCCCCTCTAGCCACGCCCACCTCTACCAGGCCACGCCCTGAACGTCACTATAAATCATGTGTCTCCCACGTTCGCGCAGCGGACGGGCGCAGCGGGCGCGCCTAAGGCACGCCCGTCTGCGCCCGTCCGCGACCGGCCGGGACTAGGGGCCACAGACCCTGCTTGTCCCCGGGTCTATTCCTCCGCTCAACTCTCTGCACTCATGGTCCCTTGTTCGCTTCCCCCTTCATTGGTGCAATGTCTTGACACCTCTGGTATTCTTGCACCCCATCTCCCCCGGTCATTCTCTCCCTCTCACAGCCTTACTCTCTCCTCTTCTGCCCCTCTATCAGCATCCTGTCCTCTACCCTCTCCCCCCTCAGCTTCAGCCTGCCTGCTTAACACCCGTTCGGCAGTCAAGCACCAGTTGGAACTTTTTAATCTGTTGAGCACGGATTCTCCAGACTACCTATTTCTCACTGAAACCTGGTTTTCCGCCGACTCCCTTCCGGACCTTTCGGCCATTCTTCCCGATACTTATTATGCTCTTCGAGCGGATCGCCCGGCCGGAAAGGCCGGAGGCGGTGTGGCGATGATTATTCGTTCCACCCTGAAATTCCAGCTTCTCGACCACACCCCCATACCCAATGTGGACTACCTGGTGGCCCGATCCCTCAACCTCCCAGATCCTCTCACCATTGTCCTCATGTATCGCCCCCCCCAACCCATGCCTTTATTTGTAGCCACTCTGCAGGATCTCCTGGCCACTCTGGCGGTCAATAATTCATCGGTCATCCTACTCGCAGACTTCAACTACTGGCCTGATGACCCAGAGGAAAATTCCACTTCTAAAGACTTTTCTGCTACTCTCCAGTGTTTAAATTTCTCGTCTCACATCGCAGCCCCTACCCATGCTAAGGGTCACACTCTTGACCAAATTTGGTCACTGCGCCGTGACGTTTCTTTCTTTTCTATATCTCCCTGCATCTGGTCTGATCATTTTATTATCTCTTTTCGTATTTTTTCTGCTTCTTCTGCCAAACCCCCCCTACCTAAGAACGTGATAGCCCGCAGCTGGAACCAAACGGACCTTACTCTCCTTTCGTCTTCCCTGGCCTCCTCAGTGCCTGATCTTACCGGCCTCTCTCTCGATTCTCAGACTAATGCGATCAGCACCTGGCTCTCCTCCTCCTGTGATCAGGTCGCCCCGCTTAAAAAAGTCAAAGCCGTGCGCCCCCGTGATGCACATAAATGGTTTACTAGGGAGCTCAAAGACCTTAAACTCGACCTTAGGCGTTCGGAACGCCACTGGAGAGGTAACTATTGCCCCACTCTCTGGGCAAAATACAAACTCCTTCTCAACAACTATAAAAAAGCGATCTTGACGGCCAAAACCAACTATTTCACTGAGAGAGTCGCCCTCTCTGCCAATAAACCCCGCAAATTTTTTTCCCTCGTCCATCATCTCGCCACATCCGATCGCACGAGCACTAGTCCTGCCCCCACTCAGTCCCTCTGTTTCTCACTCAATGAGTATTTCATTGACAAGATTGCCAACATCAAAGCTAACATTCCCATGGTTCGCCAACCCTGTGCTCTCCCTCCCCTTCCTCTGCCCCCTTCTTCATTGGACCACTTTCCTTCTATTTCCACTGACTGCTTTCTTAACTTGCTCTCAAAAGTCAAGTCCGGTTCCCCGGCTGACTGTGCTCCGGCACGGATTCTTAAAGCCCTCTTCACCAGCTGTCCTGCTCCCCCTCTTGCTCTGCTTAATACCTCTCTGGCTCTGGGCTCTGTCCCTACTTCTTTTAAAACCGCTATGGTTCTTCCCATTCTTAAAAAAACCCGGACTTGACCCTTCTCTCCCCTCTAATTTCAGGCCTATCTCTCTTCTCCCTTACTTGGGGAAGATCCTTGAAAGCTATGTAACATCTTGCCTGTCTTCGTACGTCGAGGAAAATTGCCTCCTGGCCCCCCATCAGGCGGGCTTTCGACCAGGACACTCCACGGTGACTTTGATCATCGCTGTCTCTTTTTCTTAGTTCCACCTTAGTTTTTATTTCTGAATGGATGAGCACTAACCATCTAAAGCTCAACCCGGATAAGACGGAGCTTGTCCTCACTGGCGGCCCCTCCAATCCTTGGTCTCCGACTCACTGGCCCTCTTCCTTTGGTCCCCCTCCCTCACCGGTTTCCTCCGTCCGAACCTTAGGCATCAAGGTCAGTCATGACCTTACCATGCATGCCCAAGTCAGCTCCGTCGTATCCTCCTGTTTCTTATCCCTCCGCCTCATCCGGAAAATATCCCGGTACTTCTCCACGGATGCCCTTAAATCCATAGTCATGGCTCTTATCACCTCCCCCCTTGACTATGGGAACGGCCTCTACGTGGGCATTCCTGCTTACGAAACCCGACGTTTACAGGCCATCCAAAATCAGGCAGCCCGCCTTATTCTTCGTCTTCCCAAATTCTCCCACATCACGCCCGTACTCAAGTCCCTTCATTGGCTCCCCGTGCACTTTAGATCCTTCTTTAAATTGGCTTGCCTGGCCTTTCGGGCCTACACCCATTCAGCTCCCCTTTTCATTACTTCCTTGATCACTCCATACACCCCTACCCGCACCCTCCGCTCCTCTTCTCTCTCTCTCCTCCAAATTCCCCGCTTCCGTAAATCCATCTGGATTCTTCGCAGAGTCAGGCCCAGTTCTCAGCGCCAGGAAGCCGCTTGGCCACAGTGCGTTTTAGCAAGTTTCTTTTTCATTTCATTTCACCGCCCAGAGCACATATGTTTACAGCACTCAGCTCACAGTTTAGGTGCACGGTGTCATCCCCGAGTTTAGCGGTACCTAACCTCTGCACCATCTCACTCTAGACAAAACAGCACTTTGATACCGGTGAGGGTAAATACTTTGGTTCTGCCAGTATGCTACAGACCACTCAGCTCACGGTTGAAGCGCACGGTTTCATCCCCGAGTGTACCGGCACATCACCTCAGCACCATCTCACAGTGGGCAAAACGGCACTTTCACACCAGTAGGGCTAAATACTTCGTTTCACGCTCCCTCTATAGCACAGCCTAACCACCCTACAAACCTCACAGCGCTCCTACCCTCCTCTTCCCACTTTTTTCTCCCTTTTTTCCCCTTACTCGCTTCAATGGAATCACAAAATGGCGGCCAACACTTCCTAGTTGCAACCACTCGCAGCCAATCAGCATCAAGCTCGTGCTCGTAACGCCTCAGCCAATCAGATGGCAGAATTCCCAATATCGATATCTATAAATGTCGATATTTCTCAAAAACTACTGAACAGATTTGCACCAAATAAACAAAAGTGTGCTTTCTAGACCAAGACCCTTCTCCCTGGCAAATTTGGGGTAATTCCGTTCACCCGTTCGACCTGTAGCCTTGTCTGAAGTTTCCTATGGAAATTAACATTGAAAAAACACGCTTTGGGACCCCCCTTTTTTCTCAGCCCCCCCTTGACGAATCACCCCCAAACTTTCAACATAGGAGCTGATCTCAACAAAGAATTAGTTTTGAAAATTTCGCGAAGATTCGTCAATAGGTGTCAAACTTATTGGTCCGCCGATGTTTTAGCGTTGTCATGTGATCAAGCCACTCCGGTGGTGAAACGCGTTATGGCCGACAAATAAACGCAGAAGAATTTCCACTTAATCTGGGTCCGTGTCTGCTTGCATGCTGCCTGCCAGAGTTCTACGTGGGTAGCGGTCTTTTCGAGCAGCTATCTGGATATATATACATATATATATATATATATATATATATATATATATATATATATATATATATATATATATATATATATATATATATATATATATATATATATATATATATATATATATATATATGAAAACGACTGTTTCCTCCCAATTTCGAAGAAAATTTCACAGACTGCTCACGATGCTTCAATGATTTTATTAACACGAAGTCAGCAGCTCCCTACCGACGCGTTTCGCCACTTAAGGCTTGGTCACGGTAAATGTGATCAGTTACAAGCTTCTATTTACATCTTAAATCATTAACACAAAGAAAGGACTTTACGTGTTGGTTTACACAGACTAAAATATAGTCGCCATCTTGGAGTATGTCTTAATGTCGTTATTGCCAACAAAATGTACACAAATTAAATTTGCAGCAGTTTAACAGTTTATACATATTTCGCATTTGCTTCATATCGCCCAAGTGGGCAAATCAGTATTAATTGATACACTGATACATTTTTGTCACAAATTCCTAACATTTGGAATTTTATAACCGCTATTTGGGCACTTATAACACAAAGTAAATACTATTAATAATAGTGTTACCACAAAACATAACGTCCCAAGGACTACCGCCTGATCTGACATAAATCATGCCCTAGTGGGCGCATGTACCATATTGCATTTACTTAAACTGTTTTACTCCACAATTTACAAAAAGTATTGCCCCAGTGGGCTGTTCACAAGTGGCGCTTCTTGTCTCCAAATTAATGTTACGTCTGTCCTCCAGATCTCATTGCACGTTCCTGCATGAAAAAGATGTAATCATTTAAAATTCATGTGTTCAACATATGTACATATTAAAAACTAGAGAGAGATGTCAGGACCTTATTGCATTTTCATAGGTGAACTGCCATTTCTTCACTACAATTCATACCATTTGGGTGTAGGGTCTCAAAGTCAATGATATATTTAGACTCGAGAATTCTCAGCTGTCGCAACCTATCACCCCCCCTTACATTTTCTTTGACTGCATCAAGTACCACAAATTTCAACAAATTATCATTTTGGTTGTGGTGTGTTTTGTAATGTCGGGCAACCGGGTAAAGTTCGTTGTTATTTCTAATTGCCCGTTTGTGTTCTAATATCCTAATTTTTGCCCTGTGTTTGGTACTTCCGATGTAAAATTTCCCACAGGGGCAAATTAAACAATACACACAATACTCGGTATTACAGTCAAAGTTGCCCATGATGGAAAATGGCCTGGATTTGTTGGGCATCTGGATTTTCTTGCAGTTCGCACTTCCCTTACAAGCCTTGCACTTCATACAACACTCAAATCCTGCTTTGTTCCTGGCTGTGGTTTTCTTTTTTGATGAAACCATATTTATACTTAGCTCGTCTTTAAGTGATCTTCCCTTACGAAAGGTGATCTGGGGGTTCTCTGTTATGTGTTTGCTCAGGAATTTATCAGTGGTTAGAATTGGCCAGTTTTTTGTCAATATCTTCCTCACCTGATATGCTTGCCCAGAATAGGTGGTAATAAACCTTACTGTCCCCTCCTCCTCACTCAAATTTCTTTGTTTGGGTACAAGTAGATCGGTTCTTGCCATGCTATCAACTCTGACTATTGCTTGATTGATGGTTTTTACAGGGTAACCTCTCTCTTTAAACCTGTCTATCATCACTTGTTTTTCTTTCTCAAAGTTGAAGCTATCACTGCTATTGCGTTTGGCTCTTAACAGCTCTCCGAAAGGTATACTTTGGATGAGACTGTAGGGATGGGCACTAGTCGCAAACAGCAAGCTGTTCCCCGCTGTATCTTTTCTGTTCAAGCTCGTGGACAGTTTGTTGTTTCTGACCTCCACTATGGTGTCAAGAAAGATGACCTTCTCTCTACTTATCTGAGAAGTTAGTTTGATGTTCATCTCATTATCATTTAGGCTGGCAATGTATCTCCTGGCACTCACTTCATCTCCCCTCCAGATACAAAAGATATCATCTATAAAGCGAGTCCAGAGTATCACTCTTTCCCCCTGGTCGCCTTGGCTACTGGACACCTGCTCCTCCCACCAGCCCATGAATAAATTTGCGTAGCTGGGGGCGAAGCAGGTGCCCATCGCCGTGCCCTGTATCTGCCTGTACAGTTGATCGTTAAAATAAAAAAAGTTGTTAGATAGACAAAATTGTGTCATTTTGATCAACATATCACTGTGTGACTGGGCAGTAATTGATCTCGCTCTAAGAAAGTGTCTGACTGCCTGGATGCCAGTTTCATGTTTTATTGATGTATATAAACTGGTCACATCCATAGTTATTAGTAAATAGTCAGATTCCCAGGTTAGGTCATGGATTAGGTTTAAGAAGTGCATGGTATCCCTGAGGTAAGCAGGTAGGGACATTACAAAAGGTCTCAGGAAGTAATCTATATATTTAGATGTTACCTCCAATTGTGACCCCATGGATGACACAATAGGTCTACCTGGTGGACATAGTGGGTTCTTGTGTAATTTTGGCAGTAGATATAAGACTGGTGTTTTCGGGTGTTTGCATTTCAGTCCTAGATATTCTCCCTTTTCCAAAATTCCCTGTTCATACCAATTCAATAGCATGCCATCATATGTCACATGAGAGTCATATAGCTCCTCCATAGAAGCTTTACAATAACATTGTGTGTCATCAAGTTGTAATTGACCTTCTCTCAGGTATTCAGTCTTGCCCCACACCACAACATTTCCTCCCTTATCCGAATTGCGGATTACAATCGAATCATCATTTTTAAGGGAATCAAGTGCCTCATATTGCAATCTGGACAAATTATATTTAGCCAATCCAGCAGTACTATACCGGATTTTCTTTAAATCTTTGGTAACACTCCGCTCAAAAACATCAATTGCATCACTCTGAACAAGAGGGACAAATGTGGATTTTGGCTTAAAGCCACTCTTACACGGTAATGCTGTCATTACTGCATCACTGTCAATATTAGAGGCAGTATCTTCCACTGTATCACTCTCATTTCTCTCTTGTATAGGGGTCACATCTGGCATTAGCGGATCAGTTAAATCATTGGAAACCGTAGTTGTAGACACACTTAATGTTTGATTTTGAAACCATTTTTTCAATTTCAGTTTACGAATAAAGCAAAAAGTATCTATTTGTGTTTGAACATAGTCCATTCTCCTCATTGGACAAAAGGATAACCCCAACGAAAGTAAGTCAGTTTCAATGTTATTTAACTCACGTTTTGAGAGGTTGACAACTGTCATCATGTTCCTTTTCTTGCTCTGGTCTGCATTGGTGGTGGTGCGGGCATGTTGGAATCTCCTTTGCTTCCTCCGCCTCGCTTTTTGGTTCCTCTGGATCCTCTTGCTATGCCGCGAAAGTTTCGTCCTCTGCCCCTGTGAAAATCCTGATCCACTTGGCCCCCTTGCTGGTTTTGTTTAGCTTGGTTAAGCATTTGAAATTGCGTGAGAAAATTAATTCTTCCCGTAACTGCTTTTTGAATTGGCGTTCCCGGTGCACTTCCTGTTGCATCAGAGACATTCCCATCAGATGCATCACTTTCTTCGGGGGCAGTACTTTCTCCTTCCAGTGTGAGGTTTACTTTACTTGTATCTGTTTCATTCATATTCACCTTTAGAAACAAATGATCGTATTTCTTGTGAAATGTTAGGGTTCTACCCGATTGATAATCCTGGAAGTCTCTTAGGAATTTCCTTTGCTTACGTGCTGTTATTTCGTCTTCAAGTTTGTTAAGACGCACTTCAAGTTTGGTCATAAAGTCTTGAATCTTCTCTTGGGTGGTAATACCGGCCAATTCTGACAATATATCGTCAATTTGTTTTAATAATTTGGCTCTGTCCTTTATAGCGTATTTAATTAAGATGCGCATCATTGTTGCTGTGCAATCTTTTGTATTACTAGCCCACTCTTCCAGCATCTCTGGATCTGGATTATCAAAAGTGGGGATAGTGTAAATCCTCAATCCTCTAGGTGCCCGCTGTGCATCCAGGTATTTCTGTAGGGACTCTGCTTCCCACCATTTTGCTACCTCTTTGCGGTGCAATTTATCCAATTTATTAAATAGTTGTTGTATCTTTACTTCATTAGTTAGGAGGGCTTGGCCTCCTTGTTGTTGTTGGCCCTCATTTCCAGCTCCAGTGACGGGGTCAGTGAAGAAAAGCCGGTCCGACATCTCTCTTCTTTTCGCTTCAAAGTGAGCCGCCATTTTCGTGCTTTGTTTTGTGTGTTGTTAAGCGCTAATCCTAGCGCTTTAGCATCATGTGTGGGCTCTCACGTTACAATCACGCTTGAAACCCACTCCGTTACCGCAAATACTGCAAGTTCAGTGGCTCACCAGGTCTCCCTGCGACGGCGTCCACCGCGTTTGTCTTCCGCGGGAGTTGCCGAACTCGGGTTCCACTCCGGGTTTTCCTTAGCCACTCTGCTCACACGTTGATAATCCTCCGGTCTCTCAGGGATTACTTGCGAACTTGCTTACCGCCCTCTCCCAATGCGGTATGCGCCGCTTGCTTACTTCCGAAGATGTTCACGGCGGAGTTCTTTTGCGGGAAACCAGGAACATTTAACAATATGCACGACAACCATTCCCGGCTGTTCCCAGTCTCTGATTACGGCGAGTCTGTGTGGGTGCCGGACACCCTATTTATGAAAACGACTGTTTCCTCCCAATTTCGAAGAAAATTTCACAGACTGCTCACGATGCTTCAATGATTTTATTAACACGAAGTCAGCAGCTCCCTACCGACGCGTTTCGCCACTTAAGGCTTGGTCACGGTAAATGTGATCAGTTACAAGCTTCTATTTACATCTTAAATCATTAACACAAAGAAAGGACTTTACGTGTTGGTTTACACAGACTAAATTATAGTCGCCATCTTGGAGTATGTCTTAATGTCGTTATTGCCAACAAAATGTACACAAATTAAATTTGCAGCAGTTTAACAGTTTATACATATTTCGCATTTGCTTCATATCGCCCAAGTGGGCAAATCAGTATTAATTGATACACTGATAAATTTTTGTCACAAATTCCTAACATTTGGAATTTTATAACCGCTATTTGGGCACTTATAACACAAAGTAAATACTATTAATAATAGTGTTACCACAAAACATAACGTCCCAAGGACTACCGCCTGATCTGACATAAATCATGCCCTAGTGGGCGCATGTACCATATTGCATTTACTTAAACTGTTTTACTCCACAATTTACCAACACGTAAAGTCCTTTCTTTGTGTTAATGATTTAAGATGTAAATAGAAGCTTGTAACTGATCACATTTACCGTGACCAAGCCTTAAGTGGCGAAACGCGTCGGTAGGGAGCTGCTGACTTCGTGTTAATAAAATCATTGAAGCATCGTGAGCAGTCTGTGAAATTTTCTTCGAAATTGGGAGGAAACAGTCGTTTTCATAAATAGGGTGTCCGGCACCCACACAGACTCGCCGTAATCAGAGACTGGGAACAGCCGGGAATGGTTGTCGTGCATATTGTTAAATGTTTCTGGTTTCCCGCAAAAGAACTCCGCCGTGAACATCTTCGGAAGTAAGCAAGCGGCGCATACCGCATTGGGAGAGGGCGGTAAGCAAGTTCGCAAGTAATCCCTGAGAGACCGGAGGATTATCAACGTGTGAGCAGAGTGGCTAAGGAAAACCCGGAGTGGAACCCGAGTTCGGCAACTCCCGCGGAAGACAAACGCGGTGGACGCCGTCGCAGGGAGACCTGGTGAGCCACTGAACTTGCAGTATTTGCGGTAACGGAGTGGGTTTCAAGCGTGATTGTAACGTGAGAGCCCACACATGATGCTAAAGCGCTAGGATTAGCGCTTAACAACACACAAAACAAAGCACGAAAATGGCGGCTCGCTTTGAAGCGAAAAGAAGAGAGATGTCGGACCGGCTTTTCTTCACTGACCCCGTCACTGGAGCTGGAAATGAGGGCCAACAACAACAAGGAGGCCAAGCCCTCCTAACTAATGAAGTAAAGATACAACAACTATTTAATAAATTGGATAAATTGCACCGCAAAGAGGTAGCAAAATGGTGGGAAGCAGAGTCCCTACAGAAATACCTGGATGCACAGCGGGCACCTAGAGGATTGAGGATTTACACTATCCCCACTTTTGATAATCCAGATCCAGAGATGCTGGAAGAGTGGGCTAGTAATACAAAAGATTGCACAGCAACAATGATGCGCATCTTAATTAAATACGCTATAAAGGACAGAGCCAAATTATTAAAACAAATTGACGATATATTGTCAGAATTGGCCGGTATTACCACCCAAGAGAAGATTCAAGACTTTATGACCACACTTGAAGTGCGTCTTAACAAACTTGAAGACGAAATAACAGCACGTAAGCAAAGGAAATTCCTAAGAGACTTCCAGGATTATCAATCGGGTAGAACCCTAACATTTCACAAGAAATACGATCATTTGTTTCTAAAGGTGAATATGAATGAAACAGATACAAGTAAAGTAAACCTCACACTGGAAGGAGAAAGTACTGCCCCCGAAGAAAGCGATGCATCTGATGGGAATGTCTCTGATGCAACAGGAAGTGCACCGGGAACGCCAATTCAAAAAGCAGTTATGGGAAGAATTAATTTTCTCACGCAATTTCAAATGCTTAACCAAGCTAAACAAAACCAGCAAGGGGGCCAAGTGGATCAGGATTTTCACAGGGGCAGAGGACGAAACTTTCGCGGCATAGCAAGAGGATCCAGAGGAACCAAAAAGCGAGGCGGAGGAAGCAAAGGAGATTCCAACATGCCCGCACCACCACCAATGCAGACCAGAGCAAGAAAAGGAACATGATGACAGTTGTCAACCTCTCAAAACGTGAGTTAAATAACATTGAAACTGACTTACTTTCGTTGGGGTTATCCTTTTGTCCAATGAGGAGAATGGACTATGTTCAAACACGAATAGATACTTTTTGCTTTATTCGTAAACTGAAATTGAAAAAATGGTTTCAAAATCAAACATTAAGTGTGTCTACAACTACGGTTTCCAATGATTTAACTGATCCGCTAATGCCAGATGTGACCCCTATACAAGAGAGAAATGAGAGTGATACAGTGGAAGATACTGCCTCTAATATTGACAGTGATGCAGTAATGACAGCATTACCGTGTAAGAGTGGCTTTAAGCCAAAATCCACATTTGTCCCTCTTGTTCAGAGTGATGCAATTGATGTTTTTGAGCGGAGTGTTACCAAAGATTTAAAGAAAATCCGGTATAGTACTGCTGGATTGGCTAAATATAATTTGTCCAGATTGCAATATGAGGCACTTGATTCCCTTAAAAATGATGATTCGATTGTAATCCGCAATTCGGATAAGGGAGGAAATGTTGTGGTGTGGGGCAAGACTGAATACCTGAGAGAAGGTCAATTACAACTTGATGACACACAATGTTATTGTAAAGCTTCTATGGAGGAGCTATATGACTCTCATGTGACATATGATGGCATGCTATTGAATTGGTATGAACAGGGAATTTTGGAAAAGGGAGAATATCTAGGACTGAAATGCAAACACCCGAAAACACCAGTCTTATATCTACTGCCAAAATTACACAAGAACCCACTATGTCCACCAGGGAGACCTATTGTGTCATCCATGGGGTCACAATTGGAGGTAACATCTAAATATATAGATTACTTCCTGAGACCTTTTGTAATGTCCCTACCTGCTTACCTCAGGGATACCATGCACTTCTTAAACCTAATCCATGACCTAACCTGGGAATCTGACTATTTACTAATAACTATGGATGTGACCAGTTTATATACATCAATAAAACATGAAACTGGCATCCAGGCAGTCAGACACTTTCTTAGAGCGAGATCAATTACTGCCCAGTCACACAGTGATATGTTGATCAAAATGACACAATTTTGTCTATCTAACAACTTTTTTTATTTTAACGATCAACTGTACAGGCAGATACAGGGCACGGCGATGGGCACCTGCTTCGCCCCCAGCTACGCGAATTTATTCATGGGCTGGTGGGAGGAGCAGGTGTCCAGTAGCCAAGGCGACCAGGGGGAAAGAGTGATACTCTGGACTCGCTTTATAGATGATATCTTTTGTATCTGGAGGGGAGATGAAGTGAGTGCCAGGAGATACATTGCCAGCCTAAATGATAATGAGATGAACATCAAACTAACTTCTCAGATAAGTAGAGAGAAGGTCATCTTTCTTGACACCATAGTGGAGGTCAGAAACAACAAACTGTCCACGAGCTTGCACAGAAAAGATACAGCGGGGAACAGCTTGCTGTTTGCGACTAGTGCCCATCCCTACAGTCTCATCCAAAGTATACCTTTCGGAGAGCTGTTAAGAGCCAAACGCAATAGCAGTGATAGCTTCAACTTTGAGAAAGAAAAACAAGTGATGATAGACAGGTTTAAAGAGAGAGGTTACCCTGTAAAAACCATCAATCAAGCAATAGTCAGAGTTGATAGCATGGCAAGAACCGATCTACTTGTACCCAAACAAAGAAATTTGAGTGAGGAGGAGGGGACAGTAAGGTTTATTACCACCTATTCTGGGCAAGCATATCAGGTGAGGAAGATATTGACAAAAAACTGGCCAATTCTAACCACTGATAAATTCCTGAGCAAACACATAACAGAGAACCCCCAGATCACCTTTCGTAAGGGAAGATCACTTAAAGACGAGCTAAGTATAAATATGGTTTCATCAAAAAAGAAAACCACAGCCAGGAACAAAGCAGGATTTGAGTGTTGTATGAAGTGCAAGGCTTGTAAGGGAAGTGCGAACTGCAAGAAAATCCAGATGCCCAACAAATCCAGGCCATTTTCCATCATGGGCAACTTTGACTGTAATACCGAGTATTGTGTGTATTGTTTAATTTGCCCCTGTGGGAAATTTTACATCGGAAGTACCAAACACAGGGCAAAAATTAGGATATTAGAACACAAACGGGCAATTAGAAATAACAACGAACTTTACCCGGTTGCCCGACATTACAAAACACACCACAACCAAAATGATAATTTGTTGAAATTTGTGGTACTTGATGCAGTCAAAGAAAATGTAAGGGGGGGTGATAGGTTGCGACAGCTGAGAATTCTCGAGTCTAAATATATCATTGACTTTGAGACCCTACACCCAAATGGTATGAATTGTAGTGAAGAAATGGCAGTTCACCTATGAAAATGCAATAAGGTCCTGACATCTCTCTCTAGTTTTTAATATGTACATATGTTGAACACATGAATTTTAAATGATTACATCTTTTTCATGCAGGAACGTGCAATGAGATCTGGAGGACAGACGTAACATTAATTTGGAGACAAGAAGCGCCACTTGTGAACAGCCCACTGGGGCAATACTTTTTGTAAATTGTGGAGTAAAACAGTTTAAGTAAATGCAATATGGTACATGCGCCCACTAGGGCATGATTTATGTCAGATCAGGCGGTAGTCCTTGGGACGTTATGTTTTGTGGTAACACTATTATTAATAGTATTTACTTTGTGTTATAAGTGCCCAAATAGCGGTTATAAAATTCCAAATGTTAGGAATTTGTGACAAAAATGTATCAGTGTATCAATTAATACTGATTTGCCCACTTGGGCGATATGAAGCAAATGCGAAATATGTATAAACTGTTAAACTGCTGCAAATTTAATTTGTGTACATTTTGTTGGCAATAACGACATTAAGACATACTCCAAGATGGCGACTATAATTTAGTCTGTGTAAACCAACATGTAAAGTCCTTTCTTTGTGTTAATGATTTAAGATGTAAATAGAAGCTTGTAACTGATCACATTTACCGTGACCAAGCCTTAAGTGGCGAAACGCGTCGGTAGGGAGCTGCTGACTTCGTGTTAATAAAATCATTGAAGCATCGTGAGCAGTCTGTGAAATTTTCTTCGAAATTGGGAGGAAACAGTCGTTTTCATAAATAGGGTGTCCGGCACCCACACAGACTCGCCGTAATCAGAGACTGGGAACAGCCGGGAATGGTTGTCGTGCATATATATATATATATATGTATATATATATATATATATATCTTCTAAAAACCAAAACCCACCCTACAATTACACTTGCACCCAAAAACCCAAACCCACCCTGAACTAAGCATGGGCGGATTTTGCGTATCGGCAATCCGCGTATTTGCGTATTTGCGTATTTCGAAAATACGCAAAATCCGCGGATCCTAGCGTATTTTTTTTTTTGTGTGTTCGCACGGGTTTCTGCACGTTCGCGAGGGTTTTATTGTACAAAACGCTCGCGAACGGGCAGAAACCCGTGCGAACACAAATGCATAGGCCTCTATCCAGCATCACAGCTGATTTTCGACGGTAGATTTGGGAAGAAGGCACATCTGCCCAGCCTTGACAACGCTCATGATTGTTTTTGGGCTGATGAATGAGTCACTGAATTTAAGCTTCAACTAGGGCACATGCTTTATTGATATCTGTAAGTGCTTCCTGTTGAGGTTTAATTTTTGTGACAGGACAACCGTGCCAGAATGAACCCTGCCCTTCATATTTATTCAAGAAGACGCCACCGTTTTGTGCCATACCTCTACTCAACTGGAGGACTTTCTACTGGATAATCAGTAAGTGCTACCTCGTTGGGTAAATGTATAGTGCTTTTACTACACTACAGCTGCCTAAAGTGCCAGAGAGTTGTCTACAGCGACCAGGTGTGTGTTACTATGCAATGGCGCCGAAGGGCGCCGGGGTCCCTTGAGTGAGCTGTCCATCATAGTGGGTAAATGGCGGGAAGACGGTGCCCACCGCAAGTGTGTGGGCGGGGCCAAACGGGCGGGCTCCCATGCGAGTGCACATGCCTCTTGTGTGTATAAAAGGTCCGAGACCGATCAGACCAGCAGATGAAGATACAGAACCTCCTGGTCACAGGAACAGCACGGGGATTGCGCTCGTGAAAGGCAAGGATGCAAAGGCCTCTATCCAGCATCTCAGCTGATTTTCGATGGTAGATTTGGGAAGAAGGCACATCTGCCCGGCCTCCACGACGCTCATGATTGTTTCTGGGCTGATGAATGAGTCACTGCATTTGAGCTTCAACTAGTTCCAGCGACCATGTGTGTGTTACTATGCAATCGCGCCGAAGGGCGCAGGGGTCACTGTCTATTTTACAATGGCGCCAGCAAGCTGCCAGCGCCGTTGTAAAATAGTTACAAAGTTAGCTTGCACAGGAAGCATTTAGATAAAATAAAGCAGGTGCTGCTTTATTTTACCTAAGTGCTTCCTGTGCAAGCTAACTTTGTAACTATTTTACAACGGCGCTGGCAGCTTGCTGGCGCCATTGTATACACGAGTTTGAACCCGTTACGTCCGCGGATTTTTTTTTTCGGATTTTGTGGGAAATCCGCAAAATAAGCGGATTGCGGATTTCCCAAAAATCCGCAAATCCGCGGGCGTGGCGGATTTTACGCCCACGCTTACCCTGAACCCTAAATTCACCCTTCCCACCCTGAAACCCAAACCCATCCTGAACCCTAAAATTACCCTTCCCACCCAAAAACGCAAGCCCACCCTAAACCCTAAAATTACCCTTCCCCTCCCAAAATCCCAAACCCACACCAAACCCTAAAATTACCCTTCTCACCCAGAACCCCAAACCAAACCCTAAAAGTACCCTTCCCACCCCAAAACTCAACCTGAATTAAAATCACCATTCCTGCCCTGAAACCCAAACTCACCCTCAGCCCTAAAATTACCCTTCTCACCCAGGAACCCAAACCCACCCTAAACCCTAAAATTACCCTTCCCACCCAAAAACCCAAACCCACCCTGAACCCTAAAATTACCCTTCCTACCCAGAACCCCAAACCCTTAAATTACCCTTCACACTCAAAAGCCCAAACCCACGTAGAACCCTAAATTTACCCTTCCCATTCTGAATCCCAACCCCACCCTGAACCCTAAAATTAACCTTTCCACCCAAAATCCACCCTAAACCCTAAAATTATGCTTCCCACCCAGAAACCCAAACCAACCCTAACCTAAAATTACCCTTCTCACTCAAAAACCAAACTTACCCTGAACCCTAAAATGACCCTTCCCATCCTGAAATCAAACCCACCCAAAACCCTAAAATTATCCTTTCCACCCAAAACATAAACCCACCCTAAACCCTAAAATGACCCTTCCTGCCCAAAATCCCAAACCCACCCTAAAATTACCCTTCCCACCCAGAAACCCAAACCATCCCTAAACCCTAAAATGACCCTTCCCACCCAAAAACCCAAACCCTCCCTGAACCCTTGTTAGAATAGAAAAATATGCTTTAGCATATTTTATGTAAACTTAGCATTTGCTGAACCATTTTGTCATTTCTGAGAAATGGCCTTCTCTTAGTTATGTTTCTTCTGAGCTGAGTTTCCTTACACTAATGAATACACTATTCTTATTAGCACATACCTTTCTTGTTAGATGTATGCCTTCTCGCACTTGTTCAGCGGTGGGCACAGGCAGAATGATCTTGAATAGCAGATAATGTGTGCCCGGCCTCAGAATTGAAACTTACTCCTTTGTAATTTACTGTCCAGCTGCATCTGCTTGGAAAATTCCATGGTGGGCGTGCTTTCATTGGTTTTGAAGTGTACTTAATGCATTGTTAACCTCATTGCTGCTAGGGAGATTAGCTTGCTGTGCTGCAGATCCTTGTTTCCCATTGTTCATGATGAGCTCAGCTCGTCATGAGAACACAAGCAGTGTACTGCATGACTGGCTGAGCTCGTCATGAGCATGGAAGGGGTTAAGCTTGCTGATGTCAGTCCCTCTGCAGCACTCCTAAGCGACTGATCAGACTGGGCTCCACTCTTAGTGTATCTGAATAAACAAGTATTGGTTTGTATTCTCTACTGTCTGACCGACTCTTCATTTAGTATGGAAGGCTGAGAGGTGGTCATGAGTGACCCGGGTGACCCTATTTGGGACATTTCCTTCACTCTAAAATTACCCTTCCCACCTAGAAACCCAAACCCACCCTGAACCGTAAAATGACCCTTCCCACCCAAAAATCCAGACCCTCCCTAAACCCTAAAATTAGCCTTCTCAACCAAAATCCCAAACCCACCCTAAACCTTAAAATTACCTTTCCCATCCAAAAACCCAAACTCACTGTAAACCTTAAAATTACCCTTCCCACCCACAAAACCAAACCCTCCCCATCCCCTAAAATTAGACTATCTATATATCATACATATACTTACCTTATACTTACATGTAAAACACATATGCCTTTACAACAAAATTAATTGTAAAGGCATGTGTGTTAAAGACATATACATTTTAATGGCATGCATTGTAACAGCAGTGTGTTGTACTGCCATTTGCTTTGTGATGGAATGCGTTGTAATATCATGCATTGTGTTAGTTGTGATGTGATGTCTGTCTCCCACAAGAAGCTGAGTAGCAGAGGTCTTTTTCAGATGCCTGGGTGTACAAATATGCAGTGTCACTATGCCAAACAATTTTTTCGATAAAAATAAATAACACTTGGCACAATTATGCCTGGGAATGAGGGAGGCTGGGGCCAATCATAGGCGCAGTAAGTAGGGGTGCTGAGGGAGAGGTTGCAGCATCCCCAGAAACAATCATGCTGGAGTTGAGGGTGTGAATGAGCAATAAAAGATACATTTAAATTTTGACATTATCTTGTCACATTTGCTGTGCATTCAAAGACAAAGGTCAAATGTCAGGCACTGTCTTCTGTCAGATTGCTGCTTGTTTGGAAATTGGAGTGTATGTTTATTTTTCTGACTGTAAAGTGAGAGGATTTTGTAAAAGTGACCTAGATGACAATCCTGCTGAATGGAATGGCTGAAGGATGTCATTTCTTCCCAATATACCACATTTAAATATCAGTAAATGAACTATAGACATTTCAAATTATATCAGCATTTAGGAAAGCACAGATGAAGGAGCTTTTTGGTAATTATGACGTAAAATCGAAATAAAGTTTGTATTATAATACTTTTCTTGATGATGCGCAAATGATAAATACGATTTTTTGCGCTCTATATAGCTTTACCATTAAAACTGCAAACCTATGCAAATTCGGCGACCATTTCAAAGGAAAATAAACTGTTTGTAGAGGACAGCAACAGTGCTCCATAATGCACCACCAACTACATACCACACCCTTACCACTCTCCTTCTGAAAGGGCATAGTACCTTAGCTGCACGTGAGCTTTTTGTATGATGCTTGGAGCTTTCACAACCCCGATGACTTCAGTGACATAACATTAATGGCAGCACCCCTGCCCTGAAAAATTGACTGGGTGTGAGTGTTTGATTGGTTCAGATGCTCCGTCCATCACCACCCCCTTTTGTACCACTTTGTTCGCCATAAGTTAGAAGGGTATGCTCAGACGTGAGTCCCTTGCTCACTTTGCCACTGGATTCAAGAAAGCCCGGCTGAAGACGGCTGAAATGCCAGAAACCAGTCCTCGGAAGCTTGTTTCCGGTCCAGGGTAGGCATGGCTTGGCAGTTCGGGCTGGACTGTTCCCATGAGGCACAGGTTCAGACTGATTTGCATATGGCAGAGTCTGCTAAAGAACGTGATGGATTAAACCCAGATCTTGACTGCGTGTGAGTGTTTGATTGGTTCAGATGCTCCGTCCATCACCACCCCCTTTTGTACCACTGAAAAATGTGCCAGCACCACTGGGGCCAGTACTAAAAAGAAACCTAAAACATTACTGATTGTGTCGAAAATAAGAATTGAGAGATAGAAAGTGGCGAGAAAACAAACAGATGCTGGAAGATGCATCTTACAACATTTACAGAAATCGCATGCAATCGCCAAGACATCTCCAAGCTGATAAGGTGACTCACAAGTAAAGCCAGGGAGTGGCTGTCACCGACCGGGTCAAAGGTTACGCATTGGGCGCGTGGGAAGGATGGCGGGAAATTATGCAATCTTTGGACCAAACCCCACATGCCAAGCCACTTCGTGCTTGGAAGCAGGCAGGCCTCCTGACAGCACTTTACATTCCTTAACGTGAAGGCAGGTGGCGCTCGATGAGAAACAGAAACAGCTGAAAGCGAACTTGGAACATTCCTGTCAGTGCTGAAGATAAATGCATTCCTCTGCCGAGCCTCACTGCAGTGTTGATAACAAGTGGGCTGGGGCGGGGATTCCACATGATCAGCTACAAGGGTGGACTCCTTTCCAAGAGAAAAACACAGCCATTTGTTTTTTTAAGAGTCGGAACCGCAGGTGCGGCTGGTGACATTTGAAAGTGGTGGGCGTAAACTAATTTGCATATTGCACCGCAGCGAGCGAGCCCGAACCACCTTGCATCCATCCATACATCATTCATGCATCCACCCATCCACCCACCCACCCACCCATCCTGCATCCATACATCATTCATTCATGCATCCACCCATCCATCCACCCATCCATCCTGCATCCATCATTCATTCATGCATCCGCCCACCCATCCATCCTGCATCCATCCTGCATCCATCATTCATTCATGCATCCACCCATCCATCCTGCATCCATCATTCATTCATCCACCCATGCATCCTGCATCCATCCTGCATCCATCATTCATTCATGCATCCACCCATCCATCCTGCATCCATCATTCATTCATCTACCCATCCATCCTGCATCCATCATTCATTCATTCATGCATCCACCCATCCATCCTGCATCCATCATTCATTCATGCATCCACACATCCATCCATCCACCCATCCATCCTGCATCCATCATTCATTCATGCATCCACCCATCCATCCTGCATCCATCATTCATTCATCCACCCATCCATCCTGCATCCTTCCTGCATCCATCATTCATTCATGCATCCACCCATCCATCCATCCACCCGTCCATCATCCATCATCCATCCTGCATCCATTCCTGCATCCATTCATGCATCCACCCATCCATCCATTCATCCTGCATCCATCATTCATTCATGCACCCATCCATCCATCCACCCTGCATCCATCATTCATTCATCTACCCATCCTGCATCCATCATACATTCATGCATCCACCCATCCATCCATCCATCCATCCACCAATTCTGCATCCATCCTGCATCCATCATTCATTCATCCACCCATCCATCCTGCATCCATCCTGCATCCATCATTCATTCATGCATCCACCCATCCATCCATCCATCCACCCACCAATTCTGCATCCATCCTGCATCCACCATGCATCCACCCATCCACCCATCATCCATCATTCATTCATCCACCCATCCATCCTGCATCCATCATTCATTCATGCATCCACCCATCAATCCATCCACCAATTCTGCATCCATCCTGCATCCATCTTTCATTCATGCATCCACCCATCCATCCTGCATCCATCATTCATTCATGCATTCACACATCCATCCATCCACCCATCCATCCTGTATCCATCATTCATTCATGCATCCACCCATCCATCCTGCATCCATCATTCATTCATCCACCCATCCATCCTGCATCCATCATTCATTCATGCATCCACCCATCCTCCCATCCATCCACCCATCCATCATCCATCATCCATTATCCATCCATTCCTGCATCCATTCATGCATCCACCAATCCATCCTGCATCCATCATTCATTCATGCACCCATCCATCCATCCACCCTGCATCCATCCTGCATCCATCATTCATTCATGCATCCACCTATCCATCCTGCATCCATCATTCATTCATGCATCCACACATCCATCCATCCACCCATCCATCCTGCATCCATCATTCATTTATGCATCCACCCATCCATCCTGCATCCATCATTCATTCATCCACCCATCCATCCTGCATCCATCCTGCATCCATCATTCATGCATCCACCCATCCACCCATCCATCCACCCATCCATCCTGCATCCATTCCTGCATCCATTCATGCATCCATCCACCCATCCATCCTGCATCCATCATTCATTCATGCATCCACCCATCCATCCATCCATCCATCCATCCATCAATTCTGCATCCATCCTGCATCCATCATTCATTCATGCATCCACCTATCCATCCTGCATCCATCATTCATTCATGCATCCACACATCCATCCACCCATCCATCATTCATTCATGCATCCATCATTCATTCATGCATCCACCCATGTATTTATTCGACACCAATTTCACACCTTAGTCGGAACATCATCTTTATTTGATTTTTAAAATATCTATTTATTTAACACCAAAGAAAGTCATGTATAAATGTTTATGGTTCATAAGAGGCTCGAACCTGGTTTCCCAGCACCAAAGTCGGCCGCGCTAACCGTCAGGGGTTATGTACCCGGGCTATGTATTGACCAGCCAATCCTGGCGCTGTATGCAGCGCTAGGATTGGCTGGGGGGGGCACCATGACTCCTCGCCCAGTCGCCCTGTGTAACCCCGGGGGCTGCGGCCCACCCCCTGGTCCTCTCTTCAAGGGGGAATTCACACGAAAACGATCTGCGCATGCGCGGGCATGTTTGTGCCCAAAAATACACTTGCGCAGCTGCAGCAGGCCCATCCACCCCACCCCCCCCTGCGCACTTCGGGAAAGCCGGGTGTCTCCCGGTTTCCCGGCCAGCACATAGCGCGATTTTTTTTAAATATTTGTATTGGGCTTCTAGTGACGACGCGGTAGGTCCATGGGGCTTAGTGGGGCTACGCCCCTACGCCCCAATGGACGCACCGCGCCTGCGGAACCGGCCTCGAGGTGATACTAAATAGGACTGTAATAAAAATGGTATGTATTCCTTTATAGCATCACTTTTCTTTCCTTATTTACTTTAATTATGAGTCAGGGACCATCAACTCAGCTCTAGAACACATTTAAACGTATTTTCTATTTATGTTTGCTGTTTGGTTGATGTACAGATAAGGACTAAAAATACCAGTTTTAAATAATTTGGCTTTTTTTCTGCACTGCCTTGGACATTAAAATACCTGTGGGGCCGGTAGTTAACCGGTCAGGTGGTAACGCTCTCAGCGAAGGCTCTCCACCCCCCCCAACCACCCCTCTCCCCTGGCCAGCAGTCACACAACTCAAAAAATTACACGCTATTACTACAGGTTTATTGCCATGTTATTTTCCCAGATCTAATGGTCAAACCATCATGCACACTCAAATCTCTCCACCCCATGCTGAGCTGCCAGGTTGGAGACAGCAAGCACAGGCTCCCAGCCTATCTGGGAGCGCGAATTCAGGCCGCTCGGGCCAATCGCGGCACTGCTGTCAGCATGAGAGCAGCATCTGGATTGGCCATAGGGGAGACTGGGAGCCTGAGCTGCAGTGAGGAGCAGAAGAGCGGCAATGCAGCTGGCGGCAGGTAATGGCGGGCACAGAAACGGGCGAGACATGCAGGACAATGGTTTATACTAACTGAGCCTGAACTCTGAAATCGGCGCCGCCTGACTCTAAAATGGCGCCTGCGGAGGACATAAGGCCTCGTGATAACTCCGGGCCATCTCAACAGCCAGTTCCTCGCCAGGGAATCCTGTCCTATACTGCGTCCCCCCTCTGAATCCAGGGGCACTCCTATAAGACGCATCGGAGAGTCGGATGACCATAATTACAGACCCCGGTACGGGAAACACTTGAGGCACTGCATTTGTGGACCACAGACTCTTGGACTCCCTGACTTTTCCTTCTGTCCTGCCCGCCATTTTGCTGCTGTTCTCTGCCGTTTTTTCCCTGGTCCCCGGCCTGTCTTCTTGTCCATTCCTTCGTCTTTTACCCTTTTCCCTTGTTTCCCCCTTGATGTTCCTCAAATGTTTCTTCCCTTTTCTGCATTGCATTCTCTCCTTACCCTTGATTCCCTCCCACCCTCCCTTGGTGTTGTGACCACGTCCCCCTTACGACCCCACTTAAAGGAACTCTGCCTGAGGATATCTACTATGTGTGTATATATTTGTATATAGGGATAACTCTAATCACTAGTATATGCAGTGGACCTTTGTACCATCCACCGTTCCTATGTGACTCTTAAAGTATATCCATTCGTATCCCTTCCCTGTGTATATAGAGATAACTCTAATCCCTAGTATATGCAGCAGACCTTTATACTATCTACCATTCCTATGTGACTCTTAGAGTATATCCATTCGTATCCCTTCCCTATGTATATAGAGATAACTAATCACTAGTAGATGCAGTAGACCGTTGTGCTCTCTTCCATTTCTATGTGACTCTTAGAGTATATCCATTCGTATCCCTTCCCTATGTTTATAGAGATAACTCTAGTCACTAGTTTATGCAGTAGACCTTTGTACCATCTACCGTTCCTATGTGACTCTTAGAGTATATCCAGTCATATCCCTTCCCTATGTATATAGAGATAACTCTAATCACTAGTATATGCAGTAGACCTTTATACTATCTACCATTCCTATGTGACTCTTAGAGTATATCCACGTGTATCTCCTCCTTGTGTGACTTTCCATCTTGTACATTTGCAATTTTTTTCCGTGTGTATCCTTTTTGTAACGCATGTAATCCTAAATCCTTATGTTTTTCAACTGGTGCTCATGTAAAGCGCTCTGACACCTTCGGGTAAAGTTTGCGCTATAGAAAATCGCATAAATAAATAAATAAATAATTTCTTTTATTTTTTTTGTATATTCATCTGTCTCCCCTCCCAGCCTGCTCCGCCACTCTGCCCTGATACCAGACGCTACTGAACCCTACCAGCGACTAATGTGTTCTACTGGTTCTGGCTGCTGCATATGGGATTGTGTATGATCTATACAGCTGAAAAGTCATGGAGGGGAGGAAGGTGTGGTGGGGGGTGTGCAGGGCCGACTGCCTGTTTAATCCACCAGTCATTCCCCCAGTGGAATAAACGAGCAGTCGTGCCCAGCACCCAGCCCCCAACAGAGGCAGGGTTTGAATGTATAGGGCGACTCATGGTGCCTCTGCCCCTTTCGCCGGCTTCCCCAGGTAATTACAGCCAGATCAGCCGCTGCTTTAGATGAGAGAGAGGGAAAAAGAGAGAGGGGAAAGGGAAAAGGAGAGAGAAAAATTAGAGAGGGTGGAGGGAGCAGGGCTGGTTGAACATTTTTGCCATGGTTGCTTTTAGTTCCCAGTCCGGCCCTGTAGGAGTGCACTGAATATGAGGGGTGCAAGTAGGCGTTTAACCGAGCATTCCAAACCTAAAAGTAAAATTGGCAAAAAAAAAAAAAATCGCTATATGTGTTAGGCTTTAAGGTTTCCAGATCAGCCCCATGATGGCACAACACCATTCACCCAGCCCATTGGTGTGTGTTAACAAAAACAGTCCATTCTGGGACTTGTAAATTCCATTGTATGACAGCAGAAGTGGCTGCTTGCGAAGTGCGATTGGCTGGAAGCCAGGTTTAGCTGAAGGTGTCATTCATGACATGGAGGCGTTTGGCAGCTACATTCACCTGCACAGCACCTATGCCAATGGTGCCACGTCCACTATGCAGGCCGCTTTGAACTGAGTAAGCTTTCATATGCTGCATCTGATAGCGGGGCTAGGGATGTGGTCCGCGACAAGCTTCACAATTAGAGATGAAAATTGACCCTCCACGTAATCGCTCACTTATAGAAGAGTTGCAGGTGGTATATGAGCAGTTACACACAAAATGCAGGCCTGGTACTGCTCCTTTTGCTATGGACAGCAAGGGGCTGCTTGATGTTTTGCAAGGGGTCTTAGCATTCGATCCTAATTTCATCTTTTAATCAATGTATAAAGGAGCCTGGGAGAAGGCTTGTCGATAGACCTCATTAGCTTTAACTAACATTAAAAAGCAGACGAATGTTAAAGAAAGAAAACTTTCTTATTGGACTTCCAACATCTCAAGGTCCATATTTATTTACTTAAACGTTTAATAAAGCACGTGATTTTCGAATTGTGTTCCGGTACTAATACACACTGGATATTATCAAAGAACACTACAGACAGATAAAGACAGATCAAAGCCAAAATAGTCCCCCGTCAATAACCAGGCCTTCATTTGTTTCCTGAAGGCATAAACTTTTGAATCATCTGCAACAATCACCAGGGAGATATATTCAGTCTTCGCCAACTGAGGAGAACAATGTAATTTCAATGTGGAATATAGTTTGAAAAATTCCTACAGTTTGGGTTAAAAAAATGAGAACGCACTCCAGAAAAATACATTGATTACTAAGCATGAAGGTTTGCAGTTTTGAGATGTGAACATGAACAGAGATATAAAGCATTGAAAGAACAAACAACTCACAGTTGTTGCTTCAGCCTTGCCTCAATCAATACATTTTGGATTCTATGATTTATTGCGTTAGTTTTTTGTAAAATGCAGGGTAAAAATGGTACTATCAGCCCGAGATCGCAAACCCCCCCACACAATGACACTGCCCGCCCCGCTGCTTTTGTGCAACTTCTCTATGGTCCATGAAGAGGATGTGACTAATGTCCTCCTCACCCTCAAAATCTCATCCCCTCCTGGATATGTTTGCATTTCCAGGGTCATTAGCCCTGTACCACTAAACTGGATAATCACTTCACCAAATTCATCAACATATCCATAGTCACGAGAGCCATCCATCCTAATCTCAAACGTGCAACCATCGAACCACTGCTTCATTATACGCTTATAACCGGCACAAGGATTCCAGAATTCATGGTTGCCAATCAAGTCTCCTCTTACTTAGAGATGAAGAGCCCAATTTTGAGTCTGGCAGGCAGGGTACTCTATTGCAAACGCAATGCAACAGAGTACCCTGCCCACTAAACCCTCGGTCCAACCACCTCATTTAGAGACAGGGAGGACTCACTTTTTAATCGATGGAGTCCCATTGACTCTGTTGATGGAAACTTGACAGCCTAAAGGAGTAAGAGCCATCAGAGGAAGAACATTACACCTCCCGCATTTAGGATGGGTGGTGTAATGTCCTTATTTGTCTGTCCACTTTGGGTGGCCAGGACATTTTTGGCTTTCAAAAAAAACTTCTGCTTTCGGAGTTTGTTTCTGAAAAACGCAAACATTTAAAATGTTTGGTTAATGGCTGGCAAACACGACCCTGGCTGTCCACCAAGCTTTATGTGCATTGAAAGGGTTCCTTTCAATGTGAGACCATGACCCCAAGCCCAGTGGCATAACAAAGGCTCGTGCAGCACCTGCAGTGCAGCAGGGGGGCCAAACTCCAGGGGGGATCCCTCAGTACAGTAACCTCAGGACAGTAGCCTGACCTGAGAGCTCCTGAGGGAGTTTGAAGGGGGGCACCCTCAGGTTTTGTTACGCCGCAGCCCAAGCCTAGCGTCCCTCTCTAAATTTGATGGATGGTGGTCCATCACGACGGCAGCAGTAAGGTCCTCCGCCACCAGTACCGTCCGCCGCCACCAGTGCCGTCCGCCAAACTCACAATTTGGCGCCAGCTATTGTCTCTGTAATATGCAGTTAATGTTCTAAACAAAATGCCGCCCTGTAAACAACCTTGCTAAAACTTGGGGAAGAGCTACTAATTGCCCATTATAGGGGACCAGCATGCACACCCCTACAATTGCTAAACCACAAAGTGTAATGTGCTGATAGATCTTACACTATTAATCGAGGTTCCCCTGGTCCCTAGAAATTGCTCTCAGCCAGTGAAATGCAGAGCCTACATTTCTGGAACCACCTTCATCCAGAGCAGATTTCCTCTAATATGATATTTTCTTGTTAATTCTTTTTTTATGTGTATTGTATTTTGAAGTCATTGTAGAATATTCCAAACAACAAGCACAAGTTAAAGAAGAAACGCAGGGCTGGGTATATCTTATGAATTGGGTTCCGCAAGGGAAGCCCGGGACTGGAGCGTCCTGGTGACATCAGAGCTATGAAGGAGAATGATTTGTGTGACACTTGTAGCTGGGTCATCACCTTGAATTCTTGGAAGTGTAGTTGCCCCTTCCTATGCATAGTAATCAGCGTGGCTCGACACTTGCATCCCATCAGCCTCATCACTCACCGTGTGAACTTGTGCAGACAACAGAGGTGCCAATCTTAGGGTAATTATCTTACACCTTGGAGCTCTCAGACTCAGGATTAGGCAGCCCGGGGTTCTCAAGAGTCCCAGCTCCATGCTAAAGTAGCTCATCCAGTCAATGCTTTTCGTTGCATTCTGGGATTCGGAGTCCTGTTTTATCCCAAATAAAAATCAGCGCCACAAATTCCAGACCAGAATGTAAGAAACATATTCTAATAGATGAGCTAATCGCGCCTGAACCTGGGAAACGTGAAAGCTCTGAATAACATCACAAAAGTAAATATATCATAAATCTCCAGAAGAAATAATATAACAAAAAGTACCATAACATAACGCTAAACGTCTCTCCCCACGATACTGGCACTTACAGGAGGCTTTTTGTGAGAGTGTGCGTGTGTGTAAATATGGGCTTAGCTAACAGCAATTATAGTGGATCGTTTCATAGGCGGTGTAAATTATGTCTTGAACCTGTCAGGGCAACTCCCTCCAATCCCCTCTTTATTTACCACACACGCCTCTCGACAGGCAGGAGACGACACATGAGCGGTCTCTGCTCGCAGAATAACCTGTCTTGTCTGGAGAGTTCTCCTCAGCAGCCTTCCTCTGTCCATGCTGGGCTGCACATGCCCAGATAAGGCCATGAAATCAGATCTTCGTCTCGAAAACAATCATTAAGCTGCACCAGCAAGCCCACATCATCTGCCAAGATCCAAACACACCACTTCAAGCAAGGTCAGTGAAAACAAAACACGAAACAGGTGTTCACCGTCTCACAGTGGCTCAGCCCTTCTCAGAAGTGATGCTCTTGCAGGGGCATGTAGGGAAAAACTCGAGGTAACAAAAGGAAAGCAAAAAGACTGAAACAACAAGTTTAAATGCAAATTTGATTTTTCAATCTTAAAAAAAGGTTGGCAGTACAGAAAAAAACCCTGCTTTTTTGCCACACGTCCTCCTGGGCACAGAAGCAGAGAGGTACAGGATAGAAGTGCTAAATGTGAATGAAAAGTAAGGAAGGGAGAATCTAGCAAAGCAGATACAGAGTCTAGAAGAAGAAAAAAAAGCTGGAAAGAAGGGAGGCGGAGAAGGAAGGGCAGGCACTGGTTTTACCCTATTACTTCCCCTTATTTTGAAAAAGTAAATAAAATGTGAATAACAAGGTACTCCGAAAAGAGATTAAAAGCTGATATGTATTTTTCTAATGATATGTATTTTTCTAATGCTTTCCTTTTCTACCTTTTCAAGTCCTCGTGCCAGTGTTACACACCGGATTGTCCTGGTTGGAATGCGGGAAACACCCCCCATGCCCTATCTCTATCACACTTGGTCAGGCCAGCCCCCATAGCCATGTAAATAGAAGAAAGACCATGGGGCAGATCTAAAAGAAAGTGCCGCAGCACAGCACCGCAAGCCCTTTGGCTGCGCCACGCTGCAGCACTTACAGAGCACAGGAATGCGGCACATCTACAATGATATGATGCATTCCTGTGCTCTCCCCTGCGCTGGCGCAAAAACAGCTGCCATGCGCCAGCGCAGGCACCCTTGCACCATGGTGCAAGGATGCCTTCGTCATGGGGAGATTGTTTTTGTGCAGGAAGGGGCACCTTCCTGCACAAAAACAATCACAAAAGGAATTTTCCTCTTTCAATGTGTGCTGTAGAATGCAGCACGCATTGAAAGAGGAAAAAACGAGGAGAAATGAAAACATTTCTCCTCTTTGCGCCTCGCTACGCCACCCCAAGGGTGGCGTGGCAAACTGACGCATTTCCAAGTTTAAGATTTCTCATAAATCTGAACATATGTCTGGTTTCATGAGTGTTGCGTGGGAAAACCCACAGCAACACTCATGGAACTCCCCTTTCACACAAAGTGCTGCGTGTAAATGGGCAATATTTACATGGACAGGAAAAGCCACGCAGGGTGGCTTTTCCTGACCTTGTAAATATGGGGCAAAGAAATGCGCTGCCAGTGCATCACAAAAAGTGACATGCTGACAGCACAAGGGGCTTGTAAAACTGCCCCCACGTCTGTAGTCTATGTAAGGTGATGCAGTTTGAAGCAGTTTACTTTTGGGGAAACACAAGCAAGCTGACAGACGAAACCGAGAGACTGATATCCCCCCCCCCCCCCCCCCCCCCCCGCTATGCTCGGGCTTTACAGTCCTTTCTGAGGGAGTCCTTGCTTGTTGGGATAGCTTCAGTATAACAATATCGCCCTGCCCACCGATGTCGACGGGATCTTGCCATAAAAAGACACTTAAGACAGTCTCTGTTATTATTTCACTTATTTAGCACGAGTATTTGCCTACAAGTCCCAGCATGCTTAGTGATGTTGACTGAAGAACCAGGACTGTAAATTTCACTCTCATGGTAGTGGGGCCAGTCGGGAGCCGTCAACCTGTATAGGCTGAGGATTTTGTTCCATCCTAACAGTGTTCAGTAGCAACCCTACTACGTCTTCTAGGTTCATCATGTGCAATGTGCTACTCCATTCCAGGTTTTTGCTTTACGTTCTGGTACTTGTAGTCTTGTTTTTTCCATTATAGAAGAGGACTATATGTCCTAGAACTTAAAGGAAACATTTGCCTGGAGCAGCACATCACACATAGACCTGGGAAACTTGGCATCTATGAAGTAGGTAATCTATAACTCGGCTTTTGGGCCTCATCAACATCCTTACGTTATGAGTGAAGTTGGATAGCCAACACAAGTGTCAGTCTTTGGATGTGGGTCTTGGAGTTCATTCAGACACAGTTTTGGGAAGCCCTGAGGTCTCATGTTCCTGTGCGCCACATGTGAGTAATGTAGGGAAAGTTACATATGTAACAAGTAACTCATTCATTGCTTGGCTTTTGGGTATGTCAAGAACCTTACATAGTGAGTGGAGTTGGATAGCCAACACAAGTGCCAGTCTTTGGGTGTCGGTCGTACTCTGGAGTTCAGACTCTGTTTTGGCAAGCCCTAAGGTCCCATGTTTCTGTAGGCCACATGTGTGTAGCTCATCAATGTGAGGTTCGGCTTTGCTTTCTAGGACATGTTGTCCTGTTTGTCCCATGATAAAATCAGGACTGCAAGTCCCTGAATGCATCATAAAAACATGGACTTTCTAAGCGAGTCACGAGAGGATTTGAGAAACCGGAGAGTGAAGTTCAAAAACTCGTTTCAAAATGCTTGACACATTACATTTTATTTACAAACAATGTGTTTGATTTAATGACAATCATAACTTGTGTCTTGATAATGTTTTTGACGAAAAAAGTTTCAAAGTGGTTAAATTCCTGAGATTGCATACTTTTTTTAATAAAAAAAATAAAGGAAGTACCATGTTCTGTGCGACACTTTCAATACTATTTGCCTTTTTAAACCTACAACGCACTGCATTCTGGGATTTGCAGTTTTGCCCAATTATGCCGCCATGAGTGTGAGGCTACTCGTTCAAGAATGCAGACAACTGTTGGCTAGAAATTATGGGTAAAACCCAAGGCAAGTGGACAGTGCCACACATGACATTGTCCACTTGAAAACTCCTAAGAGAGAAGCTTTCTAAATCCGTCCATCCGTGTTCTCAGTGAATGTCATATTGGATTGGTCTAGGGCGAACAGATGGCTCCATGTCACTGAGGCACCAATTTTCAATTTATGGACTTTGCTTTTAGATATAAATGTCTTTTGGGACTTGTAGTCGTGGTCCATTATTATTGAACCAATTAGACCAATACAACTCAGGATAATGATATTTAAAACCAACGTTCAAGAATGCAAATGTGGTGTCCCAGTGACATGCAGCCATCTGGTAGTCCTAGATTACTCATAATGTAACCCCCTAAAAATTGACACGAACAACTGCAAGTTTCTATGTATGGGATTTATATAATGGAGACAGAGCTATAAATCCATGGAATGAGGAGAACGAAGGGTAGGAGAATAGAAGGGGGGGTCAGGTCAGCAGTATGGTATTCTTAAGGCAGCAGGCACTCTGATCATGAAGAAACACACTTCCAAGGGTAGTAAGTACTGCATTCACACTCATAAAACGCCAACTATATGGTGGAGGGGATGGTGAGGGGCGGTTACAGTGAGAGGAATCTGGATTGGGTAAAACAGGAGAACTACAGGTACTAAATGCGGGTATCATGCAGTAATTACAATCAAAGTGGTGAGAAAAAATGAGAATGGGACACCACAGAGCAGTAGGTGTAGTGAGAAAGGGATGGCTACAACTGACCACGAAAACCAGATATTTGCATAGCAACAAGGCGAGGCTTGGGGACATGGGCCTGTGCCTGGTGGATCTCCACTGGGAAGAAGTTGCACACTTTGAGTATAACAAGAGATGGCCTGGATGCGCGACTTCGCTTTCCTGTATTTCAGGATTTCAGTTCTGCCAATGCTGCTGCTGCGCTCCATGCTTGTTCCACCTGATCACTGGCTGCCAAGTATGGAGCTGCCTGTAGTTGGGGGTCTTGTAGAATCGCCTGCTGGTCTTGAGTGTAATATAAGTGGACAGCAGATGCCCTGGGAGGTCTCTGAGAGTCAGTGGGACTCTGTCATGTATTCAGAGATACTTGAGGAGATGGACTGCTGTGCTCCAGGGGTGTCCAGTGGGTCGCTTGAACGCCGGCCAGGGGAGCATTGCCTACATTGTGATCAGCAGCATAAGCATCTGGGCATTTGCTCCACTTCAGAAAGAAAGGTTTCAGACCGAGGCAGTGCCAGCTGGAATCAGGTGGTATCCAGTTTGTGTGTGATGGTCCTCCTGAAGCTGTGGTTTGTGTCTTTGTGGAGGTGCCTTGTCAAGCTTCTCGAGGTCACTTTTGACAAGCATTTTTGTAAACGTATCTAGGACGGTATTTAAATATTCCCGATTCATACCCTTATGTGGTTATAACAAAACATATCCTTATAAAGGCATAAGAATCATATCCATATATAGTCATAGCCAATGCAGTCCAAATACGGCAAGGCTACTCCCATAGACTCCTAGAAAGTACAACGCGTTCTTTAAACAAACCAAGCCTCCAGCAGCCAGGGAATTCCCCCTGCTTTTGTTTTGATTTGAACAAGAACTCCTGGAGTCCAGAAAGAACTGTAAGTTCTTAGTGACGTCTTATGTCCAACCTTACGTCAAACTCGGCACCTTCCAGGTATAAATATACCAGCATTTGCCTTATGCAAACACACGGTGGTTTGGAGCAGAGCAGCTATCTACTTGCCCGACGCCCAGCTGATGCGAGTGCCGAAGGTAGCCGACCCTCCCATTGACGCACTGAGAGAGACGCTGTCTTTTCTCCTGCCGAGAAATCCAGCTCCAGTGTTTCCAGTCACCCTTGCGGGTTGCTAGGAGATCGAGTCCTGAGAAAGAGATACAAGACCTCCTTCATTCTATAAACCAAGGTATGGACCTGATTAGATCCTTAGAGAATTCTTGATTCAGATTCTTGGCAAAAACTAACTTAACTTAAACTGCAGCTTACTTACTCCTTCCCACGTACTAGGCTTAGGTTAGGTACACCGGGGTAGGCGTATCTTAGAAGCACCAGTTGAGTACGTTTAGTCAATGATTTTATGTATGTATGTATTTTATCCATTTTAAGTATCATATGGCTCAGAAACCATATCAATGCTTTTACAGTATTATTTCATAATACTCCTTTTACTGTACGCACTTTACTTCATGACAAGTATTGCAATTGTGGCAATTCGCTTCTCTTGCACGAGAAAGAGGACTGCTCAATAAATAACAACTTTTATTGAAAACGCCCGTCTCTCTATTTCTCTGCACTCTGGTGAAACTAAGCATGCACGATTGACTGAGTGAAATAGCTGTCTATTGTTTTCACACGACTCTGGAGGTATACTCCTTGTTCTGGAGGGAGCAAAGTTGTCATGTTTATGCGGTTGTCAGAAACTAATCCCTTCTTGTCTAATCTGGAAAGTTAACTCCTTCTTGTTCATTCGAGAAAGTTTCTAGTGACCTCTGAGCTAGCTGGCATTCATAATTAAGTCTAACACATTCAGTAGAGACCTAGTCGACCCCAGTCCTACGTATAAACTATTGTTTGTGTTATTCCAATGCGCAGAGCCTATTGTGAATATAGGAACTACACTACAGCATCTGCAAACCTGTTGAAGTTTGCAGCCATTTGCATTAAGTAAATATTCTGTCTTGTTGGGGTTCATCTTGAAGGAGATTGTGATTGTAAAGTACAAATAACCAGCAGAGCTTTGCACCTTGACTTTGCCATTATTCTAGTGATTATAGTCACTTTCTTTACAGATCAAGTCCATTTTCCCTGCTTGCTTGATGCAGCACCAGTCCTGGCAGTGAAAATATATGCCTTAATCCATGTTCAGGAGTGACTTATTCCTGGAAAATCATGACTGAGTCATTCCTAAACCTGTAGTAAGATACAACTGCTACTCAGAGAAAAAACACACTCTCAGACGTAGCACCTACAACATGTCACATGCCTTCAATAGGTGCAGCACCTGCGACAAATGCTCCACCACAACTGATGATGACGACCCCATACTTTTATCAGATACGGCACATCGCAAGCTTGTGTACGACTATATATGGCTATCAATTTGGGTATATGATACAAAAAACAAGTAGCACCAAATATAAATAGGCATCTCACATACAGAAACTATGGGTTCAAAAGTCATACCAGAGAATGCGCACAGCCAAGATGGCAGCCGTATCCCTCAGATTTTAAAAAGTGAGCAGACAAATTTCCTGCAATAACTCTATTTCCCCATCACCTATGGCTGCTCCCTCAGCATCCCACCTCATCTCTGTCGTATATCTTAACACTCGATCGCTTCCCAAGCATCAACTCAAGGTTTTTCAACTACTCGACAGCAGTAATGTTGACATTCTTTTTCTCTCCGAGACTTGGCTCACAGACGACTCCATCCCCGATATCCTGGCGGCCATTCCCTCAGGCTATTACATCCTACAATCTAACAGGGTGACGGGCAGAACGGGTGGTAGGGTTGCTGCTATCATCCGTTCCCAATTCCACTTCACTAACTTAGTAACTACCCCAATCCCAAACTCTGACATTCTCACGCTAAAATTCACCTCCCCTCAATTGTCTTTTATATGTGTCCTTGTTTATCGTCCTCCTGATAATATGCCTTTATTCCCCTTACATTTTGGCAATTTTATTTCTCAATTAGTCATTAACTCTGCTAAAATCCTTATCATAGGTGATTTTAACTATTGGCCAAAGGACCCCCGGGAAAGCAGTCTGTCCGCTGACTTCACAGATCTGCTATATGGATTGAACTGCAAACAGCACATTTCAGTTGCGACCCATATTAAAGGACATACTCTCGACCAAGTATGGACGGCTAACCTTGACATCTCTCCGTCCTCAATCTACCCTTGTACTTGGTCGGACCACTTCTTCATTTCTTTCACTTTAAATCTTTCTTTACCTATCCGCCCCCCTCCCATTGTTAATCTTATGGCACGCAACTGGAAGCGAGCTGATATTTCTCAGTATCATTCCATTCTGCTTAACACAATCCCCAGTGAATCTCCTCCAACTAGCACTCAAACAGCCTTCCTTGACAAATGGCTGACACAGGCAAGCGACGTGGTCGCCCCGATGAGAGTCATTAAAACCAAACGCCCGCACGACGCTCAGCGTTGGTATACCGACCAACTTAAACAGAACAAATTAGCTCTCAGACAAGCTGAGCGCAGATGGAGACGCAACTACGATCCCTTATTGAAAATCACCTACATTGACCTACTAAAATTGTATAAAAAATCCATTCTCTTGGCCAAAACTTCTTATTTCTCCCAGAAAATTCTCCGTTCTGCTTCCAAAACCAAGGACATCTTCTCAATCGTAGGAGAACTGTCTTTGCCCGACCGTATCACTGCGCAACCTCAACCCTCACAAGTTCTTTGTGATTCACTCAATTCATTTTTTATTGAGAAAATCTCTACCATCAAAAACAATATCCCTTCCCCTTCTCCCTCCAGCGTCTGCTCCTTACCTCCCAAGAATCCCCGCTGCCTGTCAGAATTCCCCCCATCTCTCAGACTGAATTCACTTTCCTGTTACACGCAGTCAGCTCTGGTTCCCCAAATGACTGCTGTCCCCCTCAAATTCTAAAAGCTGCGTTTCTGGCCTGTCCAGGTCCCCCCTGGCTCTTCTCAATGATTCACTTGCTACAGGCTCTGTCCCCGATGCTTTCAAACAAGCTGTCGTTCTGCCCATACTTAAAAAACCTGGTGCTGATCCATCCGTTTTGAGCAATTACCGGCCTATCTCCCTCCTTCCCTATCTGGGGAAGGTTCTGGAGACTTATGTCACCCGATGCCTCAGCGCATTCATTGAAAAATCCTCGTTTTTCGATGACCAGCAGGCTGGGTTTAGACCTGCCCACTCTACCGAAGCTGTCATCGTGGCTGTGATGGATGCGTTGAGACAAGGCGCCGATAGGAACCTCACCCAGGCCCTTGTTCTATTAGATCTGTCTGCAGCTTTTGACACGGTCGATCACGATATTTTGATCGACCGTGTCAGAAATGCAGGCATCCAGGGCTTGGCTCTAACTTGGATCAGTTCTTTCTTACACCATTGCTCTCAATCGGTTCATTTATCCACTTTCTCTGCTCCCTACTCCTCACTTTCCTGCGGTGTCCCTCAAGGTTCTGCTCTCTCGCCCCTTCTATTCAATCTCTATATGCAACCTCTTCTAGCTTCCCTCCGTCATACTCCAGTAACCATCTTCAACTATGCGGATGATTTACAGCTAATTTTCCCCATCGATTCCTCCTCTGCCTCTCGTACCAACTTTCAGTCTACTATGCTTACCATCTCTGAGTGGATGCATTTCAGACAGCTGAAGCTCAATCCCAGCAAGACGGAGCTTGTATTGACAGGAGGTTCCTCCAACCCTTGGGATTCCAGTTTCTGGCCCCAATCCCTCGGCCCCCCACCCTGTCCTGTCGATACCGTGAGGAGCCTTGGCGTGATTATCTCTAGTGACCTGTCTATGAGACCCCAAATCAACGCCGTCACTTCTGCATGCTTCTACCATCTGCGCAGAATTGGCAAAATTCGAAGGTTCCTCACCACAGAGGCTCTTATACTTGTGATCATGGCCGTTGTCACCTCTCGTATCGACTATGCCAACTCCCTATATGCTGGGAACCCTGCTTACCATCTTCATCGGCTCCAGCTGGTGCAAAATCAGGCGGCCAGACTGGTCTCTCCACAGCCTAAGCACCAACATGTCTCGCCCCTGCTGAGGAGACTGCACTGGCTCCTGGTAGCCTCTCGATGCATTTTTAAACTGGGATGCACTGTCTTCAAGTCACTCATTGGTCTTGTTCCTGATTTCACTTCACGCAGCCTTAAATGCTACACTCCCTCTAGGAATCTTCGATCCTCTGCTCACAACTTCTTAACTAGTCCTAGGTTCAAACGGAAAAAAACATGGCGGCTCCTGTTTTTCTTTCCTTGCTCCTTCTACCTGGAACTCCCTTCCCTCCACTATCCGACTGTGTCCTGACTATATATGCTTTTGTAAACTCCTCAAAACCCATCTTTTCCAGCTAGCCTACAATTAAACCCCTATGCCTTTCTGTCTGCTTTGTCTATGAGCGCCATGAAACCAATTGGTGACCGTGCGCGGTAAAAAATCTTTTAACATAACATAACATAACATAACAAAGGGTGATATATTAGAAGGATATATTAGAACATTGGAATGTTGGCATCCCTATTGAATATCGGGAAGCGGCTCATCGACAATAATGGCTGGCGTAGATCTCCTGCTCCACCATACCAATGTGGGTACTGTCTATTTGTTCTCCCTCTTTATTTTAGAAAGTTTTACCTTCAGAGAAAGGAATGTTATAATAATGTTCTAACAGTATGATACCTCTTCTGCCTCGTCTGCACCTCGGGCATATAACCCTGGTTCATGGCCTTTAAAAACGATATTAGCTTCTGCAAATGAAACCAGAACATCAGATTTCCGATTAATCCAAAGGAGGTCAATCTTTACTATGTAGCATCTGTCATTTACATTTAAACACAAAAATGCCAGGGTAGTGAAAGTGACGTCACACACCGTTTCACACCCTCTGACATCAGATGGTTGATACTTTACCCCATACTTCAACATTCTGCTATGTGTTGCTAAGAGCCTAGAGGAAAGGCGGGGAGTGAAAACTGCAGCAAGGAAACAAGGCTTTAGAGCCCTGTATCCTTCCTATTTCTGTCACTGCCACCATCTCCCCTTCAGCTATCGGGAGCAGGGGCTGTGCCAGGAGCCCCAAGAGCCAGGACCTGCTTTAGAGCTGGTGGCGCCTGGTGCGGCAATCATTTTTATTTATTTATTTATTTAAAATGTTTTATGTAGCGCTGCTGGACCCGAGAGTATCAGAGCGCTTTACATAGTGATGACACCAGAACATAGAACAAGTATATATTCAGTAAAATGTACAGTTGGAAGTCCACAGGAAAATTAAAATAAAATAAAATGTACAAAGCGTTAAGAAAGTGATAGGAGTCAGGAGAGCAGAATAGAGGCGGGACGGGGAGAGTTGAAAATAGCGCCAAAGAAGGGGATGAGGAGATTGTTCAGATCATTAGGGTCGGCAGTGGGGTTTTTAAGAATGGGGGAGATTTGACCTAGCTGAAGGGAGGCAGGAACGCAGCCAGAAGAAAGTGAGGAGTTGATGATAGCGGTCCTAATTGGGGCAATGATGTATTTGAGTTCTTGAACTAAGTGGGCGGGGAGGGGGTCATTAGAATGTGAGGATGGTTTGAGTTTGGAGATGATGTTGATGGTAGTGGTTTCAGAGGTTGGATTAAATACGCTCCATTGGATTAAATACGCCCATGACCTCCTCCACGAATTCCCTCATGACCACTGGGCAAAAGTGTCTCTCATCTCTCCATAGACACTATCTCACACACACTTAATTTGTTTTAAAGTGCTGGTAAAGGCTGATATTACTAATAAGAATGTATATCTACCCAAACAAAACCTCACCTTCTAACCTATTTTATGCAGCCTGCATGCAGCTCTTTGATGACACTTTGTAGCAGTTACTGTTCTATATTAGGATTGTATTTTACAAACTACGGTAACAAAAGGATCTCTGTGACAAAAGCAGTATTCCACTCAGTTATCCACATAAAATACAGATCTGTGACGGTAGGAGTTCTTTGCAGCAGGCATATTAACCCTCTGCGCTACTTTATGGCAAGTGGAAACTACCACTAGATACAACTCTGATCTCTCTCTCTAGCAGGAAGACAGGACAGGAAGGAATGTCTGTGCATGCTTCATTCTGACGTTGACATTTCAGCAAAATCCTTCTTTTCAAGGCCATCCCATAATGAGGCAGGGTGAGAAGGGAAGCTGTAACACTGTCAGCGCCAGACTCCATGTTTCAACTGTGACCAGTTGCATGAGGCTCCCGATCATTAAAGTTTACAATGTGCATGGACGAGGCTGTACAACCTCACAGGACCTCTTGTGAAGGGGAATTCACACCATCACAAGGAAGGCAGCCTCCCAGGGGCTGCTAGCAGTTAATCCGTGCTTCCACGCTTTACTGTCAGATGAAAGAGGAGGTTAAACCCATCAGCTGGAGGAGGGTGGGAGTTAAAGGCCTGCTTGGGGGAACAGGCTCTGGCATTTCTATGTCAATTACTCTTAGCCACACAGTACCAAGTGTCCCGGCCTTTAACAAGGTGCTCGTCATCCACACGACTTTCTTCCCATTGCCATCAAATGAGTCATTTCCCTAAATGAAAGCCCCTCCCCCCAAAAAAACCTCTTAAAAACTACGCTGCCCACCCCCACCCGTCCGAGCATTCTGTGTTCTGTGATCATAGATTGCTTTCTTTACTTCTGTAAAAAGTACTTTGAAATCGTAATTAACTCCCGAATATTTTTGCGTGCATACCATTGATTCCACATAATCTCCAAGTCACATTTACTCGCACTCGTTTTATCGATCTCTGACGGATGAGAGACCGAATACACCAATAAACTGGTTCAAAGTTGTTTTGGTGCAAATGGGCACACCAGTGCTGATTTGTAACGGGTAAAGCTGGAGACCAGATAAATGGCTGTCTGAAAAGAAAGCATAGAAATGTCCAGACTTAATGCATCGCCTGCAGCCTTAAAATTGTCTTTTTGGGTCTGGCGTTATCCAAACCTTTTGATTTGACTAAATTATCAGTGTAATGTCAGTGGTTGATTCGTAAGTAATTAGTGCTGCCGCCCAAAGTTTTGACCTGAAGCCAGGGCTACTGAAAGGGAGGGTGCTGAATACCAAGGGAATTTATTCTTGATTCCCCTCATGCCTCTTCCAAGCACCACTAGCTACTCCTTGCTCTTTAACTCACTGTTCTGGCTTCTTTTATATCTATTCTTTCTCCCATTATCACAGTTTTCCGTCTTTGTCTTTCTCCTTCTTTCCCCCTTTTGTGATTTTCTCTCTCTTGTTCTGGATTTTATTTATTTATTTATGCGTTTTTATATAGCGCGGACTTTACCCGAAGGTGTCAGAGCGCTTCACAATAGGAACAGTACTGATACATGAGAACATTACAAGTGAGCAAAATACAAAAGCAAACGTTACATTAAATGACGCAAAAATGACAATCGTGAGCCAACAAAATACAAGAGGTAGCAAACGGTGCATTACAAAAGTGACAATCGTGAGCCAACAAAATACAAGAGGTAGCAAACGGTGCATTACAGGAGGAAAAAGTGACGTGTGCAGGTTACAAAAGCGTACAAAATATACATAGAGGTATAATACTGTAATATATGGAGGATACTCAAGCACAAGAACAAGCGTTACGTAGGCACTGGTGGCACTTGTGCAGGTATCGAAAACAAACAAATTTAAGAGGTAGAAAACAGTGTGTTACAAGAGAAAGTGACGGGTGCATGTTACACATGAGTCCCAAACACAGGTAGAAGGATAATACTGCAATAAATGGCAGACTCTCAAACCACAAGAACACACTGGGAAGACACTTCCATAGTCATGCAAAGTAGATTTTTCAATTATTGAAGGGCTTCCTTCAGATAATAGAGAGGGCATGGATTACATTTGGAAGTGTCTTTGATCAAAGTTTCTTTGAGAAAAATGAGTGCTGCAACCATCGGCTACAAATTAAGCACTGTGTAATGTACTTCATTTTAAAGGCTTTCAGCCAGCCCTTTTCATCCATTGGTTTGTGATTGTGTCTTTCACATTTTTCTTCCACCCACTGCAGAATACAGCATGGGACCACAAGTGACCCCTCTTCAGCCACTGAGTAACATCACTGTGAGTGATGGCATTCTGTTCTTTCATGAGCAGCACTTAGTAGTTCCATTAAGTACCTGAGTCCACTATGGCAATGTGTGCTTTTTCAGAAAAAAATATATTTTTGCTTCACCCATTTTTTGGGGGGGATTAATGAGGGTCCATTAGCTTCCCCCAAAAAGAACATTTTGCAAAAACCATGGGAAATCACAACAAACCCTGACAAAGACAAAACGCTGGCGACCAACACCAGGCCTGTTGACTTACCAATACTTGTTATTTCATTGGCCCAAGTTCATGCACAACAATGCAGTCAGTAGGCACAAACCAATGTGCTTCTATCAAGGAAATAAATAAATAAATAAAAAAAGGGATCATGAATGTAGTATATAGGGCATTGATATGCAGAGGATGTGGCCTAAGGGCCAGAGTGATCGACCTCTAACTGGGTAACTGGGTTCAAGTCTCGGCAGGGATGCTCAACATCCTGTGACTCTGGGCAAATCACTTAATCTCCCTGTGACTAACTAAACTAATGTCCGTCTGTAAAGCAACTGGTGCTCATGTAAAGTGCTCTGATACATTTGGGTCGAGTTTGTGATGTATAAAACAAACAAAAAATATTTTCATGGCTATAGGACAGAGATCTAAAACCCAATTGGCTTAAGCTCTCACTCTATCAAATTAGCGAGATACAGTGAAATATTAATTTTTATTATAAATTTACCAAAAAGTAGTTAAAGATAATGTGGATGTGGGATACAAAACTAGCTCACAGCATATATACCTAACCTCATGATATAGCACAGTAATACAATGTGTGCTTATTCAATATCATTTGCACAATTGGAAGCGGATATTTGTTTCTTGAAAACACCTAAGGCCTGTATATTATCCTTTCAGGTAGAACGTATACAGTTTATCATGAGTGCAATAGGATTTATGGAGTGATGACGGTGAAATTATTTTTTTAAATAAATGTTTTTATTAGAGTTTTGTAATAGACATAAGCATAGCACTGCACAAGAGATCACTAAACAAGGAAATTCAGAAGTAGGCAAATGGCGTGGAACACAAAAGACTAGCGGCAACGAAAGTGTCGAAGCATGTCGTTAAGCCAAGAAGGCTAACGCCACGCTCTGCCACTTCCAAAATGCAGGGCTGCACCGTATTTACAAGGTCACTGTGCTGCCCTTCAATTCCCCCCTAAGCTGGCGCTAAATTTAGCTGTCTATAGCTCCAACACCAGCTCGACAGTGCAAGGGTGCCGGCGTTGACGGGAGTGATTGTTTATGTGAAAGGCATTTTGCTGTTTCCATGTGTGCTGCACAACGCAGCACACATGGAAACAGCGACAACGAGGAGAAATTAAACATGTCTCCTCGTTTCGCTAGGGTAAGTCCAGGTTTTCCCTGGGCTTAATTTTGGCGCTGCCTCATATATACAAAAGGGGGTGGTGATGGACGAGCATCTGAACCAATCAAACACTCACACCCAGTCAACAGATCTGGGTTTAATCCATCACCGTTCTTTAGCCCACTCTGCCACCCCAGTTCAGACATGGCCATATGCAAATCAGTCTGACCCTGTACCTCATGGGAACAGTCCAGCCCGAACTGCCAAGCCATGCCTTCCATGGACGGAAAACAAGCTTCCTAGGACCGGGTTCTGGCATTACAGCCGTCTTCAGCCAGGCTTGATTGAATCCAGTGGCAAAGTGAGCAAGGGACTCACGTCTGAGCATACCCTGCCAACTTATGGCAAACAAAGCGGTACAAAAGGGGGTGGTGATGGACGGAGCATCTGAACCAATCAAACACTCACACCCAGTCAACAGATCTGGGTTTAATCCATCACCGTTCTTTAGCCCACTCTGCCACCCCAGTGCAGACATGGCCATATGCAAATCAGTCTGACCCTGTGCCTCATGGGAACAGTCCAGCCCGAACTGCCAAGCCTTGCCTTCCATGGACCGGAAACAAGCTTCCTAGGACCGGTTTTTGGCATTACAGCCGTCTTCAGCCAGGCTTGCTTGAATCCAGTGGCAAAGTGAGCAAGGGACTCACGTCTGAGCCTACCCTGCCAACTTATGGCGAACAAAGCGGTACAAAAGGGGGTGGTGATGGATGGAGCATCTGAACCAATCAAACACTCACACCCAGTCAACAGATCTGGGTTTAATCCATCACCGTTCTTTAGCCCAGAAAAGGCATATCCAGGGCCACTGGAAATATGCGGCAGGAGAGGGTCATGTTGTAAGGCAGGGTTGAGTAAGTTATAATTATAAGTCAAGAAAATACATATTATGCGGCATAATGCATCACATCTTGTAACAGTATTACTTATTTATTTAGTCATTTTTGAACTTGGAAACACTCTCCTGGCATTGGTTGCAACTCATTAATGTTAGTTTACTACCCAAATATAGCAAGACTATACAGATAGGTGACAAGTCAAGCTTTGCAAAAGGCCTTCCATTTTGCGGCAACACAAGCCACTAAATTGTTAGTAACTTTTCAACTGTTTGTGCTAGAAATAAAATATATTTTTTGTTAAAATCTGCAGATTATGCTGCAGATGATGCATTATGTGGCAAATGCGGCAAATCTATAATTATGTGCAAATCACAGTGGCAGCACAATCGTATAATTCCAGTGGCCCTGGCCAAATGGGAAAGATAGAAATAGGAGTAACCTCTAGCGACAAAATCTGGAAGATGGGAACATACAAATTAGTTCTCAATTTTCATTAACTTTACATAAACATTATAGTCATAAATTATACATGAGTTACTTTGTTAACATCTGTTGTCCTAGTTATGTTGAGGTTTCTGTGTAGGGTTTTCACGTATACAGGAAGACCGACACCTTGACTGGTAACGGTAGGTATTTAGTGAAAAGCAACAATAATGAAACAGTGCTACAACGTCAAAGGAGACCCCAAAACCTCTGCAGGGAGTGACAAGGGCCCACTCAGTAAATACAACAAAAGTCCTGTGTACAAGTTTTGGTAGATATAATAAAATGTCAACAAGCGAAGAACAATTCATAGTCAATGAAACAAGGTATACACAATTGAATGTTTTATTTTCAAAAATGAAATGTATTGGACCTTCCTTTCTGGAAGGGTGACATCAAAGAAAACAACCACCAAACAACTAGGACAATTCTGCAGCTTTTAAACTCCATAATAATAGTGTGCTAGGCCAAAAGAAGGTATTTTCTTCTTATTTACGATTTGTTAGTCCTTTATTCCTACCTTATTGTCCCTGCCCTAACTAAAAATCTACAGTGGCAGTCAGCTACATCAACTGGATACCTAAGGGCTATAAGGTTCTCTGGCTGTTGCCCTAATCTTGCTAATTCGCTCTTTGTCAGAATATTAGACAAATCTTGAATGCCATCTTTGTACCTTTTGCTAAATTCTTGGGGGTTCATCAGTGTTTTCTTGCTTTCTTTGTATGTGAAGTGTAGATCCAATTAGGCAAGGCTGTGCATTTCAATACTGTTTTGGTTCCCAAGATAACCTGCTATCCAGCCCTGTCCATTGTTCTTCCAGGCACAACTGGCGAATGTGCCTTCTTACGTGAACCCAGTTTCCAGGGTTCAGTCCATGGCAGGGGGCTTTCTTCACAGCTGATGTTGCAATGTCATCTGGGGAGAGACAGAACATACTGTGTCAGCCAATATTTTAAGATACTTGAAACTAAATCATCTACAATATGTACAAAGGTAACTGCTGGAGCAGAGAGACTTTTAATCACTATCCCCATCAGTACTTTGTGGGGAAAGAGTCCGGTTCTCCCGCATCGAGGGCTTCAAATACTCATGCTCACCAATGGGAGTGCATCTGGCTAAGTGAGAGACGTTGAAGCACATTCCTTCACTAGTTTTGCTCGGATCATCCTATTTAACTTCTCTGCAATGCCGGAGGCTTCTGGTCTGTAACTGCAATGGACTTTGTAGTCAATTCTTAAAGCAGTACATAATAACTACATCTCCTCATTCTTGAAGTGATTCTCCTGGTCTGACTCAAGATAAACTGGCATCCCGAATCATGGGATCAATTCCTATATGAGTGGATCAGGCAACATGTACATAGACTCCTTCCTGCTCATGCCTCAAAGGGTATTCTTGTACTGCAGGTTCTGCATTTTCCACTTTTTCATTTCCTATGTGTTCTAATTTTCTTTTCACCTTTGTCTTCGACCATTGCTACCTGAATTTCTCCAAGTTACTCCATTCTATTATGCATTCAATTAGTTCCTTAACATGTGTCTTTACCCCTTTCAATGACAGTGACCTCAAGTCCTTATCATTTATGGTCATCCTGAAATTCTTTTCAAATTTTTATTACAGTAGGGTACTGACATCACAATGACTGCTATCAGCAGAAGGAGGAAATGAAGGTCAGGTCATGAAGCTTAATTTAGGCAGCAGTTTAAATAAGGAAAACAGAATGTTGCTTTTCTTTTTTCTGCTCTGTTTTTCTATCTGTACAATGACAAGTAAAATGTTGATATCTATGGCAACATGTGCATTTTTTGCAGTTCTCAGATAATTATAGAAAAGTTCGAATTTTCTGCAAGATTTCTACACATTACGAGCTGCTGTGTCTTTAAAAAAAATAAAAACCGGACTTGTATTGGACATATTGTAATATCTATTTGCAGCACATATCAAACAGCTTTTTGATGTGTTTAATTTTGCACTACAGATTCTATTTTTCTTCTTCATGTTTGCAAACATGTTCTCACTATCACATGAAAGAACTACACTCTATAATGTTTAAGTGGTTTGTGGGAAAGGTGATAGTGTGACTATGTAATATAAAGAATAAAGTATCTCCTGCTGTACATGATAAAGATATTGCTTCAGCCTCGTTCCTCTATTTGGTAATGGAACTCCTTGGTGACTTGCAATATCCCTAAAATGTACAGCAGGGGGTACTTTATCTTGTATATAGGGTTGTTCTACTAAAGAGTCTGGGCCACATATAGGAAGCACATGATAACTGACATGCCCCTAATAGCATTGCTATTGTGGCATGGTAGGGAGCCAGAATATTTTAAGGTTATGTTTCAGAGCAGTCACTTTTAATAAGTGCCTCCAAGTGCAATGATGTAATATGATGTACTAAGTTGAAACACTTTTGCATGTTAAAGAAATACCCTTTATTTAATTGAAACAGTATCATATTTTTTGTTTTTTACACTGTTTAAGTGCCAAACATTTTCAGGGCATGACTCATGCATTGGCTCTTGGAGCCCAGCCACACCATTGGCTATTGGCTCGGCTCTGGCTCGGCTCACTCTGTTATTTTGTTGGCTCACCCACCTCTACAAACCCTTTGCTTACATTTTCAGCAAGCTCAAATGAAGGTCATGTTTGTGACACTGACCGGAATGTTTCCAGTTCCAGGCTTTCTTCTGATGTTTTTAACACTTTAAAAATTCTTCTGTTGCTGTATTTCGAATCTGATGCACACTTTCGCAATAATCAGTGCTTAATATGTAATTAAATAAGTGCCAGGGCTCTTGTTAGGAGGTCACTACAGCTTCCACCACACATTTCCCTGCTATGCTGACAATGATGGTGGTACAAAAGGGGGTGGTGATGGACGGAGCATCTGAATCAATCAAACACTCACACCCAGTCAAAAGATCTGGGTTTAATCCATCACCGTTCTTTAGCCCACTCTGCCACCCCAGTTCAGACATGGCTATATGCAAATCAGTCTGACCCTGTGCCTCATGGGAACAGTCCAGCCCGAACTGCCAAGCCATGTCTTCCCTGGACCGGAAACAAGCTTCCGAGGACCGGTTTCTGGCATTCCAGCCGTCTTCAGCCCGGCTTGCATGAATCCAGTGGCAAAGTGAGCAAGGGACTAACATCTGAGCATACCCTGCCACACCTATGGCAGCCAAAAGCGGTACAAAAGGGGGTGGTGATGGACGGAGCATCTGAATCAATCAAACACTCACACCCAGTCAAAAGATCTGGGTTTAATCCATCACCGTTCTTTAGCCCACTGTGCCACCCCAGTTCAGACATGGCTACATGCAAATCAGTCTGACCCTGTGCCTCATGGGAACAGTCCAGCCCGAACTGCCAAGCCATGTCTTCCCTGGACCGGAAACAAGCTTCCGAGGACCGGTTTCTGGCATTCCAGCCGTCTTCAGCCCGGCTTGCTTGAATCCAGTGGCAAAGTGAGCAAGGGACTAACATCTGAGCATACCCTGCCACACTTATGGCAGCCAAAAGCGGTACAAAAGGGGGTGGTGATGGACGGAGCATCTGAATCAATCAAACACTCACACCCAGTCAAAAGATCTGGGTTTAATCCATCACCGTTCTTTAGCCCACTCTGCCTCCCCAGTTCAGACATGGCTATATGCAAATCCGTCTGACCCTGTGCCTCATGGGAACAGTCCAGCCCGAACTGCCAAGCCATGTCTTCCCTGGACCGGAAACAAGCTTCCGAGGACCGGTTTCTGGCATTCCAGCCGTCTTCAGCCCGGCTTGCTTGAATCCAGTGGCAAAGTGAGCAAGGGACTCACGTCTGAGCATACCCTGCCACACTTATGGCGGCCAAAAGCAGTACAAAAGGGGTTGGTGATGGACGGAGCATCTGAATCAATCAAACACTCACACCCAGTCAAAAGATCTGGGTTTAATCCATCACCGTTCTTTAGCCCACTCTGCCACCCCAGTTCAGACATGGCTATATGCAAATCAGTCTGACCCTGTGCCTCATGCGAACAGTCCAGCCCGAACTGCCAAGCCACATCTTCCCTGGACCGGAAACAAGCTTCCGAGGACAGGTTTCTGGCATTCCAGCCGTCTTCAGCCCGGCTTGCTTGAATCCAGTGGCAAAGTGAGCAAGGGACTCACGCTTGAGCATACCCTGCCACACTTATGGCGGCCAAAAGCGGTACAAAAGGGGGTGGTGATGGATGGGTGGTTCTTTAGCCCACTCTGTCAGAATTGGGGTGGCAGAGTGGGCTAAAGAACAGTGATGGATTAAACCCAGATCTTTTGACTGGGTGTGAGTGTTTGATTGATTCAGATGCTCCGTCCATCACCACCCCCTTTTGTACCGACAATGATGGTGGCAACACAACTACTAACCTTCCCACTCCTACAGTTCGGACTATTTCAGGCCCCTAATCAGTAAGAATGACTTGGGCGGCAGGTAATAGTAATCTTTTTATGAAGATAGCATTAATAATTAATTTTTGTTGTGTCATCTGTAAATTAGCTAGACAGCGCCACCTTGTGGCAAGATGTCAAAAGCGCAGCTGCTGACAATTAAGTACTGGTGCCCAGCACCCGAAACCACCTGCTCAAAATAGGCACTGACTGTTGTAGACACCCCATTCATTAGACTGCATACCTGTCCAGTAGACACAGAAGCGGGTAATCTCAGCACCAATGACATAACCCAATACAGCATTGAAAAGGGCAGTTGCAGCAGAAGGACATAGGCCATGCAGATGGCCACCATATACATTTGAAAGGCAAAAGAACCTTGCCAGCAAAGTAGTCCCTTGTGGGTGTGTACATGGGAGGGGCGCGGCACGACGACAAAAAAAAAGCGTTCCTTAAACGTGTGCGTTGTGCTGGGGGCGTGACAAAGGCTGGGGGTGTGTGCTGGGGGCGTGACAAACGACAAAGGCTGCAGCAATTGCGCAATTGCGCAATTGCGCGGGAGCAAGGGGCAAGACAAACGACAATGGCCGTGGCAATTGCGGAATTGCACGGGAGCAAGGGCCGTGGCCAATGGGTGCGGCAATCGGCCGACACCAATCGCGCCACATTCCTAAATTATAATGCCAATCGCGCACCTGGGCGTGTGCGTTCAATGGGCGTCTGCGGTAGGCTGGAGGCCTGGTAAGTTACCGTTCGCTCTACTCACTTGTGGGCCTGCACGTTGTGCTGGGGGCGTGTCACACATACTGGGGCCGAATGCAGTGTGTGCCTTGTGCTGGGTGCGTGTCAAACACACTGGGGGCGAATGCCATCGGTGCTTTACTAAATTGCTGTTACTTTCCTGCCTTCACGCCATGTGGGTCCTAAAAAAATAATAATACCGGGAAATAACTTTCAAGGTTCACCTAATTCGCATTGTAATACGGTTGCTGCTGGAGCCGGGCCTCAAGCGGGGGCGCACGCCACCTAGCGTGCCTGCGGGGACAATAAGTGCAGTGTCTCCTGTGCGCTGTCACTCAACTCTCTGCATAAACGAATTTACACACGGTGCACAACATCAACCAGGGCTGGAGCCGGCCTCAAGCGGCGGCTGACGCGACTAAACGGCCCTGCTGGCACACTAACCTTGAAACTGACTGCGCTTTCCCACATGCGCAGCGTCTCTAGCGCGAGCTGTCACCCACTCAACTCTTCATACCCAGACAACGTCGGGACGGGCTGCTAGTAAACTCATAAAAAAGTACAATTGTTTAACTCAGGTATTTAACTACGATTTCACTTTTACTCAAAACACATTTCTGAATGTGCACAACATTTTTGGTTGAATATCCATTTTGATCATTGTTGGAAACAACTAAATTTTAATATTTATCCACATGATGATTAGTGAACACAGCTTGTCTAAATGCACACCTCACTAACGCCAAAAAGTTACGATTGTTCCTTCAGATACGTTCCAACACAGCACCACGATTGTAGAAGCAGTATGCATCTCATTGCAATGCCAGCAATGTACACACCGCTGAGCCCGGCTGTCAGCTGTACCTCAGGGACTCAAGAAAACTGATACTTGCGTTATTGCCTGCTTTCCTTTCCACTCTGCCTCGAAGACGAAAGCATCAGTCTGTCACGAAGCATCTTGGCGATGCTATAATCAGCTCTCTTGAAAAATGAGACATGACTATGTGCTCCACATTCTTTTGCTGACTAATCCCAGGCGGGCTGGAGTTGTTGATTATGAGAAGGCTTTTAATTTTTTGTAAATAACACTTGTGTCTTCATTAATCATGTTTGTGGCCCGGATAACTTGAGTGTGAAATGAACATGAGAGGAGTCTAGAATGATAATATTGCTCATTCATGTGTTGCAGGGCACAAAAAATGAATTGTATTGGCGGGCTAAAAATAAGGGGGCATATTATCAAGGGGGTTTATCTCCGCTTTTTTGGCTTTAAAAGCCAAGAAAGCGGAGATAAAATTATCTCCCTATTACCAAGCTGTCGCTAACACCAGTTAGCGACAGCTAATAGGAGATAGCGACCATCTTGGGCCCCGCTTTGCATGTCAGTGATATTTATCACTAATGACATGCAAAGTGGGCGTGCCAAGATGTTAGCGGCTGGAAACAGTCGCTAACATCGCTATCTCCTATTACCAACTTTTGGAGATATTCGCGCTAAGCGCGAATATCTCCAAAAGCTAACACCTGCCCTGAGCAGTTCTTAGCCCTGTTAACCAATGGGAGGTGGATAACATGGCTAAGAGCATTTGCTCGATAATGCATGAATATCGCTGACTTTTCAGCGATATTCATGCATTGCGGCCGTTTTTTATCGCATTTGCGATAAACCTTGCTAATAGCAAGGTTTATCTGCGATAAAAATCGCCGATGTGCGGCGATAATTTTTGTCTCTAAACAAGTTAGAGACAAAAATTATCTCTATTGGTTGGTAATATGCCCCAAGGTTTTTATTTTACAGTGGCGGCCCCTCTGCTAAGGTGGAGGAGCGTCGCCCCACAGCCTTTCTGCAGCAAAAGAAAGGAAAAAATAAAATGAAAATAACGTGATGGTATTATCATTTTATTTTGTCCTTCTGCTGCGGCAGCTGGCTTGAGGGGGCCTGCGGGGCTGAAGTGCAGGGGAGGAGGGCACAACACTTCTATGTGCGCAATAACTGTTTGGTTGGCCCGCTCAGGCCGCCCAAACCAATCATGCGCACTTCTCCTGTTCTCCATGCACACTGTATTACAGCCTGCGTGGAGAACATGCCGACCCCTCCAGCCCCTGGCTAAGCACCCTGGCTGAGCACTCAGACAAATCACAATGCTGCATTGCTGTGTTGTGACTGGCTGCAGGGAGCGTGGGAGCCCTGGCACTGCCTGCTTCCATGTTCCCCAAAGGAGGAAGAGGACGCATGAGAGGCGGCGGCGGTCAGCCAGCCAGCCAGCCAGCTGGGAGGTAAACACCCCCCACCCCCGCCCGTCTCTTAAACTCCAGGTGGGCGGTAGCAACTGCGACTGGGTTTTTTAATTACCCAACACAATTGGTCTCATACCCTATTTGGGGGATTGCAGCAGGGCAAAGGGCAAGCATTGCTATAGGAAATTGCCAAAGGATGTGAGTCCTGTGCAAGTAATAGTTCCACAATTGTCTTTTTACTGGGAATTAATTCCCCTACGTAACTCTTGACTCTCACAGGGAAACAAAGCAGAGGGTCCAGGCCCACTCAGGGCAGGTAGTGTGGGCTAGTAATCTCTATTCAGTGGCACCTAACAACAACACTTAATACACTATTGTCCTGTCGCTGCTTTTTCTTTCAAAAAGGAAAAGTACATTTCTTATAAGCATACTATTAAATACTATGTATTAAATTACAAATATATACATCAGGTATGTGGAATACCTTTGATGACACCCTTATATCACCCCTTGAGTGTCTTCGCCCTTATAATCACAATACCTCCTACTTCCCCCAACTATACAAGATGCAACATCACAAGATAAGGGGGGTCATTTAGAATAAGGCAGACCATATGGCACCACATTAAGATGAATATGGCAAGCCTATTGACTTTGTCAGGTGTCACTAGATCAATAGAACAGTAATCACATTAAGATTCACCACAGAGCACAATGGGATACATAAGCAGAAGCATATTAAAAATGCATGCATTACCAATATAAACATTGTCAATAAAACATTTCCAATTTGAAATCACCTGGGTCAATGTCTTTCTTTTGCACATTCTGTCGACATAATGTAGTCACATAACCTACCACTCCCAAGCTGAAGAGCAGAAGCTCCAGGTCAGAGTGCTTTGAAACAATTTGAAAAATTGTCAAGGTGGTCATACTTTTTAGGCCCACCAAAACATAGGGCAAGTTTATTAAATGATTTCTGGGGGGAACCGTGGTCTGTGCAGGTAACTGCGGTGGGGCCGGGTAAGGGGGGATTTCGAGGGACGACGCAGAGGGAACAATACATAATTAATTTTCCCTCAGCATCGTCTATCGAAAACCCCCCTTACCCGGCCCCACCGCTGTTACCTGAACGGACCGCGGATGCCTGGGGTCCACCACATTCCATGTATCCCCCCCATTGTAATTAAATAGCTTGTTGATTGTGCCCCTGCCACCCTCTGACTACCACAAGCAGAGCAACTTATGCAAACAATCCCGAGCAGGCCTTATGCGCAGGTCAGTCCGCTCTTTTCTATATACTTCTTGGCTTTGCACTGAGTTTGTTTTCTGTTTTATAGGGGTGCCTCATTCCACCCTGGACACCTACACTTGCTGGGGTCATTGAAGGTTCACAGGAGGGTACCACAAGGGCCCTGTGACTCTGTCAGCTGCCATCATTCAACAGGAGCCAACATCTGTAGTGTGCTGCACCCACCTGCACTGTCCTCATTGGTCAGGAGCACAAGCAGTGGTGGCCGCCGCCATTCCAAAGTATCGGGCGGGTTTAGGAGAAGAATAATAAAACCATTTAAAAAAAAGACTTACCTGCTGCTGACACTGCTGCCCGCCTCAGTGCTCCCCTCCAGCTTTCCTCCTGGCAGCCCATGGGCCACAGCACAGGCTCCCCACCCAATCCAGATGCTGATCTCATTCTTTACCTACCATGAGAAAAGCACCTCGGTTGGCCTGAGCGGGCTGGTCTGGTGCTCGCTCAGGCTCAGAGAGCCTGTGGCTTTTCTCCAACCCAGCTGCGCATTCTGGGAAATCCAGTATGGCGCTGTCAAGTTTTCTCTGTGAACAGCTCCTAGAGGGCCTCAGCTCCACCCCTAGCTGACAACACTGCCAGATCCCTTCCCCCCAAAACTTCACAAGCAACCCCTCCAGTGGGGCCTCCAAATATCAAGGCTTCCTCCTTTGTTCAGTGGGCCTGGGTTAACATACCCTAGGTGTAGTGTGATAGACAATTATCAGATACAGATTTCCCCCACTCCGCTTTCTTCTCCCAGGAACTTATGGCGGGGCTAGGGAATAACACTGACAACAGGAGGGTGGGAGGGAACTGCGTCTTCGACATAGAGCATTCAAAAAGGCTAGCTTGTGATCTAGCAATCATTTTTAGTGATGATATTAAACCATCTTTATTGGATCTCTGCCACTTTGCTCATGCTGTTTCTTTTATCTCATTCTCTCCAGTTACTAAATTATGTAGAATTCTGTATCATATCCTTCCTAATTCTTGCTCCATCTTTGGAGACCTGTTATCTGATTTAGTTGTTCCCCTTATTTTAAATCACTCCTCTATGATAGTTCTGGATGACTTTAATGTGTTGGCTGAGCAACCTGACAATTCCGTTGGACCCTCTTTAACAAACTCTGCCCTTAATTTAGATCAACAGGTCACTGGTTCTAGGCACCAGGCTGGACATTTTGATTCCCAAGGTGCTGTGATCTATGGCACATCATTGACTTTCACATGTTCAGATTATTTTCTGATTCTGTTTACTATTATACTTCCTAAAATTATTACAAATGTTTCTGGTCTAGACATCACAAATCATTTAAATGGCCATTGCCTAAACATTCATTAGAGGTGCTATCAAAAACCTTAACTGAGCTGGGAACTCCCTCATTCACCTCTACTATTGATGGCAATTATGCAGAGTTTATCAATTGGATTAAAAAAGCATTAGCGATGGTTTTACTATCTACAAAAGACCACAGGAAAAGGTTTGCTCCAGCCAACATCTATAAGTCATCCTAAATGCATTATCTGTCTATGGTACCTCAACCATCGCCTCACATTCCACACACCCACCAGCTTCGCCCAGCTGTCCCAGGCCACCGTTCCATGGATCCTCAAGACCATGGTTAGAGGAAGAGCCATCTCCAACCTCACCTGCAAAGACCTGGAACACCCTGCCTCTCCACCTGCCTCTCCACCTCAGGCAATCCCCATCACTGCCTCGATTCAGGAAGGACCTCAAGACCTGGCTCTTTGACTAAACCACAGTGCCTTCGACAGATCAGCAGTCCCTCTCACTCCCTTCAGTGCCTTGAGACCCTTACGGGTGAGTAGTCACACTCTACAAGACACTTGATTGATTGGTTGATGGTAGGGTAACTCTCCTACCCTTCTGTTTTGCTCTAAAGAAACCAGATAGTTGTCCAAATACATAATATTACAGAATAGTGCTTTGTGTCCTTTGTGTATCCAAGCACTCCTTAGAAACCCGAAACAAGTATTCATTTCACATCCCATACCAATTAAACAAGTTCATAAAAGAATAAAATATGGATCATATATAGTGCTGAAAATATTCAGCTTTCATCTTCTTCCACAGAAGATGTGCTTAATTGTAGACTGTTCTTTCTAGTTATCTCACCATATGTTTTGTCCAGATAATAACATACTTTTTTAAGGGTATAACCACAAATTACATCATTAAATACAGTTTATACACAGTAACCAACAATGCTCTTTTGTGTTCTGTGAAGTTTCTACATAGTCCTTGTAAGATCACAACAAATAACCGTTGCACGTTCCATACATATTAAACAAGTTCTTAAAAGAACTGGACATGAGTCATGTAACATATTGAAAATACTCCGTTGTAATCCTCCAGTAAAGATGTGATTTACTGTAATCTATTCCTTCTGATTTGCCAAAACATGTTTCATCCAGATAATAACAGACTTTTTCAAGGCTGCAATCATACATTACATCATCATGTGTGGTTCTATGCATAGGAATGGTAAATAGAAATCAGCACATACCATTGGCACCTGCCACTCTGTGTATGGTCACACGTGAAACAAATTGCCAGCACATAATAATTTCAAAAGCTAATTATCATCCAACTGTGTTCAAGTAACCAAGGCATCAACACCATAGATTCTCTTGTGAATTATGGAAAAAACACCAATGTAATTATGTAATAATGTTGCTAGTTCAAACCAAGGACTTATTTTAATTGTATGGGGATGCAGGAAGCTGCTTTTAGATACCTCTTGTACACAAGAGTAGATAAGTACTCTTCCAAATGGGCTGACATGCTTTTATCTATCACGGTCATTGCGTTTTTACAAGCTGTTTTAGAGGGTAAAGATTTGCTGTTGTTATTTGTTTCAGATATTATTGATGATGCGTCTTCTCTTGTGAACACATTTTACAGGACCGTGGTGCCATCTCTGGTGAACACAGTTTACAGGATTGTGCAGCTTTCCATAAGCCAAAGGCTTAAAATAACCCACAGGCTAATTGACCAGTGAAAGGGCCAAATGTTTTATTGAAGAAGAGGTGTTTCAGAGTATACATCTAGTCATTCTCGTAGCACGGGGGCTGTTTCAACTTTTTAGTGTGTTGGTTTGGGAAGTGGTATCAAATAAGCACATTTGCAATCATAACGTTATACATTCTAAAGTGGTAACAGTGAGAAGAAGAGTCAAGAGCACCAAATGAGAAGCAAAGTTGTTTCTTATGTGAGAAATGCAAAGAAGGAAAGGCTGCTGATTGCAAACGATCCACTCGTGGTTGACAGACCAGAGTTCTTTACAAAGTGTTTTGCTAAATTTTCACATAATAAAGTTGTTTGAGTGACATTGTGCGCAGACTGCAGGGACGACCGAGACTTTTTTAAAGGGTTGTCTGCTATTGGCTTTACTGAGCAGCTATTCACAGAACATGTTGTACCAAGAATATCACCAATATTCCCATCACACCAAGTTCTTCTTTCTCTTTTTTAGGTTTTCTTGATTTCAAGCTAGATTTGAGACCCTTTCCTGCCCACCCTACACTGAGATAACCAAGTGTATTCCCAGCATATTTTGACGAAATGAAGAGGTAAGCGAGGTTATTAAAACTACTACTCCATTCCAAGCGTGACGGATATCCTGACCACCATATTTCAAGTGCCATAGGATATAATGTAATTGTAATACAGCAGACGGGCTATCCATCACATTGGTGACGGTGTATTCCATCCACCCAAGTATAAATCAGGACCTTTATTTCTTCTGCTTACTTAGGTAATTCAGATTAATTCCTCTCTCCATGGTTATTCCTTTATATTTCTGAATAATTTAGTGCTTAATTGCAACTTTTGCCTAGTCTTTAAATTGCTTGAAAATTTCGGAATTTCCTCTGATCTGAAACAAAATATGCAACCTCTTTTATAGCTCTGGTCATTGGGAGGCATCTCCCTTTTATCTTGGTTAATCCTTATTCTGAGTGTCAGCATTTTTTCCTCCTGACTTTAATCCTATATCCGATTTTTCCCTCCTTCCTTTAATCCCATATCAAGTCCATAAAACGTCCTCAATGTCTCCCCCAGATTCCATTCATAGCTCTGTATTTCTCTCTTTAAAGGAAAATGTATCTTGGCAGTTCTCTCTCCCACCCCCTGCTGGGCCACAGCTCTCTTCTCCAGTACTTTCCTGCTCTGCGACCTGTCGTCGACCACAGTCTCCGCTGGGCTGCCTCGCTGCAGGTGGCAGGGCTGATGGACGCCACCAGCGTTCGCTCTTTCTGTCTCCTTCCTAGCTCTCTACCTTGTCAATGTCTCAATCTATGCTGGGCTAGTGCAGGAAGACCTCGTCTGTGGCTGGACAGCATGCCTCATGGATTTAGGCATCTTCTTCAGCATCCTCTTCAATTTCCATGGTGTCATCTTCCTCATCAGTGCCTCGATGTCTCCTGGTCCTGGCCTTGGGTGGCGTCTTCCTTGTGCTCCATGGCTGTGGGCCTTTTAGATGATATGATCCTTATTCTTCTGCCGAGATGGTGATTCCGCTTCCAGGTTGCCATAGTGACTGGCACCTTTCTGTTACGGGTCCTGGTTTTGTTAAGGTTCCTCACAGTTCATTCTTGGACAGCTGCCTGATTTCTCCTGAGCACAATGAAAATGTAGGAGAGTCTCCCGTTCATAGAGACATAAGACAGTTAGGATGGCTGATAGATGTTGGTGGAGCAAGCATTTTCCTGTGCACCTTGGTGGACAGAGGAGGGATGGGTTTGAGAATACGTTCGGAGGAGTTGGCTCTAGCTGCTGGATACGTGAGGGACAGTAATATGCGCGATGGAATGCCCGATTGTTCAAGGCACTGATTCTTCACAAAACATGAGGTTCAAATTGCTGGATGGAGGGGTGGTGGATGTTACTTGGGAGGTCTTTACATGCAAAACGTTGTTTGTGGTAATAGACGTTTTAATAATGTTCAGATATAGCAGTTTGTCTATCTGTTTATTGAGCCTTATTTAAGTGATTGCATTTTCAGTTCTTTTGTGTTTTTGGATGATAGAAATGTGAACCATCCTGCATGGTGGTGCATTTTATCAATGTTTGTAGTTTTCACTGTGCCGGCTGGCATTTTACATTTGTGGTTAGTATGTACGATGCACCACTGGAGTACAGCGGGCAAAGAGCTCAGAAACCTCTGATGTTCTTGGTCAACTTCTCCAAGTTTCTGCTATTACCAGTAGCTCTCTAGCCTAAACCGTATCACATACTGCTGTCTCCATCTTATCCATACCACAAAACAGTTTCAGCTGTATTCTTCAATTTCTCCAAGATCCCTCTCTTCCTCCAGACCTTCAATTACCCCACTCTACTCATCCCAGCTAAATAATTGCATAATCCGCTGTAGGAATATGCGTAGCTTTAATTCCACCTTTGCCTACTGAGCTTTTGAGCTTGCTAGGTGTGAAAGGTATACAGGCGCTTATATAGTATTCACACCAATGTTGCCAAATCTTGTGTTTTAGGTGCCCTGTACTTCAGGGACCTAATTGATTATTTGGAAGAACTCTTCCATGTCAGAGTTAGATTTGCGTATTCAGAGAAGTACTACGATATAATACTTTGCAGTAAGAATTAGCCAGTATTTGCTCTCATTTGTTTAATCTTATGAGTTTGATAGCTTTTGGCATGACTATATTGCCTCATGATCTATTGTAGGGTTGGCATTAACAATTGATCCTTGGATATTGAGAAGCACATCACACTTTGGATTGATACATTTTGGAAGATTACCTTATACTAAGGTAAGAGATATGGAGCTTGAGTATTGCAATTTTGGATCATAACAGATGTACTGAAATGCCTAAGCCTCATTGTTTTGAATTATAAAACCTACATTTTGATGGATATTTTCAATTCCTATTGATATAATTTGGAAGAAACCATAAGGTATTTATACGCTTCCTGAATAAATCATTTCGGGGCAGTTTGCATTTCACTTGTGTTCAGTACCTTTTAGAAAGCACCATGGTCTGTTCAGTGGTATTGAAATACTCAAATAACACGGCAACACGGGGAACTGGATGTTATTTTATTATATTTTGTACCACATTATGAGTGTAGCAGCTAAAATGCTTATTTTATTATGGATGTCTTTTGAAAAGTTTATAATGTGTTTCCTGAAACAGAGGAAATAATAAGTGAAGTATGAATATGCTGAGTCAGTTTTAAGCATTTCCACTCATGTTTGATCATTAATTTTGCTTTGACTAGCCCCTTTGCACTGGGTTTTTGGTTGTTTTGGGCTTGCATCACGAAAAAACTCTATTGTTTATGTATTATACACTAAAACCTTGATAGTTGTATCACTTCCAGCCCTGAGGAAGTCGTAGGGTCATACCCTATAAAGACGAAGCGCATTGGCTTAAGGAAGTGGAAGACCATGTGACATTAAAGAAGAAACAAAAGCCCAATCTATTATTCTCTTGTGTTTTCACATTGTTGTATTGAATGCTGTATAAGATACGAGTCCTTCAAAGATTGTGAATACTTTTGAGCTCGCTAGTTGTTCCCATATTGGGTACACCTGTGGTTTGCTTTTTCAGCTTGAAATCCTGTCTGGTGTTACAGATGCTAATTTTGCAGAATTAGTCTGCAATTGTAAGCTGATAACTGTCAGGCCTTGACCAGGGCTCTAATGCAGATGTGTTCTGTACTACTCAACAAAGGGTCAAAAAGTAAAGGCCGCCTCAGCATCTGGGCTGTTCCTGATTCCATTCCAGCGTTGCTTTGAAGCTCTCACCAGGCAGCCTGGAGTCTGCCTGGGAGGCAATGTTCCAGCTATTATTGGAAGTGTAAGTACACAGAGCAGCACTCTAATTTTATCAGTCATGTTTTCTATACAGCAAGCACAACTATCAATTAAGTCCAGCTTTCCGTGCGGAAAACATCCATTCTTCAGAGAATCCATGATTATGCCTTTTGACTGGATTTGAACTGTGTTTACCGGGTAGCTTCTGTGTTCATTTAAGGCCACGTCCAGCGGTCTGCCGCACAAGTGAACATGTCTGCCCACCATGTTCTTACAGATATGCATTTTACTGCTGCGACAATGACACACCACAGACTGCTGTTTGGGAAGGTACAGTCTATTTACAGCTAAAATGTCTTCTTTTAGATGTGGGGTTGGTCAGATTGATGCCTTACATTCAGTTTAATTAGGGGTTTGCATTCTTTTGCCCCAAAGGGCCAGGAGCACGTCCAAATTTAACACTGATACACTGAATAATTGTCCCAAAAAAGATTTTTGACCTGAATTAGTGATGGATGTTCTTCTTACAGTTTCTGGGGGAAGTGCTAAATGTGAAAGAGAAACCGCTGTGGACTTTTCCTCCAAAAAAAACAGATATTACAGTGGAGAAAATTTCACCTCTGAATTATGCACACTTCCTCCAAACTTCTAAAGATTTTCAGTTACCATTCAACTCTAAACTGGGTCCCTTTTCTCAAAAGAACTTTGGATAAAGACATTTTGTGGCTGCAAACCATGCGATTTGCAGAAGCACAAGGATTGTGACTGCAAAACGGCTTTCTGGTATACATGGCCCGACTGAGTGTAGCGGACACCGGGTGTTTTCCCGGTGGGTCAGAAGGGTCAGGGCAGTTTTGGACCAATGGGGGCAGTTTTTGATACAGGGGGCTGGTTTTGCTGCATATCAGCCCTCTGTACCAAAAGCAGCAGCAGTGTTTCCACCAGGTGCCCCCTGCGCCCCCGCCATCCCAGGGCCAATCTTACTTAATTGCCAGGGCCGGATTGCTATCCCAGTCCGGCCCTGCTGGTATGTATCAAACCCATTATTCAGTAAAGGTTTAAAGTGTGCTTAGAGTGTGCCTTCTAAATTGCTATTCGTTATGCAATGTATCAACAGTTTGCAACCACAATTCCAGTTGAATCGTTACAGGCTCCCCAAAGGAGGTGGCACCCATGGCAAAGGGGGAAGGAGTCATCATGGAACCCTTTCCTTTTGTGAATGTTGCAGATTTGGTTAAAGTTTGTTTGGGAGTAGGCAGTGGTCCAAAAACACCACTGCCAATTCAAAATTCTTTTTTTCAAAGTAAAAGTTTTTTAAATTCAGTCCAGTTTCCTTCTAGGAAAAGGGCTGCATTTAAAAAAAAAACAAGTATATTTTATTGAAGGGCAATCAGAGACGTAATGGTCTGCTGAGCATAGCAGGCCACCACTCCTGTGATGGCCTCCAATCGGACTGAGTCGTAATTTGAAACCTACCTTATGCATATTAATGAGGTAGATTGAATTGCAAGTCTTTAGCCAAGACTTGCTAAGAGAGAAGCCCCGGCCATTACCATACTGCGGTTGCATTAAAAACCATAATCTGCTCTACAAAGTGATGCAAAATTGCAGCCAACCCCAGGCAATTTCAGTCATGATGGGACCATCTTATCCCTCAAGGGTTAAAACGCCGTCGACACATATACAAAAGCAGACTGTTTTTCATTTCTGTCATACAATGATTAATTCCCTGTGTCTTGAATTGTATTGAATTTAAAGTGCTGTCCTTTGATATAAAACAACTAATGCACCACTTATGTTCACATTTTAATTCACTTCTCTTCTTTGATTTCGGTTTTGGTTTGTCTTTTCACTTGGGGGTCCACCTTTTTTTCTAAATTCCTCTCTGTCTGTATTCCTTTGTTATTTAAGAACAAGGTTGTTGTTACCAGGGCCGGCTTTAGGGCTGTGCGATCGGTGCGACCGCACTGGGTGCTGACCTGTGGAAGGGGCGCAGACCTCAGGGGGGTGCTGTGTTTAGCAATATCTTATGACTGGAGAGAGGAGGGGCACTTTTGCCCGGTGGTAGTGAGAGAACCTGAGGAGGCAGTCATGAGTCGTGGGGGCACCACAAGTGATGTCTGTGAATGGAAGAAGCTGGGATGGGGTTGGAGGTGGTGATAGTGCGAGGGGGATTGGAGGTGAGAGGTTCAGCTAGTAGAGGAGAGGGTGCCTGGGAGCGTTCTTTGGTATAGGATGCAGGGGTGGAGATGGGGGCAGATGGTATTGAGGCATAGAAAGCAGGGAAGTGGTGAGTGGGAGGATTAGCTGGTAGAGTAGAGGGAGCCTGGGTGAGTTCTCTAGGAAAGGGTGGATGGGTGGAGATGGGAACGAACGGAATAGAGGAGGGAAGTAGCAATCTAAAATGTTTAGGCTTTGTTCAGAGGCTTGGATTAGGATGGTCCTATTTCTGTAAATCATCATAGACAGTTGTTAGACCCGGCTTCCTGGGCACCAGGGCACTCAGGGGTTACTGCGCTCCAATCGCATCAACTGGAGTGTTCCCTCACTGGTGTCCTGGGGCCTCAGTACTAAGGGACCCAAAACTGGATAACCAAGTACTCCTCTCCAGCACTTGACTCTCCATGGGTAGCGAGACAGAGCAGTCCAAGGCTTACTCAAGGAGGTGAGGTGGGGTTAGACATTCAGAATACAGTGTAAACCGTACCACCAGATGATAAACTCAATGTCCAGTCAGTGCTTTACTTTTTATAAAAGAAAAGTAGTTTAATACACATAAGATAATTATTCTACACATAAAACTAGGATAAACAGTGAAAACCAGAAGTCTCTACAACCCTCTGGGGCAGAGTTCTGACCCCAAACAGTACTATAGCGCCTAGACGCCAAGCACTATAAAAACACAGTTAACATGAAAACACACAGTAAGCATTGCATATTACAGATCATGTTACACAGGGCTGTTCTCATTCACTAGAGCCTTGATACCAAACTTTGTATTGAAAGGATATAGTTTCAGCATATGATGTGAAGTCAAATGTTCGTGATCAGCCCCATAACCCCCCACCCAAAGCAGCAGAAGTGCCCTCCCATTGTGAGTGAGGACACCGCTCTAGTGGTGTCAGGGATGTGATCAGAGGTGCCGGATGTCTTGGCACAGTTTACTGGAGTCCCACTAGTCCAGTAGCCACTGGCTAGCTGTTGGAGAGTAGTGGCTGGGCAGAGTGCCAGTTCACCCTGATACCCTCAGAGATCACAAAAAGAAAGGTGGGGTCTGCTTCACTGGCCTCTCTTCCCAGTTACTGCTTGTACAGGCTCCCATAGCGCAAGGGAGGAGCCTAGAGGGGATTTGATCTCACCTTCAAAGACTAGAATCAAGCATCCTCCTCTCTCTGGCTCTCGTCATGTGCTGCAAGCTTCTTTCCACCAGCCTCTGTGATGTGCTGTAAGCTTCCTTCCCACACCTTTGGTGATGTGCCGCAAGCTTCCTTCCCACACTGGGCAGCTGTCTGTAATTTCCTTGGTCCAAAGCGAACGCTCCTCCAAGCCTGACAAAAAACAGCTGGTCCTTGAAGACCGCAGTGAACAGAGTCTTATCTTCTGCCTTCACACCGCGGGGTCCGTGCCTGGCTATCTTCTCTGTCATAGACCAGTCTTTGAACAACAGCTGACCACTCAGGCCAGACTTTTATCACCTCTGATTGATAGGCTCATCCAATCAGAGGGTCTGCTACTCTTTGCATTCTGACTACACCTCCAATCACAGACCATTCACCGCGTGTTCAATGCATGGGTAAAGCATGTAGCAGGTCCTGTTCTGGTATCAGGCTGTGCAACCCTCTAGAGAGGAATTTTAATTAACTCCAGCCCAGGAGGCCCTGACCAGTGGGGGAGGATTCTCTCCACAAAGTTAGTGCAGCTAAACCCAGATAAGAGCAGAGTGTCTACCCCAGCCCACCAGGCCTTTCTAAGGAAATAGGGAGGGGCACGGGGGGAGCTGGGATGTCCAGCAGATCAGATCGCACTCCTCACACTGGCTCAAATCACCATTCTTCCCCTGTACACCCACGGGCTCTCAAACACACATCAGCCAGACAAAGGCAACAGGCCCACAGGCATGGCAAACTGCACAGACTTGGTCAGGAGGGTGCCTAGGGACTCACCCCTCCTGACTATAGATTTATTGCTGCCACCACTGTCAGTCTACCACAGCCATAATAGAGAGGGCAGTAGCCACTCTCTGAAAAATAGGGGTGCACTAGGCATGCCCCCTCGACCTCAGAGCCAAGCTCTAGGGTCTCAATCCATGTAAACAGGGAGACCCTCAGTGGACATGTATGATTGTCATGCTCACTGAGGTAGGGATCTAGAACTATACAGTAGCTTTGGAGCGACTTGCCTGGAGATTAGCATAAGGCAGGGGAAGCACTCTCTCCAGAGACATGCAGGAGACTTCCCGTCCCAACAACAGTTCTCCGCTAAAGTTCTTGGATGGGGATATACTGAGCTTAGATGCGTAAGGGGGTTGATAGTATTGGTCATGTGGAAGTGCTGACGGAAGTTCTCTCTCCATTTAGTGGGTTTCTTAGTGTAGAAGATGAAGACTGTTTTAGGGCCTCCGTGTGTTGGACTGTAGACAATGTCCATTATTAGTGCTTCTGAATGTTCTTTTTGGATTTTGTGTTTGAGCTTTTTATCGACATGTTTGGAGAAGCTCTGCGGAAATTTAATGCAGTATGAGTTAGCGCCGTATCTTTCCATGAAGACGTAGGGGGGAAAGATATTGACCTAGCAGTAGGATCTTGAACTTGGTAAGATACTCAGAATGTATTTCTGGAGAAGGCCAGTAGAGGGGGTTTCTACTAAGGATGTAAGCTAAGCCGTGTTCAACTATTAACATATGTGATCATCTATCAAGTTTTCTGAAGGAAAAACGTGTCTTTGTTACCACAGTAGGTCACATACATGGAGATAGCAAATGGGGAAAGAAGTTCAAGTGGGCTTTGTGGGTAATGGAGGTGACGGAGTAGGATCCTACTGGGAAGTAGCCCAAGCAGGAGCAATTTATTATGTTGATCATTCCAAATCCTATCATCATATTTAAGGGTCTCAAACAGGATAGGTACAGTTTTGCTACAGAGGCACTTGAAGGGTCCATATGACATGGTTGGTAGAGGTCTTGTTGAAATGCCCTAGCAAATTATTATTGAGGTGGTAGCCCAAACCCACTTCCTGCTGAGGAAGAAGCCCAAACAGGATCATGCTGATGTGTTAGCTGAACGGTTCTACTGAGGAAGTAGCCCAAAACTATGGACAATAACACACAATTACCCAACCTTGGGGCAGATATGCAGAAGAGAAAGTCGACTTCAACATCACCCCAGGCTGTGCTCTAGTTTCCTTCAGGGCAATCCTTGACTAGGCATTTATAGATTGATGTGGCCTGCCATGCAAGCTGCCATCTTGTCAGGGAGTCCTGACACTGAGCGATCCACAGCGCAGTGACCCACAGGTAGGCTGTTCTTGAACTCAGCGCCGCATCAGACCTCTCCCGCAGCCTGTCCCAGGGGCAGTGAGTGGCTACCCATGGTTTACCATTGGTTGGCTTTATTATCTCTTTCATTTGCTTGCTTCTTATCAATCAATCAATCATATCATTTGTAAAGCGCACTACTCAACCGTGAGGGTCTCAAGGCGCTGGGGTGGGGAATGCCGCTACTGCTCGAATAGCCAGGTCTTGAGGAGTTTTCTGAAGGTCAGCAGGTCTTGGGTCTGCCGTAGGTGGAGGGGAGGGTGTTCCAGGTCTTGGCGGCGAGGAGGGAGAACGATCTGCCGCCGGAGGTCGCTCTTTGGAAGCGGGGGACTGTGGCCAGGGCAAGGTCGGCGGAGCTGGCAGGTGGGGGTGTAGAAGCTGAGTCGCCTCTTGAGGTATGTTGGTCCGGTGTTGTGGAGTGCCTTGTGTACATAGGTGAGGAGCTTGAAGGTTATCATCTTGCTGACCGGGAGCCCGTGCAGTCTCTCAGGTGGGGTGTGATGTGGCTGCTGCGAGAGATGTCGAGGATCAGGCGTTCAGAGGCGTTCTGGATGCGTTGGAGCAGTCTCAGGAGTTTGACCGAGGCTCCTGCGTAGAGGGCATTTCCGTAGTCCAACCTGCTGCTGATGAGGGCCTAGGTGACCGTTCTTCTCGTTTCAGTGGGGATCCACTTGTAGATCCTGTGGAGCATGCAGTGGGTGTTGAAACAGGAGGAGGAGACAGCGTTAACCTGTTTAGTCATGGAGAGGGTGGAGTCGAGGATGACCCCTAGGTTGCGTGCGTGGTCAGTGGGTGTTGGGGTGGTTCCCAGTGTGGTCGGCCACCAGGAGTCGTCCCAGGCCGAAGGGGTGGATCCGAGGATGAGGCCCTCCATCTTGTCCGAGTTCAGCTTCAGTCGGCTGTTCTTCATCCATTCAGCGACGGCCTTCATTCCTTCGTGAAGGTTGGTTTTAGTGGTGTCGGGGTCCTTGGTTAGGGAGAGGATCAGCTGGGTGTCATCGGCTTAGGAGATGATGTTGAGGTTGTGCCGACGGGCAACGTGGGCGAGAGGTGTAATGTAGATGTTAAACAGAGCTGGGCTGAGGGATGAGCCCTGGGGTACGCCGCAGATGATCTCTGTGGCTTCGGAGCGGAAGGGGGTAAGGCGGACGCTCTGTGTTCTGCCGGAGAGGAAGGAGGTGGTCCAGTCCAGGGCCTTCTCTAGGATCCCGGCATTGTGGTGGTGTGTTCGTAGTGCGTGGTGGTAGACTGTGTCGAAGGCGGTTGACAGGTCCAGGAGGATGAGGGCTGCCATTTCTCCGTTGTCCAGCAGGGACTTGATGTCATCGGTGGCCGCGATGAGGGCAGTCTCGGTGCTGTGGTTGCTGCGGAACCCAGACTGGGAAGGGTCCAGGATGTTGCTCTCCTTGAGGTAGCGGTTCAGTTGTTCATTGACGGTCTTCTCGATAATCTTTGCCGGGAACAAGAGCAGGGAGATGGGCCGGAAGTTCTTGAGGTCCTTGGTGTCCACCTTGTGTTTCTTAAGTAAGTCGTTGATCTCGGCGTGCTTCCAGCTCTCTGGGAAGTTTGCTGTCTCGAAGGAGGTGTTGATGACTTTCCAGAGATGGGGTGCGATGGCTGGCTTTGTTGAAGATGTGGTGTGGGCATGGGATTGACGGAGATCCGGAGTGGATGGTGTTCATGATCTTGATGGTGTCGTCGTCGTTGATGTCTGTCCAGGAGAGCAGGTGGTTGGTGCGGATGGTGGTCATGGGGGCGGAGGTCTCAGTGGTTGTCGGGGTGGTTGTGGCGTTGAAGCTGTCGTGGATGTCTGCGATCTTGCAGTGGAAGAAGGTGGCCAGCGAGTCGCACAGGTCTTGCTAGAGTGGGACGTCGTTGGTGTTGGAGCTGGGGTTGGAGAGTTCTTTCACGATGTTGAAGAGCTCTTTGCTGTTGTGCATTTTGCTGTCTAGGTGGTCTTTGAAGGAGGCCCTTTTGGCGGATCTGATGAGGTGATGGTGTCTGCCGGTGGCGTTCTTGTGGGCTCCGTGGCTGTCCGGTGTTCGTTCACGGACCCAGATCTTTTCCAGCTTTCGGCAGGTTTGCTTCGAGGCCCGGAGGTCTTCAGTGAACCAGCTGACTTTCTTGCTGGTGTGACTGTTGGAGGGTTTCTTGATCGGGGCGAGGGTGTTGGCGCAGTCGTTGATCCACTGTCTGAGGTTGCGGGCGGTGGTGTTGAGGTTGGTGGGGTGGGCAGGTGCACTCTGGGCGAGGGTGGTGGTTAGCTGATCTTCGGTGACTTTGCTCCAGCAGCGGCGTTGCATCTGTTGGGTGCGGTGGTGCGTGGTGGATTTCTTGAAGGTGAAGTGGATGCACCGATGATCGGTTCAGTGGAGTTTGGAGGTGTGGTTGAAGGAGACATGGGGGCTTGCAGAGAAGATGGTGTCAAGCATGTGACCGGCGGAGTGAGTGGGTGTTGTGACGAGTTGTCTGAGTCCGAGGTTGGCTAGGTTGTCGATCAGGGTGGTGGAGTTGATGTCGTTGTTGTTCTCGAGGTGGAAGTTCAGGTCCACGAGGAGGATGTAGTCCATGGAGGCGAGGGTGTGTGTGCTGACGAAGTCGGCGATGGAGTCGCTGAACTCTGGTCAGGGTCAGGGGGTCTGTAGATGAGGGTTCCTCTGAGGGGGGTGTTGGGGTCGGTGTGGCTCTGAAAGTGCAGGTGTTCGGCGGTGCTGAGGGCTTCGTCGGTGTTGGTCGAGTCTCTGAGAGTGTTCCTGTGGACGATGGTGATTCCTCCTCCTGCTCCGTTGGTACAGTCCCTGTGGGTGATCTTGTAGCCTTCCGGGACGGCTATGGCTATGTCGGGTGCCGAGGCAGGGTTCAGCCAGGTCTCCGTCAGGAAGGCGAAGTCTGGGGAGGTTGAGTTGAGTAGGTCCCAGAGTTTAATGGTCTGTTTGCGGGCGGAACGTGAGTTGAGAAGGATGCATCTGAGGTGGTTGGGTACTTTCCTGGTCGACAGCATGGTGGTGCGGATGATTGTGAAGCTGCAGTTCCGGCAGGTGAAAGCTCCGTGGGTGCGCTTCAGGGTGGCCAGGAAGCAGGTGTGTGATCGTCCGGTGTTGAGTGCGTGGAGGGTTCTGGCATCGTAGCGGTGTCGGGTGTCGTGGTGTTCACAGGGTGTAGGGGTCCTGGCGCTGGGCGCGGTCCAGGCGCGGACGAGAGCAGACGGGCTTGCCTTAGGCGCGCCAGCGGCGAGCCCGCTGCGCGCAGCCACTGCCCAGCCTCCATATGCGGGGATATGGGAGGGAGGAGCAGCTGGGAGGCGGGAGCGGGGCGGTAAATTGGATTGCATAGGGGGCCGCAGTGACGCAGCGGCAGGAAAAATAGGCGGGGCCGCAGGAGAACTGGGCACAGGAAGGAAAAGCAAGTTTAGGCAAGAAAACAGGTACAGGCACAGAGGAATAAAAACAAGTCTGGGCAAGAAAGCAAGTACAGGCACAGAAGAATAACAAGCATTGGCATTGCCAATAGGTCTCGCTTGTGGGACCTTATAAGGATTTAGTTTTGCAGCACAATATCCGATTATGCAACAAGGATATTGTGCTGCAAAACTAAATACTTCTAAGGTCCCACAAGCGAGACCTATTGGCTATGCCAATGCTTGTTATATAGTGCGGACAACAGTAGTGATACATGAAGCAAAAATTACAAGTGAGCATGTTACAAAAGCAAACGTTACGTTACATGAGACAATAGTGACAGTTGTGCAAGTATCAAGAGCAAACAAAATACAAGAGGTAGCAAACGATATGTTCTTAGAGGAAACAAGCTTCTCTGCATTGCTGGGTGGGGGAGTGGGGGGAGTGGGGGGGTGGGCGGGGGAGCAGCAGGCAGATGCGAGTGGAGCGCGCGCTGGAGAGGGAGGGGGTGGGAGGACTAGGCAGCGGGAGAGAGGGAGAAAGGAGCGCGAGAGCCCAAGGCGATGGCGGCGGCAGAAGAGCGAGGGAGCAGTTTTTATAAAGCGAGGACAACAGTAGTGATACATGAAGCAAAAATTACAAGTGAGCATGTTACAAAAGCAAACGTTACGTTACATGAGGCAATAGTGACAATTGTGCAAGTATCAAGAGCAAACAAAATACAAGAGGTAGCAAACGATATGTTACTAGAGGAAACAAGCTTCTCGGCATTGCTGGGTCGGAGCAGCAGGCAGATGCGAGTGGAGCGCGCACTGGAGAGGGAGGGGGTGGGAGGACTAGGCAGCGGGAGAGAGGGAGAAAGGAGCGCGAGAGCCCAAGGCAATGGCGGCAGCAGAAGAGCGAGGGAGGACATGCGGACAACAGTAGTGATACATGAAGCAAAAATTACAAGTGAGCATGTTACAAAAGCAAACGTTACGTTACATGAGGCAATAGTGACAGTTGTGCAAGTATCAAGAGCAACAAAATACAAGAGGTAGCAAACGATATGCAATAGCATATCTGAGGGAACACGGCCTGGGGGAAGCTGGCTGGGGAGGGGGAGGAGAAATGATAGGAAGGCTGTGTGCGGCGTAATTAGGGGAGGAGAAGCCGAGAAGCCGCAGAGCGCACGCTGGGCGAAGCCCTTTGATGTGCTGTGATGCAAATGGAGGGAGGCTGATGCGCGTTCATGTTTGAACACGTGGTTCACATGAACTTCATGAAAACGCCAGCAAAAAGCTGGTGGTTTCATGATGTTTTCGGCGCTTGAATTCTCGCTCCGCTCGATGCGCATGCGCGCATCGATAGGTCGCGAGACCTAAAAACAAGTCTGGGCAAGAAAGCAAGTACAGGCACAGAGGAATAAAAACAAGTCTGGGCAAGAAAGCAAGTACAGGCACAGATTAATAAAAACAAGTCTGGGCAAGAAAGCAAGTTAGGCACAGGGGAAAAATACAAGATTAGGCAAAAACAATGCAGGCAGAGCCGTGCAGCAGCGTGGGGAGCGACCTGCCTGCGAGCAGGGTCAGAGGTCTTATTTGATGGTTTTCCTTCCTCTTCTTGTGTTTCTCTCCCCCAGGAGCATATCCTCTTTACAATCCTTTTGATTAACTGATATCTATCCTTAGCAATTAAATACTTTTTTGTTTCTTTGAAATTGCAATGATGATCCTATGTTTAATGTGCTGAACCGCAATGGCCAATAAACAATGAGTTTGTGGGTTTTTGGCCCAATCAGAAATCAGTTTCTTGAGCTTTGGCCAATCTGGCATAAAGCAAGTCCTTGCTATCCAGGCCACATCACAGATGCTGGATTGCACAATTTTCTAAGCCATTCTTTGGACCAGGAATTAAGTGGCCATCCAGCCTAACAGCTCACACTCTAGCCACTGCATTTCAAAAGCACGACTAACCACCCAAGAGGTTTTCCAGGCACTGAGAACTATGCTAATTCGGGAGTGATCTCTTGCACATCCAGGTATTGAGTCCCTTCCTGCAATGAGGGGGTGGTATGGCAGTGGTAGGGAAGCTCATTCCAGGATTTAGCGACGAGGTAGAAGGAGTGTCCGACACTGTTGCTTTGATGGATGCGGGGGGCGTGCGAGGAAGAGACACAGAGAACAGATGTCTGGGTTGGTGGAAGTTCAGGTGGTGGTTGATGTAGGCTGGTCTTTGATTGTGAAGGACCTTTCAGGTGTGGATCAGCATCTCTTCTGGATGGTAAGCCAATGGAGCTCCCCGAGGTGGTATACTATACTGATCGGAGGATGCTTTGAGCATCTTTACCTGAAAATAACCTGTGTTTTCATCATTTACATTGGGATTGTATTTCCAGTTGTACAAAACAATCTTTAAAAGTAGGGAAGTCATTCTTTCTGGTAATTCATCTGGATTTCAACTCAACAACAAAAAACTTAACAAGCATAGATGAAATTACCAAGCTAGCAATGGACTGATGTATCTCTCATAATTCATCCTTAAGCTTCCGATCTTGTTACACAGGTCTGCAACTAAATGTCTATAACTATCCCCAATCTATTCACGGTGGAGTTTCTTTCTCTTACTCCTTCTCTTAGATTAAATCTTATTGGGGTTCCAAGACTGCATAACGGAAAGCTTCCTCTGGAGCACTCAGATGGCACAGTCAGACTAAGGACACTAAAACTTTCTTCTCAAAACGATGTAATATTTCACATTTAGCTTACTTACTTTTCATCCAATTACAAATTCTGTGCATCCTTCTATATGCTGATACTTCTTTCACCTTCGTGCACTGGTCCTCCAATCTCTACTTCATGCTACCAACGAAAGAATGACCTTTTTGTTAACTTCATATGAGCTACTAGAAAACCTTCTCGAACCAGGCTTAATAAAATGTACACATTTTACAGTGTGGGCTACCAAGGTCTACAAGAAAATTCACATAGTTGATTTTGGTAATAGTATGGATGAATTTGAGTAAAATGAGTTCAAATTTAAAGTAGGTTTTTTTTCAAGGTCCTCTGTAATTAATCATTGTCCCAGTTTCCTGGATAAAAAATGAATAACTTCTGATTGAGAATCTATATCCTCCCCACCCGCAGAAAGTTGGAAGCATATCTCTCATATTAGGACCTACCTCCACACAAAACAAAGGTAACGGATCTCTACTGCCAATTTATTAGGAGATGTTGGTACTGTTTCATCACTCCTGGGATGCACTCACTGCCAGAAGTGCCTGAAGTGTAACTTTATTGAACACATTGTCTTCAATTGTTTGATCTGCATTTCAACATAGCCATGTCCCACACAGCAGTAATAGCCACACCTGCAATTTGAAACTTACTGGGGAACAGGGAGGTAACTAGCATACCCTCCCTGTTAATTCTAGTGAACTTACAAAAAGGACTGATCCCGCTATCGCCACTTATGGTAGAGATCTATATAGGCATTCATCCTCTATTGTAGTATTTGCATAGTTTTAGAGGCGTATTGGAGGACACACCAGTGGGTGTAACCAGGCGCTCTATAAATCTCTCTTATTATTATAATTATTGGACAAAAATGGGAGAAAGATATCAGTACCTCCTCTTCAGGGTAGGCTCATGCTATGATGCCCAACTCTGTTCACAGCAGCAACAGCAGCACATAACTGCTTGAATTGAGGCACCAAGAGAAAAGCTTTCAGTTCACAACACGAGGGAATGGAATTGGATGATACACGTTTTTTCTACTAAGTTGCAAGATTTGCCATGTAGAAGACAACATTAATATTCATACCCTCTCAAATAATGCCGGGAACGCTTGGGACCGGTTAGTGCAAAGTGGAATGCAGAAACATTCAGACATGGACAGACATTTGGGGCCTGTACCTCATATCTTGTGGTTTAGCTTTCTCTAATAATTAATTTACCCACTATCATGCCATTGCAGATCTGTAATTTTCGTAGGATCTCACAGTAGGGTGTAGTTCACAAACACTTTATTACTTTGGGATAGGCAGGAGCAGTAGGAAACACTGACGAGAATATTAGGAACTACTCCTGACTGACTCCACACTACCAACACCACCCTACAAATATATCCTAACATAGAGATGTTGTGGTTTGCCACCAAGAAGCTGACCATATAATTAAGCTTGCTAATAATTAGTGGATGAGGGTTCGACTTCCTGCTAATTTAGTCTTCTAAATACGTCTCTGAAGTCACGCAACAGACTGCACTAGGGAAGGCCTACCAACATGGACACCGACCATAAGCGGAGATAGACACATACGTGTAGATCACGGTATGAAGCCTCTTTCTTACACGCGTGCAGGAAGTATTGGCTTCAGGACTCAGTACAGGTCAAATGCCCTTAGATACAACAACGAGCCTGACAATACCAATAACGGCTGCTTGAATCTGATTACTGGAATAAAAACTCTTATTAAATTGTAACGTGAAACAGTTGCAGCACAACTAATTCTAGCCATAACTAGAAGGCAGCAACATACCGCCTGCTTATCTAGGGCAAAGGTCCAGGACAGTGTCAGGACTGCCTTTTCAGGATGAATTTGCAATGCTTCAGCTGCACCCAGACTGCCTTTAGTAAATCTACAAATTGTTGCTGATGCAGTTTGGCCAAAAGGCCATAGACTCTCGGAAGGAGTAACATTTTCCAAACTGCAGCAGCAACAGGCTATTGTGTATTTTTAAAGTACTCTTTCACTCCTACACAGCATTGATCAATATTACAGAGGGTCTCCCAATGCCTTCTGTCAAGCAGCCTATGAATCCTGTGAGTTGTCCAAAATTACTGGCTTAAGGTGCCTGAAAATGTGCTACGTGCTTCTATATTCCCCCCAAATCCTTCTCTTGACCTCTAAGTACCTGCCCAAGTTACCACCCCCTTCTTCATGCTGGCTAGACCCAATGATGCTGATTTGACAAAATGTCTTGGGTGGTGGACGTGACATCACACATCCTTTTACCACCAGTACATCACATGATTACAGGCTTTGCCACCCATATTGCCTCAACTGCCTCATATTTGTGTCTGGGGGTTTCGAAGAAAGGGTGACTTTAGAAAGTAAACAGCTCTGTTGTAAGGATTGGATAGCAAAAAGCAAGCCAAGCATAGTGGTTACTAACCCTGGCCAGCCCTCCAGTGGGGTAATGGAAAGTGAGGAGGCCTCTCTGCAGAATGTGGTGAGGGGTCCGTCAGACTTGCATTTGTCACAGGTATCCAAAGGTCTTGGGTTTGAATGGGGGGGTCCCTGAAAGGTGTCCTCCCTCGCTCCGCAGGGGCTTCAGGATTCTGCGTTACACCTCTGTACACCTACCTCTGTCTAGAACCAACACAGAGCACCACAGCACGACTCTTGACCTAAGTACTGCTCGACTAGGGCTTCCTATTAAAACGATAACTTTTCTCAAACTTTTGGAAATCTGACAGGCCGCATGAGAAAAACAGTGTTCCGATCTTGTTATCAGATAAAATAGTACAATGACCTCACTTGTGCGTAGAAAGCAACATAAAAAATACGAAAGTCAAAACAGAACGGTGCATTTTGTGATGGAAACTCGAGATTAATGAAGGGAGCTGTACACCACAATCTGGAAATAAGTTTTATTTATTGACTCGGTGGCTTTGTCCTTATCTGGTATGATCAAAAAACAGTTGCTTGTTTTCCGCCTGGCAGTTTCACACAGTGTCTTATTGACTCGTGTATATGTTGCTGTGCGTCATCTGCGCACTGAAAACAAATAAGTTCTAATAAGAGATGTCAAGTTTATTTCGACACCTTCCAGCATCCGGCTTTTATTACGTCAGTAAGTTAAATATATAATCTTTCTATAGCTTAAAATGCTTAAATCACAGTTTGATCCCAGAACACGTTATATTCTAGTCTACAAAAAAATACTTGAGGGCCTCATTCCGTAGGGTAGCGCAAAAAGGTGGCAATTGCACATCAATAATTTGCAATGTCTGCGGGATGCACAATTACTGCACCAGTCCTATTTCAGCAACTTCGAAACGGGGGGAATACACTCTAATTGTTCATGTTTTTCCCCTTTCTGAGGTTCACTAACTTGTAGTGTGCACTCATTGTCTCAAAAAATTTTGCCAGATTTTCCTTGCTGTTATTATTTCAGGAAAATTGGGCTTCATCTTGCAGACATCATGAGCGCCTAATCCCGGGATGAGGGAGTCCATGCCATAGCTAAGCACAGTAACACGGATGGACCAAAAGGGACAAGTCCCATGTTAACTACTGTGCTGTTCGATCATTCATATATGCAGAGAAACTGCCCAGAATGATTTCTGACTCCGATCATTTTTTTTGCCAATTTCTTTTGGCATCCAGGAACAGTGGCAGGATCCCTAGCCACACTGCTGTATGTGCGCATGTCTTTACAACACGTCCATTACCACGCAAATGCCTTTACCACGCGTCATTACCACACATATGCCTTTACTGCCTTTATGCATATATATATGTATATATATATATATACATACCTATCTATCTATCCACCCTAAACTCAACCACCCCTAAACCCTATTTATACCATTACCATCCAATACCCCTATCCACCCTAAACCCTAGAAACACTCTTACCTCCCAAATTCCCTTACCCGCCCTAAACCCTAAAAATACCCTTGCTACCGAAAATACTCTCACCCACCCTAAACTCTAAAAACACCCTTGCTACCCAAATACCCTTTTCCACTAGAGCCCCCAAAACACCTTTTCCATCCAAAAACCCTAACCCACCCTAAAAATACCCTTACTGCCCAAATACCCTCACCCACCCTATACCCTAAAAACACCCTTGCAAACCAAATAAATTTTTCCACCAGAAACCCCCAAAACACCCTTGCCATTCAAAAACCCTTACCCACCCTAAAAATACCCTTACTGTCCAAATATCCTCTCCCACCCTAGACCCTTAAAAAACAGCCCTGTCACCAAAATACCATTACCCACCCTAAACCCTAAAATACCCTTGCCACACAATATACCCTCACCCACCCGAAACCCTAACAATACCCTTGTCACCCAATTTTCCTTACCTACCCTAAACCCTAAAAATACCCTTGCCACCCAATACACTCAATTGGTAGTTATAGGGAGGAACTCCTCTTTGTAGCAAATGTGTTTTTTGACTTACCTATACCTATCGGTGCCACTTTGGTCTAGTTGTGCATGGACAGGTTTGGGGTGATCCGTCAAGTGGGGGATGAGAAAACCAGGGGGGTGGGGGGGGTGGAGTGTGTTTCCTATGTTAATTCCCAAAGGGATTTTAGACAAGACTTCATCCCACACTGCTGAACGAATGACACAAAATTTGGCAGAAAGATAGATCTTGGTCCAGAAAGCACGCATGTTGTGATTTGGTGTAAATCCATTCAGCAGTAGTTTTTGCAGGATTAAAGAAAATCTAAATTAGTATATCTATGGTCGCAAAGATCTATGGTTATGAGGAATTTGCGAATACTCCGGATCTCGTGAAGAGATCTGATAGGATGCCAACACTTCAAACGGGAAGTCTCTGTATCTCCAGCTCCCACTGCGCCACCCCCAGAGATGACCAACACCCTGCACTGGGAACAAACTCTCAAAGGCCAGCTGGGCGAATGCCCTCAACATTGCTGCCACCACCAACCTCGAACAAGGAGTAAAAAAGTTCAATGCCTGGATCACCAATTGCACAGACCTCATTATCCCCTTCAAGAGCAACATTCAGGGAAAATCCTTCAGAAAGGCAAGCTGGTATACCCAAGAACTCAGAACAGCAAAACGTGACAGCAAACAGTTGGAGAGGAGTTGGCACACCAGCGAGGACACCTCTGACAGGGCAGCCTTCAAGACCCCCCTCAACCTCTACCACCACCTGCTGAGGGTAGCAAAGAAGACAGCCCTTGCTGCATGCATCAAAACCAGTGTCAACAACACCAAGCAATATTTCAACATCGTTAAAGAATTCGCCAACCCAGCTGCCAGCGAAAACAACGTTGCACCATCACAGGAGCTGTGCGACAACCTCTATCACTTCTTTCACCACTAGATCACAACCAAATACAGAATCTTCGGACGCCAGCCCACACCTACAGACTTCCTCAACAGATAAGCCTCCACCGTAACTAACACGAACCACACACTGACCACCTGGAGCATCCTCTCCAGCCAGGACACAACCTCCACCATGAAATCCATCCAATCGAGAGCTCCCACAGACCCATGCACACACCACATCTTCTACCTCATAAACCAAAGGATTGACCAGGAACTCAGTACCCTACTCAACACCTCTATCACTACCGCAACATTTCCCGATGGCTGGAAACACGCCAAAGTCAGTCCACTTCTCGAAAAACCCTCCGCTCACACCAGCAGATAAAAAAAATTACTGGCCAATCTCCCTGCTTCCATTCCCAGTGAAGGAACAGGAAAAGATCATCAACAATCAAGTCATGACACACCTGGAGCAGAAGCAACTACTCAATGCCTCTGAATCTGGCTTTCGCAGCAAATACAGCAATGAAACCACCATGATCACAGCAACCAACGACATCTGAACCCTCCTCAACTGAGGAGAAATCACAGCTTTGATCCTCCTTGACCTCTCAGCAGCCTTCAACACCATATACCACCACACACTCATCGAAAGACTCCACCACATCGTCATCCAAGGGGACGCACTCAGATGGATCACCTATCTCCTTACCGGAAGAACCCCGAGAATTTGCCTCCTACCTTTCACGTCTGAACCCAAGGAGATCACCTGCGGTGTCCCCGAGGGCACACCCCTCCGCCCCACGATCTTCAACGCATATATGACTCAACATGCCAACATTATTGGATTCCACAGTCTCAACATAATTTCCTCATCCTATTACTCACCAACGTCCCTACCACCACCAAAACCAACTTCCACAGATGCATGGCAAACATCACCGACTGGATGAAGAACACCTGCCTGCAGCTGAACACAGACAAGACGGAAGTATTGATCTTTGGCAACAGCATCAACAAACACATTGATCAACTCCTGGTGGCCACCAGAGTTATGACCATCCCCCTGCAACCACTCCAGAAACCTTGGAATCATCATAAACAACAAGCTCACCATGAAATTACAGATCAATGCCATCTCCTCCGCCTGCTTCCCCACACTGCGCATGCTACATAAGATCTTGCATGATTACCATTGTTGGGTTTGTACAAATGATGCACTTCCACAAACCCAACAATGGTTAGCTCTGAACCATCTGCTGTTAAATACTCTTAAAACAGAATTTTTGTTGATCGCCCCACCTAATCACTCAGCTCCTACCCTAACCTGACTTAAACAGCTCACTGCTCTGAACTGCACCCCTCATCTTGTAGACTCTGCCAAATCCTTAGGTATCACCTTGGATAAACACTTAAACAGGCAAGCGCACATCAGTGCTACTATTGGGGAGCCGACTTTCAACTCAACCCTAAAAAAATCAAACCTTTCCTTCCCCCTGAAGACCTCAAGCCGGTGGTTCAATCCTTGGTTATCTCTAGACTGGAATATGGTCTGGTGACCCTTGTGGATATCCCCAAAGCTAGCTTAGCCCCACTCAAAGTTACTCTCAACGCATCGGCTAGAGTCATCACAGGCTCTAGAAAGCATGACCACATCTCTCCCGACCTTTTGCAACTAAATTGGCTAACTATCGAAACCAGAATCCGATTCAAGATTGCCTGTCTGACGCATAAAGCGATCCACTACAACACCCCGAGCTACCTGGCAAATAAGCTTGAACTTTCGGGCTCTAGCCAGAACCTTAGAAGTACGTCCACTCTACTCTTGAAACCTCCAAGATTAAAAAAGAAAAAAATGAACAATTGTGTTTTCACTGGTCTTGCTCCGGGATATCTGGAACTCTCTGCCCTCCGAGATTAGATCCAATCCTTCCACAGCAACATTCATGAAACTTGTCAAACGGCTCCTCTTGTACGAACTTTATCAGCATCATCCTGTGACCATGCTCTGACCCCATAGCCCTGGCGCTGGATTTCCCTTGGGACCCTGCCAGGGCAAAAAGCATTTTTTTTAAATTTTCAACGAAAATCGTGGCGTATTTGCAAATCAGGCACCAATGAAAACAAGCATTTACAATGCAATGGTTTCGCCTTTGGAAAAGTTAGAGCTATTGGCATTGTAAATGTTAAAATTTGTATTTATGATTTGGTTTTAAATACAGATAAATAAATGTCATTTGCATTTACATTGTCATTAGCTTAATCTTTCGCAAATGTGAGACCTATTGTACCCTACGGACGAGCTCAGCAGACAGCAATTACTACCACACACACACACCCAGAGCGCCACACACACACACACACACCCAGAGCCACACACACACACACAAAATCCATTAAAATCCATCTCCATTTGCATTTTGGGACTTGTAGTTTCATGCTGTTGGAGCCAAAACGCGGAAAATTGAAGGTGGTATTTATGGAAACAGAGGGTCACTTTTAAGACTGTAAAAGTCTGATTAAAATAACGTTTCGGGCAAACTGCAGTCTTTAGGACACAAACCCCTTCATATAGTCTGGACAGGGACTGTGGAGGCCGAGGGGGAGGCGCAGACTGTTATAGGTCACAACTGAGGAGGGTGCAGCTGGGGTCGGGAGGGGAGAGCGCTGCGCCTCAGTGCCTTGAACCTTCACTGTGAAACGAGCGGCAATGGCGTCACCAGCTCCAACAACAGCAGAGCGGTTCTCAGTAGCTCTGTGGGGCTTCTTGGCGCTGGCTGCAATATATTGGGGCCCAAGACACTTTCATAAACAGAACAATCACCAACATGAACCCCCACGTAGTGAAAGCACAAAAGACAGCTGTTTTCTAGAAATAAGTACTTTTGGGGCTTCAGATGTGAGAAGAACGCAAAAACTGTTTTAATATCAGTAAACAGAAAAAGACAAAGGGTGTGCTGAAATGTGATCTGACATCATGGAAAAGGTGTCAAAGTAGAAATGAAACATGGCTGTCAGACCGTGGCTTGGAATTTTGAGGCACTTGCCCGTTAGCAATCACTCTCGGCGGGTGGCTGCGGGTTTTTAACTGAAGCTCACATTGTGCAGATTGTAACAGATGGCCAAGGCCGTCCCACCTCACACACCAGAGAACAGCGTCCTCGCATATGCAGAGGGTTTTTACAACAGTCAGTGTGCCAAGAGTACAGGAGATATACAAGGTTCTTTTTCTGTGCTACAGAGAACGATCGCTGCTTGCTATGCCAATGCTTATTACACAGGCTGCCTAATGCCCCCCAAGTCACGTGTAGCAGTTTCAGCCGTTATGGTCTTTCTTACAATCCATCTCCATTTGCATTTTGGGACTTGTAGTTTCATGCAGTTGGAGTCAAAACGCAGAAAATTGAAGGTGGTATTTATGGAAACAGAGGGTCACTTTTAAGACTGTAAAAGTCGGATTAAAACAACATTTCGTGCACACTGCAGTCTTTAGGACACAAACCCCCTTCATATAGTCTGGACAGGTATTGTGGAGACCGAAGGGGAGGCGCAGACTGTTATATGTCACAAGTATGAGGAGGGCGCAGCTGGGGTCTAGAGGGTAGCGCGCTGCAACGGAGTGCCAGTGCGAACAAAATTTGGTACCGCAAAAGTGTCACACTGTGAAGAGCTTTAATACCACATATGCCAAGATACATTCAGCCTTTTCATAGGTGAAGAGTAACACAGCAATGATCATCTTGCTGTAACCCAATTAATTTTACAGCTTCTTATGGCATTAATTAACATAATTAACAAAGTGCAGCGCAAACAATGAAAATTGTATAAAAAAAAATTAAAAACATGCAAAGGGAGAGACACATAAGACCACCCACATGATTTTTCATCTACTACTAATTAGTTTGAATGACAATTCTAGATACATGATGTTCCCAATAATAATCATCTATTGCATCCCAAAGTTGATCAGATTTAGTCCAAGTTGTATGTCGACGCGTTTCGGTAGATAACTACGAATTTAACCACCTTCTTCAGGGCAGAATGATATCTCCCAAACATATATACATAAAACCAGTTAAAACCTGAACAAAAATAGCCAAAATTACTACAATATTCAAAGATTTATTCAGTAATAAATAATTACTTTCTCCAAAATTAAAAGTCTGCACAAACATAACACAAAAGTGGTACCACAGGTCAAAAGTTCAATAACCATGGGAATTTCTGATCTTCTTCACAGCTGATAGCATTCACACTCCACTGCGCACTACGCAGACAAATTAGATCCATTCATAACCAGTCTATACAACGATTCATACTACACTCCTGCAGATCGCTCTCTGTCCCCATTTACATTGAATAGCAACCAGATGCCATTCTGTTATGCTCACCCACCTTGTATTCTTAAGCGGCCCTACTAAGGACACAGCTTAATAGTGGAATCCAGACAGGACATAATACATTTCAATCTTTTAGAATTTAAAATCCCAGAGGTATAGCAAAGGAAACTACTAAAAAAGGAAAGGGAAATTCTAAACATCCAAATTATAACACTATCCCCTTCTCTCTTTTTTTCCTTCTTGTAGTTCTAGTGTTCTGCCTGTTTGTAACCCACACCATACACCCACCCGTGATGGGTGGGTGTATGGAGGTAAATGGGCTGGGCGCACGTGCCCAGGCCTGTTCTAGTACCACACACTATGTGTCAGTGGGGTCCAAGGAGGCTCCCCAGCTGTCGCAGGTCCCATTGTGCAGACCCCAAAAAGAGCATGCCTACATGCGCTGGCGAAGAACAAAGGCCACTGTGGCTGCTGGACGCACTACACGCTTGTTTTTGTTTTGGCGCTAGGCGACCATTCAATTTACAGAGACCTATAGGACTGGCCAAAATAAAAAGAATACTAGTTTTAGAACGGGGTGGGGCTGCATAAGAACGGTAAGCAGACCGACTCCTTAAATTGAAACCATCTACTCAAGCAGGCCCACTCAGGCAGGAAAGTTCCCATTAGCAGGCTCCACACGAGCTGATATTTTTCTAATAATATCTGGACGGTAAAGCGCCGACATGGTGCAAATCGTGACTGATAGCACAGTAGCAATAGTGAATGTTTATAAAGCGGCTGGGGCGGGGGTTTGCGTGCCGCTATGCACACCGGGTCCCCTTTTAGAAAGGTAATTCCAGGAATATTTGTATTACACAACAAAGTGCCTTTTGTGCTAGCGCTTGGAACTGAAAGAGCACGGCAGTGCCTGCCGTGCTGCGTTAAAGCTGCAGCTTACACCCGACAAATGTCTGCATTGTGTTAGCCTATCAAAGCAGCTCTGCTCCCGAGTAGAGCGGTGCCGCACAATTGTGACCGGTGCCGCACAGTTAAAACCCACGTCTAGGAATTGCCGTCACTTTCAGTAAGCCCTATAGGGATAGTCAGTGCTGGGTGCACGAGTTATATGGATGGATCTAAAACTCAGACGATTCACACAAGTATCAAAACATGCCCAGCCTGGAGCAGTTTGCTGTTGCGCCTGGGATCAAATCTGGTCAAAGTTGGGGGTCGCAGTCCCACTCATCGCTTCGCAGCACAAATGTACACATTGGTATTCATATACAGGATTCTAACATAGTGAAATAAACTTCTTTCAAATAAGGGCACCTCTGTTTCACTCAGTTGTGTGATCCTCGGCAAACATCTTTGTTCTCGTTCCCCACCCAGTATACTCCTCAGACCAACAGTAAAGGATCTGACAGCGCAAGTACACCCAGTGAAAGAAATATATAGAAACACTGACCTCGAGGACTAGGCCCCGCCCATCGCTTCAATGTAGGCTTCCAGTCCCCCTTAACAAAAGATGCAGACAGCAGTCAGCAAAATATCTGACCTGGAGGCTGGAGCTATTCACGGCGACACATACATAGAAACGCCCAACATAGTGCAAAAAAACATAATCAGCATTCGAAAGTGCTAGGATATACTTATCAGATATACATTACAGAAAGACTAAAAACCTTATCACAAACACGCCTCTCAGTGTCTCTGTTCGCTCTCCTTCCCAGCTCCGCGGAAGAAGACAGGAAGACGAGGCCACCCTGAGCCCCCCACCCGCCATCCAAAGCAGACAAAACGAAAAGCACGCCCGCCTGGCGAGGCCACAAGGATGGCAAACAAAAGCAGCCGTCCACAAACACATGCGAACAGCAGGGGAGAAGAGAGGCACCGGGGCACACGCGTGCCTCTTTTGAGGACCACAGACTATACAAAGACAGAGCACCGGCACGGCACCCTAGCACCACGTGCACCTGCCATCTCGAGCCTTTGCGGGGAGCCAGTCACTCGGCCTGGGGCATTTACCGAAAAGGACATTGGATTAAACCGCACATCACACCTGCCAATCGCACCAAAAGAGGGCAAATAAATCAACCCGCAGGTGGAACGTGTCACAAGGGAGTGGAAGTCAAATTGTACAGAAAACAGACATCACTGCTATCCAACAACAGAACACAAATGCTTAATTAAGATAGCTGACGCGTGGACTCCATCGCCGGGTTGGAATGCAACGCCCCGTGCACAAAATTCAGGTATCCTCAACTCACACGCCTTTGGACGACAGTACTGGTAAAAGTAACACTACATGCGTGAGTTCAGACAGAGAATAAGTAAGCGTGATGTGCGCAGCAAACACTGCCCGCACCCTCTCACCATCACTCAACACACCATTAGAGCACAGCAGCGAACATAAACCAGTCGTGCAAAACCGAAACTCACATACGAGCCCTGCCCAAGAGTACACACTGTTCACTCAAAGCTGTGGAGAGGAGGGGACCGAGGCTGACACTCCTATCTATACCAAATGCACTATAATAAACACCCGACACCCCGCGCTACAGACTTCAGTGAGGGGGTCCAGCCGGATAAGCAAAAGGGTTGGCAGAGGACGACCGACCCCAGCCCACACACTCTGAAGGACCAGCCGAGCGCAAACATCCCTAGCACCCCAGGGTCGCACCCTGTTCGGACTGCACGGGAAGGAGAAGCCACCGTTGCACCTTTCGCGGTGGGCAGGACGCTCTACATCCCGGTTCGCTGAAGGGTCCCCCGGATGGCACAGGCCTGCCCGGGCACTGTCCCGTGGGATCTGGTACTCCAGTGACCAGGAGGTACCCACGCGTGTGCCTCTCTGCCCGCCCTGCCCCATACCTGGCAGGGTCTTGTGCGCCGTGTTGCCCATGGCTCGGGTCCATGAGCCACGGCCGACTTCCCCAGCTGCAGCTCCCGCAGTCCCGTTTCTGGAGCCCCAGCACCCCGTAGCTCCCGGCTCGCGCTGCCTCCGCCGGGGCTCGCGCTGGTACTGCCACCGCCTCTCAGAGCAGCAGGGCTGGCGGAGCTCCCGCGGAGCGGGCAGGGCCTCGACGACCGAGCTCCGCCCTCGCTGCATTACTCACCCAACGACTCCCCGCCCTTGACTTCATAATTCCCTTGAAGCAGCCCCCGCACTTCGATACAGGACACGCCCAACATAACAGGCACGCCCACCCAAACAGGACGCTTAAACTCACACAGCCCCCTGCTGCTTTACAGAGAAATTCCCAAGCCTGTGTACCAAACCATACATTTTGTATTTGCGTAGTTTTGAAGCAGTGGAACCGGGCCACAAGGGTGTAGAATCGCGGCCCAGCAGTAGAATAGATACAGTAGAACTTGTATACGAAAGGGGTTGGCGTTACATTAGCATGATTTCAGAGCGGGGCACACCGGAGAGCGGGAGGGGGGCGGGAAACAGACAGGGGGAGACACAGACAGCGAAAATACACGGAGAGCGGAAGGGGGGCGGGAAACAGACAGGGGCGGGAAACAGACAGGGGGAAGAAGGCACGGAGGGAAACAAAATACACGGAGAGCGGGAGGGGGGCGGGAAATGGACAGGGGGAAGAAGGCACGGAGGGAAACAAACACGGGCTTACCTTCACTGCAAGGAGAGAAAATGGCGGACACAAGCTTCCGGATTTTGAGGATTTGTGGGCGTGGAGGGGGGCGGGAGAGGACACGAACGGCGGGAGGGGGGCGGGAGAGGACAGGGGGGGCGGGAGAGGACACGGACGGCGGGAGGGAGGCGGGAAACGTGCACAGGACAGCGAGGGGGGGGCGGGGGCGGGGAGGCACACGGAGGGGGGCGGGAATAGACAGCGCATCTGAAATCACTTTCAGTGAAAGGGGAGGGAACGGGAAAAAACAAAACTCCGCCCAGGGAAAAAATCTCGGGAACGCCCCCGAATCTGGTCCGGCCTTGACGGACAGATCCGGCACCCAATGGCTAGCCTCCATTTATGGAGCTAGCCAATGAGAGCCGGGGGACGTTCCCGAAGTGCTTATTGTCGACATAGGATTTCACCTGCGCTGAAGAGCTGCGCAGAGCGCAGCCTTCGGCAGGCGAAACCCAAAAACAGCTTTCTCCTGCGCGTGTTTATAATATAGCCCCCAGGTGGGCCAGGTACCGGGGGCATGTGGTAAAAAAGGAGGGGGCGCACAGGTTCCCCATCCTAAGGCTCTAATGAGCACCGGGTACCACCACCTCCCCAGGACTTTCTAACTACAATGGAGGGGGGCTGTGCGGACCCCGATCCATTATTTTACAGAATCCCCACGGACCATCACCTCCCCAGGGCTTTTTTTTTTTAAATTAGCCCTAGGGACCTAGGGACCTCCAGTGGTGGGCCTGTTAGCATGTCACTGGAGGAGTACATGCTTTCGTTTGGAATTTATAAGGTACAGACACAACCTTACAGGCCCCGACCTGAGAGGCTGGGCATCCCTTGTATCATGCTTTCTGGGACGATTAATTTAGAGGGATGCCTGCCGGCTGAATATCTGGATGTGGACAAATTACGTTTGGCAGGGCCCGCCCTGCTTGGAAACCCCCTTGAAATAGCCAGGGTTTGTGGGGTGATATTGGATCCCTGAACGTCGTGTAGATGAAAACTTGAAGCAGGCAAGTCAAAGAAACTGTAAAATCGACATGGTTTAAAATAAGAGTAACATTACCTCCGTTTGCACAATGATGTCAAATTACTCTGCCATACATGGAATTTGTCCTTTAAAGGCTCGATGAGGGCCTTTTGACAGATGTAGTTTCAAAGGTGATTAAATAATTAAAGGAAAAACATGGAAGGATTGGATCATCTTGCAGACAAATGCAATGCATTATGGTAGTTGTGGTTTTTAAGCTCTTAAAAAACGCAGTAAGTGGAATCAGTGAAGAGATCTGCACATGTGAAACAATACACTTTGAATATATTAATGATCAAATTAAATTCTAAAAATGTGCACGGTTTCATGTGTGAAGTCATGTTGAATATTTAAATGACTAGCATACTGCCACTTTAAAACTCGGGTTGAAATGCTCATACTCTGTAGTCCTTCATTATTGTCTTTGAAGCTGAGCTTGAACGAGATCAGATGGCTGCTCAGTCTCACCTGTTTGCATATGATTAAGACTCTCAAAGAGTCGAAACACGTAATGCTGTAGGACTTGTCAAGCTTAATGGATTTTCACTCAAGCACGCCTGGTGGGTCTGTTTGCGTGTCACTAGATGAGTATATGCTTTTGTTTGGAATATCTATATATATTTGTATATGTATATATATATACAGTTACGTGACATACTTACATTTTTGTTGTAAAGGCATGCGTGATAAAGGCATATGCATGGTAAAGATTTGCGCGCTAAAGGCATACGCCTGGTAAAGGCATTTGCATGGTATTGGAAATGTGGTAAAGGTATTGTGTGGTAATGACCTTGTTGTTAAAGTTGTTTCCCATACATTCGTATCCTGTGGGCAGTTGTGATCTTTATTTCTAGGGCCTATCTCTTAGTCCAAATGCACCTGTATTTTGTGTTTTGGGGTGTCCCTCCTTTCTCTTTAGAGGAGTTTGTCCATTAGTGAATTTGATGGTTCTTTATCCTTCGTCCTGTGATCTGTGGGATGTCTTCCATGAACTTCACAGTATCTACATACTAATCAGCACATCCCAGACCGCCGACTCTGGATTTCTAGACCACCATTGGCTGATGGTCCACCTTTCAGATTTAGCTTGTGATATAGGTGTCTGATGGGGTGTGTTCTGTCTCTGTGTTGCAGGAAATTCTCAGTTTCTTGGAGTGATTAGACTTAGCCTCTGCACATTTCTGTAGTTTGTATCTGCACAGGCAACTCCTCTCATCCTCGCGCTTAGTCATAATAGCTGCATGTGTTACATGTTTGATAGTGAGCTCTACCTTTCAAGTACCAGTTTGCCTAATCCGTCTGGGTTGTTTGCTGAATGAAACTGATTCTTGGTTTCCTTGACCCTGCACATTGTATTAGAATTGTGCTGATCTTTCTCTTTTAATTAGGGAACATTTGCACCCAGTAAAAATATATTGTACAATTTCTTTTATACCAGGAACTAGTAAAGGTGGCACAAAGGATGAAGCCAGAACACCCGGTGGAGACTACCAGGCGCTGATTCCTATTGAAAATTTTGTGGACATATCTTTCTCCTATTGTTTTTGGCTTTTTCACACAAAGCGTACCCATAACTTCACTGGCTTCATTCATTCCTAGTTCTGTTGGACATCAAAAGTAATCACATAGATGGCCTATGTGAGGAACACTCCACAGTTCTCATTATTGTAACCCTCTTTTCATCTTTTGACACACTTGACCACCTCTTTTACCCTCAACTCAGTGATGCCCTGTCCCGGGTTCTAGCGCTCTAAGACTGGCTAGTAAAATTAAACATTGACTTGCCAGTAAGGTTTGCTGTTTAATACACTCTTTCTTATTCGCCTCCAAGGTTTTATCGTGGGGGTCTGAGGCTGGAGCAAAGAACAAATGTGAATCCTTGTGAATGGATTGCTTTGCACTCCACTTGTGTTAGACACAGAGTTACGTTGTACATGCATAGTCTCTCTCTACTAAGGTACAAGGATACAATGACTACAGATCATCAACCCCAGCACTTTCTGGCACACACCATCATGGGGTAACCCCATACCACACCATGGCAAAGAGCAAGGAACAGGGATGTAGCTAATGTGAATGCCCCACGTGCATGGGTTGCTGGGTCCAGGAGAAAGGCTGACCCGTTGGCCCCTTTTTATGACTCTCTTTTGTTGGCCTGAAGGGGGTAAGGAATCCATTTATATTGCTTGCAGAAGACCCTACCACACAGTTGCTACACAATGAGCAGGAATCATTGACAGAGTTACGAAGCGGGCGGCCATCTTGTATGATTCTCACTTATCTCTGAGACATGCCTGTGTTTGGCTTACACCGCTAGGTTTAGGGCAGCAGGGACTTTAGAATGTCACATCATTTGCTTTTCCTTGCACTCGTAAACCTTGGAATATGAATCTTTCTTCTTGAAATATGCATGTTTTCGCTTCTGGAAGAGATCCCTGATTAAATATCAGGCATGTAGTTTAAAATGGCAGAATATATCATTTTTGCATACAATTTAGCAAATAACTTTATCAAATTCGGTGTACTTTGTGTTTGTGAAATTACAACATAAATTTGTTATCTCCTGTTCTCGGACACTGATGCCTTATGAACATCTCGAAGACCACTAAAAGACAGGAGAACCTGGCCAACCAGCTCTGTAACAGAAGCGAATGTCCTGTGCCTTGTTTGCTGCTCAGATGCAGTTCAGTTTAGGATGTTCTAACTCAGTGAACTCCCACTGGCTCACCTGCTTCACACGGTTCCATGAGATGTTAGGTACAACTCTTAGAAGGATTTTATAATTCCAGGAAACTCTGGCTATGTTCTCATTGCCCTCTGCAAATGTAATGCTTGTGCCTGAGGCGAGCAACTTGTTGCCGTGACAAAGCCGGATTACATAATCATGGAGCGCGTGGTGCCAGCAGCACATGACACGGTGGCTCAGGGCTCTGGAAGAGCTAACTTGATGTGAGAGCGGGACTCACATTTTGCCACTGGAATAGCCTCAAAGTGCTGTGACCAGCACAGAGACCCTCCGAAATGGTTGCAAGTGATCCTTGTCAGACCAGGTTTAAGTATGATTGTGGCTATGTCTGAAGCGCTATTTTCACAACACGAACATAGCAGTGGAGCCCCAAACAAGGGGCCTTAGCCCTCAGATATGATTCAAGATTGTTTGCAATGAGGCAGAATTTTCGGGTGTTTTTTACTATCAAGTAAGGAGGTAGTGGCAATCAAAGAGATGTGCTTTTAGTAACTTCTTGAGTTGCAAGAGGGTCAGAATAGTTCTGATGTTGATGAAGAGGGTGTTCCAGATACTGGGTCCATATAGAGTCCTGTGGGTGAGAGGATCTGCTCTGTTTCATGGTTAGGTGGTTGTGCCTTATTCCTTAAGATGTAGGTGGACGAATTTGGTGGCTGAAGGCTGAGGACGAAGGATCATCTAGAGCGTAAAGTATGCACTTATACTTTGGACTGCCGATATAAATTTTAAGTCTGTGGCACAGTTCACAAGATGGGAATAGTTGCTCGGTCATGTGGTTTGCAACTGCTTCGAGGTTGAGGGCTTATTGGTATAGGAAGGCTTTCAGGTTTTTCCAAATATAGTCAATAGCTAAAATGAATTCTTAGGAGGCCTAATCGTCCAAAGTTAAAAAAATGATTTTTTTATTTGTGTAATTTTATTAAGCGCAAACTAAGCCACGTAGGCACCAAAGCACGATATATTGCAGTGATCTACCTCTCCGTGTGTTTACCACTATGCTTATTATTTTTGTGGAATGCCTACCAGATCATGATGGATGGCCTCACCAACGGCTCTTGGTGCTGGTGTAGTGTGAGACCTGTGATGGAAGGTAGGCAAGAATCTGTTTTCAAAGGCCTCTTGTCTGTTCCATATCCCTTTGCAAGTCATTGCCTGCTACACTAGAAAGCCACTCTAGGCCGTTTGTGCATATGACCATCATTTAGAATAGTGGCAATAGGGAAAACCATCATCTGGTATCCAAGGAGTTTTCCATAAAATGTTGCATTCCTGTGTGAAATGAATTAATTTATGGATTTCTACTCTAAGGTTTGCCTGAAAAAGTGGCTACCCCCAGGTAAAAGCTTATCAAACTCTTTGGAGGATACACTGATGGAGAAGCCTCTGAAGCCAAAGAAGCCTGGACTGATCTGTCACTTGAGTAAAACATTGGTTGGGAGGCGCTCCTGTGGACCGTATTAATCAAACAAGCATTGGCAAAGCCACTAGGTCTGTCTTTAATGATTGAGTGAGATTTTCTAATATTAAATAGTCCTTCATGCATTCCAGTGGACACACCACCTGGGAGGCTGAATTTTCTCTCAATAGCCAATAGCATGAGGTGAGAGAGTAAAAACACTCTTTTGGGTGGAGCCAAAGCCCTCTGTCAGTGGCGACCGCTACTTAACGGGGTGGCCCGAGTAAATGACATTAAAAAAAAACACTTACCTACATGCCGGCCAGCTGCCGCTTCTCGGTGCTCTTTGGCTCCTCAGTCCACAGCAGGAAGCACACAGGCTCCCAGACTCTCCGAGCCAATCCTGATGCTGCCTTACAGCAGCCTTATGATTGATCTGAGTGCCGTGGTTTAACGCTCAGAGAGGGAGTGGGAGCCTGTGCATGTTCTCCACCCAGGCTGTGCCTTACAGCCAGTGGAGAACATGTTAAGTGTGCATGCTGGTTTGGCCGGCCCAACACAGCCGGCCAAACCATCATGCGAACCGGCCAACCGTCCTGCGCACTTAGAGTGTGCTCACCACACCTCCCCCTGGCCCCGGCTCTGGCCAGCCCAGCGCCACCCCACCCCGCCCCACCCCGCACCGCACCTAAGCAGGAACGGAAAACTAAAATGATAATAACATAAGATATTATCATTTTAGTTTTCCTTTTTAAACTGCTCGCAGAGCAGTGGGGCAACGCTCCTCTGCCTTAGCGGAGGAGCCGCCGCAGCCCACTCTTAATTTAATGTATAGAATTGATAACAATACATCTTGAACCCAAGCCAGACCTAAAAATGCGTACTCTGAAGTATATAGGCAGAATACATCTAAATAATCATGAAGCTGCCAAAAATCTATATTGATAATGTAAGGATCAAGTTTACTAGCAGTTGTTAGCCATAAAACCACTGTTCTGATGCTAATTAGCAGAGGTATTTTGAAAAGAAAGTTTTGCACCACTCCCATTTTTAAACTGCACATGGTGATGCAGGATGGAGGAAAGGGGGCTGGCTCAGCAGAAAGGTGATTCCAAGATGTAATATAATGACAATTAAATCCCCCTTATTTTAAACATGATTATGGCAGGAATTACGTCATAAAGGCCCAGTCAATACAGCACATATGCTGAGAGTTCTCTGCAATGTGGCACATGCCGCTCTAGAAACTGTTGTGATGTTATTTCACATCTTCTCTCTTTCTTTACTCATTTCCTGCTGTTCAGCCTGGTTCTGTATGGAATGTTATGACTTCATAGAATGTTGGGTGCATGATCTTGGTCAGTTGGTGTCAGCAGGCTGAGCAGCTAGGAGGCTGCTCCTGGTGGGGCGTACTTTCAGGCCTAGTTATCATCTTGGCTATACCTTAAGCTTCTGTAACTGGAATTTAAATAAAGTTACAACTTGGAACCTACTACCTTGATTTCTGTAAAGATTCTTACTTCAACCTTTTGGCGACGAGGATGGGATGCGAACCCACGCGTGCATAGCACAATGGATTAGCAATCGTTATATTCATCCTGTGTCTGTGCTACTTCAGGCTCCTGTGTTCCTAGCACAGTGTAGGCATCCTGTGTGCCATTCTGAGGAATTAAATTGTGCATTCTTGACATCCTGCCTTGGGTGCTTTGCATTCCTCTATGAAGTTAACTTAACCAGTTCATGATGAATTTTTAAACACTTCCACCCAACATTTACTTCGAGTCTTTGCTATTCATCGTTTATGGGTGAGTGTGATTCATGTTTTAACATAACTAAATTTGTTGTTTAAACAGCCATTGAATGCTGCCTTTGTGAGCTTGACCGGCAGTTTCTGTCATGGCATCAATGCTTCATCTTTGGATATTGGCTGTGTAGAGGAGTTTGTGTTTTCACCATTGACTTGTGCTTCTCTGGCAGAGCTACGTACATTTTCCTGGTGGCGTTTGGATGTGTTGTGTACTTTATTCCTGACCTGGATAAAGTCAAGTTCAATTTGTTTTTTTTACTTTTTACATTTGGCCTATCAAATGGTCCCTTTCTTTGGTATACGCTTTACTTTTGCTGTTCTCTCCTTGTGAGAAAAGGGGATGGTGTGCGTGTATAGCAATGATACAACACAAGTATAGACACGTACACGCGTACGTGTCTCTACTTGTGTTGTATCATTGCTATACCTGTTGTTATTTCGAACCTCCCTGTCTATACTTGTGTTGTATCATTGCTATACCTGTTGTTATTTTGCACCTTCATTTTGATGCCATTGTTTATTGGGTGCTTCGCATCTTCCTTTGTAACGCCACTGTTTATTTGGCGTTTTGCTCTTTCCATCATTCATTCTTTTGGTGTAAGGGATGAGGATATGTTGTGATGTTATTTCACATCTTCTCTCTTTCTTTACTCCTTTCCTGCTGTTCAGCCTGGTTGTGTATGGAATGTTATGACTTCCTAGAATGTTGGGTGCATGATCTTGGTCAGTTGGTGTCAGCAGGTGGAGCAGCTAGGAGGCTGCTCCTGGTGGGGCGAACTTTCTAGCCTAGTTATCATCTTGGCTATACCTTAAGCTACTGTAACTGGAATTTAAATAAAGTTACAACTTGGAACCTACTACCTTGATTCCTGTAAAGATTCTTACTTCAACATTAACCATACTCAGTTCCCAAGACTCATTGCTAACTTGAACTATAATTGACAAAGCCAGTAGGTCTGGTTGGAATACGCTAATTCGTTCAAAGAGCGATTGTGCACAGCAAGGGCATAACATAGGACCTTGCAACCTCTATGGCACGTCCTTCTCCCCCAACCATTCAGGGGGCCACCAACCCTTAAAAGGGGCCGATTCTATCCAAGGGTCTGTGAATATTTGTGAGATATAGCAGACACAGGGGTCCTCATCTCATTCTGCCGTGTGCGCCTTCCTTTTTCATTGCATGAATGTATTTGATTGCATCAGCCAGACCTGTGGGCGTTGGCAATCCTTGTTAAACATTAGTTTTCTCTTTGGCTCTCTCTCATGTTTAGGACGCATATTGCACCATCCATCACTTACTGCACTGAAAAAGGTCAACCTGTCAGGCAGTTACTGTAAGTAAAGAATGATGACTGTGGCAGTGACACGTCACTCGATATGGGTGGAATACAGAAAAGTGTGTCTGCATCAGGAACAGGATTACAGGCTTCTTTTGTAGGGAGATGAAGCGCTCAAACCCTACTGCAAGAAACCAGGGCTTTAACTGGGCTGGGTCCCTTATTAAAAACATACATATCCATGTTCCTGACTTCACTGGCCGATGGGTCACAATTGAAAGCTCTGGAGTTGGGTCTGAATGCAGTGTGAATTTCTCACAGTGACTATTAGTGGGTTATCCAATCCTTGGTCTCTCTGCAGAGGGCACAGACAAATGGTCATGTGTTCCAGTTGCAATTATGATGTTATGCAAATGTGTATGAAGGAGGTACACAACAAGATGAAAGTAAGAGAAAAACAGGGTGCTCCCAGGTGAGTGGGAGCATTGTGTATCGGGATGGCGAAGTGAACACGATGCGAGGAAGTGCTTCAGTAGAGATGAAAAAGAGGGTGCTGAAGAGAAAAGAGATGAGGTGTAAGATATGCAGAAGGAAGAGATGTGGAGAGAAAAGAGCGTACATGTCTAACAGAGTGAACATGTCGGGACTCGGGAGTGATTAAAACACTCTGAAGATAATTCCCCTTCCACCGGCCTGTGTAATGTTTTATTCACTTTCTGAAGACTTGGCTTTTTCTTGCACCTGATACCCTTTGTTACCCTTTAATCTAGATGGGGCCTCTGGCTCTCTCCATTGTTGTATCAACTCTTTCTTGCACCTGACACTCTATTTTTTAATCTAACTGGGCCTCTTTTGCTGCTTCAATTACAGGCTTCCCTGATAGTACCAAGATCCTCTCTGCTGAGTGACAGCATGCTCTACCAATGCTGAATTCATTCATTCATTTACGGTCTCACAATGTCAGAATTGAAAACATTGTCAATATTAATTATTTACCACAAAAAAAAGTTTTTTTTATTAATTAACAGCTTACAGCCATAGCAAAGCCAATAGTCCTGGCTAATTTTAGGTATATGTCAATTGTTTTGTTTGTATATCTGGATGCAATAACACAAATCTCAAAGGCATCGAAATACTGGACACACTTTGGAAATCACAGAAATGTAATTTGAGTTTAAGCCACACCCTTAAGCCAGACCCCATTTAGAGACCCCTTACTTTGTTCATCACACTTGAAGCCCTGAAAGAGACTAATGAGAGCCCTTTACATGTCCTGCGCATTCTCAACTGGTGCAGGCCAGTGCTTGAATTAGAAAAATAGAGAAGTGCAGGTACTCTCCTTCTCAAAATAAAAATGTGCCGGTACTCAGTACCGGACAGTACTGGCCCATTTGAAGCACTGCTACAGGCGATAGGAGCCTTCTGGCATGCACACCTTGTGAAGAAGGGGGATGAGACACTGGGTGTACTGACTGTGTGAGCAGTTTTCTGGAAGCAGAGGGGCGGCTGTGCATTCTCACTGTGTGTGCAGAGCCCACAAGGAAGAGGAGACCTGCTGAAGTGTTGAGGGGCCTGGGCTCACTCATTGTGTGAGCAGATCCCCACAGAAAGGAGACAGCAGTGGCAAGGCGAAGGAACCAGCGGACATACTCAAAGTGTGAGCCTCATCCAGAGAGAGGGAAAGCTGCCAGGCTCACTCGCTGTGCAAGCAGCTCCCTAGTGAAAGGGAGGAACTGTTCCAGGGGAGTGGAGCCACCAGATATGCTAACTGCACGGCATAATCATATATATATTTAATGAAGAGTGAATAAGAAGCATAGAAAATAATGGTTTATGATCCCGGCTACGGAATATAAAGGAAGGGGTGTTTGTCAATCAGAACAAGCTGACCACAAGCTGGTAGTTGCACTAAAGTCTCACAAAATTACAGCCAGCTTGAGGTCAAGCTTCCGCAATCTGCAAACACATTGGCTATTTAAGCTGAGGATCACATTAGTGTCCTGACAAAATCATTTTTGCAGTGAAAAGATGTAAGAAAAGGATTGCTTTATGTCTATAATGTATATATGTCATAAATAATGGAATGGGTGTTGAGTGAGTTTTAATTTTAGATGTAAAATAGAAATGTATGCTTTGCCATGCAAACACTATGGGGCAGATTTATGTCAGACTTGCGCCACGTTTACGTCGCCGTTGCGTCACGCAACGGCGCGGAAACGTGGCGCATCCCTGCAACCTATTTACAACGTGACGCATCTAGGCAGATGCGTCACGTTGTAAAGCCCTGCGCCACATGAAACCTGCGTCAGGTTTCATGTGGGCGTTCTGTCGCAGGGTGGGCGTTCCCTCGTAGGAAAGCCCCGTAAAACTGACGCAGTGAAATCTACATGATTTCACTGAGTCAGTTTTACGACGCTGCTGGGTCAAATCCTTACGCCTGCTTGAAGCAGGCATAAGAAGTGACGCACCACGTTATGTATGGGTGGCCTCTGTACATTGCAGGAGTTGCGTCGCACTTGCGACGCTACTCCAGCAATGCGACACCCATACACCACAACATGCATCACGCATCTGCCCTTCCTTGCACCATGGTGCACCGCATTGTAAATGCGGCGCATCTGTGGTGCCGCAAGGAGGGAATTGCGTGACGCATCAGTTCTGGCGCATCCCTGTTGATTTGCAGAGATGCGCCAGAACTCATAAATCTGCCCCTATATACGAGGCAGAATGATACACTATTTAGTCAACAGCATAAACTGAGGGAGAAATAAGGGGCAGGCCTACTCTATGAATCTTAATAAATGAACGAAATAAATGTATGGAGAGTACAAATCCCCCTAAGGGCATTCCAGTGCTTACAGGGGAGAGGGAATGACCATCCTGGGAAAGGAGAGAGATTAGCCCACCTAGAAGGGCCAGGTTTTGATGATTTTTCCTGAAAGAGGTAAGAGAAGGAATGGAGATTTTCAGGATATGCTCACTAGAAGAAGAAATGTAGCATACATCCAGCGAGCCCTACTGGAGCTAGAAATTTGGGGTAAGAGGGCAGAAGAAGAGTGGAGAGTGCGAAAAGGGATGTGAGGCTTAAGTCTCACGTTCAAATAGATAAGGCTAAAATGGTGGCAAGTCTTATAAGTAAGACACAAGACCTTGAAGGTAATCCATTGCCTAATGGGAAGCCAATGTAGTACCCTCGGTGAAGACAAAATAGGCAGGTGTGATGGATGCTGCTTCTGGTGGTCTTCATCTGTAACATTCAACTAAGCTAATAAACCTACATCTATATAACCTACAAGGATTCATCTTCATTGTACAACTGGTGACGAGAAAGAGATATTAGATGGTAAAATCCACAAATTTACACATACGCTCAAACAGGACCAGCCTGTCACCCTCCACAACACAAACACTCAAATAGAACCAGAGCTTCTTCCACACTCTACTTCATTGGGGTGTAACCACATGCCCTCTTCCCCGTTCACATAAGCATCTATCCTCTACTGCATTTGGGTGTAACAACATACCCCCTAAAATATTTGGCACAACCTCCTAGCGGAGACTAGATGGAGGGGTGACAGCTGAAAAGCATGATCTCAGTTTTGTCACTATTGAGTTTCAAGCAAATGGTCCTCTTCTAAGTGGAGACAGCCATCAAGAAGCGCACTTGAGTATATTTTTGGTGATGGATATGATTATTTGGGTATTGTCCACGTAGGACATTTTAAACCCAAAAGAGCAGACGGCTGAAGCCAGGGGGCACTAGAGCACCATACAGATTAATAAGGGTTGGCCTCAGTTCAGAGCCTTGTGGTGCACCACTAGAGAGTGGTTTAGAGGAAGGTTAATAAGAAGACAGTGAGATGGGGAGTAAATAGAGGACTGGGAAGAACATGGCGGCGGCAAGCTAGCTCGCCGCAGTGCTCCGTGTTGATCCCCTTGCAGGATCGTCTCCCGCTTTGCGCCGAGGAGTGTCTCCACATGGAAGCCTGAGTGAACGTTTTTTGCATAGATAAATGCTTTCTTGGACAAAATCTCTGTCTAATTAGAAAAGATAAACACGGATTTTCCTTCTCCCGTACCGATGGTGGTTTCCTGGCAGAGCGGCTGGAGGCGCACGGGAGTGCTCTCTCTGTCTCCATGGCTTTCTGGTCTCGGTCTCGGTCAGAGTGAGTGCGGAGACGAAGACGGCTGCATACACGGCTACGGAGGTAGCGGGCGTTGCGGGGGGGACGGTATAATCTCTTCTGCTGCACGTAAGTTGGATATTAATGTTTTAAGTTACGGGCTCTGTTGCATTCAGAGTGACTTCGAACTGGTAAGCGCAGTGGAAGCGTGTAGCATTTCTAGCATTTCTACTGCTCGTTTTGGGAGTAGCACCTTAGCCCCTCCTTCTCCACCTCTGGTAAAGCGCTTAGAGGTACCAGCCACTCCATCCACTCCGAGGATTTGCATAGCCGCCCTGGAGCTTAGGAAGGGCAAAAGATTGAGAAATCTCTTTTCTCCCTGTAGGGTTATAGAGCCAGAGTCAGAGCCTGAGAGACGCACAGACAAAGGTACTGACATAGGCTTGGTTTCAGTCTTCAAGGGAGGTGTACAAGAGCAGCCCCAATATCTACAAGTTCCCGCCTCTGTTTCTGCTGTGGAGGGGTCTGTTGGGCATGATTTGGCTAATACTAGCTTTATAGACCAGGCATTGATAGAAGACACCTTCATCCTGTCTGATTTTGACATTAATGCTGTCAGTGTCGAGGAGCAGTTACAGGCCCCCTCAGATAAGAATACTCCAGGTACTTTTGGTGCATTTAATATCACTGACAGCTTACCTAATACTCCCAAAAGTGGGTCTAAATGAGGCCGAGGTCGCGGACGAAAAAAGAAAACAGATCTAAATAAGGTCGGAATTCTAGAAGCGAGAATAGAAGTTGGGAAAGGCGCCAATATATCATCTAAGACGAAACCTTCCTCTTTTTTAAACACTGAATTCAAGCCCAAAACTCCAAGTGTGAAGAGCAAAACTAAAGTGAAGACCAAAGACTCTAAAGCGCTACTCCCTGCAGGCTCCAAACTTACACCCTCAGTCCGCGCCTATTTTAAAGCCATTCCACAGATTCTACATCTTCCCGAAGGCTTAAACGGTCAAGACATGGCGTCGACCTCAGAGGGTAATTCTATATCTATTGGCCAACCTGCTATATCACTGGATACATCGTTATCCGGGGGGGCAGATCATGCTGGAAAATGCCCTGGTCAAACAATAGAATCGGCTGCAATTACTGATGTAGAAGCTAGCCCGCAAAGCCCGCAAAGTTTGCTAGATCCAGGAAGAGAGTTAGGTCAATCTCAGTTTCAGTCTTCATCTACACAGCAATTGAGTGAACCTCAAGATCCTACTGCAGTTTATTCTGAAGAGGCTGAAGAATCAGATCCTACTGCCTTGCATGGTGCGTCTGGAGGTCTAGATGAAGATGATTGTGTAAATTCTGTTCAACCTGATATTAACTCTGTACTGGTCCCTCCCTTAGCCTCTCAAGTTCCGATGACGGCAGCCTCTGTCCTAGAGATGTTCTCAGCTCTTACTCTGGAGATAAGGAAAGGATTTGCCGTATCATCTGCCAATCAACTAGAGTTTAAAAATGATTGTGAATCAATTGACAATAAAATTGAAGGTCTCACTATAAGAACCGGAGTGTTAGAAGAAACGGTTGGCATTCACTCAGTTTATCTGGATCAGGCAAGACAGGATATTAACAAACTTACAAAGGAAGATCTGGCTCTTAGTGAGAGGATGGAGTCCCTTGAAAATAATGCGAGAAGGGGAAATATCCGCATTTTGAATGTTCCTGAAGGCTCTGAAGGCTCGGACATTAAACAATACATCGTCTCATTACTGAAGGAAGCATTGTCATTAAAATACACTCCCGCTGAACTCTCAGTTGATATTCAGAGGGTACATAGAGACCCTTTCAAACTGAATCCACAGAGATCTAAACCGCGCAAAATTTTGGTCAACTTTCACACTTATGTCTTAAAGGAACGCATCTTAAATATGGCCTTGAAACAAAAGTCTTTGTCTGGGAAAGGCTTTACTTTCTTGATAAGATCGGACCTGTCCCGAACAACACTCGAAAAGCAATGGGAATTTGGGAAGCGCCTGGACGCTTTCAGAAGATTGGGCGCAACAACTCAGCTGATGTTTCCGGCAGCTCTTAAAGTAATGCACAATAATAAGATGTATAACATCAGGTCGGTGCAAGCAGCAGATGAGTTGTTAATGGATCTGGGTAAATCAGCCTGTTAGGTTCAATGTTAGACCCGTGTAACCAGGGAATGAGCCACTAATGATTTTGGACAAAGAGAGCTGCAGGCTTTAATGTCAGGGGCCTTTTTCTTTCATTTTCCCTAATCTGCCTAAATAAGTCCTGTTGTTTAATTTTTTCATATTCTCAATTTGAATATCAAGGGGCAGAGGCACATATATTTAAATGCACTATATATGCACTAAATAATCATTAGTTAGAGGTCTTATGGCTTTAATTAAATTTTCTAGATATTTTTTCATTCACTTAGGTCTACACACTCGAATAGATAGCGGTTAGACTTTTCTGCAGGGGATTAACCGGTGGGGCACTATCTACTGGACTTTGTTCCGGTTAGATAATGCAAGGGTTCTTCACGGGGGGGGCTCTCACCTTGAGTGGGTGAGTGCACAGGGGTGGCAAAAACGTAAAAAAGTCCTCAATAACCAGTATAGAAGTTTTTGGAATGGTAACTCATATCTCACAAATCTCACATACAATTGCTGGACGCAAGCACTTAACAGTATCATAATTATCCCTTCTGGTATAACACTAATCATGGTGCTCTATCGGCTAAGAGATGAGTAGTATAGGTCTTCTTTCCTGGAACGTCAACGGCCTCCGCACAAAACCCCGAGCTAGTAGAATTCTGCAATATCTGAAAGACTCGGATGCGCAGGTCATGGTGTTGCAGGAAACCCACCTTACACATTCTGAACTGTCGCTAATAATTAAAAAGAATAGATGGATTGACTTTATGGTCTCTACCACACAAACTTCTCATACAAGAGGGGTTGCGATCATTTTCAAAAAAGGAGCTAAAGCTAAGCTAATCTCACAAGTCGTAGATTCTTCTGGCAGATGGGCCATAGCCTCAGTTCTTATGGCTGGGTTTTCAATTACAATAGTCGGCTATTATGGTCCGAATCAGGACGACCACTCTTCATTGGAAACAATCTTTTTGCAGTTACTTTCTATTTCTGGACCTATAATTTTAGCCGGCGACTTTAACATTGTGTTGGACCCCATCTTGGACAAGTCCCCTAATAATCGTTCCATGGTTTTGTCTAAAACTAGATCTTTTTTACTAGACGCAATGAGACAGCATGGGTTTGTCGACGTTTGGCGACAAAGGTCAGGAAACCAACAGGGGGTTTCTTATAGGAACTTTAAATATCACCATAAGTCAAGGATTGACTATATTTTGACTACTCAAAGATTGGTCGATTCTGTTAAAACAATAGAATATCTCCCTCCGCATCTTTCAGATCACTCTGCTGTTAAATTGGTGGTGGGACTTGGTAGTACAAAACCCAGACTGTTTGGTCTTTTGATCGTTCCCTACTCACTAATGAGGAGGATATCTTGTTCCTAAAGACAGAGTCATACAACTTCTTTCTGTCCAATAATGGTACAGCCTCTGATAGAATTATTTGGGATTCATTTAAGGCAACATTGAGAGGGTTGGTCGTTGCCAAAGTCGCCTTTCGGAGAAAGAGTTATAAAGAAATGATTTGTTCTATAGAATCAGATATGGCTTGTGTTCAACATGAGATCGACCTGAATAGTACATCTTCGAGGTCTATATTAGATCCTCTTCACAACAAATTGGCGACTCTGAAGGGTAGTCTGGCATCGACCTTGAATTTGAGGGTCCAACACAGATGGGAAGCCAGCAAGTTAGCCCACTTCGAATATAGTGAAGGCGCAGGCAAACTGCTGGCTTGGAAGACCAAAGTAGATCAGGTCCGGAACAACATTGCATCAATAAAAATAGGTAACATCAATCTCTCTTCAGATGATGATATCAGGAAGGCATTTAGGGAATTCTTCCAGGTAATATACAAAGAAGACAAAGTGATATCGGTTGAGTCTATCAAGAGTTGGTTGAATAATATTACTCTACCCTCCCTTTACCTTGAACAATCCCAACACTTGGATAGCCCAATTACAGAGAGTGAGGTGATATCTGCTATTAAGAAATCTAAGAAGGGAAAGGCGTCGGGACCCGATGGCCTTCCGGCTAAGTTATACAAGATCTTAGCCTCAGAGATCGCTCCTTTCCTCACAAAGCTGTTTAATCAAATACTTTTAGAAGGAAGGTCTCCCCCAGCATCTTGGGATAATGCATCTATTACCCTCATTTTAAAACCAGGTAAACCTAAGGAAGAGTGTGGGTCGTATAGGCCAATATCCATTCTGAACGTGGATTATAAAATCTTTACCACAGTTCTATCATCAAGATTGGCCGATATCGCACCTTCTGTCCTTCATTTGGATCAAAAGGGGTTCTTAAAGGGTAGACCATTTTAGAGCTCTCCCTAGCGAGAGACACTAGGGCTGCGAGCGTTTTTAATTGGAACTTACTTGCTGGCATATCTACGAGTGATTCTGTGTTTTTAAAGCTGCTAAAAGATCGTTTTATGAATTTTCACTTGGGGGTTTCTAAATAGAATTTTAAACTGGGGAATTAATGTAGGCACACTAACATTTCTTCTACACGCTGGTTTTCCTTTTCTCTGCCTCGCCCAGCCGTCTTGTTTGATTTGCTGTGGGCGACGGTGGGCGCCATTTTAGGTAGGGCTGGGGGTGCGCTCTAGTCGCGCCGTCCTCCCGCCCTCCCAGGCTATTTAGAGCTGCTCATTGAAGCCCTCGCTGCCCATTTTAGAGCTCTCCCTAGCGAGAGACACTAGGGCTGCGAGCGTTTTTAATTGGAACTTACTTGCTGGCATATCTACGAGTGATTCTGTGTTTTTAAAGCTGCTAAAAGATCGTTTTATGAATTTTCACTTGGGGGTTTCTAAATAGAATTTTAAACTGGGGAATTAATGTAGGCACACTAACATTTCTTCTACACGCTGGTTTTCCTTTTCTCTGCCTCGCCCAGCCGTCTTGTTTGATTTGCTGTGGGCGACGGTGGGCGCCATTTTAGGTAGGGCTGGGGGTGCGCTCTAGTCGCGCCGTCCTCCCGCCCTCCTCGCACCCTACATAATGTGTGTACCGGCCAGACGGCGCAGCGGGCTGGCGCAGCGGGCGCGCCGGATGCGCGCCGAAGCCGCGCCTAAGCCAAGCCCGTCTGCGCCCGTCCGCGACCGGACTCGGCCCAGGGCCCCCACCCCTGGCCCGGAGTGCAGACTCACCTGGAGTAGGAGTGAACTAGTAAGTCTTTCCTCTAATACGTGTTCCCCCGGTCACCATAGCGTAAGGGTAGGGGAGAACGAAGGGTGTAGCCATTGCCAATTCCGCTTCAGTACAGTGCTAGCAGACACCAGGGCCAGCAATTTTTCGCTGTCCTGCGGCCTCATTAATGTGAGGTCGCTTAGCTGTCATAAGCATGATATATATGACCTTCTCAGTGATAGACACCCTGATCTGTTGTTTATCACTGAAACGTGGCTTGATGCCAACTCTGATCCTGATATAATTCAGGCCTTACCAGATGACTATCAGATGGTGCGCCTGGACAGACCAGCAGGCAGAGGAGGCGGAATTGCGATCGCTTTCAAACAGCAATGGGCCTGCAAACTAGAACTAGTCAATTTGGCAGGATGTGAGGCGGGTGTTTTCACCATAACAATCGACGGAAGCATGACTATAAAGGGCCTGCTAGTTTATCGCTCACCGGGACCTATGTCCAGATTTAAAGGCAATCTCTTAGAGTGGGTCACAGAAACAGCGATAAGGAGGGATAAGTTTTTGTTGTTGGGAGACTTAAATATACACCTGCAAGACTTATTAGACAGAGGAGCGGTGGAGTTCCGGGAAGAACTTCACACCCTACAGCTAGAGCTAAAAGGGCAGCTTCCAACGCATAATCGTGGGCATCTGCTAGACCCTATATTTGCCAACTGGGAGGATGTTTTAGCCGCTCCCCCGGTGCCCCTGCCTTGGACAGATCACTTTTTTGTACCATTTATTATTCACTTGCCCAAGTACAAAGCTAGCGCTCCCATCCCTCTTAACTATCCTCGTCGCAGGTGGGCAAGATTCTCCCTGACAGAGTTTAATAAGGCTCTTACCGCGGAAGGGCCCCCAGGAGGCAATGACGTGGCAACGGCAAATAAATTGCTCAATGACCGCATTACGGCTGCTCTGGACTGCACTGCCCCACTGGGTCAGCCAACCAAAGGTGTTCGCAGACAAAGAACTGCCCCCTGGTTCAGCGAGGTGCTACGCCACGCCAAGAGGGATTGTAAACGAGCAGAAAGACAATGGAGAGTGGCATATGATGACCGGTTGAAAGAGGCCTATCTTATTAAGAGGCGTACCTATCATAACAAAATCCGGATAGAGAAAGCCATATACTATGCAGACAGAATCCATGGGGCGGAAAATTCCGCCAGGGAACTGTTCAGCATATATAAGTCCCTATCCACCCCAAAAACCTTTACTCAAGACGAAGGCCACTCAGTAATGGCATGCAACCGCATTGCTAATTACTTTGGAGACAAAGTGTCTAAGATTTATTCTGCTTTTCCCGATATACCTCCCGCAGCGGAAGAGCCGGCTGACTCAGCAGGAGAGGAAGCCGATCAAAACTCGCTACTCCAGTTTACTATCCCCTTACCGGAGGATCTAGTTAAAATTTGTAGATCTGTTAAATCCGGCTCTCCTCGAGATCCTGCATCTCCAAAAAGGCTGAGTGACAGTCTGGAGACACTTGAACCCTACATCAGGCATTTGCTAGATGTCTCCTTCCGATCTAGTTCTATACCTGAGGATTGGAAACAGGCCGTGGTGCTTCCCCTCCGCAAGAAGCCCAACATTAGCTTTGAGAAGCTGGACAATTTACGCCCCATTTCTCTGCTGCCTTATTTCTCTAAGGTAGCGGAGAAGGTGGTAAATAAACAGCTAATGAAACATGTGGAGGAAAGCAACCTTCTTCACCCTACCCAATTTGGGTTTCGGCCTCGTCATTCCACGGAGTCCGCCCTTCTCAGGGCTACCGAAACCCTGAGGCAAGGTGCTGATGAGGGACAAACCATGGCTTTAATCCTCTTAGACCTCAGCGCAGCGTTCGACACTGTAGCTCATTCCATCTTGCTACAGTGTCTGAACAAAGGTGGGGTGAAAGGGGCAGCGCTGAAATGGATTCAGTCATTTCTTGTAGGCCGAGGGTTCCAAGTGAGGCAAGGTGACCTTTACTCCGAGCGAATCGTTTCGGACCAGGGGGTGCCGCAGGGCTCATCCCTGAGTCCAACACTCTTTAATCTTTATGTCGCCCCAATTGCCACCTTAGTAGAGAGTCACGGCCTCCGAATGGTGTCTTACGCCGACGACACGCAGTTGGTCATCTCCCTGTCGCGCGCACCCGGTCTTTCGGCGGACATCTTCAGAGCTTGCATGCAAGATCTAGCTGCCTGGATGTCCGCCAATTGCCTCAAGCTTAACGGAGGCAAGACCGAGGTGCTGGTCGTGGGGGGAGGCCAATCAGCGTGGACGTCGGCATGGTGGCCACCTTGCCTAGGTCCTACTCCTATCCCGTGCCAGAAAGCAAAGAACTTGGGCATCTGGTTCGACTCTGATCTGACCTTTGGCCCCCAGATCAATCAGGTGGTAGGATCATGCTTCGGGACACTCAAAAGTCTCAGGAAGGCACTGAAGTTTTTACCTATAAGAGCCCGTCAAACCCTGGTGCATGCACTGGTCACATCAAAGATGGACTACGGCAATCTTCTCTATTTAGGGACTCTGGAGAAGAATCTGAGCCGCTTGCAGGTCCTGCAGAATGCCGCTGCCCGGCTAGTGCTTAAACTTCCCCGAAGAGCCGCATCTTCAGCGGCTCTCCGGTCTTTGCATTGGCTTCCGATCAGAAGCAGGGTAGAATTCAAAGCACTCTGCACGTGCCATCGGATCATCAATGGGAGGTCCCCTCTCCCTTTGAAAGAACTGTTGACGTCTTACGAGCCGTCCCGCTCTCTGAGATCTTCCGGCTCAGGACTCCTGGTTATTCCCAAGGTGTCTAGAGCACGGATGGGAGGAAGATCCTTTAGATACCTTGCTGCTTCCAGATGGAACAAACTTCCCACAGCACTGCGACTAGAACCATCAGAACTAATATTTAGGGCTAAGCTTAAAACTGCACTTTTCGAACAGTAAGGTATTCCACTTTTGTAAGTTCCAGTAAGTATCTGCTCCTCAGCGCGGGGACACGCCTCTTGGCGTCACCAAGCGCTTTACAAAACTCCCTAAATAGAAATAGAAATAGACAATTATATGAATTGACCTTCGATCTAATTGGTGCCATAGATGTCGCAACAGCTAATAAGCTTCCATTGGCGGCCCTAACTCTGGACGCAACCAAGGCTTTCGACAGGGTCAATTGGGTGTACCTGTCGGAGGCCTTGGCTAAGTTTGGTGTGGGGGAAAGTTTTCATAGGGCGATTGGCCTGTTGTACACTAACCCTTCTGCATCTCTTCTCGTTAATGGAGACTTATCGAGCCCTTTTTCTATCACTATGGGAACCCGACAGGGGTGCCCGCTCTCCCCCTTGCTTTTTGATTTTTACATCGAGCCTTTTGCGCAATATTTAAGGGAGGAGGTCTCTATCAAACCTTTCCATTATCAAGGCTGGACGAGGAAGGTGGCATTATATGCCGACGACTTACTTATTTTAACATCAGATGCCGCTACGGCTCTTCCGGCCATAGTTAAATTGGCTCATGCTTTTGGACAAGTGTTGGGGTACGAAATAAGCGCAGCCAAAACGGAAATGCTTATTTGGAATGATGAGAACCCTCCCACAGAACTTCATCCTGGCACCTCAATGCGTTATTTAGGTTTGACAATTGTAAAAGATATCAACAAAATAGTCCAAGTTAATTTATCCACTGTACTGAAAGATTGCCGTAAGCTTCTCCAATCTTGGTCACATCTCCCCCTGTCATAAATAGGAAGGGTCAATCTTATCAAAATGTCTATTCTGCCAAAAATTTCTTTTTTATTTAATACCATTCCTTTATACTTTGATCAAAATATTTTAGCCAAATTTCAATCAAACGTTTCATCTTTTATCTGGCACAATCATCTTCCACGTATCGCCTGGAAAAAACTAAGACGGCGACGTGATAAGGGTGGTTTGGCGGCTCCAGATCTAAAAATCTATGCTTGGGCCTTTCAATTATTCCACTCAAGGATGTTGTTGAAGAATCCCGAAGCTTCGGGGGTGGGCTTGATGTATGCAGCCATGTTGGAGGGGGAAAATATCAATCATTCTAGTTTTCTTTTTAAGTTTGGAAATCCTAAGTTTTAAAAAAAAATTAAACTGAAGACTCTACAGGGTTTTGCTCGAACATGGGCTGAAATCATGAAATCCATAAAAGTAAACTACTTTTGCGAAAAAACTCCGTTGTGGGACCTGCCTGAAAGTCCTGCCTGGCTTGATGACATTTTGGCAGTTCCTCTGAGAGAGGCAGGTATGGACGTTTGGGGGGACCTTTTCTACGAGGGAGATTTATTCTCATGGGAACCTCTGCAAGCTAAGGTTGGCCCTAATTTTTCCCGCTTCAAATATATTCAGATTTATAGTTGGACTGTAGCTTATAAAGCATCTCCTGCCAATAAAAATAAGTTTAAACTTGGAGGACATAGCCCATTTATCTCCGACCTACTAAACAGAGGTCCAGAAAAGAAAGAAATATCAAAATGGTATAACTTTATTATGGAGGAGGCAGATGGAGACTTTGTCTTGCCAGAGTCATTATGGGGTTCTGTTCTAGTGGATCTGAACTTACAAAGTCTTTGGAAGTCTTCTTTCGAGCTTTTGTGGAGCATTGTCAAGCCATCGTGGCTTCGCAGAAATCATATCTTCACCCTCTATAGGGCGTACTACTCCCCCTTAAGACTCTCTAAATTTGCAGGAGGACAGTCAGTGTTTTGTACTAAATGTGGTTTGATTGCTGCCTCGGATACTCATATGTTTTTGGAATGCCCGGTACTAACGGCATTTTGGCAGGATATCAGCAATTGCCTTACGGAGTCTCTAGGACGACCTGTCATAATGGATTTGTCTCTGATAATCTTTGGAGTCCTAGAAGGAGTACAACACCTACCCAGATGTTTAGTTTTTTATTCCATCCTGCTTGCAAGAAGAGAGATCTGCAGGAAATGGAAGGACCCCTCACCTCCCTCCTTTAGAGATTGGCAAAACTCAGTATTGCAGACTTCAGTTACAGATTTGGCCAGACCCGGTAATTGCAGAAAAAGGACATTTTGGCATCTACTAACGTGGCCTCAGTGATGTATTTGTTTTTATTTTTTTGGGGTTCCCCCCCCCCCCCCCCCCCGAGTCCAATGATTGATCTCCTAAGGTGCTCCTCTATTTTGCACCATTGGAACAGCCGCTACCCGGTTCATGCCCGGCCCCCATTTGGCTGCTAAAACTACCCTAAGATTTGCTACGGGATGGCAAATTAAGGACTTAGTGCCTCTTTGGATCACGGTGGAAGACTGTGGGATAGTCGGCCTCCATAAGATATGCGTCCCCTCCAGTTTTTCAGTTAAGCTGAGACAGTCACTCTCCGTTGATTCCTCGTGGCACTTTGTCTAAATGGTGGTTATGAGGACAAAAAAAAAAAAAAAGGAAGACAGTGAGATGGCTACAAATCTGTTGGACAGAAATAAGGGGACCCACTTTAATGCTTAGAGACACACTCCATTGTAAAGAAATGCGACTGATAAGTGTTATAAAGAATTGCTTACACTAGGCCGTGCAGATAGCTGCACTATCAAGCCAGAGCTAAAGAATTACTTCATTCTGTTACACCATTTTCACGGAAAGAATAATGCATTATAATTAAGTCTTTCCATTTTTATGTATTTTTACAGTTAAATACAGACAGAAAACCATTTATTTTCCTGCCTGTATTTATTTTTAAATGAGGATAAAAATGGAAATTGGGTTGTTTTTGAGTGATTGTATATGCTGTCAATCATGACTGCCAGCTGTGTGGATTGACAGGCAAGGGGGATAAAAAAAAGTATAGGGGTTTTAGTAAAGAACCTTAAACAGCAGGAGATTTGCACAACCATGATACTAAAATTTACATATTTTCTTACAAGTGCATACTTTACCATCTGAGTGTATATTTATCATTGAAACATGTCATGTGTTCAGACACGAGTGCACATTAACTGGTTAAATAAATGCAGATATATGCACATTTCACCTTCATTTTTTCACAAAACCTAAAATAAATATGGCTAAATACAGGTAAAACTAGCAAAAAATAAATATGGATAAATACAGATGGAAATGACAAAAATATAAATACCATAACACTGGGAGCCTTAATTATGATCATAAGGTATGTTGCCTGTCCCACTCCAATCTAAATAGAAACCACCAAATTAATAGCCACTCTCTACCAGTGCACACCAATGCATGCTGTAGCTACAATGGGAGATTTGCTTGATGAGCAACAAAATAAACGCTATAATAATGCTTTCTCTGCATGCACATCCAAACCTGGTCACCACAATCATCACTCTCCTCTATGTTTTTGCAAACCCATGCTTCTTTTTTAACTTATTTCTATGCGCAAATGAAGTACTTAACCTTATTACCATATACCCCTGAATACGGATCCACTTTTTTTTAAATCACAAAGGTTGATGGATGAAATATTACCAGATGTGTAAGGCACTGATTATTGTTCAAAGCCACAGACCAGTTCATCATGTTTATTTTGCCACCTGAGTCACTCGAGACGGGAGGCAACCATAAGCAATTCACTCTTAGTCGTGCTTCCATAAGAACAGAAACAACCCAGCCCGGTTTCAGCCATGCTGGGCTTCATTACGGAGGTGCATCTTGGATCCTACAGAACAGCGAGCATGGGATCCAAGTCTGGGCATCACTATTAGACTTGGTGAGTCATAGTAACACAAGAAAAGATGATGGGTGGAATGCTTGCAAAAGTCTCAATTGCTTGCAATGGTTATGGTCGCGTTTCAGTCCATTGTTATTTACCTCACTGCTCTAATACACTCTGGTCAGCTCATACCTCACATTCCTGAAAGGTTTGACCCCTTTTGTAATAATTGACTTCAAAGTCCATACTTTCCTTGCCTACTCCTGCAACATATACATACACACTGACTTGCTCATAAACTCTCATTCCTCCAGAGGTCAAACATTTTTCTTAAGAGCCTTTTGCTGAAATATTAGGTTGTTACGCATCAAGACTATCCAGTCTTGATTCCATCTCATGCTTCTTCTAATGTCTTACACTTCCTGTCTCTTTATCTCACACTTGCAGGTTATTTTCCATCCCTTCTCCCTTTGTCACGGTTTCCCTTTTCTTCTCTTCTTCCTCCTTTCTCCCTTTTCTGCCCTTCTGTTTTTTGCTCTGGTTCAACATCTGATTATGAGAAACAACATACACACATAGAGGACAAGTCACTCTTCCTCCCTTGCATCACTGTTTTCACTATATATACTATACTCATCCAAGTTACCCTCCTCCATATTTCCTTCCCTCTATATTTTCAACATGAGGGCATTAAGTTGGTAAAAGTGAAGCACTGTATAATGGGGAAAGTGTGAGAAGAAAGTGCTTAAATGGCTGTTTTGAAAGAAGGGTGACTAATCTAAGAAAGGGGGTCTTCCTCCATTGTATTTTCATGAGTAATTTGGAAGACCTATCTCAATGAAAAATGTAATTCCAAAGACTTTTTAAAATCTGGATTGGATGTAATGTTTTGTTTTAGCTGAGGTTGTGTAGTGCGTTTTCTGTTCAATCCCATAACATCATGGAACATCACAGCTACATAGCATTTATCTGATTTGTACTGTGTGTTTATTGTTTTACAGTTCTATTATAACTATATTCCAGTATCTTTATGGAAATCCTTTCATTGTGTGAAGAAGCTGTCCACATTACGTTCAATATCAGTAATGAATTCAACAGCTCGTGGTGCCTCCTAATAATCCATTCTCTACCCCATGCAAATTTTCTAAAGTCATTTGTACCACAAAGGCCAGTGTCTTCCATTCCATCAGAGACTCTTTTACTTCCTCTGCAGGGACCTACATTTCGTCACCTTTTGTATTCTGTGGGTACAAATTATTTCCAATCCATTGCCTTTTGTTATTTGATACAAAGCTCTCCAACCTATAATTTTACTTCTTGTGTAGAGTATCAAGGCAAATGACATGATTCATGGTTTCAAATGCTTCTCGGCAACAACTATCCTATCTAATTTATATGCATTACTTCATGAACTTAGACACAGGGTAAGACTTACTTATCAGATTTGGGACATACCTAGCATGGAGCTCTCCTAGGCCCAAAACTAACCATAAAGTATTCTTATTTCTTTAATTTCATTAATCCATCCTCCTGGACTTTCTTGTGTCTCACACCTTAACTATCCAGGCGTGACACTCCAAGCATTTTACTTTTATATTTTGCAAATTCTGCATCAGTCTTTTTCTAGAAACCCTTTAGCACCACTTTCAATCATTTATTGTGTATGCTGTATTATCAAATCATCATCCTGGAAATACCTGATTTCTTCCACTCCTTTATATGGCCAATACATGAAATTGGCAGCCTCAAAAGGCACTAATGGTTGCTATTTGAATAATTAAACTATAGGTGAATAGTTACCTAGTTATATGTTATACTTAATCCAATTGTACAAAATACGGTTGTTGCCCTTACTAAATGTCTTTGCCATAAGTGATGGAAATCTGCCAATCCAAAACCCATGATACAGCTCCCCGAAGTCCACACCTATTCAGAATTGATCATTGGCCATTTTGGACATTTCAGAGGGAGTCATTTGTCATGAAACCTCCTCTAGTTCTATTACACCACCATCCTCTATCATCCTTAAATCTTTCCTCCTCCATATTGTGTCTCAAGGATATCAATGCACTTATCACAAGGTGAATCTTTAGCTCAGCACCTATCTTCGTGCAGCTCTCTTCCCACTCAAATGATCTTCTTCTTTCACAGCTCTTGCTATTAAGATCCAAAAAATGTTCGTACATTTCCTTGAGCTCTATAGCCTAACACTGATGATCCCTTGTTTAGTTTATTTATTTTATGTTATTCATTCTTTAGTGCAACCACTGTGCCATTAAGTGAATGCTTCAAAGTGCTGTTTGAAGTGCTTGCTTGAAGAGCTCTTTCGTAATTTTTAATTTCCACTAGACCCCTACATTTCAATACCAACATAAGCAAGTGGTTCTCTATCAAATCATGAAATGATCCATTTTTACTTCCTGCATGCACGTTATCAGCATGCCCACAAATATGTGCCTCCATGTTTTCTCATCTGCTACAGTATTAGGACATCATGGTCCTGCACCAGTTTTATGTTCACATTGCCATTGTCCACGGTGCATACTTTTTCCTTTTACTTCTTTATTTCCTTTTACCTTCAATACCATATTACCATTATTACTATTCTTCAATGAATTACCATTTTCAAACCTTACACTTCTAGCCTTCCTTTTATTCTTATTGGGATTGGCGAAATGCCTCAGGGTCCTAAAATTGTTATTTAGGTTAAGGACCTTTCTTACAGCTTGCTACATGGTTGTAAGTAGTACAATAGCATCTAATGGGCTTCATCTTCCGCCAATCACATTTCACATCACTTCCAGCACTTCTATATCACCCAGCCTAACAATAACTTCTGACAAGCTTTCTTCATACTTTTCTCTTTCTGCCTTGGGACATCCCCCAAGGAGTTCTGCTCTGCATCCAACTTCTATTGCACCTTTGCGGTAGGTTCCCCCTTTACCCACAGGCTTTCTTGCACAAACTCTCATTCAGTTTGCATTCCATCTGGCCCCTGATCAACACTTCTTGGAAAGCTCCAGTTCTACTGTTCATTGCCAAGGATATTCAATTGCTAATATATTAGTCAGGACTCTTAATTTCACATTATTTCATTTTAAAAAAAACCTGCCTATTTATCAGCACAAACATTTTTCGTGCATAGTAGGCAACAAAAGATTTTGAGGCCAGAAGTATGACGTTCAGTTTAGCGAGTCGCAAATTGCGCAGAAATGCGACTCACAATTTGTGACTCGCTAAACTGGATGTAATACAGTGTCTCAGACACTGTTTGCGATTCCCAATGGGGTTGCAAATTCCATGCCTCATCAATATTCACGAGGCAAGTGCAATATGCGACACCATTGGGAATGACTAGCACTCACAGGGATGGTGGCCTGCTGGGGTCAGCAGACCACCATGTCTGTGACTGCTTTTTCAATGAAGCAGTTTTTTTTTAATGCAGCCCGTTTTCCTTCAAGCAAAACGGGATGCATTTGAAAAAGAAAAATGAAACTTTTCGGTTTCATTTTTTAAGGTCCTATAGACCACTGCCTGCTCTTAAAAAATATTTTCGCACCCATTCACAAAGGAGAAGGGGGCCCCTGGGGACCCTCTCCTATTTGTGAGGGGTTTACCACCTAATTGAAGTGGGTGGTAAACTGCAATTGTTTTGCCACCACAAATGCGGTGGCAAAACAATCATTCGTTGGTGTTAGACTCGCTATTAGGAAGGCATGCCCTTGGCATGCCATATTCCAGTTTGCGACTGCAAAAAACAGTCGTAAATCTGCCCCTTGATACCTTCATCAAATGTAATTCAGCAAATTAACACTATCCTCTTCTGGTACCTGTCTAGGAGTTTTTTACTCTTCAATAGATGGTACATATAGCAATATGGCTTTTTTCTTGCAGGCATCCACATTCTATTCTTCACTGCTCATGTGTAAATTTGAAAGTACTCCTTCCACTTTCTCCATGCTAGTTCCAATGCATCTGGCACAGCAGGTTTTGATGCAATGGTGAAAATCAACCCTTGTATACTCCTGGCAGGAGAAAACTAGAATTGTTATATGTTCCTTCTTCACTCACAGTGCTCAGTGACACTTCTTCGCCAGATCTCCACCATAGCAATGAGTATCTTCCTTTCCATGTGCCAGCATCATCTCCCTGCTGGGCACTCTCCTCCACCATCTTTTCATAGTACACGTTTCCATATACACTTCTCTTTAACTCAATAGAACTTGAGATGTGTCTTCTTCTTACTGAACAAGCACTTATTGAATGTCTGCGAACAGACATCTTGCCTGCTCTAGGAAAGCACATAACATAGGACAATGCTCTCAGCAGAATCTTGCTGAAGCAACACCACTCCTACTGTCAACAGCATGCACACTCTTCCTCACATTGGAACCAATCCACACTGTTCAATCAAATAGTAAGCCTACTCCTCCTCCTATAATTACATGCATGAGTCTTGGTAACCATAGTGGCCTCCTTCCGCCGCTCATCCAACACAAAAAATAGTTCTATTCAACAATCTTGGGTACCGGTTTGGCACAGAGTGCCTTCCCTCCACCTTCTACTGCACTTCCCAGATAACACACTACTGCTCTGTGACGTGCCGGTGATGAACAACATTATAACACGTTGGCCATTTCAACGCTTATAATTGAGTTTCCTGCTGGTTTGTTCTTTACTCTTTGGAACAGTTCCTCCCTGTGTCAAAACATCCTTGCAACACCATGCAAACCACAGTGCACAAATCAGTCATATGCCTGGAACAGCTGCATTTGCACAGGAATAACACATCTCATACTCACTCTTCTCCGGGCACATTAGACTTACTATTTCTCTTTTAGGGGTTGTCCGAGTTGTCCTAATAACGATGTACTCAATTTGATAAAGTAGATAACACTTTTTATTGGAGAAATCACATTACAGCCTGCTTCTTCTTAGACAAGCTCAATATGATGTATATGGAACCTAGAACAATGCAGATTAGAGCTAGGAGGTGCCATGTTCCATTATATCAAAGACCTTCATGAATAACACGCCACCAACCCTGCAAAGCAAGTTCTGGACATAGGAGGATACCAAAGACACTACTGGGCAGTCTTGTGCGACTTACCAACTGAAGAAATAGAAGCCCATACAAGACTGTGGGGAGAACCTTTACATCACCAAGCACTGAAAGACTACACAACGAGATCAGTTCAAATTAAACGTGTGGTCCTAGTCCGACTCCAGAACCAGAATTTGCAGGAGTCATTCCAGAGGTCGGTTTTTGCCTCTATCTAAGTCATCGGGGAAGCTGAATTAAAAGCACAAGAAATCCAATTGGAACTTGTCCCCTTCCCACCACTCGCATTCCCCTTTGAAGGTGTGGGGTTTGCACCATTCATCTTAATCTCTTTCCCAATGTCAATTGACTTCAGTGCCTATCCCGCAACTTCTTGACCCACAAGTTTAGCCATTCACCGCCACGCTTGGCAGCAGTCAACCGGGTTTTCATGCCATGACCAGTTGCACATTATATACATGCCATTTGATGGGGCTCACCTGTTTGGGGACAAGGCAGATTCTGCTATTGAGAAGTTCAAGCAGAGTAGGGCCACGACACGCTCTCTGAGCTTATCTTTGCCGCCTCACCAACCACATCAACTCAACCGCTCCCTGTGTAGCTTTGGCAGAAGCACCTGGTACCGGCTGCCAATCCAACCTCAACAAGGATCCCCGCAGTTTCACTGTGGGGGCAATGGGACCCACCACACTTACAGTCAGCAGGCTGCCCAATCCACAACCCCCCCCCCCCACGGTCCCACCTACCAAATCCCTTTATTATGCCCTTAATGGAGCACAGCCACCCGGCGGAAGGCAGGATCCGACTATTCTTGCTGGGTTGGCAGGTCATGACATTGTACAGATGGAGCCTGCAAATTTTTCAGAAGGGGTATGCTCTACCCTTCCTTTCCATGCCACCACACCTTACACTGTCCCCCAAACGACTGATGGAGGACCATCTGTCTGTTTTGTGACAGGAAGTCCAAGCCCTTTTAGCCAAAGGGGCTATCAAGAGTGTGTCTGTGCCAGAAGTAGGCCGTGGATGTTAATCCCACTGCATTCTGATGCCAAAGGAGGGCGGAGGCCTTCATCGTATTTTAGACTTCCACACTCTCAATGCCTTTATCCAGAAAGAAAAATTCAAGATGCTCATGCTCAGGTTTTGTCTGCTCTCAAAAATGAATGGTGGCATTGGACCTGCAGGACGCCTATTTCTATATACACTTCCTGCAGGTCCATCTGCACTACCTGTGGTTTGTTTTGGAACAGGAGCATTTCCAGTTGACTGTGCTCTCCTTTATTCTCAACAGTGCCCCTCCGGTGTTCACGTGATGGTGATGGTAGCATCGCAGGTCCAGAGGCCAGGTGGCCCAGTCTTCCCCTACCTCAACGACTTGCTATTCAAGAAGAGTTCACTCAAGGCAGTTGTCAACCACCTCCAGACGACGACAAACCTCCTCACATCATTGGGGTTTACTATAAATGTGGAAAAGTGTCGCCTGACTCCTTCTCAGAAGCTCTCTTTCATTGAAGTCATTCTGGACATGGTTCGGGCTCGAGCCTTTACCCCAGGAAGAAAAGTCCAGGCATTTAGGCTTTGATCCTGATCTGTCAGCATTTGTCCTGAATTTCAGTGAGGACAACTCTAAGACTGCTGCTACTTATGGCCTCCTGAATCCTGCTGCTCAAGCATGCCAGGTGGCATATGCGAATTCTGAAGTGGAATCCGAAGTCTCAGTGTGCCATCAAGGGGACCTCTCTGACCATGTTCATATTTTAGGGGAGACTGCAAAAGATCTGCAATGATTCCCCACCCAGAGCTGACAGTGGTGACTTATACATCGCTTCTGGATTAAGGTGGCCATCAGGGAGGGATGGAGATCAGAGGTCTCTGGTACCGGCTCCATTTCAACTTTCTGGAGCTAAGGGCATCCGCTTGGTTTAAAGCTTTCCTTCACCCCATCAAGGGGAGGATGGTACAGGTGCTCACAGACAACACCACCACCATGTGATACTGCAACAAACAGGGCAAGGTGGAGTCATGGACTCTGTGCCAGATGGCCCTGTGCCTCTGGAAATGGCTTGGCCACCAGGAATTGTTACTGTTGGTGAACCACTTGGCAACATTGTTCAGTGCCAGAGCGGACTGGCTCAGCCATTTTTGCCTAGCAGATCACTAGTGGTAATTACACCCGAAGCTGGTGCAAGGTCTCTTCCATGAATGGGGAGAACCTAAGCTCAGTCTGTTCATCACCGCAGAGAATGTGCAATGTCTGAGCTTCTGCCCTTTGGAGTTTCCAAGCGGTACAAAAGGGGGTGGTGATGGACGGAGCATCTGAACCAATCAAACACTCACACTCAGTCAAAAGATCTGGGTTTGTTTATGGATTAAACCCAGATCTTTTGACTGGGTGTGAGTGTTTGATTGGTTCAGATGCTCCGTCCATCACCACCCCCTTTTGTACCGCTTTGGCCGCCATAAGTGTGGCAGGGTATGCTCAGACGTGAGTCCCTTGCTCACTTTGCCACTGGATTCAAGCAAGCCGGGCTGAAGAAGGCTGTAATGCCAGAAACCGGTCCTCGGAAGCTTGTTTCCGGTCCAGGGAAGGCATGGCTTGGCAGTTCGGGCTGGACTGTTCCCATGAGGCACAGGGTCAGACTGATTTGCATACAGCCATGTCGGAACTGGGGTGGCAGAGTGGGCTAAAGAACGGTGATGGATTAAACCCAGATCTTTTGACTGGGTGTGAGTGTTTGATTGGTTCAGATGCTCCGTCCATCACCACCCCCTTTTGTACCGCTTTGGAGTTTCCAAGGCATCTTTAAAACAGAGATGCGTTTTGCCTCCGGTGGAATTCGGGACCTCTGTACGGCTTTCTGACAATATCACTTCTTTCCAAGTTCTCAAGAAGAGCAGGCCTGAACGTGCCGAAATGGTTCTAGTGGCTCTGTATTGGCCACGGAGGGTATGGTATCCAGAACTACTAGGCATGAGCATCTGTCCTCCACTCATGCTGTCACTCCGGTAGAATCTGCTGTCTTAGCAGCCGTGGAGGGTTCTTCACCCAGTCTGTCGCAATCTCCACTTTAATGTTTAGAGATTGAGCTGCCATAGCTGAACGTCTTTGACCTTCATCTGGAGGTGTTTGATGTCGTCCTCGCAGCTAGGCATCCCTCGATAAAAACTATATACACCTGACATTGGGACAAATTAGTGGCTTGGTGGGGTACTTGCTAGATAGACGTCCCCCAGGCACAGTTACCTGTACATTTGTTGTTTGTTCTGTTCCTAGTCCAGCAAGGTTTGCTCTGGGCCCAGTTAAAGGGTACATTTAACCTATTTCAGACTTTTTGCAGTTGCTGGATCCACCCTCATTGTTTAAGGCTGTAGTTGTTATGCACTTTAGCTTTACAACATTTGTTTCCTCCCTCTCCTTTCGTCATGCCATTGTGGGACCTTAACTCGGTCCTCACATATCTGATGTGCACTCCTTGAGCTGCTTCACACCTGTCCCTTGTGGATTCTCACCCTCAAGACAGTGTTCCTGGTCACCATAACACCGGTGCGGCATGCGAGTGAGGTTCTCTAGAGAGAAAAAGGGCACGGCTGTGCACAGAGAACCAGCTCCCACTGGAACGTGCTTTTTATTATGAATTGCTGTGCATTGGCTAAAAAGCAATCTCTGGAGGGACCAAATGCTCCTTCAACCAGGGCAAAAAGCTGCAACCACTGACAAATGTTGGGATATGAAGTCCCTGTCCTGAACATTTGCCAGGTGGCTATGTGGGAGCCCCTCCATATATTCACTAAGCACAATTATCTGGACAGTCAGATTTTCTGAGAGGGACATTTGGGCCACTCAGTCCTGCAACACTTTCTGGTTTGAGCCCATTCACAGACCCACCTCCAAATAGGACTGATTTAGAATCTATTCAAAAGATGAGGAATCTGCGGCTAGAAGTCTCTATCAGACGATCATGTTTCTTACCTTCAGTAGCCCTACTTCTGGTAGGAACACTATCTAGCCACAGATTGCTCACCAACACTCCTTTCCTCCCCATTCTGTCATTGGACTCCATCTATTAATAAGATTTAGAGTTTAGGAATCTGCACACTGGCCACAACCAATTTGGGACTACGGCTCTGTTTGGGGGGGAGGGGGGACAGCCTTACACTGGAGTGGCGCCTACAGAGGCTCTGCATATAATTTCCAAGTGGCATGCAGGGGTCCTGCTGAAAAGTTTCCAGATCCAATTTAACGCCTGGGGAATATTCAAAAGGTGAGGAATCTGTGGCTAAATAGAGTGTCTACCAGAAAGAGCATTACCAAAGGTAAGAAACTTGTTCATCAAGAGATCTCCCAATTACCTTCTTCCTCAAGTCCAATAGTCTGCATTGGTTTTCATCCCACCTTCATGCTCAGGAACAAATGGAAATGAGGTAAGTATATGTACCATCCTATTCTTTTTAGATGTCCTACACAAGACTGACTGGCTTTTTGCTGCTCGGCGATTGGGTAGGAAGTGACAGCAGAGGTGTTGTCACTTCCTGTTCAGTCATTGGGCAGCAAGTGATGTCTACTGTACTTGCAGGGGCCTGTGTGAATAAATGGCTTCGGGAACTAGTGTTCCCACAACATGATAGGAAGCTATTAACAAAAGCTCTCTTACAATTACATATTTTATGTCATGACAAAACAGGCATTGGCAAAGCCAATAGCCCTTGCTTTAATGTGTCAATGACTGTAAACATAGGCATTCACAAATGCTGTTGGCAGGCGCTTTATGCGGAAAGGCTGCATATCACATTAAAGCCAATCCTATAGTCTTTTCCAGTTCAAATGAAAAATTTGCAAGAAAGAATTGCTTTCTTGATATAATGCATACAGGAGATAAAAATGTAATGTGAGAAACAGTGGACTAGGTGAGTGTACTTTTCAGGTGCATTTCAGTCCAGCAGTTCCTACCAGGTAAATACAGTGTCCTCTTAAGGATTTTGGGTGCCCCGGTCAAGACAAATTTTGATGGACCCTGTACTGAACTAGATTGAATTTTATTACCCATCTACTTCTAATTCAAGCACGCATGATAGCAAGAATTGCTCATTTATATGCTAAACGTTATCAGAGTTTTAAAAAAAGCAGTGAAATATGTATTGCAGGAAACACAAACATCTATTAGATGACACTGAACAGTCACAGTTAATGTAGGCAGAGAGGGAGAGAGGTTTACATAGAGAATTAGACTTGATAGAGGTCTAATAGAGAGAAGGTACACTTTTCAAAAGGCTCCATGTGAGGTGGGGGGCCTGAGCAATTGCCCACTTTGCCCATGCTTTAAAACGTCTCTAGCCGTCGATACACTTAACAGCCAAAGGCCTCAGGCGAGATAGAAAACTGCTTTGGTGGAGCCAAAACCCCATCTCCGAATATTTGAAAGATTATGTAACTAAAGGTCAGGCAGGCAGCTGTGCTGTCAAGCCAGACCTAAAAACAAATGCAAAGAATGGAACTGTAGCATTAGGTCTGGTGTCACTGTGCACTGAGCAGCAGCAGATGGACTGGATACCTCCAGACACACACAGTTGGGACACTGTGGCTTGCAGGATCTTTAGTATTAAATCTATTATAAAGTCTGAGCCGGTGAAAAATAATCCAAGGTGAAATTAAATTAAATTAAGTCGTTGAGGTTTTCAAGCTTCGGTTGTTTGAATATTCATTGGAAGGATCAGCAGGCAGTAAAGCCGCGTGGAGCAGTGATGCGAGATAAAGGAGCTTTCCTGCTACTGTTTGGGAGCAAAAACATTATATTATTAATATATGTAAGAATGTATGCTTTAAACTAACGCACCTTGTATTCCCTTCAAAATAATGTAAACATGTTAACTTCCGTTGGCCGCCGTACTGGAGTTGGAAGCAATGTACTCTGACAACTAGCTATCAGGCAAGATGCTGAGCGCGAGGAATGTAGGGTTACAGGTCATGATGGCAGGTGATAATGTGCTGCCTAGTTAAATTGCACTTTAGGAACTGCCAGGTCACCAGCACATGACTCATCCCGACATGGCAGCCAGTCATGTAATGTTACATTACTAACATGTTTTAGCAGGGCTACTAAAGTAGAAATGGGCGACCACTTCTGAGCACGGCTGCAATACTAATAACAAACAGTATCAACACTTCTCCCCAAGGATACTGAATTATATGTTTATTTATTGTGGGTTGTGTATAGCTCTGCGAGTCCTCTTTCGCTTCTTCACTGCGCTTTTAAAATAATTTAGCTTGATAATGGAAGCAGTTGTCTGTGTCTAGTAGAACAGGGCAGATAAAAACGTCGTATATTTTTCGACTGCTACCCCTGTTCGGTTCAGATTAGGTCCAGGCATGTTTTTATGTTTTTGTATGAGACCCGTATAACATAGATCCTGAGCTTTATTTAACGTATCTAACGTTGCTTTTTCCCTTACGGACTACCTTGTGTGCAGTTCTTACTCACATTAATTTTTTTAGGGGACTTCACCCATCAACTACTGTCTGGACTGTGCATATGGGCTACAGGAGCTCTCCTGAACAGTTTTCAAGTGGCTCAAGTAAACCAATTAATTCCAACCAACCAGGAAGCCACATCTCTTGCAGATGCAGCTCAGAAATGAAAATGGCACAGAGCGAGCACCAAGGCAGTGGAAATGCAGGCAACTTCAAAGGGGAATCCTGACACTCAATGCCTACAGGGCACTCTAACCCGTTACCGCTGGGTGAGGGAGAAGATGCAAAAGTCTGGGCTTCCAGGTGAGGAGAGACGCTGCAGTCTTCAGCCGCGGCCTGGGCAGGTAAGAGCGATGGGGCTGGTTGGGTGAGGATTTCGACAGACGAGGAGGAGGGAAAATGTATTATTTATTTAATTTTCCCTCGTGGTCGTCTCTCCAATACCCCCCCCCCCATACTCGGCCCCACCGCACCACCACTCTTATCTGCACGGGCTGCGGCTGAGCCCTCACTATTTCAGGTTGCCGCATACACCAGGACGCCAAAATGGATTCCCTACTCCACTCTCTCTGGCACGAACACAGTCCCTGCATTCATCCTGTGCCCTACACACGGTGTGCATGTACCTTCCACTTGTGTCCTACATTGATATAGGTGAAACAGTACTGTAGCTAGCCCCCTGGCCGCCCTTGGCGGTCCATGTGTTTGCCGCCCTGCGGCGGACGCAGTGAGGAGCAGGGGGTGCTGGCGAGAGATTTCTCTGTTTGCCGCTTCATGCTATTGCTACCCTGAGATGGAAGGTAAGAGTGGGGGGTGGCCGCTGCCCCCAAAACTCATTCCACCCAGAGCGGCCGCAAACTACGCCACTGAGGTGAAAGACCCTAGAGAAACAAGAGGACAGTAGGCATCAGCCCCCAGAAGACTAGAAACAAGCATTATCATTGGCATGGGCTGACAAACCCAGTAGCTGGTGCCTTAAAGAGGCTTGTTGAAGTAAGTGAGAGGGTACAAAGGCAGACCCAAAACCCACCGTTTGTATGCTGTCAATAATAGTTCTGTTGCCAAAACCCAGATCTGAAAAAGGCAAGTCTCTGCACTATAAATCATGAATCCACTACTGCTTGTCCTGCAAAGCTTGTGTAGAGAGGGCTGAAATCTCTCTTTCAAAGGAGGGAGCATATTGTGTGCCCACCCTGGCCTCGGAGCATGCTGTGGGGTCACCAGGAGACCCCACTTCATGATTATCAGGCTCATTGGGAAAAATCCCTCCAGAGCCATGCAGGGCACGTTTCATCTCAACAGGAGGGAAATCCGGTTGCAGAATAGAAGTGGTAAGTTTCTGTTTTATTTGTGTGATGTCAATTAATTCAGGTGCTCTCCATTAGTAATATAACAGCAATGCAAAGCAGTAGTGGTACTATGGACAAGGGAGTAGGCCTCAACAATGCAGCAGGTGCAGTGGCACTGAGACACAGCAGCTTGAGAGTCCCACTGAACTCCAATTATAACCGTTTTTATTACCATAAAGAGAGCAGTTGGTGCTCCGTTTTCTGTGCTTTCATTAGGATCCATACGGTCTTTCTATACTATTCACTGGGCATTCATATAGCAGACTTGCTGAGAGGTGCTGGTACTCAAAAGTTCTAGTGTAAGCACATTGCAAGGCAATGCAAGGGGCATATTTGCAGATATCAGTCCTTGTTTGTGCTTGTGTCATGTATCTCTGAGGCCACATCAGTCCTTTAAAGGTGAAGTGGTTTTAAGAACATTAAATGCTCAGCCATGCACAGCTTCCATTGGGAATACATTGCAGTGTTGGTAACCGCCTGCATTGCTGACCTTTCGACAAATCTATTGTCCTCTTATCGTCTTCGTGCATGTGTCCTGTTTGTGCACAGCACCCCCAAATGACGAGTTTATTCAAGTCAAGTTGTTTCAGAGCACTAGCAGAACTCGCCTACACCCCCACAGAGGAAGAGAACGTCCAGTACCCTTCCCAAGACCAAGAGGAAATTAAACGTGTGAAAACAGACGGTCGACTGATCAAGTTCGGAACACATTCAATTCTTGCTAATTAGTCTGTTATGTATCGTTCGATGCAACGGGGTATTTGGGACCACGGAATCACGTTAGCAATAGAACGTGATTGTTTGGACAACTAAACTAACATCAAATTATCATAATTGGGAACACGAAACTAGGACACGGGGACGTGCTCGGGAGCGTCACATGACCTCACCCCCTCCCGTCGACAAGAGGTCGTTGTTTTTTTTATCTTACAATGTTCGCACTAAATGAGAAGTTTCAGCGAGAGCAGATGCTGTAACGCTGGTTACATAACAGAGAAAGTACAAGTAGTCCCCACGCCTCCAGCTGCGCGCAGAGCTGGCTGCTTTCCACCTCCTCGGAGTCAGACGCAGCTATCGACGTATGTGACGTAAGAGGGATGTAGGGGTACCTTGTCACCGCCCTGCGCAACCAAACCCAGCCTCACCATCCTTTCTGGAGAAGACGCTATGCTAAAATTAAAACATCTCTAAAACTTGGCATCATCTCCCAAGCTCCTCAACAGCAAGCAGATTGTGTCTTTTGACACCCCGCCTTAAAGTGTATAAATAGCTTCAGAAAGTACTCCTTTGTCTAAATTTAGGACGGTGGTTTGGAAGAATTACTTGCTGCTAATAATGTGGCGAGACAATAACATTTACCTTACAAGTTGTGGGAGGCAATGGGAGTGAGAGTTTCTTAAAGGGAGCGGTGAAAGAAACATGGAAGCACCCCGGATCCTTGTTATGTAATTCTTAGATCAACACTAACCGAGACAAGCAGTTTGGGAGTGGTTTTGGAGTGGCGCGAGGGAGTGGGTGAAAGAAGAATGGCTTTGTTTACCTATTAAATTCCCATCACAGACACCTTTTACACTCTTAAGCAAGCTAATTGGGTTTTAAAGGCAGGCAGTCTAAAGTTTCTGGCACTTCAGTGCAGTGCTCTAGCCAGTAGCCCCCACATTCCACACCTTTAAAGCAGGTGCTGATAAAGATCAATTTCAAATGGTCAGGCGATTTCAGTAGTTGTTTCCTAAGTTAAATTTGCCCGGCGTAAAACGCCTCTAATACCATGCGAAGTTATTCAATAAAGAGGCAGGCGCTGGAGACTGGAAGGCAGGAAACAAGTTTTTATTCCGACGGAGTGGAACACATCAGATCGGACAACAAGGTATCGTCTCGAGGTGCTCTCCCAACCTCTCTGAGACCTGGTCTTTTATACACTGGTTTAAGACATGTGAACGTCCTTTATTACAACAGGGACATTGTAGAGCATGAGAATGACATCAGAACGATATCCCTGTCACCCCCCCAGTTCCGGCCCATTCCAACACATGACAACAGTAGAGACCCTTTCCCCTCATATGATTGGGAGGGGCTATCACGCAGCTGAGTGTTCTGCCGATCTCTTTGGAATGTGTGCGCCTGATCGAATCTCCGGGGGTGGGGATGCCATGATCAATAGTAGTCTCTTTCAGGAGAGGCGAGTGCATACAGTAGTGGGCAATAAACTGTATCCTCGGGCTAAAGGATGACCAGTGGTCAGTGCTGACGTTAGGCTCAGAGGAAGGGTCATCAAAGGAGGGGTATTCATGGACGGAAAGGACTGGTGTGGACAATAGAGCGTGGTGGAAGGGTTTATCCACAGAGGGGTATTCATGGACGGGAAGGAGGTGTTGGTCAGGCGCGGGATGTGATTCCCTGAGACAGAGTCATGAGGGGTTTCATGGCTTGTGCATGTGAGCGCGGGGGCAGCCAGGGTGCGCGGGGAAGGCTTGCATGGTCAGGGAAATGTGCTGACGGGCGATCGTGAACAGGGAGACCATGGTACCTAAAATGGCTGTCGTGTATTCTCATACGTGAGTCTGCAAGATGGCGTAGATAATGTTTAGTACACGAACTAAATTTCCACAGTGCATGGCATCTAAAGTCCAGGCCCCTATAGGCCAGTCAGTGGACCATGTGCTCTGCAGGCATTTTTATCATTCCCTTTAAGTCTGCATAAAGTTTTTCACATTCCTTTCTCTTTTGCTTCAGAGCGGATCTGGTTATATATTTTAACCTATTGTGATTGGACCTGTAATGTAAATGTTGCTCCATTTTAGCTGTACATCGGCGTATTATCACTAATTGGTAGTTAGTTTTAACTATATTTAGCCAACAGACCTCCTAAGAATACTTCACCTGAGCCCTCAGTAATGAAAAGCCAAAAAAACTTACTTTTTAGGTCTGGCTTGATGCTCAGATCTCTGTACACCATTTGTTTACCATATGCATAGAGTGTGCATTGGGCCTACCTCTTCAACCATTGGCTTGGGGGACTCACATTCACCTCTTTCAACCATTGGCTTGTGGGGAATACAGCCAGTGCTTTGAGACAGCATTAATACCATTTTGGGTCAGCTTAGAGGAGTATTCTTCTCTTGCCATTGTGCTGCTGCCTGTTATCTGTAGCATTCCATCTTACAGGGAATGGTCGTATTGCAATGCAGAAGGGACTATTATGCATTTGAAAAGTACACACAGTCACTACACTTTTTCCTATTCACTTCTTTATCTCATACATGCATTGTACAAAGAAAGCAATCCTTTTCGGGACTCAAATCCAAGCCAAATATTATCGTGGCTGCCCATTTGGCTTTGCATATTTGCATCGCAGGGCAGCCTTACTCCAATTGGCAGACCCAAATTATTGCAAGATCAATAACAAAAGTTGCAAACTTACGAGAGTTTGAGTAGTAATTTTGGCCTAAAACTGTCCCTGCTCCTTTTTTTTCTTTCTCTGCTCAGTCATCACTTCACACCTGTGCCTCTCATTCTCCGCTGTGACCCTTAACCTCTTCTTGTGTCACACCCTCTGCCCGCTTTTGTCCCTCTTTTTATATCTCTATGACCTTTCCAGTCTTTTGCCTGCTCCTCTTGTTGTCTTCTACTTGCTGTCGATGGAGCTCAGGGCCACACAAACATTTTTATCAAGAGCGACAACCTTTCTAGCAGCATGAGAGGTAAAGGGAGAAAACTATCACTTGTTAACATCTCAATACAATGTAACCAATGTGGCCACACAATAACCCACTCGACAACTTAATATGAGTTTAGTAAGGTTTAACTATAAATTTAGAAACAAATCAATATAGACCAATCACAACAATCATATATAAAATGCAGAAAAACTAAGAAAAGTCCAAATCTCCTGAAAAGATTTACCCTATATGATACAAAGCAGACAGCGAATTCTATGATGATGATCCAGATGATCAGGAAATAGAGTTGAGCATTAAATTGCATCAGATGATTCACCAAAGTACACAAGAGCACACTATCTTTCCCTACACTACCTTCAAGGGGCAACCCTAAGCTAAGAAGCACTTGTTAAAGGTGAAATCAGAAAGGTGTCAGCTGTCGGAGTCTTCAGTAGAAGGCTCTCCAACATTGGGTCAAGTAGCATAAAGCTACACAAGCTGAAGCATAGGTCTGCTCTTCGTGAAATCCTAAAATGACTCCTCTGTTCCTCACTACCTTCAGCATAAGATATCAATTGCATCCAGGGTAGATAATCCCACATGACTCTTGCTAGTGAAATTCCACAACTGCATACTTCCACCACCTTTCCAACATCGATAAGTTGCAACTTTGTTCATCCTTGGTCATTCCTCTCCTCTCCATGAGAACTCGCCTCCTTGTTCATTACCGCGCTTCTCCTTGCTATCTAATGAAAACAAAAACCCTTCTATGCTAACTATTGAGGCTTTATCCATACCTGTAGTGGAAACAAAATACAAGAAAATGCATTATTCATTGAAGGTTAAATACAAATTACATACTAGACTCTAAATGTGAGCATGAGCTGAACTTGTTTCTTGAGGACCTCTCTAGTCAACTTTAACTATGCACCGGGTTGCCGAATATGTGCACATTTCTACACATACAATAAATGCAACTTGTATAAATTGTAAAGAATTACGAAGAAGTCATTCTAAATGCACCGACATGAAAACAATTGTTGTTACACATATAAATATTTAAACATTAGTTTACACATACACATTCTGATTTCTTAACCTTACAATAGAAGACGTTTTATGTAAACTTCTCCCATTACATTAATATATAAATGTTACATAGACTTTTATAAATCATGGTCTATACACAAATACGATCAATGTACATTAGGCCTGTGCACTAGCAAGGTGAAGATAAGTTCAAGAAAAATATTCGATTTTCTAGGTACTCTTTAGGTATCGCCCACCACCCTGGGGCGAATGGTTTGAGAAACAAAATAAGTGTGATCAATTGACAATTGATAACATCCCTTAAGGCACTCAAGGCTGGTGAAATCCTCCAAAATTATTCAAAAAGTATACAATGTTGCTTTTCATGCGTTTATTTTCAATTTGTTGAAGTATGTTTACTTTTGTCCATTGTCAATAAAGTTTTCATTTCAACAAAGGTTCAATCCAACTCCAAAAGTATGTCTAATTACATCTGGCTCAGATGCATTTCGGGCAGCAGCCCTTCGTCGGGGAGCATCTAAGGTAAAAACGATATATATTTTAACCAACACGTAAAATAACCAATGGTAAAAAGATACCGTAGCCCAATGGTGACAGGGGTCAAGTGAGATTCAGTGATTAAATATGGTGATGATTATCAAGTAAGTGAGACTAAAGTTAGGGAAGTGACTTTATTCAAAAACGTCCGTACACTGATGTGTCATAGTGGTAAATGGAGTGATGAAGTGAAGACCAAATGATATAGGTGAGGTGGCGAAATTGACGTGATGCTCAACAGGAAACGAGTGAATGAACAGGTAAAGCCAGTTCATACGCTGTAAATAAACGTGACGGCACACATAGTTGCAAAACGAAAAGGGTTTCGAGTACTTACAATGTAATGGTCAGAAGACCGATCTTGTATACGATCAACAGAGTTCAACGGCTTGTTAAGATTTAGATCGGCCGAAGTAACGCGGGCTTAATAGGTAACGGCTCAGAGTTAGTAAATCACGTGGTAGTGAAACCGTTAGTAAAGAAAGAGGACTTGGTGTAGGAAAACAAAACGGTAAAACGTGAATAAGTGAAAAGTATCCGCTAGGTATATAAATGCAACCAAAAAAAATAGTAAGTCACATTAATTCAAGAAACACAGAAAAAATAAATAAACAGATCAAATGTACTGGTGATACCAAAAGTTAAATAAACATAAGTGAATAACCATTCACGGGTAGTATGTAAATTCAGAACAAGTATGCTCAAGAAATGAGCAAACAGTCAAATAGGATATCAGTCACAAATAACATGAAAACTCAATCCGTTCATTGAGTCCATGTGGCTTAATCGAGTTTAATGTATAAATCCAATGGTTCTCACGTTGCAATAACATTTTATTGTTGTCTATACCCTCAGCTTTTTTAATTATTTCCAAAGCCACGGTATCTTTTTACCATTGGTTATTTTACGTGTTGGTTAAAATATATATCGTTTTTACCTTAGATGCTCCCCGACGAAGGGCTGCTGCCCGAAATGCATCGGAGCCAGATGTAATTAGACATACTTTTGGAGTTGGATTGAACCTTTGTTGAAATGAAAACTTTATTGACAATGGACAAAAGTAAACATACTTCAACAAATTGAAAATAAACGCATGAAAAGCAACATTGTATACTTTTTGAATAATTTTGGAGGATTTCACCAGCCTTGAGTGCCTTAAGGGATGTTATCAATTGTCAATTGATCACAATTATTTTGTTTCTATACACAAATACTTCATGTGTACTACTTTAAATATGCAGTACTCCACTCCCCTTAGCAACATTAATCACACAGAATATATTTGAGTGTTAACTACTCACGATTATGATGCACTCCTACAGTATCTCAGATGGGATCAAGATTGCACTTCTCCACTTTCCCTCCCCCCCCTTCTCTGCCTGTCTCGCTGTCTCTCAGTGTCAGTTCTTTCTGTTGGCACACAGAGAGCAGCATTGTGAGGGACTAACAAGCACTGCCAAAGCCAATAGGGTAATTAAATCCAGGCTTTTTGGAGCTACCAATGCTTCATCTCATATTTATCCCCTTCCCTGAGCTCTTACTCCTCAAAGATTACTTCTCCTGGCCTAGAGTCAGGGTTCAAGCTCTGAGGGGGCACCCCCTTGGCTGTTGTACAGCTCCACTAATAAGACTCGTAGGAACAGCTTGCAGATAATGCAATTTTACAAGGAGAAGGAGGAATCTTTTAGTGGGATCCCTCCATCTCCTCTCAATATAATCGGCACACTCTGCTGTCACAAGGAGGGAGGGTTGTCAGCATCTGGCCTCCCTATTCCCTGTGCTGCCACTGCTAAGTAAAACCATAGTATATATGATAAATGCTGGTGTCGCCTGCCTATGGCATAAATTCATGATGAGGCAGGTAACGTCAGCCACCCTTTGATGTTGCAATATGCTGGAGCTGCCACCACATATGTCACAGGACATTGATTTTATTTTGTACAAAGTGCTCATGCTACCAGAAAGGCCCTGCATAACATTTGTGGCCCAGGCCCCGCAAATCATTCTGGCAGGCCTGTGTGCACATGCTCATGTGTACAGCATCTCCACAGAGCTCAGGACATGCGCAGATGGAGCAGTCTGTTGTTTCTCATTAATCATTAATAATGCCCACACCGAGAATTGCGTCCCCTACAATGCTTCATCAGTATCCCTCTTGTGAAGATCTACTTCCTAAAATGGATGCCTGCTTCGGTGTGGCGCCGCGGCCAGGGCGACTGACGCTGGAATCTGGGGATCAAGGTTCGATCCCCGGCTCTGGCGGCAGGTTAGCCCAGCACCATGTGACTCTGGGCAATAGCTTGCTTAATCTTCCCGATGGCCCCCAGCGCCTAGAGACCCTTACGGGTGATTGTGCGCTTTACAAATGTGGATTATTATTATTATTACTTCATCCCTCCCCTACAATGCTTTGTCAGGCCACATCTTGTGAAGATCTACTACCTAAGATGGATGCTTACTTTATACTTCCTCAGGCTGAAGGCTTCAAAGGACAGAATACCAGCTCAGTAAAGGTATAGGGTGAAATTATTCCTCTTGGAGCTGTCTATCTCAGGGAGGACTGGCAGTTCTGCTATGAACACACTTTTTTCTGCATTGTTTGGCACAGAGCTGAAAATGCCTTCACCACGGCACACATTCCCTGCACTTAGAAGCCCAACATGTGACCCCCCTTTACAACCAACTTGGGCAAGGTTGCAGCCTCTCTCCATTCGGGTGATCGCCCGCTTGGCACCCAGTCAACTGAGAGAGCGCAAATCAAGAAAAAATTAGAAGTGCACCATATTTACAAGCACGTTGCATCAGCTTAGTAAAGATTTCATAAGAGTGTCGAATTTATAGAGTGAAAATATATAAGAGTGTTTAATTAAAATAGAATGCATATATCAGTGTGAAAAGTTGATGTAGAAGTGTGTAGAGATGTTAGAATGATATTGAAGTCCCATGTTATGTGGCTGTTGTAAAGGAGAATGTAATGCTGCTAAACGTAGAAATGTGTAGGCCACATGGCAGTTCACAGAGAATGAAAGGTGTTGTTACGCTCTCACATGATATGGATTTTTAATGTTGTTGTAATTCAAAGTATTATTGATCATAAGACTGAAATATATATTTTATAGAAGTGTTTCATGTAACCATTGTGTGTAATAAGTTAGAATACTGTTTAGACTAAGAAATTAAAGGTTTACAGAGTGCACAGGCCCGTTTCATGTAATTCTAATAGGCCTGAATAGATAAGTTTGTTTCTTTTGATCTGCATGTGTTAGTTAGAGGAAGGTCATGTTAAGCATAAATTGCAGAGACTGTTCGATGGTTTACGACTTAGAAGATACGGTGGAGGCCGGAATTTGGGGCCCACTGTACGAGTGTCTGTTTGCAGGTGCGAGGAGGTTCCAATCAAGAGAGTGATGAATAGAGTTTTGTTCAGGGAGCCAGGCACAGGCCTGGAGGAGGCTTCAGGAATTTCCTGGGGGGTACCGTCCTGCCGGAGAAGAGCCTGAGAAGCAAGGTCAACGCTAACGATGGGCCCAGAGGAGTATCAGCATGAAAAATGCCAGAACCGACACCACGTGAGGGGCGTCTCTAAAGGGCGTTTCTATTGTAAATGTGATTTTTGTATTAGGGACAGCACCCCTGGGTGGTGTTAGGGCAGATGGTCTGAGGAACCTAAGAGAGCGGATGGGTAGGCAGATAGGATAACTGCGAGACATCGATTTACAACGAAGACTAAGGGAAGTGAGTGATCTTCTTTGGAAGTCACCACGGCTGACACCTTTTTAGGTTAAGATTTTACTAAGTAGGGATGTCACTTAGTCTAGTGTAGGGACAGTCTAATCTGTATTTTCTTCCTTTCTGTAAATGACTCACAAGCTACAGCTTGTGTCTATTCTTGCAACTCTGATGAGTTTTGGATTGGTTTTGGTGATATTCTTTTGCCGACTAAGAGCATTTAGAAAATTTATGTTTGTATTGATACCAGTATATCTTTTGAACCTTATTTTGAGATGTTTGTATCTCCAGTTAACTTTGGCTTTGTAATAAACTTTTAAACTTATTTGTAGTAAGTGGTTCTTTAGAGTGGTGTAAGTCCTTATTGATTGACCTAGTAGTGGATTGCCTTTTACTCTATGACAGGTATCAACGGTTCAGTCGACCTGAGTTGGGATCTAGATCTATAGCAATAGATCCGAAATCCCGCCGTAACAGTTGGTAGCAGAAAAGGATGGTTACCTTCTAGAGGAAGGTGATCTAGACTAGGTTAAGATTACCCCAAGGTCCCTAGAGATCGAGAGATGAGCAGCGGAAGAATCTCCTGCCGAAGAAGGTGCTGACGGTGCGAGAGAAAAGCAGCAGGGTCGGACGAGAGTGAGTATAACAAGGGTCATGCGTTGACAGATTGCGGTGTTTTGTGTTGTATCTGTATTGTAATGTCATGCGGAGTTGAATGCCTGTAGTGTGATTGAGAGAGGGTTGTGAGTGCGCGCAACCTGGCAAACGGGGAAAATCTTAAGTTCGGGGAAGAGCTTAAGTGGTTCGGGTGTATCGAACATCCAGAGTAGTTGTCGACCAGAGTAAAGGGGGTCATGAGGTACCATTGATCGCCCGCAGGACCGAGATAGGGGGAACGCAAGAGTGAGTGTGTGGGTAACGGACGCAGGTCGAAAGTTACCGTGTGTAAGTAACCTATCAGTTAAGGCGATTGTCTGGAGGTACACGGAAAGACATTTCGTCAGTTAAGGTGACAATTACAGTTAGACTGTGGGCGTACAGTCAAGGAAAGTGATCGCTTGGTCGGAAGTAATCATTTTTCAGCGTATGAATGGGACGCATGCATGACCGGGTGACGAGCTGAGAAAGGAGGGGAACTGCTGCGAAGGGGAGACGAGTGACGTCAGCGAGAGCCGCGCTGTGATAGGGCGGTTGGTGTGAAGCCGCGCTGTGATAGGCCAGTTGGTGTGACGTCAGCGAGAGCCGCGCTGTGATAGGCTGGTTGGTGTGAAGCCACGCTGTGATAGGCCGGTTAGCGAGAACCGCGCTGGGATTGGTGGATTGTCATCAGGAAGTAAACGAACGCGGAGAAAATAGAAATTTTGTAGAATTTGAACATGAAGTGTTTTAAATGTTTGAGAGCGATCTTTAAGAGAAAAAGAAGAGAATCTTATTACGGGGAAGAGGCACCGCCAGAGGGTACACCAGCTCACTATATGGCAACGAATGTTGGGTCGCATACTATACTGTGGCTTGATACTTGGAGTAAGATTACAGAAGGGAATGAGGAACTGACTTTTCCGAAATACGGAACGTTTAGACTAGAAGTGTTGCATCAGCTGAAAGCAGTTATGTCCTCATTGAGACCTTTGCCTAGACCAACACAGTTTGAGGCCCTTAATGCGTGGATTAGGGCGGTGCACGACAGGAATCAGAACAGACGCCAGGAAAGGGTAAGGCGATCAGTAAGGGCAGTGCAAGATGCCAAATCGGATGCGGAAGCCAAGAAATGGAGGGTACAGACGATTGAAGTGGATAAGTTGTACCCAGTGAGAGAGGTTACAGGAGAAAAGAGACCCATAGAAGAGGATGACGAGAGCGAGTCGGAGGATGGCCTAATAAATAGGTTGTTGATAGATAGACCGCCTCCGGACAATAGGGAGATAGAAGGTACTGAGCTCCCAAGGGAAGATAGGGTTGACATAGAAGGGAATAGGCCACTCCCTATAACGAATTGGGTACCTACTAAAGGTGAGGAGACACCTCAACATAGTCCTGTACAGAGAGTAGTCGGAAGGGTTGTGGTGCAGAAGATGCCAGCAACAGAGAGGGTTGAGTCTTATGGATTGCCAGATGCTCTTCAAGTACCCGTTACCATATGTCCTATAGTGTCGGTTTATCATCCAGAGAAAGGGAGAGAGGAAGAACAAGTACGGCTAGACAGAGAAAGAGTTGAGATGGAAAGAAGGAATAACACGACAAATGCCTGGAGGCAATTGCCAGGACCGATAACGTGGAGCACCCCATTGGATTCAGCAGTGGGTCCCGTAACAGAACAGGGGGGTCAGAGAGGACCGATGGACCTGAGGGGACCACGGCCGAAATCCTATAAAGAGTTGAGGGCTGACTTGAAGGAATGGGATAGGTCCACAGAAACACCGAGCAACAGATCAAGAGCAGAAGCTGAATGGGGAAGTCGAGGCAACGGGATATTATCTCACTGCGGGGCTAGCGAAAGCAGTCAGGAGTGGGACGGTAAAAGTCAGGAGAATAGAGGAGTTACACGTCATATTGACGGCGGAAATGGGCAGGAGCAAAAAGACAGAAGTACGGAGTGTGGACAGACATCTCGTCTCATTCAAAGTGAGGGAGACCAAAGGACACAAGAGTACAGGGATAGGTTTAAGTGCACTCTCCATGCACCTGATGATAACGTACAGTACTGGAATCGTGGGAACATGGGGAACCGCGAAGGATCTTGCCATGCGTCGAGTGATCAGAGGTCACAGGCGAATTGCGAAGGCATGGGGAATAATGGAGTGTCTTACCATGCACCTAGCGAAACCAGGCAGAATGGGAAATATGGGACTATGGGAAATAGAGAAGTGTTTCACTATACACCCAGAGAGGATGGAACTGCATGGGACCTGGAGAGATGGGAGCATGGGAGGACTCCCCATAACACGCCTGAGCCCAGACGTAGGACTCAGAGCTGTGATGGGAGAGATGTAAATGGACTCTCTAGAGATAGCATACTGAAAGCTGTGATAAAAGCCAAAAGACTCGATGTGACCAGCTTAAAATCTGACCTGGACGATATAATAGATGGTGTGTTGCCTTTAGAAAGGGTTGACATGTACGAACAAGATGAGCTGCTGTTTATAGCAAAGGATATTACTCGGAAGGCAAGAGCAACTCATGAGAAACTGTCTGAACTGGCAGACAAGTATATGGTAGATTTGTCCAGAACAAAGGCATTGCAGGGTAACCATAGGTTGCATTATTCAGATCAGGACTTAGATGAGAGGAGGACAACTGGATTAAAAACACACATAAGGGAACTGATCACAGGAATAAGAGCATGGAGAGATCTGGACAAATGGGAAGAGAGATGGTCCAAAAAGGGAACTGTTAGGCGGAGCGCAAATGTGATATCTCCGGAGGGAAGGCTAATGCAGATGGAGGCATTCCCTTTGCGAGAAATAGCGAATGGGAGTTATGTACACGTGCCCTGGAGTAGGGGAGATTTGGCTGCATTTACCAACTCATTTCCGAAGTTAAGGGAAAATCCCGTAGAGTGGTACAAGCAGGTAGAGAGGTTTGTCAAGATTTCAAAAGTATTGTGGATTGATTTGAACACCTTATTCGACATTGTGGTCCCAGGAGACTTGTGGATAGCATGCAAGGTTAGTGTCGAATGGCCAACTGCAGAACCAGAAAGGGATGCTCGTACTAATGGACCGTCAGAAATAGTAATGTTAAAATATGAAAGGGTGATGACATGGCTGAAGGAGAAGGTGCCACCACAAGATATAGATTGGGTAAAAATAGACCGAACAAGACAGGAACCCAAGGAGACAGTTCATGAGTTTTATGAGCGATTGCTGAAAACGTTCAAGCAATACAGTGGATTAGATGTAATGGATCCCAAGGAGATAGGACAGTTTGTATCAAAGTTCGTTTTGGGGTTGAGACCTGATATTTGTTTGATGATTCAGCAACATTTAATTTGTTGGCAAAACAAACCATTGGATGAAATTTTGAGATACGCAAGGTATTGCAGTGATGAAATAGATTCCAAAGCAAAGAAACTAAAGGAGAAACTGATGATGGTGCAGATGTAGTCGGCTGGAAGGGGTGGACAGCAGCAACAGGGAACAGGGACAATGGGACGGAAATCAAATAGTCAGAATAAGGACAGCGAGGAAAACTCGAGACCTAGAATAGACATTGCTACATTGAAAAAAACGACAAAGTGTCACCAGTGTCACCGGGTGGGACATTGGAAACGCGAGTGTCCCTATAACCCTGAAAACGGAGAACTAGAAGTAGAGGAGGAGGAACTTCAAGAAGTTCCAGTTCAAGGGGTGACAGTGTCAAAGAGTAAGGTGGCCAAAGGGGGGACTTCGGCTCCACGAGCTCAGTTCCCGCAGCCACCAAAGATTACGACAGGGGGAAAGATCTATAGACAAATGCCTCTTTTTATAGACGAAGAAGAGTGTTACTACGTTGATCCATTGACGGGACGACGTGTAAGCAGAGAGGAGGACTGTACCCTCGGGGCAGTCCTAAAGGTGGATCAAAGAGGACCGTTTGTTGAGGCTGAAGTGGCAGGGTGTCCTACAACATTCTTAGTAGATACCGGAGCTACTCGATCAACTTTGAGATCGGCAGTGGTTCCAGATCTACCAATGTCGGGGGAAACAATTCAAGTGGTAGGAGTCGCAAATAGGAGAATGACTAACCCTTTGACGGAACCAGTGCTAGTGAGAATAGGAAACTACACCGATGAACATCAGTTTGTAGTATGTGATTCTAGTCCTGTGTGTCTGTTAGGAAGAGACTTATTGTGCAAACTGAACTGCACAATATACTGCACACCTCAGGGAGTGGAGGTACAGACTACAGACGATGATGCTACCTTTAAAGTTGCAAACTCGAGAGTATGCGTAGAACTGTATCCTACCCTGACTGTGGAGGAGCTTCCTTGGGACTTACGAGATACAGTGTCATCAGAGGTATGGGATTTTACTGGAAAAGAGATAGGATTGATCAAAGGAGTAGAACCAGTGAAGATCATGGTAAAGCCAAATGTTGAATATCCAAGAACGCCTCAATACAAATTGACCCCGGAGACGATTGCAGGAATAAAACCCGCAATCGACTCTATGATACAACAGGGAATACTGAAGGAAATCGTGGGTAGTCCATGTAACTCCCCGATTATGGGTTTGCAGAAACCTAGTGGGAAATTTAGAATAGTGCAAGATCTCCGAAAGATTAATAACATAGTTGTTTCATGTTGTCCAGTGGTACCGAATCCATCAGTGATATTGTTTCAGATACCATTCCAAGCTGAGTGGTTCACAGTGATAGATCTTTGTCAGGCTTTCTTCTCAATTCCATTAGATGAGGAGAGCCAGTATCTTTTCGCTTTTAAGCTGGAAAATCGTGTCTTAACATGGTGTCGTATCCCACAGGGGTATACAGAAAGCCCATCAATTTTCAACCAGCTATTGAAGAAAAATCTTGAAAGTCTAGTACTGCCACAGAACTCGGTTCTGGTCCAGTACATAGACGACCTACTTGTTGCGTCAGGAACGGAAGAAGCTTGTAAGATAGATACCATCGCCTTGCTGAACCATTTAGCTGAAAATGGGCATAAGGTATCTCCGAGCAAATTGCAGTACTGTCTGACAGAAGTACAGTACTTGGGTCACCGGATAGAAAAAGGAAAGCGCAAGGTGTCACCAGATAGGATAGATGCGATAATGAAGATGAACGCGCCTACGACACAGAGAGAAGTCAGGATGTTCCTAGGAATGGTTGGTTATTGCCGACAGTGGATAGCTAACTTTTCCCTGAAAGCAAAACCCTTACAAAAACTGACGCACAAGGAGGTGAGTGATCCGGTACCATGGGACAAGGATTGTTTGATGTCATTCCTACAGCTGAGAGAGGACTTGTGCCGTGCTCCAGCTTTGGGGATGCCTGATTACGAAAAACCATTTTCACTTTACTGCTGCGAAAGAGAGGGTTGTGCTTTGTCAGTTTTAGTACAAACTCATGGAAATGCCCGTAGACCAGTTGCATATTTTTCGGCTACTTTAGATCCGGTAGCCGCAGCGTTGCCCGGATGTCTCAAATCCGTTGCTGCAACAGGTGTCAGCATTAAAAGGTTTGAAAATGTAGTCATGGGACACCAATTAGTGGTGTATGTACCTCATTCTGTAGAACTGTTAATGACCAGGACCAAGACACAGCACTTAACCAATAATAGGCTCACGCGCTACGAGCAAGTTATTCTTGCTGCGGAGAACGTGACCCTTAAGAGGTGCTCTGTTTTGAATCCTGCTACATTGATGCCACTCCCTAATGATATAGAAGGCGAAGAATGTGAAGATCACGATTGCCTTGATGTGACTGAACTATGCACCAAGCCAAGGCCAGATATTGTTGATGAGCCGTTGACTGACCGTGATGAAATTTTCTTTGTTGATGGCTCATGTTTAAGGGACGATACTGGTTGGTTGAGAGCAGCTTATGCTGTTTGCACCATTACTGGAGTTGTGGAAGCCGCTTGCCTGGAAGGAGTACACTCCGCTCAGGTAGCCGAAATCATTTGTTTGACACGTGCCTGTTTATAGCAGGTAGCAAAATTAGAGTCACCATTTATACCGATAGCCAATATGGTTTCGGTGTAGTTTATGATTTTGGGCAATTGTGATCTCAGAGAGGTTACATGACCTCCTCTGGTTCGCCTATTCGAAATGGGGAATTTGTGCGATTGTTGTTAGAAGCATTACAAGGTCCAGCAGCAATTGCGATCGTTAAATGTGTAGCCCACACCAAAAATACAGATTTTGTGTCGCAAGGTAATCGATATGCAGATGAAGTTGCTCGCTATTGCGCGGAGCAAGGATATTGTTTCACGGAACTGGAAGTAGGTGGGACTCAGGAAAAGACAGAGTTAAACATGATGCTAGCAACAGTTGATACTTGGGAGGATTTAAAAGACATGCAAGAGAACGCACCTGATTCTGAGAAAAAGGCATGGGAAACAGCAGGTTGTGTGAAAAGTGAAATGGATTTGTGGGTTTCAGCAGATGGAAGGGCAGTATTACCTGATGAATTAGTGAGTCCAATGGCACGACAGATACATGGTCCAGTACACCTAGGAAGAGATGCCATGCTGAGGTTATTTAGGCAGACTTGGTACAATCCTAAATTTAGGATTGCAGCAGAAGCAGTGTGTCAAAGATGTGTCACATGTCAACAATTGAACATAGGGATAAGAACACCAGTTAAAATGAGTCACATTGGAAGGTCTGGGGGGCCTTTCAACCGAATGCAATTAGACTTTATTGAGATGCCAAAAATCAACCGCCTCAGGTATGTTCTGGTGGTTGTATGCATATTTTCCAGATGGGTCGAAGCATACCCTACACGCAGGTGCGACACACTCACAGTAGCAAAGTTGTTGCTTAGAGAGTTGATCCCGCGCTTTGGGGTGCCGACCTCCTTGGAATCAGATAGAGGAACTCATTTCAACAGTGAAGTTGTGAAGATGCTTTGCTCTGCATTAAACATTGATCAGAAGTTGCACTGTAGCTATCGATCAGAGGCTTCAGGTATTGTGGAGCAGATAAATGGAACTCTAAAGTCCCGAATAGCCAAAGTATGTTCATCGACGTCCTTAAGCTGGCCTGATGCTCTGCCCTTGGTACTCATGAGTATGCGTAGCACACCAGACAGGAGGACAGGTCTCTCTCCACATGAGGTTTTAATGGGGAGGGCAATGAGAATTCCGTCTGTTCCAACTACAGCTTTATTGAATATTACAGATGACCTGATCCTGGATTATTGCAAAGGACTTTCTGACGTCATTCATTCTGTGTCTCTTCAGGTGCAGGCTGCTGAAGTTCCATCTTCAAGAGACCTATGTCACGACTTGTGCCCTGGAGATTGGGTGCTTATTAGGAAGAACTGCCTAGACGTGCGTTGGAAGGGGCCCTACCAGATAATCCTGACAACGAACACTGCTGTAAAGTGTGGAGGGCTGCCAAACTGGATCCACGCTTCCCATACTCGAAGAGTTCCAGCACCCTTAGAAGAAACAGCTCCTCTCACAGATGAAAATCCAGCTGTGGACAGCGAACCACTAGAGGGGATCAGTCAAGCTGTGGGGGTGTCAGAAGAAGTTGGGAGTGCTACAGATCCAGAAGAAGAAAGACAGGACGACAGTGAAACTGAAGTTGCCACCGAAGGAGAAAGTTGCTGTGAATACGGCTCAGACACAGATCAAGACAAGAGTGATCAAGAACCGAGTGTGAGGACAAGAAATAGGAGAACAAGGCGTGGAGAAGCTAGTTGGCCTGAAAGAAAGAAGAGGCCAAGCTTGAAGCCAACTCCAGAGAAAACTCTTGCTCCTATATCTGAAGACTCGGATCTGGACGAAGGTGCACAAAGACAGGAACAGGAAGGTCCGAGAAGAACGAGGAGGGTGCGAGTGCCCTGCAGAAGATACGCTACTCCTGAGTGGACCTACCTAGCAGCAGATGTCCAGTGCACGGAGATCCAGGAGGGTGAGGAAAGTGACATTGACCAGTACTGACCCAATCATAACATTGGAAGTAGTGTTGCTGATACCCGGAGTGGAGGTCGAAGGGTTGCTGACACTCACTATCCCTAATCCTCCTTATCTGAGCAGGATAAGAGAACTGGTTTTAAACAGATTAGAATTTCCGACTTTTTGTTCAATGAGGCCAACACATGAGGAGATCATTCTTCGTTTGGAAATATTAGAATATGTGATTAGAGCCGCTGGAACACGTATCATTCCAGATTGCTAAAGACTTTGTAAATAAACAGATTGAAAGATAACCTAGCGCCAAGTGGAAGAAGAAGAAATTTAGGGATTTCCCATTTAGTGGACGGAGAAGGGCTAGGGTTGTCTGTTGCTATAGAACTCAAAGACTGATCTTGCGGAAGGGATTATCAGCTGCCAGGTGTGGTTCGGAAAGAAAATAAGCAAATAAAAGAGACTTTGTGTTGTGAAAGAAAACCAGAACTACACTGTCTTGACAACATGGAGGCTGGCAACCCAAACCGCAGGACAAAATGCATAGTAGGCACACTTTTAGTGGGAGTAATTTTTCTTATAGTTTTAGTAGTTACTATATATCATATGTAGTGGGACATGAAAATGAAGGGAAGGCAACAAAGGAAGAAAAAATTGTATCGATACAGAAACCTACTACTGGTGGTCAAAGGGGGGACAATACAGAGAAAGATAAAGCTTTACTAGCAGCAGAGACTCGTAGGTTGCATGTGGATGAATCACAGGGAAATTTCAAATCAAATGCATATGCTAAATTGCTTTATGAATATATTGATGCTATGGAGGTAAAGAATTGCTATGTGTGCATGCAAATGCCAGCCTCTGTAGACGAAGGTATTAGATATCATCATCTTCCATTGACTTATGGAATCACATGTAGTTTGTTGCTTAGTATATTTTATGAACGTGATGGTTTTGAGTATTATTTTTCAAATTTTTATGCTGTTTTACCAGAAGTTCCAAACTACAAGCACATGAACAAGTGGGATTATTATAAGAGTGAAGATAGATTAAAGAAACTTTTCATTCCTTGGAAAACGTTAGATACTTCACATGCCCGAAGAAATAATTTGACTTGTAAAGTGTCAGAAATTGAGAAAAGGTTTATAGGACGGTACAGGAGACAGAAGATCTTAAAGGCTTCAGGCCAATGGAAAACAGATTGGACCGAGGAAGAAAGGTCACACCAAAGAAAGGGTAGTAATGGTCCAATAGCTTTAGATCGAGAGAAAAAGGGGAAACTGTGTATATATAGGGGTAAAACCTATTATGAGAATGTGTTTGTGGGAGAAGTAAATTGTGAACATGCTTTCCAATTAGAATATTATACAAAAGATTTCTTGAAGGGAATGCAGGTGATCCCGAATGTATATTTTGTTTGTGGAGGAAATGCATACGTGAAACTACCAGATAATTGGTATGGATCATGTTATTTAGCAATTGTCTTCCCCAAAATATACCATGCTAAGGATTTAGAAATTATAGAGGGAGGAACTCAAGCTAGAGGAAGAAGGGATGTAAGCTATGAGGAGGTAGTTGGAGACGTATTTGGTGCTATGTTTCCTCTTTTAGGGATAACACTGAATGATGTCAAGATTAGAAGATTAGCAACAGTTGTAGATAGGTTGTCCGCCAGTACTGCTAGATCATTAATGCTGGTGGAGGGAGAGATGCAATCGATAAGGGCAATGGTTCTTCAGAACCGACTTGCTCTAGACGTTCTGTTAGCCAAAGAGGGAGGAGTCTGTAAGGCTTTGAAGGTTCAGGAATGTTGTACTTACATTCCAGACAATTCAAAACCTCTAGAAAAGTATATACGGAACATCACTGAAATTCATCATGAGATTGAGGATTTGACACAGGTAAATGTGTGGGAAAAAGTAGGTCATGGAATGGGTAAAGTTGGAGGTTGGTTTGCCAACCTAGGAAAGGGTTTCATTTGGTACATACTGAAACCTATCATCATAATAGTGATTTGTATAATCACCTTGTGGGGATTGGTGCGGCTGTACCAATGGTATAGATCAAATAGGTTGCAGAGATCCATGAGAGAGCAGGAGAGGAGATTAGCTGCGATGCAGGACAATCAGTACAGGAGTCTGAGGGCTCTAGAGATGATGAAACGAGTGAGTACTGCAGCGAGTTCTGCTTGATTCAGTTCATACCTCAGGGATGGTGTTGTGATGGTGATGACTACTAAAAGTCATCAAAGGGGGGAACTGAGAGAGCGCAAATCAAGAAAAAATAGAAGTGCACCATATTTACAAGCACGTTGCATCAGCTTAGTAAAGATTTCATAAGAGTGTCGAATTTATAGAGTGAAAATATATAAGTGTGTTTAATTAAAATAGAATGCATATATCAGTGTGAAAAGTTGATGTAGAAGTGTGTAGAGATGTTAGAATGATATTGAAGTCCCATGTTATGTGGCTGTTGTAAAGGAGAATGTAATGCTGCTAAACGTAGAAATGTGTAGGCCACATGGCAGTTCACAGAGAATGAAAGGTGTTGTTACGCTCTCACATGATATGGATTTTTAATGTTGTTGTAATTCAAAGTATTATTGATCATAAGACTGAAATATATATTTTATAGAAGTGTTTCATATAACCATTGTGTGTAATAAGTTAGAATACTGTTTAGACTAAGAAATTAAAGGTTTACAGAGTGCACAGGCCCGTTTCATGTAATTCTAATAGGCCTGAATAGATAAGTTCGTTTCTTTTGATCTGCATGTGTTAGTTAGAGGAAGGTCATGTTAAGCATAAATTGCAGAGACTTTTCGATGGTTTACGACTTAGAAGATACGGTGGAGGCCGGAATTTGGGGCCCACTGTACGAGTGTCTGTTTGCAGGTGCGAGGAGGTTCCAATCAAGAGAGTGATGAATAGAGTTTTGTTCAGGGAGCCAGGCCCAGGCCTGGAGGAGGCTTCAGGAATTTCCTGGGGGTACCGTCCTGCCGGAGAAGAGCCTGAGAAGCAAGGTCAACGCTAACGATGGGCCCAGAGGAGTATCAGCATGGAAAATGCCAGAACCGACACCACGTGAGGGGCGTCTCTAAAGGGCGTTTCTATTGTAAATGTGATTTTTGTATTAGGGACAGCACCCCTGGGTGGAGTTAGGGCAGATGGTCTGAGGAACCTAAGAGAGCGGATGGGTAGGCAGATAAGATAACTGCGAGACATCGATTTACAACGAAGACTAAGGGAAGTGAGTGATCTTCTTTGGAAGTCACCACGGCTGACACCTTTTTAGGTTAAGATTTTACTAAGTAGGGATGTCACTTAGTCTAGTGTAGGGACAGTCTAATCTGTATTTTCTTCCTTTCTGTAAATGACTCACAAGCTACAGCTTGTGTCTATTCTTGCAACTCTGATGAGTTTTGGATTGGTTTTGGTGATATTCTTTTGCCGACTAAGAGCATTTAGAAAATTTATGTTTGTATTGATACCAGTATATCTTTTGAACCTTATTTTGAGATGTTTGTATCTCCAGTTAACTTTGGCTTTGTAATAAACTTTTAAACTTATTCGTAGTAAGTGGTTCTTTAGAGTGGTGTAAGTCCTTATTGATTGACCTAGTAGTGGATTGCCTTTTACTCTATGACAGGTATCAACGGTTCAGTCGACCTGAGTTGGGATCTAGATCTATAGCAATAGATCCGAAATCCCGCCGTAACACCATTCTCAGAGCCCCTGCAAAGCCCCCTTATACTCAAAGGGGTCTTTGCCAACCTTGACATGTAACCGAGACGCCCCTCACTCAGTAGGTGGGAGCAAGCACCCATGTAAGTGGGTATTGGCCTCTCAAATTAAGTTGCAAAAGGACATCTTAAATAAAATGCAGTTACCTGCATGATGCTACGCCGCAGGTGCTGTCCTCTTTACCCCCAGCAGAGAGAAACAGATGTAAAAATCAAAGAAGGCTCCACTTTACTTTGATGCTCTGCACCGGGGCATGACTCCTCTCTGCATCAGATTAAGAACAGCTGGAGAAATCACGAGAAACGTAAAATAAACAGAATATCCACTTTCAAAAATATGTCAGAGCGCAGTCTGAGCCTTTCTGTTATGTTTGCATCGTTTAGTCAAGGTGACCCCTTCGGGGGAAGCCATGCTTTAACTCTCTCGGGATCCCAGAAGCCTTTGTTGGTATGTTATTTGAGACCAAGGCAGCCTCCTGATACCCATGTCCAGCCCTGGGGCAGAACTATACATCATTCGTACTCAGCTTCACTGAGCCACAGCTGTGAAGCAATGTTATAGGAAAACACACCATCATTGCTGATATTAAATTGTGAAATCCTGCCTGTCTTGTAACTCTACAAGAGTTTTTCAGAGTTTTGGGTGGAAATTTCCCCTCAAAGATCTAGTGAGGTGGATTTATCAGAGCCGCGTGCCCACAACGGAGCCGGTGACGTCCTGTACAGACGCTGATAAGGTGCTCTGTATATTTCCAGTAAAAAGAGATAAGAAATGCGAGATGAACAGAAAAACAACGAGTGTCCTGCTACAGCAAATCTAACAACACCCTCACGCTCGGTTGATGAACAATGCATCATCTCTTCAGAGGGAGATTTGCTAATCAGTTGGAACGTGGGTTCTGGGTGTTTTCTTCCACTCTTGATACTATGTTTATCTATTTCTCTTTATTTAGAAAAGCTTTCCGCTAGGATATTAGTTTCTGTCATTGGGGCCAGCTGCCACCATTAGAGATTGGGAAATCTGAGAAATGTGAACCACATCAGTGCCTGTTCCATAGAGTATACACTGAAAACACAAATGCCTCAAGGTTCTTTCTGATGTTGGCTGTACCTGGCTACAGGTTAGTGGCTGGCATCAGGGTGGCACCAACCTGGAGTAAGAAGGTGGTGGGACAGCGCCACCCTTAAAAGCCACCCAGCAGATGGGGCTGCTGCCTACTCATTCCTTCCTCTTCTGGGTCAGGAATGGAATAGAAGTGTTATGTAGATGGGGAGGACACAAAAATGGATAGTAGAGATGCACATTCAAGGCCTGATTCACACTTTGGTGTAAGTGTACAGTGGTTTGATATTCACAAAGGGATTTACGAGTAGCATCTTTGTGAGTGCCGAGTCTCCACCATACAACATAGGTTCTTTTATGTGCAGAGACTACGCACTCATAAAGATACTATTCGTAAATCCTTTTGTGAATAGAAAACCATCATAAACTTGCACAAAAGTGTAAGTTTACCTTTGTGAATCACGACCTTTGTGCTTAATCTTAGCAGGTGAGGCCCACTGGCACATATTTTTGGGAAACTGGATTTATTTTTTATTATCAGATTTTGACCCACAACTTGAAAGAGGAAGGAAGAAGAGAAAGACAGAAAAAAAATTATAAAGGGAACAAGCAGGGATGAAAAAGAACCTATAAAAGGGAGATAGAGGGACAGGGAGTGTTGGGTGGTGCATGAAAGGGTCATGAGGGGGAATTAAGACTAAGACTAAGCAGCGTTGGTATTTATCAGCCTTAACATTCAGCAGCGCTGAGGGAAGGCGTCTAAGAAAAAGTTAGGCCCTGGCAATTATTCTTTTACAAATTAAACACTGTGCTCATTGCACCTGCCCATCTCTCCTTAGCACTACTTCACTGGTTGGCAGGTAGGTGCATGCAGCTGGTGCAGTTCATCTCTGGACAATAATGGGCTGCTGGTTTACGAGTCAGCTGCCCACAAAGTACCAGCAGTCATTGAAAGAGCTGTGGGATGCACTACATTCACCTGTTCCTGTCAAACAGCGGAGGTCGGTGCAGGTAAGCGCAGTGGAGCGGTGGGCGGGGCAGTGCGGGAGGAGGAGTCAACACATGACGGAATAGGCAAGATTAAATAAATAAAGAAATCATATTCCGTCGTCTGTCGACTTCCCCTCTGCCTATCAAACAACCCTTTGTATTTGTTGCTTATCCACTGCTCCTACTCTGCACAGGGACTAGCTTTCTCTGACATCAATACCCTTTTCATTTCTAGGCAACTGTCACAGACACTGGTACACACCCTTACTCTTGTCGCACCCACACCATACCCCTAACACTGAGCAAATCCATCATACCAAACTCTATCGCCCATACCACCTCCATCACAGTCATAATTAAATATGGACATTGAAATAGGTCCCTATAGGGCCCAATATTCATGTCCTTAACTTTAATGCCCAAAAATTATTTCTGAACAATAAATAAAAAAAAACATTAAGGTAATCAACGTCAGCGATTTGGTTCCCGTTTGTATTTCGCATTTTACTTAATATTGAATTCCTTAAGAGTATTTGCTATTTCCAGGATGCTGAGTGTTTTTTGTTTTTTTTTTGCATGTAGCTCATTACTCTTATTTAGTGCATACACTGAACATAGTCACCTCCTGGGGCCATATTACACAAAGTGCCCCGAGGGCGCAATGGGCATTTGCGCCTGCTTTGCGAGCCTCTGGTGCACCTTGGAATTACAGAAGGGGCCAAAGATGTATGTGCGGCCCCATCTGTAATAAAGATAACGCTGACACACATATAGTGCCAGCGCTATCATCATAGGGTATTCCCTCATTTGTAAGAGAGCGAGGCCCCAAGTAAATGTGGGAATCTCTTTGCCTCTCCGCCCACACCGTATTACATATGTGGGGAAAAGACAAAGAGGCATTTAGGAGGCGCACTAAGAGCGTGTCACAAAAAGGTAGTGAACACTTAGTGAGTCCCCTGATGGCAATCCTCTGGAGGGCGTCAAGAGGGTCTTACAGACCCCCAGGCATCCCTTTGCAGGCGGGTGCAGTCACTGACTGCACCTGCCTGAAAGGGGGTCCCCCTACCCTAGAGCCGCTAGCACAATTAAACATGGAGCAGCTGCTTCAAACCTGCTCTATATTTCACTTAAAAGCACTGCCCTGGAGGCTACGCGATTTTGTGGCTGCCCTGGTGTCAGCGCATTCATCCTAATATGGCCTACTCTCATTGTTTGTGCAGGGCACACTTTTGAAAGGTGCGTCGTGCCGCAAACAAAGATAATGTGCAATATTTGTTATACGGCCCCAGGTGTTTATAATGGGCCAACATTAGGAACTCTGGAGTTGAGGCTAAAGGCAGTGCGACTTTCTCACAGTGCCTGTAAGTGCATCAGAAAGTTGTTCAGAATACATGATCATCCAATCCTTGCTAGGGGCGGCTCCACCATGAGGAGCGTCGCCAACTGCTTTCTCACAATGCGAGAAGCAGAAACATAAAATGGTATTATAAATACCATTTTATATTTCTGCTTCTCGCAAAGGTTTGGTTGGGGGCAGGTGGGTGGATGGCCGGACCTGCTCTAGGGCAGGGGAGAAGTGGCTTGCCCACTGTTGTGGGCGCTGACTGTTTGGTCGGCCCCAGTGCCAACCAAACCAGTCATACGCACTCTCCGTTTTCTCCATGTAGGCTGCATGCAGCCTACATGGAGAAAATTGTCTCCCCTTAGATGCCTTTTGTGGACAGCCTCGCAGCCAATCACAAAGCTGCCATTGCAATGTTGTGATTGGCTTAGGGGAGGGAGGTTGCCTGCTTCCTACGAGGACTTGGAGCAGAGACGACGCATGACTTGACCGGGCTGACGAAGGTACGTTTTTATTTAAAATTACCCCCCACCCTGCGTGATTGCCTCCCCTTGTGACCCCACCAACTCTCCCTTCCGTCCCCCCCACTCGTGAGTCATTCCGGCCACGACTGATCCTTGCCCTCTCTCCAGAGGGCGCAGTACAATGGACACGTATTCCAGTTGCAGTTGCCAAAATAATGATACGACGAAAGTGAAAGAAAAGTAAGTTCTTACAGGTGATTGTATGTGTTGTGTGTTTGGGGGTGGTGAAGTCCAGGATATGTGAGGAAATTTATTCAGGAGAGTGAAAAGAGGGTGATGAAGACAAAAGAGATTATCTTTGTGATATGCAGATCGAGGAGCTGTGGAGAGTAAAGGCATTCATGTCTAAAATACAGTGAACAGAACTGGACCGACTTAGGACCATATCTACAAAGCTTTTTTGGAGGTCACAGACGGCTGTTTGAGATCACAAAAAGGCATTTTTAAATGTAGAAAAACCAAACTGAAATTCAGTGGCTTGTTACTCAATCACAATTTGGGTTTGCGATTCAGTATCAGAAAGGGGTGTGTTTAGGGAGTCCCTTCCAAATACCAATTTGCAGTGGTATGTATTAATGTTTTGCAACTGAATAATTATTGAAAAACATTAATATTTTACTGACTACTGAAAGATAGTGGAAACTATTCGCAAATGGGAAGGGGTTCCCATTGAACCTGTACCCCTTTGAGAATTAAGACATTTATATATTTTAATAGCGGGTTGTGGTCCCATGGACCACTGTCTACTCTTAAAAAATGAAACTTAAAAGTTTCATTTATCTTTTGAAATTTATCCCATTTTTTCTTTAAGGAAAAAGGCTGCATTTCAAATGAAAAAGGTTTGCTTTGATTTAAAGCCTGTCCTTCCAAAGCTACATTTCTTGGATTTCCTTGCCATCAGTGCTATGGATCACAATGCAGGTTGCCTAGTAGGTTCGCCTGATTGTTTTAGGATTCTAGTAAAACCTGCCCAGTACATGTTCACCTCCAGTTCGGTAGATCTATCTTAATACCTTACGGTGGAGATGCTCCCAAGTCAGTGTGTCGGTAAGCTGTCCAACCTGCCCTGCGAGCTACTGTACAAAGCAACTGGATCCCAAACTCTGTAGATGACAACCAGAGTTATTCCTCTCAGGTTTGTAGGAAAACTTACAGGCTCTTCCTGACATTAGCAAAATGAAAAGCTGATGCTGAACATTGTCAAAGATTCACCGTCAGTCACAGATCTGGGTTAAATCAATCGTTTTTTTGATCACCGTGCCATCTCAGTTTGGACCCAGCCATCTGTAAATTAGTCTTGACTCTGTTCCTCATGGGAACAGTCCTGCCTGAGTTGCTAGGCCAGGTCCTCCCTGGACTGTTAAAAAAGCATCCTGAGACCAGCTTTGGGGTATCGCCCCACATCAGCCAGGCTAGCTTGAATCCAGTGGCATAGTCAGTGTGGGAACCCACATCTGGGCATACTCTTCCTACTTAGGGTCAATCAATCAATCAATCAATCAAAGCATTTATATAGCGCACTACTCACCCGGAGGGTCTCAAGGCGCTGGGGGGAGGGGGTCCGCTACTGCTCGAACAGCCAGGTCTTGAGCTGCTTCCTGAAGGCGAGGTGGTCTTGGGTCAGGCGGAGGTGGGTCGGAAGGGAGTTCCAAGTCTTGGCGGCCAGGTAGGAGAAGGACCTTCCTCCTGTGGTGGCTCTTCGGATGCGGGGGACGGCGGCGAGGGCGTGGTTGGTTGATCGAAGCTGGCGTTTGGGAGCGTAGAAGTTGAGGCGGCTGTTGAGGTATCCTGGGCCGTGGTTGTGTAGGGCTTTGTGTGCGTGGGTGAGGAGCCGGAAGGTGATTCTCTTGTTGACCGGGAGCCAGTGCAGGTCTCTCAGGTGTCCGGAGATGTGGCTGCGGCGGGGGATGTCCAGGATGAGTCGTGCTGAGGTGTTCTGGATCCGCTGGAGTTTGGCGGTGGTTCCGGCGTAGAGGGAGTTGCCGTAGTCCAGACGGCTGGTGACGAGGGCCTGGGTGACCGTCTTCCTGGTCTCGGTGGGGATCCATCGGAAGATCTTACGTAGCATGCGCAGGATGTTGAAGCACGACGAGGAGACGGCGTTGACTTGTCTGGTCATGGAGAGGGAGGAGTCCAGGATGAAGCCCAGGTTGCGTGCGTGGTCTGTGGGTTTGGGTGCGCTGCCCAGGGCGGGGGGCCACCAGGAGTCGTCCCAGGCAGAGGGTGAAGATCCCAGGATGAGGACTTCCGTCTTGTCCGAGTTCAGTTTCACGATTCAGAAAAGGGGGTGGTGATGAACAGAATGTCTGAATTAAGCAGACCACTCTTACCCAGTCCAAAGATCAGGGCTTGATCCATCACCGTTATTTAGCTCACTGCCCCATCCCAGCTCAGAACCTGGCTATATGCAAATTAGTCTGTCCCTGGCCCAGTGCATCATGGGAACAGGGCAGACCAAACTACCAAGCCAATTCTTCACCAGAAAGGAGACAAGCTTCCGGGGACCGGTTTCTGGCATTTCAGCCGTCGTCGGCCCGGCTTGCTTGAATCCTGATGGAGCAGTGAGCAAGGGACTCATGTCTGAGTATACCCTGCCACACCTATAGTGGCCAAAAACGATTCAGAAAAGGGGGTGGTGATGAACAGAATGTCTGAATTAAGCAGACCACTCTTACCCAGTCCAAAGATCAGGGCTTGATCCATCACCGTTATTTAGCTCACTGCCCCATCCCAGCTCAGAACCTGGCTATATGCAAATTAGTCTGTCCCTGGCCCAGTGCATCATGGGAACAGGGCAGACCAAACTACCAAGCCAATTCTTCACCAGAAAGGAGACAAGCTTCCGGGGACCGGTTTCTGGCATTTCAGCCGTCGTCGGCCCGGCTTGCTTGAATCCTGATGGAGCAGTGAGCAAGGGACTCATGTCTGAGTATACCCTGCCACACCTATAGTGGCCAAAAATGATTCAGAAAAGGGGGTGGTGATGAACAGAATGTCTGAATTAAGCAGACCACTCTTACCCAGTCCAAAGATCAGGGCTTGATCCATCACCGTTATTTAGCTCACTGCCCCATCCCAGCTCAGAACCTGGCTATATGCAAATTAGTCTGTCCCTGGCCCAGTGCATCATGGGAACAGGGCAGACCAAACTACCAAGCCAATTCTTCACCAGAAAGGAGACAAGCTTCGGGGGACCGGTTTCTGGCATTTCAGCCGTCGTCGGCCCGGCTTGCTTGAATCCTGATGGAGCAGTGAGCAAGGGACTCATGTCTGAGTATACCCTGCCACACCTATAGTGGCCAAAAACAATTCAGAAAAGGGGGAGGTGATGAACAGAATGTCTGAATTAAGCAGACCACTCTTACCCAGTCCAAAGATCAGGGCTTGATCCGTCACCGTTATTTAGCTCACTGCCCCATCCCAGCTCAGAACCTGGCTATATGCAAATTAGTCTGTCCCTGGCCCAGTGCATCATGGGAACAGGGCAGACCAAACTACCAAGCCAATTCTTCACCAGAAAGGAGACAAGCTTCCGGGGACCGGTTTCTGGCATATCAGCCGTCGTCGGCCCGGCTTGCTTGAATCCTGATGGAGCAGTGAGCAAGGGACTCATGTCTGAATATACCCTGCCACACCTATAGTGGCCAAAAACGATTCAGAAAAGGGGGTGGTGATGAACAGAATGTCTGAATTAAGCAGACCACTCTTACCCAGTCCAAAGATCAGGGCTTGATCCATCACCGTTATTTAGCTCACTGCCCCATCCCAGCTCAGAACCTGGCTATATGCAAATTAGTCTGTCCCTGGCCCAGTGCATCATGGGAACAGGGCAGACCAAACTACCAAGCCAATTCTTCACCAGAAAGGAGACAAGCTTCCGGGGACCGGTTTCTGGCATTTCAGCCGTCGTCGGCCCGGCTTGCTTGAATCCTGATGGAGTAGTGAGCAAGGGACTCATGTCTGAGTATACCCTGCCATACCTATAGTGGCCAAAAACGATTCAGAAAAGGGGGTGGTGATGAACAGAATGTCTGAATTAAGCAGACCACTCTTACCCAGTCCAAAGATCAGGGCTTGATCCATCACCGTTATTTAGCTCACTGCCCCATCCCAGCTCAGAACCTGGCTATATGCAAATTAGTCTGTCCCTGGCGCAGTGCATCATGGGAACAGGGCAGACCAAACTACCAAGCCAATTCTTCACCAGAAAGGAAACAAGCTTCCGGGGACCGGTTTCTGGCATTTCAGCCGTCGTCGGCCCGGCTTGCTTGAATCCTGGTGGAGCAGTGAGCAAGGGACTCATGTCTGAGTATACCCTGCCACACCTATAGTGGCCAAAAACGATTCAGAAAAGGGGGTGGTGATGAACAGAATGTCTGAATTAAGCAGACCACTCTTACCCAGTCCAAAGATCAGGGCTTGATCCATCACCGTTATTTAGCTCACTGCCCCATCCCAGCTCAGAACCTGGCTATATGCAAATTAGTCTGTCCCTGGCCCAGTGCATCATGGGAACAGGGCAGACCAAACTACCAAGCCAATTCTTCACCAGAAAGGAGACAAGCTTCCGGGGACCGGTTTCTGGCATTTCAGCCGTCGTCGGCCCGGCTTGCTTGAATCCTGATGGAGCAGTGCGCAAGGGATTCATGTCTGAGTATACCCTGCCACACCTATAGTGGCCAAAAACGATTCAGAAAAGGGGGTGGTGATGAACAGAATGTCTGAATTAAGCAGACCACTCTTACCCAGTCCAAAGATCAGGGCTTGATCCATCACCGTTATTTAGCTCACTGCCCCATCCCAGCTCAGAACCTGGCTATATGCAAATTAGTCTGTCCCTGGCCCAGTGCATCATGGGAACAGGGCAGACCAAACTACCAAGCCAATTCTTCACCAGAAAGGAGACAAGCTACCGGGGACCGGTTTCTGGCATTTCAGCCTCGTCGGCCCGGCTTGCTTGAATCCTGATGGAGCAGTGAGCAAGGGACTCATGTCTGAGTATACCCTGCCACACCTATAGTGGCCAAAAACGATTCAGAAAAGGGGGTGGTGATGAACAGAGTGTCTGAATTAAGCAGACCACTCTTACCCAGTCCAAAGATCAGGGCTTGATCCATCACCGTTATTTAGCTCACTGCCCCATCCCAGCTCAGAACCTGGCTATATGCAAATTAGTCTGTCCCTGGCCCAGTGCATCATGGGAACAGGTTTGCCCTGTTCCCATCATGCACTGGGACAGGAACAGACTAATTTGCATTTAGCCAGGTTCTGAACTGGAATGGTGCAGTGAGCTAAAAAACGGTGTTGGATCTAGCCCTGATCTCTTGACTGGGTGAGAGTATTCTGCTTAATTCAGAAACTCTGGCCATCACCACCCCTTGTTGGTAAATATTTTGTCCACCCTAAGCGTGGAAGGGTATACTCAGATGTGAGTCCCTTGCTCATTGCACCATCAGGATTCAAGCAAGCCGGGCCGACGACGGCTGAAATGCCAGAAACCGGTCCCCGGAAGCTTGTTTCTTTCCCAGTGTAAGAATTGGCTTGGTAGTTTGGTTTGCCCTGTTCCCATCATGCACTGGGACAGGAACAGACTAATTTGCATATAGCCAGGTTCTGAACTGGGATGGTGCAGTGAGCTAAAAAACGGTGTTGGATCTAGCCCTGATCTCTTGACTGGGTGAGAGTATTCTGCTTAATTCAGAAACTCTCTCCATCACCACCCCTTGTTGTTAAATATTTTGTCCACCCTAAGCGTGGAAGGGTATACTCAGATGTGAGTCCCTTGCTCATTGCACCATCAGGATTCAAGCAAGCCGGGCCGACGACGGCTGAAATGCCAGAAACCGGTCCCCGGAAGCTTGTTTCCTTCCCAGTGTAAGAATTGGCTTGGTAGTTTGGTTTGCCCTGTTCCCATCATGCACTGGGACAGGAACAGACTAATTTGCATATAGCCAGGTTCTGAACTGGGATGGTGCAGTGAGCTAAAAAACGGTGTTGGATCTAGCCCTGATCTCTTGACTGGGTGAGAGTATTCTGCTTAATTCAGAAACTCTGTCCATCACCACCCCTTGTAGTTCAGTTTCAGGCGACTGTTCATCATCCACTTGGCAACGTCTGTCATCCCTTCGTGTAGGTTGGCTCTGGCGGTGGCGGGGTCGTTGGTGAGGGAGAGGATCAGCTGGGTGTCGTCGGCGTAGGAGATGATGTTGAGGTTGTGCTGGCGTGCGATGGCTGCGAGGGGGCTCATGTAGACGTTGAAGAGTGTTGGGCTGAGCGAGGAGCCTTGAGGAACGCCGCAGATGACTTCGGTGGCCTCTGATCTGAACGGGGGGAGGCGGACTCTCTGTGTCCTTCCGGCGAGGAAGGAGATGATCCACTCCAGTGCCTTCTCCTGGATTCCGACGTTGCTGAGGCGCTGTACTAGGGTACGGTGGCAGACAGTGTCGAAGGCCGCGCAGAGGTCCAGGAGGATGAGGGCCGCTGTTTCTCCGTTGTCGAGCAGGGCTCGGATGTCATCGGTAGCTGCGATCAGGGCGGTCTCGGTGCTGTGGTTGGCCCGGAAGCCAGACTGCGAGAGGTCGAGGAAGCCGTTTGTCTCGAGGAAGGCGGCCAGTTGCTTGTTGACGGTCTTCTCGATGACTTTTGCCGGAAACGGGAGCAGCGAGATGGGGCGGTAGTTCTTGAGGTCGGTGGGGTCGGCTGATGGCTTCTTAAGTAGGGCGCTGAGTTCGGCGTGTTTCCAGCTCTCCGGGAAGGTAGCGGTGTCGAAGGAGGTGTTGATGATGTCCCGCAGGTGGGGTGCGATGACAGCGTCGGCCTTGTTGAAGACGTGGTGAGGGCAGGGGTCTGTCGGAGATCCGGAGTGGATGGAGTTCATCGTGTGGACGGTGTCTTCGGTGCTGATCGGGGTCCAGGCGCGGAGGGTGGTTGTGGGGGGCGGTGGTTCAGTCGTGGCGTGCATCGGTTGAGTGCAGAAGCTGTTGTGTATGTCCGCGATCTTGTTGTGGAAGTAGGAGGCGAGGGAGTTGCAGAGGTCTTGCGAAGGGGTGATGTCGTTGTTTCCGGCGTTGGGGTTGGAGAGCGTATAGGGTCACTATAGCAACAGCAAAAGCTGATGGACGGAATAATGAACATTGTCAGACATTCACCCCGAGTCACAGATCTGGGTTAAATCCATTGTTTCCTGACATTGCTCATGCTCAGAAAAATTGGAAGTTTCATCCCTTTCCGACAAGTGCAGGATTGGGGGCAAGGAGCATGGCTGTCTCCAGCGGCAAAGACAGAGTGCTTGAATATTTGTCTCAAGATGGCAATCGTGATCTGTGGAAGGATGTAAACATTGATGGACTGGTAGTTCGGGCAGTGGCTATCACCACAGAAGTTAGGGTACCTTTGTAAGACTCTAGGGTCCACAAACAAGTGCCTCCCCCTTACCCTAATCTTCAGAGTTCTTCAAAGCAGACCATAATTATCAGCCAGGACCCCCTGTAATAGCAACAATATTGTCCAATATATTTGCATTGTCTAATATGATTTAGGCACCGACAAGAATGCACCTTTTTCGAGGAAGGTATTTTCCTACAACTCAGGGGCAGTATAAAAACGACTGTCCCCACGAGTACTTTTCACTTGGGAATAGAGATTGTATAGTGGTGGTTCAATGTACCATGTTGGACACCATTCAAATTGCAGGGTCCTTCTGATCTCTATCATAGGTAGACTGGAATGTTGATACATAATCTCAGAGCTGTGGTTTAGTACTCCATGCGAATGTAAGCTGCTTCACGTGATGTTAACTGCACAAGTAAACCGTATGGACTGAGCTGTTGGAACATGATCTTTTTTTCAGATATACCACATACTGCAGAATGGCTCGGCTCATTTGTGTGTTGCCTATAGATTAAGTACTAGTCATATGTGGACTATATGTAATGCAAAAGTCAATGAACAACTTCAGCAATTGACTGAAGCATACATACTGTGGTGGGAAATATTTGTGAAATAATCAGCCCCGACCCGTCGTAATGGGATGAGGGGCCATGCCCCCTTACCTTTTGACCATTATAAAGAATGTCTGCCAGCCTGAGCAAAGGTCAGCCTGACAGACACTCTTTATTTTCAGGTCAGGAGTCGAGGAGCTAGATATGCACTAAATGTGCAGGTTCCTGGCTGCCTGAGCTGGACTTTACTGGGCTGAAGCAGTCAAAGGTCCAGTGGGCCTGACATCTTCACTTTGGCAAAGCACCTCGAGGTCCTCTCCCTTGTAACCAGGGGGAGTGCCACTGATTGCTTTGGACATGGGCGCTTCTGTTCTAAGCCCTGAAGTGCTGAGTGCCAAGGGTCAATCACTGACACCTCGTCAAAGAGTGGGGTGGGGTTAGCAGTCTCACTGACCCCATCCTACTCTGTGACGAGTGAAGGACTGATGCCTTCCCTCATTGGCTGACCAAAGGTCAGCCAATGAGGGAAGGCAGCAGTCTCAGCCCTCATGGGATCTCTGAGGCAGAGCTCTGCAGGTAAGCACGATCTTATGTTTAATGTTTGGGGAGTGTGTGCTTGAGTGCGTGCATAAATATTTGGGAGTGAGTGTTGTGAATATATGTGTGTGTGTTATTGCATGTTTGAATACATGAGTGTGAGGGAGTGTGTATGTGTGCATGTATGGCCCCATCCCTGTTGAAAGTACAGACCGTCACTGGAAATAAGCAGGTTAGTAGTGGTTAACAAGCATTTTCAATGCAATGGTTTCGCCTTTGGAAAAGTTAGAGCTAATGGCAATGTAAATGACAATGCCATCTATTTTGCTATTCTCAAAACAAACACATAAATTCAAATTTTGACATTTACAATGCCAATAGCTCTAAATTTTCCAAAGGCGAAACCATTGCATTGAAAATGCTTGTTCTTTATTTCTGGGACTGAGTTGATATATTTCGAATAGAGCCGAGTGCCGCTCAGATCATTCGTGACTGATGTAAGTAATCAAGGATGATAAGGTTCGGAAACACTCCTGTGCCCATCACTCCTCACAGACAAACTAATTGTAATAAACAGACAAAAGTAGCTTGCTTTGATGTACTTTTTCAACAACGAAAGAAATCAGATTGAAAAGCGAATGCTTCTTCCATGATCAAATCGTCGAAATATTTTTAAAAACATAACAGATCTCCATGTTCCCTGATTGTGGCAAAAAAAACATTGAATTACAAAGCAAAATAAAGCCTCAATTAATGTTAGCTTTAAAAATTGCCTAAAGCGTTCGCAGTCAGCCTTTATTTAGCTTTTGTTGTAACAATGTTTAAATCGGACAGAATCTGCTTTAGCCATGCTCATGCTTTTATATTTGGTGGGAGTAAGGGTGAATGAAGCAGACCTCCTGGAAACATCCCGCCCCATACGAAAATAAGCAGGAATGTGTGTTCCTTAACCGAAGGGCCAAGACTTTCCTATGAAAGCAGCTTCGTTTTACATAATTTAGGAAAGCATGTATTTGGCACTGGGTGTTAAACAATTCTCGTATCATTATAGTTTCCAGGTAACCAGAGAGCTGAGCAAATATGACTTTTCTTTGATCTCAACTTACCATTGAACCGTACATGAGTGCCTTCATTGAGAAACCTTTGCAGCAAGAAGCCAAGCTGTGAAGCCTTGAAACTGCTGTTGGCATAACATATACTATCGTCAAGAAAACCCTGCCTAAGAGAGGACAGGGTCTGTGATGAACATGTACATTTCAATAAAATACCATGCCAAACTAGCATATCACTTATATTATGTTTTTTTTTTAATTTGCGTTGGTCTAACGTAAGATTAAAGGTAATTTAGACTTCTGTAGTTCGCCAGATTTTTACCCAAAGCACTCGAGGGAATTTTCACAGAAAGTGAAGTGGCCAATATGGTGGGAACACTTTTGGCAAAAGTCTAATACCACCCAAGTCCCATGTTATGGTGCGCCAGTTGAAATTATTTGTGTTTTTTCCCCAGAAACAAACTCCTGAAGCCGGGGACTTGCTTCTGCGATACAAAATGGCAAAGGTCCTCCGAGTTTTGTTGATTTTTCCTGTTCAGAACCCCAGTGCTTTACAGAGCATTTGCAAACAGCAGAAACAACACAAGAAGGTCCGCCCTGAATAGGATGGCCCTCCAGCGCTTTCAAGCTGGAACACCGCTGGCAAATAGGCTTATGGCAAAGGATTTTCTACATAAGAGTCAGAAAAGGAACTGCTGTTGCAACCCAGGCGGTCCCCTGCCTCAAAATTAGGCCGGGCAGTGTACACCCACAAAGTGGACAGGTGGAGCATCTGCCAGTTTTTTGCAGTTGGCCCTCTTCTGCCCAGCTAAATGGTCCTCACAGCCACACATAGAACTGGGAAGGTGGAACATTAGGTGGATGTTAAACTATTTCATTCTTGCTTTGGCTTCCAAGTCCCTGGAAATACCCGATCTATAGGTCCCACTGCAAATGCAGAATAGTGCAGATGAAGCAATTCAGAGCTTGATATATTGTTCATGAATATTCTTTGAATTGCATAGGAATTACACAAGGTGTTCACGTTCTGGCCCTTCCCTATGCTGGATAGACACAGTACAAAGATGGTGGTCTTATGCTAATGAGGACCTTGCACCTGAGCCTTGCGAGACACTTTGGACTGAACTCAGCCGATTGGATGAGTAACCTTCCCTATGTGGATTTTGAACAGTAAAGAGAGTTCACTTTCAGATGTAATTAGTATTACAAGGGGAGTTGAAGATCCCATGGTACAGAATTCACTTTACTGGGTCAGAAGGCTGCACTATTACCGAGAGAGTCACTGAGACTCTGCTATAGAACGCAACTGAGTATTTTGCTGTAGGTGATCTAAATTGGTATATCATAGTTGGCAGAGGACAACCCGGTTAGGATAGATAAGAGACTGGAAGAAAGTCCTGTCTGACGCTATTAGAACTTTGCCATAGAGTTTTGTTTTTATTTGTTTGCTTATTTATTTAGTTACTTATAGGTTTATTTATGGCTGCTTAAAAACACTTCATGTTGTAGAGAGGGAATAAGTTGTGTCAGCTCATCCATTCCGTTACCTTGAATGAAGTTACTTAAAAATGAATGGACTATACATTGTGTCTGCAACTGGCAGCAACAGAGGGGTCTTAACCCCTCTGGAGAAGTTTTGTAAAACCACCTATAAGTCTGATGGGTAGTGGGGGGAGGGGCAGTCAAGAGGGAGGAAGATCTCCTTTTGATGAATGGTGAGCTGGATCAAAGAGTTCGACCGTAGGCCTCAATATTAATTGGATTTTGGAAAATAAGGTTTTAGTAAATCGTTTCTTACATATGTTCTGGGTAATCCTAACGTCAGCGATCCCTCTTGAAGTTTTAGGTGTAGTTGTGTGATTAACCTTAAACTAGTATGCAATCAATGATTTGGAAAAGAGGGATCATGTATACACTGTACAACAACAGTGATATTGTAGACACTATAGGTGAAAGGACGCAACTTTGGAGAGGTGGGTGCTCATATTAAATTACTGTGTCTGGTTTTTAAGGAGGAATACAAACAGTTTGTGATCATACCTGGTATGTGTAATAATGTTCTTCAGGAATATTGTGGGTCGGTGGCGTAAAAAGTCACAGACAGGACAAGCAGCAATACTATGTATATGTAAACTTAGTTTTGGGTAGATGTGTTCATCACTTATATTGATTGAGGTGGTTTCTGTTTCTAAGGGTGGATGAAAGCTGAACTGGAAGTTGACGAGGAAGCGATGAGATTCCAAGTGAGATGAGAGATGTCTAATGACAGCCATATCCAGGAGCATTCTGTAACACTGTACCTCGCCCGACCCATACATGCACAAGTTTAAAGTTCAGTAAGCTAATTATAAGCATATGCTTACATACTCCTGTAAAGTGTAAAGAAAACAGCAATAAGCGGCGCACGCCAAGCGAAGCCGCACACGAACACAGTTCAAAATTAGCGTTAGGAAAAGCCAAAGAAATTAAAGCTTAAAGACTCCACAACGCGCTAACTATGATCACTAAAACTAGCAAATAGAAGCTTATACAAGCCTGTGCAAACATAAGGAAACAACAGTATGCAAAATACCAGTTCAGAACATTCTTCACAGTACCACACAGACATGGCAGCGCTGCAGGCCAGTCCCGCCTCGCTTCACCCGGGTGCTGCGGGAGTTCCTCTCTGGGCTCCCAGTCTGCTGTCACCCGGCCGGGAGCAGCGCAGACTTCCAGCGCTCGCCGTGGCTCCTCTTCTCGCGCTGGGCGGCGGGGGGGGCAAGCACTTCCGGCCGGCCGCGCTGGGATTGGCCGGCCGGCTGAAGAAACCCGCGGGCGGGACGGGATAGCAATATTTGTTTGTGAGGACACGGGGGGGCGGGAGAGGACGAGGGGGGCGGGCGGGAGAGGACGAGGGGGCGGGAGAGGACGAGGGGGGCGGGCGGGAGAGGACGAGGGGGCTGGAGAGGACGAGGGGGGCGGGAAAGGACACGGACGTCGGGAGGGAGGAGGGAACAGCAAACACGGCCCGGCCGGACCAGACACGGGGGCGTTCCGGCGTCGCGTGACGTCGGCAAAAGGAAAAGAATCTCGGGAACGCCCCCGTGTCTGGTCCGGCATTGATGGACAGGCCCCTCGTCCAATGGCTAGGCTCCATTTATGGAGCCAGCCAATGAATGACGAGGGCCGACCCAAAGCCACACTACAGTTCTCATAAGATTTCTCCTGCGCAAAAGCTGCTTGCGCAGCTTTTTGCAGTCGAAACCTAAAAAGTAAGTAGTAATTGGGAGAGAATGAACTATGGGGTAGGTTAACTTACATACGGGTCACAAAAACTGGTAGTAAAATGTGAACTGAGTTTTTGCAACCAGTATTTTACTTGGTGAACCGATCTATGTGTCTATATGCTGCTTTGTAAAATAGGTAATCACAGAGTCAGCGAACGACCTGCCTAATTAATATTTATTAGGCATGTTGCAATGGGTGACCTGTGATTGGCTGCAATAACTGAGATGGTAGCCTTCAGGGCACTGCAAACCACCATCCCTTTCATCATGTTTCAAAAACAAAATTTCAGCGACCCAATCTCTTTAAACAAAATGTGGCTTCCTTTAAAAAAATATTTTTCATTTTGACAAACTTCAATAAGAGCTGGCAGTGGACTCCTGAACCATTGCCAATTACCCGCCTGAAGATAACGCTTGATTCCAAAAAGGGAAGATGTCCTTTGCGAACCCATCCCCTTTGTGAATCATTTACCAACCCAATTTAGGAGCTGTTACTGATCAGTGGTTGTGGCAGGAATTATGGTTGCATAACATGATACACAGTTTACTGAATAACAGTTTGGAAGGGACACCCCTTACATGATTCAATCAAATTGTAATAAAGAATTCAATTCTATTTCCAGTTGGAGTCTTGGAAAAACTTTTCTGAATCACAAAATGAGCTTTGTACAAATGTGAAAGTTATTTTCTGCAGTTGCAAACCCCGTTTTTTACTGAATCAGAGACTTTGTGACTGTAAAAATCCTTCGTACATCTGGCATAGTCCCTGCAACATGAATAGGAGGAGTTCAGATATAGAGGCACCCAGGTAACTTTTCGAGTTTATCTGGATGTAGTAGTAGTTTTCTACTTCCCAGTGGCATGGAGGGGGGGAGCGCAAAGAACAGCGGCTTATAGGAAAGATCATACCTTTGCCCCCGGGATCTTGGAACCGCAAAAAGCATGGCGTTACAGTGCAGATCTACTCCTACTACTCCTGGTAGTTTGCTACCTCCTCTTGTGAGATTGGAGGGAAGTAGTGTTTTTAATGTCCACCAGCATGAGATTGTGGCACTAGGTTTTGAACTTAATGGGGCTGAATTGAAGTGAGTGATTGAAGTTATTCCAAGACCTTAGGTGTGGGTGAGGTCTTTACATTAAGAATTATTGTGACTCGAGGTGTGTGGATTATTAGAAGCTTGTACGTGGATTTCCGCGAGCCACCAATGTAACAGGAACTGGTGAAGTCAATTTTGCAGGGAAGAGAGAGGGTAACATCAATATTTAAGAATAGCACAGAATGTAAAGGGATTATTAGATTCAGTACAAATATGACTCTGGAAAGACTTCTCTCCTCTTCCTCCCTGATGTAAAGCTATTTGAAGCAGTCATCCTGCCACATGTAGAGCTATATAAAGAACATAAAATAAAGTGCCGCGCATGATCCTAGTTCAGTAGGCCACTGAAATAGACGAGGGTATTAGATGTGGAGTTAAAATGTATTTCTCACTCTCATCAACCTTTATTTAGAGTTCTATGTTGTTTGCACATTTTCCACGTTTTAAAGTAAAGGTTTGGTCACTGTGTAATGTACATGCAGTACTAGGCGAAAGAACAAGATAAAAATGGATTTACCCTTAAAACATTTCCTGCACGCATGTGAATGTAATTCCGCTAGCAGTGTACTGTGCCTTGTTATTACAACAGCAGGCCCAGCAGGGGGGTACTCAGTTTACCCATGTGAGCTGAACACAGGCCCGGTCACTTCCAGTCAAGCACTCATGGCGTCCTAGCACATTTGTTATCAAAATAATAGAACGCCACTTCAAATGGGAGGGATTTGTAAGCAGTACCAGACCCAAAACACAAAACTTGGACAAACAAGAGTCGCTTTTTTGAAGTTTGGCCAAGTTCTGGGCAGACAGAGGCGCTTATGTAATGCAAATCCGGAGAGGGCTAGGCCCGAGGGGATTAACTCGAGGATGCTGGCGGTAGGCCGCGCTCCCAAACTGAGACCTACTCTTGCTGACAGAGAACTGGACGTGCGGCAGACGCCCATCGCGCTATCTTCGACGCTTCCTGGCGCTGCAGGCCTCGCTGTCCGCGGGGACTGCGGCTTAGCATAAAAAATGCATGAAGAGGAAGCGGATAACGTATTCCTCCGCACACCGGGGGTCTTCTCGAAGCGGGGTCGCTCAAGTAATTGAAAGCTGCTTTGTAGTCACAGAATATGAAGAAGGATTTCGGATTCTATAGTTCACGCCTCCTGGTTAGCCAGTAGAGATAGCTTCGGGAGTCAGTGAGCCTTTCATCTGTCTGAGGTTGACAACAGAAGTCATTTTGATTTGAATAATAATATAATATTGAACGTCAAAGTACAAAGAGATAACTTGACTTGTGTGCTTTATTTTATTATACATATTATACATAGCAAGAGTCTTGCTCCAAGCGCTGCCCTTTAAAAGCACCTTTATTGTGATGCCTGGGTATCTCAAACATGCACACAAAACCGAAAGATGTGCAGAAAGGATGAATAGGCAAAGACGTGGATTTCAAGGGAACCATAATAGATTAATTTTTCCATTACAAATATTTGCTCTTTCAGACAGACAGCAGGTTTGTCCAGAATTGCATGTTTCTGTACTTTTTTTTTTTTAATCCATAGCTAGGATTAGCACCTGATTCTAACAATGTTGGGGCATCTCTTGCCGCAGAACAGGCAGAGACTGGCCAGCAGTGCACAATAGTGCTGGAACCCTTGTTTTTAGATTTGACTTATAATGGAACTTGAATACGATGGCAAAATATTGGGACATATTACCAAGGGCCTTATCGCCGCTTTAGCGGGAATTTTTCCCGCTAAAGCGGCGATAATTTTATCGCCCTATTACCTAGCTGTCGCTAACACCAGTTAGCGACAGCTAGTAGGATATAGCGATCATCTTGGGGCAAACTTTGCATGTCAGCGATATTTATTGCTAATGACATGCAAAGTGGGCGTGCAAAGATGTTAGCGACTGGAAACAGTCGCTAACATCGCTATCTCCTATTACCTACTTTTGGAAATAATCGCGCTAAGCGCGATTATCTCCAAAAGCTAACGCCTGCCCGGAGCAGTTCTTAGCCATGTTATCCAATGGTAGGTGGATAACATGGCTAAGAGCATTTGCTCGGTAATGCATGAATATCGCTGACTTTACAGCGATATTCATGCATTTCGGCCGATTTTTATCGCTTAGGAGATAAACCTTGATAATTGCAAGGTTTCTAAGTGATAAAAATAGGCGAAGCACGGCGATAAAATTATTGCCTCTAACCAAGCTTAGCGATAATTATCGCTTATTCTTGGTAATATGCCCCATTGTATTTTACACATGGTGTGATGTGCTTTTGAGCAGCCTCCTTTTTAGGTAAAAACCTACCAAACAGCACAGCTATCTGGTTGCTAAAGATTTCTTGGGAACATAAGGGAGCTGAAGACGGCTTTTTTCTGCATGATTCTTTGGACCACTGTGAGCTGCCGTGTTGTGTTTTTCAGTTTCAGGTCTCTTTGCCAAAGCGCCGGGACACCCTTTCGGGTAGCCGTGCGCTTTAGAAGAGATTGTACATAACATAACATAACATTCTAAAAGCATACCTAAGAATGCATTCCGCCCATTGCTTACCATTGGCTTTGTTGTTTGTAACTCACATTTGCTTACTTTCATTTTGCTGGCTTTATTTGTTTTAGACTGTCCAGCATGTCTTTGTCTCTCCCATGGAGCATAGTCTGTTTACTGTATTCTTCCACGAGTGCTCGCTTTCTGTAAACAGGCCTTTACATTTTGTTTTTATCTTGTCATATTTGCTGTGCATTCAAATACAGAGGTCAAATGATAAGCGCTGTCTTCAAAGGGAGCTTGATGTTTACTTTACTTTCTCTGACAACCTATGGGTGTAAAGAAAAGGCTTTTTTTCTTGCACACCACAAAATGTTATGTTTCATATAGGTACCCCAATATAGGCTCAGGTCGCAACCTAACCTTTTGTTCTATATTCTCCCCTACCATTACACTACATAACGGTTCTTGGGATTGAACTTTGACGGTACTGCTTACAGGATGTGGGGTTTTCCCTGAAAACTCGCCTCATCCATTATGCATGAGGATTCTTGGAAACTCAGCAAGACTACCATCTCCTACATAATAACTATGTACAAGGGTCATTCCTCTCGTCATCCTAAATCAAACATGGCACAGCAAGGTAGATCTCTTGAGGGTCCCACTTTGGGTATAGAAACACCATATCTTTTCTGAGGCAGGGTAAGGAGAAAAGGACTTCCATGCTGATACACTGAAGTGAGACACTGAGGTTCCAGCACATAGACACTGCAGCTCACAGTGGTCTGACATCCCTCGTGGGGTGTCCATATAGAGACCAAGACTGGGTCCCACAGTCTCTCACTTTAGGTAATGGGGTTGACTTTATCCTGAAGGGATTCTTGGCTCTACACCTACAGCACATCCAACTAGGGTTGTATTGTAGGAGTATGCATTTTATTGTCATGTATTTTTATACCTGCCTGTATTCATCACTTTAGCACTATGGTAGAAATCTACCATCCTTTTACTCTGTTGGTGCTTATAATCATTTATATCTGTTTCTGTCTAATGATTGTTCCAGCACACCTATTTTACACTAGAGTGACGCTGGTTCAATAAATGCTTATTGAAAATGTCCCCACCTTTTATTCTGTGTATCTCTCTGAGACAAAGTGAACACGAGTGACTGAGAGAAAAGTACTGTACTGTTTCTGCGATCCCTGAGGGGAAAGAGTTGTCATGTTCGATAGTTGCCAAGATCTAATCTCTCCTTGGTAAGAGGGGTTTCTAGTGGCACTGTGAGCTAGCTGGTATACAGGCAAACATACCCTGCGGGGGTGTCTGGAATCATTCTGGACACTAATCCCAGAGTCTATGTTGTCTATATGTGCAGATCCTATATAGGTTTATAGGAACTTCACCACAAAAATGTAAATTAACTGTACAAATATTTCAGAATATATCAGAATTCGGAAAACACAAATGAAGCACTTTTTGAAATTCTGAAGTGTGCTGGAAACAAATATTTTTATACGATCAAAACAAATCAACCCACTATGTGTTGTCATTTCCACACATTATTGTTTGTGCGTTGTAAAACTGTATGTCTGCGTAAATGTAATGGTCATTTCAATTGAAAATATATTGTCTGCAATGGCAGTGCCCTACCACACCACCCATACTCCTCTCTAAGTCACTCCACTCTGTGACACTCTACTCCACTCTATGCCAATCTTCACTATGACACATTATGCCACTCTACTCTACACCACTCTACACCAGACCACTCCATGCCACTCTATGACACTCTACTCTATGTCATTCTACTCCACTCTACTCCATGCCACTCTACTCTACTCCACTCTATGCCACACTATTGCATCCTGTACCGCTCTGCTCCACTCTATGTCACTCTACTCCACTCCTCTCTATGCCACTACAATCTATACCACTCCACTTTACGCCACTCCACTCCACTCTATGGCACTCTGCGCTATGATACGTATGCCACTCCATTCTACACCACTCTACACCAGACCACTTCATGCCACGCTATGAGACTCTACTCCATGTCATTCTACTCCACTCTACTCCATGCCACTATACTCTTCTCCACTCTATGCCACACTATTGCATCCTGTACCACTCTGCTCCACTCTATGTCACTCTACTCCACTCCTCTCTATGCCACTTCATTCCATGCCACTCCACTCCACTTTATGACACTCCACTCTACAGCACTCTTCTCCACTCTACTCCAGTCAGTGCCACTCTACTGTGGGACACTCTACCGTATGGCCTTCCACTCTTTACCACTCCACTCTATACCACTCCATGATGCTCTATGACAATCTGCTCCACTCTACGCCACTCTACAACATTCTACGCCACTCTACCCTACTGTACGCCACTGTACGCCACTCTACTCTAAAGCACTCTCTACAACTCCACTCTATGACACTCTATGCCACTTCACTTTAGGCCACTCTACTTCTCTTCACGCACTTCCACTCAACACCACTCCACTGTATGCCACTCCACTCTACAACAGTCCACTCTACGAAACTCACCTCTACAACACCCCATGCCACATCACTCTATGACACTCAACTGTAGGCCACTCAACGACACTCTCTGTCACTCCATGACATTCCACTCAACACCACTCTACGGCACTCCAGTCCACAACACTATATGCACTCTATTCCACTCTATGCTACTCTACAGCACTCCATTCTACACCACTATACGCCACACTATGTCACTTAACTGTAGGCCACTGTACTCCTCTCCACTCTACGCCACTCCAATCTATGACACCACACCACTCTGACGCCACACCACTCTATGCCACTCCACTCTACGCCACTTCACTGTGCAATTCTCTATGCCACTCTTGGCTACTTCACTCTGCATCACTGTACCCCACTCTACGCCACCTAACTCTAGGCCGCTCTCCTCTACTCTACCCCACTCTACCCCACTCCACTCGATGGAGAGTTTCTGATTGACCATCAAATAGCTCCTGTTGCTTCTTCTAATCCTAAGGCTTATTGGCTTAGCATCAAGATTTGAAATTAATCAGGGATCTGGGAGAATGGTTTACTTTCTGTTGTTTGTTCCTCGTGACCATTCCTTAGTCCCTAGAAGCAAACAAAAAGTTGCTAAAGATTTAGGGCCTGATTTAGATCTTGGTGGAGTGGATTACTCTGTCAAAAATGTGACGGATATCCCGTCTGCTGAAAGACAATACCATTATATCCAATATAGATCGTAATACGGTGGACGGGATATCTGTCACATTTGTGGGGGAGCATTCCATTTGCCAAGATCTAAATAGGGCCCTTAATGTCTCAAAAAGGTAGTCTACCCCGGGACTTCCTTAATGATGAAAGCACGCATGATATTGCTTCCATTAGCCTCCTCCAATGAGTTTTCTAGTTTTGTAAAACATGTTTAACATTCAGATCACAGAATTCTATTTTGTGGTGCCAGCTCAATGAGTTACTGCTTTCATTACAGAGATCCTTTTGTTACTTGCAGTTCAGAAGCTACAGTCTTTCTAATATGGGGAGAGCAGTTGGCATAACGGCAAGAGTGGTCGACCGCAAATCTAGGGAACCTGGTTAGAGTCTCGGCAAAGACGCGCAACATCCTGTGATTCTGGGCAAATTACTTAGGAGGTAATTGGAGAGCATAAACAAAGATTGGCACAGTGGGTACCACCAATGCTAAATCCGGCCCTGTAAAAAGATAAAGCAGATTCCAAAAGATGCTTCTTGAAGAATGAGCAGCTTCTATAAAAGTTGGAAAATTACCAAGAGAGGAAGTTGAAAATGTACAAAGTCAGGAGTAGATTGAGGGACAGAAATGAAAGGATGTGAATAACGAAAACTCTGCAATACAGTATTGAAGTATTGGCAAAGCTGATAGGTTTAAAGCTGGCACTCGAGCACTGACAAAGGCAATACAAAATGCCTGCTGAAGTGCAAACAATTAATAATGGGCTACTCTGCATGTACAGTGCATGGGTGAGTAAATAATTAAATGTGTGATGACAGAGTGTATCTTTCAATTGTAAAATAATCCCTCATGCATTTCAGTTGAGTCAGTAGGATACACTCTAACAGCCAATAGAAAGAGGGCTTCTATGGGCTGATCCAATATGTGATTGACAATGTCTCAAGCCAGTGGCTCCAAGTTCCTGAGCCAAAGAAACCAATGGCTGAAGGAAGCAAATCCCAAGCCCTCTGGAGCATGTATATGAATTAAATAAGTTTTCCATGAGTGGCGCAGGCACGATTAAAACAGCAAACAGTTGTGATCCCTCCAAGCACCTCAAGTAACTCATAGGCATAGATGCAGGGTTAGAATGTGTTGATGTAGGGTTCTGTTGCAATGGTGCCATTGGAAGGGTTCTAGTGAGTGGCAGTTACCACTGACTGGTAAAGGGAGCACCACTTATGGAAAGCTTTATCCTCAATAAATGAATACTACATTATATCATAATGCATAATTAAGGCCAAAGGAACTTAACGCTTAGATTTTCAACTTATTGACAGTCCGTGTATCAACACTTTCAACTGTGCTGCGCAGCCACTTTGTGTATATATTCACTGAAAAAACCAACGGGTACAGGGACTTTATAGTTAGGGTCAGATTTCACTCATATAAAACCAGAAAAATTCAGCAGTTATGGTTAGCAAAGCTCAGGTGTGGCTCCTAGATGTGAGCGGATGAGCGTCGCCCCACTGCTTTCTCGCAGTGCGAGAAGCAAAAAAATAAAATGGTATTAAAATACCATTTTACGTTTCTGTTTCTTGCACTGTGAGAAAGCAGAAAGCAGGGGTTAGTTGGGGCGGACGGGCGGGTGTGTCTGCTGGAGGGCAGGGGAGGAGTGGATTGCCAACTGTTGTGGACGCTGACTGTTTGGTCGGCTCCAGGGCCGACCAAACCAGTTATAGGCACAATGCATTTTCTCTATGTAGGCTACATGCAGCCTACATAGAGAAAATGGCCTCTCCATAGACACCTGTGGGGTCAGCGTCCCAGCCAACCACAACGCTGCCATTGCAGTGTTATGATTGGCTTAGGGGAGGGGAGGGAGGCTGCCTGCAGTTGCTTCCTGCTGTAGAAAGGATGTGGGACAACGCAGACCGACGGTGCAGGATTGGCTGTCAAAGGTTAGTTAACCTTCACTTAAAAAAAAAAATTAACCCCCTGGCGCTCTCCTCTCCCCGCATGCCACCCCGCCACTTAATTCATACCGGCCGCGACTGGAAAATCTAACTATAACTTATGCCTGCAATGCACTGCTCACATATTACATCACTCATGGCATGGTCAGTGACATCACTGATAGCATCTCAAATGACATCACTGGATTAAAGTGTTGGCAGCCAATCAGATCTCAGAGCTGCCTTTCTGCCAAATTTGGTGTAATTCTGTTTAACAGTTCGGGCTGTAGCCGTGTGTAAAGTTTCCTACGGAAATTAAGATGGAGAAAAAACGTTTTGGGACTCCATATTTTTCCTAGCCCCTGCTTGACAAATCAAAATCACCCCGAAATTTTAAAGACAGCAACTGAAGTGACTGCACCGATAGTTTTGAAAATTTTGCAAAGATTCGTCAAACTACGCTAAAGTTATTGGCAAATCAAAAAACGCTCTTCCTATGGAAACTCGGTCCTAACTACCAGTAGGTAATGTGTGTATGTATATATGTATATCCATCCTACTGTTAAATTGTTATAGTGAAGACCATATATCCATAGGAAAGGCGTTTTTGACTATATCTTTCGTGCCATTTCACAATGCTTCATGAAATTTCCCCCCAAAAAAGTGCCCCTGTGATTCTAGCTCTGCATAGAAAGTTTCGGTGTGATCCATTAAGAGGGGGCTGAAAAATGGGAGGGGGTAAAAAAAAAAGTGACTTTCCTATGTTAATTCTATGTCTTGGTGGAGTTCTGCGGGTCTCTGCAAAGTGACAAAAAAACTCTGCAGCGCTACGCGGGGTTCCGTTAGTGGTGGAGTGCGTTAGGATCAAGCCGTTCGCAGTGATTTTGAGCACCAGGTGTTTGATCTGCATTAAAAAAAATCGCGAATGGCACCATGAGCATCGCAAAAGGGCACCACCCATGGTTAGTTAATTCCCGTAGAGTCTTTAGTCACACCCGCAGCCCGATCCGCTGGACGGAATTGCACAAAATTTGGCAGAAAGGTAGATTGTATTAAGGAGATCACAATTTTTGTTATTTGATGTAAATCAGTAGTTTTGGAGATATTAAGGAAAACCAAATGTATATATCTGAGCAGAGCCTAAGCACAGATCTCAAGGTGGGATCTGATGGGCCTCCAGCACTTGAACCAGGAAGTGTAGGCAGCCATCTTGGGACCATTATACATGCTAGCGCCCCATTGAAATGCATTGAAGTGAATGGCAGGTTTAGAAGGTCACAAAAAGGAGAATGTATAAAGGGTGGTAACAGATTTTATTTACAATATAAATAATTTGTTGATGGCACAATACCATTAGTAGGAATTGTGGTGTGTTCCAAGGTGATTTTACAGTGTGAAAAAGCCTTCTGCTGGAATTTCATGAATCATGTTTGAGAGAAAACTGTTTTCTCATGATCCTCCAAAAGAGGTTGTGGAAAGTGCTTCAGAAGCTGAAATGAGAGCCTATTTTCTGTAAATTCACACTATCTTTCTCAGTCATATGAGAATGAAATCTGACATTCTCAGTAAATCATGTACTTCCAACAAGAACAGCCTGTTAGTTGATTCCATTGTGTTCTACTACAGCATACCATAGTGTTCTAAAGAACAACTAAAGTGCTAACGGTGTTACCTAAAACACAACTATGCACACCTAAAGCCATGTTGATTGAATCAAACTGGTAAAACTTAAAACATTTAATTTAGAAGAGAACAAAATGAGGGGGTTCAGTTATTCATAGAGATTACAGTTAATGCTGTAGAAAAAATGTAGGACACATTTTAAGTGAGTTCTCAAATATCTTTCTCTTCTATTTCATTAAAACATTCTGACATGCAGACTGAAACATGCACTTTCAGCACCAGCAGCAGACTGTCAGTTAACTCACTAGCGATCAGCAGCTTTACTACAGTGTTCTAATGAGCAGCTAGAATGCTGACATTTTGAATTTATGCCAAAAGCATGGCATATCTGAATGCAATCTTGATGGAATTGAAGTGGAAAACTAAAAGCATTTTCACTGAGGTACCTGCAGTAAATGAGGAAACTAGGGAGCTTCATAACAAATAGGTCTCCAAAGATGGCCATCAGAGAAAAAAGAGCGCAAATATAGCAGAAATATCCCCCAAATGTAGCACAAGTATAGCCATTATGACCGAAGAGTGCTGAACACGTAATGTTTTTAGTTTTTTTGCAGTTTTATATAGCGCAGTCTTGGCTGTACATGAGCATCAGTTACATTACACAAGGACACATTCATTTAGGTTTCAGGCATGGGGAGATTAAGTGATTTGCCCGGAATCATAGGATTTTGTGCTAACGCTGAAACTCAAACCTGGTTTGCCAGTTATAAAATCTGCTGCTCTGGCCGTAAAGCCACACCCTCCCCCTTAAGTGTAACATATAATCAAGTGATCAACTAGATAAAAAAACACAAAGATAGCAAATATTTACAACTGCTTTGTCGCTTTGTGAGAACTCAGAAAATAAGTCCTTATTTTAGTTGTTTAGAGCTCTAACCATAATTTCTATGGGAATAGACCCTCTCATGGAGGATGGGGCAGAGGCAACAAGTTGACCATGCTGGGCAGGTGATAGGGGCAGTGGCAGCACAATGGACCATGGAGGACAGGGTAAAGGGGGTCAGGAGCAACAAACTAACCGTGCAGGACAGGTAAGCAAGGTTGTGGCAATATAAAATACGAATGAGAGCAGAAGGAAGGGGCAGTGACAGTACAACCATACATGCCAACAGACCCAGTTCAGGCAGGAGACTCCCGGTGTTTTTAAGTCCAAAATGGCTTAATTTTATCTGTCTCATGCCTAAAATCTCCTCTTTTCAATGTAAGTCAATCAGAAAAATCAGTACCTAGTTTTTCCCCCAAAAAATCTCTCTCTTACCAAGTTCAAAATGTTGGCAAGTAGGGTATTTAGGATCATGGAGGGCAGGAGCTTTGGGGTAGCGACATGGACTCTGATAAGAGAGGGCAGGAGGGAGACTGGCAGGGACACCATACTAACCTTGGAGGGCAGGCGTCAGTGTTTTCAACAGCACAATATGCCTCACTGGGTAATCAGGACGGCAGTGCAGCACAACAGACAATGAAAAGCTATAGGGAGAGGACAGGACCATGCACATGGACAACAGAGAGCAGAGGGGAAAGATGCAAGGGCAGCATGTTGACCATACTGAACAGAGAGGAGGGACAGTAGCTGCATAACGGACCATGAAGGGCAGGAGGGAGGGGGCATGTGCACAACAACGAACCACACAAGGCAAGAGGGAGGGAATAGGGGTCTGCACATAGAAAACAGAGGGCAGTGAGCAAGGGAGCAGGGCAGGAGCAGCAAGCTGACCATGGAGGGCACGCACAATGGACACTGGAAGCACAGCACACCATGAAGGGGAACACTGACACTATAATTCCAGACTCACAGACAACGGAAGGAAGATCGGAGGGGGTCAGAGGCAGCAAACTGACCACATAGGGCAGGTGGGAGGGGCGTTGGCCACTCAGTAGACCATGCATGGCAAGCAGGAGGGTTAGTGGCAGCACAACAGCCATGGTGGGCAAGAAGGAGGAGGCGGGGGCATGCACAAAGTACCATGAGGAAAGAAAGGAGGTATAGGGGCTGGACACAGACAAAGGAGAGCAGGGAAATTGGCTTCACAACAAAACACATAGGCCAGGCAGGAGGCGTAGTTGCAGTACAACAGAGCATGGAGGGCAGAAGGGAGTGGCAGCAAAATGGACCATTGAGGACAGGGTCGTGATGGCAGGGGCGGGCAACAGCCATCTGAACATGCTAGGTAGGTGGGAGAGACAATAGCAGCATACCAGAACACTTAGAGTAGATAGGAGGGTGCCAGGTCCATGGAACATGGTGGTCAGAAAGGAGGGAGCAGGGACATGCACACAGTTATCAGAGGGCAGGAGAATGAGGGTAGGGGCAGCAAGCTAAGTACAGGGGCGTAACAGAAGGGCAATGATGGGGCTTAGAATTGGGCAACAGAAGACAGGAGGAGTGGGCAGGGACATTAAGCTAAATGGAGGGCAGTGGCAGCACATCGGACTATGCAGGGCAGGAGGGAGGGGGCTGGTGCATGGACTCAGACAACAGAGGGTAGGGAGGAGGTGGATGGGGCAGCAAGCTAACTGTTTAGGGCAGGAGGGAAGGGCAAAGGCAGAACAACTGAGACACACATCTGTAATGAGGGAGCAGGGTCATGGACTTGTACAATGGATGGCATGTAGGAGGGGGGCAGGAGCAGCAAGCTTGGATGGGGCAGCACAATGCCAGGTCAGGCTGTTATAGTTACCTGAGCCAACTATAACATATGCTACTGCAATGCCCTGTGAATGACCTCACAAATTACATCACTCATGACATGGTCAGATACATCACTCATAACATCACTGATGGCATCTCAAATCACATCACTCATGACATCACTGATGACATCATCCAGTGATTGTGAGTGTTTTTTAAAAGTTTATGAATGTTAAACATATACACTAAAGTACCCAAAAAAGTACCACATATGCCAAGATGTACACATTTGGTTTTCCTATGGTATCTCCAAAACTACTGAACTGATTTACACCAACTAACAAAAAGTCTGGTCTCTGAAACAAAAGCTGCCTTTCAGCCAAATCTGGTGTACTTCTGCCCAGCGGTTGAGGCTGAATGCGTGTCTAAAACTCTAGGGAATTAACATGGGAAACACACTTTTTTTTACCCCGCTTTTCTCGCACCCCACTTGACGGTTGACCCTGAAACTTTCCATGCCCATCTAGAATCAACGCATAGTTTGATTTGAAAAGTTAATGGAGATTTGTCAACCAGCACAAACGATATAGGCAAGTCAAAAAACACAAAGAATTCCCTTGCCACCTAATAAGCCATACCCACCCTAAACCCTTGCCACCCAAAAAAGCATAACCACCCTAAAAATTCCCTTGCCAACCAAAAACACATATCCACCTTAAATCCTAAAAATTCCCTTGCCACCCTAAGCCCTAAAAAATACCTTACCACCCAAAAACCCATACCCACCCTAAACCCTAAAAAATTCCTTGCTACCCAAAAACCCATATCCACCCTAAAACACCTTACTACCCAAAAACCCATCCCCACCAAAACCCTAAAAATGTCCTTGCTACCCAAAAACCCACACCCACCCTAAACCCTACAAAATACTTCACCACCCAAAACTCATACCCACCCTAAACCCTAAAAATTCCCTTGCCACCCAAAAACACATACTCACCCTAAACCCTAACAAGCATTGGCATAGCCAATACGTCTCGCTTTTGGGACCTTATAAGTATTTAGTTATGCAGCACAATATCCTTGGTGCAAAAACATAAAATGTTGCATAGCTACACACTTATAAGGTCCCAAAGGCAAGACCTATTGGCTATGCCAATGCTTGTAGTTCAAGTTGGCAGCTCTGGTACCAGAGAGTTGGTCCGGAGAACAAGTAAAATGCAGTTGCTGATCTGCACCCTGCTTACCAGGTTTGTAAGTCTCATGAGAAGGAGGTCAAGCAGGAGTCAAACAGGAGGGGGAAAGTACCCTTTATCAGACCACTGGCACTTTATAGGATGAAAGTAGGGAGATTATCAGCATTTGAAGGTGTTTTTCAAAATGGCGTTGAAAACTGGTTCTGAAAATGGTATTTGGTATTGTTTTTTCATTTTAGTATTATGTTTGATGTTGGATTCGTTGGTCAAAAAGGAGTTAGAGTGTTTACTTTGCATACAGAAAATTGTGCAGTTCAGTTGTGTAACTCTGTGTATACCGGACCTTGATTGTAGGGAAATATAATTGTCAAGACTTTTAGAACATGAAGCCATCTTTGATCGATTTATTTCTTTGTCTGTTTGGTCCATTGAAAAAAATACTTTTCACTTTGAAAATGGCATTGTGTTATTTTGTATTGGCCTATTTAATCCTCTGTGAGGTAGTTTGATTCGTATTCATTGAGAGTACATAACATCCTCGATGAAAGATCTGTGTGTTAATAATTTGGATTTCCTTCCTGCAGTTTCTGAAAGATTTGTGAGAAGTGAACATTTGAAAAATGTCCCAAAAACGGTGGGTACACAAGATGGTCATGGAGGGTGAGTGGCGATGGCGGAGGATATCGTGAAGACCTTTTTGAAATGCCTCTCTTACAGGATTGCATAGCTTTTCGAGGTAAGGAGGAAGAACCTACAGGTCTTTGTCAACATACCAGTCCCTTCACTGTGCGTAGATTACTCCAAAATGATGGATGCGGATGCTGATGTAATAGAGGATGAAATACTCGAGGCATTGCAACAACTTGGACAAGAGAAAACACCCAGACCAAATATCTTTCCTCTGAAATTTTATGAATGCATGGGCAAATATATTGTTAATCAACTGAACGTTCTCATGTTACCTACTTCAGAGGGATGAAACCTGGGAGTTGATGTGACATGGAGCTGCCGATTCTGGAACTGGGGAGTCAGGGTTCAAATCTCTGCGTTGGCTCAACACCCTGTGAAACTGGGCAAATCCCTTAATCTCCTCGTGCCTAAAAAACTAAGCAAGTGAATGTCCTTTTGTAATGTAAGCTGTGCATATGTAGAGCTCTCCAATACCTTCGAGTCACGTTCGAGCAATAAAAAACCTATTTAAAGAAAGTTAAAACAAGCTGCAAGACACGCTCTGTGGTGGGGGAGGGGCATTGATGCGAGGCACGCTTGCTTGGGCGAGCGAGAGGAAAGCCCGATGGCGCCTCTGCCTGTGCGCGTAACTGCACACTCTATGCCACCCAAAAAGCTGTGGTCGGCTTTTTAAAGCCCCTCTCACTAAATGTCTCGCCAGAGCAGCGCATGCGCTGGCTCATGCGAGACCTAAAAAATTCCTTATGGCTAAAAAACCCATACCCACCCTAAACCCTAAAACATGTCCTTGCCTGCCAAAACCACATATACATCCTAAAACTTCCCATGCCACCCTAAACCCTAAAAAAACCTTACCACCCAAAAACTCATACCAACCCTAAACATTCCCTTGCCACCCAAAATCCATGCCTACCCTAAAACCTTAAAAATTCCCTTATCACTCAAAAACCCACACCCACCCTAACCCCTAAACATTCCCTTGCCACCCAAAAAACCACACCCACCGTAAACCCCGAAAATCCACTTGTCACCCAAAATCCAATACTCACCCTAAACCCTAAACAATCACTTACCACTCAAAAACCCACAGCTACTCTAAACCCTTAAAATTCCCTTGCCACCCAAAAACCCACACCACCCTAAATATATATATAAATATATATGTTTATGTATATATAAATATATGTGTGTGTGTGTGGGTGTGTGTGTGTGTATATATATATTTATATATATAAATATCATTTTTACAATATGCAACATCGATGATTATAAACTTTATTCCATTAGCTTTGTTTATTTTATTTCAGTTGCTATGAATTTTTGGTTTTACATGTTTACGAATTATATATATATATTTTTTTCTATGTTTATGACTCTGCCACTATATTAGTCAGTGTAAAAATGGCGCCAAACTAGGTTGACAAAGGCTGCTGAGACAGCTGAAACGCGTGTCTCTCTTTGCTTCTTGGACTGAGGACAGCCCGATGAATTACAAAGAAGCTTTTATCCTGCAACTTTGTGTGTGTGTTTTCTGCCCGTCAGGAATGATAAATGTTTTGTTATAGATATCAATATATAGGTTTTGGGGAAGTTATAGTGAGGCTCAGATTTCACTCATACAAAACCAGTGAAGTTCAGCAGCTATAGTTACCTGAGCTAACTATAACTTATTCCCCTGCAATGCACTGCTTATGACCGTACATATTAAATCCCTCGGGATATGGTCAGTTACTTCACTGATGACATCTCAAATGACATCACTGATGACATCATCAAGTATTTTCTAAAAGTTTATGAGCGTTTTGACGGGGAGGGATTTGGAAAAGGCTCTGACAGAACTAGTGAAAGCAAAAGGCGACGCCGAGGGTGAAATTGCCAGGAAGGCAGCAAAAATTTATAATACTAGGCGAGAGAAGTGTTATGAGTTAAGTGAGTCAGTAGGTACAATCTTGGCCAGTCGGACAAGGCAACAAGAAGCTGTCGGTATAGTTAGAGAAATCAGGGATACATCGGGCATGGTTCATTCAGACTCGAATGAAATAAGGGAAGTATTTAGGCTATTTTATGAGAACCTGTATGACGATGAACTAGAGGGAAGAGATTCACAAAGAGGTAATGAGGAAATGGAGGAGTATCTTCGAGAGATTCCTTTAGATAAAATCGAGGAGGAGGAAGCAGATGGATTAGAGGCAGGGTTGCAGACAGAAGAAATTAAGGAGGCAATATGGAATCTGCCCTCTGGCAAAGCGGCAGGCCCCGATCAGATTCCTATAGAATTTTATAAAGTATTTTGGGACCTCCTGAAAGAAGAAATAATGAAGGTTATGCAATTGGCGCAGTTGGGCAAATCAGTACCAAAGTCATGGGGAAGTGCTGAGGTAGTTGTTATATTAAAAAAAGGGAAAAATCCGGAAGACCCAGGGTCATACAGACCGATTACTTTACTCAATGCGGACGTAAAAGTTTTCTCCAAGGCACTGGCATCAAGGCTCGCAGGTATTATTGATAAAATAGTCAGTAGCTGCCAACACGGCTTTATACCAGGGAGAGGAACTACTCACCATATAAGAAAAGTGATAACGCTACTTGATGTCACTTCAGTCACAGGAGACCCGATGGCAGTGATGTTACTTGACGCAGAAAAAGCATTCGATCGGGTCTCCTGGGGCTATCTTTGGTATGTTTTAGAAAGAACAGGTATTAAGCACGGTTTTATAAAAGCCTTAAAAACTCTTTATTTAAAACCGGTGGCAACTTTACGAGTGAACGGTGGAAATACGGGCCAATTCCAAATAAAAAGAGGTACTAGACAAGGGTGTCCTTGCTCACCGTTATTGTTCGCCATATATATGGATCCATTAATACGGAGGATAGAGGTATCCGAGAGGATTGCACCTTTAACAACACTAATCGGGCAATGTAAAATTTTAGCTTACGCAGACGATATCGCTGTAATTTCTCCAGAACCCTCTGAATCTATAGATCATCTTGAACTTGAGGCGATGAAATTTGGAAATATATCGGGGTACAAATTAAATACATCCAAAACGCAGATAATAAAAAATTCATTTACTCAATGTGCAGACAATCGGGTGGTGCAGGAAGGTACGTACTTAGGGGTTATTATAAGGTCAGACTTGGATACTTTAGTAGAAAGGAATATTAGACCTTTGATTAAGAAAGTCGAAAAAGATTTGGATAGATGGGACAATTTGCATATGTCGTTAGTGGGGCGGACAAATATAGTAAAAATGTTGATACTCCCAAAATTTTTATATTTATTTAGAGCGATCCCTTTATTATTTGATGTTAAAATATTTAAAAAACTAGAGTGTATATTAAATAGATTCATCTGGGCAAAGGGGAAAACAAGAAGGGCCCTTAGATACATGACACTGCCGCGAGAAAGGGGAGGCTGGGGAGTTCCAGACTTAAAATCTTATTACTGGGCGGCGGCCTTACAAAACATGATTGGTATGTTGGGCGGGGAAGAATCAGAAGAATGGAGCAAATTTGGTTCACTAGCAATTTATGGATTAACTATGGGAATGGATGGGAAGGATGTCTTGTTGAAATTCACAGAGGCTAGCTATTATAAGAGGACAAAATTTAAGACGCTCATAGCAGCATTTGACATTTGGAAAAGTTTTTCTAAAAAAATAGGTTTGGGGAAATACAATGTGTATACTAGACTCACATATAATCAAAATCTTCCACAAGAGATTTTTTCGGGACCAATATTTGCGTAGTGGGAAAATAAGGGAATTAAAACTGTAGGGGATGTAATGGGGGACCAGGCGATTCTTCAATTTTCAGATTTACAAACTAGATTTAATTTAGAAACAAGGCAATTTTTCAAATATTTACAAGTTAGGAGTTTTTTGTTGAACAAAAAAGGAGGAGCTTTGGGATTCAGGCGCAATCAAATTATGGAGATAATCCAAGGCGGGGAAGACTGTACAATTAAAAGGCTTTATGCGGAATTGATAAAACTAAAACGGGATGATTGTCAAAATTGGAGTGAAAAGTGGAAGGACAAGCTTAATATCAGTTGTGAAAGTTTTGGTATCTCTCTAGAAAAGGGTTACTCTTTGCTATGTTCAGCACCATTGCAGGCGCAACATTATAAAACGTTATTTCATCTATATTACACACCTGCCAGAATAGCACAATGGGGAAATACAGTGGGTATTAAGTGCTATAGGTGTGGAAGCCTGGATGCCAACTTACAACATGTATTCGCTACGTGTCCTCATCTAGATTTACTAAAAAAAGAAATCGAATGTTTTATAAACAATGTTTTAGGAATTGATATTGTGTTAACTTCCGGAACTATATTATTAGGAGTCAATCTTGATGATGCAAGACCATATTGTGGGAGGGAATTTCTTTTTGTTGCAATATCTGTCTTGAGAATATGCATAGCTTCTGCATGGATTGACCCTATACCGCCTACTTTCCATAAATGGCTGGCTAAGCTATTATTAACATATAACATGGAGAAAGAAATATATGCAAGGAAGGGAAAAAAGGGGAGGAAGTTGGGTAACATAATATGGGATCCAATAACGCGCTGGAAAGACAATTTAACAGCATAATACTGACTTTTGCTTATAATAGGGTTAAAATAAGGCGTAGATAAAAGATATAAGCTTGTATGCTGGTTATAATGGCAGGGAATTATTTTACTGCAGGAAAACTCTAGGAAAAGGTAATTTTGACTGATTACACTTATGTTATACAACTCGGAATTATATCTAGAATTTGCCTCCTTTATTCATTTATTTATGCCTGCTGATGCTAAATATGTTGTTCTTCTCAGTGTAATGTTATGCATTATTATTTTGTTCTTTTTCTCTTGTTATGAATATTGCCGTGCCCTGTACATAAGTGCAAAATACTTCAATAAAAAAAAAAAAAAAAAAAAAAAAAAAGGTTTATGAGTGGTAAACAAATATACTAACCTACTTTAGAAGTTAGATTAGTGTACTAGTTGTACTAGTAAGTGATACTATTTCTAACATATGTGATCTGAGTGGCTGTGTGACAGTCTGTATCAATGTGTGAGTGGGTGTCTGAGTAGCTGTATGGGTTTGTATGTGGGTGTTTGAGTGTCTGTATGGATGCTTAAATGAGTCTGTGAGTAGCTGTGTGGGTGCATGAGTGGCAGTGTGAGTGACTATATTGAGAGTGAGTGGGTGTGACAGTGGCTATATGGGTATGTACGTGGGAGTGGGAGTATCTGTGTAGGCGAGTAAGTGGCTATGTCTGTGACTGTATTGGAGAATGAGTGGGCATGGCAGTGGCTATATGGGTGAGTGAGAGATTGTGTGAGTGGCTTTATGGGTGGGTAAGTTGATGTGTGAGGGACTGTATGGGTGAGTGAGTGGCTGTTTGAGAGGAGAGTTGCTGTGTGCGTTCCTGTATTGTAGAGTGAACAGATGTGGGAGTGCTTATATGGATGTGTGAATTGGTATGTAAGTGGTTCTGTGGGTGCGTCAATGAGTGAGTGGCTATGTTGAGAAGCTGTATGGGTGAGTGAGTGGGTGTGTGAGTGGCTGTATAGATGAATACTTGGATGTGTGAGTAGCTGTATGGGTGAGAGGGTGGCTCTGCGAGTGGCTATATGAGTGAGTGACTGGTTGTATGAGTAGATGTATGGATGAGTGAGTGGTTGGGTGAGTACATGTATGGGTCTGTGAATGGGTATGTGAGTGGTTGTGTGGGTTTATGAGTGGGTGTATGAGAGGTTGTATAGGGGTGTGTGTGTGGGTGGGTGAATGGTTCGGTGGATGATGACATCAGTGATGTCATTTGTGATGTTTGCAGTGATGTCACTGACGATGTCAGGAGTGATGTAATATGTGAGGTCATTAACAGTGCATTGAGGGGGCATAAGTTATACTAAGCTCAAATAACTATATCTGCTGAATTTCTCTGGTTTTGTACGAGTGAAATCTGACCCTGACTATAACATCCCTGTAAACTTTGGTTTTTTCAATGAATGTCTAAGATTTTAAAAATTCTATTTCCTAGCTATATCATTCCTATAAACTTCGTTTTTTTCAGTGAATTTCTAAGATTTTTTAACTTTATTTCCTCACTAAAACGTCATTGTAACTTTTGCTTTTTCAGTGAATTGCTACGTTTTATTTTTTTTAATTTCCTAACTGTAACCTATAAACTTGAAAATGGGCGTGCCAGTGGCTGTATAGGTCAATGAGGGGGTGTATGAGTGACTGTATGCTTCTGTGGGTGGGTGTTTGAATGCCTGTGCGGGTCTGTGACTGGGTTTGTTAGTGGCGCTATGAGTCTGCTAGTGGCGCTAGGTGGGTTAGAAGCCCGCCCCCTTTCAGCTCCTCTCTGCAGATGTGCCTCCTGGCACTCTGCTAGATGGGAGATAATGTCCACTTCAATGTTAAGGCATGTTGGGGGCCAGACACTCCTGCTGCCACTGAAAGAGCGCTTTAGCTGTGTTGGAGGTCCTGCTCACTTTCAGCTCCAGTCTGAAGACACACCTCCTGCCGCTGTGCTCAATGGGGGATAGAGTCCCCTTTAATGCTAAGGCTTGCTGTGGCCAGACACCCTTCCTGCTGCTACCGAAGAGTCCTGTGGAGTGGGTGTGCACAGAGCCCTTTACACGTGTTGGAGGCCTGCTCCCTTTCAGCTACACTCTGCGAACACACCTCCTGGCGCTCTGCTCGGTGGGGTTTTCACTAGGTCCTATTAATTTCCTTACATTCCTCCATTCCTTGCCTTCTCGTGACAAAACCCTGCCTACAGCCTCCATTTCTGCTCACGCTAAAAAAAACTATCACATACCCAAGCCCCCCCTGTTCTTTGCAGTTAGCCAATTGATCAACAGAAACCCATGAGACACCTACGCCCTGTGTAAACAAGCTTGTTTTCATCTTCTGCTCCCTGCTTGGTAAACATCCTTGACACCGTTATCAGGTCATCTGGACAATGGTCTGACTGACCGAGCCTTGATCAAGCTGATTGAACAATGGTCTGAATGCAGAGTCTTGATCCAGCGAATTGGACAATGGCATGTTTCCCGAGCCTTGATCAGGTCATCAACTACAAACACTGCCCTGATCAGGTCATCAACTACAAACACCAGCCTGATTGAACAATGGACTGAATGCCAAAAGAGTGGAATAAAAATGTATATAAGGCTTGTTCACTGTGGAGTAAAGCAGCAGCCTCCTGGGTTTTGTCTCTGACTAGCTTGGGACTATTTACTATATAAGGAGGGTGAGAGTAGACTCGGGTGATTCCCGCACCACCAAGCCCCCACTCCTCTTTGAGGTGGGCTTTTCTTGGTTCTACAGGGTGTGGAGTTCCCTTGAATGTTAAGTCTCATTGTCGGCCAGACACCCCTCCTACTGCCACCAAAGAGTCCCGCAGAGTGGGTGTGCACAGAACGCTTTATGCGCATTTGAGGACCCACCCCCTTTCATCTCCTCCCTGCAGGGTAAACAACCTCTACAACGCGGTCAAAACACCGCAGTGCCATCACAACGCAGGTTTTACAACGCAAGTCGTTACCACGTTTGCACTGGAGGGCGCTCTAGACTAAGGAATAGTAGATTTACTATTGCAACACCTTCCTTACTGTATGTAAGCTGGAGTTGGAATAGTAAATCATACTATTCTTAAGTTCAGCACCCTACAGCGCAAGTGGTGGTAACAACTTGCGTTGTAAAAGCTGCGTTGTGATGTACCGCGATCATTTTGATCGCGTGGTAAGATCATACATCCCTCAGCAGACGTACAACCTGGTGCTCTGCTCCATGGGAGATAGAGTCCCCTTGAATGTTAAGGTTTGTTGAGGGCCAGACACCACTTCTGCTGCCACCAAAGAGTCCCGCTGAGCGGGTATGCACAGAGCGCTTTAGGTGTGTTGGAGGTACAAATGGGAGAGGGGTCGCAGGATAATATAGAACGCACAATTAAGAAAATTCAGTGACAAAATAGAGAACACATAGAATCAAGTGGAATGTACATTGTTATTTAATCGCAAGTACCAGCGCGTTAGGCACTTGTGCACACAACATATATTAGCATAATGAACAAGTTGTAGTGCCCAAAAGAGGGGGAACAGGAGTGGAAGTGCTGGTGATAGGAGGTAGTGCAAGGTAAGGTAGTGTAATACAGTGTAGGTCAAATGTACTTATTATAAATACTCCTTAGAAATTGGCTGCAATTTGGACCAGAGACAATAACACATAAATGAACGAAAAGTTAATTTGGGCTGTAACCATGTGTGTTGGAGGCAGCCCCCTCTTTCAGCTCCACTCTGCAGACCTCCTGGCACTCTGCTCAATGGGGTGTAGAGTCCCCTTGAAAGATAAGGCTTCTTGGGACCAGACACCCCTCATGTTGCCACCAAAGAGTCCTGCCAAGCGGGTGTGCCTGACCTTTTAATTAATTAATTTATGTAATATAGTGGGGGGGTGGTGTGGCCCCTCTCCCAGGGTTGATTTTTGCCACAGGGACACCATCCCCTGGGGCCCAGTCTTTTAATTAATTAATTTAAAATAGGGGAGGGGCAGTTTTTGGCCCCAGAGCCCCATCCCCCAGGGCCCGGCCATGTACCCTGACCCAGTGTGCAATGGGACCAAAGGAGGAGCCTCAAGGCCTCCGCGGTCCCTGTCAGCTCCCTGCCTCCTTTGGGAGCCAGCCTTGATGCTACACAGTGGGAGCGGCTGAAAGGCAGTTCCCTCCTGCAGGAGCAATCCTTTCGTCTGTGTCCCTGCCGCTTGACAGCAGGCAGAGAAACAGATGAAACCTCAGTTTCCAGCATGCAAGAGCATTGTCTCAGCTCTCACTTGCTGAGCCAAGTGTTTGCTCTCACTTGGGGGGTGCTGTTAAAGCTCCTGCCAAGTCAGAACAAACAACTATGTCCTGGGGTGGCACCCTGGGACATAGCAGGAGCTGGCCCTGGGGAGTGGCGGTTCCCAGGACTATGTATGTCCTGGGAGGGTGGCAACTCCCAGTTTAAGAATGTAAATTTGACCCAAGGGAGGTGGTGGTCCCCAGGGCCCAGGGAGGGGTGGGTTCGCCAGGCACCCCCATTTCTTCCTACTTAGCCCAGGGAGGTTGCAGTGCCCGGGCCAGGGGGGGTTCATACGGCCCACATTTTACTTTTTATATAGCTGTGGGGAGGTAGTGATCCCCAGGCCCCAGCGGGGTCTGAGCAGCACCCCAGCATTATTAAAATGAAGCTCCAGGGAGGTGGTGGTCCCAGAGCCTAATTATGCCCAAGTAGGAGGGCTCCATGCGCCCTTCCTTTAAAAAGAAAAGTCCACATACCCCTGGGACTTGGCCCACCCAGGGGCTGTAATGAAAACAAGCAGCGAGCCTGTGCTTGTGTTTTAAACATTTTGCTGCAAATTTGCAAATGTAGCAAATAATATCTTTGCGGAGAATTTGCAATGCTCGGCGGTTAGGGTATTCCTACCCTGCCCCCTTTTCTTTTTTCTGTTTTTTGTGTGATATGGCTGTAGCTGAGTCCCAAAATGGCTGACTACTCTCTCTGGTTAAAGTTTTGGCAGCCTATCAGTGATCTGCATTGGCATCCACAAGCTCACCATATTTCACGAAGGCTTCACGATCACAGATAAACCAATTTGGATTTCCTTACATTTCTCAACAACTACTGAACGGTCTTACACCAAATAGCTGAAAGCGTGATCTGCGAACTAAAATCTGCTTTTCTGCCAAATTTGGTGTAATTCCATCCAGCGGTTCGGGATGCAGGCATGTCCAGAGTTCCTATGAGAATCAACATGTGAAACATATTTTTTGACCCCTCCTTTTTCTTGGCCCCCATTTCACAGATTACCCTCAAACTTCCTATGCAGACCAAGATTCACCGGAGCACTGTTTTTTGAAAATGTTGTGAAGATTTGCAAAACAGCAACAAAGTTGTGGTCAAGTCAAAAAATCTTTTACCTAAGGAAATATGGTCCTATCTATAGCTACTTACTATTACCTATTACCTACTGGTGGTCGCCAGTAGATGGTTTTCCTCTGAAAACAAGGTCCTAATTATAACTACAAACTCGCCAGTAGGTAGTTATAGTTAGGGCCATGTTTCCATAGGAAAGCGTTTTTTTACTTGCCTATGTCTTCGGCGCCATTTGACAAATCTTCATGAAATTATCCAAAACGTACTATAGTTATTCTAGTTATGCACACAAAGTTTCGGGGTGATCCGTCATGTAGGGGCTGAGAATGAAGGGGGTAAAAAAGTGTGTTCCCCATGTTAATTCCCATAGAGTTTTTAGACATGCCTGCAGGCCGAACCACTGGGTGGAAATGCACTGAATTGGGCAGAAGAGCAGCTTTTTTTTTATTTCTAGAAAATATGTTCAGTAGTTTGTGAGAACATAAAGGAAATCCAAATTTGTATATCTTGGGTATCAAAGCCTTCGTGAATAATAACAAGCTCATGTAAAGATCTGATTGGCTGCCAACGCTTTGACCAGTAAGTGCAGGCAGCCATCTTGGGACTAGGCTTCAGCCAAATCCAGAACAAAAACATAACAAAAAAAAGAAAATGGGCCAGGGTAAAAATACCATAACCCTCTAACCTTGGACGGACAAAAATTAGTTTTTTTAAATTCACAGTAAAATTCACAAATATCACTGAATTTAAAAAAAGTGCAGTCTCCCACTCTTGCTTTTACTAATGACCCGGTGGGCTAGGTCCCAGGAGGCATGTGTAGTTTAATTATCAAGAGGGCATATGGGCCCACCTCCTAGGGCTTAGTTATGCCCTGGGGGCCACCACCTCCCTGGGGTTCATGTTTATATTATTGCAGGGGGAGAGCACGGACCCCCTGTGCCATGGAGACCACCACCTTCCTGGGGATTTACATTTAAACCCAGATAGGGGGCAGCACGGGCCACAGGGGATCACCATCTCCCCAGGGCTTTAAATTGAAAATGAAATAGGGGGGCTATGAGGACCACCCAGGGGACCATCATCTCCTAAGGGCCTAATACTTTTTCAAAATAAAGGAGGGTGCCCATGCGGCCCCCCTCCCAGGCCTTTTTATGGCCCTGGGGACCCCCCACTCCCCCCCCTCCCAAGGCCAGCTCCTGCTATGTCCCGGGGTTGCCCAGCCCTTAGAAATAGATATTTGCTTTTGCTTTGTGGGAGCTTTGACAGCTCCCGCCAAACAAAAGCAAACACTCCGCCTCCAGTTGGCAGGAGCTGTCAAAGTGCTCCTGCCTGCTGGAAGCGGGGGTTTCATCTTTTTCCTTGCCTGCGGACATGCGGGCAGAGATCGAGATGAAACAGATTGCTCTTGCATGCAGGGAGCTGCCTTACCAGCAGCTCACCTCGTGTGAAAGCAAAGCCAGCTCCCGCAGGAGCCGGGAGAGTCGACAGAGTCTGCAGGGGCCTTAAGGCTCCCCCGTGGTCTCAGGGGAATAAGGAGGAAGAGTCAAAATAAAGGTCAGTAATGTGCAGAAAGAGGCAAAATATAGGTGAGAGAAAGAGCAGAAAAAGGCAGTATGAAGGTCAGAAATGAGCTTCAAGAGGCAAAATAAAGGTGACAAATGAGCAGAAAGAGGCAACATAAAGATGAGAAGCGAGCAGAAAGAGGCAAAATAGAGGGTAGAAACCAGCAACAAGAGGCAAAATAAAGGTGACAAATGCGTAGAAAGTGGCAAAATTAACAGGAGAAATGAGCAGAGAGGCAAAATGAAAGGCCAGCAATGAGCAGAAAGAGGCAAGATAAAGCTGAGAAACTAGCAGAAAGAGGCATAATAAAGGTCAGCAATAAGCAGAAAGAGGCAGGATAAAGCTAAGAAACAAGCAGAAAGAGCCTGAACAAAGGTCACAAACGAACAGAAAGAGGCAAGATAAAGGTAAGAAACAAGCAGAAAGAGGCATAATAAAGGTCTGAAAAAAGCAGAGAAAGGCAAAATAGAGGTCAGAAACGAGCAGCAAGAGGCAGCATAAAGGTCAGAAATGAGCAGAAAGAGGCAAAGTAAAAGGCCAGAACCGAGCAGAAAGACGGAAAGTGAAGGTAAGAAATGAGCAGAGGCAAAATAGCGGTCAGAAGCAAGAGGCAAAATAAAGGTCCGAAATGAGCAAAAAGAGGCAATCTAGAGGTCAGATCTGAGCAGAAAGAGGCAAAATAAAGGTCTGAAACGAACAGAAAGAGGCAAAATAGAGGTCAGAAATAAGCAGAAAGAGGTCAATTAAAGGTAAAAAATTTGCTATAACAGGCAAAATAGAGGTCAGAAACAAGCAGAATGATGCAAAACAGAAGGCAGGTACGAGCAGAAAGAGGCATAATAAAGGTCAGCAACTAGAAGAAAGAGGCAAAGTACAGGCCAGCAAAGAACAGAAAGAGGCAAACTGGAGGTCAGAAATGAACAAAAAGAGGCAAAATAAATAAAGGTCAGAAGTGAGTAGAAAAAGTCAGTAATTGAGCAGTAAGCTAGTAGAACCCACTCAGGCACTCATGCACCCAGTACCAGAACAACTCAGACACTCTCACAGCCACTCACAGACCCATTCAGACACTCATTCACCCAATCACAGATGAACTCAGACAAGTACACCTACTCACAAACCAAGTCAGACACTCATGCGCTCACAGACTAACTGACACTCATGTAGGCACTCACAAACCCACTCAGTCACTCTCACACTCACTCACAGATCCACTTAGACACTCATTCACCCACTCAGACACTCCTGCACCGACTCAGACACTCATGCAGTCACTCACACACTCACTCTCAAAGGTTACAGGTTACATTTAGGAAATAAAATGTAAAAACCCTTAGAAATTCACTGAAAAAGACAAAGGTTACAGGGACTCTATAGTTCGGGCTTAGATTTTACTCATACAGAATCAGTGAAATCCAGCAGTTATATTTACCTGAACTAACTATAGCTAACACCCCGCAATGCACTGCTTATGACCTCACATATTACACCACTTATGACATGCTCAGCGACATCACATATCACATCTCAAATGACATCATCCACAGAACCACTGACACACTACTCACACCCCTATACAACCTCCAATGCACCCACTTACTCACCCACACAACCACTCACATACCCATTAGCAGACCCATACAAGTACTCACTCAACCACTCACTCATCCATAGAGCCACGCACACACCCACTCACTCACTCATATAACTGCTAACCTACCCGTACAGCTACTCATATAACCAGTTACTCATCCTTACGGCCACTGATGCATCCACTAATTCATCAATACAGTCACTCACTTGTGGAATTTTAGTTCGTATACTGAACATCATCTACGCCATCTTGCAGACTCACGTATGAACATACACGACAGCCATTTTAGGTACCATGGTCTCCCTGTTCACGATCGCCCGTCACCGCGCTTCCTTGAACCTTGCAAGCCTTCCCCGCGCACCCTGGCTGCCCCCGCACTCACATGCACAAGTCATGAACCCTCCCCTCCCATGACTCTGTCTCTGGGAATCACACCCCGCGCCTGACCAACACCTCCTTTCCTTTCATGAATACCCTTCCTTTGATGACCCCTTCCTCCGAGCCTGATTGTCTGCACGGACCGCGGGTCATCCCTCAGCCTGAGGATACAGTTTATTGCCCACTACTGTATGTACTCGCCTCTCTCAAAAGGAGCCACTATTGATCATGACCTCCCCACCCCTGAGATTCGATCAGGCGCACACATTCCAAAGGAATCGGCAGAACACTCAGCTGCGTGATAGCCCCCTCCCATTGTATGAGGGGTAAGGGCCTCTACTGTTGTCATGTGTTGGAATGGGCCGGAACTGGGGGGGGTGCCGGGGATGTCATCCTCACACTTCACAAAGTCTTTGTTGTAATAAAGAGCGTTCACATGTCTTAAACCAGTGTATAAAAGACCAGGTCTCAGAGAGGCTGAGAGAGCACATGAGACGATACCTTGTTGTCCGATCTGATGTGTTCTACTCCGTCGGAATAAAACTTGTTTCCTGTCTTCCTGTCTCCAGCGCCTGCCTCTTTATTGGATAACTTCGTATGGTATTAGAGGCGTCTAACGCCGGGCAAATTTAACTTAGGAAACATCAACTAAATCGCCTGACCATTTTGAATTGATCTTTATCAATTGGCGCCCAACGCGGGGCCCATCAGCGACACGTGGATCCAGTAGGAGAGGTCCCGACGACAGAGTGAACGACTGCAACGATCGGGAGAGCTCCTGTCCGATAGATCCTCGTCTGACAGCCGATCATCTGAACTTCACTGATTCCGAGCAGACCTCTCCCGAGTGATCTACGGTCCTGACTGGGAACCACCAGGAGTGCCGCGATAGCAACAGAGAGTAGAGGACGATCGGGCGCTGGAAGCGGAAGACGAGAAACGGTCCGTGCGGTCCGGGTAAGGTCGTGACACACGACAAATTGCGAAATTGATTGTTTGATTGTTTGAAAATACTAGTATTACTCGTTTTATTGTCTCTGAGAGATTCTCTAGTTGCAAACAAGCACAGAGTCACCATACTCTGTTTAGTCTTTGCAGATAGTGAAGGATAGGCAACGCGGACTTTTGTCCCCCATTGTAATCTGCCGTGCCTATTTTTCTCCCCATTGATTGATTGTTTGAATCGAGCATTGAATTGTTCGAAGTTGGTTCTCTTAAGGATCTTCTCTGCCTACAAACGGGGAAGAATAGGAATATTCTCTCTCCCTTTGCAGATAGTGAAGGGTAGGTAACGCAGGCTTTTGCCCCCAATTGTAACCCGTCGTGCCTATTTCATTCCTCATTGATTGATTGTTTGTCCAAACATTGACTGTAAGGAATTGGTTCTTTCTGGAGGTATTCTCTGTTTGCAAACAGCGTAGAATAGAATATTCTGTCCAGTCTTTGCAAGTAGTGAAAAGATAGGTAGTGAAGGCTTTTGCCCCCCATTGTAATCCGTCATGCCTATCTTCTCCCCATTGGTTAGTAGTTGGGTCAACCCGGACCGCTTATTAGAGATGAACCATCCAGCTCCATTGGAAGGCACCCCTAATAAGGACATGTTTACTAAGCAAGGACTAGTCGCTATAGCTTATAGTAAGTTATGGCATAAATATACAAAAAAGGATCCCGAAAGTCAGTGGCCACTGATAGGTTCTTTTGATGAAAATAAAATAAAAACGTTAGAAGCAGCTGTAAAAATAAATAAGGCAACGCCCACTATGCTCGATAGTATTGGCATGTGGCGCAAAGAAGCAGAACAGAGAAGGAAAAGAGAGGAAGCAAAAATAGTGAAAGAGTTACGAAAAGCCGCCCATCTGGCCGCAAAAGAACTAGATGAAGAAATAAGAAGAAAAGAGGAAGTTAAACAAACACAAGAATCAGGACTGGCAGGCCAATGCCCTGTCAGGACCCCCCTACGCTCTACCCGGAGATGCCCTCCAAACAGCGGGCAAATGACGAGTTACTGCTCGGTCCTCCAATTATCTACATGCCCCCTCCTTATGCTCCCTGCCAGCCTCTAGCACAACACTCACCAGTTCAAAATACAGGCGAGGGTGACCCTAGCGCTAGTGCCCCGGCTCTTACGGCCTTCGCACCGGCCGCATTGGCAACAACATCAGATGAACTCGAGACTGACAGGCAGCTAACAGCCAGACCAAATAGGTTGAACAAAGATGAGCGGGATGGAATCGACAAGATAGCAAAAACATTGGTAGAACGGAAGGAGAGCGAAGAATATACGATAAATATGCACAATTCACATGCCGGTAGTCACCGACGGCATTTCATTTTACAGTTCAGCTACCACACCCTGAACGCGTATGAGGATAGGTACCAGAATAAGGGTCCTGCTAAACTGACGGCTCTATATAAAAGGGTCGATGTTGGAGATGGGACTGAGAGCGATGTGACGGACCTCTTCATGCAAACGCTTGAGGTCTTCCGCCACCTCGCGGAACAGAAACCAGAGGTCAAGATCAAAGTCCCTGAGACGATTGAACCCCTATTAGAAGCAGCCAACACTATGATGCCTATCAGAGAAGCCGCCCCCTACTGGGTTCCCCCAAGAGGTCAGGGAACAAACGATGATATCAACCACGCAGATGCAAAAGGGAGGGTTGTGTACAACTGGGTTTACCAACCATGGGATCGGCAAGATATTTTAACTTTTAGGCAAACCCTGCCCGATTTAAGAAAGAACCCTACAGCATTTTATACCGAACTAGGCACAGCCTTGGGCTCAACCATAATGACTCTATCGGACATTGATTTGTTTTTCGGGTTGTGTCTGCCGGCCGATGTGTGGAAGCAAATCCGGAAAGCCGACCACACAGATCTGTTCGGACACACCTGGAAACAACTCAATGAACTAGATAGGCAGCGAGAGCCCGGAAAGAAACCTGTAAAAGACATACTGGAACTCCCTGACAAAATAGTGCAGAAGCTAAAGACGTTGATCCCAGAGAAGAAGGTAGACTGGTCGGTAGTCACGGCTTGCCGCCAGAAACCTCAGGAGGACGTATCAGAATTCTTCTCCCGATTTGAAACGGTGTTCTCCGACTACAGTGGTCAAGACATGACCACCGCGACCGGACAACACCTATTCGTGCAAAACTACGTAAAGGGGCTATCGCAAGAGGTCTCCCAAAAGTTACAGACGAGCGAGAGTAGTTGGGGAGCCTCCAAACCTGCAGCTATCCTTCAGATGGCTCAGTATTACGAACACCAAAAGAACGAGAACGAGAGGGCGACTGAGAGAAAGAAAAAGGACTTAAAGGAACGAGTGATGATTGCTCAATTGCAGGGAGTGACTACATGAAGGGAACGGTATAGGGGAAACTACCAGTCGAATGCCCCTAGGAATCCGCCCCTTAGAGACCGCAACCCCACACCCGGTGCTCCACGAACTGACCTCGATGAGAACCAGTGTGCATTTTGTAAAGAATTTGGACATTGGAAGTCTCAATGCCTGGCCCTTCGGGAGATGATTAAAAATAAAGAGACAAGGGACATGACAAATGGCCCCAAAACTGGAGGGCAGGGACGAGGGCAGACCCACGACACCACCAATGACCGACCTGGCAGACCAAACACATTTGACCGCCCCCGACAGAATCAGTGCCAACAGTCCGACTGCAACAATGCTCACGACTCTGCATAGGACTGCCAGGGGCAAGGGAGGGATCCAGTCGAGCTCTGTGTTGACCAGCAAGGTCCTTACGTCACTGCTAAGGTCCTGGGTACAAAGTCTCCATTCTTGGTAGACACTGGAGCGACACGTAGTGTATTATCAAAGCGACTGATTCCAAGGGCACCCTTGTCTGGCTCACACATTACATCGATAGGTTTCGATGGAACGCCCTCCACTAATCCCCTGTCTGTACCTATTCCCTTTGACCTAGGAAACAATCCCACTGACACAACATTTCTGCTCTCCTCCAACTCCCCTGCCGCCATTATGGGTATTGATTTACTGAAACATTTCCGAGCTACTATTAGGTGTTCCCCGGATGGAGTCCGGGTCATCCTGTACGACAACCCGAGCATGTCCAGACCCTACCCCGGAAGACATATGTACACCATAACAGATGCTGACCTATCCTTGCTCGATACCCTACCCCTGTACCTATGGGCCAGAAACGACTCGGATGTAGGACGAATGATGATCGATCCTGTACACATAACTGTTCGACCAGATGCAATACTCCCGAAACTCCCGCAGTACCGGATATCGCCCGAAGACGAGAAGGCATTGGTAGCGATTATTCAGTCCTTGTTAGATGCAGGAGTGGTAGAGGAAGTGGTTAGTAATGTCTGCAATAGCCCTATCCTACCCATTATCAAGAAACAAGGTGAGGGAGATGAGAAAGCATACCGCTTCATCATCGACCTGCGAGAAGTCAACAAAGTGGTGGTACCACAGTACCCCGTAGTCTCAGACATCGCCACCATTCTGACTCTCATCCCGTCCACTGCCACCACCTTCACCGTTATTGATCTTAAAAATGCATTTTTCTCTATCCCCATCCATCCAGACAGCCGTTATCTCTTCGGCTTCACTTTAAAAAACCGTTCATACCGATTTTGTAGAGCTCCCCAGGGCTATACTGAAAGTCCCAGCATTTACAGCCAGGCCCTCAAAAGACAGCTGGACGCCGTCCAGCTACCAGATGGAGTGGTGTTGATCCAATATGTCGATGATATCCTTTTGGCGGCCGACACCACTCCACTTGCAATCACGGCCACTATCCAACTCTTGCACTTTCTTGCGGAGAACGGCCACAAAGTCTCCAAAAAGAAACTACAGTTCTGTCAGCCTCAAGTTACATACCTAGGCCATCTCCTGTCCAAAGAAGGGAGGAAACTTACGCCCGACCGAATCCAAACCATCCTAGACACCCCCATCCCAAAAACACAGAAACAAGTCCGTTCATTGGTGGGCCTTACCTCCTTTTGCCGACAATGGTTACCGAATTTCAGTCTCATCATAAAACCCCTACTTTCCCTGTTGGCCAAAGATGTCCCTTTCCCACTCCCTTGGACCCCCGAATGCCAAGCGTCCTTTAAGGAGCTGCGGGATGCCCTTTGCTCGGCGCCCGTCCTAGGAACGCCAGATTACTCCAAGCCCTTCTCCCTCTTCACTCACGAAAGGGAGGGATGCGCATTGTCTGTTCTAACTCAGCCCATCGGCGCCAAACAACGCCCTTGTGCCTACTTCTCTGCCACTCTTGATCCGGTCGCCAGAGCTTTACCTGCCTGCCTTCGAGCAGTAGCCGCCGCTGCTGTCTCTATCCGTCAGAGTGAGGGAATTGTACTTTCGAACTCTCTCACGGTATTAGTACCCCATGCAGTTGACACCCTTTTGAACCAGACCAAGACTCAACACCTGACTAGTGCACGACTGACAGGGTACGAATTGACTCTACTTGCACCCCACATCACTCTGAAGAGATGCACGACATTGAATCCTGCTACACTGTTACCCTTGCCTGAAAATGACCCCGATGTGCCCCCTATACACGACTGTGTGACCCTCACGGACGAACAGACTAGGAGTAGAATTGACCTCCGAGACATTGCTTTTACAGATCCTGATGGAGAACTATGGGTAGATGGCTCTTGTATCAAACTCCCAGACGGCACCACTTCAGCGGCCTATGCGGTGACGACAGCCGGAACAGTAGTTGAAACAGCTCGCATCACACAACGATCCGCACAGGCGGCCAAACTAATTGCCCTCACACGAGCATGTATCATAGCAGCAGGAACCACGGCGAACATTTACACGGACAGTCAGTATGCCTTCGGGGTGGTTCATCATTTTGGGCTCCTGTGGAGGGAAAGGGGATTCCTGACATCCCACGGCACGCCCATCCTTCACGGAGATCTAGTCTCCGCCCTAATTGAAGCAGTTCTTCTCCCCAAACGATTAGCAGTAATCAAATGCCAGGCACACAAGAAGGTGACAGACTTAGTCGGACAGGGAAACGCACTAGCCGACATCACTGCCCGAACCACAGCTGAGAATAGGACGACGACACGCATATATGTGACCAGGTCACAAGCAGAAAAATGGACCGACGCTAGGGAAACGATAAGGGACATCCAATCGGCCAGCACACCACACGAACTGACTGAGTGGGCGCGGGTGGGTCTAAGGGACGATGAAGGCTGCTGGCGGACAAAAGACACGAACAAATGGTTGCTGCCCGACTCATACTTGATCCCCATACTGACAATGGCACACTCCCCTGCACACATAGGTTCTGCCCCCATGATTGAACTCATTTCCAAAGTCTGGCACAACAACAAGATCCCCGACTCGGCCAAACGCCTGGTCCAGCAGTGCCTTATCTGCCTACAACACAACCCCGGGAAAGGAACTGTGGTACCCCGGGGAGGGTTTGGGATCCCCGACCACCCCTTTGAGGTCCTCCAGATGGATTACATCCAACTGGAGAGGTGCCAAGGCTTGAAGTACGTATTAGTCATTGTATGTGCCTTCAGCAAATGGGTGGAAGCCTATCCGACCCGTGATAACACTGCCATGACTACTGCCAAAGTACTACTGAAAGAGTTTTTCCCTCGCTACGGCCTTTGTCGAATTTTATGGAGCGACAATGGCCCCCACTTCATAGCTGAAGTTATCCAACTAATCCTAAAGGGGTTAGGGGTAAAACAGAGGTTCCATGCAGTCTTCCACCCCCAATCCGCTGGCCTGGTTGAACGACACAACGCTACACTGAAACTGAAACTGTCAAAAATAGTGGCCACCACAGGACTTAAGTGGCCAGATGCCCTCCCACTGGCATTACTATCGATGCGCTCCACTCCCACTAAGCACCACTTGACCCCCTACGAAGTTGTGTTTGGGTGACCAATGAACCTCTGGACTGCCCCCAAACCGACCTCCATTCACGACGTCCCCGACGTCCTGCTGTCAGATTATTTATACAAATTAACTAAAACGTTGTCTGTCATTCATCAACAGGTGCAGCAGGCCATCCCCGATGCTTCCAGGGGTCCCGGTCACGATATCCAACCAGGAGATTACGTCCTAGTCTGGAATTTTCAACGGGCAAAGAGTCTGGAACCCCGGTGGACGGGCCCCTGGCAAGTACTGATAACCACTTGGACGGCTCTTCGAGTAGAGGGGAAGAAGCACTGGCTGCATGCACACCACTGCAAAAAGGTCTCCTCGACCCTGGCCACGACAGACAACGTCAGCACCCAAGAAGAGCTCCTGAACAAAGACCGACCATCACTGAACTGCTATCCTGATACCGAGGCACTTGAACTTGCAAAACACTCTGATCCCACTGTGCCATCCCGAGAAGGGTATTTCCTGCGTCGAAAGGAGGGAGCTTCGGCTAAGTAGGCCACTGACTAAGTTAAAATCTCAGAACGGTGGCCCAAAAACAACCAAGGGTTACCCGGAGAGAAGCTAAACAAAGTCTGCGGTTCTGCCCACTACCGAGCACCTTGAAGATGAAGATGATGGAAGCGCCAGATAAGAAGATGATGGAAGCGCCAGATAAGAAGACGTCGGAAGCAACAGGAAATACCCACTACAGGAACCCAAAGACTGATAATTTGCACAAATCAAAGACAATCGCTTTCTTCATTGTCTTCCTCTTTTGCCTCCTCCTCATGACTTCCTTCTGGATCTTGGACTAAAGCACACCCGCTCACCAGATGTTGCCGACCACAGTCCAGCCAACCACCATGAAAGAGCACCACCTGATCACCCTTTCACCTCAGCTCCGAGAAAGGCGTAAGGAGTTCTGGAACAATTCCTTTGTACAACTGTTGCACCAGCACAACCTTGCTGCAAATGCCACGAACTGATGGATCTGTGGGTTGCTCCCGCATGCTACCGGACACTCCATCCCCTTCATCCCTTCTCCTTTCTCAGTTCACGGCTCCTGCCTCGCCTGGTTGATCCTCTTGCAGGAAAGCCACAAGGACAACGCCGCTTCTGGTCAAACAGTGTCGCACTTCTACTATGGGTTCTGGCTGAATAAAACAGGAAAGACGCCTGCCCCCTTTTGTCCTGTGATTTCAGGTTCGGCCTTCCTTGCGAACATCCCGGCCAAAGAAAGAGTCGAAATGCAAGTGCTCCACAATCCAGCCAGACCCACCTTCTCCCATCTGCGGAAACAAACGGCTGCCACCCTGACCGTGGCCCTGTCTGTCATCAATGTCACAGGACTCGTATGCCTCGAAGGCCAGGGAACGCAGCTGGTGGGTCACAGTTCCTGTCGCATCACCAAAACATTGGTCTCAGCTGACCCCCCCTCCTTTGTTGCTTCTCCGAATATGTACTTTGTCTGTGGCACAAAGGCTTACACTTGGCTCCCAAAAGGCTGGAGGGGTACGTGCTACATCGCCTTCATTCTTCCTCCCACGTATGTGGCTCCAGCCTACCATCATCGGCAAAAGCGCGCCGGAGACATTGGACAAGCCGACTCCACCGGAGAACAGTTCCTGGATGCGGCAAAGGGACTTGTTCCTCTGTGGGGCCCAATGGCAAATAGCCGCGCTATCCGACACCTGACACAGGCAGTGGAAACAACCATAAACATCACGGCTGGCATCCTTGCTAACAACACGGCTGAGCTTCAGGCAGTCCGCCTGGTGGCTCTTCAAAACTGCCTTGTTCTAGATGTGGTTCTGGCCGACCGTGGAGGTGCATGCCGCATCATCGGCTCCAGCTATTGCACCTACGTGCCAGATAACTCACCTTCAGTCTACAAAGCAATCGATCACCTCCACAGACTGTCTTCAGAGGTTCACCAGGAGCAGGAAGGATGGTCGCTTGGAGGCTGGTTCTGGGACACTTTGAAGGACTGGGGATGGAGATTGTTCACGTTTATATTGATACCAATCATGATACTGTGTGGGTGTTGCTTGGGTATTCAATGTTTACCACCTTTATGTGCACTCATTTCCAACTGTATGTGCCCTAAGACTTTGGACTTTAAAACTGAGCACATGAGTCCCCTATACGAGATAGAGGTGCGTGGTCTCATGGGGATCGATCCGAACTGACAAGCTGGTGAGACATGTTAAAAGGGAGGACTGTGGAATTTTAGTTCGTATACTGAACATCATCTACGCCATCTTGCAGACTCACGTATGAACATACACGACAGCCATTTTAGGTACCATGGTCTCCCTGTTCACGATCGCCCGTCATCGCACTTCCTTGAACCTTGCAAGCCTTCCCCGCGCACCCTGGCTGCCCCCGCACTCACATGCACAAGTCATGAACCCTCCCCTCCCATGACTCTGTCTCTGGGAATCACACCCCGCGCCTGACCAACACCTCCTTTCCTTTCATGAATACCCTTCCTTTGATGACCCCTTCCTCCGAGCCTGATTGTCTGCACGGACCGCTGGTCATCCCTCAGCCTGAGGATACAGTTTATTGCCCACTACTGTATGTACTCGCCTCTCTCAAAAGGAGCCACTATTGATCATGACCTCCCCACCCCTGAGATTCGATCAGGCGCACACATTCCAAAGGAATCGGCAGAACACTCAGCTGCGTGATAGCCCCCTCCCATTGTATGAGGGGTAAGGGCCTCTACTGTTGTCATGTGTTGGAATGGGCCGGAACTGGGGGGGGTGCCGGGGATGTCATCCTCACACTTCACAAAGCCTTTGTTGTAATAAAGAGCGTTCACATGTCTTAAACCAGTGTATAAAAGACCAGGTCTCAGAGAGGCTGAGAGAGCACCTCGAGACGATACCTTGTTGTCCGATCTGATGTGTTCTACTCCGTCGGAATAAAACTTGTTTCCTGTCTTCCTGTCTCCAGCGCCTGCCTCTTTATTGGATAACTTCGTATGGTATTAGAGGCGTCTAACGCCGGGCAAATTTAACTTAGGAAACATCAACTAAATCGCCTGACCATTTTGAATTGATCTTTATCACACTCACCCACTCATATACCTATACAGCCACTCACACATGCAGACACTCACCAACACTCACCCATACAGCCACTAACTGGCACACTCACTCACCCATACAACCACTCACACAGTTACACGATCACCCATACAGCCACTCACACACCTACTCATTCACCCATACAGTCTTTCAACACATACACTTACTCACCTATACAAGCACTCACACATCCACACAACCACTTACACACCTATTTACAAATCCATACAAGCACCGCCACGTCCACTCACTCATCCATACAGCCATTCATACAGACACTCATCCACCCATACAGCCACTCACTCACCCAAAGAACCACTGACACACCCCTTCATTCTCCAATACAGCCACTCACATACAGGGCCGGCTTTAGAGCAGTGCGACCAGAACGGCCGGACTGTGTGCTGACCTGTGGAAGGGGGCGCTTTGTTTAGCAATATATTATGTTAGGATAGATGAGGGGGACTTTTGCCCTGTGCTAGTAAGAGAATCCGAGGAGGCGGCCATGGGACATAGGAGGCGCCAAAAGTAATTGCAGCACCGGGTGCCACCAGCGCTAAAGGCGGCCTGCTCACATAGCCACTCACTCACCCACATACCTACTCACACACCCACATATTCTCCCATATAGTCAATCACACACTCACTCACTCACTCACACACCCATTCACACACAGATACACATAGTCACTCAAGCACTCACATAATATATATTACAAGTAAGGCTCCCTGTTTTCTGTTTTTATTGATTTTCACAGTTAAATACAGACAGGAAACATTCATTTTATTGTTTGTATTTATTTTTAGATGTGGATAAAAATGGAAATTGGGTTTATTTTTGAGTTATTCTATATACTATCTACCACGACTGCCAGGTCAAAAGATGTGTGGATTAATAGACAAGGGAATTAAAAAGAACGGAATTTTAGTAAAGAGGCTTCAACAGCAGTAGATATGCACATGGTTGATACGGAAATGTGCATATTTTCATATAAGTGCACAGATTTATTTTATTTTATTTATTTATTTGAGGTTTATATAGCGCTGGCTAGACCCAGAGGTATCAGAGCGTTTTACATAAGGAAACAGCATGTTACAAATTACAAAAATGTTACATTAGTTACAGCATGATTACGTAGTCAAGACAGGAGTTACTAGCGAACAAGAAAATCAAGACCCAAAAAAGACCAAGAAGAGTTGGGAGACCACAGGAAGGAGACAGCAGTGGAGAACCTGATGAGACATATGTCCGAAGTCCGGCTGGGTAGGTCACGGCCATAACGGTGTGCTAGAGCCAGTCTCCCCTATAGCTGTCAGAGCAGCTCCACCGGGTATAGGCCATGTGATTCATGCTCATCCGGCTTAGTGTGAAGATCAGGAAATGCTGAGGGTTTATTGCCTCTGGACCACGATGGGGCACACCTCGACACACACTCGGCATGTAGCAAAGTTCTATTTGATAGGATCAACGGCATGGAGTGTGACTGTTGTGAAATATGGAAAGTTGATGGAGTCAGAACAGGCCTTTAGGAAGGCATTAAAAACCTGCCTTTTCAACCTGCCTTAGATTGACCTGCTTGTTACCCCTCACAGCGAATCTGCATTGTAGCGCAGAGACACCTCTGCTGAGGTAGCTATGCGCTCTATAAATGCATTCATCATTATTATTAAATATGCTCCAGTATAAGAAATAATACTGATTTTGTCTATACCGTTAGTGCACTGACACGTGCTTGACGTACCCCAGCACTTGCCCCACTCAGTTAGACCAATGGATGATCCACAGCCTCTTCTGCGGGTGTTCACAGCACTGAAACCTGGCAGACATTCTACCATGACTGCATATTTTTTTCAGAGAAATAAATGTGGAAATTTACCTATTTCGTCTTAATTTTTCCACAAAATACAAAATAAAAATATGGATAAATACAGATAAAATTTGCAAAAATAAATAAATATGGCAAAAAAATACTATAAAACTGGGAGCCCTGATTACAAGTAGTGTCACTTATTAATAGTACTCCTGGGGTCGTATTACAATAAGTGTTCCGGGGGCACAATGTGCATGTGCAACTGCTTTGTGCTCCCCAGGGGCACTTTGGTATTATAGAAGAGGGCACAGATGCTTGTGCACCCCCTTCTATAATACCAATAGCGCTGGTACACTTAAAGCACCAGCGCTATCTTCAGAGGGTGTTCTCTCATTTGCATAGGGGCATGCCCTATGCAAATGATGGAATTCCTTTGACTCTGCGCCCGTGCCGTATTACAGAAACGGCCGCAGAGTCAAAGGAACCCTCAGGAGTCGCACTGACAGTGCACTATTTAAAAGGTTGTGCACTGTCAGTGCGCCTCCTCAGAGCAGCCTTTGCAGGGGGTAAAAGGGGTCCCGTGGAGCCCCAAGACATCCCGTTACAGGCGGGTGCAGTCACTGACTGCACCCGCCTGCAAGGGGACCTCTATTACCTGTAAAACTGCAGGCGGGTGCCGCATGCACTGTGGAAAACAAGAAGCAGCTACTCTGTGCTTTCACACGAATGCTGTAATATGTGAGGTCATAAGCACTGCATTGCAGAGGTGTAAGTTATAGTCAGCTCAGGTAACTATAACTGCTGAATTTCACTGGGTTTGCATGAGTGAAATCTGAGCCTAAATATAACGTTCATCTAACTTTTGCTTTTTTTCAGTGAAATAAAAAATATATGTATACATACACACACACACATATATATATATATATATTTTGTCCTAATGTTTTGAGGAGGTGGCAAGGCGCAATTAAAAAATATACAAAGGTGACTGATATTGCACTCCTCCTGCGTGAGGGGCGCCAATCCTGCCCCAAGCAGTAAACATACTGGTGACTGTGTCAGTGACAACCAGCACATGTGAGGTGACAGCATCTGCTTTTGGCATCTGTGCCCTGAGATCTTCAAAGAGGCTGGGTGTCTACACTACAGCCTCTCAGCGCCCTTCCATCAGACAGGAAGGAAAAGCCAAAAAAAGCATGTGCGGTCCCCAGGAGGGCATTACCAGAGTTGACTGTGTCCGATCTGCCTTTGAAGTGACCTTTGACTAAAAAAAAGCAATTAAGTAAAACATACTTTTATAGATGAAGCTGTCTGAGGAAATACGTGGCGTGTGAAGAGAGCCAGGACTGGGTACATGTAAATGTAAATCATTATTTTCATGTTAATTATACCGGTGGAAAGCCTGCTAGCTTCTTATCGCGTATACTTTTGAGAGGCTGGTGCAGTGGGGCGCTAGGGGGGTGAAATGATTTGCCAAAGTCAGCAAATGGAGTAGATGAGGGAGCCATAATTAGAATTTATACTCTGATGGCATTAAGGCGAGGTCAAACCTCCTCGCCTCCAACCCGAACAGAATATGTATTTCTTGCGGTTTGCAAAATGCATGTACAGGATCAAAATGGTGCTGTGGCAAGATGAACCGCAACCAGTACAAGAACAGAAAGAGGTTCTCTATGTGGGACGGTTTTGAAAATCATGGTTAAATAAGAATATAATTCATTCCGCCTCATGCAGTGGTACCGTGACAGCAGCACAAGGGACAAGCACGTGACTGAAATCTAAGGGAATCTGATCGAGAAGGGGTCCCAAATGTATTGTATTGTAAATGCATTTATATAGTGCCTACGTCCCCTTGAGGCGTTGAAGCACTGCCTGTAGGGTAATACGCCACCTCATAATCCGAAGTTAGTGGTTAGACCAGGGGTTCTTGATTATCATTATACATTTGTTGGCTATTAGGTTAGTCTTATGGTCCGAGGAAACAGATGCATTTTCTCCAGTTTCTAATGGTGGATTAAGTTAATAGTAGTTAGGTATAATTATTAGAGTTCATTTCAGTGGAAACAAGCATTTACAATGCAATGGTTTCGCCTTTGGAAAAGTTAGAGCTATTGGCATTGTAAATGACAAAATTTGTATTTATGTGTTGGTTTTGTCATTTACATTGCCATTAGCTTAATCTCTCGCAATGTGAGACCTATTGTACCCTACGGACGAGCTCAGCAGACAGCAATTACTACCACACACACACACACCCAGAGCCACACACACACACACACACACACAGACACAAACACCCACCCAGAGCCCCCCCACACACACACACCCAGAGCCCCACACACACACACCCACCCAGAGCCCCACACACACACACCCACCCAGAGCCCCACACACACCCACACACCCAGAGCCCCACACACACCCACACACCCAGAGCCCCACACACACACACCCACCCAGAGCCCCACACACACCCACCCACCCAGAGCCCCACACACACCCACACACCCACCCACCCACCCAGAGCCCCACACACACACACACCCAGAGCCCCCCCCACACACACACCCAGAGCCCCACACACACACCCATAGCCCCACACACACACACACCCAGAGCCACACACACCCACCCAGAGACAGGGCAGCCCTCATCTCACTTCTTGCTGTTTGAACGATATATTTGGGGACTAAGAGTGTATTGCTACGTTCTCCCTACCTCTCTTTTTGTTGAACTGCATCTTCAAACCACACCAAACAAAATAATCTGCTAGAGGAATACTTTCAAATAAAATGTTATGGTGTTATGTTACAGATTAGCAGAGGTTATATACTGCATTACAGCGACGCCGCTACTTTAAATATTATGGCTTTACCACCAGTGATGGGACTTTCAATATTTAGGACTGGCCACAGAAGGCACGGCTCGAACGGAATTAACAGTGCTTACTGCACACAATTTACAAGTTGGAACCAAAGAAGTGCAGGTACTATCCCTTTAAATGTACTGCAGCGGTACTGAGTAGTGCAGGTACTCTTCCATTAAATGTCCTGCAACGATGCTGAGAAGTGCAGGGACTCTTCCATTAAGCGTACTGCAACGGTGCTGAGAAGTGCTGGTACTCTCCCATTAAGTGTACTGCAACGATGCTGAGAAGTGGTGGTACTCTCCCATTAAGCATACTGCAACGGTGCTGAGAAGTGCATGTATTCTCCCTTTCAAATGATAGAAGCGCAGGTTCTCGGTACCAGACAGTCCCTTCTCATTTAAAGCACTACCCTCGTGGAAACAAAGCTTCGCCGCTGTGGTATAAACCTGAAGCGCTTTCCTGGCGAAGGCAGCAAGCGCTAGCGGTCTACACACGCAATGCACAGCGTTTCCACATTCCCTCTGTCGTCGTGGCCACACCAGCTGTGTCACTAAAGAGAGGCTTTCTTTTTAACTCTCACATGTGCAGCCGGGGTGGTCTCGTTCTAGTTGTTATAAATGTCAAATGTGGCAAAGGAGCCCACGAGCTCGAATTCCAGCGTCCATCACTTGAGCAAACGGTGTGATCCAGGGCAAACACTTTAGGTCTCGGCAGGCATATCAGACATTTTGCAAGGGCCTGGATCAAGCACGGGCCTCCCAAAGCAGAGCACCCGTTTGTAAATTAAAAAACAATATTTGTGTCCCCCAGGGAAAGAGAAAAGGCAGCGCCAGTATCGGCCAGTACCTGTGGCCATGTTAGCTGCCTCGTCATTAATGCATAGGGCAGACGTGCTTGAACACCCGTAGGTAAATTTTGCAGCATGGCCCTAGGGTCCAGCAGCTGGCCTGACCCGAGTCCAAAAACCCAAAGCAGGCTGCGGCATATATATGTTACAACCATATAAAAAATAACCTGGTTTTACTATAGCGCGCTGTACACAAAATGTGTTAGACCTACACGATTTCTTTTTATTGCATTTATCGACCTCAAAATGATGAAAGGCTACCCCAGCCCTGCCAGAATCTCCTCCTGAAACATGTGGCTTCACGCAGATATCAGGCGCTTTACTCACTGAGCTATCCTACCAGCTATGCATAACCGTACAAACGCAAGCCTTTCTCAGATAAGAAATGGTCACAACGAGAAACTCTTAACGCAACTGCGAAAGAAATAACAGAGGTGAATATAAATAATATTATCATCACATCAGTCATCAGTGTATGTGATAATAGACACTACCACCCAAGGGTGGTAGTGCACACGATATGTTAATATTACCCAAGTTAACTGTGGGCACCTTCGACATCAGAAGGATAAAAGACTTACGTCTCGCGCTTTGACCCTGTGTTGGTTTCGCACAGATCTCTGCAGCACGCACCTCACTCTCTGAGCTACAGGTGTGCACGAGCTATCGCGACCCCCAAAGTAGTTTAGTTACCATAGCAGATCAGACCTCGATATAAGTAAAATGAGAAAAGCGACATTCAGAATCCTCATAACCTACCGGGGGGCGTTGTATCCGGGGACCCCTCGCAGCGCCGCGTTGCGCAGCTCTCCTCCCGCAGCCAGCGGTGCACACGTCCCTCCGCCCTGGGCTGTGTACCTGCCTCCCGCGGGAAGGGCTGTGCCTGACCCTCCGCCCCCGGCCGGGCCGCGCCCTCACGCCCAGTCCAGGTGGCTGCGCACAGAGCCTGCAGACAATGGCTGTCTGTCCGCCTGGCTCTGCCTGCCCCGGGGGCTTTTTTTTTTTCTAACTCGAGAAACAACAAAACGCGACTTCCTGCCCCTGTCACTACTTCCTGAAAGATTCGGAAGGAAGACAATTAAGTACAATTTACTAACACATTGAACTCTAATAGGAGGGGCTTGGCAACCTTCCCCTCCACCTCCTGCGCGCAGTTATCAATGGTGCAGCAGGTGCAGCGGTGCCGGGCCCATGGGTGTGAGAGGCCCAAAGCACCCCAGTTCAAGCTGCCTTTTACTACCTTTCCAGAGGGCATGGTGTGTGTTCGGCATTCAAGTTCATGGTTTGCGTTACTTACGCCCGTGGCACTACTGCTACCACTTTTGCAGTCCTGCACTTTCATTTCACAAAACAGCGGGTTTCGCAGCTGGAGTTTAGCTTTGGCGCAACTGGAGTACATCGGGAAACGATAATTTGTAAGATGAGGGTCCAACACAGGTGCTACACGATTAACATCCGTCCAAGAATAAAAAAATAAAACAAGTCAGGTCCCGGGCCGGCAGCCAATCACAGCGCGGCCCGGGGAATGACGTCACGGGGTGTCCCGGGCCGGCAGCCAATCACAGCGCGGCCCGGGACAAGGGGCGGGACTTAAAAAAAGTCACGGAAACGCCCCCGAATCGCGTTTTCACGGGGAAAGCGTGATTGACAGCCAATGTCTTCCAATGGCTAGCCTCCATTTATGGAGCTAGCCAATGGGAGACAGAGGTGGGTCATCGATCCCACATAGAACTCATAAGGTTTTTTAGCGCATGCACACTACGTGCGCACTTGCAGGCAAAACCTAAAAATGAGACTGAAAGGAGAGGTTTTACACTGAAGGCAAAATTGTGATTTATGGGAGTGGGATGAGCAGATAGCTTAGAAAAAAGTTAGGTAATGCAAGATATAGTTACTCAGAAAAAGAGTTTATAATTTGTAAGGAAGTCAGAAGTGTGTACACACAGACACATACACAAACACACATATATAACTATGTTTATATATAATATATATAGCTACTTATATGTATGTACACACATTCACAAACCTGTGATTTAAGCAAAATCGTGAAGAAAATATATCTTTACAAAGACATTTATAAATACAAAGTCAAACAATTTAAATAATATTTCAATATCCAAGTATAAATGTTAATTTTGCTAATCTTGGAACAAAGAGGCACCCTTGAACAAACAATCGTTTGATCTTAGGCAAATTGCTTTAGGTCCCTGTGGTTCAAATTGTAAACATGTGCCTATGTAAAAATAACAGTACACTGTGCTGCCCAATGTTATCCCCATTGCACGTTCCAGTCACTTCCTTATACCTCCTGGTCTTTAAAGGTCGCATCATCTGGGGTCCACACACCACCTTATTTTATGCGGGACATGCAGAGTGGACCATCAGAGCCCCTTAGCCAGGGTCTTTAACAATAAGTGTGCCTGAGATTTACACACTTGTGTCCTAGCATTTGTTAAATCTACAGTTCTGTACAAGGGTCTCAAATGTCTCAGAAGAGAGCTTCTCCTGATGACAACTCATATTGAGGTGCTTTTGATACAAGATGGGCCCCAACCTTTCAGGGGGGGCCCTGACAGAGCTGGCTCTGTTCTTTGGAGAGTCTTGCCCTGATGACCTTTAATAATTCTTAAATAGATTGTTTGAAATACCTTTTTCTATTAATTTATTTTTAATGTGGTAGATGTGTGAGAGTCTGTTATAGGCATTTTGCAGATAGATATGTGTGTTATATGTTTAAAAAAGTTTCTTTCACATAAAACAGGACCTCACATATGAGAAATGGGAGGGTGTCACAGAGATTATTTGCAGTAATATCAGTGAGCTGCTACTGTGTTACACTATTGAAAACACGTCACTATCCCTAAATATTACATGTAAACACATTTTGAACCTGGACGAGTGTACCTGTTCACTGTTCGTGACCTGGCCAAAGAGGGCACGAAAGAGCTGGAATTTGATCATAAATTCAAAGCTGTTCCAAACAGTGGCCCCAAAAATACGTTTTACCCAGGGTCCCCAAAATCCTTAAGATGTCCCTGGCAGTAGTGCCGGCCCCCAAGAGTTTGTGGGGCCAACAACACTTTAACTATGGCTGTATTTTACTAGCCAAAAAAGAAAACAGGGAGAAACATTTTCTTTGATTGCATTTCAACCCAACTCACCCTCACTACCCCAATGGACTTATTGCTTCTAGGAGGAGTGAATGTATAAACCAAGCAAACAAAATGTAGAAAGCATTTGATGGAATGCGTGGGTGAAATGAATTCAACAACATTCTCTTTGGTTTTGAGGTTGAGGTCATAGGGCCAACAAGGCAGAATATTTCCAACCAGGAACAGTGAAAATCTTACATAAAGTTACTAAGAAGCATGTAACTACTGCCTGAACAATACACTATGAGGTCATACATATACGTTCCAACAGGAGATGCAGCCTATCTGTGGCCTACTACTCAATTACCATCCTCTTCCCCACCCAGTAAAACAATGCTTAACATCCTGTCCCCCTTCCTATCTATTCCCATTTACCCTAGGTAATACCCCCAATAATTAAAAAAATACCTGGTGTTCTGCATCTGTCTAATCTACACTTCCAATACCCTGCCCTCACACTACCCAAATAAAACAAGCATTTGCAATGCAATAGGTCTCGCATTAGGAAAGTTTGAGCTATTGGTATTGTAAATGACACATTTTTTATTTATGTTTTGTTTTTGGAAATAGCAAAATTAATAGCTTTGTCATTTACAAAGCCAATAGTTATAACTTTTGCAAATGTGACACCTATAGCATTTGTGATGCAATATGTGTCGTATTTATGTGACTTACATGTATTGATACTACAAATAACAATGGCTTTTAATTTTTTTTCAATAATTAATACTTAAATAAAAGTTATTGTAATGTATAATGGCAATAGCTTAAAGTTTTGTAAATAACTTTTGTGAAGATTATGTTCAGTGTATTTTTTGTGACTAAAATCCAAGAACAGAAGTCAAATATTAACATATTTTTGTTACATTTGTAATAAAGCTTGAAACATTGAGAGAACATATTTGAACCAGGTGTTGTTGAATGGTTGCACAGATTGATGCTGTGGTGGCGCTGAGTGATGTTGTAATGGCGAACGAGTGATGCTGAGGCATTCAGTGATGCTGTGGTAGCGCATACTGATGTTGTGGTGCCCTTGAGTGATGCTGTGGTGGTGCGGAGTGATGCTGTATGCTATGCTATGTTTTGTTTTGCTATCATATGTTTTGTTTTGTTATGCTATGCTATGTTTTGCTATCCTATGCTTTGATTTGTTATGCTATGCTATGCTGTGTTTTGTTATGCTATGCTATGTTTTGTTATGCTATGCTATGTTTTGCTATGCTATGCTTTGTTATGCTATGCTATGTTTTGTTATACTATGCTGTGTTTTGTTGTGTTTTATTATGCTATGCTTTGTGTGCTATGCTATGTTTCTTTATGCTATGCTATGTTTTGTTGCGTTTGGTATGCTAAGTTTTGCTATGCTATTATATGTTTTGTTTTGCTATGCTATGTTTTGTTGTGTTTTGTTAAGCTATGCTATGTTTTGTTGTGTTTTACTGTGTTTTGATGCTATGCTTTGTTTTGCTATGCTATGTTTTGTTATGCTGTGCTATGATGTGTTATGCTATGCTTTGTTATGCTAGGTTTTGTTATGCTAAGCTTTGTTTTGTTATGCTATGCTATGTTGTGTTTTGTTATGCTATGCTATGCTATGTTTTGTTGTGTTTTGTTATGCTATGCTATGTTTTGCTATGTTTTGCAATGCTATGTTTTGTTATGTATGCTATGTTTTGTTGTGTTTTGTTATGCTATTCTATGTTTTGTTGTGTTTTGCTATGTTTTCTATGCTATGTTTTGTTATGCTATGCTTTGTTTTATGTTATGCTATGCTATGTTTTGTTATGTTATGCTATGTTTTGTTCTGCTATGTTTTGTTGTGTTTTGTTATGCTATGCTATTTTTTGTTATACTATGCTATGTTTTGTTTTGCTATGCTTTGTTATGTTATGATATGCTTTGTTTAATTATGCTATGTTTTCATATGCTATGCTGGTGAGGGTGTGTGAGTGTGAGTGAGGGTGAGTGAGGGGGTGGGAGGATGAGGGGGTGTGAGGGTGAGGGTGTGTGAGGGTGAGGGTGTGTGAGGGTGAGAGGGTGAGGGGGTGTGAGGGTGAGGGGGTGTGAGTGAGGGTGTGTGAGGGGGTCTGAGGGTGAGGGTGTGAGGGTAAGGGTGTGTGAGGGGGTGTGAGGGTGAGGGAGTGTGAGGGTGAGGGTGTGAGGGTGTGTGAGGGTGAGAGAGGGTAAGGGGATGTGAGGGTGTGTGAGGGTGAGGGTGTGTGAGGGTGAGGGGGTGAGAGGGTGAGGGGATGTGAGGGTGAGTAAGGGTGTGTGAGGGTGAGTGAGGTTGTGTGAGGGTGTGTGAGGGTGAGAGGGTGTGAGGGGGTGAGAGTGAGGGGGTGTGAGGGTGAGGGAGGGTGAGGGTGACGGGGTGAAGGTGAGGGTGTGTGAGGGTGAGGGTGTGTGAGGGTTTGGGTGTGTGAAGGTGAAGGGGTGTGAGGGTGAGGGTGTGTGAGGGTTAGAGGGGGTGTGAGGGTGAGCGGTGTGGGGGTGTGAGGGTGACGGGGTGTGTGAGGTAGAGAGGGTGTGTGAGGGGGTGAGGGTGAGTGAGGGTTGTGAGGGTGAGGGTGAGGGTGTGAGAGTGAGTGAGGGTATGTGAGGGTGAGTGAGGGTGTGTGAGGGTGTGTGAGGGTGAGAGTGTGTGAGGGTGTGTGAGGGTGAGGAGGTGTGAGGGTGAGGGTCCGAAGTAAATGGTGGCAAGGCAGACATCATAAGTCAGAGAGAAGAGACTGCGTGGTGACTGTGTTGGTCAGTTTCAGAATCAGGAGGGGCAGAGTCAGCACAGTCTGCGAGGGATCAACGTGTCTAGAGGCAAAGCATAGCGAATGTAGCATTGCAGCCAGCAAGTCGAGTGTTTTCTAGCTGAGTGTCCCTAGAGAGATGGCAACACAACAACAGCATTTGAGGAGCAAGGCTACAGTAAACAAGCACGGTAGGCTTTCACTTTCGTCCAGAAAACAAAACAAGAAAGGTGCAGAGAACGCCGAACAAAACACGGCTTCCCCGCGAAATGGATGCAAAAAAAAACAAGAAAAGCGGACATAAAAGGAAGGGTGGGAGGAAACGAGCATATGGGGTGTGAGTGATAACGAAAGTTAATTGTTGTAAGAGGGGGAGCAGGAAGTGAGGCCGAGCGCGCGCTGGCAAAAACAGTCTGTTGCTTTCAAGTCCAATGCCAGATGCCAGCTTCGCGCTTGAATGCCTCACGTGCACTGGCCATAAACCGCATTCTAAAGGTCTTTGGGAGCATTTTCTGGTGCCCCTTACTAAATCTCTCTCATAGCGATTGCTTACGCGATAGCTAGGCTCGACCTAAAAAAATATGTAACATCTGGCCACCTTCCCCAGCTATTCTTGCCAAGAGCATCCCCTCATCCTTCCCCCACAGTTAAAAAGTACCTGCCATCCTGCCTCCACCCACAACACCCTCTGATTCCTTCCTACACCTCACTGTTTACCAGAAGCCATACTTTCCACTCATAGAGAGCAGAGTTCCAGTGTGGTATTGACAGTGGCTTTATGAGAGCGTCCAACAGTGCAACCTACTTTTTCTATGCCAGTGTAAGTGGGCAGCAGAGACTCACAGTTGTTAGGGAGGATGTCAGGTGGTGGCCCATGAGTGCCACCTGCATTCCTCCATCGGCCTTAGGTGTCTTCAGTCACAGGGAAGTGGTGGATTATCATCACTCAGAAATTAGGCTTCGATACCTGGTGCACCATTCCTGTTTTTTTCACTGAATTGATGTGGTAAACTTTGGGACATATTTAGAAGGGCATTGCGCCACCGGAGCGCCACTTGTTAGGATGCTCCAATGGGGCAATGCCCTGCTCCATATTTACAAAGCAGCGTTAAGCCACTTTGCTTGGCTTAACGCAACTTTAAAAATATCGAACCATTTTATGTGGTTTTCTGCCTGAAAGGGGCGTGCAATGGGTGCTTACTGTGGACATTCCACAGAAACACCCATTGCTTTTTTTTTAAGTTTCAAAAACCTTTATTGACTGTATGCTCAATGGTACATTGTACAGTAGAGAAAAGAAAACAAGCATTTACAATGCAATGGTTTTGCCTTTGTTAAAGTTAGAGCTATTGGCATTGCTCTTGACACTCTGAAGCTCCACTCTGAAGCTCCACTCTGAAGCTCCACTCTGCACTCTGAAGCTCCACTCTGCACTCTGAAGCTCCACTCTGCACTCTGAATCTGCACTCTGAAGCTCCACTCTGAATCTGCACTCTGAAGCTCCACTCTGCACTCTGAATCTGCACTCTGCAGCTCCACTCTGAATCTGCACTCTGCAGCTCCACTCTGCAGCTCCACTCTGCAGCTCCACTCTGCAGCTCCACTCTGAAGCTCCACTCTGAAGCTCCACTCTGAAGCTCCACTCTGAAGCTCCACTCTGAAGCTCCACTCTGAAGCTCCACTCTGAAGCTCCACTCTGAAGCTCCACTCTGAAGCTCCACTCTGAAGCTCCACTCTGAAGCTCCACTCTGAAGCTCCACTCTGCACTCTGAAGCTCCACTCTGCACTCTGAAGCTCCACTCTGCACTCTGAAGCTCCACTCTGAAGCTCCACGCTCCACTCTGAAGCTCCACTCTGAAGCTCCACGCTCCACTCTGAAGCTCCACTCTGAAGCTCCACGCTCCACTCTGAAGCTCCACTCTGAAGCTCCACGCTCCACTCTGAAGCTCCACTCTGAAGCTCCACTCTGAAGCTCCACTCTGAAGCTCCACTCTGAAGCTCCACTCTGAAGCTCCACTCTGAAGCTCCACTCTGAAGCTCCACTCTGAAGCTCCACTCTGAAGCTCCACTCTGCACTCTGAAGCTCCACTCTGAAGCTCCACTCTGCACTCTGAAGCTCCACTCTGAAGCTCCACTCTGCACTCTGAAGCTCCACTCTGAAGCTCCACTCTGCACTCTGAAGCTCCACTCTGAAGCTCCACTCTGCACTCTGAAGCTCCACTCTGCACTCTGAAGCTCCACTCTGAATCTGCACTCTGAAGCTCCACTCTGCACTCTGAAGCTCCACTGTGAATCTGCACTCTGAAGCTCCACTCTGCACTCTGAAGCTCCACTCTGCACTCTGAAGCTCCACTCTGCACTCTGAATCTGCACTCTGAAGCTCCACTCTGCACTCTGAATCTGCACTCTGAAGCTCCACTCTGCACTCTGAATCTGCACTCTGCAGCTCCACTCTGAATCTGCACTCTGCAGCTCCACTCTGCAGCTCCACTCTGAAGCTCCACTCTGAAGCTCCACTCTGAAGCTCCACTCTGAAGCTCCACTCTGAAGCTCCACTCTGAAGCTCCACTCTGAAGCTCCACTCTGAAGCTCCACTCTGAAGCTCCACTCTGAAGCTCCACTCTGAAGCTCCACTCTGCAGCTCCACTCTGCACTCTGAAGCTCCACTCTGCACTCTGAAGCTCCACTCTGAAGCTCCACTCTGAAGCTCCACTCTGAAGCTCCACTCTGAAGCTCCACTCTGAATCTGCACTCTGAAGCTCCACTCTGCACTCTGATGCTCCACTCTGAATCTGCACTCTGAAGCTCCACTCTGCACTCTGAATCTGCACTCTGCAGCTCCACTCTGCAGCTCCACTCTGCAGCTCCACTCTGAAGCTCCACTCTGAAGCTCCACTCTGAAGCTCCACTCTGAAGCTCCACTCTGAAGCTCCACTCTGAAGCTCCACTCTGAAGCTCCACTCTGAAGCTCCACTCTGCACTCTGAAGCTCCACTCTGAAGCTCCACTCTGCACTCTGAAGCTCCACTCTGAAGCTCCACTCTGCACTCTGAAGCTCCACTCTGAAGCTCCACTCTGAAGCTCCACTCTGCACTCTGAAGCTCCACTCTGAAGCTCCACTCTGAAGCTCCACTCTGAAGCTCCACTCTGAAGCTCCACTCTGAAGCTCCACTCTGAAGCTCCACTCTGAAGCTCCACTCTGAAGCTCCACTCTGCACTCTGAAGCTCCACTCTGCACTCTGAAGCTCCACTCTGCACTCTGAAGCTCCACTCTGCACTCTGAAGCTCCACTCTGAAGCTCCACTCTGAAGCTCCACTCTGAAGCTCCACTCTGCACTCTGAAGCTCCACTCTGAAGCTCCACTCTGAAGCTCCACTCTGCACTCTGAAGCTCCACTCTGCACTCTGAAGCTCCACTCTGCACTCTGAAGCTCCACTCTGAAGCTCCACTCTGAAGCTCCACTCTGAAGCTCCACTCTGAATCTGCACTCTGAAGCTCCACTCTGCACTCTGAAGCTCCACTCTGAAGCTCCACTCTGAAGCTCCACTCTGCACTCTGAAGCTCCACTCTGAAGCTCCACTCTGAAGCTCCACTCTGAAGCTCCACTCTGAAGCTCCACTCTGAAGCTCCACTCTGAAGCTCCACTCTGCACTCTGAAGCTCCACTCTGCACTCTGAAGCTCCACTCTGAAGCTCCACTCTGCACTCTGAAGCTCCACTCTGAAGCTCCACTCTGCACTCTGAAGCTCCACTCTGAAGCTCCACTCTGCACTCTGAAGCTCCACTCTGAAGCTCCACTCTGCACTCTGAAGCTCCACTCTGAAGCTCCACTCTGCACTCTGAAGCTCCACTCTGCACTCTGAAGCTCCACTCTGAATCTGCACTCTGAAGCTCCACTCTGCACTCTGAAGCTCCACTCTGAATCTGCACTCTGAAGCTCCACTCTGCACTCTGAAGCTCCACTCTGAAGCTCCACTCTGAATCTGCACTCTGAAGCTCCACTCTGCACTCTGAAGCTCCACTCTGCACTCTGAATCTGCACTCTGAAGCTCCACTCTGCACTCTGAAGCTCCACTCTGAATCTGCACTCTGAAGCTCCACTCTGCACTCTGAAGCTGCACTCTGAAGCTCCACTCTGAAGCTCCACTCTGAAGCTCCACTCTGAAGCTCCACTCTGAAGCTCCACTCTGAAGCTCCACTCTGAAGCTCCACTCTGAAGCTCCACTCTGAAGCTCCACTCTGAATCTGCACTCTGAAGCTCCACTCTGCACTCTGAAGCTCCACTCTGAAGCTCCACTCTGCACTCTGAAGCTCCACTCTGAAGCTCCACTCTGCACTCTGAAGCTCCACTCTGAAGCTCCACTCTGCACTCTGAAGCTCCACTCTGCACTCTGAAGCTCCACTCTGCACTCTGAAGCTCCACTCTGCACTCTGAAGCTCCACTCTGAAGCTCCACTCTGAAGCTCCACTCTGCACTCTGAAGCTCCACTCTGAAGCTCCACTCTGAAGCTCCACTCTGAAGCTCCACTCTGAAGCTCCACTCTGAAGCTCCACTCTGAAGCTCCACTCTGAATCTGCACTCTGAAGCTCCACTCTGCACTCTGAAGCTCCACTCTGAATCTGCACTCTGAAGCTCCACTCTGCACTCTGAAGCTCCACTCTGAATCTGCACTCTGAAGCTCCACTCTGAAGCTCCACTCTGAAGCTCCACTCTGAAGCTCCACTCTGAAGCTCCACTCTGAAGCTCCACTCTGAAGCTCCACTCTGAAGCTCCACTCTGCACTCTGAAGCTCCACTCTGCACTCTGAAGCTCCACTCTGCACTCTGAAGCTCCACTCTGCACTCTGAAGCTCCACTCTGCACTCTGAAGCTCCACTCTGCACTCTGAAGCTCCACTCTGCACTCTGAAGCTCCACTCTGCACTCTGAAGCTGCACTCTGAAGCTCCACTCTGAAGCTCCACGCTCCACTCTGAAGCTCCACTCTGAAGCTCCACGCTCCACTCTGAAGCTCCACTCTGAAGCTCCACTCTGAAGCTCCACTCTGAAGCTCCACTCTGAAGCTCCACTCTGAAGCTCCACTCTGAAGCTCCACTCTGAAGCTCCACTCTGAAGCTCCACTCTGAAGCTCCACTCTGAAGCTCCACTCTGCACTCTGAAGCTCCACTCTGCACTCTGAAGCTCCACTCTGCACTCTGAAGCTCCACTCTGCACTCTGAAGCTCCACTCTGCACTCTGAAGCTCCACTCTGCACTCTGAAGCTCCACTCTGAATCTGCACTCTGAAGCTCCACTCTGAATCTGCACTCTGAAGCTCCACTCTGAATCTGCACTCTGAAGCTCCACTCTGCACTCTGAATCTGCACTCTGCAGCTCCACTCTGAATCTGCACTCTGCAGCTCCACTCTGCAGCTCCACTCTGCAGCTCCACTCTGAAGCTCCACTCTGCAGCTCCACTCTGAAGCTCCACTCTGCAGCTCCACTCTGCAGCTCCACTCTGAAGCTCCACTCTGAAGCTCCACTCTGAAGCTCCACTCTGAAGCTCCACTCTGAAGCTCCACTCTGAAGCTCCACTCTGAAGCTCCACTCTGAAGCTCCACTCTGAAGCTGCACTCTGAAGCTGCACTCTGAAGCTGCACTCTGAAGCTGCACTCTGAAGCTCCACTCTGCACTCTGAAGCTCCACTCTGCACTCTGAAGCTCCACTCTGCACTCTGAAGCTGCACTCTGAAGCTCCACTCTGAAGCTCCACTCTGAAGCTCCACTCTGAAGCTCCACTCTGAAGCTCCACTCTGAAGCTCCACTCTGAAGCTCCACTCTGAAGCTCCACTCTGCACTCTGAAGCTCCACTCTGCACTCTGAAGCTCCACTCTGAAGCTCCACTCTGCACTCTGAAGCTCCACTCTGAAGCTCCACTCTGCACTCTGAAGCTCCACTCTGAAGCTCCACTCTGCACTCTGAAGCTCCACTCTGCACTCTGAAGCTCCACTCTGCACTCTGAAGCTCCACTCTGCACTCTGAAGCTCCACTCTGCACTCTGAAGCTCCACTCTGCACTCTGAAGCTCCACTCTGCACTCTGAAGCTCCACTCTGCACTCTGAAGCTCCACTCTGCACTCTGAAGCTCCACTCTGCACTCTGAAGCTCCACTCTGCACTCTGAAGCTCCACTCTGAAGCTCCACTCTGAAGCTCCACTCTGAAGCTCCACTCTGAAGCTCCACTCTGAAGCTCCACTCTGAATCTGCACTCTGAAGCTCCACTCTGCACTCTGAATCTGCACTCTGCAGCTCCACTCTGAATCTGCACTCTGAAGCTCCACTCTGAAGCTCCACTCTGAAGCTCCACTCTGAAGCTCCACTCTGAAGCTCCACTCTGAAGCTCCACTCTGAAGCTCCACTCTGAAGCTCCACTCTGAAGCTCCACTCTGAAGCTCCACTCTGAAGCTCCACTCTGCACTCTGAATCTGCACTCTGAAGCTCCACTCTGCACTCTGAAGCTCCACTCTGCACTCTGAAGCTCCACTCTGAATCTGCACTCTGAAGCTCCACTCTGCACTCTGAAGCTCCACTCTGCACTCTGAAGCTCCACTCTGCACTCTGAAGCTCCACTCTGCACTCTGAAGCTCCACTCTGAAGCTCCACTCTGAAGCTCCACTCTGAAGCTCCACTCTGAATCTGCACTCTGAAGCTCCACTCTGCACTCTGAAGCTCCACTCTGCACTCTGAAGCTCCACTCTGAAGCTCCACTCTGAAGCTCCACTCTGAAGCTCCACTCTGAAGCTCCACTCTGAAGCTCCACTCTGAAGCTCCACTCTGAAGCTCCACGCTCCACTCGAAGCTCCACTCTCCACTCTGAAGCTCCACTCTGAAGCTCCACTCTGAAGCTCCACTCTGAAGCTCCACTCTGAAGCTCCACTCTGAAGCTCCACTCTGAAGCTCCACTCTGAAGCTCCACTGAAGCTACACACCGCGCAGGGCAGCTCTGGATGCTGATGCGAGAGGCCAGCTGGGAGGCGCGCTGCTCGTCTTCCTGCTCGTGCTGACTCGGAGAGAAAACTTGTTTTCATTGGGAGAGCGGCCTTCAAAGACCCGGTCACTGCGCCTCTCTTTAGCTTGGGATAAAATGGGCGCAGTGTTGTGGTGATGACAGTAGAGCAAGGGAGGTGCCGGCAATGCCGGACCAGACTCGGGGGCGTTCCCGGCGTCGCGTGACGTCGGCAAAAGGCAAAGAATGTCAGGAACGCCCCCGTGTCTGGTCCGGCATTGACGGACAGGCCCCTCGTCCAATGGCAAGGCTCCGTTTACGGAGCCAGCCAATCAATGACGAGGGCCGACCCAAAGCACCCTACAGTTCTCAACAGGATTTCGCCTGCGCGAAAAGCTGCGCAGAGCGCAGCTTTCGCTAGGCAAAACCTAAAAAGGGCCGCTTTGCAGCGTTAGTATACGCATCACGGCTTGTAAAAGCAATGGCACACAGTTTTATGTATACACTCTAACTTCCCCCCAAACCCGCTTGTCTCCCTAAGTAGCTCTTGTCCATGAGCGTTCAACATGAATTGTTTAACCCCAGGTTGCGGCAAGTCCCGGCAATGTCTCAAGTATCTCAACGCAGTACAACTTGGCCAATAGCACCTCTGTGGCTTAGTATAAATCATTACACACATTGAAGAATTTCCTGCCTCCCTCCCCCCACCCGCCTGTCCAGAAATGACAGTTTGGCAGTCTCTACAAATGATATCTTCCGTCTGTACCATGCAGTGTGGTGTTAATCTACACCTTCCCCTCCAGATGGTTCTTGTGAGGATTGGGAGCTCGGCCCTGTTCCCGGGGATCCCTTCCCACCTTCGGCGTCTGTCGTCTGTGCTAGTAGATACGCTGTGAGCGGGCCCCAAATGTCTTTAGGGCGCGAGTGAGTCAGCGTAATGGTGCAAGTGGTCTTGCCACGTGGACATATCATGTACCCAGTCCTTAAACTTCGGGGCCCTGCCTCTCCCCCATCTACATGCCACCTGGCTAGCAGTAGTCCTAGTGCTAGGAATTTTTTGTTCTTCGTCTGAATTTCCTGAGTCAGGCCCAGGAGAGCTATGAGGGGACATGGGTCAATGTGGGTGTCCAGCATAGTCGATAATCCCTGGAACGTCTGCATCCAGTACTCCCCTACCCTGGGGCAGGTTCATGCTAAATGAAGAAACCCTGCATCGTGTTGGCCGCATCGCATGCACGCATCACTGTCCCGAAAGCGGAATCTTTTAAAGCCTAGCCAGAGTGTGGTATAGGCGGTGCAGGAATTTAAAATGAATAAGTTGTAACCTATTATTGCCAGTCACTGCCTCTGTCTGCGCACAGCTGAGTTCCCGCTGGTCATCAGTCAGTGTAATCTGTAAATCCTCATCCCATTCTTGCCTGGCTCTCACACATGCGGGCGAAGGTGGTGTGCGTGCATGGCTGTATATTAGTGACACAGTGTGCTGGGGATTATCTGCTTGCAATATCCTGTGTAGTGGATCCAATATCTCGGGTTCCTGCGGGAAGTCAGGAGTAGCGGCTTGCACACTCTGTCGAAGTCGGGTATACATAAATACGTCCATAAACGATGGGGTATGTGTGTCAAAGAATTGCTCCTTGATACGGAAGCGACCCTCCACATAAAGATACCCCCAGCTACAGAAGTTAAGTTTCTCTAGCATCTTGCGGCATAGCCCTTCGTAAGTAACCTGCAACAGCGGGTTGTAATGCAGGGATATCTTGAGTACAGCATAGGTATCTCCAGCCTTTTAGCAATGCGCTGCCATGCCTGTATAGTGCAGTCTACCGTAGAGGGGTCCTTTTCCCTCTGTTTCACTGTTGTGAAGAGGTAGCATGGCGTAGGCGTCGGGGCCATATATCCATCTTCCACTGCCAAGTGAGGCATGAACTGCGGGGGGGGGGAGTGGAACCAGTATGTGGCAAAATCAATCAATCAGGTCATTTATAGAGCGCACTACTCACCCGTAGGGTCTCAAGGCGCTGGTATGGGGGGGGGGGTGCCGTTACTGCTCGAACAGCCAGGTCTTGAGCTTCTTCCTGAAGGAGAGGTGGTCTTGGGTCAGGCGCAGGTCGGTTGGGAGTGAGTTCCAGGTCTTGGCGGCCAGGTAGGAGAAGGACCTTCCTCCTGTTGTCGCTCTTCGGATGCGGGGGACGGCGGCGAGGGCGTGGCTGGTTGATCTGAGGAGGCGCTTGGGGGTGTAGAAGTTGATCCGGTTGTTGAGGTAGCTCGGGCCTTGGTTGTGTAGGGCTTTGTGTGCGTGGGTGAGGAGACGGAAGGTGATTCTCTTGTTGACCGGGAGCCAATGCAGATCTCTCAGGTGTCCGGAGATGTGGCTGCGTCGGGGGATGTCGAGGATGAGTCTGGCCGAGGCGTTCTGGATCCGCTGGAGTCTCTTCTGGAGCTTGGCGGTGGTTCCGGCGTAGAGGGCGTTGCCGTAGTCCAGTCGGCTGGTGACGAGGGCCTGGGTGACCGTCTTCCTCGTCTCGGTGGGGATCCACCGGAAGATCTTGCGTAGCATGCGCAGGATGTTGAAGCAAGACGAGGAGACGGCGTTTACTTGTCTGGTCATGGAGAGGGAGGAGTCCAGGATGAAGCCCAGGATGCGTGCGTGGTCCGTCGGTTTGGGTGCGGTGCCCAGGGCGGGGGGCCACCAGGAGTCGTCCCAGGCGGAGGGCGCGGAGCCCAGGATGAGGACCTCCGTCTTGTCCGAGTTCAGTTTCAGGCGGCTGGTGGTCATCCATTCGGCTACCTCTCTCATCCCTTTGTGCAGGTTGGCTCTGGCGGTGGCGGGGTCGTTGGTCAGGGAGAGGATCAGCTGGGTGTCGTCGGCGTAGGAGATTATGTTGAGGTTGTGTTGGCGTGCGATGGCCGCGAGGGGGCTCATGTAGACGTTGAAGAGGGTGGGGCTCAGGGAGGATCCTTGAGGGACGCCGCAGATGACTTTGGTGGCCTCTGACTTGTACGGTGGTAGGCGGACTCTTTGTGTTCTTCCGGTGAGAAAGGAGACGATCCATTCCAGTGCCTTGTCCTGGATTCCGATGTTGCCGAGGCGCTGTATTAGAGTGCGGTGGCAGACAGTGTCGAAAGCCGCGGAGAGGTCCAGGAGGATGAGTGCCGCTGTCTCTCCGTCGTCCATCAGAGTTCGTATGTCATCGGTGGCCACGATGAGGGCGGTCTCGGTGCTGTGGTTCGCTCGGAAGCCAGACTGTGAGGGGTCGAGGGATCCGTTCGTCTCGAGGAAGGCGGCCAGCTGTTTGTTGACGGTCTTCTCGATGACTTTGGCCGGGAACGGGAGGAGCGAGATGGGACGGTAGTTCTTGAGGTCGGTGGGGTCTGCTGTGGGTTTCTTGAGAAGAGCGCTGAGTTCGGCATGCTTCCAGCTCTCAGGGAAGGTGGCGGTGTCGAAGGAGGTGTTGATGATGTCCCGCAGGTGGGGTGCGATGACAGCGTCGGCCTTGTTGAAGACGTGGTGAGGGCAGGGGTCAGTCGGAGATCCGGAGTGGATGGAGTTCATTGTGCGGATGGTGTCTTCGGTGCTGATCGGAGTCCAGGTGCGGAGGGTGGTGGTGGGTGGCGTTGTTGCGGTTGTGGCTTGCGTTGGTTGGTTGCTGAAGCTGTTGTGTATGTCCGCGATCTTGTTGTGGAAGTAGGATGCGAGGGAGTTGCAGAGGTCCTGCGACGGGGTGATGTCATTGTTCCCGGCGTTGGGGTTGGAGAGCTCTTTCACGATGTTGAAGAGTTCCTTGCTGTCGTGTGCGTTGTTGTCCAGCCGGTCCTTGTATGTGTTTTTCTTGGTGGCACGGATCAGTTGGTGGTGTTTCCGGGTGGCGAGCTTGAGGGTGGTCATGTTGTCCGTCGTTGGTTCCCTTCTCCAGACTTTCTCGAGGGCTCGACAGTTCTTCTTGGAGCTCTTGAGTTCGTCGGTGAACCATGGTGTTTTTCTGCTGCAGGGTCTGCTGGGCGGGGTTCTCAGAGGGGCGAGTTCGTCCGCGCTGTTGTTGATCCACTTTGTGAGGTTGTCGGCGGCCTGGCTGGGGTTCGCTGAGCTGGCGGGGGGGTGCTGGCTCAAGGAAGCGGTGAGCTGGTCGGCTGTGATCTTGTTCCAGCTTCTTCGGGCAACCTGTTGCTGGTGTTGGTGGATCGTCGTTCTTTTGAAGCTGAAGTGGACGCAGCTGTGGTCCGTCCAGTGGAGTCCTGTTGTGTGGCTGAAGGTGACGTCTTTGCTGGATGAGAAGACGGCGTCGAGTGTGTGTCCGGCGAGGTGGGTGGGGGTGGTCACCAGTTGCTTGAGTCCGAGGTTGGCGAGGTTGTCGAGCAGGCTGATGGTGTTGCGGTCGCTGTTGTTCTCCAGGTGGAAGTTGAGGTCCCCCAGGAGGATGTAGTCGGCGGAGGGGAGGGCATGCGGGCTGACGAAGTCGGCGATGTCCTCGCTGAATCGTGTGCGTGGCCCCGGGGGTCGGTAGATCAGGGTGCCTCTCAGGGTGGTCTTCGGGTTGGTGTGGATCTGGAAGTGCAGGTGTTCAGCGGTGGTTAGGGTGTCGTCGGTGTTGGTCGTGATGCGGATGGTGTCTCTGTGGATGATGGCGATGCCTCCTCCCGTCTGGTTGGCGGTGCGGTCCCTCCGGATGATCTTGTAGCCCTCCGGGATGGCGATGGCGATGTCTGGGGCTGAGGAGGCGTTCATCCAGGTCTCGGTGAGGAAGGCAACGTCAGGGGCGGTGGTGTCGAGGAGGTTCCAGAGTTCTACGGCGTGTCTGTGGACGGAGCGGGTGTTGAGCAGGATGCACTTGAGGTGGTTGCTGCTGGTGTTCGGCTTGGCGGGTGCAGGGAAGGTCCGGATGCAGGTGAACTTGCAGGCGTGGCAGCTGAAGGGTCCGTGGGTGTGCTTCGGGGCGGCTCGATGACATCCTGGGATGCGGCCGGTGTTGAGTGCGGTGAGATCGGCGGCGGTGTAGGTTCGTCGGGTCGGCTTCCGTCGGTGGGGCCCAGGGGTTCTGGCGCTGGTCGCGATCCGGTCGCGGACGGGCGCAGACGGGCTTACCTTTGGCGCGCCTTCGGCGCACAATCGGCGCGCCCGCTGCGCGTCAACGCTGCGCGTTCGCACGGTCGCCATTTAAGGCGAAGTGCGCGGGTGGGCGGAGCAGCTGGGAGGCGGGAGCGGGGAGGGTACAGAAGAGAAAAAGGGGCGGGGGGAAAGCGGTGGTGGCGGGAAGGGAGAGCGGAGGGCGGCGAGGTAGGCGGACAACAAGGAAGGAAAACGTAAGCACAGGCACAACAAAATCACTAAAAACAGGCACAAATGGCGGCAAAAACAAGGCAAAAGACAACACCTAGCAGCAGTAACAGGAGAGCCGGCAGGCGATCGCGGTGCACGCCGGAGGGGGCGTGGTCAGCGGCAGCGAGGCAGAGGTGGCAGGGCAAGGGGCACACGCAGCAGCTGGTGGCCGTGCGGCGCGGGGGTGTCCCACAAGTGGGTCACACTCACCTGCGTCGCACGGTCGCCATTTAAGGCCAAGTGCGCGGGTGGGCGGAGCAGCTGGGAGGCGGGAGCGGGGAGGGTACAGAAGAGAAAAAGGGGCGGGGGAAAGCGGTGGTGGCGGGAAGGGAGAGCGGAGGGCGGCGAGGTAGGCGGACAACAAGGAAGGAAAACGTAAGCACAGGCACAACAAAATCACTAAAAACAGGCACAAATGGCGGCAAAAACAAGGCAAAAGACAACACCTAGCAGCAGTAACAGGAGAGCCGGCAGGCGATCGCGGTGCACGCCGGAGGGGGCGTGGTCAGCGGCAGCGAGGCAGAGGTGGCAGGGCAAGGGGCACACGCAGCAGCTGGTGGCCGTGCGGCGCGGGGGTGTCCCACAAGTGGGTCACCCCGCGCGCGCAGTAGTAGTATACCTCAAAATTTGGAACATCATACCCCCCTTGATGGTAATGTAGCATCAGGGTATTTAGCTTCAGCCATGCTTTTTTCCCTCCCCAGATTAACCTGATAAGTTGCGAGTTAAGCGTTTTAAAAAAGAAAGGTCCGGGGTGATACAGAATGTTAATAAAAAGATACAGTAATTTGGGGAGTATGACCATTTTAATTAAGGAGATTCTTCCCGCCATGGAGAGCGGTAAGCGCACCCATTTAGTAATAGTGTCCGTTATTTTATCCATAGCCGTTCCATAATTAAGCCGCATGAACATGTCTCGATCTCTGGTAATCCTAATACCTAAATATTTCACCTCGTCTTCTTCCCAAGCCAGTGGATAATCCAACTGGTGCTGCGGAGTACTATCAGTGAGGGGGAGGACAGCAGATTTGGACCAATTAATCTGTACTCCAGAGATGGCTCCAAATTTCGTAATCTCCCGGAGTATAGGGTTGAGGTTCTCCTGCGGTTTATGAAAGTATAACATCATGTTGTCTGCATAGAGGGAGATGAGCAGCTGTTGCGATGGGTAAATTAGCGCTCTATGATTGTGGTGCTGACGTAATTTGGCGGCTAAGGGTTCGATGGCCAAGGCAAATAAAATGGGAGACAGGGGGCAACCCTGCCTCGTACCTCTGGATATCGGGAATGGAGTGGATTTAGCTCCATTCAGGAGGACAGAGGCCATAGGGCGGGTATACAATAACTGGATCCATTGGAGGAAGACCTGCGGTATCCCCATATAGCTAAGCGTTCCTAGCAGGTAGTCCCATTCCAGGGAGTCAAACGCCTTGGTGGCGTCGAGGAACACTGCTACAGCTGAGCACTTCGGGTCCATATCCTGAAGTACCGTCTCCAAAGTACGGAGATTATGCGACGTGGCTCTGGTGGGGATGAAACCCACCTGATCCGGTAGTGCCAGGCGTTGCATTAGGAAGTTGAGGCGGGTCGTCAGGACTTTGGCTAGTATCTTAGTGTCACTGTTTAAGAGGGAAAAGGTGGATAAGAATCGCAACAATGCGGGGGTTTCCCTGGTTTTAATAAGGACATTATAGGCGCTTCACACATTGTGGTAGGTAGGCTGCCCTCTGCCAGTACTGTATAATACACAGCCTTCAGTATCGGAGCTAACACGCTGGCATATGTTTTATAAAACTCTATGGGCAGTCCGTCCGACCCCGGGGCCCATCCGATTTCATGTGCATGATGGCGTCTGTTATTTTGTCAAGCTCTAGGTCCAAGCTAAGGAATTTCCTCTGTGTGTCTCCCAGCCAGGCCAGAGCAGTATCCTTGAAATATTCAGGTAGCTGTAAGGGGGTGCCTCTATGAGAGGAATAGAGCTCGTTGTAAAACTCTTTGAGGGCGCACAGTTGGTCAGGGAGATTCCTACGCATGTTCCCGTGAACATCCTGTAGCTCGGTCACATAGTTCGACAATCTAGGCGGGCGTACTGGGTCTGCCAAAGCTCTACCCGGGCGGTCTCCCTCCCCATACACTCTTGCCACATGATGCTTCCCCCGAAATCTGCACTCCCTATCCGCCATCTCGCCATATTCCGTACGTTTATCCCGAATGGTAGCCCTGATCCCATCAGCCTCAGAATCCGAGCCTAGGTCAATTTCCAGTTGCTTAAGTTCTCTCTCCAGAGTAGTCAAACTGGTGCGCAATGATTTTAGGATACCCCCTCCTTTAGAGATACACCAGCCCCGGACCGTGACTTTAAACGCCTCCCAGACAGTCGTGATGCTCGGGACAGAGTCAATATTACGAACAAAGAAGTCTCTGATGTCTTGCTTCATTTCTGTCCTGAATGCTGCGTCTTGTAGATGCAGTGGGTTTAGGTGCCAACAGTTATACGGAGAGTGATTAAGGGGCACATGCAAGGTGACCACGACTGGGGAATGATCCGAGTGTGTGCGCGCCAGGTGAGTCGCCTGCCCCAACCAGTGAGCAATCCCCCTGGAAACGAATATGTAATCCAGTCGGGCCCAAGTGGAGTGGAACGCCGAAAAGTAGGGTGTAAATGTCTCCAGGTATCAAGCAGGTAGTTCTCCGCAATAATGGCGCATAGTGTTTTCTGTGTGGTCGTGTGGTGCGCTGGTGTGCCTTGTGATCTATCTATCCCCGGATACATAAAAGTGTTACAATCTCCACCCCAGATAAGGTAAGTGGATCCTATCTCCTGATTCCGGTCCCATAAACGGAGGAGAGATTGTGGATCGTCCACATTAGGCCCGTAATAGTTAGCAAAAGTGACATCATAGGAGTGTAGCCTACCCTATAGTAGACAAAATCGGCCCCCCTCGTCTGCCACCGAGCCTCCAGGGAGGAAGGCAACCCCGTTCTTCACCAGAATAGCTACCCCTCTGGAGTATGTGGAATATGATGCAAAACTACGGTGTGCTGACCATCTCGAGGCATAGTGGGGAATGGTGTCGGGGTTCAAGTGTGTCTTTTGGAGCATCGCTACTGCGATGTGGTGCCTGTCGAGGTAGCCCAGGATCTGTCGCTTTTTCCTCGAGTCATTTAACCCTCGTACATGATGCTATTGTAAGGGTAGTACTGCCCTGTGCCTCACTAGCCATTAGTGCCCATGTGGTGTGGATCAAACATCTGTGTGACAACCATCTCGCCGGGTTGGACAAACGTTTGCAGGCTTACAAAACCAAAACTACCCCCCTCACACTTGCAGGGGACAAGTCCCCCCTTCCAAACATCCTAAACATTTACTTTCTTCAACATTCCCCATAACTGCTACTTCCAGGGGATCGCCCTCTCGGGTACATGCTAGGGGCTCACGATCTGCCCTCTTTCCCCCATACTCTCACCCTCCCGGAGCACCGCCCGCAGGCGGCCAGCCGGGGAGGAACGGACGTAAGATGCCGAGCCAGTCATTTCTCTCAAAGAACAAATAACAATACATCACCAATAGTATAAGTCTCTCCCGCTGTCCGGTAAGTAAGAAAGGACCAGCCGTGGAGGAACGGACGTAAGATGCCGAGCCAGTCATTTCTCTCAAAGAACAAATAACAATACATCACCAATAGTATAAGTCTCTCCCGCTGTCCGGTAAGTAAGAAAGGACCAGCCGCCAATGACATACAGTTCCTGTATCAGTGGCGATCCGTTTCGATTGATGAGGATCTGCGTTCCCTGGTGCCAGAGTCATTGGTGTTTGAGTGGCAGTGGCGTCGCAGATAATCTTCTACCTGTTTAGGATTGGAAAAGAAGTGTTGCGACCCATGATGTGTGATCTTGAGCTTTGCCGGGTACAGCATGGCGTATGGGATCTGCTGCGTCTGCAGTTTTTTCTTGACTGTCGCAAACTTTCGTCGAGCATCCTGCACCATCTGCGTGAAGTCCGGATAGAAAGACAGTGTCGAGTTTTCATAGTGTACCTGGCCTTTCTCTCGGGCATGCCTTAGCACTGCGTCTCTGTCACAATAGTTTAAAAACCGGGCTATTACTGGACGCGGGGCAGCACCCGGGGGCGGGTGGACAGTCAGGGATTTGTGAGCCCGTTCAGATGGGTCGAGAAAGCTTCTCTGCTGAAGAGGTCTATCACTAACTTCTCTATGAAGTCCTCCATTCGCCCCGTGCCTGTTGTCTCCGCCAGGCCAAGGATACGCACGTTGTTTCGTCGGGAACGTGTTTCTAAGTCCTCATTTTTATCTGCAATTATCTTGAGCAGTTTATCCATATGTGAGATCTGCTTTTTACTCGCGGAGACCCCATCCTCCAGGTCCGACACCCTGGTCTCGGCTTCCTTGAGGCATTGGTCGTGCTGCCCCAGCTTAGCAACCACTGAGTCCTTCATCGTGTCCATCTTGGCGTCAATTAAAGAGAGGCTCTGTTGCATGCCAATCAGGATACACTTTCCAATCCTCCTCAGGCGCTTCAGTAGTGTCTGTGTCTTCTTGCTCCTCTGTGCGCGATTTGGGGGTTTTACACGCCTCAAACGGTATTTTAGTTTGTTTAGCTTCCGAGCGACCCATTATGTTAGTCGTTTAGCAGTCCGCAGGGGAGGGTATGCTCAGCACTCAGGGTTATTGTAGATTGCGCAATTCGGGAATGGCAGTCCGCCTCGCCGTGGCGTCGCCGGTGTCAGATAGTCCCAGATTCTTGACCAGTGCCCCAGCAGATTCCAGTATAGACCGCTAGCTTGGTTATGTGCTCAGATACACTCCCTCCCCTACAACCAACTTGCGCCCGAGAGATGAGGCCCACGCAACCGGGTCGCAAGTGCCGCTATGTAGGGTTCATGCCATGCTGGGCTTGATTGGTGTCCAAGCAGTGACCGCACTTTCTCTGCTCCCTTCGTGGGTGTTAGGGCAGCTTTCCAGACAGTTGTCATTTTTGCGCCACTTTACAAGTTGGCGGCCGGGCGTCTCTTCGGCTCCCAACTTCAGCGGGCAGCACTACAGAGGAGCGTATCAGCTCCCACACCGTGCCGCAGATATGCGGGCAGTATTGGTAATATTGGAAGCGCAGGCTTAAGTCCCTCTGACCTCCAATGCGGTTCCCAGGGCTTACCGCCGCATTTTAGGTCCGCGCCTCGCCACCTATTCACAGCGCAGTTACGGCCCCAGGTGTTGTATCGGCAATATCAGGAAGCGCTCCCAGTCTCCTACCAGTGTTCGGGAGGTTCCATGCAGCTTTATCGGTTCCCGGTCCCACGGCACAGCAGCGTCCGCCTTCTCTTAGGTCCGACCGTAGGGCCCATGCAGCCTCGGTGTTGCCTATCCCTGCAGGCCGTCCCACAGTACCAGGAGCTGCAGTTCAGTCACCACGCTGCAGGGTAACTCGGTCCAGCACACCCGTAGCGTCGGCTAGGGGTGCAAGTGTGATATCGTCTGGATCTGCCGGGCTAGCTGGATCACATAGCCCTGTTTTTAGCATGAAGTGGCGATGTAGGATAGGCTTGATGAGGGTTATCTGGCTCGGCTGGGCTGGAGCCTCACAAGCGCGCGGCCATCTTTGTCGTGCGCCACCTAGCACCCCCAAACACCCATTGCTTTTTGACGCTGCCCCAGATTTACAAGGATTTGTAAATCTGAGGCAGCACAAGAAACTAATGCCACTGAAAAGCAGGAGTTAGATTGTCACAATACAGAGAAATACTTTTATTTCTCTTTGTTTTTGCTCTTTCTATGTGCGCTGCTATCTGCAGCACACATGGAAGGAGCAAATCACCTTTAATAATTACTTATGTGCAGGAAGGTGCCCCTAAATAAAGATCCCTGCATCATGGGTCAAAGGGGCCTGAGTTGCAGGGAATCATTTCTGCAACGCTAGCACCCATGCACTATGGCGCAAGGGTGTCTGTGTTGGCAGCAGGCAGCTTTTTTTAGTGCCAGCGCAAGATAACACAGGGGTGTTCCATATTCTTGTGAATACTGCGCTATTTCTTCGTGAATATACCCCTTATTTGAAAAAACGGCAAAGCAAATGACATACTTCCTCCAGTGTCCATTAATGCTGAATGTTTGCAGTTGTGGTCTCAGTCAGAGGTCCTTAGCCATCAGCCACCTGAGCAACAACACTACTCAATAACCTGTCAATGCAGTCCCGCCAGCATCACGTCTTGCAGCTACACACCTGGGACATTGCATCCCTTGAAGTTTCTGCTGCACGGATGAGGTAACTTATTAATGTTGCAGCCCAGACAGCCTGCCTCCTGGGTCACCTCTCACAGGTAACATGATCTGCCTCTCAGCAGACTGGATTTCTCTCCAGGTGAAGGATCAAGACTGAGTCACAAGTGTCAATGGCTGCAGCATGCTTGGACCTGATCTAAGCACATGAGACAGGGAAGTGCTCTCAACCCAGGTCAGGCAAATAATGTCAGTTTGCTCTGTCTAATATATCACATACGTCTTCATGACCACTAACTGACAATCCAGGATTTTAAACATGCAGCTCAATTCAAAAAGCCATTTGCATCCATAGAACCGAGTTTACTGCCATAAATTGCTCAATTTATGGTTGCCAATAGCTTTATACTTGTATGTGTACTGTAATAATTTTAATTGATCGCACATTGTCATTGTAATTACTCAATTTATGTTTACGGGATAACGAATAAATATACCGGGCTGGTGTAAATGGTTTTATTGCTGCATAATTGTATCCCACAAATACGTACAATTAGGCAGTATTAAATCTCATGCAATGTGCAGAGTGCGTTGGACAATGCATAGTTTCACTTGAGATTGTGTGAATGTCACTAAGGGGCATATTAGCAAGGGGAAGTATCGCCGCTTTTTCGGCGAATTGTGCCGAGAAAGCGGCGATACTTCTAGAGCCCTATCCACAAGGGCATTCTAACGCCTGGCTCAAGCCCACTTTGCATCTCGGCGACAAACATCGCTAATGACATGCAAAGTGGGCGTTCCCACGTTCAACCACATGTAAAATGTGGTTGGAGGTGGGAACACCCTATTACCAAGGCAGGCGTTGGGAGAGGCAGACCTGCGATAAACTCGATTATCGCAGGTCTCCCAACGCCTGCTCTGACCCCCATATTATCAATGCACACATTAGCGCATAAAAACAACGTTTGTTTTCATGCGCTAATGTGCCATATCGCCGACTATCGCCGGATTTCATTTCGCCTACGTGATTGCGCGCTATCACGGCGAAAAAATCCGGCGATAGCCGGCGATATGAAGATGTGCGATGTGCGTTCATTAACGCACTTCTAGGTAATATGCCCCTAACTTATCAGTGCAGTTCACAAAGATGTTTCTGACTCTTTTCCATCCTGGAATGTTTTGGAGCTTTCCAGGGCGGGAATGGAAGGGAACATCCAACTTTCATGTGGGTGTAGACTACAGGAAAGGATTTTTCCATGGCAAAGATATTTTCCCCCATTGAGAAAAAACAGAAAAGGGAAAATGTGTGCCTTTGAACAGCAGTCATCCTTTCTCCAATGACAAGTTGTTCTGTGCATACAATTCTGAATTGGGGACATAGCAAATGTGACTAGCATTCCAGTAGTGTGCTGAAATGCTTGTGTACTACTGGGAACGTTTGTCAATTTCCAAAAAGCATTCATTTACACCCATAGAACTATGGGGCATATTACCAAGCAATAGCGATAATTATCGCTATTGCTTGGTTAGAGACAAAAATTTACCGCTGAGCTGCGGCGATTTTTATCGCAGATAAACCTTGGTATTACCAAGGTTTATCGCAAATGCGATAAAAAACGGCCGCAAAGCATGAATTTTGCTGAAAAGTCAGCCATGCATTACCGAGCTAATGCTCTTAGCCATGTTATCCACCTCCCATTGGATAACATGGCTAAGAACTGCTCAGGGCAGGTGTTAGCTTTTGGAGATATTCGCGCTTAGCAAAAGTTGGTAATAGGAGATAGCGATGTTAGCGACTGTTTCCAGTCGCTAACATCTTGGCACGCCCACTTTGCATGTCATTAGTGATAAATATCACTGACATGCAAAGTGGGGCCCAAGATGGTCGATATCTCCTACTAGCTGTCGCTAACCGGTGTTAGCGACAGCTAGGTAATAGGGAGATAATTTTATCTCCGCTTTCTTGGCTTTTAAAGCCAAAAAAGCGGAGATAAACCCCCTTGATAATATGCCCCTATGTGTATGGATGTATATGTATGATTGTTATCAATGGGGCCCATGGTGTTCCATGTGTGATGTAGAATGGACGCATTTTAGCAAATTGTCACTGAGCATTATTGACTTTTTGAGGCATTTTTGCAGGGGAAATCTAAAAATATTGTATCAGTGTAATATTCTGGTCTCTTTAAATATGCCATTTTTGGCAAAAAAAATGACAATCAATGACACCTTTTAAAGCAAAATACACAAGGGACTTGAAATCAACTGGCACAACAGCCATGTTTTAGGCGGATGTGCTCTGAGATGAGTCTGGGTTAAAGGATAGGGCAGTAGCCAACACTGAGAAGTAACATCCTTACTTTCTTTGTTCATCGTGTATAGGAATGATGAGAAGAAAATGTTATAACTTTCTTTAATGCCACCTCTCTGCAGCACTTTACAGAACACAACACTTAAAAGTCCATAGCAGAATTTACAAACACTCTCAATCCAGGACTTCTACATATTCTCTTTGATGTGCAATTTTTTCTGAGTAAAGCAATTTATTTTATTTTTAAGTTTTAGATTTTGTTATTTAGGGGCATATTATCAAGGGGCTTTATCTCCGCTTTTTTGGCTTTAAAAGCCAAGAAAGCGGAGATAAAATTATCTCCCTATTACCAAGCTGTCGCTAACACCAGTTAGCAACAGCTAATAGGAGATAGTGACCATCTTGGGCCCCACTTTGCATGTCAGTGATATTTATCACTAATGACATGCAAAGTGGGCGTGCCAAGATGTTAGCGACTGGAAACAGTCGCTAACATCGCTATCTCCTATTACCAACTTTTGGAGATATTCGCGCTAAGCGTGAATATCTCCAAAAGCTAACACCTACCCAGGAGCAGTTCTTAGCCATGTTATCCAATGGGAGGTGGATAACATGGCTAAGAGCATTTGCTCGATAATGCATGAATATCGCTGACTTTTCAGCGATATTCATGCATTGCGGCCGTTTTTTATCGCATTTGCGATAAACCTTGCTAATAGCAAGGTTTATCTGCGATAAAAATCGCCGATTTGCGGCGATAATTTTTGTCTCTAAACAAGTTAGAGACAAAAATTATCTCTATTGGTTGGTAATATGCCCCATAGTTCGGAATCAGTTTATTACTTAGCACAAATAGTCATGTGTGTTTGGAAATAGTCATGTGTTCCAATTTATAGATGCGTTAGGATAACATTTTACTGTTTTAGTTTAGGTTAATGCTAGCTTGTTTTGATGGAAGAGGTATTGTAAAAAAGATCAATACTTTGTGGGATTCAGTGTTTTATTCTGTGTTCAAAGACTCTCCCAAGCTCCACACAGTTAGATGTTTGAAGGAGTTTGAAAGTTGTACTCCGGAGAACAGGAGGAATTAAGTGGAGTAACTTTTGATTTCGTTAGATGAGTAAAAACTGCATTGCAGAAAGCTGTTACAGATTACGCCGGGGTGAAATTTACATTTTGCCGGCATAATTTGAGTAATTGTGGCATCTTTCAATTAAACTTGGTATGGGAAATTCCAGTAATGATGCCGTTACACCATTTTGTGTAATAATGCACCATTTGCAGTAAAAATGTACCATGGATACACAGGAACAACAGAACTCGAGCGTCCAAAAATTGATGCAAGGACTAATTTCACGCTAAAATATATGACAAAATGACAAATTTGTATTTTTCAAAATTATGCATAGCATCACATATGTACGCTCAGATTTCATGTAATCATGCAAAAGCAAATTATGAAAAATTTCCACACTCCTAATACAGATCTGGTAAGGGCCAAGACCCGCTCCAGAAAGGGGAGGATGGCAAGAAAAGTTTTCCAGGCAGGAGGCAGGCTAGAGCGAATTATGATTGCTTAGTTTTATCTGAGACTGGTGGGACATGTTGCAAGTGCTGCATTAAGGGGCTTTAAACATGAATAAGCCAGAGTCACAAGCCTCTTGTCTTGTAATAAAATGGCAACTTTCATAAAGTAGTGACAAGCGTATCTTGATTTTGTTAAAGACACAGAAACTGACATTGTCCCGTACTCCTCCTCCTGAAACGAAGTAAAAACAAGCATTTGCAATGCAATAGGTCTCGCAGCATTAAAGTTTGAGTTACTGGCATTGTAGATGACAATGCTTTGCATTAATTTTTTTTCTTGAATTTGCAATTGGTACATAAACAGTGCCAGGAAGCGGTCCACAGTGAGTTGTGAGGCAGGCAGGAGCACAGTGTCACCACTGTGCAGTGCCAGGAAGCGGTCCACAGTGAGTTTGTGAGGCGGGGCAGGAGAACAGTGTCACCACTGTGCGGTGCCAGTAAGCGGTCCACAGTGAGCGTGAGGCGAGGCAGGAGCACAGTGTCACACCTATGCAGTGCCAGGAAGCGGTCCACAGTGAGTGTGAGGCGAGGCAGGAGCACAGTGTCACACCTGTGCAGTGCCAGGAAGCGGTCCACAGTGAGTGTGAGGCGAGGCAGGAGCACAGTGTCACACCTGTGCAGTGCCAGGAAGCGGTCCACAGTGAGTGTGAGGCGAGGCAGGAGCACAGTGTCACACCTAAGCAGTGTAACAGCCATGCAGTGTGCCCCCGTGCAATGCCACCCAGCATTTTGCCAGCGCCGACCAGCGTCGGAGTATTGCCACCCCGGAATGTGTAACCGGCGTGCACCGTACCCCCAGTACTGTGTCACCGCCGTGCAGTATGAAGCGGCAGTCTAAAGGGACGGTGGGGGCTCTTGGCCACGGGCAGTAAAGGGTAAATCACAAAAGGCTTTTGCCGAGCAGCGTTGCATACCATGCATACAACACACAGACACACGATGCTGTGCAGACCGAGGCCTCAGGTCCGTGTTTATTGCTCACAAGTTGACAAGTTTTCATTACAGAGAAGTTTCCGTGAACAGTCTGGCCATATCTAGGGTCCCATGGGGCGATATGGAAGGAGAGGGCTGGGGAGAGGTCACAGAGACAAGGGTGGAGCAGACGTTTTGCAGGAAAAATACGAAACAGTTTCGAGTAAACAGAGGCGGGGAAGGGGGTGTCCGGTGTAGGGCCGGGCAATATGAGTTCTAATCACAGCTTCTCCACTTGAGCAACTAACCGTGATTCAGGGCTAATGACTTCATGAGGCGTTGCCAGTTCCCTTACCTGCCAGCAGCGGAAGTGCCTAGAAACCGTTTTAAGCGCTATACAAACACTGGGCATTTCCGCTAAGGTGAGCAGCCGCTTGAGAGTACCAGCTCAGCATATAGTCTATGCGGATGTGGGCCATGAGGGGCGCCTCCACCTTCACCATCTTGTTCATCCCGACCTGGCCTGGGCAGGCCCGGGAAGGGCAGGGGCCCCACCCGCTCCGAAGTCTTGACTTTCCTTAAGTTTTCCATGCCGGACGGGATGGGAGGGGCGGCGGTCTGTGGCGCAGCCTTGGGCCCCTCAGCTGTCGTAGCGCCTTGACTCTGCACCCCAGGCGCGGAGGACAGGCAGGGCGGGCCCGACACTAAGAAATGGGGAGGCTGGGTCTCCTGTCTGACCGGGGTGATGGCGGAATAGCCTCGTTGAGGTAGAGGGCTGTCCGGAAACTACATGGTGGCAGTATGATGGGGTAAGTACCGAGCCACGGAGGTCCGGGAAGGGCGGGGGCCCCACCCGCTCAAAAGTCTTGACTTTCCTTAAGTTTTCCATGCCGGACGGGATGGGAGGCACGGCGGTCTGTGGCGCAGCCTTAGGCCCCTCAGCTGTCATAGCGCCTTGACTCTGCACCCCAGGCACGGGGGACAGGCAGGGAGGGCCCGACACTAAGAAATGGGGAGGCTGGGTCTCCTGTCCGACCGGGGTGATGGCGGAATAGCCTCGTTGAGGTAGAGGGCTGTCCGGAAAATACATGGTGGCAGTATGATGGGGTAAGTACCGAGCCACGGAGGTACGACCGAGTCAGTACCCTGCCAGTCGGCAAGGAGCGGACAGCACAGCTGGGCCAAGTCCACGTTCAGCACAGTTTAGGTCAAATCTGGCATTTTTAGTATGACAGAGAAAAGCCTGAGTGAAGTGTGCTGGAAGGGGCCACGAGTGGGTGCAGTTTGTCATTTCCAGTCTGCGGACACAGGCAGCACGAGTGCGTAAAGTCAATACTGTGCCAGTCTGCGAACACAGGGCATCACGAGTGCCTAAAGTCAATACTGTGCCAGTCTGCAGACAGAGGACATCACGAGTGCGTAAAGCCAATACTGAACCAGAATCTGGATACAGGGCATCACGAGTGCCTAAAGGCAATACTGTGCCAGTCTGCGAACACAGGCCATCACGCGTGCCTAAAGTCAATACTGTGCCAGTCTGCAGACAGAGGATATCACGAGTGCGTAAAGCCAATACTGTGCCAGAATCTGAATACAGGGCATCACGAGTGGGAATAGTCAATACTGTGCCAGTCTGCAGGCAGAAGTTACGGTTGAGTGATTTGCCCCGAATCACTGGATCTTGAGCCCACGGCGACCCCTCAAAGCTGGTTCCCCATCTCCAAAGTCGGCAGCTCTGAATGTTGACCTCATCACTTTTTCGAAATACTTCGTATTTTTATTTATAATCTAGGAAGGCAGATGTGCTCTGATAGTAGAACGTGGTATTGCAATCTAGCCGCTCCTGTGCCGTGTACACAAAGAGGGAGGGGAGAGACATGCACTATGTATAGGTTTGAGTTGCAAGATGACTGGCAAGCACGCAAAATCAGGTGTTCCTGCACTTAGCCTGTTTGAGCATGTAACGAAAAGAAATGACACCCGCTGCTCGCATTTCACCGGTTCCTGCAGAGCTCAGACACCTCCGCCGATGGGGTGCAGCGAGCCACCAAATCTGGTTAAATTTGGACTCAACAGACATTTGAGAGCCCCCGGGGCAGGGGCACTCACTCACAGCGTCCGTCCCGCCTGCCTGCCTCCCTCGGCTGTTTCTCGCTCACGCACACGGAAAGAGATTACAAGACGTGCAGGGCGAGTGCCGGTCTGGCGAGAAGGGGCGGGGTTGTGTGTCTGTGTGTGCGTGCAGGGGGGGTAGGGGATGGCGGCGTGTGTATGCGTGCGTGTCTGTATGTGTGTGTGTGCAGGGGGAGGGGTAGGGGGCGGCGGCGTGTGTATGCGTGCATGTCTGTATGTGTGTGTGTGCAGGGGGGAGTGGGGGGCGGCAGCGTATGTACGTGTGCGCTGGCTGTGTGTGTGTGTGTGTGCCGTTAGTGCATGCAAGCAAAGCGAAAGCAGGGGCTGTTTGTGCGTCTGCACAAGCGCGTCTCAGAAGCGCGCTCACACAGACAAATCTGACACTGAAAAAGCGCGCGTCCGACTCGTGTCCACATTCAAGTAAGCACAAGAGGTATACTAAAGTATACAAGAGGGTCTCGATGCTCGACCTAAAAAAAGGAAATCGTTTGTTGTTTAGAATATTTTTAAAGCATTTAGATGTTGTAGGATTTGTACAGGAATTGTGGCTATTGGTGTTCCAAAGTTCTTGAATTTTGATCTTAACTGCTTTTTTGCTTAACAGATGGACATCAGGCTTGATTGACACTCAGACTGAACAGAAGGACATGGACCGGACGAAGATAGTTTTCCCTGGAGTGCTTTATTTAAGTTCTGCATCATACAAAGAAGAAGAAGAATCTGGAATATACAGAAGTTTAAGTAGTGGACTGAGGGCTTTCTAAGTCCTGTTGTGAATTGCTAGGTGTTCTGCAAGTGCTGTGGAGAGGTGGCATTAAAGAGAGTGAATGAATAATGTTAGCCTCTGTGTCTATAATTAAAATCAAGATTGTCTATGCACTAAAATCGCCTTTGTCCTAGGATCTGAGACTTCTGATAGAATTATACTGAATATGTTTTTTTTTTAATAAAAGGCTCATTGCCCATAATGAGCAAGACCGCTGACCTGGTCAGTGTGACACTTCTGCTCCCATGCAGCCTCACCATTGAAGTACTGCCCTCTGAGCCAGGAACCAAGCAGGTGTTCGAGGCCCTCCTCCACCCACAGGCTCCTGCCTGCGCCTCATTCCTGGTGGTCCAGTGGAAGAGCACTCTGCTCTTCTGCTGTTCCGACTCTCTTGCCTTTTTCTGTGCCCTTTTTTTCTCTCTGTTTTTTCTGTGCCTTGTTTTCTTTCTGCTCTCTTTTCCCTCTTTATCCTTTTTTACCTGTTTTTTTCTGTATTCTTTCCCTCACTCCTTGCGCTTCCCCACCGCTGCTGCCCCCGCGGCCCCTCACCCCTCCAGCATTGTCCTTTCTTCCTCCCAGCTGACCGCCCTCCCTGACCCCTACCTAATGGCAGCCACTGTGCAGCTACGCAGCAGGCGCTCCGCTGGCACACCTCAGTCCTCCTGCACCCGTCCGTGACCCATCTGCAAGCAGCGCCAGAAACCCTGGTCCTCTGACCCGCCTCCACTATGACTCCAGCACCCAGCACGCACTCAACCCTGGACTCAGCAACAACTACCAGCTTTCAATGCAGAGCAACACCCAAGGCCCTATCTCCTGGCGACACGGCCGCTGCACCTTCATCCACCTCGGGACCCTAGCAGCAGCCCCCAGCCTACCAGACACCACTGCTTACTGCTCACAAACCACTCAACTACATCCTCCCCAATGTGCGCTCCCTACACAAGCACGCCATGGAAATCTGGGACCACCTCAACACCCACCAGCCACATGTCCCCTTCCTCGCAGAAATCTGGACCACTGCCAACTCCGCGCCTGAAATCACCTCTGCTATTCCTGACGGATACAAGATCCTGTAGAAAGACTGCCCCACCCACCCAGAAGAAGGCATCGCCATCATCCACAAAAGCACCCTCCATTTGACAACCACCGGCACTGATGACATTACAACCCTCATGGAGCATCTCCACTTCCAAATCCAGACCAATACTAAAACGACTCTTCACAGAACCCTCATCTACAGGCCAGCTGTCCCCCTTGCTCCTTTTACCGACACCATCAACGACCTCATCATACCACACGCCCTCGCCGCTGTAAACTACATTCCACTCTGAGACTTAAATTTCCACCTGGACAACCACGACAACCCCAACACCACCGCCCTCCTGGAGAACCTCACCAACATGGAACTGAAGACACTTGTCACTGCCCACACAGTGGGACAAACACTTGACCCCATCTTCGCAGAAGGAAACAGCATCTCCTTCGGCCACCCCATGGAACTCCTCAGGACAGACCACCACTGTGTCCATTTCTCCTTCAAAAAACCCACAGTACACAAGCATGCACACTGCCTCCCACTGCCTCCCCCACACAAGGGGAGCAAAGCCACCAAAGAACCCCACTACCCCAACACCCACACCAGCACCCCACCACCGACGAGGACAGGCGCTAACACAGCGGCACGCAACCTCCCCCAATGGATCACGAACTGTGCCGACACACTTTTCCCCTTCAAGAAAACTGGATCACTGAAATAATATCGAGTGACAAAATATCGACCTTCCAGAATATCGTTGACAAAATATAGACTGTCAAACAGGTAAGTACAAAAATATCGAGTTTAAAATATCGTTTACAAAAATATTGTTGTAAAAAATATCGACTTTAATAAAAACAATGATTAATTACATTAATATAACAAATTAATTACTAAAATATACTTAACAATACTTAAAATAACTTTTAATAATTAAATAATTAATGAAAGTAAAAAAATTATATTTTTTTATTCATATTTCTTAAAGCATATATATATATAGTAACAAAATTTAATTAAATAATAGCCAATATTATTAACATACAAATACAAAAGAGTAAAAATTACTATTCCCACTCAATGGGTGCAACAGTAGGGAAAGCGTTGGATAGCGTAGGGGTTAAAATTACTATTCCCACTCCAAAGAGTGCAACAGTGGATATATGACGTTACAACGCAACTTTTAGAACGCACTACCATTACAACGAAATTTTTACAACACAAAAACTATTACAACGCATGTTTTTACAACGCATGTTTTTAGAACGCAGATACCTTTACAACGCATACCATTACAACGTAAGTATTGGTAAGTATATAATAATTTTTTTTAATTTAAATTATTTAAAATTAATTTAATATATTTTAATTTAATTTCATAAAATTAATTTAATGTAAATTTAATTTTACTTTATTTTTACACTGTACCCCTGTACCCTAAAAACCCAAAACTGACCCTGAACCCTAAAAAAAACCCTTTACCCAAAAACCCAAAACTTACCCTGAACCCTAAAAATACCCCTTTACCCAAAAACTAAAAACTGACCCTGAACCCTAAAAATACACCTTTACCCAAAAAACAAAAACTGACCCTGAACCCTAAAAATATCCCTTTACCCAAAAACTAAAAACTGACCCTGAACCCTAAAAATACCACTTTACCCAAAAACGAAAAACTGACCCTGAACCCTAAAAATACCCCTTTACCCAAAAATCAAAAACTGTAAATATTTCAATTAGTTACCTATTAATACTAATTTATAACTAATTACCAATTATTTATTTGATTATTAAAATTTAATTTACAATTATTTTATATTAAATACAATTAAATAAATGTTATTATTTCATTAATTATTATTAAATTACTTCCCACTCTATTCCCCTATAAACCCACAACCCGCTACAGGAAATAAATAATTTAATTTAACATAATTAGCAATTAATCAATTAAATTAAATTAATTACCAATTAAATTTTAATTAATTAACAAATATTTTTTAATTAACAATTAATTAAATATTACTACCAATTATTAAATGTACATATTTAATTAATTATAATTAAATTACTTCCCACCCTATTCCCCTATAAACCCACAACCCGCTACAGAAAATACATTATTTAAATTTACATAATTAGCAATTAATCAATAAAATTAAATTAATTACCAATTAAATTTTAAATAATTAACAAATATTATTTAATTACCAATCAATTAAATATTACTACCAATAAATAAATTTACATATTTAATTAATTATAATTAAATTACTTCCCACCCTATTCCCCTATAAACCCACAACCCGCTACAGAAAATACATTATTTAAATTTACATAATTAGCAATTAATCAATAAAATTAAATTAATTACCAATTAAATTTTAAATAATTAACAAATATTATTTAATTACCAATCAATTAAATATTACTACCAATAAATAAATTTACATATTTAATTAATTATAATTAAATTACTTCCCACCCTATTCCCCTATAAACCCACAACCCGCTACAGAATAAAATTACACAATAATTTAAAAAAATCATTAATTAAAAATAATTATAACATAAAATGACACTTTTCACACATATTATAACATGAAAAAACACTATAAATAATTAAATATTATTTAAAAAACGATATTTTTTACTATCTAGATTATATACTTGGATATTTTCACTTTCTATATTATTTACAGTCGATATTACTTCACTTACCTTAAAAACGATATTTTGGCTGTCTATATTCTGTCCTGTCGATATTTTGTCCAAACGATATTTCAAACACGATATTCTGTCCAAACGATATTTTGGAGTCGATATTATGTCTGTGCACCAAGAAAACTACAGGATGACACATCAAGAAAGCAAGCTGGTTTACCCCTGCACTCCAAGAATCCAAACGCTCCTGCCGGCGACTCGAAAAGACAAGGATGAACAACAAAACACCAGAAACATGCACCGCCTACAGAACAGCCACCACATCACACCACCAACTCATCAAATCCAGAAAGAAGAATTTCTTCCAAGACAGGATCTCCACCAATGCCCACAACTCCAAAGAACTCTTCTCCATCATCAAGCAATTTACCAAACCCTGCAGCAAAACAACAGACGTACCAACTTCCCAAGACCTCTGCAACAGGCTCATTACCTTCTTCCACTTCAAGCTTAAAAAGATCTACAACAACTTCGACAACCAAGACCTCTGACCCCCCCAGCTCCCACCTCCAGTAATGCCACCCAATGGACCCTACTACCCTAGACCCCGCTCACGACTAAAGACATCATAAAGGCTATGAATAGCATCCACTCTGGAGCACTCTCAGACCTCTGCCCACCCCACATCTTCCACAGAGCCGCCAGGGCCATCGCACCCAAACTACGCCGGACAATCAACTGCTCCCTCGAAACCGCCACATTCCCAATGACTGGAAACATGCCAAACTCAACCCCTTCCTGAAGAAACCCTCCGCAGACCTGACAGACCTCAAAAACTTCAGGCTCATCTCCCTGCTTCCATTTGTGGCCAAGGTCATCGAAAAGGCTGTCAACACCCACCTAGCAAACTTCATCAAAACCAACAACGTCCTGGACATCTCCCAATCCGGTCTCTCCAGGAACCACAGCATGAGACCACCCTATTTGCCGCCAACGACGACATCCTCTCCCTCCTCGACTCAGGCCAAACAGCAGCGCTCATCCTCCTGGACCTCTCGGCTGCATTCAACACCATCTCCCACCGCACACTCCATGACGCGGGCATCTGCGGCAAGGCCTTGGACTGGAGCAAACAGAAGTCCTCATCCTTGGCTCCACACCCTCTGCCTGGTATGACACCTGGTTACCCCCTGACCTCGAAACCCCCCCACCACGACAGACCACGCACGAAACCATGGCATAATATTCCACTCAACACTCACGATGAACCGCCAGATCAACGCTGTATCCTCAGCCTGCTTCAACACCCTCTGCATAGTCCGGAAAACGTTCAGATGGATCCCAGCCGAATCCAGAAAAACAGTCATGCACGCCCTCATCAGCAGCAGACTGGACTACGGCAACGCTCTCTATGCCGCAATCAACAAGAAACTACTTTTCAAACTCTAGCCGTCCAAACACCACAGCCCAACTGATCCTAGACATTCCGTGCCGCAACCACATCACCCAACACCTACGAGATCTCCACTGGCTCCCCATCGAAAGAAGAATAACCTTCAAGCTCCTCACTCATGCATACAAGGCCCACCACAACATTGGACCAGCATACCTAAACAACCGCCTCTCCTTCCACGCACCCAAAAGACACCTCCGATAAGTTGACCTCTCTCTGGCCACCGTCCCACACATCAACAAGACCACAATGGGAGGAAAGTCTTTCTCCTAACTCGCAGCCTGGGCCTGGAACGACCTCCACCTCGATAAATACCTACACTGCTTCAGTTCTGGAAGGACCACAAGACCTGGCTTTTCGGAGGACCCCAGCACTCAACAGAGCGTTGCGCAACTGAAAGAAGCGCATCCTCCCCCTCGACTCCGCCTGACCCTAAGATGACAATACCTCAACCCTTACTGTGCTGTTTCAGCTCCTAGATCTGGCCCCTGACCCCCTTAAGGCACATTTATCCATGGGACAGGATTCCTCCTACCCCTAGTGAATTGAGTACTGTTCTCAAGAGCGCTCAGCCTCTCAGAAAGCCTCGCGCCCACTGCAGAGGCTGCCCGGTCTCAGGATGGCTGCCCCTAGAGCACTAAGAGCTACAGCATACCCCCTACAATAATCCACTAAACTAATTTCAGAGACAAGGACCCTACATAAGGGGGTCCCAGCAATCACCTCCATGATCTAAAGTAGTTTTGAAATTAGAGCACATCCCCTACCCGGAGCCAATATCCCGCCCAGGATCCTGCCGGGCCTAAGTCTAACCCCGAGTCTAACTCTTAACTGACCCAAGATCGATACAGACGACACCCTTTATCGCAACAACCAACGTACTTTCTGCAGATCTGCCTTTCTACCCACCTCCCCCACACCTCCTCAGAGGCTTGATCCCTCTGCATATAGAGTTCACACTATGGCTCATGACTCGCCAATCCACCACACCCAATCCCTATCTACCCATCTGAAACCACACAACCCGAATTTATACACTATGAACTTCCCCCCATCTGTCTACCAAAATGAAACGTTATCTCAAACAGAAACTAATCCGACAACACAGTGAAACCCTATTTACAGACATCTACCACTCCTCCTCCAAAGGTCCAATTAAAATTGACCTAATTTTCCACACGGAGAGACCAGAAGACTGGATCGCCACGCTCAGAGCACAACTCTACATCGCCAAAACCACATCCACACAACACAGCTGCAAATTAACAGCCTTGCTCCCAAATTGCTCGTCTAGAAGAGGTAACACCCCGTGACCATCTATCCTCATTCAGGCAAACAATGAGAACCTTGAAGCCTTTGACGTCCTCTTCCCCAAACTACGCTCTGCTCTCCCGCACCTTTCCCGACCCGTCGTATCCCAGCTCCCAGTTACAGGGAATAGGCCCCAACAGGAAACACAATCCACCCCACCACACACCCCCACTGTCCACATCCCCCGAGGCACCTCACACTACAGTACTCCTGCTATTCATACTACACAACTCCCTAAAGAAAGCACAATCCCACTCCCTATTTGGACCCGCCCACCGCAACTTCAGGAGCGAACCCCCCCAACAATGGCCCCTAACGCCGCAAGCTCTCGCACAGATCTCAGAAACTCAAACTCTTTTCATGATCATGCTCACCCTCCTCCCAGGTTTACAAGAGGGGACAACTTGCTCTACACATTGAGCAAAAAAACGCACTCTACGAATCCGACCTACACCACACAAAGCGAATCCCCCCAGGTCGCCCCCACCCTCTCCCAGGATCCCGTGGCTACACGACTAGCGTCACTAGAAAACCAGATAGACCTGATCTCCAGGGGCCTGTTAGAAAATCCTCTCCAACCTAGATAAGGCACGCAACCCACACCAATCCCCCCCTTGGACTCCCCCCACTTCCATCTCCAACAGCCACAAGAGCCCTTCTGGACTCTCAGAATCCCTCGAAAGTCCGCCCCAAGACTGGGCACGGAAGCCTGGCCACAAATAGCCTCAAAAATAGCAATCCTTCCCACTAGGGCTCAAAGACACTCAAATTCTGGTCCCAAACCCCAGACCTCAAGACCCACTAGAACAAAAGCAGCCATGTTTGACATTGAAGCAGCTGATTTAGCCTCTTCGTACTACCCACCCCCGTTGACTCCCCTAAAGCAAAAATCCAAGTGATCACGGGTCTCCAAAACAACCTTCCCTGCACCAAGCCCCCGAGACCACCCGTCCTCACTACCCTACCTAGAGCGCCCATACAAAAGATTCCCCACAACAAGGAGCTTTTCACCAATAGCTTGCTCATCAACTGCAGGTCGGCTTCGTTACATGCAACTGAACTAGCAGAGGCCATCCTCTCACATGACATTGACACTGCGTTCATCACGGAGACCTGGCTCAGTGAGCTAGCCTCACCATGCTTAGACATGCTTGTACCCCCTGGTTTTTCCATCATCAACAAAGACAGAAAAGACTAAAGAGGGGGTGGGGTAGCTATCATCCATAAAGACAACATGGTCATCACGGAAATAGAGTCACACAAATACAACACATTTGAATGTCTCTCAAGCAGCATTAAGACCAAGGATAATGGAATTTTACTTTGCCATCTTCTCTATCACCCTCCAGGTAACACCTCCGCATTCTGGGAACACTTATCTGACTTGATAGCTCATGGTGCACTCGGAGATGCCAATCATCTAATCCTCGGCGACCTTAACCTGCGGTGGAACGAGCCCAACAACCCGCTAGTCCAATCGCTATCTAGTTTCCTAAGTGACAACAATTTAGTCCAGCACTGCACAGGAGACGCACTACAAAGGAGCCACCTTGGATGCCATCATCGCTCAAAGAAACACAATCACAATCAATCACATATTTTCAGTCGACTGGTCAGATCACCACATGATCTTATTTCATATTAATCAACTAACGCTCTTTCAAACCCCTATACAAGACCCTCCTAAACGATTGAGAAACTTCTGCCAGGTTCCCGTGGGAATCCTTGAAGAACGAATAAGCTCACTTCTTCCTGACACCATTGACCACCTCTCTACAAACAATCTCAATGAATGTTACAACTCTAAGCTATTGTCCATGCTCGACCAACTAGCTCCCCTAAAGCTGAAAAAGAGCCGAGCCATTCCATCCCGATCCTGGTTCAACTCTGACCAACTCTGAAAGGAGAGATCTAAGAGCCAAAAAAAGAAAGTGGAGAAATAACCTTTCCTCCATCCTCCGCGATCAACTCAGATCAGCCCACAGGAAGTACATCAATCACATAAAAAACAAGAAATCCAGCTTTTTCCGTTTGGCGCCGGACAATGCCAAGAGCAGACCCAAGGAGCTCTACAGCATCATCAGACAACAAACCTCCAAACCTGTGTCCTCCTCTATACAGGCTTCCAAAGAACTATGTGATAACTTTGCCAACTTCTTCAATGATAAGAACACGAAAATTTTACTTTCTCTGGGCATCAACAACACGCACCTCGCGAAGTGCATCGTGGCTGAACCGAATGATCTTTCTCCTGATTCCTCCTTCAATTCCTGGCTATTCAGGAATCTGAGATAGTCGGGCTAATCGCCACCTCCAAACCCTCATCGCATGTCCTAGTCCCCATTCCTCCTCTACTGTCCAAAAAACTGAAACCCGCTTTAGCTCCACTCTGGAGCTCAATCATAAACAGCTCCCTGAAAAACTGAATCGTCCCAGACTGTCTTAAAATGGGCCAAGTCACACCCCTGCGGAAAAAACCCGGCCTAGATGTTATGGATTTGAACAACTTTAGACATGTGTCTAACCACCCCCTTCTTTCTAAAACCCTAGAAAGATGCGTTTTACTTCAACTAACCCAACACCTGGACAACATCAATCTCCTGGATCCCCACCTGTCTGGCTTCAGAAAAGGCTGTAGCACAGAAACCACGATCCTCAACATCATTGACGATATCCACGGTTCACAAGACTCTGACCATTGCTGCCTCCTCATTCTCCTCGACCTCTCGGCAGCGTTTGACACTGTAGACCATAAACTTCTCATAAGGGTCCTCCAAGAAAGAGCTGGTCTTGGCGAGATAGTCATAAAATGGTTCTCCTCCTTTCTACACAATCGCACACAAAAAATTAAAATAAAAAACTTCACTTCCAATCTCCAACAAGTCAATAAAGGCGTCCCTCAAGGCTCGGTGCTTTCACCGCAGCTCTTCAACATCTACATGGAACCGCTCTCCAAATAACTCAGGAGAGCCAACATCCGCTTCCATCTCTACGCTGATGATACCCAGATCTACCTGGAAACTACCTCTCTCAAAGACATTCAAAGACTCAATAATGTACTGAGAGATATCCAAGACTGGCTGACACGCAACCACCTTAAACTAAACCCCGACAAGACGGAGATACTCCTCATCTCGAATAAAGAAGAAAACCCCCAAATTACAGATTGGCTAAAAGCCATTGATGCGCTCAATGGGAATCTCACTCTAGCAGACTCTGTCAAATCGCTAGGCATCACTCTAGACCCAAAACTGAACATGACAAGACATATTAAGAATTCGGCCAAGAGTGATTTCCTTAACCTCAGACTACTGAACAAAATAAAACCCTTCATTCCGCCTAGTGATCTCAAACAGGCTACCCAACCTCTGGTACTGTCACGGCTAGACTATGGGAACGCAGTGCTCCCTGGAGTTCCGAAAGTTCATTTGGCTCCCATCAAGACTATGCTACATGCGGCTGCCAGAATGACCACTGAAATCAAGAAATTCGAGCATATCTCACCTGCACTCAGGGATCTTAAGTGGCTGCCAGTCGAAATGCGGATCAGCTTCAGAACAGCCTGCCTCACCCACAAAGCCCTTCACACCGGCAAACCTGAATACCTGGCGAAAACACTCAAAAAAGCCGGTCAGACCAGGAACCTAAGAAGCTCAAATTCCCTCCTACTCAACGCTCCAAAAACTAGAAAAAAAGAACTGCGGATAGATCCTTTTCCGGAAGCGCTCCTAAAATCTGGAACTCCATTCCCCCTCACATCAGAACCATTCCCTCCTTTGTTGAATTCAAAAGCCAACTTAAAACCTTCTTCCTCAAACGCTCCCCAGGGATTGGATAGCGCGAGGCAACTAGTGGACATCGAGCTCTGCTCCAACTCTAAGACTATGTTGAAACCTGAGGACATTTTTGTCCTGCGAGACAATGTGCTGAACTGAAGCTCTTCTATTGTTCGTTCTTCTATTAACTTGCCGCCGTTTTTTTTTTTTTAATAAGGTGATTATCTGCTACGTATCTGGTGATTATATGCTAATATCTGCTGTAAAGCGCTCCGATACCTTAGGGTCAGGCCAACTTCTTAAATAAAAAAATAAATAAATAGCCGCCCCTCATGTCCCAGCACCTTGAGACCCTTGTGGGTGAGTAGCTGTGCTTCACCAATTCCTGATTGATTTATTGATTGATTGATCATTGGAATTAGAAAACTGTAATGTTGGGAACTCTACTGGGGACAAAAGATTGGCAGAGGCTAGGATAGAACTTCTGCTCCTACATTTCAATGCTTCTCTTTTTGTTTCTCCCTGATTATTATAGCGTATTCCTCCCACTAAGGGTTTAATGTTCTAATAACACTAGAGCCACTCCACTTAAGGCTGCGCTTGTCATTAAATGCCCTCTAGAAAGTTAGAGGCTCATTCCCTGCTGCTCAGGCCTATAACGGAAGAGGGTTTTTAATGAACAGTAAGGCCCTCCTTGGCAATTAGTATGATTCAATATAGTGGAAGATACAGAGAGATGTGACTAGGATGCTGTATGAGCCAATCAATGAAGCTTTCACAACTCATGGGAGGCTAAGTCAAATCGGAAGAGCTCATGAGCATGACTGGCTGCCACATCCTGCACTACGCTAGGAGAATATACTTAAGAGATGCCTGCCTTTGGCTGACAATGTCCCGGCTAATGCAACTCAGGCTACTGAATGGTTATGAGGACTTTGCTTGAAATTGCTGTCGAAGTCAAAAGGGGGTAATGCTTATTTCTAATATGCAAACTCGCAACTTTTAGATGTTGCAGTGAAATCCCGTGGATAAAGAGCCGCACAGGGCCGTGGTGTGTAGATAATCGCTGCGTATACATGGAGGCTCTCTCTGCATCCACAGGTGCGTCACACACACTTTGCGGTTTTGTGACATGAACTAGAGTAGACAAGCCTCGCTTTGGATACGTGCCAGAACTGTCTGTGATTACTTACAGGGCTGTGCTTCGGCTCACGCACGCACAGACCCACACATTACACCCACGTAGGCACACACACACTACTCTGTTTTATACCACTCCACAGTGTGTTATTTCTTCTCATTACACTGCCCCAGACCAGCAGCTCGACTTAAAACGAGAATAGTTCGAGACGTGTACTTGTAAAATCGGAACAACTAACCAGCTTGGTCAGAAAGCTCGTGTGCTATTTCCTGTTTATACTTATTTTGGGAGTCAAAATGAAAGCATTACCACCTGCAACAAACATAACTCCTGCTCTCACAGCACGCAATCCTCAGACTGTCCCCAAGTATGACACTTGTTGGATATGTTTAATAAATTTAGCTAAAGTAGCAGCAGTGAGTGGCTATTTTCAAGAAGAATATTTTGCATTGTTGAGGGAAGAAATATAAATGTAAAAGAGAGGGTGTTAAGCTTACAGGTTTATTTTATAGAGCTTGTTTTCTCTGGGGTCAATGCAGTGGAGGAATAATTTAAACACTTGCCATCGTTTTCTAATGCTTTTAGATGTATAAATAACTGGAGTAATACAAACAACTAAAAACTGAGCACTTGTAAATAACTGAGTATAAAGCTTCAGTTGTGCCCAGATTCTTCCACAAACAACACTTCCAATACACTTGAGATCAAACATAATAATACAGTGAAAATTGCATGGTAAAAGTTAATAATGAACTAAAAACGCACATTAAAATACTTGTAAACTAACATTTGGCCAAACCATAGAACCATTCTCTTTTTCACAGCCTATATGGAAAAGAACCACTATAAAGAAACACTGCAAAGTTCTGCAATCAAGATTGAGTTTTCCTTCTGCACACCATGCATGCAACTAATCCTTTCCTTCTCTGTTCAAGTTACTCCTTCTATCTGAATAAGGGACATCTTACTTCCTTAACTTCCTTAAAGCGTACCTTTTCCTAGCAAAATCATGCACACACTTAGAAATGACCTCCTTATGCCCTAAAAGTCATGCCAGCTGATGTATCAACTGCCAAAGATCCTCCATCGATCTCACGTGCCCTGCACTCAAACACCAGAACAAAGGGGCCAATAACTTCTGAGAGAGCGCAAACTGATATAAATATATGAGTACATCACATTTACCTATAGAGAGCATAATTCATGAAGAGAAATGCCATGAGTGCTAATAGTATCTGAAATTATATTCTAAATGTATAGCTAATATAGAGATTTAAGTAGAAGTGGAATTAATACAGAAATGTGTGACATTATATGATTTTATTAGACGTGATTATTTTGAATCTATGTCGTGTAGCTGTTAACATATAAGATGGTCTGTGGTAAAACGCAGAACGTGGTAGGCCTCAGGGCCAGAGCTGGAGCTAAAAGGGAAGGTGTTTCTTTTCACGACACAGATTGTTTAACGTTTTTGGTCATTGCATTAATGGGCCATGATTTAGAGTAATGTTTTCTAAATAATAGAATAAGAGTTTTAACATGCTTTAATTAAATGAAGAAATTGAATGCTATAATCATAATGTGAAATATTGTAGGCCTGAAATGTTTTAGCATTGATTTACACGTACATGTCTGGGCTGAGAAATGTTGCAAGCCTTTTTAGAAGTCTATGAGAGTTGGGTTCTTGGCGGCAGATATCTGTCTGCAACAGGAAAGGGGGGATCCAATTATAAGTGAATGAATAGAGGCCTGTTCAGTAGACGGCCCAGACATGGAGGAGGGTTCTGGAATGTTTAAGGGGTATCAGCGGGCCGGAGAAGAGACTGAGAAGCAAGGTCAACTCTAACGTCTGAGGCCCAATACAAAGCATCATGGAAAAAGCCTGAAGTTGCACCACGTGAGAGGCGTTTCGCAAGGGGCGTCTCAAATGTTGTTGACTGTTTTGTATTAGGGACAGCACCCCTGGGTGGAGTTAGAGCAGAGACCTGAGGACCCTTTAGAGAGCGGATGGGTAGGCAGTGAGGGGTCATGACTGGAGAACTATAGGTTTTCACCAAGAGACTTAGAGTGGGTGACTTCCCTTGGGGGTCATTCATTGTTGACACCTTTGTTAGGTTGGGATTTGGTTAAGTAGGGATACCATCTAGAACAGGGTAGGGACGCCTAACCTGTGTTTGTTTTCCTCCAACCTAAATGAAGGAGAGATATGCGTCTATGCTGATAGCTTTGCTATTTTTAGAACTTGTGTTAGTGATTTCTGTTGCTCGTCTGAGGGCTTTTCGAGAGCACATGTATGTAATTGGACCTGTGTATCTCGTGAATCTCATTCTGAGATGCTTGTATTTGCAGCTCATTATATCTTTACAATAAACTTTTGAAACCTAGAAGTTGTCCGTGATCTTTGAGAGTAGAGTCCTTTCTTGGGTGAACTAATTTGCAGATAGGTGTACTGTTTCCTTCCAAGACAGGCAATAAAGGTTCAGTCGACCAGATCGAGGTTTGGATCAATAGATATAAGGTATCGATCAAAATCTCGCCCTTTCAGTTGGTAGCTATAGAGGATGGTTGCCTTCTTGAGGACGGTGACCTAGGCCAGGTTAGCTTACCCCAAGGCCCCTAGAAATCGATGATCGGAAGAACAGCCCGCAGATGAAGATCCGGATGACGTGAGACAGAAAAAGCAGCAGTATCGGTTGAGAGTGAGTATAAAGGGTTATGCGTGTTAGATTGCGGTGTTTTGTATTGTATCTATGTTGTAATGTCTGGCGGAGTTGAATGTCTGTAGAGTGACTGTGGAACAGGTTGTGAGCGCGCGCAACCGGTGGAAATCTTAAGTTCAAGGAGAGCTTAAGTGGTTCGGGTGTATCGGACACCCAGAGTAATTGTCAACTAGTGTGAAGGGGGTCATGAGGTACCATTGATCACCCGAGAGACCGAGATAGGGGGAACGTAAGAGTGAGTGCGTGAGTAACGGACGCTGGTCGGAAGTTACTGTGTGTGTAAGTAACCTATCAGAGAGACGATAGACATCTCGTCAGTTGTGTTGACAATTACAGATAGACTGTGGACGTACAGTCGAGAGAAGTGACCGCTTGGTCGGAAGTAGTCATTTTTCAGTGTATGAATGGGACGCATGCATAACCGGGAGACGAGTTGAGAAAGGAGGGGTGCTGCTGCGAAGCGGAGAAAAGAGACGTCAGGTGGTGTCGCGCAGTGATTGGCTGACCGGAGAAAGACCGCGCTGTGATAGGCCAGCTAGCGAACACGTCATACAGGGTCGCGACGTGATTGGCTGACAGGAGAAAGACCGCGCTGTGATAGGCCAAGCTAGCAAAGCCGCGACAGGATTGGTGGATTGTCATCAGGAAGTAAACAGAATAGCGAGGCTGGATTTTGTGCGCATAATTATGAAGTGTTTTAAATGGTTGAAAGCGCTGTTTAAGAAAGAGAGGCGAGGATCGTACGAAGGGGAAGAAGCCCCGCCGGAGGGTACGCCAGCTCGTTATATGGCAGTAAATGTTGGGTTGCATACGATCCTTTGGATATCAGAGTGGAGTAAGATTACTGAAGGAAACGAGGAACTGACGTTCCCGAAGTACGGGACGTTCAGATTAGAGGTGTTACATCGATTGAAATCAATCATGACCTCAAAGAGACCCTTGCCTAGACCAACCCAGTTTGAAGCCCTTGAAGCATGGCTTAGGGCAGCGCATGAAAGGAATATGAACAGACGACAAGAAAGGGTGAAACGCTCGGTAAGGGCAGTACAGGATGCCAGGTGGGATGCGGATGCTAAAAGATGGAGAGTGCATAATTTGGAAATAAATAAACTGTACCCAGTGTTAGAGGCGCCAGTAAATAAAAGCCCCCTAGAAGAAGATGATGAGAGCGAAACAGAGGACAGCCTGATAAACAGATTACTGACAGACAGGCCACCCCCGTATAATAGAGCAGGGGGAGAGGTCGAGAATACTGAAGGAGCAAAGGGGGGCAATGCAGGAGAGCATAGACCGCTTCCCAGTTCAGAGTGGGATCCTGAGCCAAAGAAAGAGTTGCTCCAGCCTAGTCAGGTGCAACAGGTAGTCGGTAGGTTTGTGGTACAAAGAGCGCCGGAAACGGAAAGCGCCACATCCTACCCATTACCAGATGCACTACAGGTACCTGTTACCATAGGTCCTATAATATCGATATATGACCAAGAGAGAGCAAGAGGGGAAGAACGGAAACGGAAAGACAGAGAAAGAGCAGAGCAGGCAAGGAGGAACGATACCACTAATTCCCCAAGTCAGATGCCGATACCCAGAGAGTGGAGCACCCCGATGCACACAGCAGGGGACCCAGGAGGAGATCCTGGGGGCCCTAGATGGCCAATGGATCTGAGGGGATCTGGACGAAAATCCTTTCAAGAGCTAAATGAGTACATGAAGCAGTGGGATGAGGCAGTGAAGGCTCAAAAGTGCATCAATGCTGCAGAAGCAGAAAGGGAAAGTCAGGACAGCAGAGCACGAACTCACTACGGGGCTGGGGAGAGTAGCCCGGAGTGGGACTGTAGAGGGAGTAGGGGAGTCACCCATTGGGCCCGGAATGGAGGTAGAACAGACCTGGAAAACGGGGGCCCCGGGAGTGAAGGGGTGGCATGCCCAATACTCAGTGAAGGGGAGAGGAGAGCGCAAGAGTACAGGAACAGCTTTAAATGTCCACACTGTGTGCCCGGCACCAGAGAACTGAATGGGAGTTGTGAGAGGTCGCACCATAGTCCCTGTGATGACAGAAATGAGCGCAGCCCAGGGAATATGGGGAACCAGGAAGGATCGTATCGGATACTGAGCGACACGAGGCAAAGGGAGTGTAGCGACCAGAGGGAAAAGAACAGAGAGATGTGCGGTGAGAGGGGAGAAGAAGAGAGTGGGCAGAGAGAGAGTAGGGATAAAAGGCCCGTGTTCCATCACCTTCCAAGATTGGATGGCCGAGCATGGGACCTGGAGAGATGGGAGCAAGGGAGGCCACCCATTAATTCTCCTGAGCCCAAACGCAGAGCTCGAAGTTGGGATGGGAGGGAGACCAGTGAGCCCCCTTCAAAAGACATATTGCGAGCTGAGATAAAAGCCAAGAGACTAGATGTCTCCAGCTTAAGGTCAGATCTGGATGACATGGTAGATGGTACCCTGCCTTTGGAAAGAATGGAAATGTATGAACAGGATGAAATACTGTATATGGCAAAGGACATCACACGAAAGGCGAGAGCAGTCCATGAGAAGTTAGTCGAACTAGCAGGCAAATATATGGTGGACTTGTCAAGAACCAAAGCATTACAGGGTAACCACAGGCTACATTACTCAGATCGAGATCTAGATGAGAGGAGAACGATTGGGCTGAAAACACACATAAGGGAACTGATTGCTGGAATAAGGACATGGAGGGCACTAGATAAATGGGAAGAGAGGTGGTCCAAGAAAGGGACCGGCAGAAGAAGCATGATTGGTATAACACCAGGACAGCAGGGAATAGAAGCTTACCCTTTGCGTGAAGTTGCCAATGGAAGCTATGTACATGTCCCTTGGAGTAGGGGAGATTTAGCTGCTTTTACCACATCTTTCCCCAAGTTACGAGAGAGCCCCGTGGAGTGGTACAAGCAAGTCGAGAGGTTTGTAAAGATCTCAAAAGTCCTATGGATAGATCTGAACACGCTGTTTGACATTGTAGTACCAGGAGATCTGTGGACAGCATGCAAGGTTAGCGCTGAGTGGCCCACAACAGAGCCAGAGAGAGATGCTAGGACTAATGGGCCGTCCGAGATCGTGATGGCAAAATTCGAGAGAGTGATGACTTGGCTGAAAGAGAAGGTGCCAATGCAAGACATAGATTGGGTCAGAATAGACAGAACGAGACAGGAACCCAAAGAGACAGTCCATGAATATTACGAGAGATTGCTGAAGGCGTTTAAACAGTATAGCGGCTTGGATGTAATGGATCCAAAGGACATAGGGCAATTCGTGTCCAAGTTCGTCCTGGGACTGAGACCGGATATTAGTTTAATGATTCAGCAACACTCGATTTGTTGGCAAAGTAGACCCCTAGATGAAATACTGAGATATGCTAGGTACTGCTGTGATGAGGTAGACTCCAAGGCTAAGAAACTAAAAGAGAAGCTGATGGTGGTACAATTGCAGGCAGCAGGAAAGGGGGGACCGCAACAACAGCAGCAAGGGACAGGTACAGGAGGTAAGAAGCAGTACAGTCAGAACAAGGGTAATGAGGAGAGTACTACCTTCAGACCCAGAGTAGACATAGCTGCCTTGAAGAAAACGACTAGGTGCCACCAGTGCAACGAGTTGGGGCATTGGAAACGCGAGTGCCCTTACAGTGTAGAGATCGGAGAGCAGGAGGTGGAGGAGGAAGAGGTCCAGAGCGCACCTATGAGAGGGGCGACGCCATACCAAGGAAAGGTGCTCAAAGGGGGGGGGGCTCCTCCCCGAGCCCAGTTCCCGCAACCTCCTCGGGTAGGGAGTATGGGTAAGACCTATAGACAAATGCCCCTGTTTGTGGAAGGTGAAGAATGCTATTATGTGGACCCATTAACCGGACAGAGAGTGGAAAGAGAAGACTGCACCCTCGGGGCAGCCTTAGAGGTAGATCAGAGGGGACCCTATGTGGAAGCAGAAGTAGCAGGGTGCCCTACGACATTTCTGGTGGACACAGGAGCCACTAGATCCACGATCAGATCAGCTGCAGTTCCAGACCTGCCCATGTCTGGAGAGACCATACAGGTGGTAGGGGTCGCAAACAGGAGAATAACCAGCCAATTGACAGAACCGGTACAGGTGAAAATAGGGAAGTACAGCGATGAGCACCAATTTGTGGTTTGCGATTCAAGCCCTGTGTGTCTGCTAGGAAGAGACCTGTTGTGCAAATTGAATTGTACTATATATTGTACACCCCAGGGAGTGGAGGTATTGACTAATGATGATGATGCAGATTTCAAAGTTGCAAACTCAAGAATATGTGTGGAGCTGTACCCTACTTTGACAGTAGACGAGCTTCCCTGGGATTTGAGAGAGACAGTGGCATCAGAGGTATGGGATTTCACTGGGGAAGAGATTGGATTGGTCAAAGGGGTGGACCCAGTGAAAATTGTAGTGAAACCGCATGCTGAGTTCCCAAGAACACCCCAGTATAAATTGACTCCAGAAACGATTGCAGGCATAAAACCCGTGATCGAGTCCATGATTAAACAGGGAATACTGAAAGAAATCGTGGGTAGTCCATGTAACTCCCCGATTATGGGTCTGCAGAAACCAAATGGGAAATTTCGGATAGTGCAGGACCTTCGAAAGATTAATAACATAGTCGTTTCATGTTGTCCAGTGGTACCGAATCCATCAGTGATACTGTTTCAGATTCCATTCCAGGCTGAGTGGTTCACTGTGATAGATCTTTGTCAGGCTTTCTTTTCGATCCCTTTGGACGAAGATAGCCATTTTCTTTTCGCATTTAAGCTGGAAAATCGCGTCCTAACATGGTGTCGTATCCCTCAGGGGTATACAGAGAGTCCATCGATCTTTAACCAGCTTCTGAAGAAAAATCTTGAAAGTCTAGTGCTGCCCCAGAAGTCAGTTCTGGTCCAGTACATAGACGACCTCCTTGTGGCGTCAGAAACAGAAGAAGCTTGCAGGGAAGATTCCATTGCTTTGTTAAATCACCTAGCTGCCAATGGGCACAAGGTGTCCCCGGGAAAATTGCAGTACTGCCTGACAGAAGTACAGTACTTGGGACACAGAATTGAGAAAGGCAAACGAAAGGTGTCACCAGACAGGATAGAGGCGATCATGAAAATGAATGCGCCTCAGACCCAGAGAGAGGTCAGGATGTTCCTAGGGATGGTGGGTTATTGCCGACAGTGGATCGTGAACTTTTCACTGAAAGCAAAACCTTTGCAAAAACTGACGCACAGGGAGGTGAGTGATCCGGTACCATGGGACAAAGACTGTTTGATGGCATTCTTACAGCTGAGAGAGGACCTGTGTCGTGCTCCGGCATTGGGAATGCCTGATTACAATAAACAATTCTTTCTTTACTGTTGTGAGAGAGAAGGTTGTGCGTTGTCTGTGTTGGTCCAAATCCATGGGAATGCCCGTAGACCAGTTGCTTATTTCTCAGCTACTTTAGACCCAGTAGCCGCAGCGTTGCCCGGATGTCTCAAATCCGTTGCTGCAACGGGTGTCAGCATTGAGAGATGTGAAAATATCGTCATGGGGCACCCGTTAGAGGTGTGCGTGCCACATTCTGTTGAACTGTTGATGACCAGGACCAAAACACAGCATCTGACCAACAGCAGGCTCACGCGCTATGAGCAAGTTATTCTTGCTGCAGAGAACGTGACCCTCAAGAGATGCTCTGTTTTGAACCCTGCTACCTTAATGCCACTTCCAAATGATATTGATGATGATGATGAATATACAGACCATGACTGTCTCGATGTGACTGAACTATGCACCAAACCCAGACCCGACATCGTAGATGAGCCACTGACCGACCCAGACGAAGTTTTCTTTGTCGATGGCTCATGTGTAAGAGACGAAGTTGGGCAGTTGAGAGCAGCTTATGCTGTTTGTACAATTGAAGGAGTTGTGGAAGCTGGGTGCCTGGAAGGAGTACACTCCGCTCAGGTAGCCGAGATTATTGCCCTAACACGTGCTTGCTTAGCAGGCAATCAAATTCGAGTCACCATCTACACCGACAGCCAATACGGGTTTGGGGTAGTTCATGATTACGGGCAGTTATGGTCTCAAAGAGGGTTCATGACTTCTTCAGGCTCTCCCATTCGCAATGGAGAGTTTGTGCGCTTGTTGTTAGAAGCATTGCAATGTCCAGCAAATATCGCAGTTGTAAAGTGCATCGCACATACCAAAAATGAGGACTTTGTTTCGAAAGGCAATAGATATGCTGATGAAGTTGCGCGGTATTGCGCAGAACAAGGTTACTCTTTCACAGAGGTGGGTGTGGGTGGAATAAATGTAAGAACTGAATTAGCCATGATACTGGAAACTGTTGATACTTGGGATGAATTGTCAACCATGCAAGAAAATGCTCCTGATTCTGAGAAAGAAACATGGGAAAAGGCAGGATGTGTAATGGGTGAGACTCATTTTTGGGTCTCAGCAGACGGCAGAGCAGTGTTGCCCAATGAGATGGTGAGTCCAATGGCTAGACTCATACATGGTCCAGTACACTTAGGGAGAGATGCTATGCTGAGAGTGTTTAGACAGACTTGGTACAATCCTAAGTTTAGAATAGCAGCAGAAGCAGTGTGCCAGCGTTGTGTGACCTGCCAGCAGCTGAACGTAGGGAAAAGAACACCAGTTGCACTAAGTCACATAGGAAGGTCTGGAGGTCCATTCAACAGAATGCAGATAGATTTCATTGAAATGCCAAGATGCAACCGCCTCCGCTATGTCCTGGTGGTTGTTTGTGTGTTCTCCAGATGGGTTGAGGCATACCCTACACGTAGGTGCGACACCCTCACAGTGGCTAAGTTACTGCTTAGAGAACTTATCCCTCGGTTCGGGGTGCCGGCCTTTTTGGAATCAGATAGGGGAACACATTTTAACAGCGAGCTTGTGAAGATGATTTGTGTTGCACTGAACATAGACCAAAAGCTCCATTGCAGTTACCGACCAGAAGCCTCAGGAATTGTGGAACAAATTAATGGCACGATCAAGTCCAGAATAGCGAAAGTTTGCTCCTCAACGACCCTGAGTTGGCCTGATGCCCTGCCATTGGTACTCATGAGCCTTCGTAGTACCCCAGACAGAAGAACAGGGTTGTCACCACATGAGGTGTTAATGGGGAGAGCAATGAGACTGCCATCTATTCCAGCTACTGCACTGTTAAATATCACAGATGATATGATCCTGGACTATTGTAAGGGGCTGTCTGACGCCATGCGTTCTGTGTCCCTTCAGGTGCAGGCTGCAGAGGTTCCAGCGTGCCAGGGCCCTTGCCATGACCTGTATCCTGGGGACTGGGTCCTGGTGAAGAAACATGTGAGAAGAAGCTGCTTGGATATTCGTTGGCGTGGGCCCTACCAGGTCATCCTGATCACAAGTACAGCTGTAAAGGTGGGAGGCCTGCCCAACTGGATACACGCGTCGCATACGAAAAGGGTTCCAGCACCTCTGGAAACAGCTCCTCTCTCGGATGGACGTCCAGCTGAGGACCAAGAAGCCATAGAGGGGGCTAGCCAAGCTGTAGAGGTGCCAGTGGAAGCAGGGAACGAGTCTGACCAAGCTGAGGACGGTCAGTACAACAGCGAAACAGAAGACGCTACAGAAGGAGAAGACAGCTGGGAGTACGAGTCTGACCCTGACAGGTCTGAAAGAGAGCGAGAACAGACCAGAAGGAGAAGGAGTAGAAGGGCACGTGGAGAAGCAAATTGGCCGCAAAGAAGAAGTTCTAGCCTGAGGTCAACTCCAGAAGCAACCCTTCCTCCGATATCAGAAGACTCAGACCCAGAAGAAGGTGCTCAGGGCGCTGAAGCACCAGACCGAAGAAGGTCAAGAAGAGTGCGTGTGCCTAACAGAAGATACTCCACACCTGAGTGGACATATCTGGCGACAAATGTCTGTGAAACCGGAGACAGGGAGGATCCGAGCGGTGGTGGTGTCCAGTTCTGAGCCCATTATCACCGTGGAAATACAACTGTTGGTACCCGGTGTCGAACAAGAAGGGTCACTAACATTCGTGCTCCCCAGACCTCCCCGCCTCAGCAAGTTAAAACACATGTTTCTTACAGAATTGAAATTCCCCGACTTTGGTACCACGATAACAGCACATGAAGAGCATACTCTTCGCATGGAAATATTGAACTATGCTATTGAAGCTGCAACCACAAATCTAATAGTCGATTGTTAAAGGACTTTGTAAATAAAGCAAGCAGAAGAAAAGAAGATTACCTAGCGCCCAGGAAGCAGAGAATTTTAGGGAACCCCTTGAGTGGATGGAGAAGGGCTAGGGTTGTCTTTTTGAACTGTGAAAGGACTTTTTGCAAAAAAAAAAAGGCTGTCAGCCTCCAGCTGTGTGGATTCTAAAGACAAAAAAGGATTGAAAGAGACTGTAAAGGAACGAGAGGAAAAGAACTCTTTTTTTGCAAAGAGAAAGGGAAAAGCTAGATTGTCTGACGAAATGGAGGCCGGCACCCCGAACCGCAGAGCTAAATGTATAATAGGTACACTAATAGTAGGAGTGATAATATTAATAGCTTTAGTGGTAACAATTTCTTATGTAAAGGGACATGAGGAAGAGGTAAAGGTAACTGATGCGAATTCTGTAGTAACACTTACACCCACTGTTGCAGGTGAGAAAAGGGAAAACACTCAAGAGAAAGCGTTATTGGCTGCAGAAGCCCGCAGGTTACATGTAGACGAGTCCCAAGGAGACTTTAGGTCAAATGCTTATGCTAAACTTTTGTATGAATACGTGGATGCCATGGAGGTTAAGGATTGCTACGTCTGCATGCAGTTGCCTGCGTCTGTAGATGAAGGAATTCGATATCATCACCTCCCTCTGACATATGGCATTACATGTAGCTTATTGCTTAGTATATTTTATGAGAGAGATAGTTTTGAATACTATTTCTCCAATTATGATTCTGTGTTGCCAGAAGTCCCGAATTATAAGCAGATGAATAAATGGGATTACTGGAAGAGTGAAGACAGATTGGCCAAGTTCTTCATTCCTTGGATTACCTTAGATACTTCACATGCCCGTAGAAATAACCTGACATGCAAGGTGTCAGAAGTCGAGAAAAAGTTCATAGGGCAGGTGGATGATCGTTACAGGAGACAAAAGATTTTGAAAAAATCAGGACAAGGGAAATTAGATTGGACCGAGGAAGAGAAGTCACACAAGAGAAAGGGTAGTAGTGGTCCAATAGCTTTAGATAAAGCGCAGAAAGGAAAGTTATGTCTTCACCGAGCCAAAACGTATTATGAAAATGTATACGTGGGTGAAGTTGACTGTGAACATGCTTTTAATTTAGAGTACTACACTAAGGATTTCCTGAAGGGAATGCAAGTGATTCCAAATGTGTATTTTGTATGTGGAAGAAATGCTTACGTGAGACTACCTGACAACTGGTATGGATCATGTTACTTGGCAATTGTCTTCCCCAAAATATATCATGCACAAGACTTATTGATCATTGAGGGCCAGACATCATCGAGGGGAAGGAGAGATTTAGGCGATGCAGAAATGGTTGGAGATGTTTTTGGAGCTATGTTTCCTCTTTTGGGAATAATCCTTAATGATGTTAAAATTAGACGACTGGCAACAGTTGTCGACAGGTTGTCTGCCAGCACTGCTCAGTCCTTAATGCTGGTAGAAGGAGAGATGCAATCGATAAGGGCTATGGTTCTTCAAAATCGGCTTGCATTAGATGTCTTATTAGCAAAAGAGGGCGGAGTCTGTAAGGCTTTGAAGGTTCAGGAATGTTGCACTTACATTCCAGACCTTTCAAAACCCCTTGAGAAAGTTATTAAGAACATAACTAATATACACAAAGAGATCGAAGACTTGAGTAGAGAAAATGTCTGGGAAAAGGTGGGCCACGGAATGAGTACAGTTGGAGGGTGGTTTTCCACCTTAGGCAAAAGCTTTATTTGGTATATCCTAAAGCCTATCATCATAATATTGATCTGTGGGATAATATTGTGGGGATTGGTGAGGGTATTCAAATGGTACAGAGCAAGAAGGTCAGAAAGGGCCCAAAGAGAACAGTTGCAGAGATTGGCTGCCATACAAGATAATCAGTACAGGAGCCTGAGAGCTCTGGAAGCGCAGAGAATGCCAGCAATAACTGCAGTTTAAATGTTAGTGATGACCCCGAGAGGTCATCAAAGGGGGGAACTGAGAGAGCGCAAACTGATATAAATATATGAGTACATCACATTTACCTATAGAGAGCATAATTCATGAAGAGAAATGCCATGAGTGCTAATAGTATCTGAAATTATATTCTAAATGTATAGCTAATATAGAGATTTAAGTAGAAGTGGAATTAATACAGAAATGTGTGACATTATATGATTTTATTAGACGTGATTATTTTGAATCTATGTCGTGTAGCTGTTAACATATAAGATGGTCTGTGGTAAAACGCAGAACGTGGTAGGCCTCAGGGCCAGAGCTGGAGCTAAAAGGGAAGGTGTTTCTTTTCACGACACAGATTGTTTAACGTTTTTGGTCATTGCATTAATGGGCCATGATTTAGAGTAATGTTTTCTAAATAATAGAATAAGAGTTTTAACATGCTTTAATTAAATGAAGAAATTGAATGCTATAATCATAATGTGAAATATTGTAGGCCTGAAATGTTTTAGCATTGATTTACACGTACATGTCTGGGCTGAGAAATGTTGCAAGCCTTTTTAGAAGTCTATGAGAGTTGGGTTCTTGGCGGCAGATATCTGTCTGCAACAGGAAAGGGGGGATCCAATTATAAGTGAATGAATAGAGGCCTGTTCAGTAGACGGCCCAGACATGGAGGAGGGTTCTGGAATGTTTAAGGGGTATCAGCGGGCCGGAGAAGAGACTGAGAAGCAAGGTCAACTCTAACGTCTGAGGCCCAATACAAAGCATCATGGAAAAAGCCTGAAGTTGCACCACGTGAGAGGCGTTTCGCAAGGGGCGTCTCAAATGTTGTTGACTGTTTTGTATTAGGGACAGCACCCCTGGGTGGAGTTAGAGCAGAGACCTGAGGACCCTTTAGAGAGCGGATGGGTAGGCAGTGAGGGGTCATGACTGGAGAACTATAGGTTTTCACCAAGAGACTTAGAGTGGGTGACTTCCCTTGGGGGTCATTCATTGTTGACACCTTTGTTAGGTTGGGATTTGGTTAAGTAGGGATACCATCTAGAACAGGGTAGGGACGCCTAACCTGTGTTTGTTTTCCTCCAACCTAAATGAAGGAGAGATATGCGTCTATGCTGATAGCTTTGCTATTTTTAGAACTTGTGTTAGTGATTTCTGTTGCTCGTCTGAGGGCTTTTCGAGAGCACATGTATGTAATTGGACCTGTGTATCTCGTGAATCTCATTCTGAGATGCTTGTATTTGCAGCTCATTATATCTTTACAATAAACTTTTGAAACCTAGAAGTTGTCCGTGATCTTTGAGAGTAGAGTCCTTTCTTGGGTGAACTAATTTGCAGATAGGTGTACTGTTTCCTTCCAAGACAGGCAATAAAGGTTCAGTCGACCAGATCGAGGTTTGGATCAATAGATATAAGGTATCGATCAAAATCTCGCCCTTTCACTTCTCACTACTAGCATGGCTTCTAAAGAGACATCTTATTTTGCGACACCAGAAGGTGTATTACACAAAGTGCCCTGGGTGGACCAGGGGCATGTGCGGCCACTTAGTGCTCCTCAGGGGACTGTGGTAATACAGAACGGGCAACAGGCTCTCGTGCACCCCTTCTGTTATACTGCCAGTGCGGGTGCACACGAAGCGCCAGCGCTAACTCAAGAGGGCATTCCCTATTCTGGATGGGTCAACTCTCCCATGTGGACCAAGCAATGTCTTTGCCTCTGCACCAGGCCCACATTATGGACTTGAGCACAAAGGCAAAGAAGCCGCTAGGTGGTACAGTGACAGTGCGCCACAAAAAAGTGACACATTGTCAGTGTGCCACCTGGGGGCAGTCTACTGGAGGGGACAAAGGGGTTCCCATGGAGTTTCCCAATCATTCCCATGCAGGCGGCGCAGTCACTCAATGCACCGGCCTGTGGGAGAACTCTCCCACCTCACTGAAGTGCAGGCGGGTGCTGCCTGCACAGTGAAACACTGAAGCCGCTCTGAATTTCACTGAATCAAGTGCACCCAGGGCAGCTCCAAGTTCATGGCTGCACATGCATTGTAATCTAACATACTGATCATGTTTGCGCTCAGTCCACCTATTTAGAGGTGTGTGTGGCACAAACATGAACATCCAACACATGATATGGCCCCAAGAGCACATGGGCGGAGAAGTTCGCCAACTGGCAATGTACACATTAATCTCACTCCCAAAGCACTGATGGCCAGATGTACGACCGTTTTTTGTGGTTGCAAATGGGAAATCGGCATGTACAAACGCTATTTTGCGAGTCAGTGACTCACAAACTAGTGTTTGCGACTCTCGCTATTAGGGAGTTGCATCTCTACCTAATAGCGAGTCACAATGGAATGTACGATTGTTTTGCGACCGCATTTGCGGTCACAAAGTACTTGCAGTTTACCACCCAGTTCAAGAAGGTGGTAAGCCACTCGCAAACAGGAAGGGGTCCCCAGGGGACCCTTTGTGAGTGTGTGCGAAAATATTTTTTAAGAGCAGGCAGTGGTCCCAGGGATCACTACCTGCTCTTAAAAAATGAAACAGAAACGTAAAATGGTTCTTTTTTAAATGCATCCCATTTTCCTTTAAGGAAATTGGGCTGCATTAAAAAAAACTGCCTTATCAAAAAAGCAGTCACAGACATGCTGGTCTGCTGACCCCAGCAGGCCACCATCCCTGTGAGTGCTGGCCATTCCTAATGGGGCCGAGAATAGCACCTGCCTCATCAATATTAATGAGGCAGGCAACTTGCGACCCCATTAAGAATCGGTAACAGTATTTGAGAAACTGTTGTAAATTGCATTTTGTTAGTCGCAAAGTTACACAATTTGCGAGTCGCAAAATGTAAGGTTCGTACATCTGGCCCTTGATCGTCATAGCTGAACAAAGCACTGTTAATCCCTAACTGTCTGGGCTTCCCATACCCACCGAACTCAATGATCAGCCTTTTTTAGGTCTCATCCTATTCCATTCCGCAAGGAATGAATAGGACGAGACTATTGGGGCTAAACTAAGAGCTAAACTAAGCTCTCAAAAATGCCGATTTCCAGAGGTGCATGTGTCCCGTGCACGCGCTTCTATCCGCCTGCCTGCCTCGCATCACCACATCAAAGCCAGCCATCTGTTGCTTCCCCAGCGTGGTGCCGCCAGCAGCTTCACTTCAAAGGGATCCGCTCCGCCCCCTGCTGCATCAAAGGCTTCCATTTCGCGGCCGCGTTTATTTACGTTCATTTCGCAGCCGCGTTTTTTAGGTCTCGTCCTATTCCATTCCGCAAGGAATGAATAGGACGAGACTATTGGGGCTAAACTAAGAGCTAAACTAAGCTCTGAAAAATGCGGATTTCCAGAAGTGCATGTGGTCTCGTGAACGCGCTTCTATCCCCCTGCCTCGCATCACCACATGAAAGCCATTTGTTGCTTGTTTACACTTCTTTCACGGCCGCGAGGCCATCCGTGCTTCAAAGGGATCCGCTCCCCCGCCCCCTGCTTCACACTTTTCACGGCCGCCAGGCCGTGTCTCGCATTTCTCCCCCCCCCCTCCCCACAGCAATGCCAAGAGCTTGTCTTTTATGAATCTAGATGCTGTATCATCACGTGGCATGCTTTTGCAAATAAAACAAAGACATTTAAAGTTTGGCTTCAGAATAACTCAGTCACTGAAGTTCTGACTTGTTTTTCGGGGGGCGCTCTAACCCTATAACATCTAAGTAAAAAGACGCCATTAACTGAGCACATGAAAACATTTTTTTTCTTACATTTTCTTTTCGAGCAAAAATATACGTTTTCTTCTCCGAGGACGGACGGTGGTCATTTCAATACCCGACTTAACTGGAAAAGGGGCTTTGTTAGATATAGGACACTCTTGAGTTACTGCAGGTCGGCTGTGGATTTCTTCAAGGTCCGTGCCTAATGGTCAATGGCCTGCAATACTTCTGGAAAGTGCCAGAAGGGACTGTAGTGTTCAGTGCCCGTTGAAGCTTGGGCCCTGTCTTTAGTGTCCATTTTAAGTGTAATCAACTTGTGTAGTGTGACTTGACTATAGATGAACTCTGTGCGCTAAATTCAGCTGCACATCCTTCACTGTTTAATTCATATTTTCTTTATTTAAACACCAGTGCCCTCCCCGGGAGCCACTCATTCCGGTTGGATTTTTTTCCCTTCCTGTCCCCGCCCTCTCTCTCCATAATAATGCTGGCAGAGACCCAGGGGACTACAACGAGGGTGGCAAGCGTGCTTGCTTCCCATGCCACAGTAGGTAGGTAGTACTTCCCACGCGGTTCGCAGCAGTAGGCATCATCCTGGAGTGCCAGAGGGGCTACCAAGTTGTCATCCGACAAGAAGCAGGATTTCTGGTGCTGTTATTTTATATTCCACATGTGCGTTTAAAGCATGCATATGCCTTCAGAATAGCACAGCCCATCGGCTATATCAGTTTGCTTATTTTATTTTTATACCTTAAAAAAAATAATGCTTTGCAAGATCCGCCATGCTGTACAGCTTGTTCTTATTATCTCTCTCCTACCGCCTGATTTTTCTCACCCTCTCTTAGTACCTCTAACTCCTCATCGTTCTCCTCAACAGTCTTTAGTTCTCCCACCCACTTCCTTCACTTGTTGAGCCTGCCTCACCCTCACATGCAGCTTCTATGATCATTTGCCGCCTTCTTTCCTTTCCGTCGCTGCTTCTATATTTCTGGCTTTCCCCCTCCCTCCTCGCGATAGGAGCCCTCCCCCCACCCTCTGAGCACAAACGCAGCTGTGGGTTTCTCAGTATACGTAGGAGAGCTGACACCTAGACCCTCTCAAAAGTGTAGCTGACTCTGAACCACTACCAGTATGGCTGCACTTGAATGTTCCTACTTTGAAGTGACTCAAGAAAATAGCAACGGAATATGAATGTGGAGTCCGGACGATTGGTATGCTACTGCTAGTCCATACCAGCAAGCAGATTTGTCCGTGGAGGAAGAAAGAAAGGCTTTCCTCTCGCTTGCTCTCCCAAGCGTGCGATTCAACGCTCCTCCCCTTCCGCACCACAGAGCGCGTCTCGCCGCCTCTTCAGTTCTATTGCCTGTTTCAGATTCACTTGCCTGGTGACTGATTTCCTTATCCCAAAAAATGTGCTCCCCTGCTATCAGCCTGTCACAGGAGGTCTGACATGAGACTGCTCTTCGCCGTCTCCCCCAGCCTTTCAGGTGTATGTATGGCATGTAGCTGATGCTGCTCCAGCCCCACTGACCTCTCAAAAATGCACATGTCACCTGACTCAATTCCACCATGCCTTCCTGGCCCTTCAGAAGTGTGCTTTGCATGATCGAAACTGCCCCAGCCCTCTTGGTTGTTCATGCGTGCTTCTGGCATGACACTGCCCCCTTAAAAGTCCCACAGGCCTGTCAGATATACCACTGGCGTGTTACTAACTGTGCCGCAGCCCCACTGCCTGATCAGCGGGCCCTCCCATGTGTGACTCAAAATCTACCCCATCCTTCTGTTTCAGACAGGGGGCGCCTGGCATGTGACTGGTTCTTCCCCGGCACTTCTGAGCTTTCAAAGAGGTGCCTCAAGCATAACAGACTCTGCAAAGACCTTATTATCTTTCTGAGCTGCCGCACATAAAACCGCCACAGTTCTATGGCCAGAAAATGCTGCAGATGAAATTTGACTGACTTACTATGTGCCCTTTTGGCCTGTCTTAGGTCCGACTTAGTGGTGAGTGCCTCTTCCTTTGCCCTACTAACGCTATGCATGACACTGCCCCATCCCTACTAACCTTCCAGAGGCATTACTAACTTTCTCAGAGCTGCCGGACGCATGGCTGAGGGGGCTGTAGACATATTGGCCTTTCAGGGGTACACCTGGCACGTGACTGGTGTGACCCCTGTGTCAGCCGTGTGCCTGCCAATACCTGCGCCAGCCCTTGCGCCTTGTCAGAGGGCTCCCGCAGCGTGACTCACCCCACCCCCGCCATCTGCCCTAGACAGGGGATGTCTGCATAAGACTGACTCTGCCCCAGAGTACTGGCTTTTCAGTGACACTGACCTTTCAGGAATGCTCCCAGCCTACCGGTCATCACAGTTTGCCTCCAGGCCTCAGTTCTGATACATATTTGTGAGAATTCATTTTTAACGTGAATCAAAAAGCATACTTTAACTGCGCTCTTCATTAGTTTGTCAGGGTGTCTGGAAAAAGGAAACTCTGTGGATTCAGTCAAGCAGATATACAGGGACTCACCTGTTTTTCTCCCGGAAATCAGGAAGATTCCGTCAAAAGAACAACTAGGGAGTAAATAGATACAGACAACCCTACCCTAGCTTTCACCCACAACGCACCAGTGACAGGCACAGAGTAGTGTGTCAGCAGCAACCTGCCACAACGAAGCCCCCTAATGCTCTTTCTGTCTGATCCGAAGACAGCATTAGGGTGAACAGAATCTTTTCATTTACAGACATTTCCAGCTGCAATCGAAAAATGGATTACATGAAATAAATACCCGTGGTTATATTCATATTTAGGTATAAATATTCATTTTTAGCTGCTTAAAAATACTCAGGTCAAGACCCTTCCTTGGTCATATATAAGGTAACAAATTATTCTAACACTTTTTATTATAACTTTTCAGCATGCTGCACAGCAGCCAGTTGCCACACTTCTCTACAGCATAGCTTAAAGACATTGGCAAAGTCAATAGCTCTGACTAAACACTTAGAAGGTCCCAAAGGCGAGACCTATTGGCTATGCCTTTGGATATAAACTGAACTCAACGCAACATACACTCCAAATACCACTCAGTGCCCCATAGTTACACGCCACATAATTACACTGCACTCAATGCAACATACACTCCAAATACCACTCAGTGCCACATAATTACACACCACATAATTACAGTGCACTCAATGCGACATACACTCCAAAAACCACTCAGTGCCACATAGTTACACGCCACATAATTACACTGCACTCAACGCAACATATACTCCAAATAGCACTCAGTGCCACATAATTACACTGCACTCAATGCAACATACACTCCAAATTCAACTCAGTGCCACATTATTACACGTCACATAATTACACTGCACTCAATGCAACATACACTCCAGATACCACTCAGTGCCACTTCATTACACGCCACATAATTACACTGCACTCAATGCAACATATACTACAAATACCACTCAGTGCCACATAATTATATGCTGCATATTTACACTGCACTCAATGCAACATACACTACAAATACCACTCAGTGCCACATACTTACACGCCACATAATTACACTATCGCCCTCACTCTATCTATCGCCCTCAGTCTATCTATCACCCCTCACTCTATCAATCCATCTATCTATCGCCCTCACTCTATCTATCGCCCTCCCTCTAGCTATCTATTGCCCTCCCTCTATCTATCGCCCTCACTCTATCTATCGCCCTCCCTCTAGCTATCTATTGCCCTCCCTCTATCTATCGCACTCACTCTATCTATCGCATCACCACAGCATCACTCAGCACTACCACAGCATCACTCAGGGGCACCACAACATCACTATGAGCAACCACAGCATCACTGAACGCCACATCATCACTCGTCGTCACCACAACATTACTCAGCGCCACCACAGCATCAATCTGTGCAACCATTCAACAACTGGTTCAAATATGTTCTCTCAATGTTTCAAGCTTTATTACAAATGTCACAAAAAGATGTTAATATTTCATTTCTGTTCTTGGATGTTCGTCACAATAAAATAAACTGAACATAATCTTCACAAAAGTTATTTACAAAAGTTTAAGCTATTACCATTATAAATTAATATTACTTTTATTTAAGTATTAATTATTTAAAAAAAGTAAAAGCCATTGTTATTTGTAATATTAATACATCTAAGTCACGTAAATAAAAAACATATTGCAGTACAAATGCTATAGGTATCACATTTGCGAAAGTTATAACTATTGGCATTGTAAATGACAAAGCTATTAATTTCGCTATTTTCAAAACCAAAACATAAATAAAAAAATTGTCATTTACAATACCAATAGCTCAAACTTTCCTAATGCGAGACCTATTGCATTGCAAATGCTTGTTTTTTATGTTTGTAGCACTTCGCCCTTTAGCCTTCATAACTTTTTTACCCAAGAGATATCCAGGCCAAATTTGCTTACTTTTTCCCAACATGTTGGGGATGCTCCAGGTACTCGGAGTTTGAGGATTTTCCTTGAGCAACCCAAGAAAGTAGGCAAAACCTAGAGAAATGTCTGGGCAGATTTACAAGCCCCTTGCGCCACTTTTGCGTCACTTTTACCATGTTAAAAGTGACGCAAAGGTGGTGCAAGGGACTTGTAAATCTGCCCCTTAGTTTTTAGGTCTCGGAACTGCGAACAGATTGCGAAGCAATCTGTCGTTCCGAGACTCTATTGTGATCATTCTCGGTTTCAAGGAGTCAAGGGAGACAGACAAGTGAGGTGCACGCGCAACCTTGGAACTGGGATCAGGTCGCGCGCGCCTCCTGTCTCCCATGGCTCCTTGGAAGCACACAGACACGCACGCACACACACACACACATACAGCCCCCCCCCCCCCGCCGCGCACATACACATACAGCCCCCCTCGCCGCCGCCAGTGCGCATACACACACAGAACCCCCCCTTACACACACAAATCTCCTACCTCGTCTCGGCTTGTCATCGCGCTGCCTTGCCCCCGCTCCTCTGGTGCGCGCGCACCACTGGTTTCTATTCCCGCGTCGGCCGGTTTCGATTCCGTGCTCGTGCTTGTTAAAGATGGCGGACACACATTAATCACATTAAACAAGATTACGTACATCAAGCTTGTCCTTTTTCGGTGTCTCCTTCGCGAATGCTCTTTCTGGTTCCGGGATAGGTAAGGCACACGCTGAGGGACAGTGAGCAACCGAAATCTCGCGACAAGACGTGCACGAGGAAGGTTTTAAGTATGGGCGCATGCGCTTTGTAGTTTTTACCACTTTTCCTGGAGTCTCGCGAGAGTTAGTTTCAGACGGAGGAAAAACATCTACGGAGGAAAGTTGATGCAATGGCGACTACGTTAATGCTGGTAAGAAGCGGTCCTGACCGGGACAGGCTGCTGCGGCGTAAGGGCAGTGTGCGGCCGGTGGAACAGAGCGCGATTTGGGGCGGTCTGTGTTCCTTAGCTCGTGAATGAAGGGGCCAAGCCCTCCTTGTGAGTGGCGCAGAGAAGATGGCGGCTGATGATGGGGAGGCCAGCAGCTGGCTTAATAGAGACCCGATCAGTGCCTTCTTCGGGATGAAACACAGTGAAAAGGACAGAGAGCCACGGCCATCCAATCTACATTATAGATCCGACTTTTTGTGTGTGCATGTGTTCTATTTAGTTGTTAGGTGGGTGAAGCACCATTTGACACCCTAGTTGCCCCCATTGCCAAATCTATATACCCTCACAGTAATTATAATGAGGGTCGCAGAGTTGATTTAATTATGCGAGCAACACGTTTTTCAGCATTGATACCAATTTTGTCATTTTTCTACGTTAACCCAGTGTAGGTAAACATTTCATATCCTTAGTATCAGTTTAGCACTTGAATACTGCAATCAGCAACTGAACGGTCACCTACCTTTGATAAATACGAATAATGTCGCTGAATTCAATGATTATACAGAGCCAAATAACTTTTGGACCAAAGGAGTTTAATACGCACATGTAAAATTCTGATCTAGTCGGCGAATCCCAATGATCCGATTGTATCCAACCGTAGATTCTCCATGGCCTTTTATATGGCCAACCACCCTTAAGGAACCTACCCATTTGATTAATCTAATCGTTTGTCATTTCATCCCTCCAGTTTCCCGACCCTCAGGGTGCACCTGACTTAGTAAGTTGATATCATGCAAGGTAAATGCTACTTCACATTTTTCCATGTCTGCACCAACAGGCCATTCACAGGTAAAGGCAACCTAGACCTACAATCTGCATGTCCATTATTCATCCCTGGCAGGTACTCCATGCGATATTGAAAAGCTTGTCATTTGGAAGCATGTCTAGCTAATTTTACAGTCCTAGTGCGACCACCACCAGGCGCCATTATATGCACCAAAGGTTTGTGATCAGTTTATTACAAGCCTGGTACTCCACCATAAGTTCTGAAATGTTCTGCTCTCCAAACACATGCTAACAGTTCTCTCGCAATCTCAGAATATTTTTTCTCAGCGTCTTGACTCATGAGACAATCCATTCCCTTCCATGCTCCCTCTGCATTAATACCCCACCCCCATCTTTCTCACCATTGTAAGATATGATGATAATGTAGGTGAATTAAATGATTCCACTGAGCCAAAGAACTTCTGGAGCAAAGGAGTCTAATCCTCATCATTGTCCTTCCTGTACAGTTCCGATCTAGTCATTGAATTCCAACAGTCCCTCCCCAGACTCTATCTCCTTCCTGCATTCCATCCCAGGCTCCCTCAAACAACCTCACAGGAACAATACGTGTGTTGTACTGCTTTACAAGGAAGCATCATTTGATATTTCAATTTGCAAACATGCATTATATAATAGCAACACGAGCGTTCCACATGTCAATGTCACACTTGCGCATTCACATTAATATACAACATTACCTCTGTGTGACACTTGTTTTTCGGTTTCATAATAACTTTTGCTCTGTTTGCCTTAGGAACCGCATATTTTGTTAAAATCTGCATAGATAGATTGTGGCAAGTGCAGCAAACCCATAACTGTGCAGAAAAATATAATTACACTGGGATTGGCTATAGGAGAGCATGCCAATCTATTTTGTGAAGTTTACATTATTGTAACCTGCTGAACAAATAAATGTGTGAACTCATTGTTGGACCTTATAATACACACTCCTTGCAGTTAATGTTGAGCAGCCAGAGGAGTTGGTCCAGTATGACCTTTCGATACTGGCCGGGTAATATTTTGGTGCGTCATAAAAGGCATCTGTTTTCTTTTGCAAATCAGATACTCCATAACTCCGCCTGCAACACAGTATTGCTTGTTTTAGTTTACGATATCTCCAAATTAAGTCCAAATCAATTGTACTGCAGTCTGATGCTCCTTGAATAGACCTTAATACTTCCATATATTCTTCGATTCTACCCCCCAAAATTCCCTGCTAGCTGTGTAGGAGGGCCCCCCACACTCTGCAGTTCAATTTCAACCCCCCCCATGCTGCATATTTGTGTAGGTTTCTAATTTGCTACCTACCTTATCAATCATTGCCTAGCACTCGAATATCACTGCTGCTCAGATTCTTTTAATCAAGGGGTCTCTAACTTTTTCTGTACTGAGAGCTAATTCTGATCAGTGGAAATCATTGGGAGCTACTAAAGGCGAAACAACTCTCACATTGTTTCCAGACAACCCACGCCTAGCTTTGTTGACTTTAAGCTTAATGTCCATAGAGCTAGATAATGTGGTTTGAGGAATATACTTTGACCTAGGGGCACCATGCCAGGGCTGCCATGGGTGTCAGTGAGAGCATGGTCTTTAGGAATGTATGAATACATGCTTATGAATGAATATATATGTATGGGTGACTGAGCGCCTGCATTGTATGTACTCGTGGCACAGGGCATACCTTTTGCCGTATGTGGCAATGTTACATGTATAACACAAACATACAGACCTTTTTTAAGTGGGAGAAATTAAAAGAGCAGAAAAATGTTCTGCAAAAATCTTCAAAAGAGGGAAAATCTTTCTGCACTTTAAATGCATGTATTTTTTAGGTCGAAGCACGATCTGCATTCAATGCGTAAGCATTGATTGCAGTCAGCTTCGACAACTATTGTGACCCGTATTTGGGAATGTGGACAGCAGTGTGCTACGCGCTTTCCCATTGTCAGTTTTCACCGCGGGAGCGAGCGCGCTTGCGCAGACGCATACACAGCCCCTGCTTTCGCCTGGCTTGCATGCAAACAAGGCGCGCACACAGCCAGGCCCCATGCGGCACTTCTCTTCTCCGGGCTCGCGTTCGTCCAAACGAAACAAAACTGAAGAGTGGCGCGCATTCGCAGGCAGCCCCCGCCCTCCCACTGCTCACAGGCCGGCAAAGAGCTGATGGCAGCGCAGGACTGGTGATTTTAGTGTACTTGTGTGCTTATGTCATTAATTTCGGGGCCCGCTGCTAAAGATGGATTAGCTTTCACTTTCCTGGCAGTCTGTCGCTATCTAAGTAAGCACGCGTTCTAGTTGTTAAATGGCATGGCCATGATTTACGGCCCGAGCAACTTAAAGCCTCTGTATGAAAATTGTACTTTTCTGCACTCGCGTTTCTCGCTGTCTCACCCGCAGCTGTTAGTAGAACGGTGAGAACCAAACCCAAAGAACGTCGAAATTGCGCCAACAATATCTGCTCTTAGCCAGTGAGATACAAAGGGGCGTGTCCCGTGTGGGTATACCTGACAATGTGTAGTGTCAACTGTTTCTCCGCAACTTTGAATTTTTCTGGCTGCATGCCCCCTCATCTGTTCTTTCATTCTGTTTTAGATTCCATACGCTTCTCGTGCCGCACTTATGAGAAAACTGGGCAATGGCATGTCGACTCGTTTTTAAGTGCAGGTCAAGCCACCCTTGGGGCTGGCATTGTCACGCGGATCCAGTGGATGAAACCCTCTCACTTTTTAAGTGTGCTCTCTGCTTATGACATCACAGCTGTCAGATGACTCCGTGTCACGAACGCCCTTGGGCCCTCTCACTTTTTAAGTGTGGTCTCTGCTTATGACATCACAGCTGTCAGATGACCCCGTGTCACGAATGCCCTTGGGCCTGTCCTGGCTTTTCAAGCAGCGCCGCTTTGGATTCTGGGGCTTGTAGTCTCACTGCCCCCATTAAAGGTGTGATTTTACTAGACAAAGCTTGCGAGTGCCGTAGATTAAAAATACATGCAGTGAGAAGGTGGATCTCAACATATGTGGCCAGCTGACGTCTTTGGTGTTTAGTCTTTTAATAGTATGTCTATTATAACGCACTGCTGGTAAGTGGTGTCGCTCCCACAGACCCCCGGAGCTCGAGGGAGGATCCCACCAGCGCGTTTCCTGTCAGAGGCTGCGGCCTGCATGGGAAGCAGGGGACAATAGGAATGGGGGAGCTTATTTCCAGTGAAATCAGTTGTCCAGACAGCTGGAGCTGGTTATTTGAGGAGTTTGTGCAACCATTCAACAACAAGTTCAAATATGTTCTCTCAATGTTTCAAGCTTTTACAAATGTCACATAAAGATATTAATATTTCACTTCTGTTCTTGGATTTTCGTCACAATAAAATACACTGAACATAATCTTCACAAAAGTTATTTACAAAAGTTTAAGCTATTGCCATTATAAATTACAATAACTTTTATTTAAGTATTAATTATTTAAAAAAAATAAAAGCCATTGTTATTTGTAATATCAATACATCTAAGTCACGTAAATGCAACACATATTGCATTAGAAATGCTATAGTTGTCACATTTGCGAAAGTTAAAACTATTGGAATTGTAAATGACAAAGCTATTAATTTAGCTATTTTCAAAACCAACACATAAATACAAAATTTGTCATTTACAATACCAATAGCTCTAACTTTCCTAATGCGAGACCTATTGCATTGCAAATGCTTGTTTGGGGGTGGAATTGGAAACGGTGTGCATAAAAGTAAATTATTTTCAAAAAACAGCGCCAACAGAAGGAGCAAAAATAGCCACCAATCATTCAAAATAAGCAAGGCAATTGCCTATTCCGTGGAGCAAAACTTCACCCTCAATCAGACACCTACAGATAGCCTGAATGAGCAGGTACCAGGCTCTTCTCGTGGTAACAATGGGAGAAGACCTTATTGTAAAAGATACGAGCATCGTCTTTATGCGCTGACTGTGTACTACCTTCTAAAATCCTCTCTTCGATGTGCCAATTTCTGAAAGAGGCTACACTTGGTAGAATGATGCAGCAGAAAAGTTCAGGGTACAACTCAGGATACAAGAGGAAGACACATTTAAAATGTGTGTAAGTGTACACAATTTGCAAAACTTTGGTGAACTTCAGACATAGAAGCAAAATTATATTTGGTTAATAAGAATGAAATGAAATACCATCATTTGTAAGCGCACAGCTACCTCCGGAGAGGTGTCCTGGCGCTGGGGGCCTTCAGGAAGATTAAGCAACCTATTGCCCAGAGTCACATGGTGCTGGGGCTAACCTGCCGCCGGCGGCAGGGATCGAACTGTGAACCCCGTGGCCCGGAGTCAGGCCCCTTGGCCACTGCGCCACACCTCTTAAACAATATAATACATTAATTAATTAAATTAATAAAATTGAACAACACACGTTAAGGCATATATGGCGATTTCCATTTTTCATAGCATACGCAAACATTAAAGCACTTATGTAAGTGATTGTGCACCATATGTGAGGTGCCCCTTAGGAGCAGGGTAGGCATCAACTCACAGGCAGGTGCAGTATCATACAGTATAATACTCAGCACCCTCTGCTTTGATTGGCTAGTCATATGTATAAAAGAAAGTGCATTCATTCTCAAACTTTGTATGTGTGCTGCACTGCAAAAGAAATACAGGGTGGGAAAAACATGAAAGCTTAGTTTTGGACTAGAATACTTTCTACATCTTGCATTCACTAAAAAAATTTGCTTTTTCCAGATGTTGATTTCTGCAGTTTCGTTTTCCGTCCAACAACTGCTCTTGGGATTTGTATACTTAAAGCAGAGGCCCCTAATGTGTCTGAGTGGATTCCGTTTGTGGGTGTGTGTTACTGATGGGACACAATTGAGAGCTCTGGAGTTGAGGCTGAAAGTAGTGCAAGTTTCTCACAGTGCAAGTGAATGGTTCAAAAGGTGTTGAGAATGTGTTCATCCAATCCTTGGGCTCTCTGCAGAGCGCACGGAGTGATAGCCTTGTCTATTCATAGATATGAAAGAAAGTGTACCGATAGCAGCATACACAGTGGGATTATAATTGTTCAAAAAGTGATTAGCTTCTGAAGTTTTGGGGGAAATTGTTTAATTTTTTTAGACTGGTTTTAACATTACAGGTAGTGTCCCTCGCAAAACAAATAATGCAAATTTCGCACATCCTTAGTCTAAACGAAAATATTTTCACAGCCTGTGCTATTTCATACATGGTCTGTAGTTTAGGAAAGTGAGTAAAATGAGGTATGCGCAGCTGTGGAAATATTGAAAGTGTCAGAAGAAAAGAAAATGTATGTGTCAATGGTATAGTTGCCAGGGGTACAGGTGATGCTGTGGAGAGGTGTGAAGGGGCCCTGCATGTTCCGCTCCACCCTTCAGTTTATTTAACTTTCAGCCTGATCTTTATGTGTTTTTGCTAGTACCTGTTTAGGGGTCTGGACCTAAGATTACTCTTCCCTGAGTTAGTGTTATGACGAGCGAGACACCGAGGCCTTGTAGCAGTTTATGAGGCTGTGTCTGAACAGCAGTCCTGGTCTACTGAACTCGAATTATAACTGTATTTTACTACCCATTCAATTGCTGGGGACGAGGGGTGTTGGGATTTCCCTTTCTTACACCTGGGACCATGGCGGTCTTACTATTCCACTGAGTTGAATGCACCTCTGTGACTTATGCAGAGTTTCCTATACAGGCCAAGCTACAAATGCTACCCCTTCAACCATGCACTCTGAGGGGCGCCCGGGACCCCGATGCAAATTGGAGCACTTGATAACCTTGCCAGAGGAGTGAAGCACTAAATTGATAACACAGGTATTTAGAGGTGTAGAACGCACTAGAAAAGTATAAATACAAGCTAACACAATGGGGCATAGTTACAAGAAACGGGGAGAGCGCGGTGTTACGCCAAAATTGTTAATGCCATGCTCCAGCAGTTTCAAAACACAGGGATGTGCCGTATTCACAAGAAAGCGGGGCACCCCAGCGTTACCCTAGCATTGGTCCTAAAAAAACTGCCCAGCGCCAGAGCAGGCACCCTAGCGCCATTTTGTTAGGGTGCCTGCGCTGCTGAAGTAATTGTTTATGTGCAGGAAGGCACACCTTCCTGCACATAAACAATCTTTACAGGCGATTTGCTCCATCCATGTGTGCTGCAGAGTGCAGCACATGTGGAAAGAGCAAAATATGAGGAGAAATAAAACATTACTCCTAGTATCATCTGCTTAAGACCAGGTATTACCTGGCGGTATTTTTGGTGCTGCCCCATTCCTTGTAAATATTGGGCAGCATCAAAAAGCAATGGGTGTTGCCCCTGGATTCAAGCAAGCCGGGCTGAAGACGGCTGTAATGCAAGAAACCGGTCCTCGGAAGCTTGTTTCCGATTCAAGGAAGGCATGGCTTGGCAGTTTGGGCTGGACTGTTCCCATGAGGCACAGGGACAGACTGATTTGCATATGGCCATGTCTGAACTGGGGTGGCAGAGTGGGCTAAAGAACGGTGATGGATTAAACCCAGATCAGTTGACTGGGGGTGAGTGCTTTTATTGTCAACCCTCCGTCCATCACCACCTTTGGTTTTGCTTTGTTCGCCATAAGTTGGCAGGGTATGCTCAGACGTGAGTCCCTTGCTCACTTTGCCACTAGATTCATACAAGCCGGGCTGAAGACGGCTGTAATGCCAGAAACCGGTCCTCGGAAGCTTGTTTCCGGTCCAGGGAAGGCATGGCTTGGCAGTTCGGGCTGGACTGTTCCCATGAGGCACAGGGTCAGACTGATTTGCATATGACCATGTCTGAACATGGGGTGGCAGAGTGGGCTAAAGAACGGTGATGGATTAATCCCAGATCAGTTGACTGGGGGTGAGTGCTTGTATTGTCAACGCTCCGTCCATCACCACCTTTGGTTTTGCTTGGTTGCCCACAGCAACACCCATTGCATGCCTCTTTCAGCTAAGTGCTGCGTGCATAGGGGCAAGGCAGCATTAAGGCACATTAAGTGGGTTAACGCCGCCAAGGAGTTAACTCAGAAAAAGTGATCTTCTGGTGGCGTTAACTCCTTGCAAAAATGCCCAAGTGTTTTCACTTAACTGTGAAATGGCTCTACTCTTTCGGCCCAAACAGCTGTAATGCTCTGGTAATCTCTTCAACTCTTATTTGCCATGGCGGAAGTGATGTCCAGGAGGTATAATGAGCTTCTCTCTGTTCACATTAGGTTTGTATATTCTGGTGACACACTCAGTGGCTGACTTTTTTGTATAGCACACACTCAATACAGAATTACCTCTTGGCGCTTTCGAGAAATCATGCAGTGAATTTGCTGTTAGTTAAGAAACGCTGGATTGAAGGATTGATGGTCTGAAAACATCCACAACATCGTGAGCTGCTCTAGGCACACTCCATTGTACCTAAAAGCTGCAGAGACTGGTGAGTAGACAGCTCACACTGTATGACCATTCAAATCTTGTGATCTATGCTGTGACTAACGACAGTAGTGGTCATGATTGTGGTTCTGAGATACAGGAAGTGGAAAACGGTATACTAAAGAAAAGAAAGGTAGAATAGCAGGCAAGACCATCCGTTGATATGAAAAAAACTGGCATTGAAATTACTAACAAAATATCCTAAAATGAAAAAATAGCGTCACTGAGGTTCCAGGCTCTATCTATTTAATTCCTGTTTCTGCCTTCACATACACAAGGGTCGTACAACAGTACACACATGATTTTCTAGGACAAATGATAGATTTTTTTTTATAAACTGCAAAGGCAAAAAAGACTTATTATGGATTATAGAGTAAAATCGGTGCATAGATTTTTATAGGCCAGATGGCATCTGATATACAGACGGTAAACAGGACCACGCGCAAGCGGTTTGCAGTAATCCACAACCCATCTCATCATCAAAACTATTTTTATTTTCATTCAAAGCCCGGTGCCTTGGTCGGTCACAAATATCTGTATGAAACTGGATGTGATAAGTGGGGCTCTGGTAGCCGGGTGGGGAATTCTACAAAGTGTGACCAAGGAACCTTTATAAGGAACTGGCCTGTGTAACTAAGGCTAGGGCCTCTTAGATGAGGACTAGAGCTGAGTACTTGATGAATCCAAAAATAATGCTGTTACATAAAAATGACAGCAATCAGCTGAGGGCAACATATTTTATTCCTTATATCCGGTGTATTCAACATCTACTTTCTACAACGTTATACTCGAACCCTGCCCTCTTATTTGCTGCTTCATGTATCCAATATTCTAAAATCAGAGAAAAGCAACAACTGCAGGATGTTGAGCCTTTTGTTCCAATTATCTTAATCAGATTTGTTTAGAGGGGTTGGACTCTATTTGAAGATAGAACTGTGTGAAAACGACCAGTGTGCATTCAGCTTGAAATGTGTCTCCATGTATGAAATGAAACTCACAAAAGGTGGTGTTAGGAATGCTTGTACTCTAACCATGGGCATTTGCCCACCATACTACCTTAGTGTGGACCCAGCCGTATGAAAATCAGTCTTGACTCTGCTCCTACAGTCACAGTCAAGCGTGAACTGCCAGGCGAAGTCCTCCCTAAACTAGAACACAAGCAAACCAAGACTAGTTTGGACCTTACTGGGGCTTGTCATTCGGGTGTAGCTTGGTTCCAGTGGCACAGAGAGCACAGGACCCATATCTGGGCATACCCTTGCCATTTAGAGCATTATATCAAACACAAAAAATGATGAGTGGAATGCTTGCAATAGGTCTAACCACTGGCAATCACTGAGCGTTCCATTCCAGCCTATCGTTCTTTACCCCACCATGACACCCCAGCCTGGAACCAGCCATATGCAGATCAGTCTTGACCTTTACCCAATAGGAACACTTTAGCCTTAACTGCCAGGCTAGTCCCTTCCTGTCCTGGAACACAAGCAACCCAAGACCAGTTTAACTCCAATTGGGGCTCTTCAGTGAGGTGAAGCTTAGTTACAGTGGCACAGTGTGCACGGTACCCACATCTGTGCATACCCTTGGCCAATTAGGGAGTTATATCAAGCACACGAAAGGTGATGGACAAAATGCTTGTCCAGCCACTGGCAATCGCTCTGGGTAGAAGGTCAGCCTATCATTCTTTTGCCCAGCATGCCACCTCAGTTTAGACCCAGTCGTATGCAAATCAGTAGGAATATTAGGAATAACCATATGCTCCAATAGGAACAGTCCAGCCTTAACTGCAGGCGAAGTCCTCCCTGAACTGGAACACTAGAAACACAAGACTGGTTTCGCCCTTGAGAGAGCGCCATTTAAAGTGAAATTTGTAGGGGTGCAGCATATGTACAAGTAGTCAGCACCCGCATATGTAGAGGCCCGTTAATCATGTTTAGATGCATTGTATGAGAGAATACTAAAGTGAATTGGTATCAGAAAACGTGCAGAGCCAACGTTACAAAGTGCAATCCATGCTTGCTGAAAACAGATGCTTTTAAAATGAAACCTTTTTCTTATGCAACGTGTGTTTAACAATGCAATTGAACTTGAGATCCGCTTTATATGAAACGTTACGGTCCACTTACCATATATATATATTGATTTGCTTAAAGTAGAAAATGCATTTGCTGTTTAAGGTTGGAGGCCTAGCGAGCTGAGAAGGAGGAATGCAATGTAAAACGTTGGGCCTATAAAACAAGCAGTGGCTTAGTTCCTTTGGAATTGGTGTAGGCCTGTTGGAGAATGCCTAGCTTGACATATAACTGTAGAAATGATTTATAACTGACCTTTATAAAATGTTGCAATATCCGTAGACTGTGAGCTGCTTACGTATATTCCTTTGCAGGCGCCTCATCGAGCAGATAGTAGAGTAGAAGGGCCCATTGTGTGTTTATGTTAGGATTCTAGACCCAGACATGGAGGAGTAGACCAGGAATTCAAGGAGGCAACTTGAAAGGATGACGAGCCTGAGACCCAAGGACGGCCGAACGGACGAGGAGAGATCCACGCCATATGGAATTTTACAGACCCCAACGCCTTCTAGAGGGGCGTTCCTATAGGCGTGTCATTAACATTGTGGGGTTTCGTATTAGGGACAGCACCCCGAGGGTGGAGACAGAGCAGATGGCTGAGGAGCTAGAGAGAGCGGTCGCATGGGCAAGGAGCTTAGCAGCAAAGATGGAAATTCTAGTCTAAGAGAGAAAGTGGCGAACTTCTTAGGAAGTCACCACGGCTGACACCTTTTGGTTAGGTTGGACTATTGTTGAGTAGGGATGTCATCTAGCATAGAGTAGGGACAGAGTAATCTGAATTTATGTCTTATATCTTGATGAGTACCAGAACTCAAGTCATAGCTATTCTGTTTAGTTTAATGATTCTGGAATTGATTCTCGTTCTGTTCATTAGCCGGTTGAGACTTTTCCGTAGGATTATGTTTGTATTAGTACCTGTTTACCTTCTGAACCTCTTGCTGAGGTGCCTGTATCTCCAGTTATTTTTGGTTATGTAATAAACCTTTTAAACTCAGTCTTTAGTCAGTGGTTCTTTGGGGGAAGTAAATTGGCATGTAGGAAATTGAACTGTTTAGTGTGATTAGATTACCTATTTTCTCTATGACAGGTAAAAAGGTCCAGTCGACCTGTGACAGGATTCTGGAGAATGGTAAGCACACTTTAGAGGTGAAATCCCGCCTTTTCAGTTGGTAGCAATTTAGGATGGTTTATCTTCTGGAATAAGGGTAATCTAGAAGTAGGTTGAGATTTCCCCGAGGCCCATAGAGAAGAACATGAAGGGTGTCCAGAGAGTCACAGACGGAGGATGGCGTTCCACGGAAACTGACGGAGAGTAACAGTGCGGCAGAAAGCAGCAGGTCGGAGGAGAGTGAGTATGAAAAGGGTCATGCGTTGCTAGATTGCGGTGTTACGTTGTGTCATTGTGTTGTAATGTTTTGCGGAGTTGAATGCCTGTAGTGTGAAAGGAGATCAGGTTGTGAGCGCGCGCAACCGGTGAAAATCTTAAACTCAAGAAGAGATTAAGTGGTTCGGGTGTATCGAACATCCAAAGTAATTGTCGACTGTTGTGAAAGGGGGTCATGAGGTACCATTGATCGCCCGAAGGAGTGTGTGGGTAACGGACGCTGGTCGGAAGTTACCGGAGGTTGAACAGTTGAGGTGATTGTCTGTTCGCTCGCGGACAGGCATTTGCCGGGAAAAAGTGACAATTACAGTTAGACTGTGGCCGTACAGTCAAAGAAGTGGTTGCTTGGTCGGAAGTAATCATTTCTAGTGTATGATTGGGACGCATGCGTGACCGGCGAGACATCGGAGAAAGGAGGGGAACTGCTGCGAAACGGAGGCGAGTGACGTCAGAAGGAGCCGCACTGTGATAGGGCGGTTAGTGTGGAGCCGCGCTGTGATAGGGCGGTTAGTGTGAAGCCGCGCTGAGATTGGTGGATTGTCATCCGGAAGTAAACGAGGGTTGTAAACAAGGAAACGTTGTGGGTTTCATCATGAAATGTTTTAAAGTATTGCGGAAATGTTTCAAAGGAGAAAACAAGATAGAACCTCGGGGCGGGGAGGAGGCTCCACCCGAGGATACTCCAGCTTATTATATGGCAGCGAACGTTGGGTTGCATACCATATTGTGGCTTGATAATTGGTGTAAGATGACAGATGGAAATGAGGAATTGACATTTCCTAAATATGGAACGTTTAGACTAGAAGTGTTATTGCTGCATTGCGACCTTTGCCCAGACCAACACAGTTTGAAGCACTAAATGCATGGATCAGGGCAGCCCACGACAGGAACAGAGACAGGAGACAGGAAAGAGTAAAACGATCGGTAAGGGCGGTTCAAGAAGCGAGATGGGATGCCATGGAAAAGAGGTGGAGGGTACAGACCATTGCAGTAGATAAGTTGTATCCGTTGCTGGAAAGTGCTGGGGATGGGCAGAAAAAGATCACAGAGGATGAAGACAGTGAGACAGACGACAGCCTAATAGAGAGGCTGTTGTCAGAAAGGCCACCCCCATACAATCCAGAGCTAGAGGGAACGCAACCATCGAGAAAGCACTGGGAAGCCCCAACAGGGGAAGGCGGAGTTCCAATGGGGAACGGATGGGAAACCCCAGGGGACAAGTTTACCCTAGATAAGGGAGAAAAGGCACCGCCACCCTCACTGGTAGCGAGAGTAGTGGGAAGATTTACAGTACAGAAGGTACGGGTGGAAGATGGTGTCCATTCTCAGAAACTGCCAGATGCCCTTACAGTACCGGTTACCATAGGTCCCATAGTATCAGTGTACAATCCAGAACCGACCCATAATGAGAGTACACCCCAGATGGGGAGTGAGAAGAGTGCAAGCGATGGCAGAACGCAGGTGACAGATGGGTGGAAGACATTACCTAGACCTGTAGAACGGAGCACCCCTTTGGTAACATCAGCAGACCCTTCGGAAGACAGAGGGGGTTGGAGGGGATCGATGGATCTGAGAGGACCAAGGCCGAAGTCGATGAGGGAGTTAAGGCCAGATTTGAGAACTTGGGAAACAGTTGTAGATACCCAGAGCGACAGGTCAAGGAATGTGTTTGGGTCGGAGAACGAAGAGAATAGGATGGGTTCTCACTGTGCAGCTAGCGAAAACAGACAAGATTGGGAACGCGGAGGTGTGGGAAGCAGGTGGACGTCCCACCACACCTCTGGAAACAGCAGGCAGGGGTGGGACTGCGAGACCTGTGAGGGTAGAAGGGGTCCTCCTAACACACCTGAAGAGAACAGAAGAGAGAGTCAGAACGGCAGCGGGAGGGACTCTAAGGAAACTTCTAGACAAGGCACACTGAGAGCGGCAATAAAGGCAAGAAGGTTAGACGTGCTGAGACTAAAATCAGAAGTAGAGGAAATAGTGGAAGGTACACTGCCGCTAGAAAGAATTGAACTTTACGAACCAGATGAGCTATTGTTCGTGGCAAAGGATGTCACTTGGAAGGCTAGGACTGCTCATGAGAAGCTCTCAGAATTAGCGAACAAGTATGAGGTGGATTTGACAAAGACAAAGACAAAAGCTTTGCAGGGGGGCCATAGGTTACAGTACTCAGATCAAGACCTGGAAGAAAAGAGGGTGATCGGGTTAAAAACCCATATCAGGGAGCTGATCATGGGAATCCGAACATGGTCCAACTTGGAGAGATGGGAGGAAAGGTGGTCAAAGAAAAAGACTGTTAGGCGGAGTGTGATTGGGACACCCCCGGGAGGTTGATGCATGCCGAGGCATACCCCTTGCGGGAGGTGGCCCATGGGGGATATGTACATGTACCCTGGAGCAGGGGAGATCTGGCTGCCTTTACAAACACTTTCCCAAAGTTGCGAGAGAGCCCAGTGGAATGGTACAAGCAGGTAGAGAGGTTCGTTAAAATCTCAAAGGTGCTGTGGATTGATTTAAACACACTGATTGACATTGTGGTTCCAAGTGATTTGTGGATAGCGTGCAAAGTCAGTGTCGAATGGCCCACAGCGGAGCCAGAGCGAGATACAGCCACAAATGGGCCGTCACCTAGGGTGATGGCAAAATACGAGCAGGCGATCACGTGGCTGAAGACTAAGGTACCACCACAGGACATAGACTGGGTAAAAATAGATCGGACTAGGCAGGAACCGAAAGAGACGGTGCATGAGTACTATGAGAGGCTATTGCTGATTTTTAAGCAGTACAGCGGATTAGATGTGATGGATCCGAAGGATATGGGACAGTTCGTATCCAAGTTCGTGCTGGGATTGAGGCCTGATATCTGCCTCATGATACAGCAACATTTGATCTGTTGGCAAAACAAGCCCTTAGATGAGATTCTGAGGAATGGGAGGTACTGCAGTGATGAGATAGACTCGAAGACAAAGAAGCTTAAGGATAAACTGATGTTAGTCCAGATGCAAGCGGGAGGACAGGGCCAGTCAGGCAATGGCACCATGGGTAGGAAGACAGGGGGACAGAAAAAAGACAACGAAGAAGGTCCGAGACCTAGGATAGACATAGCGACTCTGAAAAAAAACGACCAAGTGCCATCAGTGTCATGAGGTCGGGCATTGGAGACGCGAGTGCCCCCATAATCCGGACAATCAGGTGCAGGAGGAGGAGGAGGAGGAGGAAGTCGAAGCCCCTCCGGTACGGAAGGTGACAGTGACTAAGCCCCAAATGACGAAAGGGGGGACATCGGCCCCTAGGGCTCCGGTTCCTCAACCACCTAAGATTTCAGCAGGGAACAAGGTTTACAGGCAGATGCCCTTCATAGTCGAGGGAGATGAGCACTATTTCTTTGATTCAGTGTCAGGGCGGTGCCTGAATGGGGAGGAGGACTGCACCCTTGGAGCAGTGCTGGAGGTAGATCAGAGGGGACCCTTTGTAGAGGCTGACGTAGACGGACACCCCACCACTTTCTTGGTCGATACTGGTGCCTCCAGGTCTACTGTGCGATCCGCAGTAGTCCCCAATTTGCCCCTTTCAAGACAAACTATTCAAGTGGTAGGAGTAGCGAACAGAAGAATGACAAACCCATTGACTGAGCCAGTCCCGGTAAAGATAGGAAGTTTCAGAGATAGACACCAATTTGTAGTATGCGATTCCAGTCCTGTATGTTTACTAGGAAGAGATCTTTTGTGTAAACTCAATTGTACCATCTATTGTACCCCCAAGGGAGTAGAATTGCAGACTAATGATGACGATGCTGATTTTAAAGTTGCAAACACGCACATGTGCATTGAATTGTACCCTGCCATAACGGTGGAAGAACTTCCCTGGGATTTGAGAGATTCAGTCTCACCGGAGGTATGGGACTTTACGGGGGAAGAGATAGGACTGATTAAAGTGTAGAACCTGTCAGAATCCAAGTGAAACAGAATGCTGACTTTCCTAGAACACCACAGTACAAGCTGACTCCAGAGACATTGGAAGGAATAAAACCCGTGATTGAGTCCATGATTAGACAGGGGATTCTGAAGGAGGTTATGGGCAGTCCCTGTAACTCTCCGAAAATGGGCTTGCAGAAGCCAAGTGGGAAGTTCAGGATAGTGCAGGACCTACGAAAAATTAACAACATAGTCGTCCCATGTTGTCCAGTGGTACCGAATCCATCAGTAATACTGTTTCAGATACCGTTCCAAGCTGAATGGTTTTCTGTGATTGATTTGTGTCAAGCTTTCTTTTCCATCCCACTGCATGAGGAAAGCCAATTTCTTTTTGCGTTCAAAATAGAGAGTTGCGTCTTAACATGGTGCCGTATCCCTCAAGGGTATACAGAGAGCCCATCGATCTTTAATCAGTTGCTGAAAAGGAATCTGGAGAGTCTGGTACTGCCCCAGAACTCAGTTCTTGTACAGTACATAGACGACCTCCTCGTTGCGTCAGACACCGAAGATGCTTGTAGGATTGACACCATCGCTTTGTTGAACCACTTGGGAGAGAATGGACACAAGGTATCACCTAACAAGTTACAGTACTGCCTGCAAGAAGTGCAGTATCTGGGTCACAGGATAGAGCAGGGAAAGAGGAAGGTGTCACCTGACAGAATTGAAACGATCATGAGAATGACTGTGCCCTCGACCCAGAGAGAGGTTAGAATGTTTCTGGGCATGGTTGGCTACTGCCGACAATAGATTGCAAACTTTTCCCTGAAAGCGAAACCCTTGCAGAAACTGACGCACAAGGACGTGGTTGATCCGGTACCATGGGACACAGATTGTATGATGGCTTTTCTTGAGCTGAGAGAGGACTTGTGTCGTGCTCCGGCTCTGGGGATGCCAGATTACCACAAATCATTTGCATTATTCTGCTGCGAGAGGGAAGGATGTGCTTTAGCTGTTTTAGTGCAAGATCATGGAGGAGTCCGTAGACCAGTTGCCTACTTTTCGGCTACCTTAGACCCAGTAGCCGCAGCGTTGCCCGGATGCCTCAAATCCGTTGCTGCAACAGGTGTCAGCATTGAGAGATGTGAAAGCATAGTAATGGGATATCCACTGACAGTGCATGTACCTCATTCTGTGGAATTGTTGATGACTAGGACCAGGACGCAGCACTTGACCAACAATAGGCTCACACGCTACGAGCAGGTTATACTTGCTGCGGAGAATGTGACCCTCAGGAGGTGCTCTGTCTTGAATCCTGCCACTTTGTTGCCATTACCAAATGATATAGATGATGATTGGGAAGACCACGATTGTCTTGATGTAACTGAACTGTGCACCAAACCTAGGCCGGATATTGTTGATGTGCCATTGACAGACCCCGATGAAATTTATTTTGTCGATGGCTCATGCATAAGAGACAATACTGGTCAGTTGAGAGCAGCATTTGCTGTCTGTACTATTTCTGGAATAATTGAAGCAGCCTGCCTGGAAGGAGTACACTCCGCTCAAGTGGCTGAGATTATTGCGTTGACGCGTGCCTGTCTGGCAGCCAACGGAATTCGGATTACCATCTTCACCGACAGCCAATATGGGTTTGGGGTGGTTCATGACTTTGGACAGTTGTGGTCGCAGAGGGGTTACATGACATCATCAGGCTCCCCAATCAGGAATGGAGAATTCGTCAGGCTACTGCTGGAGGCCTTGCAAGGTCCTGCCGCAATAGCTGTAGTAAAATGTACAGCTCACACCAGGGGCACGGACTTTGTGACAATGGGGAATCATTATGCTGATGAAGTTGCACGCTATTGTGCAGAGCAGGGATACTCCTTTACTGAACAACACATTGAGGGACCTAGGGAAAGAACTGAACTAAGCATGATGCTTGAGGTGGCAGATACCTGGGAAGAGTTGAGAGACATGCAAGGACAGACGTCAGATTATGAGAAAAAGGTGTGGGAATCGGCTGGTTGTGTCAAGGGAGATTTGGACATGTGGGTTTCAGCAGATGGAAGAGCTGTGTTGCCGAATGAGCTGGTGAGTGCGATGGCACGACAGATACATGGTCCTGTGCATCTGGGAAGGGATGCGATGTTGCGTGTGTTCAGACAGACATGGTACAACCCTAAGTTTAGACAGGCTGCGGAAGCAGTATGTCAGAGATGCGTAACGTGTCAACAGATAAATGTTGGGAAAAGGACACCAGTTACACTGAGTCACATTGGAAGGTCCGGCGGACCTTTTTACAGGATGCAAATAGACTTCATTGAAATGCCAAAGTGTAACAGCCTTAGGTATGTCTTGGTGATTGTGTGTGTGTTCTCCAGATGGGTTTAGGCATATCCCACTCGTAGGTGCGATACACTCACGGTAGCAAAACTGTTGTTGAGGGAATTGGTGCCACGATTCGGGGTTCCGACCTCTCTGGAATCGGACAGAGGAAAACATTTTAATAGCGAAATTGTGAAGATGCTCTGCTCTGCTCTGAACATTGATCAAAGACTGCATTGTAGCTACCGTCCAGAGGCTTCTGGCATGGTAGAGCAGATCAATGGTACCCTAAAAGCCCGAATGGCAAAGGTGTGCTCATCCACGTCCCGGGAGGGCTATGAGACTGCCATCTATTCCTACAACTGCCTTGCTGAATATCACAGATGACCTGATTCTTGATTATTGCAGGGGACTATCTGATGTCATCCGTTCTGTGTCCCTTCAGGTGCAGGCTGCTGAAGTTCCGGCTGCTAGCGACCTTTGTCACGACCTGTGCCCGGGTGACTGGGTCTTTGTAAGAAAGCACGTGAGGAAGAGCTGCCTGGATGTACGCTGGAGAGGACCTTTCCAGGTGATACTCGTAACCACTACTGCTGTGAAGTGTGGCGGATTGCCGAATTGGGTCCACGCATCTCACACCCGACGAGCTCCAGCACCTGAAGAAGGAACAGCTCCTCTCGTGGATGAAAACAATAACGAAGAAGAGGATCCGAAAGAGGGAACAAGTCAAGCTGTGGGGGTGCCAGTAGAAGTTGGGAACTCCCCTGATCAAGCTGTGTATGATCACGACGACAGTGATACTGAATCCGCCCCAGAAGACGGGAGTGGCGGAGAAGGTGATAAGAGTACAGAAGAATCGGATGGGGAAGACGAACAGGGAGTGCAAACAAGAGGCCGGGGAGCAAGAGGTGCAGAAGCTCATTGGCCAGAAAGACGGAGGCGAATGAATGTGAGATTGGCTTCCGAAAGAGAACTTGCCCCTGTGTCCGAAGAGTCCGATTTGGAAGGGGAAAACAAAGGAGCTGCGCAGAGTGGTCCGAGAAGGTCAAGGAGGGTGCGAGTACCGTGCCAAAGATATGCCACTCCAGAGTGGACCTATCCTTTCACAAATGTTAGGATTGCCAATGCCAGGGGTCCTGAGGTCCGGGAGGGTGAGGTCAGTGGAAGTGACCAGCACAATCCCCAATGTTAAGCTGCAAGTAGTGCTGTTGAACCTGGACTTGAAATTGAAGGTATCCTGACACTCACCATTCCTAATCCCCCTCTCCTAAGCAAGATACGTGATTTACTCCTGGAAAGACTGGTATTTCCTACCTTTGTTCCGGACATGCCAGCCTATGATGTAGTTGTGCTTCGCATGGAACTTTTGGATTATGTGTTGCAGGCAATCGGATCAAGTATAATCATAGACTATTAAGAGCCGTGAACTGAACTTTGAACTTTTGAATTTGATTGACTTTGTGCTTTGCTTTGTAAAGACTTTGAATGGAACTTTGAAAAAAACTGTTGTGAATAGCTGTTAAAACTAACCTAGAGCCGAGTGGAAGAAGAAGAAATTTAGGGACTTTCCACAGAGGACGGAGAAGGGTTAGGGCTGTCTGAAAAGAAGAACTGAAACAAGAACTTCTGTTGCCAGGTGTGGTTCAAGAAACTCAAGTAACAAAGAAAAGCGACTTTGGGTGCTTTCCGAGAACGAACTGCTTGAGCCGAGACCATGGCGCCTGGAAACCCGAATCGTAGAGCCAAGTGCATAGTGGGCACCCTTTTAGCAGGAGTGATTCTCCTTATAGTTATAGTAGTTTCAGTTTCCTATTTTGCACCACATGAACCAGTAGAGAAGGCTGAGGGGACACAGGCACCTGACACCCCTAGTCAGAAGGAAGAAAGAGAAAGAAGAGAAAAGGCTTTACTGGCTGCAGAAAGTCGTAGGTTACATAGAGATCTGTCTAAAGGAAATTTTGGGCAGAACGCATATGCAAAGCTGCTGTATGAATACATTGATGCAATGGATGCGAAAGACTGTTACGTGTGTATGCAATTGCCAGCTTCAGTAGATGAGGGTATTAGATACCATCACCTTCCATTGACATATGGAATTTCATGTAGTTTGTTGATTAGCATATTGTATGGTAGAAATCATTTTGAATATTATTTTTCAAACTTTGATGCTGTGTTACCAGAAGTCCCAAATTACAAGCACTTGAATAAGTGGGACTATTATAAATCAGAAGACAGACTGGGATATTTTTTCATTCCCACACAAGAGCTAGACACCCCGTATGCACACCGACACAATTTGACTTGTTCATTGTCAGAGGTGGAAAAGAAGTTCATTGAGCAGGTAGAAGACAGATACACGAAGCAAAAACAGTTGCGAGATTCAGGACAAGGAAAGGTAGATTGGACTGAAGAGGAGAAGAAACACAAATCAAGAGGGAGTTATGGTCCAATAGCTCTAGATGAAGTACAGAAAGGGAAGTTGTGCCTTCACCGTCCACAGACTTATTATGAGAATGTGTATGTAGGTCATACCACGTGTGAACACACCTTTACGTTAGAGTACTATACGAAAGACTTCTTGACGAGCGTGGTGCAGGTGATCCCTACTGTATCTTTTGTCTGAGGAAAGAATGCGTATGTGAGATTGCCAGAGAAGTGGTATGGAACGTGTTACCTAGCAATTATTTTTCCCAAGATTTACCATACTGAGGATTTTGCTCTCTTGGAGGGAGGGTCCCAGAGGAGGGTAAGGCGAGGAGAGAATGCTGGAGAGATTATTGGAGATGTGTTTGGAGCAGCGATACCTATGTTGGGAGTCATTTTGAATGACATCAAGATAAGGCGGTTAGCAACTGTGGTGGATGAACTGTCAATGAATACAGCCAAGTCATTAGTGTTGGTCGAGGGTGAGATGTTGTCGATAAGGACAATGGTTTTACAGAACCGTCTTGCCTTAGACGTCATCCTAGCAAAAGAGGGCGGAGTCTGTAAACGTTTGAAGATTCAGGAATGCTGCACTTATATACCAGACAACTCTAAGGATCTGGAGACATATATAAGCAACATTACTGCAATCCACTATGAGATTGAGGACTTGACCCAAGAGAATGCATGGGAGACCGTTGGCAAGGGATTTGGAAAGGTTGGAAACTGGTTTGCCAACCTAGGAAAGGGTTTCCTTGGGTTTGTACTGAGACCCCTCCTCATAGCAGTGGCATGTGTGATTGCTTTGTGGGGTTTAGTGAGGTTGTACAAATGGTACAAGTCGAACCGGTTGGCAAGATCAATGAGAGTGCAAGAGATACAAATGGAAAGGCTGCAAGACAATCAGTACCGCAGCTTGAGAGCATTGGAGATGCTCAAGAGGGGAAAAATGGTCACAAGCTCTGTTTAGGTTAGTTCTTACCCTGAGGATGATGTGAGGGTGGTGATGACACGGGTCATCAAAGGGGGGAACTGAGAGAGCGCCATTTAAAGTGAAATTTGTAGGGGTGCAGCATATGTACAAGTAGTCAGCACCCGCATATGTAGAGGCCTGTTAATGATGTTTAGATGCAATGTATGAGAGAATACTAAAGTGAATTGGTATCAGAAAACGTGCTGAGCCAACGTTACAAAGTGCAATCCATGCTTGCTGAAAACAGATGCTTTTAAAATGAAACCTTTTTCTTATGCAACGTGTGTTTAACAATGCAATTGAACTTGAGATCCGCTTTATATGAAACGTTACGGTCCACTTACCATATATATATATTGATTTGCTTAAAGTAGAAAATGCATTTGCTGTTTAAGGTTGGAGGCCTAGCGAGCTGAGAAGGAGTAATGCTATGTAAAACGTTGGGCCTATAAAACAAGCAGTGGCTTAGTTCCTTTGGAATTGGTGTAGGCCTGTTGGAGAATGCCTAGCTTGACATATAACTGTAGAAATGATTTATAACTGACCTTTATAAAATGTTGCAATATCCGTAGACTGTGAGCTGCTTACGTATATTCCTTTGCAGGCGCCTCATCGAGCAGATAGTAGAGTAGAAGGGCCCATTGTGTGTGTATGTTAGGATTCTAGACCCAGACATGGAGGAGTAGACCAGGAATTCAAGGAGGCAACTTGAAAGGATGAAGAGCCTGAGACCCAAGGAAGGCCGAACGGACGAGGAGAGATCCACGCCATATGGAATTTTACAGACCCCAACGCCTTCTAGAGGGGCGTTCCTATAGGCGTGTCATTAACATTGTGGGGTTTCGTATTAGGGACAGCACCCCGAGGGTGGAGACAGAGCAGATGGCTGAGGAGCTAGAGAGAGCGGTCGCATGGGCAAGGAGCTTAGCAGCAAAGATGGAAATTCTAGTCTAAGAGAGAAAGTGGCGAACTTCTTAGGAAGTCACCACGGCTGACACCTTTTGGTTAGGTTGGACTATTGTTGAGTAGGGATGTCATCTAGCATAGAGTAGGGACAGACTAATCTGAATATATGTCTTATATCTTGATGAGTACCAGAACTCAAGTCATAGCTATTCTGTTTAGTTTAATGATTCTGGAATTGATTCTCGTTCTGTTCATTAGCCGGTTGAGACTTTTCCGTAGGATTATGTTTGTATTAGTACCTGTTTACCTTCTGAACCTCTTGCTGAGGTGCCTGTATCTCCAGTTATTTTTGGTTATGTAATAAACCTTTTAAACTCAGTCTTTAGTCAGTGGTTCTTTGGGGGAAGTAAATTGGCATGTAGGAAATTGAACTGTTTAGTGTGATTAGATTACCTATTTTCTCTATGACAGGTAAAAAGGTCCAGTCGACCTGTGACGGGATTCTGGAGAATGGTAAGCAGACTCTAAAGGTGAAATCCCGCCTTTTCACCCTTATTGGGTCTTGTCAGTCGGGTGTAGCTTGGTTCCAGCGGCACAGTGAGCACAGGACCCATGTCTGGGCATACCCTTGCCACTTAGAACATTACATCAAACACACAAAAAGTGATGAGAGTAATGCTTACAATAGGTCTAACCGCTGGCAATCACTGGGCGTTCTATTCCAACCTATCGTTCTTTTGCCCACAATGCCACCTCATCTTGGAACCAGACATATGCAAATCCGTAGGCATATTGAGAATTATGATATGCGCCAATAGGAACAGTCCAGCCTGAACTGCCAGACCAGGTCCTCCCAGAACTGGAACACAAGCAACCCAAGACTGGTTTTGGCCTGAATAGAGCTCTTTTTTGTACACTTCAGACTGTACATTAAAACCAATCTAAAAACAGTTAACCAACTTTGACCCAAATTTCTGAAGATAGTCACTTTTTAACCAATTATAATCCCACTGCGTATGCTACTAACGGTACACTTTCTTTTACATCTATGAACAGACAAGGCATTCACTCTGTGTGCCCTGAAGAGAGGCCAAGGATTGGATGAATATGTCCTGAACACTTTATGGTCCATGGACTTTCACCCTGAGAAACTGGCACTACTTTCAGGCTCAACTCCAGAGCTCTCAATTGTGCCCCATCAGGACAACACAACCACAAACTCAATCCCCTCAGACACCAAGAGGTGCCCCCGTTTAAAGTATAGAAAATCCAAGAGCAGTTGTTGGATAGAAAACGAAACTGCGGAAATCAACACCTGGAAAAGCAAAGAATCTTAGGGAATGCAAAATGAATGGGAGCCTTCCAGTAAAAAATATGCTTCAATACATTTCCTTTATTGTGTGTGTGCTGTACAATGAGGCAGACATCCAAAGATTGAAAATTATGGGGTAATTAAAAGATTTAACCTCTGTTATTCCTGCCTCGAGGAGGCATAATTTTTAGGTGCAAATCTCTGTCCACATGTGTTAGTAGCTATGGGTTTGCTTATAACCCATAGGTGATTGCATGGGATTGGCATGCACCACCCATGGAACCCCCTTCCCCCAACGCAATGTAGAGCATAGCATAGAGCTACTTTGCGTTATTTTGACCAACTTTCTAGCGTAAATCATGATTTACACTGGAAAATAATTCCCACCCTAAAATTTGCACAGGGTTTGCATTACAAAAGTAATGAAACCCTGGCACAAAGTGTTAGTAAATTTGGGCCAGAACTTCTGAATTCTGTGCTCCACTCCACTGCCTGGCTGCGGCCTGTCTCTGCTGGTTTTCTTTCCGTGCTTCGCCACGCTTCCCAAAATGAAATAGAGCCAGGCAATGGTCAGGCACCAGCATATAAAAAGAATGTCTGGGCTTGCCCACTTTTAAAATGGCCTGCAGCTCGTACAGGGCATAATGGGCCCCCTCACTCCTTTGGGCCCCGGTCCCAGTGTAATGGCTGCACCCCTGGTGGCCAGGCTCATTAATGCACTGTAAGCACTGTTATGCCATCAAGGTATTCCTATATGTCGTCCACCCTGAGGCAAGAGGTCCGGACATAATTCCTTTTCCAGGCCCTTAGAGCCCCAATCAGGGTAGGCACTTCAGGAAAAAACCCTCAACCTGGATATTAGGGCTGGACCCCCTCAAACAGGAGACTAAAAATGAGTGGTGGCTGTAAGCCTAACCCCAGAGCCAGAGGGGTGGGAAGGTGAGCCAGAGCTCAGGGCCAATCGGATTGGCTAGAAAGCCTGTGATGCAGTGGAGAGGCAGCATGGTCAAGAAGGCGGCTAGAGGCACTCCCTGTAAGCTAACAACCAGTCTAACAACAATTAAGCAATCTTACCCCAAATTTCACAATCCAGTCACTGTATGAACAATCAATCAATTAGGGTTCTTGTAAAGCGCTACTTCTTCACTACTTTTTTTGTGCCCTTCTGCCCTCTGTTCCACTTGTTTTTTTGTGCCCTTTTGCCCTCTGTGCCACTCGTTTTCCCCTCGTTTTCTCTACCCTTCTGCCTTCTGTTCCACTCGTTTTTTGTGCCCTTCTGCCCTGTGCTCCACTTGTTTTTTTGTGCCCTTCTGCCCTCTGTGACACTCGTTTGTCCCTTGTTTTTTTGCCCCTTTTGCCTTCTGTTCCACTTGTTTTTTTGGTCCCCTCTGCCCACTGTGCCACTCGTTTTTCCCTCGTTTCTGTGCCCCTTTTTCCTTCTATTACCTTTGTTGTCCCTTACCGCCATCGCCGCTGTGTCCCCTGCAGCCCCGCCCGCCCTGACTGCCCACTGCCCATTCGCTGCCTCCGCCTCCCACCTCCCAGCTGCTCCTCCCTTCCACCTCCCCATATATGATGGTCGCTGCAAGGCAGCGCAGCGGGCGCGCCTGTCTGCTCCTGGACCGCGCCCAGCACCAGAACCCATGGCCCCTGCACTCACCACGACGACCGCCGCCACTACGACACCAGCACTCTGCATGCTCTCAACTCCGGACGGAGCCACACCTGCTTCAATGCCTCCCCGAAATGCACACACAGCCTCTTCACCTGCCGGAACTGCAGCTACACCAGCCTCAGAGCCGACGAACCACCCGCCAAGAAAGACCCCAACCACCTCCGATGGATACTACTGATCACCCGCTCCGCACGCAAGCATGCCGTCGAGCTCAGGGACCTGTTCGACACAACATCTCCAGACGTCGCCTTCCTGACACAGACCTGGTTTGACTCCTCCGCACCCAATATCGCCATAGCCATCCCAGACGGCTACAAGATCACCCGCAGAGACCACACCAATGGAGTCGGAGAAGGAATCACCATCGTCCAGAAGAACAGCATCAGGGTCTCGACTAGCACCGATGGCGCGCTCAGCACCACCGAACACATGCATTTCCAGATCCACACAGACCCTTACTCCACCGCCAGAGGACCCTTGTCTACCAACCCCCTGGACACTTCCCCCAGTTCAGCGACTCTATCGCCGACTAGATCAGCACACACGCCCTGACCTCCACCAACTACATCCTCCTCGGAGACCTGAAATTTCACCTTGACAACAACTCCACAACCCTGATCGACAACCTTGCCAACCTCGGACTGAAGCAACTCGTCACAACTCCCTCCCACTCCGCCGGCCAGATGCTTCGACCCAGTCTTCTCCTCAAGTCTGCACGTCTCCATCAGCCAGACCACCGAACTCCTCTGGACCGACCACCGCTGCATCCACTTTGCCTTCCAGAAACCCACCACACACCACCGCACCCAACAGATCCCCCGCCGCTCCTGGAGCAAAATCATTGAAGACTAACTACATGCAAACCTCGCTCTCAGCCCACCCACCGAACCCTCCAACACCGACGACGCTGCCCACAGCCTCAGACGCTGGATCGAGGACTGCGCCAACACCCTCGCATGCTGAAGAAACCCCCCCACAGCAAGACACCAGCAAGAGGGTCAGCTGGTTCACCACAGAACTCCTAGCCTCTGTCACGCCTGCCAGTCTCCCAGAGAACGCAAGACACACGCGAGACCAATCCAAGATGGCCTCGCTACATTGCGCATGCGCGAGGAGACCGAGCAGGAGTCAAAACTCGATCTGCCCAAGGCTCAGCGCTTCGCGCTCTAGTTTCTTGCTGTTTGCTCAGCGTGTCACGTTCGCCTCGCCCCCTTTCAGATTCTATGTTTCCGATTTCCCGTTGCGGCTGTCTGTTGCTGAGCCGCTCTCTGATCTTTTGTTTCCTGGATTTAAAGAGCTTAGCGTTTGTTCTCGCTATCCTGAAGCTCTTTTTCTTGTTCATATCACGCCTCAGTTGTTTTGCGGCGTTTACTCAGTCCTCCGAGTTTTGCTCCCACTTCCCATTGCCCGTGCGGGCATTTCTCTCACCGTTCCTTCGGGGCACTCCGGACCCGGGCTGTTGCTGGGTCTGTCTTTCGGCTGGACCTTTGTCCCGTCGGGCGGCTGGCCAGGCGGGAGCGTGGGTGTTGGTGCTCAGGGGGCGTTGTGGGAGTTGTGGTCCACCTGGCGAAACCTCCTTATTATCCCAGTCCCTTTTATATGTTATTTTGTTGTTCTCAGGACACGTTGGATGCTGCCATTCGTCACAGTGCATGGGGCTCGAAGACCTGGTAAAGCGCTTGTAGCGCCCTATATTTATATAGTGTTCCCTGCGAGAATTCAGCTGATGATCTTGACTGTATTTGCTGCGTTTCAGTTGAGCTACTTCTGTGACCAGATTCTTTTACTATTCTACCTGACAGCTCAAGCGATAGCGATTTCGGGGTACGATCACTGTAGATCTAGATCTCTTTACATTCAGAATTCCAGTATTCAGGGATAATCCATCTTCTTTACACCAGGCATTCCGTGGCTCACCAGGCACATTAAATACGACTAGGATTCCAGTATAACACCTCATGATACCCTATGCACGGCCAGGTAAAGGTTGTCCAGGTAATTATAAATAAGTGAATGTGTCTTGACTGTTGCTGTATTAATCTAACCATTCTTTTCAGGGCCTACTTACATGCAGAGGGAGAACCGTTCACGAAGTCCAGTGTCTCTTCCCCTCCTTTCCTTGTTTTGTTCCCTCCTTTCCCTCCATATCACCCTTGCGTTCTAGTGTTTGATAGACGCAAGAGGTGTAGGGGGGAAGGGTTGGGCTATTTGTCGGTTCCTGGCACTCCTGCGGAAACTGCTCTTGAATTCTTACAGCCTCCAAGCAAGCCTGCCAGAAATTAGAGAAGAAATGGCACTGTGAACAAACTCCGGACAGCCACGCAGCACACAAGGACGCCATCGCAACCACCACCACCTCATCAGGGCGGCCAAGAAGACCGCCTTCAAAGACCGCCTCAACGACAACGCACACAATAGCAAGGAGCTCTTCAACATCGTGAAGGAACTCTCCAACCCCAGCTCCAACACCAACAACATCCTGCCGTCGCATGCCCTGTGCGACTCCCTTGCTAACTTCTTCCACCACAAGATAGCAGATAAGGTTTAACACCCAGACAGCCCCAACAGACAGCAATACCACAGACCCTCCGCACACCATCGACCATGACCCCCTGCTAGCCTGGGCCAGCGTGAGCATCAATGACACCATCAAGACCATGCGCACAATCCACTCCGGCTCTCTGTCAGGCCCATTATCGCACCACGTCTTCAACAGAGCAAGCAGCTCCATCGCACCCCACCTGCGCAATGTCATCAATCTCTCCCTCGAGACCGCGATCTTCTCAGAGATCTGGAAACACGCTGAGATCAACGCCCTACTCAAAAAACCTTAGGCAGATCCAAGAGACCTAAAGAACTTCCGGCCCATCTTCTCTCCCCTTCCCGGCCAAGCTCATTGAGAAAACCGTCAACAGACAGCTAACCCGATACTTCGAAGAAAACAGAATCCTCGACCCTTCCCAGTCAGTGTTCAGCAGCAACCACAGCACCGAGACTGCCCTCATAGCCGCCACTGACGACATCAGGACCCTGCTGAACAACGGCGAGACCGCTGCACTCATCTTCCTAGACCTCTGCCGCCTTCGACACCGTCTGCCACCGCACACTACGAGCACGCCTCCACGCTGTAGGGATCCGAGACAATGCTCTGGATTGGACCACCTCCTTCCTCTCCGGCAGAACCAAGAGCGTCGCCTCCCCCCATTCCGTTCCAAAGCCTCCGAGATCATCTGCGCGTACCCCAGGGATCCTCCCTCAGACCGACGCTGTTCAACATTTATATGGCCCAGCTTGCACACGTAGCCCGACAGCACGACCTCAACATAATTTCCTATGCCAACGACACTCAGCTGATCCTCTCCCTCACCAAGGACCCCATCACCTCCAAAGCCAACCACCACGAAGGAATGAAGGCTGTCACTGACTGGATGAAGACCAGCCGCCTGAAGCTGAACTCGGACAAGATGGAGGTCCTCATCCTCGGCTCCAACCCTTCAACCTGGGACAACTCCTGGTGGCCGACGGCACTGGGGGAAGCCCCGACACCCACCGACCATGCACGCAACCTGGGAATCATCCTCGACTCAACGCTCTCAATGACCAAGCAAGTTAACGCCGTCTCCTCCTCCTGCTTCAACACCCTCCGCATGCTCCGCAAGATCTACAGATGGATCCTGACAGATACAAGAAAGACAGTCACCCAGGCCCTCGTCTGCAGCAGACTCGACTAAGGAAACTCCCTATACGCGGGAGCCCTGACCAAGCTCATCAAACGACAACAACGCATCCAAAACACCTCGGCACGACTGATCCTCGACGTACCACGCCACGGCCACATCACCCCCCACCTGAGAAACCTGCACTGGCTCCCCGTCAACAAGAGGATATCCTTGAAGCTCCTCACCCACGCACACAAGGCACTCCACAAGACCGGCCCAGCCTACCTCAACAGATGGCTCTCCTTCTACACCGGTGGGAGATCCTTCTCCCACCTCGCCGCCAAGACATGGAACACCCTCCCACTGAGCCTACGACAGACCAAAGACCTGCTGACCTTCAGGAGGGCACTCAAGACCTGGCTGTTCAATCAGTAGCGCCCCCACCCCGAGCGCCTTGAGACTCTCACGGGTATGTAGTGCGCTTTACAAATGATTGATTGATTTATTAAGGGTCTCAAGGCACTGAGTGGGGGGAGCTGCAGTTCAGTCACAGAGCCAGGTCATGAGTAGGCCTGGGGGGTGAACTTCGCTCCGTTCGCGGAGTTTGCAGAGGTGTCAGCACTTCGCACTCCGCGTGTGCAGCGGAGTTTTTAACCCGCTCGCGATCACGAAGTCCGCAAGCGCGAGCTGCCACTCGGGTAGAATTTCTACCCGAGCAGCAGGAATACCAGCACAATCTGCAGTTCGCACTGCACTACGCCAGAAGCGGAACTTCACAGAGATTTTTTTGTAACTTCACGGAGTTCCCATATCAAAACTTTGCACACTACGCCCAGGCCTAGTCTTGAGATCTTTCCTGAATTGACGCAGAGACGGTGATTGCCCGAGATGTAGAGGCAAAGAGTTCCAGGTCTTCGCAGCGAGTTAGGAAAAGGATCTTACTCCAGCCATAGTCTTGCAGATCCGTGGGACGGTGACCATGGCTAGTTGGGCGGAGCGGAGATGTCTGGTGGGATCTCATTGGATATGCAAATTTTACAGTATATTTTTACATCTATGAACAACCAATCTAAGCAGAGCGTGCGGAGTATGAAGCAGTATGATACTGCACCTGCCAATGAGAAGAATCCTGGTGGCCCCAGGGGCCTCCAATCCCTTCTCTTAAGGGGCACCCTTGAGGTTAAACTAATTGTGCCACCTCGTATATGGACGCAGGTGCAAAGGTAAAGTATTCCCTTATTTGCATCGCACCATGTTGCCATGATAAAGAAGATATGTCTCTTGGTACTGCGCAGCACACATTAGAGCCACTGCTATCCATATTACATTAGGGTTCAAAGCATCTGCAGTTCTTGTAATAAGAAAGTGCTCCCAAGGGTTGCAAAAGGTGGGTGCAAACACCTGTTGTGGCCTTTAGGCACTATTTATATTATGGCCCCTGATGTCTTATTTGGGAAGACCAGTTCATGACGAGCCTTGTTAGTGTTGTTTTTGAGCTCTTGGTATGTTATCCTATATACTTTTTTAAAGTTTTTCGAGAATTATTAAATGGGTTAACCTGAATCATACAAGGATAGAAAAACATGAATTTGCTTTGATCATTATAAAGGAATATCAGTCTGTGCCATTGAAATTGCTACAAGTTTATTGATGAAAAATATGAATGATATCATAATTGACATAATTAGGCTCTGATATAACAAGATTGTGTTTGAAGTAGTTCTTATCTGCCTGTCTCTGCTCTTTTCAGCTAGAATTCAAACGTGCTTGGGCATTAAAAAGAACCTTCGGTTCCCTGTGAGTGAATAACTGCGCCGTGTCAATTTTGTCGCCACGGATAGGTAATTATCCACGCAATTTTCTTTCTGCGTTTTGGTGATTGACCTCTCTTGAATAATCTGTTACTAAAAATCACCCCGCCCTCCGTTTGTCCTACTTCCACAGAATCCTCCCCCCTTCCACCACACCTGAAACATGTCTCATATTTGAGTAAGGTAAGCTGAGTGTTTTGATGGTGGTTATCACTCACTTGTGTTCGTTCAATTAAGATGGTTCAGGTTGACAAGTGGCATTCATTTCTCTGTCTTTTTAGATACTTGCTGGCCCTGATGAGAATCCCTCCCTTTTGAGCTGCTGGGATTCGAAACGCGTAGGCCCTAGGAATTGCTCTGTTATGAAGTTCCACATGTGGAGTGAATTTTTTTCACTCTAAATTTCATGATATTGTATATACTTGTGTTTAAATTGTGTAGAAAAACAGAAAAGTGTATTCGTGCTATATTGATTGATAATCTAATGTGTTGATCCACAGAGCAATTTCGAATCTTTTTCCCCCTTTTTTTCTTTTCACTGACACACTGGGACTTTTGAGTGTGCTGTATGAGTGGGTTCATATGTTTTGAATGACTGTGATATGTTTGAATAGAGTGACTGTGTTTTTATTATTATTTTTTTTTAAATATGTTGTGTCCAATGTTTTCTCAATGAAAAGTGTATAAACTTTTGTATTTTCGTGTTTCTATTTAATTGAGTAAAAGAGCTATTAAATAGCAAAAACTCCAGTGGAAATTATTCGTTCTTCTGTTTGAGTCATAGTAAGGGTTTTGATCCATCTATCAGTGTAGGCATTTTGTTTTGTTATATTGGTATTAGTGCTCAGCCTCACTGATTAGAGCCAGCTCTTGTTTGTTATTAGATTCTATAGCGGGTCTTTTCTCGCGAAGCTTTAATTTAACCACAGATTGTCGTGGTAGATAAGACTGTTCCTCTTATCCTGCATGAACGTCGGGTAAATTCAGACGCCCCCGTTCAGTAGTGCATAGACATATAGTCATTTGTATTTTATTATTTTTCCATTTTTCCATTTTTTGATTTCCACATTTCCCATCCATTCCTTATGGCAGAGATGGACACCTTTGCCTATACTGAAGACCATATTAAGAACCTCTTGAGTGATCCACCTGTATTCACCTCAGTTTCCCTAAGTGTCTCGGCAACCTCGCAAAACGAATCAGAGAAATTGCTTCGTTTAAAAAAGAAGCAAATAAGAACTGACCTACACGGCCATTTTTGGCTTCAACACTTACGAGAAGGTACCATCCCGGGGGGCCTTCAAATCAAAAATATACCTGTTATTTTTGTTGAGGACCCCATTTTAAAAAAAGGTTTCAGTCAAATCGAAACAAAATGCAGTAGGGACCTTATGGTCCTCACTGTGGAAACAGCAGTTCGAATCTCGAGACAAGAACTAGAGGAGATAGCACAGTTAGAGTCAGAAATAAATAGTAACCCCACGATTGCAGACGCCAAGGCATTGTTAGATAAAGTCTCAAAAGAAATACAGGAATTCAAGGATTACACCATAACACAAAAAACAAATCAGTTCGAAAAAGATAAAAAGAACTTCTCGTTAGAGAACGTGTATCCTTATTTGCAAACCGACTTTTATACAAAAGCCGACTCCAGGCGCTATTTACCAGATAATCGCGGTAGATCTAGGAACCAGTTTATTACTTTTTCAGATACGTCCTCGTCCGGTAGTGACACTGATAACACCAGCAATAATAGTAATAGCAAACCAAATAGAAATCGAAAATGGAACAAAAACCAACAACCACAAGGCTCTACTCAGAACTCTTTTTTTAGGGAGAGGCCAAACCAGACCGAGGGGGAAAGTGAGATGGGAAATGACAACCCGCCGTCAACATTATCAAAATTAAGGGCATCACCTATCTTCAACCTCTCTTCTAAATCATTGACCTTGGCAGAAGAGAGTGTCCTCTCAAAAGGGTTAACCTTTGTACCATCAAAAAGGACAGATTTTGTCAGAATGAAAACTGAGTTCATAGAGTTTTGCCGTAAACTTAGATTAGTAACGTTTTTTGCAGAGACTCCTGCTCCCCAATCGTCGGAAGTCACAGGACTTAGGAAAAAATCTACCTTTTGTCCCCCAGGACATAAAATACCAAAGGAAATATTGATATTTGAAAAGACTGTACTTTCTGCTATTTCCGAAATGGAAAAACAGAAAAAATATGTCAAATTCAATGTCACAAAAGAACAAACTAAAGCCCTCACTGATTTGCGAAATGACTCTACGGTGACCATTAAACAAGCCGATAAAGGCGGGGCCATTGTGGTTTGGGACACTGTGGATTACACTACAGAAGTCCTCAGACAACTTAATGATCCAGTTTGCTATCGCAAAATTAATAAGGACCAGACACTGGAACTACAGAACCAGCTGTTTCCCCTCATCAAAGAGGGTTTTGATCAAGGCTACGTAGGCCCGAAAGAATTTGAATTCCTGCTTAACAAACACCCAAAGGTGCCTTTGTTCTACATTCTACCAAAGGTCCACAAAGATCAAAGTAAGCCCCCTGGTCGACCGATTGTGGCAGGATGCGACTCCCTGCTGGAACCGGTCGCAAAATATGTTGATTGCTTCCTGAAACAGTTTATGCCACAGGTTTTATCATACTTACAGGACACGACGGATTTTATTAACAAACTGGAATCAATTGAGTTTGTTGAAGGAGAAGACATATTGGTTACGCTAGACGTTACCTCCCTGTATACGCAGATCCCCCAGGATGAGGCAGTGGCAGTGCTCACTCACTTCCTGGATCTGAGACCGAGACCGGTACAAGTGCCAACACAATTTTTGGCTACCTTGGCCGCCTTCGCCTTGAAAAAAAACTATTTTTGTTTTGGGAAGGACTTTTACTTTCAAGTAAAAGGAGTGGCGATGGGCTGCCCATTCGCACCGGAATTGGCAGTCCTTTTCATGTCCCTCTATGAAGACACATATGTTCATAACAACAATCCCTTTAAAAATCATATAGGGGTATGGCTACGCTTCATAGATGACGTTTTTATGGTTTGGAAGGGAGGGGAAGATGACCTCAAACTATTCTACAACTGGCTCAATGCACGAACTGCGGACATTAAGTTTAGCATGGCTTCCTCCCAAAAAAGAATATCTTTTCTTGATGTGGAAGTGTTCCCCTGTGAAGGCAAATTAGTTACATCACTTTTTGTCAAACCAACTGACCGGAACAAAGCACTGCTCTACTCGAGCAACCATCCAAGAAGCCTTAGAGAGAACCTGCCATATGGCCAATTTCTTCGAGTACGTAGAAATTGTACATCTAACGAAGATTTTAAGACCCATGCCACGAACCTAATGTCTAAACTATGTGACAGAGGCTACCCAAAAAAATTGGTAAGAAACTCAATGAAAAGAGCACGCTGGACACCTAGGGAAACCCTCCTAGAACGGCGTCACAAGCCACAGCTAAAGCGCCAGGTTTGTGTTACAACATTTTGCCCCAATGCAAACCAACTAAAGAAAGTTATAGGCCAAAATTGGCATCTGGTAAAAAATCTTGATGAGACCCTTAACCAGCCTCCCCTGTTTGCTTTTAAAAAAGAGAACAGTATTGCCAATTATGTAGTAAAGGCAGCCATTTCAAAAGAAACCGTTCCATCGATTCGCCAAATGTTGGGCTTGAATCCCATTACAGGTCACCACAAATGTGGGACTTGTTTGTGTTGTGACACCACAATCGAGGGAGCATTGTTTCAGCATAGAGGTGTTTCATGGAAACACGAAACATTTAGTAACTGTAAGTCTAAATATGTCATCTACGGGATTTTATGCCCTTGCGGACTCCTCTACATTGGAAAAACGAACCAAGAGGCCCGCCAGAGAATCTCCCAACATAAATCCAGGCTAAAAAATCGAGTAGAATCAGCACCCCTGGTTAATCACTGGAACAGACTCAACCACCAAATTAAAGATCTGAAGTGGACTATCATTTCTAAAGTGGAACGGGATTCCAGGGGGGGAGACTGGGATTCTAAACTGTCGAAACGAGAAGCATTCCTTATTGTGAAATTTAATACAGCTGTCATAGGTTTAAATGAGCTGTCTGAGATTTATAAACTGTAGTTCTTTGCTCTACCCCTGACAAGCTGTGTCATAATCTTTTTTGCCATCAAGCAGTCCACCTTTTCGACACAACCGCCAGACAAGCCCTTTTTCGTTATTTGCTGTTTTTGTGGGCGGATTTATCTGATTCAGTTACACCCCACCAGTATTTTTCATCCACACTGTTGCACTCTACTACAGCTCATGCGCGAGTGAGTAGTGCCTCCCAGTGATTTTCTGTAACTGTGGGCGGACATTTCACATCTAGTTACATCTATTTAAGACACTTCACCCACACCGCTGCACCTCTACACGGCGCATGCGTGAGTGAGTAGTGCTCCGTGGACGCCGCCGGCAGACTTCGAGCTGGACTTTGTGATTCTTTCTCGACTAAGTCCGAGGTGAGAACCAACTTTATTTAAGCTGCGCATAACTGCCCCTTATCTGCAGAGATTAGATGCGCTTCATCCTGGTTTCTAATGACCCTTGCACCACGGTTTTTGTCATTTTTAGATCCGACTTTACCGCTGTGAGAAGTCAAGCCTCTCTAAAATAAAACCGCTGATCATGCAAGTCTTCTAGAGAAGCTCCCTGTTTTTCGCCAAACAGGTACCTTTTTGATAATTCAACCCCAATTGTTTTCCCCAAATGACCTTGTCCCCTTTACTAAAATGTGGACTTATACACCTGAGACTCCAGGTAGACGCTGGAGTTTTGTCAATCCAGTGCTTGCACTGTTTGTTCTAAAGCCCATGCGTTATTAAAATGGACCGATCCATCCCCTCCTGGAAGAAAATACCTTTCTTATCTGCCTGTCTCTGCTCTTTTCAGCTAGAATTCAAACGTGCTTGGGCATTAAAAAGAACCTTCGGTTCCCTGTGAGTGAATAACTGCGCCGTGTCAATTTTGTCGCCACGGATAGGTAATTATCCACGCAATTTTCTTTCTGCGTTTTGGTGATTGACCTCTCATGAATAATCTGTTACTAAAAATCACCCCATCCTCCGTTTGTCCTACTTCCACAGAATCCTCCCCCTTCCACCACACCTGAAACACGTCTCATATTTGAGTAAGGTAAGCTGAGTGTTTTGATGGTGGTTATCACTCACTTGTGTTCGTTTAATTAAGATGGTTCAGGTTGACAAGTGGCATTCATTTCTCTGTCTTTTTAGATACTTGCTGGCCCTGATGAGAATCCCTCCCTTTTGAGCTGCTGGGATTCGAAACGCGTAGGCCCTAGGAATTGCTCTGTTATGAAGTTCCACATGTGGAGTGAATTTTTTTTCACTCTAAATTTCATGATATTGTATATACTTGTGTTTAAATTGTGTAGAAAAACAGAAAAGTGTATTGAATATATATTTTTTCGTGCTATATTGATTGATAATCTAATGTGTTGATCCACAGAGCAATTTCGAATCTTTTTCCCCCTTTTTTTCTTTTCACTGACACACTGGGACTTTTGAGTGTGCTGTATGAGTGGGTTCATATGTTTTGAATGACTGTGATATGTTTGAATAGAGTGACTGTGTTTTTATTATTATTTTTTTTTAAATATGTTGTGTCCAATGTTTTCTCAATGAAAAGTGTATAAACTTTTGTATTTTCATGTTTCTATTTAATTGAGTAAAAGAGCTATTAAATAGCAAAAACTCCAGTGGAAATTATTCGTTCTTCTGTTTGAGTCATAGTAAGGGTTTTGATCCATCTATCAGTGTAGGCATTTTGTTTTGTTATATTGAAGTAGGGGTGGGCAGACATTTCCGTTCCGCCCACGGGATATGTGCATTCCGCAAAGAAGGTGGAAAAACGGGGCAAGTTTCTGCACACTCGGGGGCGGAACGGAAGTTAGCCGCCCACCGCCCGCCTGTCGCCCGCCCGCCTCCCGCCTGCAATATTAAACAGTGCTGGAGCCTACGCATACGCATTCCTGGTGGGGAATGCGCATGCGCAGGCTCCTCGCATGCGCAGTTTCAAGAAGGCACGATAGACCAGGAAGAGATGTCCCCGCGATAAGGTAAGTGTTTTAAATCTTATTTCAGGCTTTAATGTTATGTTATGTTATGTTATGTTAAATGATGTTGTATAGCGCACGGCTGTCCCTGCAAAGGGGCGTCCCGGCGCTTTTACTCACACAGAACACACCCAAGGCCTGAAAAACAGGGGAAAACCTGTAGGCTGATAACAGAGCTATTGCGGTGGAAACTGTTAGGTCTTTATCGCTCTCCTGAAGTCCGTCAGGCTATCCATGCCACGAATCTCTAGAGGTAGGGAGTCCCATAGTTTTGCCGCTAAATAGCGAAAAGAGCGGCCCCACGCTCGGGCGAGCTTTACACGGGGCACTGTAACTAAATGCTGCCCAAAAAACGCAACGCACGAGATGGTACATAGGGGTTCAGAGTGTTACACAGCAGGCCGGGTGACGCAAGTTTAGGTATCTTAAATGCAAGACACAAGGTCTTGAACTTGATACGCTCTGCCACAGGCAGCCAATGCAATTGCCGGATAGTCTTGGAGATAGAGCAACACCAAGGAAGCCCTAACAGCACTCTGGCCGCCATGTTTTGAGTGCGTTGAAGTCAAACAATCTCGGCTTGATTGGCGCCGAAGAGCAGGGAGCTGGCATAGTCCAGACGAGGTAAAATCATTGATTGAATAATCAATTGACGAGTTCCGGGCTCAAAGAACTTTAGAAGAGGTCTAAGCCCCCGTAGTAGCCCGAAACATGTGTTGGAAACCTTTTTTGTATGTGATCAAAAGCTCAGGGAAGAGTCCATCAACACACCTAGGTTCTTGACTTCAACCTTAGGCTCAGGAGTCTTACCCAGCACCTTAGGCCACCAGTGTGCACCCCACATACTGGCATTCTTACCAACTATCAGAACCTCAGTTTTACTGGTGCTTAACTGTAGGTAATTAGCGGTCATCCAGTCGGACACCGCCATCAAGCCATCCCTAAATTTAGAGGCATACGTAGCAGATTCCTCTGTCAGTGCTACCACCAGCTGCGTGTCGTCCGCATACGAGACGATGGTAAGATTCCATTGCTTGGCGACCGCAGCGAGTGGCTGAACATAGAGATTGAATAAGATGGGGTTTAATCTGTTTAATATCGGCGGGCGGGAGGTGGGTGGGTGTCACGTAATGGAAATTTGCGGAGAGACACGGAAATTGGTTCAATTTCCGTGCCTCTCGCGAAAGTCCATTACGCGACTTCCGCACACCCCTAGTTTGAAGTTTGCAACTTTTGCTAATATCATTAAAACATGTAAGTTGTTTTATATGAAATATAAAGTTTATATGAACAAAGCAATAGTAAACATTTAAAAGGAATACGTTATTTGGATAAGGAAGGTGAGTCCGTTTTAGAGAAGACTTACCAGAGGGATTAGCGGATCATTTTTAGACCAATTGGATTACCGCTGTAGCACTGGAGCCCTGGAGCATTGTGGGGAGGCAGTAGAACAGAGCGAGTGACTTAAGAGTTTGACAAGGCAGGAAGGCACTTTGGAGCAAACTCCTATTTGCTGGGGATTTGGGGCAGAAGAGGTCAGAGGTAACACAGGAGGGACTGATAAACTTGAGTATGTTAAATTGGAAAGGGGGGGTGAGGTGAGGGGATAATGCAGCTAAGGTGGAGCAAGAAGAGCATGCTAAGGGTTACCCTAGCAAGGGCGATATTGGAGGAAAGTTTCAGGTGAAGTCGCTTACTGATTGTGTTGTGGAAGGGGATAAAACAACTGTTTTATGGAGCAATCATGTGCCACACAGCAGCTTTATGTCTTTGGTGGCAAACATATTTTGCTGCCTCCTCAATGGTGCTCATTTTACTTCAGCTAGAAGAAAAGCTAAGTGTCCCCCACTGGGATGTGATCTCTTGATTGCAGGTTACTCACAGATCTCTGCAGCAGGAGCAGAGTGTATCCTCTTGGCTTGTCGGGAGAAGAGATTTTAGTGTTCAGAACGGATGCTGGTGGTGGTAGATGTAGCATGGCCGCGAAGACCACTAGAGGCTGATTTTGCCAAGTCATGGACAGTTATGAGGGTGAATTGAATGAGTATACGTTTCAGGGTGTTTGACTCCTAAAGGAAGGTTTGGAAAGGATAACTGGCATCTAAGTCTGGCTTTATTAATGGTTTTATAAGAGGTCCATTGGAGGAGAGGACTAAATGAATGGTGGATCTGTTCAACGTCTGAAGATGACTTGTCTCGGTGGAGGGGAGTATTTACATTCGTCTTGGAGCCCTTGTCACAGAGGAAATGGGCAAAAATAATTAAGCCTACCCTTCAGGCCCAACTTTTGGCATGGGCGAGCTGTACCCAGGACGCCAATCTTCGGACGGAGGGCACTGCGCTGTGTGTATTAAGGGTATGCCAATAGCGGCACCCCTGTCACCTGGCTCCAGTGATTCAGTTTAGATTGGTGCTAAGCCAGTGAACACAAAAGAAAGAGGCTCCCTGATGCCTCCTATTATTGAGTCAACAGAAAAAGTGGCTGGATAGGAAAAATTCATAACCTGAGTATTAGCGACGCAGTCAATGTGTACCACGTAGCCACAGTCAAAAGTACCAAAGCAAATTTATTTTCTTTTTTTGTTTTTCAAAGTTTCAAAAACACAAGGACAAACCAAAAACTGTCACGACAGTGATTACATGAGTACAGTATCTACACATATACAAAAATACAAATATACAATATTTACAATAAGAGTGAAGCAAAGCTAATGAAAGCAAATAAGCACAACTGACACACAAATAGCAATGCATCAATACAATATTCACAAATTAATTGAATTCATAAACAGTGAAAAAGTTCGTGCAATAAACAAGGGACAACCAGTCCATGGGGATGTAAAACCAAGGGACAGGCGGGAATAGGTGGAATGGGACGCCTGCCTGCCTGACAGCACTGCGGTACAATATTTATGTTGGGTTGCACAGCTAGGAACTCAGGTAATGGACAATTTCTTTTCCTAGATGCACCCTTGTGAGTGACCGCAGGGTGGAGGTGTCGACGCGTTTCGAACCCGGGAATTTAGGGTTCTCTTCAGGACGGGGACTGGGAACAATAAGTCTGTAACAATATACAGAAAGGGTGTCAGAATTGTATATCATAGCCTTGTAATAAACAAAAGTACGCATTGACTCCACATGTAGAGGTGGGCTTTTACCTGCACGTGGCAAGAAGTGTGCCTCAGTGTCGGTAATTCGCCAAGAGTTGGAGTGTTCTGAAAAGACATTCATACAAAAGGTGCTTAGCACACTGGACCATAGAGGGATCTGGGTTAGCACATTTCACTTAGACCCATACAGAGTTGTGGCTCATACCTGTGGTTCACCAGGTATGATTCGTGTTGGTATGTTGCCCACCGCGCGGTGCAAAACTCGGGGGGGAAACGGCTCACATTGTCACTGTGTTTAAAGGCTGGGGAAGACACATAACAGTTAGTATGCGGAATTACCCGGGTACTTAATCTAGACTGATTATGGCAGTTATGTGACAATTCCTACCTTCGTGAAAAGGTATCTGGTCTCGTGCACCAATTTGGGGCCAGAGGGCGATTTCTCCGAGGCCCGGGATCTACATGTAAACAAAGCAAGTTCGTTTTTAAATTTTTGAGTAGCAGCAGCAAGGAGCGCCAAATTGTTTTCTGCCAAGGCGCAATCCTTGCAAAGGCCGGCTCTAATGCACATCTTCCAGTTTACTCTCAGAAACGAGTGTGCACTTCCTACAGTACCCTGCACGTATTGTAGTGCATCGGTGTAGCGCTTTCCTACTCTTTGTGAAGCCCAAAATCCTCAGATTCAATGCGCTTGGCTACCAGAAGCCAGGGCAGCCTTCTCAGTTCTTGTGAGTTGCTCCCAAGGACCTACCTACAGCAGTTCGGTTTGGTCAATGGAAATTGCGAAGGTCCAAACACAGCAACAGGTATTGGAAATACATTCTAAATGTACAAAGCTATTCAAATGTCAAAATGTATTTAAATGGCACTATTCTGCCCTTTGTTGTTTTCACTTTAGGAATCTGGACCTCCCAAATACCAACCGCTCCCCTCCCCTTCTCCCACCCCCAACACAGCACACACATTGGTACATCCCTAGAAGACAGGGGCGCGTGCTACAGCACGCTCAGGCCCATTAGCACAGTAAACACCATCGCGTCAGGCCGCGTTTCACTTTCAACACTTGTGCTGGGGGCAGAGAGGACGCATCTGATACATGCACATTTCTGGCAGGAAATCCAAGCCCTTTCTCGTGTTCATTGTTTGTCTCGCTGCGGTTTGGGATTTGAGTCTGCGTCTTCGTTTCCTCTGTTCTTTGTCCCAGATGAGCCTTTCTCTTCAGAATCTCTCCATAGCTACGGACCTCAGACCGACAATAAACAAGCGTTGTCACTCAAAAGTCTGCTGTAAAAAAATACGTATCCAAGTGAACAGTTAGGAACTGGAAAAATAGCGACCAATCAAGCATCAAAGAGATAAATACATGTGTATGTTTCTTCAGTGTTCCTTTGGGGGTATGCGGTATATCACAAGCGCGTTACTCGTGTGTTATGTCTGCATGCATGAAGATAGGCTCGTTGTTCAGTGTCAATGAGCCCTTGAAGGGCCTTCCCAGTGGTTAATTTGTATAATAAAAAGTTCTGGGGCTCTCCTCAGGAGGCAGAGCTAAAGGGAGAAATGTGCTGAAGCAAACTGCCTCCTGACTAGAGCCTAGGCACTTATTACTCAGGAGAGGACTTGGCTTAATGGCTACTACAGCTGTTGATTTCGGAGCTGGGGAACCAGGTTTGAGTCTCGGTGTTGCTCAACATCCTGTGATTCTGTGGAAATCACCTGCCTTCCAAATGAGTGTGTCCTTAACTGGGGCTATAACCACCGGTGCTGAGGATTAGGTGCCGGTGCTGAGAACCGGAAAACACCTGCTCAAATTAAGCATAGCCGCATTCCTAAGGGCGTTCCTTCAGAAAATGCTGAAGAAGCGTCACTAGCAAAAGCTCTCCTAAAAAAGCTCCAGGTGTGTGTAGGTTGGATGAAAACAGTCCTGTCTGTTCAGGGTGACCAGATCCTGCCACCCAAAAACCAGGACATTTCGCAAAAATAGAGTAAGGACTAGAAAATTACATCAATAAAGTGGCAAAGAATGACAGCCCTCATCCTCCAAAAAACACAGAAGAGGTATTATGAAAAAAAAAATGTAGGGTCATATTCTCAAGGAGCTATCGCCGAGTTAACAGCACTTTATCACAGCGTAAGTCGCGATAATTTTATCACCCCATTCACAAGCCGGTGCTAACAGCCAACATCACCAGTTTACCCGTGATAGCAGCTGCAAAAAACATTGCCACAGACGACTCCGGCAACTATCGCTAATGAGATGCAGAGTAGGCGTTCCCGTACAAAAAGCTGTGACAACACCGCGCCGCAGCATTCTCAACGACCAGCCAGATCGGCGATAAGAACACAAAACATGCGATAAGGCGTGTTAGCAGCAGGAAACTAACACCTGCTTTGACCTGGTGCAAAGTCGGACCACAGCCTGCACCACAAAAAGGAGCCTAACCCACAGCCACACCTGAAGGGCAACAGATGCCATGGATCCTGATCATACAGCTCGGACACCCAACAGGACCACAACACCCACCGCCACCACCCCAGGCCCCAGGTTCCCCCCACCCCGGTAATCCCCGCCAGTCAAAGATTTGCCACATCAACTACGCACAGCCATGTACCAAATAATACGCCTGATGTCGCACAATCACATCCTGTGACATGCATGTGTCGTCACAAAAATGAGCATCACAGATTCACCTTCAATTCAACAAATGAAACTTTATTCAAATAAACACAGAACAGAAAAGAAGACATATGGCGGCTCCCCTCGTGACAATCCGTAGGCCACATGATGAGAAGGTGTGTCCTGCGCACATCAAGGGACAGAGAGAGAGAGCGAAGGAGAGAGGGAGACACAGAAAGAGAGAAAGAGAGGGAGAGAGCGATAGACGGACAGAACGGGGGAGAGAGAGATAGACAGGCAGAGAGGGGGAGAGAGAGATAGACGGATAGAGAGGGGGAGAGAGAGACACAGAGGAAAGAAGAGAAGGACATGGAGAGAGAGTTCCGACACTGCGCCCTGGCCACGCTGCTCACTAGCTGCCACCGGTGTGTCTCCAACCACATGCCGGTATGTAGTGCAGTTCACCAGGTCCAACATCTGAAACATCCGTCAACTGAAACAGAACAGATACAAGAATGGCAAAGTACATACAATTGCACACAACATCATCGCCTGTCCGCCACTTGCACACCAGGCAGCTGCACTCCAGCCCCTCCCACCGCCCAGCGGTGCATGCCCGCCCCTGCGCACCCAGGCAGCTGCACCCCAGCCCCTCCTTCCGCCCAGCAGTGCATTCCCGCCCCTGCGCACCTAGGCCTCACTGATCACCTTCTGCTACCAGCGCATAGAAAAGAGGGCCCACCACGTGCCGGTGCAAGCCCCAAGCCCAGGGCCCGCGCACAGGGCACCCTCAAGATCATGCAGTCCCGCTCGCAGGCCACTAGGTCTCACATTTGGGGCTAGGTCTTGATTTCACCATGGCAGAGGACATACCAGTGCACACATCATCGCAGGCTGCACACCCACTCAGCCCTTGAGGGGCCACTAACTCTGTGACCAGCGAGGCCACGCCACGTAGCGGTAGGCCCTTGTTGTCCGATGGTTCAGGCCTACACTGCGGTCCAGCAGGGCACACAAAACCTGAGCTGTCCAGACCGCCGGGACGGAGCATCATCGCAGGCTGCACACCTGCTCAGCACTTGCGGTGCCCCAACCTCAGTGCACCGAAAGTCACCGTCCCGTGGCAGTGTGCCTGTGCCAGCCACAGTGCATCCGGTGCCACCAAGTCTGTGCCCCAAAAATCATGGACCCTCTATGATTGGGTAACGTGGTATGGACTCCAATATGTCACCTCTGGGCTAGCGGAATGTGATGTTGCAGGCCCCGGGTCCCCATGCCCACATGCACACCACACGGATACACCCCGAGAGAGTTCATAAATGGCATCAAGCATGTGCTCCCGGCCCTTTTAATTGCCCGGTCACATGTCCTGTGATGCATTTGCTGGATGGGTGTGGTGTGGGTGTTCAGCAGCCGTGAGGGAGTGGCAGTGGCATGCTGACAACTTGACTTATGACCATAAGATCAGTACAGGGAAGTCCTGGCACATGTAACGTTGTCGCCCCCCCCCCCTGTGAGCTTAAGCGTAGTGGGCTGGCCTGGGGTATGCCAGTCCAGCGTAAGGGTTTGTACAAATACCCCGGGGATTTGGGGGTGGTTCCGTACTTGGCTGGACAAGGAAGTAACAAATGCGTGTGTCACTGTTGTGGTGTCTGCACCACCCGGACAACATTCGGCAATGTGTCACCTTGTGACCCAAGTCCAACAACATGAGCCACATGGACGTAAGAGGAATTCACTGACCCTACATTCATCCATGCTCTCACACTTGAAAGACCAAAGACACAACACATTTGTGTGATTCAGGATCTTTAATGCACATTCAGTGGAGTGTTGCATTTGGAGCAGTACAGGGCCATGCAAATCCCACTTTACATTGTTGGCCCATGGAGGGTAAGCCAGAGTCCTTCAGGGAATGACAAGTGCAAAGGAAGAGGAAGAGTTCAGTCCGCAGTCTGATTGCTGTGTCATTGGTGATCACACAGTATATGGCAGTCCATGTCGAAGTCCAAGGTGAGTGCTGCAGGGGGCCTCGGGGGACACTGAAAGGTGATGTTGCAGAAGGCTGTTCCAAGTGGAAACCGGCCATATGAATGAATGAATGAAGAGATTCTTATTGTGCGCCAACTTTGCCCAGTGGGCGTCAAGGCGCCTACATCAAGAAAAAAATAAAATAACAGCTCGTCACCACATGTAGCATTCTGTCATTGGTAGGCCCTCCTGAAGAACCTAGTTTTAAGTTCCTTTTTAAACAGGTCAATTGAGGGTAGCGTTTTCATCTCAATTGGGATGGAGTTCCAAAGCTGTGGGGCAACAACTGAAAAGGCCCTAGCTCCCCATCTAGTCAGCCTAAAGCGGGGCACGACAAGTTGGAAAACTCCAGCGGACCGAAGACCTCTTGTTGGAATGTAGCGAGTGAGTAAGGAACTAATCGCACTCGTTGATCCCTCCGTCAGTGCTCTATACGCCAAGCAGAGAATTTTAAAAGAAATTCTGTGCTGCACAGGAAGCCTTTCCTGGCCTTGGTGGCAGATGATGTTTTAGGAAGAGCCAAAACAAAGCGTGCAGCAGCATTCTGCACAATTTGCAGCCGATGTATGAGGCTCTTGTTAGACTCCATATACAGAGAGTTGCAATAGTCTAACCTGGAGCCAACAAGAGCGACTGCAACCTGTTTGCGCGCCTGGGGGGAGAGATAACCACGGATTCTGTTAAGTATCCTAATCACACCCCAGCACGTGGCCACGGTCCTGTTAACTTGTAGGGACAGAGAGAGTGAGGTGTCGGATATCACACCAAGATTTCTGGCTGATTGGGATGGAGTGGGGCAGGTGCCAAGAGAAGAAGGCCACCACTCGCTCGACCAAACCTCCTGGTCCTTCCCAAAGACCAGTACCTCTGTCTTTTCGCCGTTAAGCTTAAGGGAATTGATAGTCATCCAGTCTGCCACATACTGCATGCATACCCTAAAGCTGGAGGCGGATGTCATGACAGAGGAATGAGCCAGAGACACCATGATCTGGGTGTCGTCGGCTTAGGACACCACCTCCATCCCCTGCGATCTTACTAGTCTAGCAAGGGGGGCCACATAGATGTTAAACAGGGTTGGGCTCAATGCCGACCCCTGTGGCACCCCACATTGCAAAGACTTGGCAGGGGAGAGGTAGTTCCCAAGCATTACTCTCTGCTCCCTTTCAAGAGGAAAGGAGTTCAAAAGACTCAGGGCCGGTCCAGTAACCCCTGCCTCCCTGAGCCGAGATGTTAAGATGGCGGGAGACAGGGTATCGAACGCGGCCGTGAGATCCAACAGGACCAGAACTGTAGTTTGGCTAGAGTCCACTTTCCGCCGGATGTTGTCGACCACAAGGGTAAGAGCGGACTCTGTGCTGTGGTGTTTTCGGAATCCGTGTTGCGTGTTGTCTAAATATCCCGACTCATCGAGAAAAGAGGACAGGTGGAGGTTGAGATGCGCCTCCAATATTTTTGCTGGAGCAGGGAGAAGGGAGATAGGCCTGAAGTTTTTAAGAAGGCCGGGATCGAGGGACGGTTTTTTAAGGAGAGGCTTCACAATAGCCTTCTTCCATACAGATGGAAAAGAGCCCTGGACAATGACTTTATTCATGGCCACGAGCATGGGAGGAAGAAGACTGCTTTACACTCTTTAAGTTTTTTAAGAGGTAGAGGATCCATGGGGGAAGCGGATTTAGTCCTGTCAAGTAGGAGGTTCAGTCCCTCCAGAGACAAGGGAGGAAACTCCATAAGTGATTTGGGAGTGTCTTTACCTAAAGAGTCAAGATTTGATATGACAGGAGGGATGTTCTGAACTAAAGAGTGGCAATGGGCTTCCAAAGAGACATGAATGTCCAGGATCTTCTTATGGAAAAAGTCTGAGATCTTATTGCATAGTTCCTGCGAGCTGACTACAGGATCAGGGAGTTGAAGGGAGCATAACGAATCAGCGATTTTAAAAAGCTCCCTAGAAGATGTGAGAGAGCTGGTAAGATTGGAAAAGTACTCCTGCTTCTCCATGACCACTCTCTGTTTATACTCCCGCAGTGCAGACTTGTGAGCCTCTCGATCATTAGGGTCCCAAGATTTCCTCCAACTTCTCTCACTGCTCCTGCATCCCTGCCTCAAAGTCTCAGCTGGTCAGAGAACCAAGGTGCCATGGACTTCCGCCGGGCTACATAACGCAGAGATGCAGGGGCAAGCTTTTCCACTGCATTGGAAATAGAATCCATCAGATCTTGAGCTGCCTCAGCTGCGTCTTTCCGGGAGAGAGATTCAGTAGAGGAGACCAGAGAGGTAAGAGCCTCATCCGTGATGTTCCTGAAATTTCTCCTAAAAGTAAATGAAGAGGTAGCCTGGGTGCCAGAGCAAGGGGCAGGAAGAGCGAATTCCAATGGTACTGCAAAGTGGTCTGTCCAGACCAGCGGCAGAGGGGGGCCAGTAGAGAGTCTCAGGTCATTAGAAAATACCCCGTCAAGTATATGACCAGCCTTATGAGTGGGACTATTCACAAGTTGGAGAAGGTCACAGGCTCCAAGTGACTCAACCAATGATAAAGTATCTTTTGAGTTGGCCTCATCAAGATGAAAATTAAGATCACCTAAGATGGTGAGGCAGGGCTTACCAAAGTAGGGTTCAAGAATTCTTAATAAGTCCAAAGAGAAGCCAGATCTAGGACCCGGCGGCCTATAGATCAAAATCCCTGTGAAAGAGGCCGATGGGGCACACGTGATACATGATATGGCGGAGATGAATGCTACTGCGTCCTTCTTACCATGAAGGAGGGTTCATCCGCATCTTCGTCCTATGCTGTTCCATGTGCCTCACGTGTGGGTGGTGCTGGCTTACCCCAGCACTGTGTGGCTGTGACACCTCAGAGCCCGGAGATGGAATGTCTGCCGCACTGTGTAGCACTGACACTTCAGGAGGCGGAGATGTGGATGTAGTGGTAGCAGCAGCAATCATCAGCGCCAGGCCTTGTGGTAGCAATGCCATGAGGATGGTTTTGAGGTCATTGAGGAACCCAGCTACCTCTCGCTGGTGTGCAGCCGTGGCAGCCGCTCTTTCCGCATTGGCCCGCTCCATGGTCTCCATTAACCTTCGCATGTTTCCTAACTTCCGGGTGACATCGCCAGAGCCACTCTGACTGGACAGTTTTTCTAGTCTCCGAGTCAGGGCTCCAGCAATGTCAGCCATAGTCCATTGGAAAGCATGGTGCAGACTGTGGATGTCCGTTAGGGACTGTGAGTGGTCCCTGATGGGACTTAGACACCCATGTATGGCATCTATTTTGTCGGCCATGCGATCGGAGCCCAACCGCACCTGTTCAGCCAGCTGCTCCCGGCAGCCCAACACACGGTGCTGGAAGGCCATGTGTTCTTTGTGGGGGTCCTGGAAGGGAGCTGTGGTGGTGGGTGCTGCATGATGTGTGGTCTGTGCAGGGGGTGGGGTCTCCTCGATGCTGCTGGGCTGCCCTGCTCCTGGATGTGTATTGCGGAGGCTATCAATAAACTCTTGGAAGGCGTTGGAGTCGAAGCTGTGGTGGTCCTCTTTGTCATCAGAGAAGAGAGTGTCGGGCTGCTCTGCAGGAGGTGTTGATTCTCCCTCTGCAATGTGAAGGGGAGATGCAGTTTAACAATGTGTTCACATGTATGCTATCGCATTGTCCATGTTTACATACAGACTGCATGACAGTGTACATCGTGGCTGTTTGGGAGGAGCTGCCTATTTGAGGGGGGAAGGGGGGGGCAGTGGACATTTCAACAACAGACGTGTGTGTGTTTGTACTTGTACATTATCTACTCAAATTTCCCTGCAATGCCCCTTGTGATTGGCCAGTGTCTACACCAAGTCGGCACCAGTTCTGTCCAGTGTTCTGTTGTGGAAATCTTGCGGTTTGTGCCACATTGTTGTCAGTGTTGATGTGCTCTGCCTGTTACATGTGTGTGCTGCATTTTGGGAGAGTCGCCCCTGCTGCTCTGATTTTGCTACCTCTTCTCCCTTACATGCAGTGTGCCTTTGACTTCTGTGCTTATACAGTGCTGAGATGTTGCATCTTGGGTGCATTGGTCTCTTGGTTGGAGTTGGGGGCTGGGGCATGGTTTGTCCGCAAATGTGCTCTACTTAATTGTACATGTGTGCCATTGTGCCCATCTCCCCCGTCCCCCTAGTCCGTGGTTGTTACTCACCCTTATGCTGTTGTGCTCGGTCATGTTGAGCAGTGTCCAGTCCCCCAACTCCTGCCACCGTCTCCCCACTGATGACTGTGGACACCATTTCCTCCATCTCGTCCAGGTCCTCCTGTGGTACAAGACTCCCATCTCTAGTCTGCATTGCTGCCTTCTGGTTGTTTGCGAGTTTCTGCTTGGTTTTGCACTTGGCATAATTTCAGCACCTCGTGACCTCTTCCATTGTCCTCTTCAGCCCTCTGACTGCATTCACCTTGTCCACGATGGACTGCCATAGTCCATTTTTGGTTGCCAAGGATACAGTGGAGGTGACGAACAGGTGTTGATGGTGTTATCAGGATCCTGTTTTCCTGCGGACTGAAGCGCTTCTTCCTACTCTTCTTCTCCTTGGCCTTCTCTGACCAGCCTGGTACCCCGGGGGGCTTGTGGGGTTCTGGTTCTCCTCCGTACTTGCTCTGGCAACATCCATTGTGCTTCGCTGTTGTTTGGTATTTGTTTGTTTGTTTTTTTCTCTACTTTTATGGTGATTTTTCCCACCTGACGCATGTGAATTGCAGGCCTGTAGCTGGTTTTCGGTGATTTTTGTACCACGATTGGCCTCATCGCAAGATTTTTTTCATTCGTACTTTGCATTTTTGCGGCGTGGCGTTTGTTTTACCTCAGACATTTGACGTGTTACCTGGAGACTATCGCATGGTACTGCCGTGCTGAGAAGGCTTGGTTAACACGCCGTCATTTTCCTGCGATAGACTGCAATGTTGGAAGTTGCGTTAAGTTACTTTTGCAATGGTTATCACAGTTCTTGATTATATGCCCCGTAATTTTTAAAACCGGCATCAAACCTGCTAATTAAATTGTTTACTTATAATAGCTGCTAATTAGTCCTGAATTGGAACACCTAAAAAAGTGCCTCTCACTGTTTTCAGTTTACCCTCCCAAAAAAACGGTACATGAGCCACTTTTACAAAAATCTGCCAGGACAACTGTTGAAGCACCGGGACCGTCTGGGCAAACCCAGGATGCCTGGTCACCCTAGGTCTGTTCCTGCTCGTTGGGAGAGGGCTCCTGCCACCTGACTGCCAGCTCCCAACTCACAGGTAGCAGCAGCACGCTTAGCAAAGTTCTACGTGAATTCAGCAGAGAGAATCCCCCATCCCCCGCTGATGAATTCTTTATGCTGAAATCCCCATCAGATTTTAGGTCCCAGACAGAGCAAGCAGTCTGTTCATGACCAGTCCTACTGTCATTGCTCATTATTGGTTGGCTCCACTGTTACTCTCAGTTGCATCATTAGCTTGTGTGAGCTTTCCTTCCTCTACTTGTATTTGTCCCTGCTCTGGGGAATGGACGCATTACTTGTGCCCTTCCACTGCTTGCTTTTCAAGAACTTCTTTTTTCTTTTGGGGTAAGCCCTCTATGAGAGTACATACATTTTCCAGTTGTCTCCCTTGTGTACTTCTCCTGGCCCCTCCCTCCCAGCCGCAGTCCATTTTGCTGCCTGTCACTCGTTTGCTTCTCCCCACCTCCTCCATATTGCGCTCACCCTTGTGTACTTCTCCCTAAAGTCGGTATCTCATCTGTGTGCTTCTCCCTCACCTGCTCCATATTGCTCTCTTTTGCCCTTGCCCTCCATGTTGCTTGCCCCCACTCGCGCTCGCTGCATTACTCCCTCCCAGCCTCGCCCTCTGTGTTGTTTACCTCCACTCACATTTTTGGTGGTGCTTCCCGTAACCCACATCCTTTGTGATACTCCCCTTCCTGTGCCCACTGTGTAGCCTTCGTCCTTCACTTAAAAAAAAGCCAAAGCATATTTGTACTACTTTTATTTTTATCTATTGATCCAACTCATACATGATCTCCAGGCCATGGCGGGCTTGCCGTGCAAATCAGCAGTCCAAGATCCAAGGGGTTCTACCTAATACTGCAGGATGGGGCAGTTCTTCTAAAGAAACTCCCTTACACTTGGAAGCACATTAAGATATTCGGACACAAGACTAAATAGTCTACCTCGCTAGACTAGAAATTATAGGAACCCCGTCCGGGTTGGAATTATCACCGGAACTAAGAGACAATTTGAAACTTACCTCAGCCCTGAAAAAGTCACGGGGTAATCCCCTGTAACAGCGACGAAACACGTGTTGGCTAAGAAGGCTTAATATCTTGAATTAAAGGCATCTGAAAATACAAAGACATGCATCACTGCGATACGTTATGAAACTTTATGTATTTACTTTTAAACATGTGCAGATGATTTGTATAACTTGTGGGTTTCAATGCACCCACTGCAGAGTTCCTTGAGAGTCCAGCCATTGTCAAACAACAATAAAAATATCATGACAACGCTGCTGATTAATGTTCCTGCTGGAAGGAGATGGAGTTTTGTTTAGTGGCAGCTTTGACTCATCAATGGAGGGTTAATGTGCCTGCTGCAAAGAACATGTATCAGGGAGATGAGAGAACTGTATTTTATGTGATAGCTCAGTGTGTTACTGGTTTGTCACAGATATCCTATTCTCACTTGCATTTCATAGGTTGCAATGCCACCCTGCGTCATTTCATAAATGCTGGGATGCGCCGTGTTTACAACAGTCCGGTGCACCCCTATGTTTTCCCTCCCGCTGGCTCTAAAAATAGCTGCTAGCGCCAACACAGACACTCTGGAGCCATAGTGCAAGGGTGCCTGTATTGCAGGGAATGATTGTTTGTGTACAGGAAAGTGTCCCTTCCTGCACATAAACAATCATTAAGGGCATTTCACTCTTTCTGTATGTGCTGCAGAATGCGCATAGGAAAATCTAAAATGATAAGAAATAAAAGTATTTCCCCTCATTCGCCAATCTAACACCTGGTTTTGCATGGGGTTAGTTTTTGGCGCTGACTCAGATTTATAGAGCCTTGCAAATCTGGGACAGCATCAAAAAGCAATGGATGTTGTGGTGGAGCACCCCACAGCAACACCCATTGCACACCCCTTTCAAACCGAAAACTGCATGAAAGGGTACCTTATTCCCAAAACGTCCTTCAGCCACGCAAAGTGACTTAATGCCACTTTGTAAATATGGTGCATGGCATTGCCCCACCGAAACGTCATAAAAAGTGACGTTCCGGTGGCCCAATCTCCTTGTAAATCTGCCTGTTTGTTTTTTCCCCAGTCTTTTATTAATCTAATATTGCAAAAAAAGGGTTAGTTTAGGTACAAATCCATTATTATTAGCAAAGCCAACCCCAGCCACTGTGGTACATTTTAAATCCTGTATTTGTCCTTCCCCATACCAAACACTCTTCAAATATACTGCCTGCTTCTCATCATCTAATGTAACTTTTCCTATAGACTGGTTTATAACCACTTCATAAAGTGTGTGATGTAAAGTGCTCTGTCACGGTAAACCGGTATGAGTAGCAGTATAACACAAATAAATGCATGTGAGAGATGGCCTATAGAGAGAGGTAGGCACTGTTGTGGGTTGTAGCAAGGGAAACCATGCAGCAGGAGGTCACTGGAGAGGCGGCACAAAAATAGACTGTCACATCGGGCACCACCAGTGCTAAAGACGGAATGGCCTGAGCAGATGTTCCTTTCAGTAAACGCCCTTGCAGTCTGCAGGTTGTTGCTCAGCTGCAATAGGTAGAAGAGGCTGACATTCCCTCCCACCTTTTCGTTCCTGATGCAGTAAAGGAGTATTTCAAAATGCAGTGTCCCATGACTTTGTACAATAACTGCTGTGTTAGTGTGGGCTGCAGGACTCTGTTTCTATTGTCCCTCGGAGGCTGAGAGTGATGTGATATTGAACTGAGGGTTGGGAAGGAGAGCGGAACAATGTTCATAAGACAAAAGGTGCTGCAGTTCCAGCCAAGAACAGAACCTTAAGTCTTTATGGTGCTGCATGTGGTACACTCTCCTAAATTACATCTGCAAGCAGCAATATTAATGTGAGCGAATGAGAACTCACAAGTTTCCCAAGGACCATATCTGAGCATCTCATCCAGTTCTGGCTTTTTACTTGCATTCTTGAACTTTTAGTCTTATAAGTTAGCCCATTATAAAATTGGGACTACAAGTCCCAGACTGCTAAGTAAATATCTGGTTTTGATAAGCTGCTCATGCACAGGGCAGCTGTGTTCCCTCGTAGAGGCATATTTAGTATTTGGTTATATGCCCCCACTCTCTTTGAAGTTCACCAGCCACCACTGATTCTAGAGATAGACAACTGGATGTAGACAGGTCCTGAGTTGACTGTTCCATATACTTGCAGATTCTGGCAGAGAATCCCCCTTCTATAGGCTCCTTGTATTACTTGATAGTGCTTACTAGAAAAGATGCAACTACGATGGAGTGCTGGCAAATAATTTACTAACGTTGAATTGAATGCAGCTAATTTGCCACTAACCATGTAACATACAGGGATGAGGCCCCCCAACAAAACGTTGTTAAGTTACCACTAAAATTAAACTTAGGCAGGCCAACTGACAGATTTAGAAAAGCCTTGTGCTGAGTGGTGGTGACAGCGGGGTAGTGAATTACTTCTCTGCATAGCAGGGATCGCAGGTGCCACCTTTACACCCCCGATAAGTAGAACATCCCTCCTGGTGAAAGTGCCCTTTGGAAGGGTTTGCAAACTAGGGGTTTTGGTTGTATGACCAAGCAAGCAAATTCCCTAATTTCCTACCTTTCCCCCCAAATCTACATTTGTTCATGTAGAAGCCTGCAAACCCCAATGTGATCTTTTGTATTATAGTCCAAAATGGAGGAGCATGCTGATGACAAGCAACCGAATCTTCTGCCGCTTGAGTATGAAGACGCGAGCCCCTGCTCAACTATTCGGCAAGAGCTTGCATGTTTAAATTTGTGTAATAAAGCATTAGATGGCTGAGTGATGGATAACTGGATCATTCGCCTTGATCAGATCATCATCTTTGAGCAGATTCCTCAAAACCTCAAATTTCCCTAATTCACCAGGTAAGGTAGCTGTACAACTTGAGTTCCACACTGATTAACTGAATTATTTATTAAGCGCACTATTGCAGAGGCGTCTTGGCGCTGTGTGAGGATTAGGATGAACACTTCCAGTCTAGGATTTAGTAAATAGCCAGGTTTTTAAAGTCTTTCTAAACAGGATCTTGTTTGTTTCCAGGCGTAACTCTGTGGGCAAGGAATTCCAGAGCTTTGCCGCCTGAGATGAAAACGCCTTGCCACCCCATCGGGCTCTCTTTATCCTTGGTAGGCAAATCAGACCCAAACTACCAGATCTTAATGTGCAAGACGGTACATAGCGAGTTTAAAGAGATTTCATATCCTCTGCACCTCCTCCATTTACAGCTTTGTATACTAGGCATAAGGCCTTAAACTGCACCCTTCATTGAACAGGAAGCCAATGTATTAGCCTTATGCCATTGGACGTTGGGTGTTGTTTCGGAAGATCCAGCAAAACAGAAGCCAATACTGCAACTTCTAATTCAAGAAAAAATTGAATTTCTGCGCGCGAAGAATTAAACTAAGTGCGAGTTTGGACAGATTGTCAGGAATGAATCATATTTATTATTCATAAAGGTTTTTCAAAAAATATTCTTTGGTTAAAGTTCACCAGACATTTCACAACAATTGTCAAAAACGAACAATACAAAATTCAAATTTCATAAAAATGACATTTACATAAAAAGTGCACATTAGTGGGGAAACAAAACAAACATACGTGGTTGATCAACTTTCACATTCGAATCTCACTCTCTCACACATACCATACATACACTAATCAATATTTACAATTTTGAATGTCACAAAATAATTTTTGACAAAAACACCAAAGAGACCTATTTGGTGGGATTACAATATTTTTTCAAATCGAAATGAGCTATTCAGAGAATAGCATTCTTATGGTGTAGATAGGCGGTCTACGCCTTTCGAACCCTTACTAAGTGAAGGGGGTTCTCATCAGGACCTCATAACTTTGGTATGAGTGTGCACCACTGAGAAAAGAGTAGGAACTGGGCGGAGACAAAATTATTTCTTTCGGTGTGTTAATTATTTGTTTGTTGGAATCCAGAATGGTGGCGGAAATGTGGGACAGCCAGGAATTAATCCAGGACCTTTCGCCTGACGGCGTCTTGCCTCGGTTTGTGTCTGATCGGTGTCTGCAAATGGCACGAATGGTCGGGGCTCCGTCGGCCGTTGGCCGACGGCTGCACTAAGCAGCACGGAATGGGTTAATGCAAAAGGTATAAATGGCAGTATTTTTCGGAGGACCTTAATCGTGAAGAAACAGGCCATGGTGATCTGATTGACTTGTGAGGTGAGTGTTAGATCTTTGTCAATCACGAAACCTAAGTTCTTTACTTTTTGTGCCGGGACCGGACAGATGCCAGCTTCTGGGGGCCACCATAAATGATTCCAAATAGAGGGTTTTGGGCCAAATTCTATCACCTCAGTTTTCTCTGTGTTGAGCTTTAAAAAAATCCTATTCATCCAGCTCTTAACACTTATGAGGCAATTTCGAAAGCGCTCCACTGTGACTTCAACACTCCGAGTGAGTGACACCACTAACTGAGTGTCGTCTGTGTAGGACACCAGTTGAAGGCCTTGATCTTTTATCAGTTTTGCCAGTGAGGTCACATACAGATTATGGATAAGTGATGACCTCAATCAGGACGTCACATATTACATTAAATGGTTGGCACCAACCACTCAATGGTGACATTATATAAGACATCAAACATTACATTTCCATGTCATCTCATATTCCTTAACCAATGGCAGCGCCGTTGACTGACATCGTTGGTAACACAAGATCACAAGGCTAGATTATGATAAATTCTCAAACTTCCTCTTGGACTCTACTCGGGGTCACTTTTCATTAACTCGCCATTATGTTGCATACAGCAATAAGGAACCACCCAGGTGTGTATGTCCCAAATAGTGCTCATCAGTACATGTAGTTGAGAAACCCTGATTATCTCTGTGTAGTTTTTGTACAATGTACTTAAAACTTTAAGTACGCTCCTATTTCATGCAAGGCCGCATCCTTTAAAATTCTTGTTGTAACTTTGAATAGTGCTCTTAAACTCTCACTGGACATCTGTAACTTGTGCAGGATGGATTGAAGCCTTCCTTTCTGTAACGAACCACTACCACCTAGACTTGGTCCATGCAAAATAATCTGAATAAAATTAAAGAATTACATATTAATTTATACATTCCAATTTTCTGCAGACAACAACCTCATACCACTATGTATATCACTACTCTTACTACTACTTACATTACCAATACCAGCAGGCCTCTATGTGTTGGTCGGCACATCTTAGCTCTTGCCAGGACAGGGCATAGCAGATTACTTTAGAAGAGATAGGTAATAAGTTACTTTATGAAACGTTCAACTATTTTTCTTATTTTACCTTCCACAGGAGTCTGTTCTAGGATTGAAAACCGTCTACCTGCCCTCAAAGAGAGGTTGAAAAACAGCCTGGCTTGGAAAGACTTGCTGTGATATATGAAGTAACTGATATAGGCATAGATGCATCAAGGTAAAATCCGCTCGCAAAGGGGCAGATTCTCAGAATCTGCCCCTTTGTGACCGGTATTTTTACATTTGGGATGCATCATCCCAAATGCAAAAATCGCAAATTAAGAAATCGCAAAATTGCGATTACTTGCATTTAAGGAATCTCAAATTGTGATTCCTTAAATGCAATGCATTAATGTTTGAAAAATAGCGATTTCGCTAATAGATTCTGAGAATCTGCCCCTTTGCGAGCGGATTTTACCTTGATGCATCTATGCCATAGTCCTCTAAAGTGAGACTTATCATGTTATGAAAAATGTGGAATTTGAGGAGAGGAAGATGTGGGGCAGGATAGAGGTAGGCGGGGAGGAGGTATGAAGTTTCCAAACTGTGCTTCAAAAGGCGTCACGTAATGGGCTTACTTCATTTCTCATAAGGCAGACACTGTCTAGAAGCCAAGAAGCTGAGCTCTCAAGTTGTCCCATGATAGGTGTGAAAGGTTCACACAATCCGTTATTTTCAATTCCCTTTGCTTTGGCTGGTGGTACTTTCCATGTCTGAAAACATGGTCCACTTATCAACAACAGATGGGAGGAGTCCAGGAAGGGCCTGGCGCCCAGCCCAATGAATCAGTATTTACACAAGCGAGCACAAGAGACCTAAAGGAAGCTGGCCGCCTCCACCAAGAGGAAGCCCACCAGGAAGACGGAGTCAAAGGAAGCGTGTGGTTCCGCCTTCCTTGAACGCTAAACAAAGACAAGCGCAAGTTCTCGTGCTCTCAAATGATGAAGCCTGCACTGAACAGTCAAAACAACACGTCTCAGGAAAAGATGGGACTCAAAAATACGATAGGTGTGCTGAGAGAACCAAAAGTGACACTCAAATTCTATCTTGATTTCAAATGTGAAAATGTCCAATTATTACTAGTGGTGTGCAAAATTTGCATAGTTTACTTTAAGGTAATTATGCACGATATCTGAAGAAATTCCCAAAAATTATATGAAATGCAAATTTGTAATTTCATGCTATATTTTAGCGTGAAATGCCTCCTTGCATCAATTTTGACAGAAGGGCGCATTTCACGCTAGAAAAGAGCAAAATATCAAAAGAACACCCACCAATGACGCTGGGATGCCCCCGGCTAGCCATGCGCTATACAAGAGCGTACTCATTCAATGACAGCACGCATTCTGTTGTTCCCGTGTGGTCGCTGTAAAGTTTTACCACAAGTGCCGCTTTGCCGAACATTTTTGCCACAAATGATGCATAATTACTTGAAGTGGCTCGATGGCATAATTTTGGAAACTGTGCATAACAAGTGTAATACAGAATTCCTGAAATTACCCAAATAATGCCAATGTAATTTACATTTTGCCAAGGCCTATACTTTGCAAGAAAAAACATTGAAGAAGGGAAACATAAAGTAATTCGCTCAATTTTGCACAGATTGATCAAATAGGGAAGCCGAAACGTGAACCCTTGTCTCTTTGGTCCACGCTTGCCATCAACCCTAGCACAAATATTGTTCTTGCACAAAAACCTTAACTGTCTAAGAATTTAAGTCGAGAGAAAATGGACTGCAACTTGCTGTCCCTAGCAAATCATATCTGCAAATAATAGGAAAATGCAGTTTCCCTGAAAAGTGTAGGTGGCTGGAAAAAAAAACACAGTGCATAGACGGATCTTTAGTGATCTGACACAGAAGCAGCGTCCATGGTAAAAAGTGAAACACAAGGACCAGTTAACTGAACGAAACACATGCTGTCTTGAACTTAGTTGTCTGATTTGATTACAGGAGAACAATCACACTTCCAATGCCTTGTTCTCTGCTCAACCGAAATCTGGGAGAATTGTTGTATGAAGTGCATAACAAGAACCAGGCACGCTTCCACTGACGTGTTTTCTGCTCAATCAAAATCTGGCAATATTTTGGAGAAAACTGTGGTTTTGAGAACAGATCATTATCCAAAGCAAAGCTATTAGCAGGCAAATTCAAGTGTACTTAAGATGGCCGCCATTTCTCCATACAATGATATCAACATGCTCTTGGGTAACCAACATAAAATCACTAAGGCCCTCATTGCGAGTGACTCTTAATTATTCGTAGGCCATATCAGTAAAACCTTTTTCCAGTATTACCAAGGGACCACAAGCTGATCCCCTATTGATCATTATGTAGAGGGGAATACTGTGTGGAAATCAGTGCTACTGCACCAATTTCCTCATGTCAGCCCATAGTACCATTGCATGTGCCAGGGACTAACAGCCTAATGCATCAATATTGCATTTTGCGATTCCTTAATTGCGAAAAATAAGGAATCGCAATTAAGGAATTGCAAAATGCAATGCATCAAAAAATCGATAAAAAAATAGCGATTCCCTAAAATTCCTTAATTGCGATTCTCTAATTGAGAATGGCAATTAAGGCATACCACCCCATTCATTCCTATGGGCCTAGAGGTCCATAGGAATGAATGGGAATGACATTCTTAATTTGCGATTCACCATTAGAAATTCGCAAATTAAGAATGCAATTTCAAGGGTGCAGGGCTGTCCAAAGGACACCCTGTTGCATCCCTGAAATCTGCCCATAAGTACATTTTGCACACACACACATGCCCCAAGGGCATGTGTGTGTGTGTAAAATGAAACTTTGAAAAATGCACTTTTGTGCATTTTTCAAAGTTTTCGCAAATTACCATGAAGGTCAACTTCATGGTAATTTGCACCCCTTATTTGTGAATTCGCACATTTTTAAAGTTTGATGCATTGCATTTAAGGAATCTCAATTTGAGATTCCTTAAATGCAATTGCAATTTAAGAAATCACAATTTAGCGATTTCTTAAATTGCGAAAATACCAAAAATGATAATGCATCCCAAAAATGGAAATTGCATTCGCAAACGGCCGAATTTTGCGATTCGCACCATTTGCAAATGCAATTTCCGTTGATGCATGTGCCTGTAAGTCCTCCAGGTAGGATCAGGAGGGTTTCCACTGCTACACCATGCAGTATTACTCCACCTGGGAGTACTGCATATTGTAATGCAACATCATTTCTAATTCCTGATGCGGCTGCTAACTCTTCGTACCGGCCATATATGGAATTACAGCCCACTTATAAAGGGGTCTTATAGGGTTATTACAGGGAGATGAGGAGGAAGCCAAGGAGGTGAGCGGTAGGCAAAACAAAACATTGCTCAGAGGTAAAGAAAGTCCTTATTTTACTGGAAGATACTTTAGTTATTAAACCACTGTGTCTATATATTGCCTTGTAATGCTAGGCATTGGTGGACATAAGAGTATTGGTAGGCAGAGAGTTATAAGTACAGTTAGATCTATACAGATAAAAGAGGAAGAACATTTCAACAACCAAAGAATCAGACAACATAAGAGAGTGTAACAGGGATTCAGGCACACTGAGATAGAGAACAAGAGGAGAGATCTAAGAGGGAATACAAAGTAAATATAATTGTTTTCATCATAAAAAATTACTGTAATGTTATGGTTATACGTAAGTGATTGCTAACATAGGACTGCACATTGGGGCACATATTAGAGTTGGCTGGAGAAAAACAGGGCTGAAAACCATCCGAGACACATAAAAGGTGATGGGAGGCTGCTTGCAATAAGTTTAACCTCTAGCAATAGCTCAGGGTAGCACTCCAACTCATCATTCTTTTCCTCACCATGCCACCTCAGTTCAGACCCAGCCATATGCAAATCAGTCTTGACCCTCCTCCGCATGGGAATAGTCCAGCCCGAACTGCCAAGCCAGGTCCTTCCCGGAAGCGGAACACAAGCAACCCAGGACCGGTTTTCCCTAGATGTAGGCTCATCACCCAGGTACATCTTGGTTCCAGTGACACAGTCAACACGAGACCCATGTCGGGGCATATCCAAGCCACTTAGAGTGGTACAGGAAACACACGAAAGGTGATGGGAGCCGCTCGCAATAAGTCTAACCACTGATAATAGCTCAGAGTAGCACTCCAACCGATCGTTCTTTTGCTCACCACGCCACCTCAGTTTGGACCCAGCCATATGCAAATCAGTCTTAAAGCAAGAACATACACGTACATAAAATGTGTGTTAATGATTCTTCCTGATTGTTGCAGAGTCGGTATATCAGGTGATTAAGTGTCAATACATTGCCAAAATGGAGATGCATCAGCCGGATCTTATAACAGCAACTATAATTCTCTGACAAATATGCCTGTGACATCAGATGCTTGCAAGTATTAATGGACATCCTTTTCACTGATGATTGAAATGCATCTTACTTGTTTATTAAGAAAGTGTTTAAACTGTTTTTTGGGAAGGGTTGATCCCCCAGTGATACAGATTCGAGCTTTGAAAGTGGGTCCAAATTTGACTTTGAGAGTTTCAGTGTCTGCCCTGTGCAGCCCCAATAATTTTTTCAACAGTCCTGACTTGTGGGCCAGGTCTTGTTTGATCAACCTAAACACACGCCTAATTTGAGACTGTGAGGTGTCTCCTGGTAGGCCAAAAATAATGTCAAAAATGTTGCCTTGTGCAACATTTAGAAATTATGTTAACTTGTTCATGTATGCCTCAGCCTCATAGGCAAAAGTTGGAATTAGTTTGGCCTTTATCACATGAAGTAGCAGACTCAGCGAGAGGTTTGCAGTATTAGCCAGAAGTTCCCGGAATGCAAAAGTGAGTGAGGCAAGCATGGACTTCAAGGCGTTCAAATGCTGATTGTAAGGTATGGACCTCAAGCCAGGCTCCCAGATATTTCTAAGAACTCATTCACTTTACAATGGTGCCACCAGGTGCCATGTGCCCTCTTTAATGAGACATTTCCCGAAGATTAAGATGTTCGTCTTTTCCACGCTGTCATTCCATTTTCCCTGCAGTTTGTATCCAGTACACTTGTCTATTGAGGCCGATTCCATTCTGACTCGGTAAGACTACACATCTGCAAATTGCAGCGTTGAGATCGGTTGATGAGCTAGTTTTGGTGGATGAGAGTTGTGAAATCCGCTAAAATCAGGTTAAAAAGGAGGGGGGCCCGAACACATCCTTCTTTCAACCCTCTATTCATTTGAATTTTAGGGGACAATGGATGGTTTTCTCCCAGTCAGTTTGACTTGGACCCCTGTGCTTGTATACAGAAGCTGAATTGCACGGAGGAGGTTTGAATGGATGTTGATCCTTTTGAGTTTTTCCCCGAGTAGATCCCTATCAACATGGTCAAATGCCTTCGAAAGGTCGATACAAGCAGGTGTAAAGAGACTGACTTTTGCTGATTGATTTTCCCACAAACATTTGAAGTGGTCCTAGGTTGCCTTGGGCCTGAAGCCGGTCTAATTGAAGGGAATTCGCTTTTTGGACACTGCCCACAAATCTAGATCCTCCAAAAGAAGCCTTGCGAAATATTTAGCCTCTGTATCCAACAAGGAAATCAATTGGTAGGCCTCCAGATTTGCGTAAGGCCCTTTTGATAAATTGGGTGCAGCACGGAGCCACGCCAGGAAGTGGGCTCAGTTGTGACATTAATCTGTCACATCGATATTTCGGATTCAGTATTCTCAGTCAACACCTAATGCTCCTGCTAAAATGTCTGCAATAACAGTATGATTTTTTAGCTAACTGGACAACCCTACCATAATATATTAGTTCAGATTTCTTGTGAAACACTTTGAAAACTGATTCACTTTATCATCTCTTACTGATTGAACAACTTTCCAAATGGAAAAACCCATAATACACCCATGCAGGGAAGGAATTCATTCAGAAATCAGTGTTTCCAGCCTAGTAATTCTGTCTCCCTTCATTCCACTTCACTATACTACTTGTAATCGGGGCCTAAGGAATTTTCATTGACTACAAGAGTCTTTTTGGACCACAACTCCAATCACAGCCTAGTATGTAATATTTGTTTATTTCAATGAAGACTGAGACGGCAGCAAGAGCCCAACAATAGTTCCGCCACTTTGACTGCGCTGCATTCACCCCTTCACCATTTTTTAGTGCTCCAACACAACTTTGACACACCACAGTTCACATATCAGCCAGATGGGCACAACCATTCAGCTTTCCATTGCTGGTAAAAGAAATTGAGTACTATTAAGTTGGATAATAGTAATATTTACAGAGCTCAAGCATAGCAAAGCACATGTAGAAATCACTATCAACATTGTGCTGTTGGTTTTCTTTTAGTTCACAGGAGTTGTTTATTTATATGCCAATTTAATTAGATTGCATTCTTCATTGGTAGGTTTGTTTTTGGCATTCAGGTATGTGGTCACAGATTAAGGGAGAGTTTGGTATGAGGAAGCATCGGCATAAAAAAACATTAAAGTAAGAATTGACTTTATCCACGTTAAAGGAAGCTCCTGAGGAGCAAAGGAGAACAATCCAACGTGGTCCTATGATGTTTTGCTGGGCCTTGGGCCAGTATGAACTGAGAGAGCCTCAAACGCCTTGAGGATGCCACAACTACGTTTGAAGGCAGCACAAAGACTGGAGTTTACAAGGAAGGCCTAATTCTATGACCATCAGTGAAGCAAGGTCACCTAGAATATCTACAAATAAGATATGAGGAAATGCATTTTGGTAGCAAATCATTATTTCTGGCGCAGCAATTGGACCTCAGATGATAGTTAGGGGGAAACTCAACTTTTGCTTGCCCGTGAAAAATGAGTCATTTTCTGTGGTGTTCATGAAACTGCTACCACACTTCCTTTTTTAGATGTTCCTGTATTTTGACTTATCAAAAAAATATTCTAGTGTTAGTAGATTAAAGAGGGAAGTGTCAGCAGCTGAGGTAAACCATATCTACTACAGAAATGAATGTTCAAGTTTCCTTTTTCCTGTAAATGAGTGAACAGGCTTGTATGCACAACACCAGTTGCATTGCATGTGGCCGCATTATGTTTAAAGAAGAGGTACTGTGACATTTAAAAGGAATGTTTTCACTTATTTCTAAAGGCCAGATTAATTTTCATAGTGCTAGAAAGACAGTAGATTAAAATGGCATAATCCTACAGTGAGATACAGCGGACACTGGAGTACGTATGTGCAATTTTTATAGCACGAACATAACCTAAACGCTATGGAGCACTGTGCAGGTTCCACGGTTAGGAAACTGTGGAAGCTGAGTTTCAAGAGTTGAGGAGGACTATTCCTTAGTTGTGATGTAGTGTTCTTTAACCCCTTCCATGCTTGTGACAGAACCAGGCTGTCATGAGCCACGGGTGGCGTGTGCTCATGACGGCGTGGTTCCATCATGCCGCGGCCGCTCCGCCCACGCGGCACTGATTCCCCGCCTGTGGGGGCAAATTAGTGAGTGGGCAGAGTTGTGATGGAACCACGCCGTCATAAGCACAGTCCGCGCATGGCTCATGATGGCGTGGTTCCATCACAAGCATGGCGGCGATGCGCGACCCCCCCCTCACCCCCAGCGGAATTACCACCGCAGGGGTTAAGGAGGTGTGCTTTCAGCACTTTACTAAACTTGAGCAGGCTTGGGGCCGTGCTTATGAATACAGGGATGTCATAGCATATCCTGTGTGCATAGATGGAGAAGGTCTGTTGCTTTGTTAGGTTTTGCCTGGGGCACGGAGCTCCTAGCTCCGCCCCCAGGAGAAATCTTATGTCTCTACAGTGTACTGCTTAGTCCCGCCCTCTGTTCCATTGGCTAGCTCCATAAATGGAGGCTAGCCATTGGAACAGAGATCTGTCTGTCATGGCCAGACCAGATCCGTGGGCGTTCCCGAGATTTTTTCGCTCTCCGCCTCTGCGATGTCGTCATCGCGGCGGTGGGCGGAGTTTTTTTTTTTTCATGGGTTTGTTTTCGTCATTCGACCACAGCCGCCGGAAGAAGTACAGGTGAGTGGTTTGTTTTTCTTGCCTTCCCGCCCCCCCTTCCACCTGTCCTTGTCCCCGTTCTCGCCCCCCTCCCGCTGTCCATGTCCCACTGGAAGTCCAGGTGAGTGCCTTGCCGTTCCCGCCCCCCCCCTCGCCCACCCGGCATCTGGACCGTTTTGTGGCGGACTTGTGGGCCGATCGAGTGCCCACCTCGATTTATGGTTATTTTTAAAGAGCCGGTGCCCACCCGGCATTTGCCCGCAAAAATCAGCCCCCGCCTGCCTGCCTAAGGAGAAGGGCCGCTGCGCTGCCCGCAGTGACCCGAAGGCCGGCCGGCCGAAGTGCCCGCCCCTGCAGCCCGGGGGGAAGAAAGAAGAAGCCTGGCGGCCAGTTTGTGGGGCTCCCGTGATGCGAGGGAGCCCTGCTGCATCTAGGAGAGCCCAGGAGGGGAGGAGCCCCGCCCGCGGCCCCAAAGCGACCGCCGGAGGAGTGCTGTAGTGAGCGAGGCTCCCGTGTGAGGAGGAGAGCCCCGCCCGCCAGAAGACAGCCGGTGAGTGTGGGTGCTTTCAAAGAGAGGGGGGGGGGCGCGTCGGGACACATTGCCGGTGTCCGCCCCCTCCCCTCAGTAGCGCGACCTCCGGGGGCATTGTAATGTTTGGAGCCACGAGGCTCTGTTATTTGGCGTGTACCCCTGTGACAGGTCATTGGTTCAGGTAATTGATTATTTCCCGCCGGATCCTAACTCTGCTTCTTTAACGTCTGATTTCAAAGAGAGCACTAAACAATGGTACATTTTTTCCCTTTATATCCCACTGGAAGTCCAGGTGAGTGCCTTGCCGTTCCCGCCCCCCCCCCCCTCCCACAAAGGTGTCCTTCTGTGAAGTAACTGGTGCTCATGTAAGGCGCTCCAATACATAATGCAGATATGTTCGGCCAGTTTTCTATAGTTTATATGCACACATCTTTTGAATTGAGGTACCTTCACATTAAGGAGCCCACAGTATTATGGTACTGAAAAACGATGCTCCAGTGTGGTGGTGTTGATTCCCCCACCCACAGTGTCTCTGCACTCCTGCACTCTCACCCAAGATCTGCGGCCTGTGCAGCGCTGAGCACATTCATTGTCAGGATCTGCAGGCATGTGTCACGCTCGACATGTCCTGAATCATGCTCTATAAAGCTGTGTACCACCTCAGCCATGGTCTGCAGGCCCGATGCTATGCTGTGTCACGCGCAAGACGTCCTTAAGCAGGCTCTGCATCCCTGTGCCAACTGTGCACCCCTAAGCTATGGTCTGTAGGTCCTGTGCCAAGCTCAGCACATTATAAACTAGCCTCTGCATCCCTGTGCCAGCTGTGTAACGCCTAAGCCTTGGTCTGCAGTACTGTGCCATGCTCTGCACGCTGTACCATGCTCAACACATCCTAAACTAGCCTCTGCATCCCTGTGCCACCTGTGTACCGCCTAAGCCTTGGTCTGCAGGCCCTATGTCATGCTATGGATCCCTGTGCCAGCTGTGCTTGCGTAAGCCATGTTCTACAAGCACTGTGCTACGCTCATCACATTCTAAACTAGCCTCTCCATCCCTGTGCCAGCTGTGTAACGCCTAAGCCTTGGTCTGCAGGCCCTGTGTCATGCTGTGCATCCCTTTGCCCGCCTAAGCCATGGTCTACAAGCACTGTGCCATGCTCTGCATGCTGCGCCATGCTAAGCACATCTGAAACTAACCTCTGCATCCCTGTGCCAGCAGTGTACCGCCTAAGCCTTGGTCTGCAGGACCTGTGTCATGCTGTGCTCTCCTGTGCTAGCCTAAGCCATGGTCTACAAGCGCTGTACCACACTCAGCACATCCTAAACTAACCTCAGCATCCCTGAGCCAGCTGTGTACCGCCTAAGCCCTGTGTCATGCTGTACATCTCTTTGCAAGCTGTGCACGCCTAAGCCATGGTCTACAAGCACTGTGCGATGCTCTACATGCTATGTAAGATCACATAATTTAAGCGGGAAGCCAAAATTTGTACAGGTTTTCTGGTATTATTTTATCCTAATCTCCCAGTAAATGGATATCTTTTTGTCTTTGGTGCTTTGTTTTTACCTCTTGGTGCATGTTTCTGCAGCTGTTGAAACATTTTACATGATGACCAGTTAATTACACAATGTCACATATATTGTTTATAATATGGATAGATTTAGTGATTTGCCCAGATTCACAGGATGTAATTGCGATGCCTAAGCTCAAATCTGGTTCCCCAGTTTCACACTCTGCAGCTCTTACTGTAACGCCACATCCTTCGTTGAAAGAGAAAGGCAGCCAGAAGCCAAATGAAAGCTTGGCTCATTATGGACTCGATGTTCCAACAGAATCTCGAGCTGAGCCAGAACTTGGTTTCAGGCTTGAACCTGGCTCAAGATTTCAGTGGCTCACCTACCTCTATTGCAGAGTTGTGACTTCAGCTCTTTACTAATTTGAAGAAGTATACTGCCTCGTGACTGATATAGGGACACTGCCTCGTGACTAATATAGGGACACTGTTCTATATCCTATGTATGTATGTAGGTGGAGAAGCTCAAATGTCTGTTTATCTTTAGTGCACTGTTTCTTCTTGAATCTGATGGTGTCTGGGTTGTATGTGTGTCAAGACCCATTGGAGACGGTTATATTTTCAGCCAGATATGCGGGGTCTGGGCACAGTAGCTTTGTAGGTAATTAGGTTAACCTTGAGTGAGGTGCAGCTCAGCAAATGGAGTTAATTTATGTAAACAAAACCTACTGCACACTACATATAAAGTATAAGCACAAGAGATGTCTCAATGGACATAAAAGTTCAAGTTTTCATGGACGAAGAAGGGGAACACCAGTGTTTCGGCTCCTCTTTTATTGTTCATACATAGCCAGCCGACACGTGTTTCGTCGCAAGAAAAAACACTATTTCCGCGACTCCTCAGGGCTGTAGGTAATGAATGTAGAACCACAGGTCGCAGTGCCGGTGATAATTCCGACCCGGCTCCGCTCGAGACCGGGTTGCGTCTTCGTACGATTATGTATTTCGTAGTTCCGAAGTGGTGCTCTCCAGCGAGTATGTGGAGATGCTTCAATCAGTAGTTTCGCTTATTTAAGAAATATTCAAGGTGAGTTGCTTGGGGTTATGTCCTTGTCCACGTTTGGGAAGCGCGGGCAGTGTGTAGACTTCTGATAGATATGTCCCTGTAGTGCGGGGAGAGAACGCCGACAGTGCGAGTGTTTCAGTATTCGGTTCCGGGTGGAGTTAATTTATGGTGCAGGTGATGTGGTCGTGTTTATTTTACTTAAGCATTTTTTTTTAGGGACTTCCAAGACCGATGGGTATTAGGGTGCTTTACGCTAAAACTCAGAGAAATAAAGGTGTATATAGGATGAGTTGCACAGTTTGGTGCAGGAACACAGTTGCCAGTTGAAACACCTTACAAAAACCAAATCGTGCATAAAAAAGGATGATGCGATAGAATGTTGTGAAGACAATAATTTGGTTATTGGAAGGCTCATAAATTGTTTCAACTTTCAAGACTTACGTTGTTTCTTGATTGTCAAGAATGGAATCGGTTTCGTGAGGGTGGTGAACTGGGTTCTATGCTGATTCAGCTGCTCCTGGGAATGACTGCTTGGTGGCTATGGTTGTCTTTTAATGTTTGAACTTCCAATAGTAAGAAGTATTTACCTTTCAGTCCTCTGGAACCTCCATAGATTGTGAGCAAGTTAACAAGGGAGGGAATGTTTTGTAATGTAACATTTAATTAGAATTTGATTCTAGCTAGGTTAGGTAGCCAATGAAAGTCATGGAGATGAGATTAGGCTTAATGTGTTATTACTTTTTTGCTCTATCAGCCCTGAATCCAAGTGTAAGTAAGAATGTTCCAGGTTAGGTGAGAAATAGAAATGCCAGCTAAAATTGCACTTCCAAAATCTAGTTAGACTATGATAAAGGCATGGACCAATGTTTTGTGCGAAAAAAAATTTTTTGAGGGGGGGGGGGGGGGGGGTTATTTTTAGGCAGTGGAAGTGTAAATGTTTCATTGTCCATTTGGTTGTTAATTTGTGGTGTGAATGTAAGCACTGAGTCAGTTTATTCTGGCCCTTGATAAATCATGCCGCAATACTTAGAAGTCCCTAAGAATGAGACAATAGGAGTCTGGAAGGCCATAGTGCAGGTTGTTGCAACCATCCAGATGCAAGCAGTTTCAAGGTCACTCTGGAAGGAACTGATTTACTTTCTGTAGTAGAGAGTGCTGGTACAGAGCCCTTTGGTTTTCGTGGCCGTGAGTTCCTAGAAATGAATGGAGGTGTCAATGGTGAATGGGTGTGACTTAGCTTTGGGGTGTGAATACATCCAGGTTCATGTTGTGGAGCCAGGTTTGAAATAGTTGTCTTGCTGTAGGCGAATAAGGGACATTTTGGTTTTGATGGGTTGTAAGTTTCAGCTCAACGTCGGGCACCCAGGTGTTGATGAGATTCAGGTAGTGTTTGAGGTGTTGGTAGCAGAGGATACTGTGCATTTGTTTGTTGGCATATTGATGGATGGTGATGTTGTTGGTGAGTGTTAGTTCCAGGGGTTTTCGTGTAGCGAATGAAGATGACTGAGTTAAGATGGTTCTTTGGTGGACTTTGCGAGAGCTTCTGGGTTCTGGAGAAGCCCATGTGAGCAAACTGGTGTCAGTTTGAAATTTAGGATAACAAGTAGAGGACATAACCAGTGTATCCTATTCAAGAGCTCAAGGTTGGATGGTTCATAGTGTCTGATTTGATCGAAGACTTAGACTTCAAAGTGAGTGACAGTTGCTGAGTATCTATATAAGCGGAGAGGGTGTAGTATATTTTTTCCTAGCACAAAAAAAGAAAATGCACTGTGCTTATGCTTAGGAATATATCGAAATTAGTACAAATGAATTACTTAAAAAAAAAAGATCGGAAGTGTGGTAAAAGCAAACATTGAATACGATCAACACACATCCGTCACTACACTACGTGGTGACATTTGCACACTGTCGTTTGCATGCAGTAAAAACGTATTTCAGTGCAAATGTAATGGTCATTTCAATTGAAAATGTGTTGTTTGTAATGGCAGTGTGCTACCATACCATGCATACTTAACACTACGCCACTCCTCTCCACACCCTTCCACTCTAGTCCACGGCACTCCAATTCTCTGACATGCCACTCCATGCCCACTCCACGACCAGCCACGCCACTCACTTCGCAACATGCCACTCCCACTCTACGTCCTCCACCCACTCCACTGTATCCCAATCTACTTTCCCCTACTTCGGTACAGTCTACTCCACTCCAGTCTACCCTACTCCACTTAACCTTCCTCACTCCATTCTTTCCCACTCCACCCTACCCCTCTACAATCTTTCCACCGTTACCCTATACAATCTACTCCACTCAATCTAACTCGGTTAACCATACCGCACTCTAATCTACCTCACTCCACCCCATTCTACCGCACTTCACTCAAATCTACCCTATTCTGCTCCACTCTACCCCATTCGAATCTACCCGACTCCACTCCAATATACCCAGTACAGTCTCCCCACCCGTTCAAAATCTCCTCCACTCCAATCTACCAGTCCATTAAAATCTACCCTACTTCACCCTAGTCTACCTCTCCATCCTACTCCAATCTACCCCGCCCAAATCTACTTCATCTATTTCACTCCATTCTACCCCCTGTACCCCACTCCACCCTACACCACTCTACTCCAATCCACTCCACCCTACACGACTCAACCCCACACCACTCAACCCCACCCCAATCCACTCCACTCAACACCAATCTACCCCACCCAATCCACTCTACCCCACCCCAACCCACTCCCCTATACCAGGCTACCCCACCCCAATCCACCCCACCCCAATCCACTTCACCCTAATCCACTCATTTCCACTGCACCCCACCCCACTCTACCCCACCTCAATCCACTCTACCCTACAACACTCTACCCCAATCCAATATAACCTACCCCACCCTAATTCACTCCATCCCATTCTCCTCTACCTCACGGCACTCAACTCTTTTCCAATCCACTGCACTCAACTACTTCCCAATCTACCCCAATATATCCCACTCCACTCTACACTGATCTAGCTCACTCAAAGCCAATCTACCCCACTGTAGCCCAGTTCAATCTACCTCACTCCTCTACTCCAATTTACACAAGTTTACTCCACTCCAATATACCCTAATCCACTCCAGTGTACTTCACTCTACCCCCACACCACTACAATCTACACAACTCAAATCTACCCCACTCTACCCCCACAATTCCATCCTACTATAATCCACCCAATGTAGCCCACTGCACTCTAATCTTATTCTAATCTACCAAACTCCACCCCAGTCTACCCCAGTATTCCCCAATCTACATCACTCTACTCCACCCACTATACCCCACTCCACCCCAATTCAACCTACCCTGCTCCAATCTACCCCAATCCATCTCAATCCACTCTACCCAATTCAAATCTATCCCAACCAGCTAACTTAGCCATGCTGAGCAGCAGCCACACTGGTGTACATAATGGCTAAAACGCTTTGTCAAAACTAAAAGCTCTCTTAGGCGAGTCACTTATAAAATGTTCTAAGGACTAAGGAGCTGATTACGAGTTTGGCGGTCAGACTGCCAGACGCCTTTTGCGGCCGTCGGGAGAATGCACTAAGCTGATGGCATCCCAACCACTGCATTACGAGTAAACCTCCGGGCCAGCGTGGTCTTTAGGCAGTAACATGCTTCAGCTCACAGAGTGAGCCTTAAGGCAATGCAGCACTGCAGTACTGCAGCGCTGCACTGTCATTCGCTCACTGTTGCCAGGCACCCTGTCGTGCATGGCACATAGTGTGCTCACGACAGTGCAAGCATTGGGGGAACAACATGGGCCCCCAGCCACAATGCCCAATGGGAAAGCGCACCCAGGGGCCCTCTTTGGGGTCCCTTCCCTGCATTTTCACCTGTCCACGGAAATCCTAATTGGCATGGCGGTGCCAGTATCGGCACTGCCTCCAATTCTCCCCTCCCTCCCTCTTACGGAATCCAGGATCCTGGTGGTGGTCTTGAGGCGGACTGCCCGCCATGTTCAGAATTGGGCGGTCGGTCTGGGTACTTGAGTTAAAAAAAAAAACAAGCATTTACAATGCAACGGTTTCGCCTTTGGAAAAGTTTGAGCTATTGGCATTGTAAATGACAAAATTTGTATATATGTGTTGTTTTTGAAAACAGATAAATAAATGGCATTGTCATTTACATTGCCAATACCTCTAACTTTTCCAAAGGCGAAACCGTTGCATTGTAAATGCTTGTTTTTGTTATTTTGTTCAGTTTTTTAAATCGCCAGTATTACGGTGTCCCAGCCTCGGTTGATTCCAGAGCTTGTCAGGCAAATAGGCAGGGTGCTGTAATGAGAGCTTTGTAGATGATGCAGCTAGTTTTGATGATTGTGCGGCCCAACAAAGGGAGCCAATGGACTTCCATCAGGGTGGTGTGCTGTGAGCATATTTCTTCAGGCCCTAGACAAGGCATGCTACAGTGTATAGGATGCCCTTAAGGGATGCAAGGTATGGAGTCAAGGAAGCCATGGAGCAACATGTTGCCATCATCCATAAGCAAAAGAACAAGGACTTGAATGCCAAGTCCAAAGTCACTTTCTGGGATGCATAGTTTCTCTTTTTTAAGGATGAGTGACTAAGCATTGGGTGAAAGTTGGGCTTTGGACTCCTCAAGATTCCAGACATTGAACCAGGTTTAAACTAGCTGTTGCTTATTGCTCTTGGATAATTTTGTCTCGATGGTGATGAGCTTTAGGTAGTGCAGGCCATACAGGTCTGAATGAAGCGAAAGCAGTGTTTGACGCATGGATTGTCTGGAGCGGAGGAGATTTTCAAGAAGAGCTATGTATTGTTTGCATACTGTTCACACAAAGGGCATGAAGAAGATGGGCAGAAAGCAGTGGGTGAACAAAGATCAGGCAATATTAGGGCTGAAAGCAGGCTGAAGAACGTTCTTGTTTGGTGTATGAGTGGTGATCAGACGATTCAGTGAGCTAGGGAGTCAGTAGGGAGACAGCAGGCAAGGGAAGAAGCAGCGCACTTTAGCACTTATGTTTGCAGACTTGCCAACTTGCTCAGCTTGGCCCACTTCTTTTACCCTTCCCTACTCGACCCCTGGTGGTGGGGCCGCACCAGAGCTGCTGTCTTTCTAGTGCTGCCACCCCACTTTCTACTTGGTGGCCTCCCACACCTGCCAACTCCCTGGTGAACGGAAGAGGTTTTGATAGAAAACTGAGTCAGTGGCTGAGAGGGTACAACAGTGTCTGGCCACTTCCACCATCACAGCAAGATCACACGTGACAGAGCAATGTTATGTTTGCAGGTGGAGCTGTTGTCGTATTGGTGACTTTTGATGTTACTATCTGTGATTTAAAGCCCAAGTGGTTCAGTGTAGAAATAAATAGGAGAGAGAACAAGATGGAACCTTGTTGGACTTCACAAGTGACAGGGAACTTCTGGGATCTTGAGGTGGACATGTTGATGACCGGGTGTCAGTTGGTAAAGTGCTAACAGAATCAGAATCAAAGGGCCTCATTAACAAGCTCATTGTACTGCCGGTGTGTCACTTTTTTGACGATCTGGCGGAGCAACGCACCTGCCCATATTTACAAGGTCCCATAAAGTCACCCTGTGTGACTTTTCATGGCATTGTAAATATGGGCCCTTTAACGCATTACCCTGTGTAAAAGGGGTGTTCCATGGGGGGTTGCTGTGGGTGTTCCCATGCAACATCCATGGAACCTGACACATTCCCAAATTTACAAAGTGTCCTAAACCTAGAAATGTGTCTGAATACTCCGCATTCCCAGGGGAGGCACAGGAGTGGCACAACGAGTCCCTTGCTCACTTTGCAACTGGAGTCAAGCAAGCCCGGCTGAAGACGGCTGTAATGCCAGAAACCGGTCCTGGGAAGCTTGATTCCAGTCCAGGGAAGACATGGCTTGGCAGTTCGGGCTGGACTGTTCCCATGAGGCACAGGGTCAGACTGATTTGCATATGTCTGAACTGGGGTGGCGGAGTGAGCTAAAGAACGGTGATGGATTAAACCCAGATCAGTTGACTGGGGGTGAGTGTTTTTATTGTCAACGCTCCGTCCATCACCACCTTTGGTTTTTCTTTGTTCGCCATAAGTTGGCAGGGTATGCTCAGACGTGATTCCCTTGCTCACTTTGCCAATGGAGTCAAGCAAGCCCGGCTGAAGACGGCTGTAATGCCAGAAACCGGTCCTGGGAAGCTTGATTCCGGTCCAGGGAAGACATGGCTTGGCAGTTCGAGCTGGACTGTTCCCATGAGGCACAGGGTCATACTGATTTGCCCAGATCTCTGTACTGGGGTGAATGTATGACCATGTTCTGCATTCTGTCTATCACCTGTTGTTTTTGCCTTTGTCGCCCCGAGTGGGATGGGTATGCTCAGATGTGAGTCCAATGCTCTCCACACCACTGGAGTCAAGCTATCCAGGCTGATGACGGCTGATAGCCAGAAACCGGTCCTTGGATGCTTGATTCCGGTCCAGGAAAGACATGGCTTGGCAGTTCGGGCTGGACTGTTCCCATGAGGCACAGGGTCAAGGCTGATTTGCATATGGCCATGTCTGACCTGGGGTGGTGTGGAGTGCAAAAAAACGATGGAGTTAGGCCCAGATCTCTGTACTGGGGTGAATGTATGACTATGTTCTGCATTCTGTCCATCACCTGTTGTTTTTGCCTTTGTCGCCCCGAGTGGGATGGATATGCTCAGACGTGAGTCCCATGCTCTCCACACCACTGGAGTCAAGCTATCCAGGCTGATGACGGCTGATAGCCAGAAACCGGTCCTTGGATGCTTGATTCCGCTCCAGGAAAGACATGGCTTGGCAGTTCGGGCTGGACTGTTCCCATGAGGCACAGGGTCAAGGCTGATTTGCATATGGCCATGTCTGACCTGGGGTGGTGTGGAGTGCAAAAACACGATGGATTTAGGCCCAGATCTCTGTACTGGGGTGAATGTATGACTATGTTCTGCATTCTCTTCATCACCTGTTGTTTTTGCCTTTGTCGCCCCGAGTGGGATGGGTATGCTCAGACGTGAGTCCCATGCTCTCCACACCACTGGAGTCAAGCTATCCAGGCTGATGACGGCTGATAGCCAGAAACCGGTCCTTGGATGCTTGATTCCGGTCCAGGAAAGACATGGCTTGGCAGTTCGGGCTGGACTGTTCCCATGAGGCACAGTGTCAAGGCTGATTTGCATATGGCCATGTCTGACCTGGGGTGGTGTGGAGTGCAAAAAAACGATGGATTTAGGCCCAGATCTCTGTACTGGGGTGAATGTATGACAATGTTCTGCATTCTGTCCATCACCTGTTGTTTTTGCCTTTGTCGCCCCGAGTGGGATGGGTATGCTCAGACGTGAGTCCCATGCTCTCCACACCACTGGAGTCAAGCTATCCAGGCTGATGACGGCAGATAGCCAGAAACCGGTCCTTGGATGCTTGATTCCGGTCCAGGAAAGACAGGGCTTGACAGTTGGGGCTGGACTGTTCCCATGAGGCACAGGGTCAAGGCTGATTTGCATATGGCCATGTCTGACCTGGGGTGGTGTGGAGTGCAAAGAAACGATGGATTTAGGCCCAGATCTCTGTACTGGGGTGAATGTATGGCAATGTTCTGCATTCTGTCCATCACCTGTTGTTTTTGCCGACAACGAGGAGACATACTTTTATTTCTCCTCATTATTTCCTTTTTCTATGCATGCTGCATTTTGCAGGGAAACACCCACAGCAACGCCCATGGAACACCCCTTTCACACAGGGTAATACATGAAAGGGGCCCATATTTATAAGGCCGTGAAAAGTCACGCAGGGTGACTTTACATTGCCTTGTAAATATTTGCAGGTGCACTGCACCACCAGTTCATCACAAAAAGTGACACACCGGCGGTGCAATGGGCTTGTAAATGAGGCCCTTTGACTCTGCAGACCTCTGCTGTTACCACTGGTGAACTGTGTTAGCACTTTACCGACTGACACCCGCTCATCATAATGTCCACCTCAAGAACCCAGAAGATTCCTGTCACTTGTGAAGTCCAACAAGGTTCCATCTTGTTCTCTCTCATTTTTATTTCTACATGAAACCGCATGAGCTTTAAATCACTGCTAATAACATCAAAAGTCACCAATATGATGACTACATAGCTCCACCTTCAAACATAACATTGATCTGTCACGTGTGATCTTGCTTCGACGGTGGCAGTGGCAGGACACGGTTGTACCCTCTCAGACCAAGCCACCGACTCAGTTTTGTATCAAAAGCTCTCCAATTCTCCGGGGAGCTGGCAGGTGTGGGAGGCCACCAAGTAGACACCAGGCTGCATTCTGCAGCAAGCATAGGAAGAGGAAAATGCATTCAATTATTGTTTTTGTGCACAAAGGTGTTCTTTCTGCACAAAAACAATCCTCCACACAACACAGGCACCCTTGCAACATGATGTAAGTGTGCCTGCGCTGGTGCATGGCAGCCAATTATGCGCCAGTGCAGGGGAAAGCACACAGATGCGTCGTATTGTTGTTAATATGACGCATCCCTTTGCTTTTAAAATGATGTAGCTCAGCGCAGCAAAATGGCTTCAGGCACCGTTCTGCATCATTTTGTAGTAAATGAGGCCCCAAGAGTTTAAAAATAGTGTGCCATGAGACAAATTACTTATATTTATTTAGGTGTTTTATATAGACGGGCTTGTCGCCTTGCATACCATAGTATGTGAATGTCGAACCCACTGGAAAAGTTGGCCAGGAGGTCAATCGAGTTTAATCTCTTGTGCAGGTTAAGAGCAGTTCTGCAAAGGTAGGGGAGCCTGGCTACTCAACAGACCAACACCGAGGTACAGACAAGACCCACACAACAAACTATATATAAAGTAAGAGCTTAAGCGGCATTAAACTTTGAGTACTGATGTATTGAAGAAGAAAGCACCGTCTTTTGTGAAAAAAAAATGAAACACGTAATACAGGCTGACGAAACACACAAATATATCCCTTGTTTTCAGTGAAAACTGTTTTTTGTCTGGGAGATGCGTCACGTTGTAAAGCCCTGCGCCAGAAGTAGGCGTCCCTGCGCAGGGGGGGCAGGGGGGGGGTCGTTCCGGTGCAGGAATGCCTTCCAAAAGTGGCTGAGTGAAATCTACAAGATTTCACTCAGTCACTTTGAGGACCATGCTGCGTCAAAACCCTGCGCCTTCTTGAAGCAGGCGTAAGGATTGACGCAGCATTGTAAAGATAGGGACCCCCCCCAGAGCATTGCTGGAGCTGTCTCGCACTTGCGACGCAACTCCAGCAATGCGCCGCCTTTATGGCACAGATGCTTCGCGCATCTGTGCCGTTTTTGCCCCATGGTGCGCCGCATTGTAAATTATTAGCAAACGCAGTTAACTTGCCATGCATAAAGACAACAAACACTGGTAATTCACATTCAATCTCTGCTCAAGCTATATTTTATGGTAATAGGCTTTCTCTGAATTTCTCTTGCTTTCAAGTTTGCTTTGACTCTATTTTTGAATGTACTTCATCAGCTCTTGGGTTTTGTAACGTCAGCAAATAAAACAGCCAAGACCGAGGTTGTTTTCTTCAGTAAATACAATTTCACGGGCCATTAGGTGTGCACAGTGACGTTGTAGAATCTATAACGAGGTTGGTAAATGCAGCTGACATTACTCGCATCATTACTCTGCTATCCAGCCCCACGCTGCACGCGCATGCATGGATTCCCCTCAGAGAGAGTTGAGAGTCTCTCACTTGGCTGTCAAGTGCGTGTGAGCGGGAACATTCTTTCGTTTATGGTGCCCCAGTGATTTGTGTCCGTCAATTATCGCCCAGAAGTACTGGACTGATTTCATTCCGCACTACAAGTGATGTTTTCAGCTGTTCGTAAAGTAATTGCCAACACCTGTTCCTTAGGGTATGGAGAACCTCCGACGTCACACTTGCCACATCGCTCGAAAACACTGTTCTGCCACAGGTTTTGTATATTCAGGTTATTCTTTCTCAGAATATGGCTGAGTTACTGACATCATGTCCTGTTTCCGCACTGCTGAACTGACGTTGTTGCTCGGCGTCGGCTGCTGATTGACGTCACTGAAATAGGTGTAATTATTAGGTTCAGAATAATAACAAGAACGGGTACGCCGAGGGAAGGCGCCAGTACACTTTGTGCTGCCTGCAGGTGTGTGTGCAGTGACGGTTTGATTATCCGCGATGGGTGTGCTTTGACTCTGCGACTCTTCAGAGTTACTATAATTCGTGCAGCAGCCTAGTGTGAAGATCTGCAGCGTTGCGTTGTGCGTAAAAACTGCACATATTCACAAAAGTGTCATGAGCTGTGCTCGTGCAAAAAAACCCTCTGCTTTTGCACAAAACTGAGTCGACGGTGTCCCGCGTGTCATTTCTGACCGTTGTACACGTTTCTACATGCAGACAATCGCCCATGGGGAAATCGTGTCATGTATAATTTCGCAGAAACTGTACGTTACACGTGGGAATATTCTAATTTCACATTTATATGCACCTGGTTTCATTTAGTGCTAGGATCTTGCACAAAGACATGGTAAGCCAGTTTAGTACATTTGTGTTTACTTAGAAGCATAGAATAGTGCTGCTCCTGCCCGTATTAGACCCCTTTGCATACATTATCAGGGGCAGAGCCCTTTTGGCATGGTCGAGCTGTGGCCCATGCCCAGGGCTCCATTCTTCGGAGGGGGCGCTAGGGAACTGTCTGTATTACGGTCACGGAGAAAGCAGAGTCTCTGTCACCTGGCTCCAGTGCTACAAGCCTCCTTTCTCGTCTCCCACCTTCTTCCCATCCCATATCCCTCTCACCCGACCCCCTCCAACAAACAACATGACACTAGCGTGAGGAGCGAATCTATGAGTGAGTTGGGGGTGAGCTGGGGGAGTTGCAGAGATGTTTGAGTTCAGAGGCCAGGTCCACTTCTGATGTAGACTGCCAGGGACTGACAGGATTGAATTGGTAAAGCAGGCACTCGGGCAATGCCCGGTACCTGGATTGCAGCTGTGGTCCGCTTTTTTTGGCAAGAGTGGTGGTCGATTTGGGCTACGGCTGTGCTGTTCAGATGCAGTCAGGGGCTGTGAAATACAGTTGGAGTCTTGATTGAAGTTGAAACGTAGGTTTATTGTGGTAAGAAATACACCCACAACCAGAGCCGTTTAGTCGTGAAGAAGCCAACGTCCAGAATGACGTTCAGAGGAATCTTCACGACTGAAGGGCAGCACTCTAGAACTTGAAACATAGAACAAGTCTTGTGGATGCAACCACGAGACTCTTAGTATACAGAAGAGAAATATGCATTTATTATTATATAACATCTGCCCCTCTTTGAAGGGTAACAAACGAAACAGAAAATTGCAAACACAAATTCACTCCAAAACGTAGTCTCTCAATCTGCAGGACAATTGCTTTAAGCAAGAAGCTCTTTTTGTTGCCACTTCGGTAGACTCTTCCAAAGCTGTATCTGAAGGTAATGACAAATGGTCAGAGACAACAAATTGTGAAGCTACAGATAATCCGGGAGACTCTTCCAAAGGTAATGACAAATGGTCAGAGACAGCAGATTGTGATACCATAGATGTTTCCAAAGCTGGATTAGAAGAGGGTTGCTCATAAGCTAAATCAAACCAATCACAATGTTCTGACTCTGAAGTGGCATGTTCTGTGATAAAATAGGCCTGAAGTGGAGAGATTTTAACAAGAACCAGCTTGTTCCACCATCCTTTGTTATCAAGAAGAGCTGGACCTTTACTAACTTGTGTAACCAAATTTGGAGAAGAGAACTTGGATTGCCCTTTCATAACTCTTTTAGGATTTTTAATGAGCACCCAATCCCCTTTTTGTAAGGACTGATCAAAGGAATGTTTGCCTTCGTCAAAACGTGATTTCATAGAATGTTGGTTAGCCTTCACATGTTCCTGAATAGAGTAAGAGTTAACAGACAAATGACAATTCCCATGTAACCAACTAGGATTGAGTAGTGAATGTACTTTCCTTTTCCTAAGCAAAGTAAATGGTGCAACACCAGTTGTGAAGTGTGGAGTGGTATTGTATGCCCACACTTTGTCATGAGCAAAAGACAAAGGGTCTAGCCTGGAGGAGATTGCAGTTTGTATACCCTCCTTGATTATACGATTACTCCTCTCAACTAATCCATTCGAAGAGGGTGAATACAATGCAACCTTGTAATGAGAAATGTCATGTCTTTTAAGAAAAGAGCAAATTTTTTGGGAAACAAAATGTGTCCCATTGTCGGTAACAATGGTTTTGGGAAAACCTTCAACATCAAACACAGATTGTAAACATTTTACTGCATTTTCAGTTGATGCAGAATTGCAAAAAGAGTAATACAACCACAAGGCTTCTCTTTCAATTGTACTGTATCTAGTTTCGGCTGAAAGAAGTGTTCTGGATGCAAAGGCAACCGTTTGTTCTTTACCTTCCACCCATTGTCCCAAAACGGCACCCAAACCAGTGAGACTGGCATCAACAATGATGAAACACTTCGAACCATCCGAAAAAGGATGCAAAGTTGGTGAATCCTCAATAATCTTTTTAACCTGCTCAAAAACTTTTTGTAAATCTTCTGACCAGGAGAACTTCACTCCCTTTCTTAAGAGCGCTCTCAACGGCTCAACAATCTGAGCATAGCCATGCACAAACATTGCGTAATATTCTGCTAAACCAAGGAATGAGCGAAGGGCATCTCTATCTTTCAATTCAATTCAATTCAATTAATTTATATAGCGTGCTACATACCCAGAGGGTCTCAAGGCGCTTGGAGAAGGGTGGGGAATTACTTGTCGAATATCCAGGTTTTAAGTTGCTTTCTGAATGCTGGGTGGTTCTGAGTGAGGCGAAGGTGAGTGGGAAGTGAGTTCCAAGTTTTGGCTGCCAGGTAGGAGAAGGATCTTCCACCCATGGTGGTTTTGTTGATGCGAGGTACAGCAGCGAGGGCTTGGTGGGAGGAGCGTAGCTGGCGGGAGGGGGTGTAGAAGGAAAGTCGTGTGTTGAGGCATTCGGGTCCAAGTTCGTAAAGTGCTTTGTGTGCGTGGGTTAGGAGGCGGAATGTTATCCTCTTATTGACGGGGAGCCAGTGGAGGTTTTTCAGGTGACCAGAAATGTGGTCTTTACGCGGAATGTCTAGTATGAGTCTGGCTGATGCGTTCTGGATGCGTTGGAGTTTTTTCTGAAGTTTTGCGGTGGTACCGGCGTATAGGGTGTTTCCGTAGTCCAAGCGGCTTGTAACCAGTGCGTGGGTGACCGTTTTTCTAGTTTCGGTGGGGATCCAGCGAAATGTTTTTTTGAGCATGCGAAGGGTGTTGAAGCAAGATGATGAAACGGCGTTGACCTGTCTGGCCATCGAGAGTGAGGAGTCCAGAATGACGCCCAGGTTCCGTGCGTGGTCTGTCGGGATGGGTGCTTTTCCAAGGGACTCTGGCCACCACGAGTCGTCCCAGGCGGAGGGGGAAGTACCTAGGATAAGGACTTCTGTTTTGTCGGAATTCAGTTTCAGCCGGCTGTGCATCATCCACTCGGCTACTTCTTTCATTCCTTTATGTAAGTTTGTTTTGGCGGTGTTAGGGTCTTTGGTGAGTGAGAGGATCAGTTGAGTGTCATCAGCGTAGGGGATGATGTTGAGGTTGTGTTGGCGTGCGATGGCCGCGAGGGGGCTCATGTATACGTTGAAGAGGGTGGGGCTGAGTGAAGATCCTTGTGGCACGCCGCAGATGACTTCAGTGGCCTCTGACTTGAATGGTGGGAGGCGGACTCTCTGGGTTCTTCCAGCAAGGAACGAGGTGATCCATTCCAGTGCTTTTCCTTGGATTCCGATGTTTCTGAGGCGTTGTAACAGGGTGCTATGACAGACTGTGTCGAAGGCTGCGGAGAGGTCGAGGAGGATGAGGGCGACTGTGTCTCCATTGTCCAGTAGAGTTCGAATGTCGTCTGTTGCTGCGATGAGTGCGGTCTCAGTGCTGTGTTTGGCTCGGAAGCCAGACTGTGAGGAGTCGAGGGATTTGTTGGTTTCGAGGAAGGCGGCGAGCTGGTTGTTGACAGCTTTCTCGATGACTTTGGCCGGGAATGGAAGGAGCGAGATGGGGCGGTAGTTTTTGAGTTCGGTGGGGTCAGCTGTGGGTTTTTTCAGAAGGGCGCTGAGTTTGGCGTGTTTCCAGCTTTCCGGGAAGGTGGCGGAGTTGAGGGAGCAGTTGATGACCTCTCGTAGGTGGGGTGCGATGATGGAGTCAGCTTTGTTGAAGATGTGGTGAGGGCATGGGTCTGTGGGGGATCCTGAGTGGATGGAGTTCATCAGGCGGGTGATGTCCTCGGTGGAGATTGGGTTCCAGTCATTAAGGATGTTCAAGGGGGGTGAAGGTACGGCAGAAGGTTGGGTGGGTTGGTCTCCGGGTTGGTTGTCAAAGCTGTTGTGGATGTCTGCGATTTTGTCGTGGAAGAACGAAGCTAGGGAGTCGCAAAGGGCTTGAGAGGGAGTGATGTCGTTGGAGTTGGCAGTGGGGTTGGTAAACTCTTTGACGATGTTGAATAATTCCTTGCTGTTGTGGGCGTTGTTGTCAAGTCGGTCTTTGAAAGCGGCTTTCTTGGCGGACCGGATCAGTTGGTGGTGTATGCGGATGGCGTTTTTGAAGGCGTCCCTGGTGTTGGTGTTTGGGTCTTTTTTCCATGCCTTCTCGAGGGAGCGACAGATTTTCTTGGATTTCTTAAGATCATCGTTGAACCAGGGGGCGTTTTTGCTGCCTAGTTTGATTTGACGTTTTTTCAGGGGTGCTAGGCTGTCGGCGCTGTTGGTTAGCCATTGAGTGAAGTTAATGGCTGCTTGGTTGGGGTTCGAAGAGTGGGCAGGGGGGTTTTGAAGAAGCGATGAGGAGATCTGGTCGATGGTGATTTTGTTCCAGTTTCTTCGCAGAGTAGGTTGAGGATGGTTGTGGGTTGTGGTCTTTTTGTAGATAAAGTGAACGCAGCTGTGGTCCGTCCAATGGAGAGCTGTGGTGTGACTGAAGGAGATATGTTTGCTGGAGGTGAAGATAGGGTCGAGTGTGTGACCTGCGTAGTGAGTGGGGGTATTAACAAGTTGTTTGAGTCCGAGGTTGGCGAGATTGTCCAGCAGGGTGGTGGTGTTGCTGTCGTTGCTTTTTTCCAGTTGAAAATTGAGATCTCCCAATAGAATGTATTCCTCGGAGCGGCGGGCGTGTGGGGTGATAAAGTCAGTGATGTCTTCACTGAATTGAGCACGGGGTCCTGGTGGTCTGTAGAGGAGGGTGCCTCTGAGTGTGGTCTTGGGGTCGGTGTGGATCTGGAAGTGAAGGTGCTCGGCGCTAGCGGTGTTGACGTCTGAGCTGGTTGAGATGCGGATGGAGTTCTTATGGACGATAGCGATGCCTCCTCCTGTTTGCTTGGTGCGGTCTTTTCGGATGATCTTGTAGCCTTCCGGGATGGCAATGGTGATGTCTGGGGCTGAGGAGGCGTTCATCCATGTTTCTGTTAGGAAGGCGACGTCCGGAGAGATGGTGTCTAGTAGATTCCAAAGGTCGATGGCGTGTCTGTGGACCGAGCGGGTGTTGAGCAGGATGCATTTAAGGTGGTTGGTGTCAGGTCTCTGTTTGGTGTTAGTGGATGAGGAGTTGGTCTTGGTGCCGTCAAACTTGCAGGAGTTGCATGTGAAAGGTCCATGGGTGTGTCCGGGGGCGGCTTGGGCGTAGTTGGGGAGTCGGCCTGGGTTGAGGGCTAGGAGGGTGGAGGCGGCGTATGTAATGCGGGTGGGGTGGGTGGGACGGTGGGCAGTCATAATATCGAGTCTTTTATTTCGACTGGACAGAATATCGAGTAAAAAATATAGAATGGACATAATATCGACTAGACATAATATAGACAACAAAAATATCGACTAGAGAAAATATATATCGAATAGAATGGACATAATATCGAATCAAAAATATACAATCGACATAATATCGACTAGACATAATATAGCCAACAAAAATATCGAATTTAAGGTAAGTTAATAATAATTTTTATTTTTTGTGTTATATAAGTCTGTAGCGGGTTGTGGGTTTATAGGGGAATAGGGTGGGAAGTAATTTAATTCTAATTAATTATATATGTTAATTTATTTATTGATATTTATTTAGAATTAATTGTTAATTAATTATTAATTGTTAATTAATTAAAATATAATTGGTAATTAATTATAATTGATTAATTGATAAATATTTTAATTTTAGTAATTTATTTTCTGTAGCGGGTTGTGGGTTTATAGGGGAATAGGGTGGGAAGTAATTTAATTATAATTAATTAAATATGTTAATTTATTTATTGATATTTATTTAGAATTAATTGTTAATTAATTATTAATTGGTAATTAATTCAAATATAATTGGTAATTAATTATAATTGATTAATTGATAAATATTTAAATTTTAGTAATTTATTTTCTGTAGCGGGTTGTGGGTTTATAGGGGAATAGGGTGGGAAGTAATTTAATTATAATTAATTTAATTTTTTTAATTATTTATTGATATTTATTTATAATTAATTGTGAATTATTTATTAATTGGTAATTAATTAAAATATAATTGGTAATTAATTATAATTGATTAATTGATAAATATTTTAATTTTAGTAATTTATTTTCTATAGCGGGTTGTGGGTTTATAGGGGAATAGGGTGGGAAGTAATTTAATTATAATTAATTACATTTTTTAAATTATTTATTGATATTTATTTATAATTAATTGTTAATTATGTATTAATTGGTAATTAATTAAAATATAATTGGTAATTAATTATAATTGATTAATTGATAAATATGTTAATTTTATTACATTATTTTCTGTAGCGGGTTGTGGGTTTATAGGGGAATAGGGTGGGAAGTGATTTAATTATAATTAATTAAATATGTTAATTTATTTATTCTTAATTATTTGGAATACATTGTTAATTAAATAATAATTGGTAATTAATAAAAATATGATTGGTAAATAATTTTAATTGATTAATTGATAAATATGTTAATTTAATTCATTTATTGTCTGTAGCGGGTTGTGGGTTTATAGGGGAATAGGGTGGGAAGTAATTTAATTATAATTAATTACATTTTTTAAATTATTTATTGATATTTATTTATAATTAATTGTTAATTATGTATTAATTGGTAATTAATTAAAATATAATTGGTAATTAATTATAATTGATTAATTGATAAATATGTTAATTTTATTACATTATTTTCTGTAGCGGGTTGTGGGTTTATAGGGGAATAGGGTGGGAAGTGATTTAATTATAATTAATTAAATATGTTAATTTATTTATTCTTAATTATTTGGAATACATTGTTAATTAAATAATAATTGGTAATTAATAAAAATATGATTGGTAAATAATTTTAATTGATTAATTGATAAATATGTTAATTTAATTCATTTATTGTCTGTAGCGGGTTGTGGGTTTATAGGGGAATAGGGTGGAAAATAATTTAATCCTCATTAATTAAATATGTCATTTAAATTATTGGTATTTATTTTGAATTAATTGTTAATTAATTTTTAATAGGTAATTAATTAAAATATAATTGGTAATTAAAATTAATTTATTAATTTTGAAATTGTAAATTAATTTATTGTTAATAGGTAATTAATTAGTATGAGTAGGCAATTTTTATAATTAAATAATTTTATTTTGTATTTATAAATAAATATTTAATATTTTTTATACACAAGTACAATATTTTATTTATTTGTAATTGGTATTACTATTTATGTTATTTATATCTATTTGTGAAGTATTTACTTTCCCTATTATTGCACTCTCTGAAGTTGGAATAGTAATTTTAACCCCTACGCTATACAACACTTTCCCTACTGTTGCACCCACTGGAGTGGGTATGCAACGTTTACAACGCAACTTTTACTATGCACTACCATTACAACGAAACTTTTACAACGCAAAAACTTTTACAACGCATACATTTACAAAGCATGTTTTTACAACGCAGATACCTTTACAACGCATACCATTACAACGTAAGTATTGCTAAGTATATAATTATTTTTAAAATGTTATATGTTTGGGTTTTTGGGAAAAGGGATATTTTTAGGGTTCAGGGTCAGTTTTCAGTTTTTGGGTAAAGGGGTATTTTTAGGGTTAAGGGTCAGTTTTAAGTTTTTGGGTAAAGCGGTATTTTTAGAGTTCATGGTCAGTTTTCAGTTTTTGGGTAAAGGGGTATTTTTAGGGTTCAGGGTCAGTTTTCAGTTTCTGGGGTAAAGGGGTATTTTTAGGGTTCAGGGTCAGTTTTCAGTTTTTGGGTAAAGGGGTATTTTTAGGGTTCAGGGTCAGTTTTCAGCTTTTGGGTTAAGGGGTATTTTTAGGGTTCAGGGTCAGTTTTCAGTTTCTGGGGTAAAGGGGTATTTTTAGGGTTCAGGATCAGTTTTCAGTTTTTGGGTGAAGGGGTATTTGTAGGGTTCAGGGTCAGTTTTCAGTTTTTGGGTAAAGGGGTATTTTTAGGGTTCAGGGTCAGTTTTCAGTTTTTGGGGTAAAGGGGTATATTTAGGGTTCAGGGTCAGTTTTCAGTTTTTGGGTAAAGGGGTATTTTTAGGGTTCAGTGTCAGTTTTCAGTTTCTGGGGTAAAGGGGTATTTTTAGGGTTCAGGGTCAGTTTTCAGTTTTTGGGTAAAGGGGTATTTTTAGGGTTCAGGGTCAGTTTTCAGTTTTTGGGGTAAAGGGGTATTTTTAGGGTTCAGGGTCAGTTTTCAGTTTTTGGGTAAAGGGGTATTTGTAGGGTTCAGAGTTAGTTTTCAGTTTTTGGGTATAGGGGTATTTTTAGGGTTCAGGGTCAGTTTAGGGTTTTTGGGGTACAGGGGTACTTTGTAAAAATAAAGTAAAATTATATTTAAATTACATTAATTAAATAAAATTAAATTATATTATAATATTTTAAATTAATTTATATTAAAAAAAATATTATATACTTACCAATACTTACGTTGTAATGGTATGCGTTGTAAAGGTATATGCGTTGTAAAATCTTGCGTTGTAAATGTATGAGTTGTAAAAGTTTTCGTGTTGTAAAAGTTTTGATGTAATGGTAGGTGTTGTAAAAGTATGCGTTGTAACGTCATACATCCCTGGAGTGGGAATAGTAATTTTAACCCCTACGCTATCCAGCGCTTTCCCTACTGTTGCACCCACTGGAGTGGGAATAGTAAATTTTACCTCTACGCTATCCAACACTTTTGCTAATGTTGAACTCACTATAGTTGTTACAATAAATTTTAACCATTTTCTATGCTACGCTAAAAATGTTATATATGTTTATTTAATAATATGTTTTTATATATATATATATATGTATTATTTTTGGTGATATAATTTTTTTAATTATAGAAATTATTTATTAAAATTACATTTTTTAAATTATTATTTCTAAGTTTATATTAAATATATTTATTACTATATTAGTTTTAACTTAATTTTAAGACATTTAAAAAAATCGATATTTTGACAGTCTATATTCTTGTAAGTCGATATTTTGGAGTCGATATTTTGGTACTTACCTGTTTGTAGATAGGGAGTCGATATTTTGTCACTCGATATTTTTCACTCGATATTTGTGTATCTCGATATTTGTGATGTCGATATTATGTCAGTGATCCGGGTGGGACGGGGGCCAGGGGGTCTGGCGCTGGGCGCGGGCTTGGCACGGACGGGCGTAGACGGGCTTACCTTTGGCGCACCTTCGGCGCAACCGCTGCGCGTGACCGCTGCACGAGAATGCATCTGTCATATATGGATGGAGGAGGGGGAGGGGCGAGGGAGGGTCAGCAGGGAGGCGAGGCGGGCTGTGGGGGCCGGTCTCTGAGGCACCAACAACAACAACAACAAGCGTAAGATGGCGGCAGCTTTGGAACAAAAACGCAACTTGCGGTATGCTGAGGCTCAGGTAACTCACTACGCTTGCAGCTGAAACGCCCTGTTTAAATTAGCGTTCAAAGATAAAGCGTCGACAGTGCAATGCCCCCAAGCGTTCCTATTTCTATTTATAGATCTGTGAGCGCCGAGTCAGCACTCCCTAGAAGCAATTTAAAAAGATGTCCCAATTAAGTGTGGCAGCACTCGCGCAGCAGCGCTATGCAGGCAAATCAAGTAATAATGCAGAAGAAAGCAATGCAGTTCCAAATAACGATACCGCACAGGAGCAAGGCAGCAGGGCAAAGGGAGCGACCGCTTCTTTGGGAGGTATAGCATCTCTGATGGCTTTTATTAATGAGAACTTAGGTTTGATGCCATTGGGTGAAAGTGAATGACCCAAATAATCCAATTCTTGAACCCCAAATTTGCATTAGTCGTGCCTGACAGTCAGACCAGCTTTTTCTAATACCTGCAAAACGGTGTTAAGAGTATGATTATGAAGGAGGAGCTTGGCGGGCATCCGAGATGGCCGCGTGAGCACAGCGCTCCCCGGACCCCCGCCACTCCCGGCGTAATATCCTGAATTAATCCTGATTTGGTACGAGGATTTGTGTAGTGGACGTTGGGCTGCTCTACCTGGACCTTTTGGAATTTTATTTTGACACCGGGTGCCGGAGTTACGGTGCTTCGAACTTTTGAGCTCCGCCCTTGCGGTGCGCCTGGGACTGGGTGAGGCTCAGTGGCCGTCTTGGAGTTGAACAACAACGGTAGGGGGATTGGACTTGTGGGTCCCCCCCTTAAGTTTCGGTTTCAATTCTGCCTCAGACCGAGACAACAGCGAGAGAGTCTGGCCAGGGCTGGGTCCGGGGCACGAGACGGCGGTCTGACCTTTGCCGGGCCTATTCTCCTATTTGGCTGGCTCTACCCCGGTGACACCCTTGTTGCGGCACCTTGGTCCCGAGGCCTCACTGTCTGGTGACCGGTCCGTCGGACCTGTGAATCTCCTTGTGACGCAGTCTCCAAAATGGCGGGCAGAGGGGACCGGGAGACACGGAAGACGAAGACGCCTCTGCGCGGGGGACCGGTCCAATCTAACGTCATGGACCGTTATACCCACTCGAAGGGGTCCCCCGGAGCTGCCCTGCCCGGTCCCAGCGCGTCTGACCACATCGTGGACACGTCAACGGAGCCTTCCCTGCAGGACATCATGGGCGCCATTTCTGGCATGAGGGAGACGATAGGCCAACAATACGAAACCCTGGCCCACAAAATTGACACTGTGGCCATTGATGTGAACTTAATTCGAGCCGATCTATCAAAAACCAATGAGAAGGTGAAATCATTGGACCTCAAGTCATCCAGCCTCACGGAAGACGTCTCGGAGATACAGACGGAGATTGGCAATCTCCGTAGGGTGAACGATTTCATGACCCGGCGCTTGGAAGACTTTGAGAACAGGGCACGTCGCTGTAATGTTCGCGTGGTTGGTGTTCCGGAGAATCCAGAACCCCATTCGGTTGATCTCCTAGTTGAGGACCTGATCCAAAACCACCTCTCTCCATCTGGACTGAGTAAATTTTTCACAGTGGAGCGTGCACATCGTGTTCCGGGGGGCCAGGGTAAGCCGGGTGCCCCGCCGAGGCCTATTGTTGCAAAACTTTTCCACTATAGGGATCGGGACGCTATCCTGCAAGCATCACGTGTGAAGGGCCCGGTGGCCTTTGAGAATGCCACAGTGAACTTTTATCCGGACTTTTCCCAACAGGTCCAGAAGCAGCGGATGGGCTTTCGTGGTGCCAAGAAGCGTCTTAGAGACATGGGGTTGCGCTACGCTATGCTTTTCCCGACCAGGCTGCGGGTTGAGTACAATGACCGAACTTTTTTCTTTGATCGGCCGGATGCTGTGAATGACTGGCTGGACTCTCTGCCTGCTCGATCTCCTGAGACTGAGTCCGCTGCCCACCCGGGCGGTGCTGAGGGTGGTGTCGAGAGCTGAGCGATTCGTCTAAGCCTGGGACCTTGTTTTGCGTAACTCTTTCCAGGATTATATGCCTACGTTCCCCTACTGTCTAAGTGATTTGTTATATGTGTTTCTCCTCGTTGTTGGTCTCGCTCGGGGTGGCGGGTGGGACGAAGCCTTTCCTCCTCCGGGGTCTTTGTGTAGAATAGGGGTTCTTGGGCGACAGGCACACTGCAGGTTGGGGTGGCTTTTTAGCTTTTTGCAGGGGTGCAGGGTGGGGGGTGTTTTCTTGTTTGTTGGGGGGTGGGCGGTTGGGAAGTTCGTTGTTTGTGTGTTCTGTTCTCAAGGCGACTCTATCCTGTATTTGATGATGTTTCTTGTGTCGTGCTCATTGGTGGGGGGTGTTGTCGTTGCTGGGTGGGATGGGGGGTAGCGGGTTGAGATTTATTTCGTGGAACGTTAACGGTCTGGGGGATCGTATCAAGCGGAGTGTGGTGTTGAAATGTATACGACGTTTATCTCCAGATATTGTTTTCCTGCAGGAGACTCATTTGGTGGGCAATGTCTGTCATGCGATGAATAGGTGGGGCTATCGCCTCGCTGCACATTCGGGGTTTACCTCGGGTTCCAGGGGTGTGGGCATCCTTGTTCGGGCTTCCCTCCCCATGGCTATAGATGATGTGATTCTGGATGATCGGGGGCGATATGCTGTCCTTGTAGGTCGCTATGAGGGTCGTGCCCTCTCCTTCTTTACTGTTTACGTGCCCCCCGGCCTACAGACTTCTACCTTTTCCGATTTGCGCCGTGTGTTGTTGGACCTCCCTGATAGTACTCTCTTTATGGCTGGTGATTTTAATTCTGTGTTCTCTGGTCTACACGATCGTCACCCCCCTAGGGATACTCCTGTGGCCCATCAGTGGTTGGGTGGATTTTTGGACACATTTGGCTTGGTGGATTGCTGGAGGCTTATGCATCCTACTCAACTTCAATACACTTTCCACTCTGGGGCCCATGGGAGTCTGTCTAGACTGGATTATTTCCTGATGCCTGCGGCTCAGTCGCCAGCGGTGCGTGAGATTGTACACCTCCCCAGGGGCATTTCTGACCACTCTCCGCTCTGGCTCCGTTTTGAGATTGGAGTGGAGGCGGTGGGCCGGGTGGCTCCCATCAACCCATGGTACCTTACCTCCCCCGAGACCCGCAGCCTTTTGATTAAGTCCTTAGACGCATATTTTCTGGATAACGAGGGGTCGGTCTCCTCTGCGGTGTCCCTGTGGGAGGCCTTTAAGACGGTGATTCGTGGGCAGGCCCTCTCCCTTATTGTTGAAGCTAAGAAGGCGAGGAATCGGGAGGTGGTGGACCTGGAGGGAGAGATTTCTGCTCTAGATGCTGCTTTGGAATCGGGTGTCACGTCTGCGAAACTCCACGCCCTGGGTCTGAAACAATTTGCCTATAAGTCTATGGTCACGGATGCTGCTAAAATGATGTTTCGAGAGCAACAGGGTCGTTTGTATGATGTTGGGGACAAAGCGGGTAAGTTACTGGCATGGTTGGATAAGAAGGAGAGAGCTAATCGTGTGGTGCCCGTGATTCAGTCATCGTGTGGTGCGAGTGTGACGGACCCGATTGGAATTGTTGAATGTTTTGCTGAATATTTTCGTGTGGTTTACTCCCCTGTGTCTGTGAGGGATGTGGTTGACTCTCGCCTTCTGTTGCGCGATATAGCTCTGCCCTGTGTTTCCGATTTGGATCGTGTAGCGTTGGAGTCCCCCTTTACTATTGATGAGATCGCTACTGCCGTCCGTTCACTCCGTTCGGGCAAAGCATTGGGCCCGAACGGGTTGCCAATTGAACTGTACAAGCTACGTCCCGACAGACTGGCGCCCTATCTTCGTGCCATGTTTCTGGAGTCCCGGGAACGGGGTATTCTCCCTTATGATCAGCGTCTAGCCACTATAGTTGTCATCCCCAAGGAGGGTAAACCGCGGGACCTTTGTTCATCTTATAGACCCATATCCCTGCTGAATGTTGAGCCCAAGGTATTGGCTAAGCTCCTTGCGACCCGTCTCTTGACGGTCATTACTGACTTGGTCCATCCAGATCAATCCGGATTTATCCCGCATCGCAATACAGCTCTCAACCTACGTCGTCTCCACGGTGCGATTGCGAGGGCGGGGCTTTTGACGGAGCCGGCCATTTTGGCATCGCTAGATGCCTCGATGGCTTTTGACACTGTGGAATGGCCTTATCTTTGGGCGGCTCTTGAGAAATTCGGTTTCGGGCCTGAGTTTATCGGTTGGGTGAAGTTATTGTATACTGCACCCTTGGCACAAGTGGTGGTGAACGGTAGAGTTTCGGCCCCGTTCGGTCTTGGCAGGGGAACCCGTCAGGGTTGCCCCTTGTCTCCGTTGCTTTTTGCACTTGCCTTGGAACCGTTGGCTGCATGGCTTCGATGGGAGCCCTCGCTTAAAGGGATCCGTTGGTCACCGGACTTTGAGGACCGCGTCTCCCTTTACGCGGATGACATTCTCTTATATCTCACCTCTCCGCATAAATCTCTGACAGTTTTATTTGATGTTCTTACTTCCTTCGGTGCCAACTCAGGCCTCGTTATTAATTGCAACAAGGGGTGGTGAGGGACAGAGTCTCTGAATTAAGCAGAATACTCTCACCCAGTCAAGAGATCAGGGCTAGATCCAACACCGTTTTTTAGCTCACTGCACCATCCCAGTTTCAGAACCTGGCTGTATGCAAATTAGTCTGTTCCTGTCCCAGTGCATGATGGGAACAGGACAAACCAAACTACAAAAGCCAATTCTTACACTGGGAAGGAAACAAGCTTCCGGGGACCGGTTTCTGGCATTACAGCCGTCTTCGGCCCGGCTTGCTTGAATCCTGATGGTGCAATGAGCAAGGGACTCATGTCTGAGTATACCCTTCCACGCTTAGGGTGGACAAAAATATTTACAACAAGGGGTGGTGAGGGACAGAGTCTCTGAATTAAGCAGAATACTCTCACCCAGTCAAGAGATCAGGGCTAGATCCAACACCGTTTTTTAGCTCACTGCACCATCCCAGTTTCAGAACCTGGCTGTATGCAAATTAGTCTGTTCCTGTCCCAGTGCATGATGGGAACAGGACAAACCAAACTACAAAAGCCAATTCTTACACTGGGAAGGAAACAAGCTTCCGGGGACCGGTTTCTGGCATTACAGCCGTCTTCGGCCCGGCTTGCTTGAATCCTGATGGTGCAATGAGCAAGGGACTCATGTATGAGTATACCCTTCCACGCTTAGGGTGGCCAAAAATATTTACAACAAGGGGTGGTGAGGGACAGAGTCTCTGAATTAAGCAGAATACTCTCACCCAGTCAAGAGATCAGGGCTAGATCCAACACCATTTTTTAGCTCACTGCACCATCCCAGTTTCAGAACCTGGCTGTATGCAAATTAGTCTGTTCCTGTCCCAGTGCATGATGGGAACAGGACAAACCAAACTACAAAAGCCAATTCTTACACTGGGAAGGAAACAAGCTTCCGGGGACCGGTTTCTGACATTACAGCCGTCTTCGGCCCGGCTTGCTTGAATCCTGATGGTGCAATGAGCAAGGGACTCATGTCTGAGTATACCCTTCCACGCTTAGGGTGGACAAAAATATTTACAACAAGGGGTGGTGAGGGACAGAGTCTCTGAATTAAGCAGAATACTCTCACCCAGTCAAGAGATCAGGGCTAGATCCAACACCGTTTTTTAGCTCACTGCACCATCCCAGTTTCAGAACCTGGCTGTATGCAAATTAGTCTGTTCCTGTCCCAGTGCATGATGGGAACAGGACAAACCAAACTACAAAAGCCAATTCTTACACTGGGAAGGAAACAAGCTTCCGGGTCCCTCACCACCCCTTGTTGTAAATATTTTTGTCCACCCTAAGCGTGGAAGGGTATACTCAGACATGAGTCCCTTGCTCATTGCACCATAAGGATTCAAGCAAGCCGGGCCGAAGACGGCTGTAATGCCAGAAACCGGTCCCCGGAAGCTTGTTTCCTTCCCAGTGTAAGAATTGGCTTTTGTAGTCTGGTCTGCCCTGTTCCCATGATGCACTGGGCCAGGGACAGACTAATTTGCATACAGCCAGGTTCTGAAACTGGGATGGTGCAATGAGCTAAAAAACGGTGTTGGATCTAGCCCTGATCTCTTGACTGGGTGAGAGTACTCTGCTTAATTCAGAGACTCTGTCCATCACCACCCCTTGTTGTAAATAATTTTGTCCACCCTAAGCGTGGAAGGGTATACTCAGATGTGAGTCCCTTGCTCATTGCACCATCAGGATTCAAGCAAGCCGGGCCGAAGACGCCTGAAATGGCAGAAACCGGTCCCCGGAAGCTTGTTTCCTTCCCAGTGTAAGAATTGGCTTTTGTAGTCTGGTCTGCCCTGTTCCCATGATGCACTGGGCCAGGGACAGACTAATTTGCATACAGCCAGGTTCTGAAACTGGGATGGTGCAATGAGCTAAAAAACGGTGTTGGATCTAGCCCTGATCTCTTGACTGGGTGAGAGTACTCTGCTTAATTCAGAGACTCTGTCCATCACCACCCCTTGTTGTAAATAATTTTGTCCACCCTAAGCGTGGAAGGGTATACTCAGATGTGAGTCCCTTGCTCATTGCACCATCAGGATTCAAGCAAGCCGGGCCGAAGACGCCTGAAATGGCAGAAACCGGTCCCCGGAAGCTTGTTTCCTTCCCAGTGTAAGAATTGGCTTTTGTAGTCTGGTCTGCCCTGTTCCCATGATGCACTGGGCCAGGGACAGACTAATTTGCATACAGCCAGGTTCTGAAACTGGGATGGTGCAATGAGCTAAAAAACGGTGTTGGATCTAGCCCTGATCTCTTGACTGGGTGAGAGTACTCTGCTTAATTCAGAGACTCTGTCCATCACCACCCCTTGTTGTAAATAATTTTGTCCACCCTAAGCGTGGAAGGGTATACTCAGATGTGAGTCCCTTGCTCATTGCACCATCAGGATTCAAGCAAGCCGAGCCGAAGACGCCTGAAATGGCAGAAACCGGTCCCCGGAAGCTTGTTTTCTTCCCAGTGTAAGAATTGGCTTTTGTAGTCTGGTCTGCCCTGTTCCCATGATGCACTGGGCCAGGGACAGACTAATTTGCATACAGCCAGGTTCTGAAACTGGGATGGTGCAATGAGCTAAAAAACGGTGTTGGATCTAGCCCTGATCTCTTGACTGGGTGAGAGTACTCTGCTTAATTCAGAGACTCTGTCCATCACCACCCCTTGTTGTAAATAATTTTGTCCACCCTAAGCGTGGAAGGGTATACTCAGATGTGAGTCCCTTGCTCATTGCACCATCAGGATTCAAGCAAGCCGGGCCGAAGACGCCTGAAATGGCAGAAACCGGTCCCCGGAAGCTTGTTTCCTTCCCAGTGTAAGAATTGGCTTTTGTAGTCTGGTCTGCCCTGTTCCCATGATGCACTGGGCCAGGGACAGACTAATTTGCATACAGCCAGGTTCTGAAACTGGGATGGTGCAATGAGCTAAAAAACGGTGTTGGATCTAGCCCTGATCTCTTGACTGGGTGAGAGTACTCTGCTTAATTCAGAGACTCTGTCCATCACCACCCCTTGTTGTAAATAATTTTGTCCACCCTAAGCGTGGAAGGGTATACTCAGATGTGAGTCCCTTGCTCATTGCACCATCAGGATTCAAGCAAGCCAGGCCGAAGACGCCTGAAATGGCAGAAACCGGTCCCCGGAAGCTTGTTTCCTTCCCAGTGTAAGAATTGGCTTTTGTAGTCTGGTCTGCCCTGTTCCCATGATGCACTGGGCCAGGGACAGACTAATTTGCATACAGCCAGGTTCTGAAACTGGGATGGTGCAATGAGCTAAAAAACGGTGTTGGATCTAGCCCTGATCTCTTGACTGGGTGAGAGTACTCTGCTTAATTCAGAGACTCTGTCCATCACCACCCCTTGTTGTAAATAATTTTGTCCACCCTAAGCGTGGAAGGGTATACTCAGATGTGAGTCCCTTGCTCATTGCACCATCAGGATTCAAGCAAGCCGGGCCGAAGACGCCTGAAATGGCAGAAACCGGTCCCCGGAAGCTTGTTTCCTTCCCAGTGTAAGAATTGGCTTTTGTAATCTGGTCTGCCCTGTTCCCATGATGCACTGGGCCAGGGACAGACTAATTTGCATACAGCCAGGTTCTGAAACTGGGATGGTGCAATGAGCTAAAAAACGGTGTTGGATCTAGCCCTGATCTCTTGACTGGGTGAGAGTACTCTGCTTAATTCAGAGACTCTGTCCATCACCACCCCTTGTTGTAAATAATTTTGTCCACCCTAAGCGTGGAAGGGTATACTCAGATGTGAGTCCCTTGCTCATTGCACCATCAGGATTCAAGCAAGCCGGGCCGAAGACGCCTGAAATGGCAGAAACCGGTCCCCGGAAGCTTGTTTCCTTCCCAGTGTAAGAATTGGCTTTTGTAGTCTGGTCTGCCCTGTTCCCATGATGCACTGGGCCAGGGACAGACTAATTTGCATACAGCCAGGTTCTGAAACTGGGATGGTGCAATGAGCTAAAAAACGGTGTTGGATCTAGCCCTGATCTCTTGACTGGGTGAGAGTCCTCTGCTTAATTCAGAGACTCTGTCCATCACCACCCCTTGTTGTAAATAATTTTGTCCACCCTAAGCGTGGAAGGGTATACTCAGATGTGAGTCCCTTGCTCATTGCACCATCAGGATTCAAGCAAGCCGGGCCGAAGACGCCTGAAATGGCAGAAACCGGTCCCCGGAAGCTTGTTTCCTTCCCAGTGTAAGAATTGGCTTTTGTAGTCTGGTCTGCCCTGTTCCCATGATGCACTGGGCCAGGGACAGACTAATTTGCATACAGCCAGGTTCTGAAACTGGGATGGTGCAATGAGCTAAAAAACGGTGTTGGATCTAGCCCTGATCTCTTGACTGGGTGAGAGTACTCTGCTTAATTCAGAGACTCTGTCCATCACCACCCCTTGTTGTAAATAATTTTGTCCACCCTAAGCGTGGAAGGGTATACTCAGATGTGAGTCCCTTGCTCATTGCACCATCAGGATTCAAGCAAGCCGGGCCGAAGACGCCTGAAATGGCAGAAACCGGTCCCCGGAAGCTTGTTTCCTTCCCAGTGTAAGAATTGGCTTTTGTAGTCTGGTCTGCCCTGTTCCCATGATGCACTGGGCCAGGGACAGACTAATTTGCATACAGCCAGGTTCTGAAACTGGGATGGTGCAATGAGCTAAAAAACGGTGTTGGATCTAGCCCTGATCTCTTGACTGGGTGAGAGTACTCTGCTTAATTCAGAGACTCTGTCCATCACCACCCCTTGTTGTAAATAATTTTGTCCACCCTAAGCGTGGAAGGGTATACTCAGATGTGAGTCCCTTGCTCATTGCACCATCAGGATTCAAGCAAGCCGGGCCGAAGACGCCTGAAATGGCAGAAACCGGTCCCCGGAAGCTTGTTTCCTTCCCAGTGTAAGAATTGGCTTTTGTAGTCTGGTCTGCCCTGTTCCCATGATGCACTGGGCCAGGGACAGACTAATTTGCATACAGCCAGGTTCTGAAACTGGGATGGTGCAATGAGCTAAAAAACGGTGTTGGATCTAGCCCTGATCTCTTGACTGGGTGAGAGTACTCTGCTTAATTCAGAGACTCTGTCCATCACCACCCCTTGTTGTAAATAATTTTGTCCACCCTAAGCGTGGAAGGGTATACTCAGATGTGAGTCCCTTGCTCATTGCACCATCAGGATTCAAGCAAGCTGGGCTGAAGACGCCTGAAATGGCAGAAACCGGTCCCTGGAAGCTTGTTTCCTTCCCAGTGTAAGAATTGGCTTTTGTAGTCTGGTCTGCCCTGTTCCCATGATGCACTGGGCCAGGGACAGACTAATTTGCATACAGCCAGGTTCTGAAACTGGGATGGTGCAATGAGCTAAAAAACGGTGTTGGATCTAGCCCTGATCTCTTGACTGGGTGAGAGTACTCTGCTTAATTCAGAGACTCTGTCCATCACCACCCCTTGTTGTAAATAATTTTGTCCACCCTAAGCGTGGAAGGGTATACTCAGATGTGAGTCCCTTGCTCATTGCACCATCAGGATTCAAGCAAGCCGGGCCGAAGACGCCTGAAATGGCAGAAACCGGTCCCCGGAAGCTTGTTTCCTTCCCAGTGTAAGAATTGGCTTTTGTAGTCTGGTCTGCCCTGTTCCCATGATGCACTGGGCCAGGGACAGACTAATTTGCATACAGCCAGGTTCTGAAACTGGGATGGTGCAATGAGCTAAAAAACGGTGTTGGATCTAGCCCTGATCTCTTGACTGGGTGAGAGTACTCTGCTTAATTCAGAGACTCTGTCCATCACCACCCCTTGTTGTAAATAATTTTGTCCACCCTAAGCGTGGAAGGGTATACTCAGATGTGAGTCCCTTGCTCATTGCACCATCAGGATTCAAGCAAGCCGGGCCGAAGACGCCTGAAATGGCAGAAACCGGTCCCCGGAAGCTTGTTTCCTTCCCAGTGTAAGAATTGGCTTTTGTAGTCTGGTCTGCCCTGTTCCCATGATGCACTGGGCCAGGGACAGACTAATTTGCATACAGCCAGGTTCTGAAACTGGGATGGTGCAATGAGCTAAAAAACGGTGTTGGATCTAGCCCTGATCTCTTGACTGGGTGAGAGTACTCTGCTTAATTCAGAGACTCTGTCCATCACCACCCCTTGTTGTAAATAATTTTGTCCACCCTAAGCGTGGAAGGGTATACTCAGATGTGAGTCCCTTGCTCATTGCACCATCAGGATTCAAGCAAGCCGGGCCGAAGACGCCTGAAATGGCAGAAACCGGTCCCCGGAAGCTTGTTTCCTTCCCAGTGTAAGAATTGGCTTTTGTAGTCTGGTCTGCCCTGTTCCCATGATGCACTGGGCCAGGGACAGACTAATTTGCATACAGCCAGGTTCTGAAACTGGGATGGTGCAATGAGCTAAAAAACGGTGTTGGATCTAGCCCTGATCTCTTGACTGGGTGAGAGTACTCTGCTTAATTCAGAGACTCTGTCCATCACCACCCCTTGTTGTAAATAATTTTGTCCACCCTAAGCGTGGAAGGGTATACTCAGATGTGAGTCCCTTGCTCATTGCACCATCAGGATTCAAGCAAGCCGGGCCGAAGACGCCTGAAATGGCAGAAACCGGTCCCCGGAAGCTTGTTTCCTTCCCAGTGTAAGAATTGGCTTTTGTAGTCTGGTCTGCCCTGTTCCCATGATGCACTGGGCCAGGGACAGACTAATTTGCATACAGCCAGGTTCTGAAACTGGGATGGTGCAATGAGCTAAAAAACGGTGTTGGATCTAGCCCTGATCTCTTGACTGGGTGAGAGTACTCTGCTTAATTCAGAGACTCTGTCCATCACCACCCCTTGTTGTAAATAATTTTGTCCACCCTAAGCGTGGAAGGGTATACTCAGATGTGAGTCCCTTGCTCATTGCACCATCAGGATTCAAGCAAGCCGGGCCGAAGACGCCTGAAATGGCAGAAACCGGTCCCCGGAAGCTTGTTTCCTTCCCAGTGTAAGAATTGGCTTTTGTAGTCTGGTCTGCCCTGTTCCCATGATGCACTGGGCCAGGGACAGACTAATTTGCATACAGCCAGGTTCTGAAACTGGGATGGTGCAATGAGCTAAAAAACGGTGTTGGATCTAGCCCTGATCTCTTCACTGGGTGAGAGTACTCTGCTTAATTCAGAGACTCTGTCCATCACCACCCCTTGTTGTAAATAATTTTGTCCACCCTAAGCGTGGAAGGGTATACTCAGATGTGAGTCCCTTGCTCATTGCACCATCAGGATTCAAGCAAGCCGGGCCGAAGACGCCTGAAATGGCAGAAACCGGTCCCCGGAAGCTTGTTTCCTTCCCAGTGTAAGAATTGGCTTTTGTAGTCTGGTCTGCCCTGTTCCCATGATGCACTGGGCCAGGGACAGACTAATTTGCATACAGCCAGGTTCTGAAACTGGGATGGTGCAATGAGCTAAAAAACGGTGTTGGATCTAGCCCTGATCTCTTGACTGGGTGAGAGTACTCTGCTTAATTCAGAGACTCTGTCCATCACCACCCCTTGTTGTAAATAATTGTGTCCACCCTAAGCGTGGAAGGGTATACTCAGATGTGAGTCCCTTGCTCATTGCACCATCAGGATTCAAGCAAGCCGGGCCGAAGACGCCTGAAATGGCAGAAACCGGTCCCCGGAAGCTTGTTTCCTTCCCAGTGTAAGAATTGGCTTTTGTAGTCTGGTCTGCCCTGTTCCCATGATGCACTGGGCCAGGGACAGACTAATTTGCATACAGCCAGGTTCTGAAACTGGGATGGTGCAATGAGCTAAAAAACGGTGTTGGATCTAGCCCTGATCTCTTGACTGGGTGAGAGTACTCTGCTTAATTCAGAGACTCTGTCCATCACCACCCCTTGTTGTAAATCGTTATTAATTGGGCCAAGTCCTGCGTATATGTTCTTTCGGGTGTTTTGCCCCCATTGCCGAGCAGACTTCCTATTCAGGTGGTCCTGTCTGGCTTCAAGTATTTAGGGATCTTCATTACGTTGGACTCCTCACTCCGATTTGAGCGGAATCTCCTCCCCCCGTTGCTTAGATTGCGACTGGACGTGGCCCGTTGGCGCAAGCTCCCTTTGTCCCCTCTGGGCAGGGCGGCTCTGTTTAAAATGATGTCCTTGCCGCGGTTCCTTTATGCACTCCAGAATTCTTATGACGACATCCCCAAGACCTATTTCCAGGAGATTGAGAGTCTTCAAAGGCAATTGATCTGGGACGGGCGTCCACGTATTGCCCTCGCGAAACTCACCATCCCTTGGTATGACGGGGGCATGGCGCTCCCCGACATCAAGAGATATTATTGGGCTTCCCAGTTGTCTGCCATTAATCACGTGATGTTTTCGCCGGATCGTAATCCTGCCTTTGAGATGGATAAACTCCAGCTGCCGGGTGGGGACTTTAATAGAGCGCTTTATTCTAGATCGGCCGGGCGCCATCTTGTGGGCCCGTCCAGGACTGCAGTCACCGTGTGGCGAGCCGCGAATGTGAGTTTGGGATGGGAGGATCGAATGACGCTGGCGACGCCGCTTTATGCCTCTGAACGCCTGGGGTGTCTCTGGTCTACTAAGGGCTTTGACCGCTGGGATATGATTGGGATATGTAAGGTGGGTGATGTCTGTTCGAAAGGTAGTGTGAAGTCATTCCAGGCCCTTCAGGCGGAATACGGTTTGAATGGTAGAGAATTTTTTCGCTATCTGCAGGTCCGACACGCCCTCGCCTCGGTCCTGACTCCTGATGAGACCCTGCCCGAGTCTTCCCCCCTCGAGGATCGTGTCCTTGATGGCCACCTGCCTGATAGCACCATTTCCCTGATCTATAAGAAACTAATCAATACCCGAGCGGACTTATTGGTCCGACTGCGGGAGGTTTGAGTTGGCGATGGGTTGGAATTGGACGACGAGGATTGGCAATCGGCGCTCTCTTCTCCGAAAGAGGTAGCCATCCCTGCCCGTCTCCGTTTGGTTCAACTTAAAATCCTTCATCGGGTATATGTCACTGGTCCGCGTCTGGTGACAATGGGCTTTTCCCCGGATGGGTTATGTAAGCGTGGTTGTGGGTCGAGTGCTACTTTTTTACATATTCTTTGGGAGTGCCCACTGGTTGCGGCCTACTGGACTGATGTGCTTGCGGTTATGACTGCTGTGACGGGTGTTGCCTTGCGGCCGGAACCACGACGCTGTCTGTTGAATGTATGGGAACCCACCGACTACTCTGTGGCCCAGACTAGATGGGCTACCCTGGGATACATGATTGCGAAACGGGACATTGCGCAACTCTGGGGCGCGTCAAGACCCCCTGAGGTCTCGAAATGGGAGGATAACATGGACTGGTCCATGTTTCGTGAGAAGACCGTATATGTGGCCAGGGGCAGACCCAGGGTGTGGACGAAGATTTGGGGCCAGTGGAATGACTATCGTGGGGATATCTGTACCCCTCCCGTGATTGGCACGACTGATGTTGCCCTATCTCCCTAGGCTGGCGTTCCCGAACCCTTTTCATACTGCTCTGTGATTTTCCGGTTCTCCCCGCTGCTCCCCCCCCCCCCTGACTTTGTACCGTCCCCTCCGCTCTTTGGGCTGACCTTGATTACTGTGCATTCGCCTTTTTTAATGTTCGTTGTTTTCATGTATAAAACAGAAACTTAATATGCTCTGTACTATGCTTGGAGTAATGCTTGATGACTGATTTTCGCCTGACCTCGGAAGTGATTTTCTGCTTCTTCCATTATGCCTTACTATTAGCGGCCAGCCCGTGAGGTTGTAGGCCCATTCTTGTATTTTCCTTTGCTTGCTCGAATAAAGGTTTTTGAACAAAAAAAAAAAGAGTATGATTATGTTGAACAATGTCATTGGCATACATTAAAATATCGTCCTGATAGGCCTGCACCCCAGGAATATTTTGCAATAAGTTGTCCATCAGTTTTTGAAAAATGCTAGCTGCCGAAGCCAGACCAAATGGGAGCCTAAGATACTTGAAAGCGCCAAACGGCGTAATAAAAGTTGTTAATTCTTGAGACTTAAGAGATAAAGGAATTTTGTGATAGGCAGACCTAAGGTCCAGGAGGGAGAAGAATTTAGCCCCACCCAGATTAGCCAGTAAATCATGAATTTTAGGTAACGGATGGCAATCCACAAAGATATTATTATTCAATGAGCGTAAATCAGCACACAATCTCACCTCCCCAGATTTTTGGCGAACTAAAACTATGGGGGAGACCCATTCAGATGAATCACAAGGTGCAATGATTCCCTCATCACATACATTTTTCAAAACCTTCTTCGATTCATCTCTTGCACTCAATGGAAGAGAACGAACTTTGTGGATAACGGGTTGAGCATTGGGTTTAAGCCGAATTTCATGCTTGAAACCCAGAACTGTATCAACCTTATCCTTAAAGAGGTTTGGAAAAGAATTAAATAAGTTATCCATTTTATGATTTGGAAAAGATAAATCTGAAACATTGAAGTTTCCTAATTCATGACTAGTGTAGTAATCATGAGGAATATCACCTAAAGCAATAGGTTGATCAGAACCATGTCTAAGAATTAAACCCATTCTGGCTTGATCAAACCAACCCAAAATATCTCTGCCCTTAAGAGCAACATAAACTTTGGTGAAGGTGTATCTACCAAGATTTGCAATGTTAGAATAAAAGAAACCTAGCATGTCAATATCTTTCTCTCCAAATGCTTTAGGATTGACATCAGATTTGCAAAGAACAACTTTTTTACCCCCAATTTGAATAAAATTTGAGATCTGATAAAATGGTGATAGGTGAACCAGAATCAGCTTTGACTTTAAGTGGAACTGTACCAACCACTAACTCACACCAAGGACCCTTAATCCTGGAAAAGTCAACAGAATCACATTCAATAGACAACATGACATCATTAAGTCTGGTTGAGCAAGATTCTAAATTCTCATTAAACTCAATATTATTGACTCTAGTAAATTTTTTGCGACCCCTGCAAACAGATGGAAAGTGTCCAATTTTCTTGCATGAAGAACACTTTTTTCCAGATGCAGGACAGGTAGGAGAATTACCTAGATGACTCCTTGAGCCACATCTATAGCAAATGATAGGTCTCTTATTGTGTTGTTGGAAAGAATTGTTAACAAGGTCAATGGAGCCAGAAGGGGAGGCCTGATTAATCATATGAACACAAGGTTGGGAAATGCTTTCTTGCAAAATTGTAGACGAATTAGATGCACGTTCAATCCCTTTGGCGATATCTATTGTTTCAGACAAAGAGGGATTTTTACAACTCAAAAAACGTTCCTGAATTTTTTTAGAAAAACAAGCAAAAATGAACTGATCTCTGATAGAAGCGTCTGTACTTGCACCAAAATCACAGGTAGAAGCAAGAATTCTGAGCTGAGCAATATAGTCTTCCACGCTCTCATCTATACTTTGTTTGCGTTTGAAAAAATTGTGACATGCCAAAACAATACTGGGTTCATCATCATATTGCTTGTTGAGTCGTGCAATAGCTTCTTGATAGACATTCCAATTGTCACCAGAGTCACCAGAAGGAGAAGGGATAAGAGGAAGATTCTCAAAAACTTGTTGGCCCGCAACCCCTAGGCAACAATAAAGAATAGCAACCTTGCGAGGAGGATCATTTTTAGTGACATCAATGGCCACCAAATAGTTCTCAAAACCTTTGAGCCAGTTGCGCCAAATGAGAGGAGGTTTGCCCGGAGTTTGCAAAAATGGAGCTGGTGTCTGAAACTGCTGTGAAGAAGCCATGGTAAATGCAACTTAAAAAGAATAATAGTGCTACTGAAAACTCCTTCAAAAACGTTTGATGTAACAGTGTGTAAAACACTGTAATATGAGATGCAAAATGTTGATAGCGTAGACAAATAAAAATAAATTTTAGAGTAACGCTGAAAAATGAAATAGAAAAATGTGTCTGACACTGTAAACGTTGACCAACGAACTGGCATGCAGATTTGTGAATTGGCGTGCCTATGGTTGTGATGAAAAAGTGTGCCTGTCACTGTGAACGTTGACAGACAACATCTTATAACTAAAACATGGCTTAGCGTACCTATCACTGAGTCTTAAGAAAATAGAAAGAATGAGATTTGAAACAGTTTTTACGTGTTGATGATGAAGAAAAGCTTTGCATTAATAAATGCTTTGCTGTGGTGTTGATGAAAAGTAATTGAAAAGTGACAGGCAAGTAATAAATAAAGCGTGCCTATCGCTGAAAAAAAAGCTTTGCATTTATAAATGCTTTGCTGTGGTGTAATTAAACATGACAGGCAGTAAAGCGTGCCTATCGCTGAAGAAAAGCTTTGCATTTATAAATGCTTTGCTGTGGAGTAAGTAAACATGGTAGGCAGTAAAGCGTGCCTATCGCTGAATGATCGTGAACGAAGGCTTCTTTTGAAAATGGCCGACCGATGCCGTTGTCAGGGTTACAGTCGTGCGTAACTTTTGACAGGCGGTGGCCTTGAATTGCTTGCACTGTGACGTAGCTGTTGCGCATGAAGAAGGCTGTTGCGCGTGAACACTTTCAAACAGCGCGAGTGCACAGTGGGGCGCGAGACACAGTCAAACTGTCACAACATCCGCTCTCGAAAACTGCAGAAAATACGACCTGAAATGAAGACGAAACCAAGGCTGATGAGATGAGCCGAAGGTGGAACGAGTGAAGATGAAGGAAGCAGGCAGTAAAAGTCCTGGTGAGATCTTCAGGTCCGTCCGATTTTCTTAAACTGCTTGGCTTTTTGGCGGTGGGTGCAGGGAAGTTCCCGATCGTCGCCAAGATGTGAAATAAAGTTGGAGTCTTGATTGAAGTTGAAACGTAGGTTTATTGTGGTAAGAAATACACCCACAACCACAGCCGTTCAGTCGTGGAGAAGCCAACGTCCAGAATGATGTTCCGAGGAATCTTCACGACTGAAGGGCAGCACTCTAGAACTTGAAACATAGAACAAGTCTTGTGGATGCAACCACGAGACTCTTAGTACACAGAAGAGAAATATGCATTTATTATTATATAACAGGGGCCCAGTGGGGACCTGAGCTTCTTTTCCTGAGGCAGATGAGCTTCTATTACCTTCCCTTTATCAACGGGATGGAGGTGTCATTCCCATTCTCACCCTGGGACAGACTATTAATGTATGCGGATTGAGCAGGGGAAGCCTCAGCAGAAGTGACCTCACTTACATTCAGGTGTGTCGTTCACCCTAGTGAACTCATCTGCACACAAAGAGTCCTGGCAACATTTCATTTTTTATCTCAGTAAAGTTAAGGAAACATGCCTGTTTTAAAGAACCTCCCCCCTCCTTCTTTTTATAATACACTAGCAGCCCATCCCGACCTTGTCCGGGAGCATTCAGGCTTCCCCTACCCCTGCCTCCCCCGACATTGCCCAGCAGCCCGTGCCCCCGCCCGCCCCGTCCCCCACCTGCCCCGACATTGCCTTTCCTCAGCCGATCTGTTTTCCCGCCTGGCCCGACCCCCGCCTGTCCTGAGTCAATGGAGGTCGGACAAAATGTTCCACCCGTCACCTTGTTAGTCCCCGTCCCCCGCCTGCCCGACCCCTGCCTGCCCCGACATTGCCTTTCCTCAGCCGATCTGTTTTCCCGCCTGTCCTGAGTCAATGGAGGTCGGACAGTAGTACGTGCAAAATGTTCCACCCGTCACCTTGTTAGTCCCCGTCCCCCGCATGCCCCGACCCCCGCCTGCCCCGACATTGCCTTTCCATAGCCGATCTGTTCTGTTGTAACTCCCCGTGGACAGTACTACGTGCAAAATGTTTCACCCGTCACCTTGTTAGTCCCCGTCCCCCGCCTGCCCCGACCCCCGCCTGCCCCGACATTGCCTTTCCTCAGCCGATCTGTTCTGTTGTAACTCCCCGTCCCCCACCTGGCCCGACACCCGCCTGCCCCGACATTGTCCCCGGAGCCTTACCTCAGCCGCCGCTCCTCAGTTCACCGCTCCTCGCCGCTCTGATCCTCACCTCCTGCCTGCCGCCGCTCCTCCCCCGCGCCATGTCCGCCTCTCCTCTGCTCGCACCGCCACTGGCCTGTCCGCTGCTCCTCACGTTGATGGAGCGAGATTTGGAAATAATTTTAATTTCAACTCGTAAAGTCACACTTCCATAATAAGAAAGAATTTTACTAACGATTTGTGCTGTGTGTGTGTATTAATTCAACATAGTTTAAAGTTGCATCTACACAGAACACGCGGGAAACTAACATGTGTGCTCATAGACGTGCATTATTGTGCATCTTTCTGTTTGTGAAAAATAATAAACTAAAATTGTCTATTTGTCATGTCATAACTAATTGCGGCTGTTTTAAAAGTGACATGTGCTTATTTTGCTTTCCTTGTCAATGTGGTGTCACTCTATTCTTTACAGGTGCATAAAGAATTTAGTTGGAATTTATGAAGAATGGTAGATATATTTGCTGCTTTATTTGTTCGCTTCAGCTAGATAATTTAGACTAATGGGTTAATCATTAGCAATGGTGGGTGGCAACAGAACAAACTATATTTCTCGCATTAATTATTCTTTTGTGTTTGTTTATATAATAGTTACCAATAAGATGGCTGCTTTGGGCCTAGTTTACTCGAGTCTGCTAAAATTTTGCACGGAGCAAGAAAGAGAGTCCTTACAGAGAAAAAGCTTCCTTTGCTGTAACAAAGTCTGGTGGATGTAATGTGCCTCTGACTGTTTCTTAGTCAGACAAGGCCAAGGCCAGGAACCGGCAAAAGAGCGTGCAATAACTTTGCATCCGAGGAAGCAAACGACATGATGACATTTTTCTTCAAGTAATGTTGCAACTTGAGGAAGCCTCGTTGTTCGAATGCTAGAGACAATGGACCATGGCTCGGACGCCTACTGCTAGTTCCCTTGCTCCCGGCTGATTGAATACACGTATTTACTACGTGACAGGCGCCTGCATTCACTCAGGTCCCCTGGTCCCTTGGATTTCCCGGCCCACCTAATTCTTTGAGATCGCTTGAGAAGATTAAGTACCCATAGGTGTATCCCCTGCCGTGTCTGCTCGGAGGAGGAGGACTCCAGCACTTTCAGCCTACAGCACTCCAAACGAGACAACCCAGTCCTGATGATGGTCTACATTTGATATGGACCGAAACGTCGTCGACTCCACAGCGCAATTTATAGGCGCATCCTACTATGACCTTAACGAAAAAATTGTGAATTACATTATATAAAGTTATTGATTGTTGGTCACTTGTTGAGCTAATCACTGTGTATATATTTCACTTTGCGCCGTTCATCGCTGTTCACTTATTTCACTTGCGTCGCCACTTATCACTTGTATATATTGAGCACCAAGTTTTATCGGTTGTCATCTGAATTATCCATTTATGTGCTGTACATATTTTTCTGTGGCATGAAATTGTCTTGATATGAATTGAATATTAAGAGACTAAAGATCATTTTTGTAATTTGAATCCCTGTGTATAAGCGTCTCCTTTTCCTGACTGTTGTAATGCCTTGTGCATGCAATATAAATTGGCTGTTTATTCATACCTTTTGGGATATTGTTTTTCCTTTAAATGTCTGATTAATGGGCCTTATATTTGAATAGTGATTTATAGTGTATATTATGAAGTTGGTAGCGTAGCTTATAACATAATTCCTATAGGCCACTGGATCAATTCCCTGGTAGCAGAGAATGTTTGCTATGGTAACCAGCATACTATATGGTAGTTACATAGGATCAATGTCTAAAATATGTTGAGTTGGTTCTCATGTTATACGTAAGCTGTACCGGTACAAAATAGTGTGATGAGAAGGTAGTCACACAGCACATTTGATCTGTTTCACAATAGTGGTATCGACGTGTATCACAAATGTTGTCGCCGTGCAACACATATTAGGGAAATTAGGTGTGAATATGTGTATAGTGAGGATTATCTACGAAATTGAAACTTTGAGTATAGGGACAATGAGCCCGTTCTAAAACTCACTGTGATAAAGTAATAGTATATATTTAAGCTTGAGTGAAGGGTAAGATAACGTGGCTTATTTTACTAACTGTGCATGTTATCTATAAGCAGGTGAGAGTCCTGCAAAGATTTCATGTGTGTATGGTTAGGGATAATTTTCCGTTTGAAAGTGCGTAATTGATTTTGTAATTCCGTTCGAGTCAAACTTTGAATTGCTACTTTAAATGTGCATTCAGAGGGAAACGCGTTCGCTATTACTTGTTTGAAGGGTAGAGTAAAAGGATTACTTTATCGGCGAATGTATATTCTGTGAGAATAGCACCGTCTATTCCACGCAAAAGAATTCTTGTACGATTGAAATTCTGTCACTTTATTAGAGAAACAGACAGATGAGTCTTTCTTGTCGTTGTTAAATTAATTTTCAGTGAAAAAGGCGTTCTTAAAATGGCGCTGTGAAAAGAATTTTGTGAAGGAGGGGTGAGCGCTGAGAGTGAGACACGAGAAACCGCAGCAGCTGTGTACGTCACACGGTTCGCGCAGTGATTGGGTAACATACGTCACAGGCTGTGTTCTAATTGGCACTCGTGAATCTGACTAGCTGTAAGCTGATTGGTTCTTTGAGAAAACACCATTTCTATTGGTTGAGTAAGATAGTGACGTAGCTTAACCGTGATTGGCTTGTTGGTGTGTTTCGCGCACGGATTGGTTGGTGTAACGGAACATCCAGGAAATAACTTACGATCATTTTCACTAAAGCGGATTTGATTGGGAAAATGAGTTATTATTTTAAACATGTCGAGAAAAAGCCCACAATGCTTCAAAGGTTTAAAAATTTTATCTCACCTGACAAGAAAATAAAAACGCGAGGTGGTAAATTACTTCATAAATACAAAACACCTGCAACATATATGGAAGGTGAATATGGTTATCATACTGTTCTGTGGTTTGATGTTTGGAAACATTATACAAAGGACGACGGCGTTTTGATTTGGCCAGACAATGGTTCATTTAACATGAGAATTTTAAGAAATTTAAGAGAAAGGATGTCAGCTCTTATACCAAAGCCTAGACCAACTCAATTTGAAGCTTTAGTTGAGTGGAAGATGAAATGGTTCAACTTCAGAGAGAAGCGAGTGGGATTAAAAGACCTTTGAAAACACCGAGTTATAGAAGAGAAACACATGAGGATAGAATGCGGATGTGGAGACAAGGAGACATGTGTGATGGTCTCTATTTAATTAGGGAAATGGTTTTAGGTTCTCCAGGTGAAAAAAGAGCTGAAAAGAAAAATAATGTTGTTACAGAAAGTGAATCTGAGGATGCAGTTTTAGAAGAAATTTTTACTTCTAATAAAAAGAATGAACCTTTGAGACAACCTCATTCATGGTCTACTCCGATGGTTTCTACTGGAACCATACCAAGTGCATCTATAATAAATGAATCGCCTAAATTATATCCAAATAATTCTAATTCTTTTGAAACTCCAGAAAGATTAGAAACAGGAATAGATTCTAGTGTTTACTATGGAAGCAGACAGTTTTCAATAACTCCGAAGGAAAGGGAGGCTCCTAGGAATTTAATGAGAACTAACAGAAATGAAGAAAATGTAAATACTTCAGAATATTTACGATCAAAAGAAGAATTAATTCGGCAGATAACAAAGGGCATGGAAGCAGTAACAGTTCCAATAACGATTGGTCCTGTTCAGCCTGTTTTTGAACATAGAGAAAATAATAAGACAGGTTTGACAATTCCTTTAAATGCAGAGATTCAAAAGATTGCTGAAAAATTTTATTCAGATTTATCTGAAAATAATCGTGAGAAAACGAGAATGCCTGATTTGACTTTTAATGAAGGTTCTTTTAATAAATCACCAATGGGTGCAGAATCAGATGCTGAGTCTTCTGAAAGAAGAGGGTCAAATTCAAAACTTGATGTTGCAAAATTAAAAGCAAACTTGGAAGAATTAATAATTTGAACAATTGGTCCTTACAGTCTAAAGTTTTATCGTGATGATGAACTCCTGTTCATCTGTAAGAGCATTCAATGGAAAACAAAGAATAAATATGATCAGTTAGAAGAACTGGCAGGTGAATTAGATATCGATTTAAACAAACAGAAAAATTTCGGTAAACACTACAGATTGGATTTTACAGAGAAAGACATTGAAAACTTTAACACAATGGGAAGAATAATGCACATAAAAGATTTGATCGTTTACATAAAAAAGTTAGGTGAATTGAGTAAATGGAGAGTAAAATGGACTAAAAAGAAGGAAGATGAAAAGTTGGAAAAATTGTCTAAACAATTTCCAATGAGAGAAATTGCAGGTGGAGGTTATGTTCATGTACCTTGGTCGAGACAGGATATTTTACTTTTCACGAATGATTTTCCCCGATTGAGAGAGAAACCTGTGGAATGGTATCGACAGGTAGATAGATTCATCAAAGTTTCGAAAGTTTTATGGATTGATCTGGATGGATTTTTCGACATTGTTGTCCCATCAGATCTTTGGACAGAATGTAAAATTGCTGTGGGTTGGCCAAAAGAGGAACCGGAGCGAATTAAAGAAACAGGTGCTCCAGCTCCAATAGTCATGGACTTTTACGAAAAAGTGATTTACTGGTTAAAACAGAAAATTGCCCCAAAAGAAGTTGATTGGGTAAAAATAGACAGAACAAATCAGGAACCAAAGGAATCAGTTCATTCATTTTATGAAAGATTATTGTTGGTTTTCAAACAATACAGTGGCTATGAAAAATTGGATGAAAAGGATATGAGTCATTTTATCTACAGATTTGTTTATGGTCTTAGACCAGAGGTTGGAGAAATGATCAGGAATAATATTGTCGGATGGCAATCGCTTTCAGTTGATGATATCCTGAGAAAAGCTAAATACTGTAGTGACGAGTTAGAGGTGAAACAGAAAAAGTTAAAGGAGAAGGCGATGTGGGCACAAGTGAAGGTAGCTGAACAGCAAATAGCTAGTCTTGAAAATAAAAATACAAATTTTGTTCAGAATCAAAACCAGAATCAGGGTCAAGGAAAATGTAAAGGTAATAATAATAAACCAAGGTATAATGCTAAAGTTGAGGAATTAAAACAGAAATTACCTTGTTTTAATAGCGGCGAGATTGGTCACTGGAAAAGTGAGTGCAACAACTCACCCAGAAATTTAAAAAATCCATTATTAAACCCACAGATGCAGAATGATGTTGATCTGCAGCAACAGCTACAGCAACAGCGTCAACTGAATGACCTGAGTCTTCAGCGACAGTTACAGCATCAGTTAACACAACAACAGAATCAGATTCCACAGCCCCCATTTCCTAATTGTGGGGGAAGTCAAAAATATAATCCAGGTGTGGGATTTGGAGGAGAAAATCAGGTAATAAGGACTCAAAGACAAAATGTGCAAAATGTTTCAGGACAATTTTTGTTAACAGAAAACCAAGGAAGCGATTCTGATGATTGCTTCTGACGGTGCCCGAGAGAGGGGGAAGAGTGTGTAATTGGAGCCACTCTTGAGGTTGACCAGTCCGGTCCATTTGTAAATGGGAAAGTAAATGATGTAGATATTACTTTTCTTGTGGACACTGGTGCTACCCGTTCTACTGTTAGATCAGTGGAAATTGAAAACCTACCTCTCTCTGGGGATACCATCCAAGTAGTCGGTGTATGTAATCAACAAATTAAAACGGATCTAACTGATCCAGTGCAGGTTGAAATTGGCAGTTTTAAAGACAAACACAGATTTGTAGTTTGCAATAGCAGTCCAGTGAACTTACTGGGGAGAGATATATTATGCAAAATGAATTGTAGAATATATTGCTTTCCCGAGGGAATTGAATTACAAACAATGGAGGAAGATGGATTGTACAAAATGACAATGTTGTTGGTGGAGGCAGAAGAAACAAAATTGTTTCCTGCATTCGAAAAAGAAAATTTACCAGAAGAATTAAAGGAAACAGTTAAAACTGAAATTTGGGATTTGACAGGAAATGAGATGGGTCTGATGAAACATATCGATCCAGTTAAAATTTCTGTAAAGCAGGGAATAGAATTTCCAAATATTCCTCAATATAAAATGAAAGCAGAAACAATTGAGGGTGTCATTCCTGTGATTGAAAAATTCATTAAACAAGGTGTTTCGAAAGAAATTGAAAGTAGTCCTTGTAATTCACCGATTATGGGAATCAAAAAGTCAAATGGAACTTACAGAATTGTTCAAGATTTGAGAAAGATTAACAAAATTGTGGTTCCTTGCTGTCCAGTTGTTCCAAACCCAGCAGTTATCCTTTATCAGATTCCACATGATGCAGAATGGTATACTGTCATTGATCTTTGCAATGCGTTCTTTACTGTTCCATTGCATTCAGAGAGCCAGGAAATTTTTGCTTTCAGGTTCCAGAATAGGACCCTCGCATGGTGCAGAATTCCTCAAGGGTATACAGAGAGTCCTTCCATTTTTAATGAACTGTTAAAAAGATCTTTGGAGGATTTAAGTCTACCTGGCAGATCGACATTGGTACAGTCCCCGTGCCATGTCCGCCGCTCCTGGGACGCCGCTCCTCCCTGTGCTCCTGACGTGAACACGCACGTCGCGGCCGGAGCTACTTTGGAGGGACTACTTTTTTTTTTTAAATATAAATTTTGTAAATAACGTTTATTTTTTATATTTATATAGCCTATAACCATCTACACATCCTGACGATTTCAACGGTGTATCGGGTGTGTAGATTGGGCCGTGGTTCCCGAGTTTACCCGCTTCAAAGCCTGAAAGTTCTTACTTTATTATAGTAGTATAGATAAAACACTGAAGCAGTGTTTTGTGAGAATGCGCATTCTGCAAAGGTGGGCCACATTGTTTAGGGTACACAGGCCTATTTTATATCCCAATCCAATCCTGGGGACTGAGCTCTGAATTTAGAAGGGGCTCGTTTTATTCACAAGCAGTGAGTTTGCAAAATTCATTCCGACCAGGGTGCTATCCTGGCAAAGGCAGGGGCGTTTGCGGATGTCTTATTTAGAGCTCCAACCAATAACGCATTTTTTATGTTGCGCTTGCATCCACTTTCAGCACGAGACAGCTTTTGTGCATTAAAGTTGACTGGCCATTTGCACCACTTTGATTGCATGAGCACCAGCGCGAAATTATAATATTTGCACTTCTATTTAGGGCCAGACTAAGAAACCAAAAGTCCTTGCCAAAAGCTCAATGTTAATCTTTCGTCTCTTTGTCCTATCTCTCTCGTTCCATCCATCAATTTGATATCTCTCTCTCACTTTCTCTTCTCCCTCTTTGATCGCTTTCTCTTTACCTTCCTTCCTTCCCTCCTCCATCTCTCTCTCTCTCAATGCCTCCCTGTGCCTGTTGCAATTATCCTTTGGGAGCTGGGTCAAGGAACAGAGGCACCACGGACAGCCCTGGACATTAAAAACTGGCCCCCAAAGGCCCACGTCCATCGGGGAAATTCCGGGTGGAATAAAAGATCTGTCCAGCCTGCTTCCATTTTCAAAGTTATTATCATTGAGTACGGTAAAGGGCATGGGTCCTCGCACACATTTCCAAAATGGCAAAATGTATGGCGTGTTGCTTGTCTAAGGGCCGCATTGTGAGTGTCGGGTGGTGTAAGATGGGCACAGGGGGAAGAGAAGCATGTATCTGGTGTAGACAACCAAGCGTTCATGTGGCTTCTGTCTGCCACCCACGCTCTAACCTGAAGCACCAAGAATGAAAGACAAACCGTTAACTTTTGATGTAAAACGTGAAATACTCAACTAGTGGCTGAGCTGCACAATGTGAAACCAGAAATCCTGTGATTAATCCCGGCTTCCCACGTGACCAAAATATGTTATTTCACGTTGCCTTCCTTTTCTTCATTACCTCATATGAGTTCACGTTCAATTGATGAGTGTAGAATGTGTCTTGTACAAAACCTTCTTTTGTGTTTGATTTAATCAACTGTAATATTGTTCCAGTTATAATAGCCGAGGCCACACAGAGGGTGCTCCTGACAAATTAATTGCCTCTTGATTAACTACTTGCATTGTTGTCAGGAAGGGCAGCATAAATGTTATAAAGTTCCTATTTGGGAAATGATCACTTCTAATAAATGCCTCTCAATGCAGTGCTATAATCTGATATGCTAAGGTGAAACTCTTCTGCGTGATAATAAAAGACACTTTTTTTAAATTTGCAGAGTGTTTCTCATATTTTTGCATGATTAGTGCAAGATGTCTTTAAAAATGATGATGGTCTCATTAGATAAGCTGTGCAGGACTAGTTTATTGCTTCCTGGTCGTTTCTTTAGTTCAAGTTTAAATAAATGCATGCTGCTTTCTGAATGTTCCTGCTTTGTCAAGCAAACAGCAGCCAAGTGCTGCTGTTCACCAGGGGGGCGCATATAAAGGTCAGGAAGGCTGCACGGACCCTGGGCATCCTGTACCAATCCAGACAACCCTTAGGGTGATTTTAGTGGTCTCAGACAACCTTAGAAAGCTCTCTAAGTGGTAGCTGTGGAAAGCAGCCTTCGGGCTTAGTCCAGAAGGAGTGTAAAGCAGCTTGTTTTACCAGAACATAATCTTATAGGTATAGATTAAGTAAAAACTAACCGCCCAGTGTATTTATAAAAATATGTATTTATTATAAGACACCCACTAACACATACAGATATCTCCTAGCCAGATATATACACAATGCACACAATTCTTTTCAATAGAAACAGGTAAGTAGCATGAAATACACAGCCGTCACCAGGGGGATCCCAAACTATATACTAAAGTAGTGGTATATGAACCACGACTCTGGTCAAGACTGTACCCAGAAGACGTAGAAGTGCCGGGGACTTAAGGAACCACACAAGGTGAGTATCTAGAGACCCCACGGAGGTCATGTGCATTGTGGGAACATGACCGCGTTCTAAATACAAGTGAATGGGCAGTTGCAATTTTAAAGAAGAAGGTCCCTTTGCAGTGGACCCTGAAGAAACCCTGTGGAAGTCAGAAGGTTGGAGAGCTATCCCACATGTGGATACCCTAGGAACCAGGATACCTACATCAGGGAGGCCAGGTGCATAGGTATGAAGTGGCGTCGGATATCGTCGTCGAACTCAGTGGGAGACTTCAGGAAGAGGCCGCTGCTGGAGAAGGTGAAAGTGTCCGGTGGATTGAAAAGGTGGATTTGAGATGTGAAGAACGTGCAAGCAGAGGAGACAGAGTCTATGCAACTCAAGAGTGAAGAGGTGGCATGGAAGACGAATGCCCACCCATGTCGGGTGCTGTAGGAAAGATGATTGTGACCTTGGACCTGCAGCTTTCAGGACCAGGCGACGCTGTGGAAGACCAAGAGCCAATCATGAGCTGTCACAAGTCGGTTGTCAAGAGTTGAGGGGTCAGTGTCCTTCGGGAGCACCAACAAGCCATGGCAACTGCAAACAACATAGAAAACAAAAAAGGTGCGGTGTTGGGACCAGCAAGGTACAGGTGACACCCCACAAGCAGGGGAGTCATGGCAGACCCAAGCAATCAGGGGAGCCCTCAAAAATCATAGCAGACTCTCAAGAGGACCCACAGGCTGCTGGCACTGGAGTCGCAAGAGGACCTCGAGCAGCTCATCAAAGATGTAGGCCCACGTTGGAAGTGATGTGGTGACGATGGAGATGTTGGTCACAGGAGACGCTTAAGGTGGGGGCTACTTGTAGCCTGAAGTGCTTGATGGAAGGAAGCCAACAAGCCTTTGCAACAGCAAGTCGACACAGTGCACAGGGGTTCCGTTCCTGCGGCTCCCACGAGGGATCCTGGCCTCAAACTTGGTGAGAGGACAGGGCAGGACTCAGGAGATGAGAAGAACCATGCCCTGTGTTGCAGAGCCTTTCGGAGTGTTTGGGAGTCCAGGATCAGCAAACCGGTCAGCTTAGTTGCGGTGTCTGCAGATGCAGGGAAGTGACTCCTTCACTTCAAGGGAGATTCCTTTCGGTGTCTTGGATGCCCTCAGACCTTGGAAGGTTCCTGTATGGAGCACAGGCACGGGCGTTGCAGCATACAAGCAGGGCAACAAGATCAGGAGCAGCAGGAGTCTGCCCAGTTGCAGCCTTAATGCCCAGAGTAAAGTCCAGAGTGCCTAGATGGTCGAAGAAGTGGTGTCTGATCTGAATCTCATCCCACGATGATTTTAGAGACCTATCCTTAGGTGAGCCTTTAAGTACCCTAAGAAAAGGGTTGGGACAATTCAGGATTCCCTCCCATGGGAGGGGTCGGACAGTGAGGAGCATACTCCTATGTCCTTTGTCCGGTTTTGCTCCAGAGCGGGAGCCAACGGCTCCGTGAGCTGGTTTGAACTGTACTATGCAAGGAGGGCACCAAATGTGCCCTCCAAGCAGACTGTGTGGCGCTGGCAGGCGTTCCCACCCATACTCAATACACTAAACACTGTCTGGAAGGTGGTCACACCTCCCTGTGACAGGATACCTTTTGGTCTGCCTTCCCCTGCTCCAGCTTGGTTCAGCAGTAGGAGGGTAGAATCGTGTCTCTGGTCGGCAGTAGTTATGTTGTGATGTCGGGGTCTAGAAAGCTGGTACCAGGAGCAATGAGAGCCTCTCGGGGGAGCTTTACAGTGCATGTAATCATACCTCCCACACCATCTACAGTGTAGGAGGTATGATTCCTACATCTTTGATACCAAACATGATAGGTTCTTTACAGCCAGTTTAGAGATGGTCATCGCGTAATGAAGCATAGCCACTCTATGTCTCATAATTACTGATGCACTTACAACCCGGGAGAATGGACTCCGAAGGTTGCAGGGGTGTACTGCTCATGCAGGGGCACCCTCACACTTACAACGAGCACCCTGCCTTCAGGATTGAAAGGCCTGCTTTATGGGTGACTTATAGGTTTTAAGTGCAGTGACCTTAAATATAGAGAAACCTATATCTTTTGTCAGTGGTGCTAGCACCAGTTTACACAGGCTACAATGGCAGGCCTGTAGTTACAGTTTGAGTCGTCCCCCCTGGGTGGCATAATATATGCTTCAGCCCATGGGGGACACCTGGGTACCTTAGTACCATATACTAGGGACTGATAAGGGTACACCAGTGTCCAATCTGGGATCTACCTAAGCACTTACCATACCAATTTAGGAAAGAAAGCATAGAGACTGGGGTCCTGATTAGCAGGATTCCAGTCAGACTAGTGAGGAACAGTATAGCACCCAGCAAAAAGTGGGGGTAACCATAAAAGCAGATAATACTTTCCTACAGAGGGCCTTTTCGATCTCCTCGCATAATGGTCTAACATGTTAGCAATATAAAATTAGATGATCAGGACCTCCTTGAGAGGAACCAGAGACATAGCAGGACTCTGCTTGTGAGACACACGTGTTTGTGTAAACGTTCAGGGGACCAAAAATATCTGTGGACAGTCCAGTATTTGCACTGAAGAATTAGTAATGACATTTTGTGACGAAGAAGGGAGCTCCAGTTTTAATCCCAGAAGAAGGGGGATGTTATCCACATTATATCAAGAGCAAGAGACGTCCCATGCTTTTTGAATATACTCATTATTTGGCTAGAGTCTTTTTTTGCAGGATTTTGTATATCTGGGAAGCAGTATGGGGTTTGTTCGATAGTTTCTTAAGGAAGCGGAGGTAGTCCACAGGGTGAGGATAACAGCAATTACATAAAGCAACTTTACCTTTCAATAAATTATAAAAGTCTTAAAGTTAAAGATTAGATCTCTCAGAAAGCTTAGAAAAGGAGAGAGGATTTATTTTCGCCAAGGTTTTTGATGAAAAGCATGCCAAGAGCAGACCAGTCTTTCCAGAAGGTATGGGTTAGACTGATTTTAATGGCGCTGTGATGAGTGAGTCTAGCTCTGAGCTTCTTGTAAACAAAGCAGTTCTCTAAGGTTTATATCACTCACAGTGACTCTTTAAGAATCAGGAAAGAAAGAGGAACCTTAAGTTATTTTATCATAAGGGTACTATTGATTAAGGAAAGAGGACTGACTGGTTCAGTCTCAGTGTCCACCCATGCGGACGGGAAAGGGGAATCCAAGTTCCGCCACCAAATAACTTGTCTGACCAGGAGTGCAATTTGATACTTTTTTAAGTCTGGGAGGCTCAGGCCACCCTTGATTCTATTTATTTGATATTCTTGCTCATTTATCTTTCCATATAAAAGAGGATAGCAGTGTTTAATAAATTTATGAACACAGTGAGAAAGACTCACGGGGAACGTACTGAAGAAGAAGTTAATTTGTAGACCTAACATCATCTTAACCGTTTCTATACGCCCCCACCATGTGGTAATCTAAGGTGACCACATGTCGCTCCGTTTTTTAAATCTTAGCCAGCAGTGTGCTCTCTATATGCACTATGCTTTCCTTTGATCGTACATTCCTAAATTTTGTAATCTAGAGGGCTGACATTTTAGGTTAGCTTACACGGCTATCTTTGAAAGACAACCCATATTTATAGGCAATATTTCAGTTTTTCCTTTTTCAGGGATAGTCTGACACTGTAGCATATTTAGAAATTACGTAGAGTAATTTCAGGACCACAGATTCTGCTTCGGATGAGAAGATCAAAACATCATCAATAATGGTTGTCAGCTTTTGAGGGCCACGTGCAAATGGAATACCTTTTATTTTAGTGCTTGTTCTGACCGCATGGAGAAGTGGTTCTATTGAGAGGAGAAATAGTCGGGAAGATAAAGGGCCATCCTTGTCTGGTTCCTTGCACTAGGAGAAATACATTTGACAAATGGCCATTAGGTTTGATGCAACCTGAGGCTTTATGGTAGACCAACATGGCTATTTGTATAAAACGGTCACTTATATTGCATTTTTTCCAAACAATATTTAGAAAGGTCAATAAGACTTTTTCAAACGCCTTCTCCACATCCAGGGCCATGGCCATGGAGGGAGAAGGGATCGGTTTAGCCTTTTCTATTACAAGGCAAAAGGTGTGCATATTGTCTGCATCTAACCTTCCATTTACAAAACCAGTCTGAGATTGGAGTATAAGCAAGGGGAGAATTTTCTTTAGTCTAAGGGCAAGTAAATTAAAATACATGTGATAATCTGTGTTAAGTAACGATATGGGGCAAATATTTTTCATCTCTAAGAAATCTCTACCTTCTATACGTGTTACTGCTATATGGGCTTCTGAAATTGACCCTGTGATTTCGCCTGACAATTCGAATTTGTTGAAAAGATCCGCAAAATGAGATAATATGATGTGTTTTTAGCATTGCTAGAAAGAGACAGGGAAGCTGCCTGGACCCGGTGCTTTTATGGGTTTTTATTTCATTTGTATCAATTAGTTTGTTAAGAATATCAGCCTCCTTGTCCGATAGTCGATGTAGCTGCATTGACTCCAGATACGAATGACATGCTTCGACTCTATGTCTTTTGTCAGAATGGGATGGATTATATAAATCTGTGTAGAAGGACTGAAAAGCTTCTACAATATTTGTAATGTTCGACATGTAACGCGCCATGTTTATCTCTAAACCCTACTATATGAATCACATTTTTGATTCTTTAAGCATTAAGGCTAGAATTTATTGCGCTCAAGGAGATTTTTGCCCTTTGTTTTATTCCCCCAGATATGTGCTTAAATCCTTAGTATTCTGTTATGTTCTTATTTAAGTTCTTTTACTATAACAGTAATGTTGGAGTCCAGTGTTAGCGGGCTTTAGATTTCAACATATCAAAGTGCAAACTCCAGGAAAGAGATTTAGTAAAAATCATCCCCAGATACATCTTTTGTCAGCTGTGCAGGAGGTATGATGTTCCTTACCTAGACCTCTTGGTTCCCTGTACAATGTGCAGGTTCCCAGGTTTTGTTCCTGGAATCCACAAGAGGGGACATGGGAGTGGATGCTCTGTCTCTACCTTGGCCGGATCATCTGTTGTATGCCTTCCCACCTGTTCTTCTAATTCCCCAATTGTTGACCAGGCTGTTGCGGGAACACAGGGTGATGCTAGTGCTGGTCCCATTCTGGCCCAAGCGTTCATGGTTTTGTGGTTTCCCATGCTCTAGTCACTAGCAGTCCAGGGTACTTGATTGATCCTGTGCTCTCCCTCTCCTCTCAGGGTATCCCCTTTCCTGTCTCCACAGAGGTTTTGTCTCTTGGTCTGGACGTTGGAAAGAGGGGATCGCAGCGCATGGGTCTGTCCTGCCATTTAGCAGAAGCAATTCAGCAGTCCCGGAAACCTTCTACTCTAAAATCTTATGAGCGACGTTGGGCAGTTTTCTAAAGTGGTGTTTACCTCTACAGATTTCTTCTCTTGAAGTGCATCTGAATGATGTTCTGCAGTTTTCGTGAGGAAGTTTCGAAAAGAGTCTATCAGTTCCTATCTTGAGAGCTCAGTGGGCAGCTATTCGAAAATTCAGGTCTACTTGGGGAAATAAGGCTGATGCAGAGGATTTGGTGGCAAGCTTGTTGCGAAGTCTTTCTCTGGCCAAGCCTTCGGTGAAACCTTTATTTCCTTTATGGAATCTCCTTCTGGTGCTGAAGAGATTGGTCTCTGATTTTGAGCCCTTAAAGACAGTTCATATTAAGTTCTTAACCTTTAAGGTGGCGTTTCAGGTGGCCATTACTTCTGCTAGGTAAATTGGAGTGTTGGTGCCTCTTACAGTAAGGGAGCCTTTTTAGGGCTCGGCCTACGTCACCACTTCGTCAGAAGTGGGGCGGAGCTTCGGGCCGTCTTGTTACGGGGCTCAGAATAGTGAAGTAAAAATTCCTCACTGCGCGAGATTTTTCCGTAGTTTATTTTGGCATCTGCATGCTAATTGGTCCTCGCAGTGCTGTGTTTCTAGTAGCCTTCACGCAATAGGCCATATGGATTTTAGTTTGTGCACTTCCCGCCTTTTCTGTGCGGTTACGCGCAGGGGAGTGCAATAAATTGTCAATTACGAGCTGTCAGGGTGCCGCGGTAATTGAACCCAGATGTTCCGGGCGCGTTCACCAGTCTGCAGTGAGTTTGGTGGGCGCGTGTTCGTCTGCATCTTTTCATGTGTAAGTGTTGGGCTTTGAAGAGCTGGCTTGGTAGTGCGCCGACAATGAGACACACAGTCTTCATTACCCCACAAAGTATGTAAGTGCGTTTGTATTGGAGACAGTAACGTCAAGGTACGAAACGGAATTCTTTTCACTGGCTTACGAACAGTCCCACATTTTGCCGCATTCTCCTCATCTCATCAGAGGGGCTCATGTTTTGTTCAGCAAAAAAACAAAAACCTCCGAGAGCAGGAATGTGGTTCTGCATGGAGGGTCCGAGCAGCCGTGTTGCAACAGTTGTGCTTGTGTGTCTAAACTTGGGCCTCATGACAAGTAGGTTGATTTTTAGGTGCAGGGATACACAGGCACTGCTCACACACACAAACACTGTTGACACACACGGACATTGTTCACACACACAGGCACTTCTCACACACACAGGCACTTCTCACACACACAGGCACTTCTCACACACAGGCACTGTTCACACACAGACACTGCTCGCACACAGATACTGCTCACACACACAGACACTGTTCACACACACATACACCGGCACTGTGCGCACACATAGGCACTGTTCACACACACAGGCAGTACATACACACACAGGCTGCTCACACACACCGGCACTGCGTGCACACATAGGCACTGTTGACACACACAGGCACTACATACACACACCGGCACTGCGCACACACACAGGCGCACTGATCACACACAGGCACTGTTCACACACAGGCACTGTCCACACACAGGCACTGTTCACACACAGGCACTGTTCACACACAGGCACTGTTTACGCACACAGACACTGCTCACAAACACATACAATGCTCACACACACAGGCACTTTTCACACACACAGGCACTTCTCACACACACAGGCACTTCTCACACACAGGCACTGTTCACACACAGACACTGCTCGCACACAGACAGTGCTCACACACACAGACACTGTTCACACATATAGGCACTGTTCACACACACAGGCAGTACATACACACACAGGCTGCTCACACACACACCGGCACTGCGCGCACACATAGACACTGTTGACACACACAGGCACTACATACACACACCGGCACTGCGCGCACACATAGGCACTGTTGACACACACAGGCACTACATACACACACCGGCACTGTGCACACACACAGGCGCACTGATCACACACAGGCACTGTTCACACACAGGCACTGTCCACACACAGGCACTGTTCACACACAGGCACTGTTCACACACAGGCACTGTTTACGCACACAGACACTGCTCACAAACACATACACTGCTCACACACACAGGCACTTTTCACACACACAGACACTGTTCACACACACAGGCACTGTTCACACACACAGGCACTACATACACACACAGGCTGCTCACACACACCGGCACTGCGCGCACACATAGGCACTGGTCACAGTCACTGCAGTGTGCAGGGTAAACAGTGTGAGTGTGCAGGGTGAACAGTGTGTAGTGAGTGCAGAGTGAGTGCGAGAGTTACTGTGAGTGCAGAGTGAGTGCGAGAGTGACAGTGAATGCAGAGTGAGTGCGATAGTGACAGTGAGTGCAGAGTGAGTGCGAGAGTGACAGTGCGTGCAGAGTGAGTGCGAGAGTGACAGTGAGTGCAGAGTGACAGTGAGTGTAGAGTGACAGTGAGTGCAGAGTGAGTGCAGAGTGGCAGTGAGTGCAGACTGACTGCAGAGTGAGTGTGACTGCAGAGTAACAGTGACTGCAGAGTGACAGTGACTGCAGTGTGTGAGTGTGCAGGGTAAACAGTGTGAGTGTACAGGGTGAACAGTGTATAGTGAGTGCAGAGTGAGTGCGAGAGTGAGTGTGAGTGCAGAGTGAGTGCGAGAGTGACAGTGAGTGCAGAGTGAGTGCGAGAGTGACAGTGAGTACAGAGTGAGTGCGAGAGTGACAGTGAGAGTGCAGAGTGACAGTGAGTGCAGAGTGAGTGCGAGAGTGACAGAGAGTGCAGAGTGCGTTTAGAGTGACAGTGAGTGCAGAGTGACAGTGAGTGCAGAGTGAGTGCAGAGTGACAGTGAGTGCAGAGTGAGTGCAGAGTGACAGTGAGTGCAGAATGAGTGCAGAGTTACAGTGAGTGCACAGTGAGTGTGTGCGAGCAACAGTGAGTGCAGAGTACGAGAGTGACAGTGAGTGCAAAGTGAGTGCAGAATGACAGTGAGTGCAGAATGACAGTGAGTGCAGAGTGACAGTGAGTGCAGAGTGAGTGCAAGTGACAGTGAGTGCAGAGTGAGTGCAGAGTGACAGTGAGTGCAGAGTGAGTGCAGAGTGACAGTGAGTGCAGACTGAGTGCAGAGTGACAGTGAGTGCAGAGTGAGTGCGGAGTGACAGTGAGTGCAGAGTGAGTGCAGAGACAGTGAGTGCAGAGTGACAGTGAGAGCGAGAGTGACAGTGAGTGCAAAGTGAGTGTAGAGTGACAGTGAGTGCAAAGTGAGTGCAGAGTGACAGTGAGTGCAGATTGAGTGCACATTGACAGTGAGTGCAGAGTGAGTGCAGAGTGACAGTGAGTGCAGAGTGAGTGCGAGAGTGACAGTGAGTGCAGAGTGAGTGCAGAGTGACAGTGAGTGCAGAGTGAGTGTAAAGTGACAGTGAGTGCAGAGTGACTGCAGATACAGTGTGTAAGGGTGCAGGGTGCACATTGTGTGAGTGTGCAGAATGAGTGTGCAGGATAAACAGTGTGTGACTATGCAGGGTGACATTGGGAGTGTGCGGGTGAGCAGTCTGTGAATGTGTAGGGGCAGTGTGTGAGTGTGCAGAAAACACCACACACACATACCACACACACCATACACACACCACACACACATACACCACACACACATAACACACACACAAACCACACACACCTCACTCTCTCAACACCACACACTCGTCACCACTCACAACAACACACTCACCACCACACACTCACCCCCCCAGGCTCACCCCCACAGACTCACCACCACACACTCACCACTACACACAAAACAACACACACAACAACACCCCCCCAGCTGTCAATGAATGCTTTCACCAGGCACAAACACCAAGAACCATCAATGTACGCTTTCACCAAAAACAAACACGACCATGCATCAGTGCCGCTAAACACCCACGCACACAACAAACAATGTCAGTGCAACTTTCACCAAACACACACACACACCAACAGCTGACAGTGCACCAGCCACTCTTTCAATTGGCACAATCATCAACAGCTGTCAGTGCACCCTTTCACCAACCACACGCATTACCATCCAGCTCTGTACGCTTGACAGCCACACTCAGTAACAGCTCTTACTGCAAGCTACCACCAGTCATACACACCTCAAGCCACCACTACACGCTTCCACCAAACACACACACCAACAGCCATCACTGCACAATTCCTACAGGCACACACATCCACCACCCATCAATGCACACACCAATTGATAACGCATCCACCAATTAATATTGTACCTATCGCACTATGCTGCACTTTACCTTTTAAAGATAATGCGTTAAAGTGCAGCATGCCACCATTGATAACATTCCAATCCAACACACATATCTCCAACACACACCACATGCTTCCACTCCAAAACACACGCCTAAAACACATTGCCATTTACAATGCCATTATCTCTAGCTCAAACAAACCTGAGCCCTAATGCATTCCTAATGCTTGTTTGATGATGGAGTGGCTTGCCGTCTTGATTCTTCCTTAGTTCCCAAAGTGGTTTCTCAGTTTCATAAAGCCCAGGACGTTATTCTTCTAGCCTTGAATTCGGAAGGGCGTTCTGACTCAGAGGTGCCTCCCGAATGTTAAGAGGGCACTTTTGGTCTATCTTGATAGGACATAGTCTTTTTGCAAAACTGATTCATTGTTTCTGTCTTTTGGGGCCTTGACTAAAGGGGATAAGGCTGTGGATGGATAAAACAATTGATTTCTTTGACCAATTGTTTGTCTGGGACTCCTCCCCAGGTCAGGATTCAGAGTAGATCCACCAGAGGGTTGCTGCTACCTGGGCAGAATTGAAGAGGGTTTCCATTTCTGAGATTTGACAGGCAACTACATGGGCTGCTCCAAATACTTTTGTAAAACATCATTTGCAGAATGTTTTGTGTGATGATAATCTTGGACTGAGTGTTTTTCATTTTGTTGTTTTTTAAACTGCCCGCTCTGTGTCCTGAAGAAATCCCTATGGCATGCTGTATTCTAATGATGGTCTCTCTGTGTTGGCTATTCTTCTTTGATTACCATCTGAATGCCAGAGCGTACAGCTTGGGTATGAGGACGAGGACAAGGGGAACCTGGTAATGTCTCATTACTTACCGGTAATCTTCATTACTCTTGGTCCTGTTGTCCTGGTCCCATTCATCATGCCCCTCCCTCCCAGATTGCCGGCCTTCATTTGGATGGCTTTGTAGTTCAGACAGAATGCTGGGTAGTTATTGCCTATGTAGGCTCCAGCAGGAGCGGAAGGGGTAATATCTATAGGCATTCCTCTGTTCGTTTTTCTGTATGGCGAGATAGAGACATCTCATTAGTGATGAATGGAACAAGGAAAACAGGACTAGGAGTGATGAAGATTACCGGTACGTACTGAGACAATATCCTGGTCACCAGCCCAAACTGGCTCTGCTAACTCTACAACATGTCCAAGGTACAGAGATTCAAATCAGAGAACGAACAAAAATCTTTCAATATTTCCTTGACAGGCAGTACAAGGGCTCCTCTTTGACTTTGCATGATGTAAGCATGTTTTGAAGTTACAATGTGTGATACAGGAATGTTTTAAAAGGGGACCTAGCATAATATTGATAGATGGTTCTATAGCAGTCTGTGAAAGGTTTCCACATACCCCACTCTACATCCCACTTTCAGTGGCGTAACGAAACTCGAGGGGCCCTCCCTGAAAAGGGCATGGATGGAGCCCCCCACGAGCCAGACACAGTCCGGAACTCTCAGCCGCCACCCATGTAGGGTGCTTGAGGGGGCCCCCTGTAGCTCAGGGCTTCTACGCGCTGCAGGGGCTGTTGTTACGCAACTGCCCACATTTACACGTGAGAGGGGGAGGATGGTCTCATCCTGTGTCCAGTGGAACAAAACTCCTCCCAGTATTTGTAGCCTTCTTTACAAAGAAGATAGGCAACATCTCTAGTGCTAAGTAGTGCCTCTTCTAAGTACCAGTGTTAATACAGGAACTCTTAGTGGTCAGAGGGATCCCTGAGTCATAAGAACAAGTGTGTCCACGCAGACGTCCTGACCACTCCTCTTCTAAATGATTGTGTGTGTTCCCTTTGTTATCCAGTAGGGGCACTCTCCAACCGTGTCAGATGAAACTGATTACGGGCACAAATGTGAAGCCTGCAAGAATCGAAAGCAAGCTTCTAATTAGGCGCACAATATCCCTTGTTTCGGAAGCTCAAATCTGATTACAGATGAGAGTCTTTCAGGCCAAATTACATTTTGCCTGTAATTGTGTTGCTGGTTGCAATCACCAAACCTAATATCCAAATGAATTGTGAAGTTATATTTTTATTCCCGAGACATGGGATCTGCAGCCACAGCTGGCGGGGGCTGAGTAAAGCAACAAGCTGATTGAAAGGGAAACTGTAATGATGGATTATCCTGCATCTATTCTATTACATAACAGTTCCATCTGCAGAGGGGAGGATACACCACAGAACTGTAACAGGCCTATGAGGAAGGATTTGTTAGTATTTAAACAGACCTCTGTGACAATCTAGTTCCCTGGAAATATCAAAGCAGGGCCAGATTAGTGGAGGTTATTCCTTAGTTTCGAGTCAAGAAAACCAAGGGCAAATCAAATAGGCCTAGCCTTGTCAAGCATGCAGTGTGTGTTTGTTTGTTTTTGTTTTTAAACATATGCAATATAATAACAAAAAGTGTCAAGTTTATAAAAATATAAAGCAGTCCAGGCACTCCAGCCCTTTCAGGGAAGTGCAATCCTTTTTAGGAGCATGTGGACAAGTGATCATGTAAAGAGAGCATTCAAAGTGAATTTATGTCACACTAGGGAAAACTGAACATGAAAGTGGGTGACTAAACCAGGAAACACAGACAAGGCTGTCGCACTGCCACTGTGGAGGCACTGCTAGGTCTGTGATACATATTACACTGCAGGGTAAATGCAGGCATAATAGTGTGAGTACTAGTGTGTTAGAGAATAGAATAAAAAAAGTTTGTTCAAAAGTTGAGGCATCTGGATTGGTAAAAAGAAGATGTTACCTTTGTCGTGGGGAGAGTGGTGGCTGTAGTGGTTAGTGCAGGGGTGTAAGGGGGCCTGCCCCTTCCCAGTGGGAATGGGGAGCCCACATAGCCCAAGGCCAGTGAATAATTGTGAGATATGAAAGACTGAAGAGCCTCTCATCACATTTTACAGGGGGGAATTGTAAGAAAGTGCCTATTTTTTGTATGATCACCCCCAAATGTTTGGACTGATGCTGCTGGTTTTCGAGTCTGAAGTGGACTTGGTCCAAATGATCAGGCCCTAGTGCATGTGCTGTGACCTTTAAAGTGTGTGTACCAATGGCAATTCCCTGATTGACATATTTACCTTAGCTATAAGGGCCTGGCATGTGCGAAAAGGTGCATCCAGGGCTAGTAAATTCAATATCACTGGTGGTCTGCAGCACATAATTTGTTATCACAGCAGTGAAAAAGTGGAACCATGGCTCTACCTCTGCCATCGTATTTTAGTGGGCAGCTTTTAAGTTGCCAACCCAACCTAGCAAGATAAACCCTTTAGCCAAATAAAGCCTTATTTTGTAATATTTATAAGTCTCCCGTAAGGAAGTCCTTAGTAGCCTACAAAGCAAGGAGCTAAATATTAAAAAGAAGAACATGTTTCTCCTGTACTTTACATGTAACGACAGTGAAAACTTGACATTGTCGTTTTCACTATAGTAAAGCCGGTAGTCCCATTGGCAGCTTGGAGTTTTACTAGCTTCATGCTAAGTCATAACTCCCATTTGGGGCCACCAAATATAGTACTCCATGGTACCAAATTAATTCTTACATTAAACCAGGCTCATTGCTGGAGTTGAATTTAAGGTAACTTAATAGTAACTTAACAGTAACGGGAGTTTAGAAAGTCAACACTTTCTTGCCCCAAACTTCTAGTAGCAGTTTCTGATTAACTACAGCAGTTGTCACCTGAAGCAACCTCTGCCCTCCTGCTAGGAGGTGTGAAGCACTCCTAGGAACTTGGAACAAAATGGACTATATGGTGGGAGGAGGTGTAACCTCCTCCAGCAGGATGGCCACAGGGCAGTGGCAATAGATGGCCCCGCTTCAAGGGCGCTTCTGCCTCTGAGAAGCAAATGCGAGTTACACCTCAGCCTGCCTGCTCCTTTATGTAGGTAGATAGACTCACATTTCCTCCAGAAGAGTAATCCTGTTGTAGAACCGGTTTTCCTGGAGTGGTGGCTAATATACTGAATACACCTCAGGAGTGTGCCATAGCTCTGACCCAGGGAAAAAGGCAACCAGCATCTTGGATTTGGGCAGAGAGATGCACTATGGCATTTTTGGGTCCCAACCCCACAGGAAATGATGCAAGAGTTCCCTGTGGGAATTGTTGCCCCATTGGCTAGGGAGTCCTTCCCACCAACAAACTTGAAATTGGCAAACAAGTGTTACCAGTGGCTAACAGCCTGGGAACACTGCTGGGCTCAGAAAGGTCAGAAGAAGGACTGTACCTATTAAAATCTGTGGTCTTCGGGAAGAAAGGCTGCACCAGGGATGACTGCACCAGCTGCACCTGCTGAACCAAGACAGGATTTCAGAAAGATAAGGACTGCCCCTACTGTCGACTTTGTGGTGAGAGAGCCCCAAAGGCTTGACATGCTCCATTTGTGCCAAAGGCTAGTGAGAGGAATCCAAGGGCTAGTTAGCAAGCCTCTTGTTAAGCTTCAGAGACACAAAAGCCAAAGAAGCCTGCACCTGCAAAGTGCTCAGCTGACCAGAAGCCATTGGACTTGCACTATACTCTACTGGCGTAGCCCCCAGATCAAGTACTAGTCCCCAAGAGGTGCCTCCCAGGTCCTGGACCCTTGGCTGATTATAGAGTGTACCCTTTCGCACCACAGAACTGCAACCTGCAAGCCTGAAGCCAAAGATAATGATTTTTTAAGCCCAGAGTCTGAGGCTCACAGATTAACAATATTTGCCAGTTCATAGGTAGCCTTGAACGTAGCTGAGAACCAAGGTGTTGGGACGGGAAGTCTCCTGCATGTCTCTGGAGAGAGTGCTTCCCCTGCCTTATGCTAATCTCCAGGCAAGTCGCTCAAAAGCTACTGTATAGTTTCTAGATCCCTACCTCAGTGAGCATGACAATCATACATGTCCACTGAGGGTCTCCCTGTTTACATGGATTGAGACCCTAGAGCTTGGCTCTGAGGTCGAGGGGGCATGCCTAGTGCACCCCTATTTTTAAGAGAGTGGCTACTGCCCTCTCTATTATGGCTGTGGTAGACTGACAGTGGTGGCAGCAATAAATCTATAGTCAGGAGGGGTGAGTCCCTAGGCACCCTCCTGACCAAGTCTGTGCAGTTTGCCATGCCTGTGGGCCTGTTGCCTTTGTCTGACTGATGTGTGTTTGAGAGCCCGTGAGTGTACAGGGGAAGAATGGTGATTTGAGTCAGTGTGAGGAATGCGAGCTGTTCTGCTGGACATCCCAGCTCCCCCGTCCCCCTCCCTATTTCCTTAGAAAGGCCTGGTGGGCTGGGGGAGACACTCTGCTCTTATCTGGGTTTAGCTGCACTAACTTTGTGGAGAGAATCCTCCCCCACTGGTCATGGCCTCCTGGGCTGGAGTTAATTAAAATTCCTCTCTAGAGGGTTGCACAGCCTGATACCAGAACAGGACCTGCTACATGCTTTACCCATGCATTGAACACGCGGTGAATGGTCTGCATTGGAGGTGGATTCAGAATGCAAAGAGTAGCAGACCCTCTGATTGGATGAGCCTATCAATCAGAGGTGATAAAAGTCTGGCCTGAGTGGTCAGCTGTTGTTCAAAGACTGGTCTATGACACAGAAGATAGCCAGGCACGGACCCCGCGGTGTGAAGGCAGAAGATAAGACTCTGTTCACTGCGGTCTTCAAGGACCAGCTGTTTGTGAGGCTTGGAGGAGCGTTCGCTTTGGACCAAGGAAATTACAGACAGCTGCCCAGTGTGGAAAGGAAGCTTGCGGCACATCACCAAAGGTGTGGGAAGGAAGCTTACAGCACATCACAGAGGCTGGTGGAAAGAAGCTTACAGCACATCACAGAGGCTGGTGGAAAGAAGCTTGCAGCACATGACGAGAGCCAGAGAGAGGAGGATGCTTGATTCTAGTCTTTGAAGGTGAGATCAAATCCCCTCTAGGCTCCTCCCTTGCGCTGTGGGAGCCTGTACAAACAGGAACTGGGAATAGAGGCCAGTGAAGCAGGCCCCCACCTTTCTTTTTGTGAACTCTGAGGGTATCAGGGTGAACTGGCACTCTGCCCAGCCACTATCCTTCTTCAGCTAGCCAGTGGCTACTGGACTAGTGGGACCCCAGTAAACTGTGCCAAGACATCCGGCACCTCTGATCAGATCCCTGACACCACTAGAGCGGTGTCCTCACTCGCCATGGGAGGGCACTTCTGTTGCTTTGGGTGGGGGGTTATGGGGCTGATCATGAACATTTGACTTCACATCATATGCTGAAACTATATCCTTTCAATACAAAGTTTGGTATCAAGGCTCTAGTGAATGAGAACAGCCCTGTGTAATATGATCTGTAATATGCAATGCTTACTGTGTGTTTTTATGTTAACTGTGTTTTTATAGTGCTTGGCGGCTAGGCGCTATAATACTGTTTGGGGTCAGAACTCTGCCCCAGAGGAAGCCGGCCAAGTCAGTCAGTGCAGGCTTCTCCTGTACCAGCCCCAAGGCATTCCCCAAGGCTTTCCCCTATGCTTTCCCCTAGGTATTCCCCTAGGTATTCCCCTAGACCTGCCGCTAGACTTTCACCTCCCCCTATCTCCAGGGCTACCTTTTCCCCTGTCCCAGGATTCGCCTCCTTAGGAGGGACTGAGCTAGCAGAGACCCTTAAACTTCAGCTGAAACTCCAGGAAGCTAAGGATTTAGCAGAGGAGAAAGCAAGGGAGTTTGAAATGGAGAAGCTAAGGATGGCCCGCCAGGCAGAAGAGGAGCAGCAAAGGGTCAGACAGGAAGAGTGGGCTTGGAAGGAGAAGGAGAGGGAAAGGGAGAGGCTGGAGAAAGAAAGGGAGAGACAGGAGAATGAGAAGGAGTGGGAAAGGGAGATGCTGGAGAAATAAGGGAGAGACAGGAGAAAGAGAAGGATAGGGAATTGGAGAAAGAGCGGATAGCCCTAGAGAAAGAGAAGCTCAAGTTAGCAGCTGATAGAGGGCTTAGCTCTGTGGATGGTGCATCCACTTCAAAGTCCCAGGGAAAGGAAAATACCACCAAGGTACCAAAAGATTTGATACACATGTATGTCCCTGGCACTGATATTCTCAGTTGCATGCGTGCCTTTCATCTAGCATGTAAGGCTCAAGGTCTTAATGGTCAGTCCAAAGCAGCGACTTTACTGAGTCGCCTCCCTCGGGAAGGGACTGAAGTGATTGAAAGGATGCCTGAGAAAGACAGTCTGACATATGAGTGCATGAAGGATGCGTTGATTGGGCGGTTTGGGTTGAAACCAGCCCAGTACTTGCAGAGGTTCAGTGAGAACAAGAAGGCAGAGGGGGTTCCTTTTGAGAATTGGGTCCATGACATAGTGAGAGACTGGAATGAGTGGGTGAGAGGGATGGAAGCAAATGATTACCAGTCCCTAAATCAGGTGATGATTGCAGAGCGTCTCCGGGAGGAGTGCTCTGTCCCACTCAGACAGTATTTGTCTGACCTTCCTGAGAGGGATCCTGAGAAACTTGCAGTGATGGCAGATAAGTGGCTTGCCAACAGAGTGAACAGGGGGCAGGGGCAACCCCTTTCCAAGCCCAAGGGGGAGAAGAACTCCCAGCAGGCTGGCCCTAAACCAGAGGGGAAGGGCCAGAACGGTTCCCAAGGCTCTCAGTCAGGACAAGAGTCTAAGGGGAACGGGGCCTCTAGTCAGTACCAGGAGGGGAAAGGAGGTAAGGGTCCTTTCACTCCAACAGTGATTAAATGCTATAAGTGCCACCGAGAGGGACACTTAAAGCCAGACTGCCCAGTGAAGGATGTGGTGCCAGTGGCACCCGTGATAGCAAGTGTGCTTTCAGTGGGGGCAGACATGAAGGGAGGCCCAAGTGAGTTTAACTTAGTCACCAGGGACATCTGGGAACTTGACCCAGAAGCCCTTAAGCATATTCACCCTAACTCAACGGGGTATATGAGTGTGGCAAGTATCAATGGAAGAAAGGTTCCTGCCATGAGGGATACTGGTGCCCACAGGACTATGGTTGAACGCAAATATCTCAAACCCGAAGAGATCATTCCTGGTTCCAAGGGGTATGGACTTGTAGCTAGTGGTGATGACATGGAGTACCCTCTTGCTAGAGTGCAGGTAGGGGTGAATGGCAAGAAGGCCATGGTCAATGTCGGGGTGCGAGAGAAGCAGGGTGCTGGGTGCTTTCTGGGGAATGATCTTGTTGAACCCGGGTTAGTACCAGTACCTGAGGCCTATATGGCCTCGATTTCCACAGCTGTGCTCACTAGGGCACAGACTGAAAAACTGCTTCCTAGTGAAGTGGGGACCGCTCTAGTGGAAGAGACACTAGAGGGGAACAGGCCAGAACAAGAACTAAGGGCAGATTCTGAGAAGGCACCTGTCCTGGTGTCGGCACCTCCTGCTCCAGTGGGAGAGGAGGGTGTGCATCCAGAGGCGGATAAGGTGTTGGAGTCTGGGTCCCTGCCAGAGCTGCAGGAGCTGCTTGTGGCAGGAGGACCATCCCGTGAGGAGTTTTGTAAGGCACAGGCTGAGTGTCCTACACTTGTTGGCCTGCGAATGACTGCTCAGGAGCAGGTCTCCACTGGAGTAGTCGGAAAGCACAAGGTGGCTTGAGAATATGGACTCCTTTACAGTGAGCCTCCTGACCCCGAGCCAGGAACCAGCAAAAGGTTGGTGGTTCCTCAGGTGCACAGGAATTTCCTGCTGCAGCGAGCCCATGATGTACCCCTAGCTGGTCACTTGGGCATCCAAAAGACAAAGGACAGGTTAGCACCTCTGTTTTACTGGCCAGGAGTTGGTCAGGAGGTGGAGAAGTTTTGCCATACCGGTCTGGTCTGTCAGGCCAGCAGCATGTCTGGTGGCCCGATGAAGGCACCCTTGGTTCCCCTACCAGTCGTGGAGGTACACTTAGAGAGGGTGGTGTGTCTTCCCAGGAATGACACGGTTTCTTTACTTGCAATGGCTGAAGAGTTAGAAGAGGAGAGTGAGTCCCTCCCTGACTTATTGCAAGGTGATGAGAAGGATGGTTCATTTGAGGGAGTTAAGCTTGCCTCTGAACTGACACCTGAACAGCAGGTGGAGTGTAAAGAGATGCTGGGGAGATTTTCCCGTCTCTTTTCACTTACCCCTGGGCTGACGCCTGTCTGCGCTTGACACAGACACAGGGGACACCCTGCCTGCTAAGAAGCAGCCCAGGAAGGTGATCTGGACTGAAGAGTGTCAGAAGGCATTTGATGGATTGAAGGCTGCACTATGCAATGCACCTGTGTTGAAGGCCCCTGATTACAATCAGACCTTCATTGTGCAGACGGATGCTTCAAACAAGGGAGTTGGGGCAGTTCTTGCCCAGCTCAATGAAAAGGGAAGGGAGCATCCGGTGGCCTTTATCAGCCGCCGACTACTCCCCTGGGAGCAGAACTGGTCTGCAGTTGAAAAAGAATGCTTTGCCATAGTGTGGGCCCTTCGAAGATTCAGGCCTTACTTGTTTGGTGCAAAGTTTGTGGTTCAGACAGATCACAAGCCCCTCAAGCGGCTTATGGCAATGAAAGGTGAGAATCCAAAGTTGCTCAGGTGGTGCATGTCTCTGCAGTGAATAGATTTTACAGTGGAACATAAAGCAGGCTTACAGCACGGTAATGCAGATGGACTTTCCCGCCGGTTTATCCAATCAGATGATCGGTCTTCTCCCACTGGGAAGTAGGTACCGGCCATTCTGATCTAGGGAGGGCATATGTTGGGACGGGAAGTCTCCTGCATGTCTCTGGAGAGAGTGCTTCCCCTGCCTTATGCTAATCTCCAGGCAAGTCGCTCAAAAGCTACTGTATAGTTTCTAGATCCCTACCTCAGTGAGCATGACTATCATACATGTCCACTGAGGGTCTCCCTGTTTACATGGATTGAGAACCTAGAGCTTGGCTCTGAGGTCGAGGGGGCATGCCTAGTACACCCCTATTTTTCAGAGAGTGGCTACTGCCCTCTCTATTATGGCTGTGGTAGACTGACAGTGGTGGCAGCAATAAATCTATAGTCAGGAGGGGTGAGTCCCTAGGCACCCTCCTGACCAAGTTTGTGCAGTTTGCCATGCCTGTGGGCCTGTTGCCTTTGTCTGACTGATGTGTGTTTGAGAGCCCGTGAGTGTACAGGGGAAGAATGGTGATTTGAGCCAGTGTGAGGAATGCGAGCTGTTCTGCTGGACATCCCAGCTCCCCCGTCCCCCTCCCTATTTCCTTAGAAAGGCCTGGCGGGCTGGGGGAGAAACTCTGCTCTTATCGGGGTTTAGCTGCACTAACTTTGTGGAGAGAATCTTCCCCCACTGGTCAGGGCCTCCTGGGCTGGAGTTAATTAAAATTCCTCTCTAGAGGGTTGCACAGCCTGATACCAGAACAGGACCTGCTACATGCTTTACCCATGCATTGAACACGCGGTGAATGGTATGTGATTGGAGGTGTATTCAGAATGCAAAGAGTAGCAGACCCTCTGATTGGATGAGCCTATCAATCAGAGGTGATAAAAGTCTGGCCTGAGTGGTCAGCTGTTGTTCAAAGACTGGTCTATGACAGAGAAGATAGCCAGGCACGGACCCCGCGGTGTGAAGGCAGAAGATAAGACTCTGTTCACTGCGGTCTTCAAGGACCAGCTGTTTGTGAGGCTTGGAGGAGCGTTCGCTTTGGACCAAGGAAATTACAGACAGCTGCCCAGTGTGGAAAGGAAGCTTGCGGCACATCACCAAAGGTGTGGGAAGGAAGCTTACAGCACATCACAGAGGCTGGTGGAAAGAAGCTTACAGCACATCACAGAGGCTGGTGGAAAGAAGCTTGCAGCACATGACGAGAGCCAGAGAGAGGAGGATGCTTGATTCTAGTCTTTGAAGGTGAGATCAAATCCCCTCTAGGCTCCTCCCTTGCGCTGTGGGAGCCTGTACAAGCAGTAACTGGGAATAGAGGCCAGTGAAGCAGGCCCCCACCTTTCTTTTTGTGAACTCTGAGGGTATCAGGGTGAACTGGCACTCTGCCCAGCCACTACCCTTCTTCAGCTAGCCAGTGGCTACTGGACTAGTGGGACTCCAGTAAACTGTGCCAAGACATCCGGCACCTCTGATCAGATCCCTGACACCACTAGAGCGGTGTCCTCACTCGCCATGGGAGGGCACTTCTGTTGCTTTGGGTGGGGGGTTATGGGGCTGATCATGAACATTTGACTTCATATCATATGCTGAAACTATATCCTTTCAATACAAAGTTTGGTATCAAGGCTCTAGTGAATGAGAACAGCCCTGTGTAACATGATCTGTAATATGCAATGCTTACTGTGTGTTTTCATGTTAACTGTGTTTTTATAGTGCTTGGCGGCTAGGCGCTATAATACTGTTTGGGGTCAGAACTCTGCCCCAGAGGGTTGTAGAGACTTCTGGTTTTCACTGTTTATCCCAGTTTTATGTGTAGAATAATTATCTTATGTGTATTAAAGTACTTTTCTTTTATAAAAAGTAAAGCACTAACTGGACATTGAGTTTATCAGCTGGTGGCACGGTTTACACTATATTCTGAATGTCTAACCCCACCTCACCTCCTTGAGTAAGCCTTGGACTGCTCTGTCTCGCTACCCTGAGAGAGTCTAGTGCTGGAGAGGAGTACTTGGTTATCCAGTTTTGGGTCCCTTAGTACTGAGGCCCCAGGACACCAGTGAGGGAACACTCCAGTTGATGCGATTGGAGCCCTGAGTGCCCGGGTGCCCAGGAAGCCGGGTCTAACACAAGGCTTCAGCTAACTGCTGGAGTTTGCCTATCTGTCTATGTCAAACCTAATGCTAGCCTCCAGCTGCAAAGGACTTTGCCAAACTCACAGCCGACTAGAAAAGGAGCCAGAAGATGCTCTAAGTATAAAGGAAAAATCTTAACCGTGACCAACCCAGCACCTGCATCTGACCCCGACTTCCATTGGAGTCGGTCTGAAACTTTACTTTGACCCAGACCTTTGCGTTTGAGGCACATAGACTACTGCTCTTCTGCTAAGAGAGAGAAACAGTGATTTACAAAACGCTTTTTTGTGGAACTTGAAAATCTTTTTAGAGTGTAAAGCAGTAATTTATGAAAATCATGCAATAATCATCACTCTGGTTGCCTTCGTCTGATTTTTGTCATTTTGGTGTCTTTTTAAACATAAAAATATATACTATTTGTATAAATTGAAGAGGGGTTTTTAGTGTATCATTTTCTGATTTATTGACTGTTTTGATACAGATAAATGCTTTGCACTTGTTTTTCTTTGAATTAAGCTACCCCGTGCTGAGCTAAGGTTTGATTTAAAGAACCATAACTGGACCTGACATAGATTTGTGACATGACTACTTGGTGAAGTCTCCCAACCGCACCCAAATGATAATCCACTTTTCTCACAGGCCGCATAATTTTGGGTTACATATTTTGTGTTATGCTACTGTGTTACTGATGTTCCTCGGTGTGTATGCTTGATGAAAGTGTCTGACAGATGACTGTTACACAACCAGATGCAGTAAAGATTAAAGAGCCAATTCATAAAGGTAATCTTACACATGAGTAAATCAGCACATGTAAATTGACTTTTATACTGGTAAATTTAATACTTTTCCCTAGTTACCATTTACAATTATAAATGTACCACAAAGTGTAGACTTACATGTCTTAACCATTCGAATTCAGGGATGGAGCCTAATTTATGAGTGTAAAATTACAACTAGTAATTTTACAAATGAGATTTTACACATGCGGGCAGAAGTCTTTGACACTGGAACGGAGATCTCCCTATGGTGAAATATAGGGAAAACGAAAAAAGTTTATTAAAGTTTTTTTTTTTAAATAGTAAAAAATATTTGTATATTAAATCTTAATGTAGATTAATTATATGTATTCATTTTAAATGTACAGCAAAAACTATACAGCACTTTTTACTTAATTTGGTATCCAATATTAAATTAAATTACATATGTAAAATTAAAATTATTTTACTAAAGATTTATCTAACAAAAACTAAATTAAAATGTTGGTATTTACTTGTACTGTGAGTTCCCAAAAAACATATGCCATTAATTTAATTTAATTTAATGTTTTGCTTTCAAAACAGGTACATTAAATTAAATTAAAAAAATATTACAATATTTTAAAATAAACAATAATTATATATAGTGATTTTTTTAGTGTATTGCTAAAAACAACAAACATGGCATTAGCACTTTATTCAATGTTGTTTGCACATTCCCATACAGGCTGGCATCCGGGATTATCCCGTGACGAATTATGCATTGACATGTTGTCTATGTCTATGATATCAGTCATTTTACATGTGACCATGTTCCACCAATAGGTGTACATTAAAATTAGCACTAGCACTTTAAAAGTTGCCTCCTCCCGAGCATGCGTCATGTGATCAAGGCCTCTGTGAAGGCCGAAACGTCATGCTGAGGTGTGCCGTCTCCCCGACGAAATAAAATACACTGCTCACCTGCACTTGGGTCTCCTCTCTTCCTCTGCACTGCGGTATCCAGGATTGGGCTCCAGGCGAGAGTAAGCAGGGCCTGTTTCATATATATATATGTATATCGTTTTGGGCTCGGACCTCACTGGCCTGAACTTTCGCAGTTCTTTCTTTTCTCCAATGTTGATTGGATGGTCCATAGTCCGCCCTGGAGCACGGGAGGAGAGGTGGTAGTATTGGGGTCAGTGACTCCACGCCGGGCAGCGGACATTGTTTCTGCAGCCCCTGCCGCATGGATTCTTGTTCTCTTGGGCTGAGGCGGTATTGGGGGACCAGAGGAGGCGCTTCGTTGTGGATTCTGAAGCTGACTTTGCTACACATTATTCATGTAGAGCGCACCCTGTGTCCCGCATCCCCGCCAAACTACAAGATTACCTTGGTTTCCCCCTGCATACTTTCGAGGATCCATCCACGAGGATTCTGGGACTGGTAGTTTCCTGACACTCCCGGAACGCTACCCAGGTGTGCTGTTACCAACAGGGGGAGGAGCGGGCCAAAGTACATCCAGGTTAAAAGGCGGGACTTACCTACGGAGTGCTGCATCATACTTGGGAGGCTTCTGGGCGCTGATGAAGGCCAAACCAGGCCGAAATGCATTCGCCATTGCTGCAATAAAGAGCCTCCAACTGATATCCCCCTGGGTCTCTGCTCTTTTTTTGGAAGGAGTTTGCCTGCATCAAATTGTGCGTCAGCCAGAGACGCATTCGAGAGCACCCCCGCCTCGTTTTGGGCTCGGACCTCACTGGCCTGAACTTTCGCAGTTCTTTCTTTTCTCCAATGTTGATTGGATGGTCCATAGTCCGCCCTGGAGCACGGGAGGAGAGGTGGTAGTATTGGGGTCAGTGACTCCACGCCGGGCAGCGGACATTGTTTCTGCAGCCCCTGCCGCATGGATTCTTGTTCTCTTGGGCTGAGGCGGTATTGGGGGACCAGAGGAGGCGCTTCGTTGTGGACTCTGAAGCTGACTTTGCTACACATTATTCATGTAGAGCGCACCCTGTGTCCCGCATCCCCGCCAAACTACAAGATTACCTTGGTTTCCCCCTGCATACTTTCGAGGATCCATCCACGAGGATTCTGGGACTGGTAGTTTCCTGACACTCCCGGAACGCTACCCAGGTGTGCTGTTACCAACAGGGGGAGGAGCGGGCCAAAGTACATCCAGGTTAAAAGGCGGGACTTACCTACGGAGTGCTGCATCATACTTGGGAGGCTTCTGGGCGCTGATGAAGGCCAAACCAGGCCGAAATGCATTCGCCATTGCTGCAATAAAGAGCCTCCAACTGATATCCCCCTGGGTCTCTGCTCTTTTTTTGGAAGGAGTTTGCCTGCATCAAATTGTGCGTCAGCCAGAGACGCATTCGAGAGCACCCCCGCCTCGTTTTGGGCTCGGATCTCACTGGCCTGAACTTTCGCAGTTCTTTCTTTTCTCCAATGTTGATTGGATGGTCCATAGTCCGCCCTGGAGCACGGGAGGAGAGGTGGTAGTATTGGGGTCAGTGACTCCACGCCGGGCAGCGGACATTGTTTCTGCAGCCCCTGCCGCATGGATTCTTGTTCTCTTGGGCTGAGGCGGTATTGGGGGACCAGAGGAGGCGCTTCGTTGTGGACTCTGAAGCTGACTTTGCTACACATTATTCATGTAGAGCGCACCCTGTGTCCCGCATCCCCGCCAAACTACAAGATTACCTTGGTTTCCCCCTGCATACTTTCGAGGATCCATCCACGAGGATTCTGGGACTGGTAGTTTCCTGACACTCCCGGGACGCTACCCAGGTGTGCTGTTACCAACAGGGGGAGGAGCGGGCCAAAGTACATCCAGGTTAAAAGGCGGGACTTACCTACGGAGTGCTGCATCATACTTGGGAGGCTTCTGGGCGCTGATGAAGGCCAAACCAGGCCGAAATGCATTCGCCATTGCTGCAATAAAGAGCCTCCAACTGATATCCCCCTGGGTCTCTGCTCTTTTTTTGGAAGGAGTTTGCCTGCATATATATATATATATATATATATATATATATATATATATATACACACATACATATATATTAGCCGAAACGCGTCATGGCGGACTGGTGCTGGGCTATATTTAAATAAAGAACATTTTGCACCTTCGAGGGTCTCGCTGGTTCCTGCTTGCGTGCGTGGCTGCCTTGCTGCGTTTGCCGGTGTTGGGAATCCAACATACCTCATATATATATATATATATATATCCCAACAAGGCGATCCTTCAGCATTCAGAGCGCTCCACAGTGTGTGCCAGCCCCAAGGCTGGATCCAAGCCCAATTTTAATTTTATTCACAAAATGGGCAGCACAACCGGATACTTTTTAAGAAGCTTTATTGCTTTTCACACAACACCCCACCGACGCGTTTCAGCCTCACGGCTTTTCTCACGGTCAGTAAGTCCTTTCTTACTTTCCAGTTATATACTGCCCCAACCTAGCCTTCAGGTGGCATTGTGGGATACGTAGTTTTTTACTGAAAGTATCAAAAACGATTAAAATACATTGGAAAAAGTACAAGTGTGTAACAGAATATGTTTGTTCAGTACAAAACATAAACTAGAAGCATATTGAAAAAACGCACGCAAATGCAACAAACACCCTTGAAGTAATTGGTGTGTACATTAGTGCATTGGCAACACGACGGAAAGAGACCATGGAAGCGCGTGCAGCTAAACGCGCAACCAAAGCGTCAACTATGTTCAAACCTGGGGCGCCAATAGAAGACACCACATCAACGGATACTGTTTCAGGAAATGAAATTATCACGTTAAAACAACAGCTAAATGCATTAGAACGCCTGTACAAAAAAGAAATAAATAAGAGCTGGGAGGGATAACATTGGAGAATTATGTGGAAGTCAAGAGGATCCCGAGGGGATTGAGGATCTTCACTATGCCGACCCACCCAGATACAAAGGAGGTTTTGATCAATGAATGGCTTGAAAATAACACGATATGTTCCCTCAATATGATGCGCATCCTGATCAAACATGCGAGAATGTTTGATATATATATATATATATATATTTAACCTTACATTTATTTTACCATTATTTTAGGCCTCCCTACCTCCATTATTTTCTTTGGGGGATGTTGCAGTATCTGTGGTTTGACCATGTGTGGTGTTAGACTTGCTTCAGTTCTGAGCTGGAGTACATACACAACTGTTGTGTGCTCTTTTTGGCTGTTTGCAATTTGTGAATAGCAATGGGCTTACTCATTTGTGGGTGGGTGCATGTCTATCCTACACTCCTCCTTAACACCCTTTACTCCTTCTTTAACCCCTCCCATTATGTAGTAAGTATTACCCATTCTCCATGCCTTCCCTGTCTCTCCCTCATGTATTACTAAAACATATGCAATTACGTATCTGTGCAGGGGCAGGGGCCGCCGTACATAGGTTAATGAATAGCATTTTGCAGTTTGTGAGTAGTGCTTTTGTAGTACTACTAAGTGTAATACAAAGTGTAATACAAAGTGCAGTTTTTGAATAGGTCCCCACAGTGACTGAGGATTTGGGCAGTGGTGACTTTGTGTAAACTTTTCCCTAATGGGAAGAAGCAGTACATTAAGGGAAACCCAATATTCAGATATCAACCATGTCTCACTATATGCATACCATTGGGCATGAAAATGTTGAAAGGAAAATCACACACCCAGCATGTCAAACTACCCAATCTTTTTAGGTAGTAGTAGTAGCAGAAAGGTAACATCTGCGTTTTGTTTGAATAACTTGGCGTACGGCATTGGTGAACAATCACTTGATCCATTCAAGGTTTCAATGGAAACCACTAATTATGTGCATGTAACTGAATCTCATTTACAGCCTTTGTGGTTTATGTAAATGTATGCTTAGTGGATATCCTGAAAATCTGGCATGGATCTGGCCTTCATGGACCAATGATCAACTAACCTTTGTTATAGAACAAAGTAACAAGAGACGGTTCAGTACAGTTGTTTATGCATCATAAAGTATAGACAGCCAAAGAAAAAGAATAGTTCCTGACGGCTTGACCTCGAATTGCCCAGTGCACTATTAATAATTCCATTAGCAGGTCTACAGTTAAGGGCGTGGAAAGCAGCACCGCATCTCTGTTGGAAGGACAGCATCTCAAACTGGTTAAATAATTATAATTTCTAGATCTCTCCTGCATATTTTAGTTGACTGTTTGCGAAAGACATCTGTGGACCATACCAAAAACCTACAGGAAGCTTACAACAATCCTATTGTTTACAACTGGTTGGCTTTCTTGTCACTTTCCTTTGCTAACGTATTATTTGATTGCTTTGTGTCACTAACCAAGCATGTGTATTTGTAAAGCACACATTCACCCAGAAGGGTATCTTGGCGCTGAATACCAGAAGTTTATTGTTATCCAACTCAATGGTAATCATTTTATCAACCTCTGAAGGCTAGTAGAACTGGTGGGATTTGAACCTTTGACCACAAGGTCAAACACAGGACCCTGGAATTGATGCATTAGTCCACTAAGCCAAAAGCACCTTCATGTGTTTGTTTCTTCCCTGGAGATTAGCTTCTTTACCATCGTTGTGATTGGATGACTTGTATGCATCCACTGCTTTCAACTACTTGTTATTATTTTGTTTTTAGAACTTCATCGGAGTGCATGGTGCCTTCTCTTTCCTACTCCCACCTGCCTACTGCTGGTCCATTGCTCCTCTCCCGCCCACTCAAGCTTGTTTTTTTCTTTAATAAACCCCACTCTGTTGTTTCCACACTTTCCTGCTAATCCCTGCCACTCATCATCAGCCTCCTTACTTTCGCATACCACCCGCTCCATTACTTTTGCGTACCTCCCAGCCCGCGCTACGATCCCCGTTAACTTTTATGGAGGGCAGTTTTCTACTGATACACTCCTTTCTTAGAATGTTGTTTTGTGCATGGCATCCACCATCTTGGAAAGGTACATTAAAAAAAGAGGATGCTGCATTATGGTTTATGGATGTGCAAGCGTGTTGCCACATACTTGCATATATGTCGTACCGGGCTGCCGTAGCATCATGATACATTCGTGTTCGGCATCAGCAATAAAAAAATCTTTTGGCTTATTAAGCATAAGCAGAAAACATTGGCAGAGCCAATAGGTCTGAATTGCAAAAGCCAAAAGGTGCTCTTTTCTTTGCCAATGCTTGTTTATATTGTGATAACTGATGACCAGGTTCTTAGCATCCTAAAGAAGTTATTTGATGTCAGGTACAGTCACAGCATGGGAGCATCAGTGATGTTGGCAGCACTTTCTTGCGCCAAACAATAAAAACAGCAGCACTGACCAACTTCTGCGTACAAAGATTTTTTTGCCGTGAAAGTTGCCTCAAGTGCTGCTCAAAGATCCCTCAGTGCCGGGTAATAGTAATCATTGTAATTTATACAAAGAGGATGTAATAGAGCAGGAGCAACACAGACCCTTATGTTGTACTGGAAAGAGTACTTTGAATACAGACCTCACACATGGCATGTCTGGATCATCTTTGCCTCATAGAACAACATCTAGCAGTGTTACAAAATGGCTTTTGTAACACAATCTTAAAAATAACATTAGTAGCACATCACTCTTGTTAAATAAGGCACTGTACAATTTTTTCTCATTCGCGCGGGTAAATATTTTCCATTTAATGTACTGAAATTAACGGAGAACCAAGAGTCCATCTATGTTTTTCTCAGCTTTTGGAGGATTCACAACTCATTCGCTGGAAATATGGTTTAATCACACCGTGACAGAATCCTCAAACTATCTGTATGTGCAAGAATGCCAGGCACTTCCACAACTGTGAACTAAACAAAAGCACACAAGTGCTCAAATTCTCAAACAACATTTGTGTCTGAAAATTGGGCTAAGCTCATTCGGAAATATGGACTTTTGGAAAATGTCAAATGTTTTGCTTTTACTCAAAATAAGGGGGGCGGGTACCTGTGTGTGCCCCGGTTGTATGCTGCACGTTATTCACACAGGGAAGAGCAGCCGCGATCACCTCCTGCATTTTACAATCGGGTGTATGTATTATACAACTCACAACTGAAGGAGCGCAGTAACGAGTGGCCAAGAGCGCACCTTTGTGCTGAGCTGTCTCACTGTGAAGCTCAACCTATCATGACCGTAACCCATGGTTGTGTAAAGTAGGCTCTAGAAGCTTCGATCCACCTCAGATTTTCGTATCCACAAAAGAAACATTTGTATTTAATTAACTTTAAATGCACAGTCAGTGTTAACCTGGAAATTCAGACATGGATCCAGTCCCTCAGGGGCTTACCTTCGATACCCCAGGCATATCACTTAAAAATTGATAAAAAAAATGTTTAACAAGTCCAAAAAAGCCCATTAGGGGAAAGTAAAGGAATATGTTTTATCCTGTACCATGGAGAAGCAGAAAGAGCTGGCTTCCAACAGACCACATCCATTTCATGATCACAGAAGGCATGGAGGAAGACAGACATGGGTGCAGCGCCTACACATTTTATAGACACAACACTACTGCTGCCGTAGCTCCTACTAATCATACAAGCCCCCTAGATGGCCAAAGAAGTTAACTAATTACGCAAGTTTACTGCAAGCGCAGAATTGTTGGTGCACATTCTGTACGTACATTGAGGACTATTGGCTAACATGACTTGAGATCCGAGGCAAAACCACAAACACGCATGTGTACACACCCACGCATGAATCTCTAGATCCTTGTTTCTCTGACCTAGTTTCACTCTTGGCTGTAATATGACATAATCCAAATTAAGTCTTGGAAGATTTGCATTCCATAATTGGGAGTAGGCTAACACACCATATCTATCTCAATTATTTTTTAATGGCTGCAATGTAACCAAACCTGTTTTATGATGTAATGTGTATTTGTTGGAGCTGTTGACGTGTTCATATTGTTTTTGTGAACCAGTTTTGGATCCTATCATGAGAATCCCATCTGTACATTTTCAAACACTCCACAAGAATTGTCTTGCACATAATACTTGAAATCAGGCTCTCTATACTAGGTCTTGCTCCCACTGCCATTTTGTAAGTAGTCAACTTTTACAAAGAACACTGGATCATAAGTTAAGTAAGAATCCTTTATTCTAGTTGAAGAGCCGAACCATCATCTGTACAGCTCCAGCAGCAAACAGCAACTGCCTCATATCAATCAATACATTCTAAGTGACACCAGACAATTAATTCTAAGTGACATAAGATAACTCTGTAACACACATTACATCACCTGGAATGCATTAAAGAATAAGAGCACAACATCAACATTCTCAATTTGCCTAGGTAGGAGATGTCCACATTTCTCCTTTCTACTTATGGAAAGCATGTAAATATACAGTTTCTTTTAAATTCTTAATTTCGATAGCAATACATTTTCTGAGTACTTCCACTTATTGAAGATGAGGGATCTCAGGTGCAGTACTCTCTGCCCCATCGAAGATGCTACCCGGGGTTAAGCTGCTCAGACATCACCACCCGAAGGACCACTTGCTCTCCTTTCAACTCTTGATCGATTAAATTATCTTAGGCATTATCGATCGCAAGATGACAGGGCCACAAGGCGACCTGTTGTCTGGAAAAATAACAAGTATGACATGATTGGGCCAAACCTGGAGCATGTGTGGCTACTGCCACAAAGCTTAGCCTATGAAGCACATCTCCTTCCACTCAACCTTCCCTAGAAAACTTTGTCACCATAAGAAAATACCAGGGGTCATGCTTTGGAGTCAGAGGAGAGCTGAGGTGTTGTCACCCGCTCCCCTCCCCCAAGCTCAAACTCACTGTATACCTTAACCTAGGCTGTAGTAAGGAGCATAAAAAAATAGGCAGAATGAAAGCACAGTTGATCCCTCAAGCATTGTCAGCTACAAATCAAGGACCATTGCTACTTCCACTTTCGCAGCCACCTTCCACTGTCATTGTGCTGGAGGATGAAATAATTATTTGAAGAGAATGACTCCCTAGGGTAAGGTTGGTAATGTTATGCAACAAGTTCGTATTAAAAGATTAAGCAGGCAATATACAGTCAGCGCAAGAAATGAGAATAAAGGTAAGTTGAGGATACTCTTGTAACTCCTTGGCTGAAAGATAGCTGGGATTATACATATTCTGAACAAAGCAGAGTTTTAATTGTTCTATGTTCTATCCTTGCTTTAAGTAAACATTTACATATACCCTGAATGATGTGGGGGGAGATAAGAAGTGGAAGCTAGAATGTAAGCATCCTCATAGATTAACCCCTTCTACAACACGAAAGATCCAGAAACTGAGTTTGATACACTAGGCTTTTCAACTGGCTAAAGACTGTCTTAATCACCAGATAATAATACATTCCAGAGAGTCAAATGCATACCCCAACTATATCTGACCTTTGTAATTCCCATGGGCAGTTGGAGACATCAGTAAATGAAGCCCAAAAGAGGAATGCCCTTTACCGAGCCCAGCCACAATAATTATAGCTTTTGAAGAAATATCAACATTTTCTAGTCCAGCCATCTATAAAGTTATGCTGTAGGCAAGTCAACTGTTCCTCTAATATATTGTGGAAACAGCTGCAGTTTAAGGTGCTTCTATAGCATACATGGGCCAGCAGAAGCTATTGCAACTAGTTTAGAAAACAAGGTAAGAGGAACTAGTGAAGAAGGAACAACTAGGTTCTTGGGACATTAGTTGGACAGTAGATTGTTCTTCATTTTCTCAATTCAGAGAGAGATAGATTTGTGGAGCAGGACAGCAAGTGCAGAGAAGCTACGAGTTTCTTACAGAACCAAGTAATTGAGAGCTGCTAATTGAAGTATAGTTTTTGAGGAAAGTATGCATATGTTGAGAGTAAACATGTAATGATTTCTGCCAGCCCTACCTACCATGAAGACCACAGTTTCACTAGTTTTGGTTCTCATCAGAAGACCTTATAGCTTCATCTTCGACACAACGTGGCTCGTATTACTTCTTTTTCCTTTCAGAATTAAACTTATTTCCCAGGTGTGACAATCATCCACTGGTTCCAAACGAGCAGATTTAGCAAACATTATACATAACCGCCCACTTTCATGAATGGATCAATAAAAAAAGTATCAGGCATAGACAGCAATTAACCATATTGCTTCATTTATTAAGGGTAATGTCTCATACTAATTCAGCTTAATTTTCATATACAATAATCTTTTTTGCACCAATTCACAATCAAATTTGTAATCACTTAAATAGGATCTTTAAAATGCCTTAAACATTCTAATATTTGAAAAATATTTTCTTGTAATTTCCTTTAATATGAGGTACACTTTACCAACGTGAAAGCATTTTAATTTTTTGTGACTTGTTAGAAATAATTAAAATAAATGCTTAACTGAGTTTTGTTCAATTGTAACATTTCTACATTGATCTACAATCTGATTTCACATAAAACGTCACAGATATAGGAATTGTTTAGTCTCAGTGGTCTGCTCACAAGAATAGTAGATGACACTATGGACTATATAATTCTGTATAAACAGAACTAAAGAACATAAACATGATCTCAAATATGTTTAAAATGAAATTATATTTTATATAGCTGAACATTGTAATCAATTCTAGGGTTACTTTTTTATTCACCCATATTTAGTAATATTCATATTTATGACAACAGTATTATGTTGTCGAATCAGGTGTGAATTATGTTGTTAGACATCTGGGCAACTGATTCATTGAAACCTACCAAAATAAACAAATACACATTGTATTTAATGACTCATTTCTTCAGGGAATTATTATGCAACCACTGAATTAAGGTTCCCGAATGCCATGTTTAAAAAACTATGATTCTCAAAAAAGGATTTATAAGGACTGATTGGATAAGAACAATGTTCTTATGGTTAATCGTCTATTTACTAACAGGACGCACAGCCAGTTTACACACTGAAACATGGCTACTGCTTGTTGTGACTTGAGCTGCATATGTGACAATGCAGTGGAGATGGAGAACCCTTATGCAGTTTATACACAACTTAACTATGTTGCTGTACTGTATGTGCGCCGGAAGATCAGTTGATGGTATATTTTTGCCAATTCTCCATCGATATGTACATAAAATGACATTTACAGGGATAACCATAGACATAGAGGGATCCATACTGTTTACACCTTAATCGAACGGGCAATTAGATTTGATTTTAAATTTGAGGTACCTAGAGTAATATTTAGTGTAGAATGAAAGCGTGTCCATTGTTGGGTGGCGATCTGCATATCAACTTTAGCATTGTCGGTGAATTGAGGTAAAGTAGGCATTGAAGCAGTGCTTATTTTGTACAGTGATAAGTGGTGGGGCTCGGAGGTCTGCAGCTGGTGCTACCCAATGGCGGAGGGTGCCATATGCCAAGGCTGTGTAGCCTTGATTCTACCTCATGAACATTTTCATCCACCGCCAGACACTCTCTGCCCCTTTATCTCATGATTGAAGGTTTGTTCCATCCCTGCTCTCTGCCTTTCACGCTGCTTGTTTGCTTTCTCCTCCTCCTTCTTTCTCTGTTTCAGGTTTCCCCTCTCTTGTTCTCCATCTGAGTCTGAGGAGATAAAGGAAGTGCAGTGAGGCCCACCTGCAACCACTGGTTCAAATTAAACCTGCATTGAAGATTGGGTGAGGTTGAGGCAGATTAAAATGGTGTAGGACATGTGCTTAGACCACTCTGATGTCGAGTTGGGTATTGATGAATGGCGGTGTTCTGAGTGGTCAGCAAAGCTCTGTGAGCTACCAAGTAAAGTTGGAATGAATGGTGGACACTTCTGCAAGTGACTGGCCATAAGGAGAACTGGAGGTCCCAGTTTGGTCAGAAAGGTAAGCTGAGAGCCACTTGAGGATGAGCTGAGAACCACTTGAGGATGAGCTGTGAACCACTTGAGGATGAGCTGTGAACCACTTGAGGATGAGCTGTGAACCACTTGAGGATGAGCTGAGAGCCACTTGAGGATTAGCTGAGAGCCACTTGAGTATGAGCTGAGAACCTCGTGAGGATGAGCTGAGAGCCACTTGAGGGTGAGCTGAGAGCCACTTGAGGATGAGCCGAGAGCCACTTGAGGATGAGCTGAGAGCCACTTGAGGATGAGCTGTGAACCACTTGAGGATGAGCTGAGAGCCACTTGAGGATGAGCTGAGGGCCACTTGAGGATGAGCTGAGGGCCACTTGAGGATGAGCTGAGAGCCACTTGAGGAGGAGCTGCGAGCCACTTGAGGGTGAGCTGAGAGCCACTTGAGGGTGAGCTGAGTGAGGGCAAAGGAGAGGGAGTTAGGAAGACCTGGTGGACTATGGTAAGGAAACCTGTAGCACAAAGAGGCAGGGGTCCCTGAATGTAAAACAATGTGTCCCATCAACAGCCTGTACAGACACTCATTGGTGGAAATGTAGGAGGCTGCTAAAATCAGTGTGGGAATTCGTCTGAAATGCCACTACTTGCACTAATGTTTAACTGAAGTATGGCATTTTAAATACGTTCTTCTGTCATTTTGTCTTGGGCTGAGCCATTGTTTAATGTTCTGTACGCAGCAACTTACAAAATAATGTGTACACTTACAGCGCACTTTAAGATTTATCTTGCCTCCTGGTGCAGATAGCCGGTGTTAATTGTAATCCAGTTGTAAGCCTGAACACAGTATAATTATGGCCTTCCTATTCCACAGGTTACAATTTAGAGATTTAAAATAATTAGGCAGAGGTTTTCAGTACTGCTAACGTACCACCTTTGTAAGCCTACGGGTAACAGCACCCCCCATGATGGTACGCTCTGCCATTCCTTTGTGATGTCATCAGTAGAACAGTCCCGGGCTGGCTTTAGCGCTGGCGGCACCCGGTGCGACAATGTTTGTTGGTGCCCCCAAATGACCACCTTGGCCACGGATTCCCTCACTACCAACCAGTGCCCCGCAAGTCTCCATAACCAACCTATCTCTCATGCATTTCTTTTGTTTTATAGCGTCACTCATCCAGTGTAAGGTGTCAGAGCACTTAACATCACATACACATTACAAAGAGACAATCATAAGTGTGTAAATCGGTGTATAGGACATGTTGCATCAGACAGAGGACACAAGGTGTAGGTATCACAAGTCATCCATACTGGACAGAATAGTTTAATAGTGCTTGGTCTGGAGACACACATCCCAAGCCTCCTCCTACTGCTGAGCTCCCGGATACATTCTAAATCCTTCACTTCTATCCCTCTACTATCCTATTCAATCCAAATAACAGACTAACATGTCCACCCCTCAAATTAATTTCATATTTCACTATACTAATTCAGCACTAATTCTTTATGAGTTCCAGAATAGTGTGCTAAGTGCCAAAAAAGCACTTCAGCACTTCATCAGTGGTAGCAAGCGCTATATAAATGCAAACCTTTTCACCTATTCTACCCCTTCAGTATCCTTCTCAATTCAAATAACTAACTAACATATCCACCACTCAAATTACTTTCTTATTTCACTATACTAATTCAGCACTAGCACTGTATGGGTTCCAGAGTAGATTGCTACTCGCCGAAAAAGCACTTCAACACCCCATCAGGGGTAGCAAGCGCTATATAAATGCAAACCTATTTCCCTTCTCTACCCCTCCACTATACTTCTCAATCCAAATAAGTAACTAACTAATCCATCACTCAAATTACTTTCATATTTTTCCTATACTAATTCACCATTAATTCTTTCTGGGTTCTGAAGTATCATGCTACTCGCCGAAAAAGCGCTTCAACAGCCCATCAAGGGCAGCAAGCGCTATATAAATGCAAACCTTTTTCCCCCTTCTATCCCTTCACTGTCCTTCTCGATCTGAATAACTGACTAACATATCCACCACTCAAATTACTTTCATATTTTCACTATACTAATTCACCACTAATCCTTAATGGGTTCTGGAGTAGCGTGCTACTCGCCAAAAAAGCACTTTGATGCCTCGTCAGGGGAAGTAAGCGCTATATAAATGTGGTTACAACACAAACTTAGAACCTAAAAACGTAACCCCATGATTGGGGTTTTTTTTTTTGCAGAGTTTTATATAGCGCGAACTAGACCCGAACCGAATCAGGTATCAGAGCACTTTACATATTTTTTCCAGTTACGTTACATGAGTTACGTTACACTTTCATTTTAGGCACGGGGAGATTAAGTGATTTGCCCAAAATCACAGGAGGTTTTGGCATCGTTACCGAGACTCGAACCCAGATCCCCAGGTCCGAGGTCGTGCGCCCTAGCCGTTAGGCCAACTCCTCTCCCCAGGGGTTGGCTTTACAAATAAGAATTGATTTCTACCCAACTGAACCCTTTTTGCAACATTAGGATAATGACAGACTGGGAGTAAAAGCATAACATTCTAATCTGTAGCTTGCGGTTTGCATGCAGCTCTTTGATGATAGTTAATAGCTCACTGTTCTATGTTAGGATTTCAATTTATAACCTACAAGTAACAAAAGGAGCTCTCTGACGGAAGCAGAAACGCACTGACCTAGTTACATTGTATGCACTTTGTGATCTGCATGGAATAGGTGCTTTGCAGCAGACATTTTAACCTCCTGCTCAACTAACTTTATGATGAGTCAAAACTTCCACTAGACAAAACTCAGATATCCAGAGTTATCTTGACATTTTTATGGTTGCTTGAAAATTGCTAGAGGCAAGGAATGAAACCTGCTGTTAAAACCATAATGCACTTGAAATTAGGGTGCCCCCTCCAAAGTCAGCCCCCGTTTCTGTGGCACCGATCCAACCGCCCTAGAGCCGGCACTGGTAGAACCATACGTTTGCTCCATCTGAGTTGAGCCCCTCTGTCTCTCTTCTCTCTATGAGGAATCTAAACGTTGTTTTGTTTCCATTTAAAAATAGACTATGTTTAGGCAATGACTGGAAGTATCAATCAACATGTAGCAAAAACATCCCATTGTTCTCTGAAATATCATTTAAGAAAACCACTCAGCCAGGCAGACTAGTTTCAATAGGAACCCTTCCAAACAGGTTAAGCTGAGGCTCCTCATGTTACCAACTAGCCACATGGCACCGCCCATGCTCCTAGGGAGTGGTTAGAAGCACTAGTCCCAGGTGCATGCTTGTGACTGCTCAGCGGCTTATACTGCAATAAGATAATTGCAGGTGCTGACCACCAGGGCCAATGGCAAAATTCCTCTCTCTCGTCTTTGTTTAGTCTATACTCCACCCTTTCTCTGCCACATGATTGCACAGAGTGACACTGCCCTGCCACAGGACTCAACAATTCTAATTTGAGAAACGTATGAAGAAAGAAACCACAGAGATACATTAACTAAACGTCTCCAAACTACACAGAGAAAGAACAAGGAGCCACTGGCTAGCGAAGACATCCATGTACTAACAGTTAAAGCATAGTCAAGGCCACTGGAATTATGTGGTTAAAGAGGACCAAATTATGTGGCAGGGTTGAGTAAATATGCACTCCACTTTATGACACTCCACTCCACAGCAGTCTCCTCTACACCACTAACGTTTAGCCGTGATGAACAGCAGCTGCACTAGATTACAGCATGGCAAAAACACAATGGAAAAGCCGAAAACCCTCTTGCAAGGGCGAAACCTATTGGCTTTGCCAATGCTTGATTTAATTTAAAATGTCTTTCTTAGTTTGTAGGAAGGCGATACGGAGGCAATTTGGTACTGGGCCACTGCTTTTCTCTAACTGTGCTTTCACTCACCTTGTTTTGTTTTTAATTAACTGTTCCACAATGGTTTTCCTCCATCTTGGAATGGTGAATTTAAAACTCCAAAATGGCCACCCCATCATGATGCATGCAGATGCATACATGATAATGAATTCATTGACATATGTCTTCATGCTGGGGAAGAGAGAGAGTAGAGTTTAGAGAACATGCACATTCTGTTCTGACTCAGCAAGTATGATAACCTTTCGAAGTGCACTGGCTCAACCTTGCTGCACTAGCGTTTGTCTCTATTCAGCATGTCACAATTACTGTGCGATGAAGATGGGCATGGTGTGGCTTGTAGAGCTGCTACCAGTTGGTGTAATCACAACTTGCTGCTTTCTAACTCTGAATACCTGTCGCTCACAGCACAAGCAGTGTAATAACAAAAGCACTGTGTACTCGAATGGCCCTGACAAACTAGTCATAGTGGAATAACATACGTTATATGGGTATAAGGCTTAGTTGGACTACTAGTCTTTTGGCTGTTATGGCAGGTAGGCCAGGTGCCAATGTGCAGTGTGGCATTATACGCTCCCGCCATGATTGCACCATCACATGGAGACGCTGCTGGGCTGGTGCGATCAAGCCTAGTGCCTCCTCACACAGAGAACTGGTTCCTCATATCAAAGGAACTGGAGTGCAGTACACAAACATCACCCTCCGTATGCACAGGCCAAAGGTGACACAACAGTCCACAGCACCACATACAGTGGGCTGGTTCAGACTGATGGTCTTTCTATTTCTCTGGTGCTGGCCAGCCAGAGAGAAACTGCTCGCTGGGCCCAGATCTAAGCTGGCCAAATAAGAGGGATGTCAATGATACAACTAAAGTTATTGATGTTGTAAATGAGCTGAAAGGATAATAAATTCAGAGTTGTTCTGAGCAGGGGTACTCCAATGATGGTTGGCCCGGGGCCCCCAAAATCTTTAAGATGTCCCTGGTCGTGAGGCATACCAGAGCTTCAATGATAGTCTATGTCTTGGCAAATTATGTCACGCTGGTTGCATACAAAATGCAGATGACTCCCTGTCACTTCAGTGCACTGGGAGGGTGGGGCGTGAGAGGGATGGGGGAACAGTAGAAAGGAAGGATGGAACCTGATCTTATGTCCTATTGGTCGTCATTGCACTATTCTAAAGGAAGGCATTGTCTAATGTGCGTACACCTAAAAGCAGGATGCATGTCCATTGCATTGAATGGGTAAAGGAGGAGAGTAGTGCAAGAAGACATTAAGGTGATTTAAGGATAGTGTAGCGATGTATGCGATGCTGATTGTAGATGCTGATGGTGGCAATGTGATGTTATCAGCTACTACTATTTTGGAAAATCAAGCAACTGCTACAATGACCAACCTGAAATGAGTAAAAGGAAAGTCAGTAATGGAAGCATCGATCCTCCATAAACCAATCCATTCCCAATGTCTCATCCTCTGTCCACATCAGTCTCCTTGAGTCTTTTTCAGGATTTTGATTGGTGGTATGATAAGGGGGTCAATTCAGGGATGACGTACCTTTAGTGTTGTCTACCCGTCGCCCTCCGTTTCAAGAAGGGAAGATGGCTGCTCTAGAGTACTAGGCACGTTTTGTGCTCTATAGAATGCACCAGCGCTGATGTGTTCAATGTGTTGATTGAGAGCCAACAAGGAATTGCACCATGTACTTCAACAAAAGAATTCATGAATATGTATATACCACTTAGCATAACCAAATGTATGATCCTTACATATCAATATTCATAAGCCTTTATTGTTCAGTAAAACATGAAGGAGGAAAAATCAGCTGTGCTATAACTTGAGTCCTGGTGAATTGAATCACTGAATGAAAGCTACATAATGCAGTGAAGAAAACTGCAACAGGCTGAGCAATGCTTTGCAATGTAAATGAGTAATAAGCAACAAAATATGGTACCATTCCAATAAAAAAGTAGCGGACAGTGGCAACAGGTTGGAGTTGCAAAGCATGTAGGTCATGGGGCATTAGAAGTGAGCCAGTGAACAGCCTATGGAATTAGGTCCTATAAGAATGTTTTTCAGGTCATGCCTGAGCCAACGCAGGCATTTTGTTAGCTTAAAGGGGGCTTAGAGCCCGCTCATTGCTTTCCATTGGTTGGCTTCATTGTCACTCTCATTTCCTTGCGTCTCACTGGTCATCGCGTGCAGTCTCACTTTCTCTTCGTATGTGTTGTCCCTTGTCTGGAGCATGGACCAAGCGCTACTTACTTTCACCACCCAGTATCCTTCCACTGATTAGGCGCTTCCAGAGGTACTTCTTTTATTTTAGGTGTAGCACTCCTTAAGAGTGCATGGGGCATATGAACAAGAGTCAGCGTTAAATACCATTGACAGCGCTTAGCACGGTTTTTGTTAACGCCAGCTATCGCTGGAATTGATCTCCATGATTGAGCTGTATTAACAATGCATAGTGCAATGGCGATATAAATTCCAGCGATAGTGGGGAAATCGCTGTTTTGCAAGGAACATCGCTGGTTTTTCAGCGATGTTCTATGCAAAATGGCGATATGCTTGATGATACGATCCTGTGGTTGTGACACATTAATCCACTTCCCATGTTACACATACATTATTCAGGATTTTAGCAGACGTTAGTTTTTAGCGAAAACCGCGATTTTCGCCAAAAACTAACCTCTGCTAAAAAGCTGTGGGCCGCCTTGTAAGTATTGCGATGTGCACTTAGCAATATTTTACAAGTCCGCCTGTGTGAGGTACGCCCAGTGACGCCCACTTTGCATCTCATTAGAGATGCAAAGCTAGGCGTCGGGGAAAAGGCTGCTAAAATGCGCTAATGCATGTTAGCATCCCCTTGTAGATAGAGCAATAATATTATTGATAAGGCCCTTGTTAATATGCCCCCATTTGTTTGCAGGCCGTCTACTTCCTCCGCACTCACCTTGTTGTTATGTTATGTTACCAAATGTATAGAGTTTATGGCTACCCCAGCAACGGGGCATCCCAGCGCTGATTCCAGATGAAAAGACAAATAGGGAGTCTGAGGCGTGCTTGTTCTGCCGGGAATAGCCAGGTCTTTACTGCCTTCCTGAAAGCACTGTGATTCAGAATGCTCCTGATGGTAAATGGGCGGGCGTTCCAAAGGGCAGAAGCCAAGACATGGAACGACCGCCCGCCCGTGCTCTTCTGACTCAAGAGACGTGTGCCACATGTTGATCTGAAGAGCGCAGCGTGCGGCTAGGGACATAGGGAGTAAAAAGATTGGATAGGATGGGAGGAGCTTGAGCAATAAGAATTCTGTGTGAGATGCACAATGTCTTAAAGTGGATTCTCTTCTCCACTGGAAGCCAGTGCAGCTTGCAAATGGAGTTGGAGACTGAGCATGATTTAGGGAGGATGAAAAGAGTTTGTGCTGTGGCATTTTGTGCCCTCTGAAGGCAATTGATCATTGCTTTATTGGCGCCCAGGTACAAAGAGTTACAATAATCCAGTCTAGAAAGAAGGCTTGACTGAATAAGTTTGGGCGTCGAAGAACCCAAGTAGAGGTCGAAGTCCACGTAGATGTCTGAAACAGACACCAGCCACTGATTTCATCTGTGTCTGTTAGGTTAAAGCACTATCAACTCAGGCACCCAGATTGTTTACGGTCTCCTTGGGCAGTGGAGGTACCCCCAATGCAGCAGGCCACCAATGATCACCCTACAAATGGGTGTCCGATGTTGTTTCCTGGTCGTTCTCTCCTGGTGGTTGTTGCTCTGTTGTTGTTGCCTCATTGCTGTTTCCCAGTCATTACAGCTCCATTGTTGTTTCCACAACGCTCATGCCCCGCTGTTGCTTTTCCGATCGCTGTCGCCCAGTTTATTGATGCTCCATTGTTGCTTCCACAATGTTATTGAGCCGTCTTTGTTTTTCCCATCATTGTTGTCCTATGTTGCCTACCCCCTCCTTTTTAGGTCTCGCCTGAGCCAACGCGCATGCGATGCTCTGCAAGACTTTAAGAAGGGCTTTTCAACTTTAAACACACGCTTGTGCGTGTTCTTTTTTTTTTTAAATCACACCTATTGGCCTTTGCCTGCATCTTTCTAAGAAAGACAGCACGCAATTGGCCAAAGGCGGGTGCATGGCCCGCCTTCTCTCTGCCTTGGCCTAAGGTCCACGGGAGCGAGCAGCAGCGCCATCTGTTACCAATTATCTTAATTGGAAACAGATGTTGGTCGCGCTGGCTCTGGTGCAAATTCCTTTAGCACACGCACCACTCCCAGACTTGTTTTTCTACAGGGATGGATCCTGGGGCCAGTAGGGTCATTGTGTAGCTCACATGGGTCAGCGAACAACTGGCCAGGCTCTCATTCCACATCAGACCTTCAAGAGAGCTGGCAGATCGGAGGATCCATTCTTAATACAGCTAACCTTGTCAACCTTGTCAGAGCAAAGATACCAGATAAATGAAAGCAACGAGAACACGTACGGGTTTCCACTTTACAAGGCGGTAAAGCCTCTGCAGCACAAACATAAATAGCTATGCTGAACAGCGCGTGTTCTGGCATCAGAGCGCCTCAATTGCAGCTCTCATGGGCACAGAAATGCTGCCATGGCGTAGGTCCTATTCTAACCATGATCAGAGAGCTAGTATTGATGGCAAGCTTATTGTGGAAATGTTCACGTAAATTAAGTGATACGTGGCTCTTTCAAATCGAAAAGCGGCGATGTAGCTTTCTATTCACCCCCGCACATGCCGAATTCATTATACATATCATTGGTATATTATTTGTGTCATTCTCCTGTTCTTATTTCTGAGTCCGCCAATTGGTCGTTTTTTTTTCACTGCTATACTTACTGGAGTGCAAAGTACCGCGCTTCTAGGCCTTTAAATAGGGATAAAGAAGCGTTTGCTAGGGCATGCCATTCTCTGTATAACGCCTATAACTTAATTTATTTGAATATTTGCCTTTATTTCATTACGAGTTAGTCTGCTTCTTGGTTTTGGCCGCGTTATGCCAGTGTGTGGCTTATGCACGTGTTTAAAGTGCTTCTTTGTAGTGAATGTTGACTGGCCTATCTAAAAACTACCCAGCTGTTCTGCGTTTATTTGTCCTATTTCAGGTTTTCGCTGATGAACGTTGCTTATATTAATCTGAATGTAGCTAGGTCCAGCTCATTGTGTGTTTTCAGCTCAAGCCTTACCAACATATAATACCATTTGAAATACTAGTGGTATTCCATCAGTGTTGCTGTTGATCTGTCTCTTTCGCTAGTCACTTATTTTGGCGTTAGTCTGTCTGTATTTCTGGTATTGCTGAGATTACTTATAGTAAATTGTATGTTACCCGAATGTAAGTAGGTCCTGTCTCAAGGGGACTAGCAATACTTTTCATGGAGCGGATTCTTGAAAGTGTTCAGGCTCTTCTGCTTTTGCTCTTGTTTTCTGTAGGTGTGGGCTTAGGTAGCAGGTCGGCAGTGTATGGGTGGGTAAATTCCACTACGTGGAGCTTTGAGCCCCATAACACCTTGAACCCAAAGCATTGCGAGTCTTAAGGGTCACACACATGAGACGGTTCAGCCTCTCAGCCAGGAACTGACCCACTCGGCCTTCTCTAAACTAGAAACCCAGCTTTAAATATGATTTTTAAAAATCCCGAATTTGGTAAGTTTAGGATAGCGGTTCAGTAGATGAGAATTTTTCGCAATCTTGCCCTTGTATTCTGTGCTTGCCGTTGCGATCATATTTATAAATTATATCTCGGAATGAAGAGGCTGTACATATGGGGCGACAGCTGAACAGTTCTGAGCTTTCAAGTGATAAACCGGTGTATTCTGGGCTGTGTAGAATGTGTTTCTTTCTAACTCGCTTGATTACTATGATTTGAAAAGACCCGAACTGGATTGATATATGGCTCATTTAGACCCCCTTAACTTGGTTTGCAAAAAGTAGTTTCATGTTACTCATATTAGAAAAATAATGTAAAACCAGGCGTGCAATTACAACATAATGCACAGCAGCCACAATGCTCTACAACATAGCCAAAAGTTCTGGCTAAACACATAAGGTCCCAAAGGCGAGGCCTATTGGCTATGCCAATGCTTGTTAGCTCTTGCTTTCCTCATCCCCCTCACACCCCCAGCCAGGAAAAATAAGCAATGGCATAGCCATTACGTCTCAACTATGAGAGCTAATGACTTTTGTCAATGTGTTTAAGCCATGTTACACATCATCCGTACTGCTGTACAACATGTCTAAACAAAACATTGACAAAGACAATAGCTCTACCGTAGGAAAGACCTATTGGCTATGCAAACGCATGGAAGACATGCCTTCTTTTACAAGGTACTGTGAGGAAAATTTTGTTTTTCGAAAACCACAAATTTGTATTCTGTGCTGGAGTACAGTGACTGCTGTATCGCATGCATAATGTAATGTCCACATGCACTCCGATTATAAGTGTCAACGTGAATAAAGTGGGCTCTTTGTTCAGTGCCTGGGCATGTTAAGTGCTTTATAAATATCGTGACAGGTCCACACTGCATGGCTTGTGGTGAGTGCATTTCTATAGGTGTCAATCCTCATCAGAAGACCCGAGCCACAAGCCCCTTTCACTTACAGTTCAGTCAGTAGAATGCTGCTTGAGGTAACGCAGTGGGTGAGCATTAGAGGCGCAAATACCTAGCCGACTGGGTATCAAAAAGCACATTCGAGCTCCAGTACGAGCATAGGCCATCCTTTTCACAAGCGAGCTTAGATGTGTACACGTTAGACATCCAAAGGCAGATTTACAATTTTTTCACGGAACACGGTGCAGCTAGGCAACTTGCTGCACTGCGTTGCGTGAAAGGGAGAGGGCAGAACTGCTCCATATTCACAAAGATATGGATCATCCCTGCTCTCTCCTTGCACCAGTATTCTGTGTGCTGTCTAGTGCTAATGTAAGCACCATTGCACCATAGTGCAAGGGTGTCTGCTTTACGGGCAGGAATGTTTCTGTGCAGGCCTAGCTTTTAGGTGCAATCCCAGGTTTACTCACCTTAGTAAATCTGGGAATGCGTCAAAATCTGTGGGTGGATGAATGAGAATGCCCATGCTCCACTCATGGAATGCCCCTGACACTCAAAGTATTGCATTGTATTGCATTACAACATTTATACCTCACTTACTACTCCATCCCCTATGGGAGCTGCTGATGCCGCTTGCCTACATGATTAGAATTTGGATGTTGCTTTTGTTTTGATGCTATGTGGGAAGTGTTTTCATGTGTTTGTAGCAGTCTGTTGGATGATGAGTTGTAGAACAAAGTAATGCAAGTAAGCACTATGCAATGCTTTGCCTTACTTTGTGTTTACTAAACCAAGCAAAGCCATGTTTAGTCGCTTTTTGTGGCTTAGTAAATCCAAGTTAAGGACTTGCGTTACACAAAGACAATGCACGTGCTTAGTAAATCTGCCCCCACTGTTGAGGCTGAAGCAGTGTAGTGAGTGAGGATGTTGAGGGGGGTGCAGCTATGCTGTATTATACATAGATGCATTAGCCGGCGCACCTCAGATATCAAGGATAAGAAGAGCTGTTTGGGGTAAATTGTCTCTCTTGAACGGCAGGCCAGGGTTTGGTGGTTGCAGTGATGATGCCACGTTGTGTGATCCTGTGCAAAGCTCCTTTACTGGATAAGGGAGCACAGAGTATTTGGATGCACATAGAAACAGACTAACCAGTAGATCTACGCGCTATCATATTAGCCTTCAAGTTGAAATGGCACAGGCTGCCATTTCCTCGGTTTCTGGCAAGCCAGCAGTGCTTGTCAGGGAGGTACAACCAGTGAAAGAGTGTGCAGAGATGAGACAGAACTTTCTCCCCAGAAGGGGAGGTCTTTCTGTAAGGTGCTTGCACGGTGCTTGCACAACCCCACTTACAGCATGCAAAAAGCAATGGCAAAGCCAATAGGTCTCACCTACACAGGAGCTATTGGCTTTGTCAAAGTTTTGTTTAGACATATTGCACAGTAGCCTGGCTGCTGTGCCGCATGGTTGAAAATGAAAAAAAAACCACAATGACGTGGTCCGCACTGACTGAGTCACAATGCTTTTTTAGGTCTTACCTACATAAGCATGCGCTCTAGCTCGCAAGATTTTAGTGTTGAATAATGGATTGGAGCCTGCCCATTTCTTACCATTCGTTGGCATAATTTCACTCTTCTTTGCTGCCTTCTAATTGGGCAATGCTTGCCAGGCTTCACTTCTTTTTCTTTCTCTGGACCAAGCACAGATTGATTTAGTTTATTGTCCTTCCACTGTCCATCCACTGCATGCACTGTGATTTAGGTACTATTTGTTTTATCCCTCCAATTTCATTTTATTTTTAGAGTTTTATATAGTCCTCAAACAATTAGTGCCTCGCCCATATAGACATCCTTATTTAACGTGGACCGGGTAGGGATATAAATTCTCACTCCTACCTTGGATATGTCCAATAACATATACAATAGGGTCTGGATGTACTCTTTTCACTTAAAAATAATGCATCACACAGGACCAGATCATTCACCAACAGAAAAGTTGTGAAGAATAGAGAGAGTACCTCACGGTAGAACAACCCGAGGGGGTTCCCGGTCAGTGATTCCCGGTTTACCCACTTCTCATCATCGGCGCCTCTCTCTATTTGTGAAAAAACAAACGTGCACTTGACAGAAAGGTAGTGCAGACTTCAGAATAGTGAGAAAATATAACAAGAAAACACAAATAGTGATCAACAAAGAAAAGTGTCCACATACACGTAACGAAAACCCCAAACAAACCACACCATAAACAAATGAAGTGGGTGGTGGTGCTTTGCTTGCTAGTACCGTTTTATTCTGATGCAGCAAAGCACTACCAAATAAAATTGGTTACTTGTATACCAACACAGATTATCTCCTCAAGCCGACATGTTTCATCGCTCCTTCTTGTGGCGATTTCATCAGGGCAACTGAGGGGTTTGTTATTCTCAAGCTTTTCACTTTAAAAATGGACCTGTGTGAAACAAAAACACGCTCAGGGCGTGATTCCAGTCCCTCATCCAAGGGATACTACTGATGCAGCAAGTATAGACACACATTTTCAGACTATTTTACCTGGAGTGCGCTATGTCAGCACATACCAGCGTCACTCCTCAGGACTCCGTGCCAATTGTCCACGTGTCCGTGACCGTGACCTGGACAATTCACAGTCACCTATGTAAGTTAAAAAGAGAGACAATAGCAACATTTTCAGAGTCCCCATAGGTGTGTACATACAGATCATGTCTATCGCCAACCAGGCATTCGCGCCCTGTAGTGCAAACACCAACCTATTCCGTTTATATGGCTATGTCAATGCTGTCTTGCGATAGGGTAAAAACACCCAACAGGCATCTCGCCCCTTGTTGTCGTTCCCGTTCACCACCCCCCACACTTTCATACAACTCAAGCAGCGTCTATTCCCGTGGGCTTCTTTGTACTTAAATATACATGGAGTGATGCGGACCGAACATCATCCCCCCCACAAAACCTTTTCTTACTCGCAGCAGATACCGCATTAGTGCCAAAGCTGGGAGCATATTGAAAAGGAATCTGTGGCGCGGCCAAAAGTCCCCGCACTCATTCAGTCAAACACAAACACACTCTCACTTGTGCCGCGACCCTCCAGGGCTTCCGACGGTCCACAACCGCGGACTGCATGTCGGGCAGGATATGACCCGCGAGGGCGGAGCCCCGCCCCTCGCGCCTATGCATGGCGGCCATCTTGGAACGGGTTAGTTTCAACTTGGAACGTGTTAGTTTCAACCACAAGCCTGACATATTCAATGCCTGCAGCTATTACAAGGGCTCGTGAATCTGTACAAAAAGGACCCAGTCTGCACAGCACTGTTCAAAAGGTGATATATTGCATGATGGAACTGGTGATACACTAACCAAATGCAGAGCATAAATGCACGAAAAATAGGCAGGCTGAATGCAGAATACATGCGCAAGGAAGGGCACCAATATGTACCTATATATATATATGCCTGTAGGTGTGTCGCTAAACAAGCGAAAAAACTGTCACCTTCCATAGGGGGGCGACCAATGAAATGAGGCTGCTATTCATGAAGTCTGGAATTTCCATACTACTGAAGCACACGGCAATGTTACCGGGGGACTCAAGATTGAAACAGGAGGCCTATGACAGAGCCCTGTCAGCGCCTGCTGATCTTGTTCCACTCAATATTTTCGTTAAGTCCCTCCCGATCTGCCCTTTCCAAATATATCCATTTGGCCTCTTTTTTCGCCAAGATGTTCTCCAAATTATGCGAGTCACCCACCATCTTTTCAAGGACAGTCCACCTCAGATCCCTAGGGTCATGTCCAGATGTATTAAAATGTTGCACCAATCGCGTGGTCAACTTCTTAGCGCGGATGGTGCTCAAATGTTCCTGCACACGTATTTTTATTTTCCGAGTAGTCAGGCCAATATAATAGAGACCACAACTGCACATCAATCTGTAAATGACATGTGTCGTATTGCAGTTGCTGAATCTATTAAGGAACCATGTCCTACCACCACGTAGAGTAACCGTCTTGGTGGCCTCTGTGAGCCCACAGACAGAACAGTTTCCACAGGGGTAGTGTCCAGCAGGTACAGTGCTAGTGTTGACAATGTCCCTGTTACGTGTGTGAACCAATTTATCTCGTAGGTTAGGGGCTCTCCTGAAGGCAAATCGTGGCAAGGGCATCTTATTCTCAGTAGTGTCAAGAATGGACCAGTTCTTCCGTATGATCTGTCTAATTTTACTTGATAGAGGATCAAAGGTAGTCACTACTGGTAAACACACTTGCTTCTCTTTTGTGTTCCGCTCCAGTAGGGCTTCTCTAGGGGTGTTCAAAGCCCTCTTCCGTGCGTGTCTGATGACTTTAGCTGGGTAGTCCCGCTGTTGTAACTTGGTCACAAGTTCAGAGGACTGCTCCAGAAAGGTTTCTGTAGAGGAGCAATTCCGGCGATAACGCAAAAATTGTCCCACCGGGAGGTTATCACGTAACGATCTCGGATGGAAAGAGTGGTAATGGAGGAGGGAATTCCTATCCGTGGCCTTATGGTGAACACTGGTAACCAACTTGGAATCAGTGACAGTGATATCTACATCCAAATACACCGCAGAGGCATTGCTGATAGACCAAGTGAATCGCAGGCTGGGGTCCACCTGGTTGAGCCATTGTAGAAATATATTGAGCCGGTCCCCTGTACCTGTCCAGATACAGAGGACGTCGTCAATATAACGTCTCCACAAAGAGATATTTTCTCTGTAGGGATTGGACTCATGGAGGACCACATTCTTCTCCACCTGACCCACATAAATGCAGGCAAGGCTAGGAGCGAATGTGGCCCCCATCGAAGTTCCAGACGTCTGCAAGTATAATTGTCCCCGATACTCAAAGAAATTTCTCGTGAGTGCTAGCTCAATACATTGCATGACGAAGGTCTGGGGGGTGTCGTAAAACCACTCCATCGACCCCAGGGCCCGTGCTGCTGCCACCAGCGTGGCGTCCTGGGGGATGCTGGTATACAATGACTCAATGTCAATTGTAACCAGAAGTTGGTTCTCAGGGTCAAAGGATATGTCTTTCAAGATGTTGAGGATGTCAGTCGTGTCTTGTACATATGACTCCTGGGTGACCACCGCCTCTCTCAAAAAGAAATCAGCAAACTGGGAGAGGGGTTCCAAGATAGATTGGATCCCTGAAACGATGGGATGTCCAGGGGGCGGGCGTTGAGGCTTATGGATCTTTGGCAAGATATAGAATGCCGGCACCCTGGGGTTGCTATTGATGATAAAGTCCGCCTCTTTGGGTGAGATCCATTTTTTGGCGACGGCATCTGCAACCAACTGCTTGATGGTGTTAGCAAGTTCAGGTGTGGGGTCCCGTGTGAGAGGATGGTAATTTGTTCGGACACCCAACAATTTGAGTATTTCCGTCTCATAGTCAATGGTGTTAAGTACTACCACGGCCCCGCCTTTGTCGGCCGGCTTGATGGTGATGGCCAAGTTTTTTTGTAAAGTAGCAACCGCCTGCCACTCTGTCTTCGTCATATTGTGACTAGATTTATGTCCAGAAGTTTGTTCCAGAGCTTCAATTTCCTGAATGACTTTTTGTTCGAAAACAGCAACCTCAGGTCCCAGAACTGATGTAGGGGGGCAAAAATTAGATGGCCTATGTAGGTTGGTGTTAACATTCTTGTTGACATTCTTTGCCTTGGTGTTTTACATAATCTGTGACACAGGAGGTCAATCAGTGTGACGGTGACGCTCCGACAGACCTGTATCAGAGGGATGAATTGCCTTGCCTTCTCTGAGGAGCAGATTGCCCTTATTCTGGCCGGTCCCTCACTACTACCTGATGCTCCCCTCGGCACTGAGGGCACAGCCAGGGAAGAGTGGGAAAAACTGAGCGTGCTGAAGAAACGCCAAATTCGCGTGGCTTTACATGGAGCGCTCATGACTGAGTACCTCAGGGCTGGCGCCTCTCCCCCCAGCTTGATAGTACGACTCGAGCCTAAGATCTTTCTCGAGGACAAACAATTTCGGGTGGATTGGAGTTGCATTGCGAACAAATGCACCCGAGATTGGTTGATTCTGATAATCAACACGGCTAAACGGCTGAGTGAGGCTCTACTTACAGAAATCTTGGAGTTAGAGGACAGCCTTAATAACAACCAGGCCCTTACCGATGCTAAAGAACAGCTAGCACGCATACAGGCAGATTTGGCTGAATATAGAACATACATGCTCAATCAGAAAATCAAGGTACTCAAAAAGAACCTTGAACGATATACCCACACTTGGGCTTTCCCTTACACAGAGGATGAATACTATGATAGACCAGTAGAGCAGGCAAGGACTCAACCATACCAGAGGAGGGGACAGTTCCATCAGAGAGGAGGCAACAGGGGACAAGGGGGCAACAGACGAACCCCCAACAACTGGCGGTTTGATAATACGAGCAGTGAGGACGAAGAGGGCCCAGCTCGCCAAACAGCGCCAATAAACAACAGGGTCAACTTTGCACCTGATAGCAGATCTGACGAGGACTTGGGCGCACTACTCAGGTCTTTTTTAGGTCAGCCTCAGAGAGGGACCCGGGGGGGCAGAGGTCAACCACAGGGGCGAGGCAGAGGGACTCAGCAAACATGGCAAACATTCTCCCCCCGCATCACACGGAGCAGGGCCAACACATTCCGCAACTAGGGGAAATGAATATTCCACCTCCCACGGTTGCCAATGACATAGTAGTAAATTTATCATCCTACGAACTATCACCCATTGAAAGGACTGTGTTAAATAAAGGACTTGGTTATGTTCCTACACCCAGCCATGACCCTTTTGTATGTAGAACAGAGGTGTCTGAAATGATGAGGAAAATAAAACTCCATAAGTTCTTTGAGCATAAGGAATGTACGCCCCTCTCCCTCTTTAACACCAACCTGCATAGGCCATCTAATTTTTGCCCCCCTACATCAGTTCTGGGACCTGAGGTTGCTGTTTTCGAACAAAAAGTCATTCAGGAAATTGAAGCTCTGGAACAAACTTCTGGACATAAATCTAGTCACAATATGACGAAGACAGAGTGGCAGGCGGTTGCTACTTTACAAAAAAACTTGGCCATCACCATCAAGCCGGCCGACAAAGGCGGGGCCGTGGTAGTACTTAACACCATTGACTATGAGACGGAAATACTCAAATTGTTGGGTGTCCGAACAAATTACCATCCTCTCACACGGGACCCCACACCTGAACTTGCTAACACCATCAAGCAGTTGGTTGCAGATGCCGTCGCCAAAAAATGGATCTCACCCAAAGAGGCGGACTTTATCATCAATAGCAACCCCAGGGTGCCGGCATTCTATATCTTGCCAAAGATCCATAAGCCTCAACGCCCGCCCCCTGGACGTCCCATCGTTTCAGTGATCCAATCTATCTTGGAACCCCTCTCCCAGTTTGCTGATTTCTTTTTGAGAGAGGCGGTGGTCACCCAGGAGTCATATGTACAAGACACGACTGACATCCTCAACATCTTGAAAGACATATCCTTTGACCCTGAGAACCAACTTCTGGTTACAATTGACATTGAGTCATTGTATACCAGCATCCCCCAGGACGCCACGCTGGTGGCAGCAGCACGGGCCCTGGGGTCGATGGAGTGGTTTTACGACACCCCCCAGACCTTCGTCATGCAATGTATTGAGCTAGCACTCACGAGAAATTTCTTTGAGTATCGGGGACAATTATACTTGCAGACGTCTGGAACTTCGATGGGGGCCACATTCGCTCCTAGCCTGGCCTGCATTTATGTGGGTCAGGTGGAGAAGAATGTGGTCCTCCATGAGTCCAATCCCTACAGAGAAAATATCTCTTTGTGGAGACGTTATATTGACGACGTCCTCTGTATCTGGACAGGTACAGGGGACCGGCTCAATATATTTCTACAATGGCTCAACCAGGTGGACCCCAGCCTGCGATTCACTTGGTCTATCAGCAATGCCTCTGCGGTGTATTTGGATGTAGATATCACTGTCACTGATTCCAAGTTGGTTACCAGTGTTCACCATAAGGCCACGGATAGGAATTCCCTCCTCCATTACCACTCTTTCCATCCGAGATCGTTACGTGATAACCTCCCGGTGGGACAATTTTTGCGTTATCGCCGGAATTGCTCCTCTACAGAAACCTTTCTGGAGCAAGTCCTCTGAACTTGTGACCAAGTTACAACAGCGGGACTACCCAGCTAAAGTTATCAGACACGCACGGAAGAGGGCTTTGAACACCCCTAGAGAAGCCCTACTGGAGCGGAACACAAAAGAGAAGCAAGTGTGTTTACCAGTAGTGACTACCTTTGATCCTCTATCAAGTAAAATTAGACAGATCATACGGAAGAACTGGTCCATTCTTGACACTACTGAGAATAAGATGCCCTTGCCACGATTTGCCTTCAGGAGAGCCCCTAACCTACGAGATAAATTGGTTCACACACGTAACAGGGACATTGTCAACACTAGCACTGTACCTGCTGGACACTACCCCTGTGGAAACTGTTCTGTCTGTGGGCTCACAGAGGCCACCAAGACGGTTACTCTACGTGGTGGTAGGACATGGTTCCTTAATAGATTCAGCAACTGCAATACGACACATGTCATTTACAGATTGATGTGCAGTTGTGGTCTCTATTATATTGGCCTGACTACTCGGAAAATAAAAATACGTGTGCAGGAACATTTGAGCACCATCCGCGCTAAGAAGTTGACCACGCGATTGGTGCAACATTTTAATACATCTGGACATGACCCTAGGGATCTGAGGTGGACTGTCCTTGAAAAGGTGGTGGGTGACTCGCATAATTTGGAGAACATCTTGGCGAAAAAAGAGGCCAAATGGATATATTTGGAAAGGGCAGATCGGGAGGGACTTAACGAAAATATTGAGTGGAACAAGATCAGCAGGCGCTGACAGGGCTCTGTCATAGGCCTCCTGTTTCAATCTTGAGTCCCCCGGTAACATTGCCGTGTGCTTCAGTAGTATGGAAATTCCAGACTTCATGAATAGCAGCCTCATTTCATTGGTCGCCCCCCTATGGAAGGTGACAGTTTTTTCGCTTGTTTAGCGACACACCTACAGGCATATATATATAGGTACATATTGGTGCCCTTCCTTGCGCATGTATTCTGCATTCAGCCTGCCTATTTTTCGTGCATTTATGCTCTGCATTTGGTTAGTGTATCACCAGTTCCATCATGCAATATATCACCTTTTGAACAGTGCTGTGCAGACTGGGTCCTTTTTGTACAGATTCACGAGCCCTTGTAATAGCTGCAGGCATTGAATATGTCAGGCTTGTGGTTGAAACTAACACGTTCCAAGTTGAAACTAACCCGTTCCAAGATGGCCGCCATGCATAGGCGCGAGGGGCGGGGCTCCGCCCTCGCGGGTCATATCCTGCCCGACATGCAGTCCGCGGTTGTGGACCGTCGGAAGCGCCGGAGGGACGCGGCACAAGTGAGAGTGTGTTTGTGTTTGACTGAATGAGTGCGGGGACTTTTGGCCGCGCCACAGATTCCTTTTCAATATGCTCCCAGCTTTGGCACTAATGCGGTATCTGCTGCGAGTAAGAAAAGGTTTTGTGGGGGGGATGATGTTCGGTCCGCATCACTCCATGTATATTTAAGTACAAAGAAGCCCACGGGAATAGACGCTGCTTGAGTTGTATGAAAGTGCGGGGGGTGGTGAACGGGAACGACAACAAGGGGCGAGATGCCTGTTGGGTGTTTTTACCCTATCGCAAGACAGCATTGACATAGCCATATAAACGGAATAGGTTGGTGTTTGCACTACAGGGCGCGAATGCCTGGTTGGCGATAGACATGATCTGTATGTACACACCTATGGGGACTCTGAAAATGTTGCTATTGTCTCTCTTTTTAACTTACATAGGTGACTGTGAATTGTCCAGGTCACGGTCACGGACACGTGGACAATTGGCACGGAGTCCTGAGGAGTGACGCTGGTATGTGCTGACATAGCGCACTCCAGGTAAAATAGTCTGAAAATGTGTGTCTATACTTGCTGCATCAGTAGTATCCCTTGGATGAGGGACTGGAATCACGCCCTGAGCGTGTTTTTGTTTCACACAGGTCCATTTTTAAAGTGAAAAGCTTGAGAATAACAAACCCCTCAGTTGCCCTGATGAAATCGCCACAAGAAGGAGCGATGAAACATGTCGGCTTGAGGAGATAATCTGTGTTGGTATACAAGTAACCAATTTTATTTGGTAGTGCTTTGCTGCATCAGAATAAAACGGTACTAGCAAGCAAAGCACCACCACCCACTTCATTTGTTTATGGTGTGGTTTGTTTGGGGTTTTCGTTACGTGTATGTGGACACTTTTCTTTGTTGATCACTATTTGTGTTTTCTTGTTATATTTTCTCACTATTCTCAAGTCTGCACTACCTTTCTGTCAAGTGCACGTTTGTTTTTTCACAAATAGAGAGAGGCGCCGATGATGAGAAGTGGGTAAACCGGGAATCACTGACCGGGAACCCCCTCGGGTTGTTCTACCGTGAGGTACTCTCTCTATTCTTCACAACTTTTCTGTTGGTGAATGATCTGGTCCTGTGTGATGCATTATTTTTAAGTGAAAAGAGTACATCCAGACCCTATTGTATATGTTATTGGACATATCCAAGGTAGGAGTGAGAATTTATATCCCTACCCGGTCCACGTTAAATAAGGATGTCTATATGGGCGAGGCACTAATTGTTTGAGGACTTTCTGAGTGGGGGGCTGCCTCGCACATCCCCATCCCCCTGCACCCCTCTTATTTGTGCAGAGTTTTATATAGTGCCAACTAGACCTGAGGATATCAGGTATGAGAGCTCTTTACATGAGCACCAGTTTCGTTACAGATGGACACATTAATTTTTGTTAGGCACGTTGAGATTAAGTGATTTGCCCACAATCACTGGATGTTAAGCGTCCTTTCCGAGACTTGAACCTGGTTCCCCAGCTTCAAGGTTGACCGCTCAAGCCGTAAGGCTACATCTTCTTTCTTCTGTATTGCTTTTGTCCCTCCCACCCTCCGTCTGTCTCCAACCCCCCCTCCAGTTGCCTTTATCGCTCCCTCCCTCCATCCATCCACTTTACTTTTATCTACCCCTCCCTCCACCTGCCACATCCTTGTTTCTTCTCCCCCCCATAGCCCATCTCTATCTCCCCACACCAGCTGCTGTCCATTTTTCTTCTCCTCTCCACATGCCCTCATCTCTGGTTCTTCTAACCTCCCACCCACCCTTTCCTGGTTCTTCCCCCAACCCCCATTTCTAGTTCTCCCCTCCACATCCGCCAGGCCTGGTTCTTCTCCGGCCCCCATGCCCCCTTCCCCAGATACATTCTGCTCTCAACCAATCACAGACTTCTCCTTTACAACACCCTCCCCATTGCAGCCAATAGCTCACACATAGGCGAGACCTATTGGCTTTGCCAATGCTTTTTTTCTCTTTCAGCCATGCTGCACAGCAGCTGCATTACTGTACAACATAGTTAAAACACAATGACAAATCCAAAAGCTCTTTCATAAGAGTGGCCTTTTGGATTGGCAAATGCTTGTTTTTGTTTTATTGTCTCTGGTCGAAATAGATTACAGAGTGCAGAAGTCAAATAAATATCTCCTAAGGAAGTAGCATGCAGCATTGTGAAATAAAAAGGTATACTTTAACTGTGAAAAATACACTTAATTTAGGAAAATAGTGATAAGAAAAAGTGAAAAGTAGAGTCCGCATTTGCAAAAATAAAACGTTTGGGACTCGAGTCCGCATTTGCAAAAATAAAACGTTTGGGACTCAAATATTATTAGTTCATGCTCACTGCTACCTACCTTTGTTATAGAAGTATGCAATAATCTGCTAATAAAATCCTTTGGAAAAAAAAAAAGAAAACACTTATGTTACTGTTTCAAAGTGCAACATGTTTCATGGAGGCAGGAAACCTCTATGCTGCCTGTTTGCCAACACTCGATAGAGTTTTTACATAAAATAATTTCATTCACATGTTTCACTCAAGATAGTTTTCCTTTGTCTGCTTCAGGCTATTGTTCTAAAGAAACTAAACTTCTTGTTTAGAATTCTAATTTACTGATCATATTTCTCACAGGAGATTGAATGTGACTCAAATATCAGTTTAAGCTTTTGAATTTCTGGAAGCTCTTTGCCCTTCTAGTTTCAACCCAACCTCCTGAAAGGATGTGCCTGGGGCGGCTGTTCTCTATCTTTCCTCCTGCCCTCCCAGCACATGATTTAGTTGGTTCCTGAAGGCTGAATGTTCATTTGAGGTATTTTACTTGTTTTGGTTGATCATTGCAATTTGTTTGCATTGAAGAAACGAAGTTGCATACTTCAAACTGACTGGGATCGGATGTGTATGTGTGGTCCAGTAAATGAAGGTATTTTGTATTCGCATGAAGAAGCATACCCTGGATGCTCAGTTAAGGGTATTTTGGGAAGTTACACCCAGGAAATAAAACCCTGTTTTTTGCTGTCTGGTGACTTGCTGTGGTTTATTGTGGGTGCTTTAAAATGCAGGCGTCTTCAGTGGCCTTAAAGTAGCACTGGGCTGTTAATAGGGAACTTCCCCATGCCTTGCTCTCACATCAGTCATCACCACTATTAAGCTGTAAGCAGCTCCAATAACTCCAAGTAGCAGTGACCTGGATAAGGGTATTCACATCGAGAGGAAACACACTTAATGACCTAAATTATCTCTGACAATTGAATAAAGGTTGTATTTCCATCAGGCCTTAGGGCATTTTAGCTTCTATAATAAAGATTGTTGAAATTATGTATGTTTTAGAATACAAAGCTGCAAAATGTTATGTAATGTAATTCCACATAGAAGCACAATAGCAACATGTCTTTGGTCTATGCTCCAATTTAGGTACCCAGATGATGGGCCCACATTCTCTGCTCTTAAGCCATTCAGCTGGAGTATAGGAGTCTGCAGGCACGCACCAGCTATGCAGATCAGTTATGCATTGCCAGATATTGGCTGAAAGTGGGTCCCTGCTCTGCTGCATGAATGTTGCATAGACACACCACACTGCAGTCTGCTGAGATCAAAATGTGGTCTTGTAGGGATTGGTGGGCCATGGCGGTCCTCTATGCTATGGGGAAATGCCAAAGTGGCAGAATGGCCTGTCCTGCCCTGGAGGCAGGGGAGAGGGGTGGAGTTCTGGACTTTTTGGTTCCGTCCAGAGGTGTCAGGGATAACACCCGAAGACCCCGGAGTTCCACCTGTCTCGGTGCACAAACAAACAGAAACACGGGCTTCTCGATGGTGGCGTCAAAGACCAAAGGTTTATTACTGCAGGGACACAGAAGTCACAGAAACTACACATGGGCAGTGTCTAGGAGCCTGTTCGATTTGTACAAAGAGGGTTGCTCCTTATATACTAAATATTGGGCTTCAGGCAAATTCTTTACATGTTACCACAGTTCTAAACATTCGTGTCTTAAACAATAAATATTTGGCGTTGCACAGGGATCGTCAACAGTATCTGATGTCAAAACATTACAAGTGAGGGGTTCCCACTAGTCCATCATAATCCCATGTCAATTCTTCATTCAAGACCCGGACCGCCTCATCGTAAATTTCGTTACCTCCCCCTAATAAAGGCCCAGAAGGAAAGGAGCAGAGCCAGGTGCAGAAGATAGAAAGACAGGATAAGAAATGTTTGTGGGTCGTAAATGGGCACGGTTACCAGCTTCGGCCGCCTAATCATGATCAGGCCAACGAACACAAGAACCAGTATAGCAGGACTGGCCTCAGGCTGGGGAGGCAGTTCTTGCCGAGTCATGCTGCTACAGCGTTGCTGGCCTAAGGTGCACGTGTCACTAGCAAGGTGAATTGCCGGTTAAAGCCTACGTGTCCTTTAATAAGAAAGAGGTCATTGCGTGTCCATTGACTATGTGAGGGCAAGGAATACAAAATGGCTTCCGTGTTCTAAGATGGATGCCACGGGTAGAACAGAAATGTGTTTGTAACTGGAGTGCTCTTGCTCGTAGCATAGCGAAAACACCAGGATATACTAAATGGATCATTTGCGGTTCACTGATACCAAAATTATGTATTTACGACAATGTTACAAACACGAGTAAAATCGTCACGGAACCTCAGACCCTCCTTTTGCCCTTACATAGGCAATTACTCAGTCTATATCAGAGTCAGAGTCTAATTCTATGCTCATTAGGTCAGTGACATGTTGTTGTATCATCATCCTGTCTCGTGTCTTTTCTCCTAATGTAGGTGGTTTTCTGAAACAGGTTGCAGCACAGAGGCTACACAGAGCGGGACCACATTGGATAATAAGACAGCACGAGAACAGAAATACTAGGATGACACCAATGACCATCAGAACCTTCCATCCCCACGCTGATACCAGAGTCCAAAACCACTCCATGAAGGACCAGTTTCCCTTATCTACGTGTATAGAGTCGGAAATCTTATGTAGCTTGGAGATTGCTTCATAGACCGTTGGAGCATTATTTGGAATAAAGACACAGCAGCTCGATTGGATCATTCTGCATACCCCACCTCGATCTGCAAGTATTACGTCTAGAACCATACGGTTCTGCAACGTCATGAGACGATCCGCCTGAAGCTCAGCTGTTAAGTTACTCAGGGCACCAGCAGTTTCTGTAATAGTAGATTCAACTACCCGTGTTAGTTGACGAAGGTTTCTACTATTGGCCATAGGCCCCCAAAACGGAAGAAAACCCTTGAAGAAGTCTCCAGCTTCTTGACCAGCGGTATCTTCCTTGCTGAAGACACCTCTTGCTACTCTGGTTTTGTGATAATCTGAAGAAGCAGTGTATGTCGGGGGTAGTAATCGAGCAATATAACATGAACCTGAAAAGTCAGCAGGCAGCCATGTATATGCTCTGTCCTGACAAATGAAGTAGGTACCCCTAGCAGTCAGAAAGGCAGGGGAGGAGTTAGACGGAAATACGTAAGTCTCAACGCACTCACTCCTCCCTAGCTGAGCTCTCGGATTTCTCCCATTTCCTTGCAAACAGACCTGACCTCGGTGAGGCACGACCCAAACTGAAGTGGAGCTTTTACGCTTGCTTTCTCCCAAACTAAGGCGATACTCTGTAGAGTTCCAACTCAAATACACCAGTAATTCATCTCTAGGATAAGATGGAGTATTATTGACGTCTTTAATCATATCAATAATTCCCTGGACTAAAGCTTTGTTGGCTGAATTGTATTTAGTGGACCGTGGTGGACGCGGAGGATAGGTCTCAAGGGCATATGAAAAAATGGTCTGAAAAGCCTGAAATGATCCATTATAGCTGAAAGGCAAGACTAGATAGGGAATGCCTTTATCCATAGTGTGAGGTATCAAGCCACACACCCAGCAGTCTGTAGTATTAACTATCAGTTGGTGTTGATGCAAGAGCTGTACAAATGTATTGTTAATAAATTCTGAGCGTCGAGCTTGTTCGTGTTCAGGAAATGAGTGAAAAGAATGCATAGAAGAAACCGTAGAAGTAGTAGGATCAAGGGAAGGTACTGTAGTTACTGGCATAAAAATCAAATGTACACCAAAGACGATTCCACCCACCAACGTTATTAAAACAATTAAAAATGTAACTGCACATTGTATTAGAAAGCATTTGCTGTGTAGTATTCTGTTCAGTCTATTTCTGCGAACATAAATTACATTTTCTCGTTGTAGCTCAGGAAGCTCCATCTTCTACGACCGTTCGCGACCACTGATGATGTGTACGTAGATGAAAATGCCTCTATCAGCCCTGGGAGTTCCCAGAACTAACAGAAAGATCGACCTTGTGTCGGACCCCCGCAGATTCAACTAGGCACACAGCCACGACCCTACGGCTACCCAGACGGCAAGGCAATTTTAAAACAAAAAGAAACAATACAAAGTATTAGCAAACTTCCTGGCTGGAGGCAATGTATAGCAAATTCAAATCTGAAAATAGGCAGTTTCCTGCTTTATTTGTCCATATTGCGAGAACGTAAGTTGTATCTCAGTTTTGCAGGAGCTGTCTGATCTGGAAACAATGTATTTTCAGCTGACGTTGCAATGTTCACGTTCGCAGATGACAAATGTTCTTTTGGTACAGATGACAAATGTTCAGGGTTCAAAAGAGCAGTTTCAGGAGGAGAGTCAGAATTTGGTGAATCCGTGATCAGTTCTGCATCGCTGAAAGGTATGAACCTGGGGATTTGTTCCGTTTCAGAGGCACCGATTCCTTTCTTTACCCAGTTGTCGTAAGGAAGTGGCAGAGGCACACGTTTAGCATGAGTCGTATGGATCCAATTTCTCCTTCCGGCCACACGAATAGCAGTTCTCGTTGCTAGCAGGACTTGGAATGGGCCAATAAATCTGGGCTGAAGGTTTTTTGTTCTTGCAAAGTTTCTGATGACCACCTGATCACCCGGTTTCAGCTGATGGCCTGGACTCTCCGGTGGCTTTGGTAATGCATCGAAAACCTGTTGGTGAATAAGACTCAATTTAGCAGTCAAGTCGAAAAGGTAATCAATTAACATTGGGTATTCCAGCTGCTTAAATTCTTTCGGTCTAGGTACCCCCCAAACATTTGCAGGACGGCCAAAAACTATTTCGTAAGGACTAAGCCCTACTCTAGAATGTACAGTTGCTCTTGTTGATAGCAAAGCCAGAGGCAATGCGTCTGGCCAGGACAAACCCGTGGATGCTTGTATCTTAGCGAGTTTCAGTTTGAGGGTGCCATTGTAACCCTCGACTAAACCCGCGGACTGGGGATGATTCGCACTATGAAATTTCTGTCTAATCCCTAGGCCGGCACACACACTCTGCATAACTTTCCCTACGAACTCACTTCCGTTGTCTGACCATACAATCCGTGGCATTCCGTATCTGGGGAAGTATTCTTTAAGAAGAATTTTGGCAGTGGATAAGGCAGTATTGTCCTTCAGTGGGTATGCTTCGATCCATCTGGAGAAAGCACAAACTACCACTAGGACGTATTTCAGATTATTGCAACGATCCATGTGAATGAAGTCTAGCTGGATCACCTCAAAGGGACAGGAAGGAGGAGCGAAGTGACCTGCAGGTGTGGGGATTCCCTTGCCAGGATTATGCATCAAGCATACCATACAATTTCTCACCACTCTCTCTGCACACTTACTAATCCCGTCATTCTTCCAGACCGGAGCCAACATCTTACAAATCCCTTTTGAACTGATGTGCGATGTTCCATGTGCCATCGTTACTACTGCAAGCACATACGCATCAGGCAACATCCAACGCTGTTGTTCCGACAAGTCAATCCAACACCCACTCGAGTCCAATTTACCCGTGCTCTCTCTCCATGCAAGTTTTTCCTCCTCAGTCGCCTCTTTCTGAATTTCCTTCACGCTTTCCACTGCGTTCTCACACATTCCAGACTCAGGAATCCATCTTGCAGACGTTGCAACATACATTCTACTCATCATATTTCTAGCTGTCTGTTTTGCGATCTCATCAGCAAAAGCATTTCCACGACCAACATTATCCGTGATTGCTTTATGAGCACTGCATTTCACAATCGCAACTTCAGTCGGCAAGGTTAGAGATTCCAACAAGTCATTAACTAGCTGACCATGTTGAATCTTAGTCCCATGGGACGTAATGAAACCTCTTTCTTTCCACAAATGGCCAAAACTATGGGCCACGCCGAACGCGTACTGACTATCTGTGAACACATTCACTCTCTTTCCCTTAGCTAAAACGCACGCTCTTGTTAGCGCGATCAATTCTGCAGCCTGGGCAGAATTCTGACTCACTCTTGCAGTCTCCACAATCGTACTCAAAGTTGTTACTGCATAAGCAGCAGTCACATCACCATTCTCCAATTTGAAGCAAGACCCGTCAACATACAACGTGCCATCTGGTTCTGACAACGGAGTGTCTTTTAGGTCGATTCGTCCTTTTGTTTCTTCCTCAGTTCTGAAACAACAGTCGTGTGGTTCGGAATCACTCGACTCTTCGCTAGTCGGCAACAATGTTGCTGGATTCAATACATTGCATCTTTTGATCTGAATATGACTAGCTAACAGTGTCAGTTCATAACCTGATAATCTAGCACTGGTAAGGTGTTGCGTCTTGGTTCGGTTCATGAGTGTATCCACAGCATGGGGAACCATGACTACTAGCATGTTGTTCATTACTAAACCAGCAGATTGTCGAATGGAAGCTGCAGCTGCGGCTGTAGCTCTCAAGCAACTAGGCAATGCTCTAGCTACTGGATCTAATGTTGATGAAAAATACGCACAAGGGCGTTGTTTATCACCAAATTTCTGCGTCAAAACACTCAATGCACAACCTTCTCTCTCGTGGACATAGAGCGTGAATGGCTTACTGTAGTCGGGTGTACCCAATACAGGTGCTGAACACAGTGCATTTCGTAACTCAGAAAAACTCTGCTGACATTCAGCAGACCATGGTACCGGACTCGGAACATCTTTCCCAGTCAAGGCTACCAATGGTTTTGCTAGAAGAGAAAAATTTGGGATCCATTGCCTACAATATGAGGTAATACCCAAAAAGGCACGTACTTCTCTCTGCGTGCTAGGAACGTTCATTTGTGTAATTGCTTTTATTCTCTCTGGGGTCAACTTCCTTCCCTCCTTTGACAAGAGATGACCTAGGTAGGTCACTTCTTGGCAGCAGTATTGCATTTTTGAAGGTGACACCTTGTGATTCAAATCTGACAAGTGATGCAATAAAGAAATCGTAGCTGTTTTGCAAGTTTCCTTGTCATCGGCAGCCACTAGAAGATCATCGACATACTGTACTAAAGCAGAACCACGAGGAAGTACGAAGGAATCTAACTGGCTTTTTAATGCTTGACTGTAAATGGATGGGCTTTCACAATAACCTTGTGGAGCGCGTTTAAATCTAAAACTTCGTCCTCCTAGAGAGAAACCGAAGATATCTCTGCTTTCCTCGGCTATCGGAATGCTGAAAAAGGCATTTTTCAAGTCGACAACCGAAAACCATGCTGCTGTAGCAGGAATCAACGTTAACAATGCAGTAATGTCTGGAACCACAGGAAACTGTGGGATCACAATTTTATTAACCTCTCTAAGATCAATTACGAACCTATATACTGGAGGCTTTGTAGGGTCAGTTCGTTTCAAAATAGGCAGTACAGGACTATTACAGACATTACCTCTAGTCTCTTCTACAACATCTTTCTTGATCAGGTCTTGTACTATCAGTAGGAGCGCACGCTCACCTTCACTTAGAGATTCTGTATTGTGGAATTCGTGGAAGTTTGACATTTGCTTTCAAAGTTACTACATAGGGTGGAATTTCCAATAGACCTACATCATTAGGACCAGTCGCCCAAAGAGTATCAGGGAGTGAACGCAGCTCTGGTGGGAGCGCATCCATCGACAAGTACATCGGAGAGATTATTCTTTTACCCAACGTAAGCTGTACTCCTGCTGGGGAACAGTACAATGTCGCGTACAGGCGTTTTAACAAGTCTAAACCAAGCAGATTTTCGTTACAACCTGTCGTCAAAATCAGGGGTGCTTTCAATTGACGTGGTCCAACAGAAATAGACAAAGGACCAGAAACAGGGTTATGAACAGGGGCGCCCGAAAAACCTACTGAAACGTTTGTTGAGCCAGACAAAGGTGCGCCAGGGAGTTTCGCATGTATGATAGAACTTTTTGCTGCACCAGTATCCAACAGAAACGGTTCGACTATACCTGATGTTGCTACTGCGACATAAGGCCCACTCTGATCTACTGGAACTGATACTACTCCCTCTCTTTGTCCATGGCTGTCCTAGTACTCACTTTGCTGAATTTCCTCACTAGTTTCATAATAGTCTTCGACATGATACTGTGGGGACCTATTCTGTTGGGCAGATTGTCCATTTCGCTGATCGAAATAATTAGAGGGGCGATCACTCGTCTGCGGAGGCATAGCACCTCGTCCTCGACCTCTAGAATTTTGCATATAACCACCACGACCTCTCTGAGCTGCCGCAGCATTATTTTGCGTTCGAACTGGACATTCACTTTTGTAATGACCTTCCTTTTTGCAATAAGCACATTGATTCCATTGGTATTGTGGCCTTTGAAAATTATAATCCGTTCTTTGGTATGACCCTTGCTGCATATTCGTTTGATTCATGCGAGGCGGATAAGCTTGCTGTAAAAGTACTTTAGTTTTTAAATCTTTCGTCTTTTTATCTGATTTTTCCTTCTCTTCTTTATCCCTATTTTCATAGTACTGAGCAGTCGCAAGTATTTGCGCAGTCGTAGAGACAGCCCACGCACTTTCAGAATTCTTTAATTTACCACTAAGTTCTGGCAACAGATTGTGCACAAATTTATCAACAAATAATCTCTGGCCTCCTTCTGTGCTCATATCCTGACCACTATGATCCACGAAAGTCTCCTCGAATCTTGTGAAAAAGTCGGAGACGCTTTCGTCTTTCTTTTGTTTGCACGCGGACAATTTGTCCCAGTTAACGCGCAATGCTGGCATCAAGGTTTTCATTAAATCGATTATTCTACCAGGCAAATTAGCAATTAAAGGTTCAGGTTTGGAACCACCTATTTGTTGACCATCCGCTGCAATTATAGCTGCCCAGTCACCACCTAGGGCAACTGGATGATTCTCTTTACGAATTTTAGCCCAAATTGGTTGCGGTACTACATTACCAAATAGCAGATCTATGTCAGCAAGATTCAATACACAAGCGTCAACTGTTTGAGCCAACTCTTTGTAGTACCCTGCAGGATTTTTACGCGGATCTGGCAAGGCCTGTTTCACTGCTAATACTTCAGCTCGCTTCCATGGAATATGTATCCAGACTCTCTGGAATTGGGCCGGAGCGGCTGCAATACCAAGGTTTGCATTAGCTTGCACAGCTTCACGCCAAATTGGTGGAACCTCTCTCATTGGATATTGACGATTTCGTTTCGTACTACGTTTCTCTAAGTCTCTCGGTGAACGAAGGGATGAGTCATTCCTATAGCTTAGAATCAGTTCCATCGCTTCCTTTATATTTTGTCCAACTATCATACCTGTAGCAAACTCTCTCTGAACATTAATTAATTCTCCTAGATTTGATTCAGGGTCATCCTCTTCCAATTCCTCACGTAGAAGGAAACACATTTCATCGAACACATATCGTTGTGTCGGTTCGTTCCATTGCATAAATGTATCTAATACATTTTGTACGTTATATCTTCCAACTTTCGAAACCCATCTAAGAGCAGTGGAATCTAATATTCCTTTTTCTTCAGTACTGGGAAGCTGACTACGTCTCTGCACAGAGTCAGAGGTAGGAGTCTTAATCAGAGTTTTATAGAAGGGGGATAGAATATTAGAGACAGAATCAGTGATTCTTCGACGAACAGAAAGCGGAGTCATAATATTAACAGAGGCAGTGAATAGAGTAGCAGTTGGAACAGATAGATCAGGAACAGTAGGGGTAGCAGGAAAAATAGCTTGTGAAGTAGCAGGTGTGAGCGACACAGGCATAGGTAAAGAAGCCGGCAACCCTAGAAGAGGGGTTGTCGAAGGAACATTAATATTGACCACAGGAGGTACAGGAACTTGATTCAGGGGAGCGGGAACAGGGACACCAGGTTGTCCAGCAACCGGTAATTGAACATTCGGTATAGGTGGAGCCGTAGCACCCTGTGCATACGGTGGGGGTGATCGTAACAAGTAAGACAACAGGGGATCCTTTTCAGGGTCCTCTACTATCTTAGCCGTACTCGATGGCAAAGCAGGATAGCACTTGTCTATTGCTAAATTACGCTCTCTATCGGCCACCTCCATCGCTTTCTCAGACTCGTTGAGTTGCAGCTGTCTAGCAGACTGTTCTAAAGTCAACTCTTGCTCTTTCTGTTCTTTCTTCAACTTTTTAATTTCTCTCTGTTTAGATTCTTTTCGACAATAACGGAAAGAATCAAACATTGCCGGCCGGGCTTTCTTCTTAAACAACCTTCTTTCTAGATTATCGAGAACTTCAGGTTCAAAACTACCATGTAGTGGCCAACTAAGGACACCATCTTTTTCTGTGTAGCGGATCCATACCTCATTATAAGAGATAGGGCCCACACCAAATTTGCAATATAGATCATAAAGGGGAGTTCCAATCGGAGGAACCAAACACGAGTCCTCCAACTGGGAATCACTGTTGCAACTAAAACAAGACAACATACAATTTTTCCGACTTACCATTTTATAATCCGGAACACAAAACAAACAAGACACAAACAGAAAAGATGCGCACTCGAATCAAGAACTTAGGCCTACCAGAACTGACAAATGTATCGATACCTGAACTGAACAGAATGATTATCGTAACCAGAATAACCAGTGATAACCTTACAGAACTGAACTGAACTGAGAACTAAAAGGATTATCCAAATAGGGGCAACCCTTACAAAATAACCAACTAGCAACCACTAAATACTTAACTGAGGCACTGAAGACGTCACCAAGGAGAAACCCGTCACGTTTCGCCGTACTGAGGACTGCACCTCGGGTCCAAGACAGGGCGACGGTCAAGGCAACGGACCACTGCAGCCGTCTGAACGGGAACCCTCGTGGAAGAGAACGTCGGGGCCACTTTTGCGATATGCCGGGATCGATGAAGTGGGGCGCCTCCCTCTGAAATCTTCACACGAAGCTCCTCGAACTCTTCAGGCTTTTGGACCGGTACCGAATGACGTCGCCCCACGTTGGGCGCCAATTGGAGTTCTGGACTTTTTGGTTCCGTCCAGAGGTGTCAGGGATAACACCCGAAGACCCCGGAGTTCCACCTGTCTCGGTGCACAAACAAACAGAAACACGGGCTTCTCGATGGTGGCGTCAAAGACCAAAGGTTTATTACTGCAGGGACACAGAAGTCACAGAAACTACACATGGGCAGTGTCTAGGAGCCTGTTCGATTTGTACAAAGAGGGTTGCTCCTTATATACTAAATATTGGGCTTCAGGCAAATTCTTTACATGTTACCACAGTTCTAAACATTCGTGTCTTAAACAATAAATATTTGGCGTTGCACAGGGATCGTCAACAGTATCTGATGTCAAAACATTACAAGTGAGGGGTTCCCACTAGTCCATCATAATCCCATGTCAATTCTTCATTCAAGACCCGGACCGCCTCATCGTAAATTTCGTTACCTCCCCCTAATAAAGGCCCAGAAGGAAAGGAGCAGAGCCAGGTGCAGAAGATAGAAAGACAGGATAAGAAATGTTTGTGGGTCGTAAATGGGCACGGTTACCAGCTTCGGCCGCCTAATCATGATCAGGCCAACGAACACAAGAACCAGTATAGCAGGACTGGCCTCAGGCTGGGGAGGCAGTTCTTGCCGAGTCATGCTGCTACAGCGTTGCTGGCCTAAGGTGCACGTGTCACTAGCAAGGTGAATTGCCGGTTAAAGCCTACGTGTCCTTTAATAAGAAAGAGGTCATTGCGTGTCCATTGACTATGTGAGGGCAAGGAATACAAAATGGCTTCCGTGTTCTAAGATGGATGCCACGGGTAGAACAGAAATGTGTTTGTAACTGGAGTGCTCTTGCTCGTAGCATAGCGAAAACACCAGGATATACTAAATGGATCATTTGCGGTTCACTGATACCAAAATTATGTATTTACGACAATGTTACAAACACGAGTAAAATCGTCACGGAACCTCAGGGGTGCTGAAGCAGACCGGCACACGCATGTGAACCGTGTCTAATGTTTGCCACAGCTGAAGACACAAAGGAGAGACTTGGGTGCAGGTGGACATCCAGGGGCAGATTAACAAAGATTGGCACAACACAATGCAGCAGAAAAACTTGCTGGGCTGCGTCAAATTGAGAGAGCAGGAATGTGCTATATCTACTAAGATATGTTGAATTCCTGCTCTCCTTCTGCACTAGCGCACGGAGTACAGCTTCGCGCCAGTGCGGACACCCTTGCCCAATAGTGCGTTACAGGCAGGATTGATTGTGTGTAGGAAGGGGCTACTCATTGCACATAAACAATCCTCTGAGGCATTTTCTTCTTCCTATGTGTGAGGCATTTTCCTCTTTCTATGCATGCATCAGGATGCAATAGGTATAGAAAGAGGACATAAGGAGAAATAAATATATTTCTCCTTGTTATGCCTTAACGGTGAAGGCGCAGCATGTTGACACATTCCCAGGTTTACAGGTTCTAGTAAATATAGGAATAAGCCAAAAACCATGGGTGGATGTGTGAGAACCAATGAAACGCCTTCCCAGAGCAGAGTAACTCAGGGCGCGACTTACACTACATGTCAGTACTCCAGATTTACTATGCCACACAGAGCCATGCAAGGTGGCTCTGTGTCGCGTAGTGAATCTGATTTAAGGGATTGCATTGCCTTGCGTGACACAAGGGCAGCACAAGCCCTTACTAAATCTGGCCTTCAATGAGCATAAAAGGAAGTGAGCTGCTATGAGTACAGAAGTGTTCTGTAACCTGTCCTTTGCACAGTGCTCCAGCTCAAAACTATGCTCCTTCCCGTTCACTATAGGCCATGTTTGGTAGATTTCCTTGTGTGGTGGCCAAGCCAGATCCCAGATTCCACAGCTACCCTATTGCCAAAACAGGCCCTTTTGGCAGGAAATGTTGAAGTCACATTGCGCATTTGGCTGCTTTTCGTTCCAGGGATGCAAGAAATCCTTGCAAGGAATCTGCCTATAGCCTCAGCCATTTGATTTTTTATATAGAATTAAATAAAGTATTCATATATATGTGAAACAATCCTCTCCTCCCACTTAACTTCTATTTCTATTAAGGGGGCACCGTGCCAGCAGATCAGGACCAGTCCTCACATTGCATAATAGTAGATGCAGTTCATAGTGATTTTGAAGTAGAAATTGTTTGCCACTAGTGTTGCCACAGCCACTGGTTCCGTTTCTGGGCATGTGTTTCTGGGTACTTGCTCTCCTTCAGCATAAAGTAGCAGGTAGGTTAAGGTACATAGGTTTTGGGAACTTAAAATGCCTCTTTTTGTATTTCAGATAAAGTATCACTTGAAAGCCTGCACCTGCATCAACCAAATCTCTATTTCTCTTCTGCCTGGATGAAATTTTTATTACGCTGAATTAATAGGTGTAATTTCTATAATTACATATTACTATTGTGATGTGAAATTACTGAAAATCCACAATTACTCCAGTTTGCGTAATTAAGAGTAATTACGGGCAAAACTCTTACCTCCGGATCACAGGAACAAAGATCTAAGAGAGAGTGTGTGGCTGCTGGCTACTGCTGTTCTCGTTCTGTAACATTTAGTGCTATTTTCTTTACGCAAAATGCATTCCTAGGCTCAATTTAAAATGTGAAGGTGCATTTTGAAAATAGCTATAAATGTTGGATTACGTTTCTTACATAATTACACTTAAATACAAGTCATCTTGCTGTATTAATGAGTAATTACGCTAGTGGGGAGTACACCAGTTAACCCAATTCTAAATTCTTTGCTGGTATTTCTTGCTCTCCTTCACTTTTGATCTGGAGGGAGGAGTGCTACATGCAGGGGCGTAGCTTCAGGGGTAGCATTTGGGGAGTTGCACCGCCCCCCGCCAAATACATTTCTTTTGTGATGAATTGTTGGGTACAGGTGTCTTCAGTCAGGTATGGTGAGGTGTCTTTCGGCTTTAACCTGGGATTTTTGCATGCACACATTAACAAAAAACACACACTCTCTCTTTCACCTCTATTTTGAAAGCCCCCAAAAAGTTGATTACTTTTCAAAATATTGTTTTTCTCACGTACTACTCCTACCAATCTGCATTGCTCTCCCTTTCCACTGCCTCTTAAGCCCCTCTGATGCACCCTGCTTGTAGTATAATGTATTTTAATATTAAATGCCAGCATGATTGTCGGGAAATCTGAAGCACACCCCCCACAAACTTAATGACCAAGCCACGCCCCTGGTAATGGTGGGATATCAGCCATATGAAGCGGAGATCTTGAAGGGAGTTTCAGACCTGTAGAGAGGAATTGCTGGCGGTTCTTGTCTTGGGACAGTACAGAGAAATTCATCTCACAAGAGGGACTGGTAGTGGGTAGGAATCATCCCAAGAAATGAAGGACCTTCACGAAGGATATTCATGAGGATTTCAGTCATATAAGGGGGCGGGTGGAAGGGGCATCTGGGAAACTTGTGAAAACTCTTTATAAAAGCCCAGTTTTGCACTAGTTGCATTAAAATAATGAAAGAACCCCAACCCCTCCTATGATGCACTGCACACAATACTCACCTCAGCACACGGTTGGGCACATGACTGAGAAAATTTTGCACACAAATATTCAGACAAAAATGTAGAAGGAACCTTAACTAGAGTCCTCCATAATGTGTTGAGTGGAGGACTGGCAATGCCATGTGTTTTCTTACACTAACTTGTTCTTTTGTGCTCCCAAACAATGTGCCAAAATGTGGTTTCCCATAAAGGTGGAAGTGGGTAGATGGCCCATCATGGGGTGGCAGTATGTGGATCAGGGGCCAGGGCATCATAAATCCATCATTCATTCTATATATGCTGTAAAAACCGGCCCTGGCACTTCGTTGAGTTTGCTGGACAACCTAATACTGTGTGTTGTACTCCAGCGGTTTTGCGTGTTATTGGGAGCGCCACGCAGTCCCACGCGCCCTCTTCCCAGGTTTTCACTTTCAAACATAAGATGAAGTTGGGATGTCAATTTCCATTCATGGTTTCCAAGCAAAATCACAAAGTGACACGGTGTTTTAAAGGTAGTGTCACTTCAAAACTATAGGCAAACACACTTCAAAGAAGTTGAAAAATCATAGACCTATTACACGTATAGAGCCGGCTGGAGCTCTTGAAATATTTAAAACTACGCATTTTCTGCCAACATGTAGACGTTTTTGAGGTCTGTAGCCTGCCCAGGTCTCAATGGTAATGAGCAACGACCACTATTTCGTGGCACGGCAGGCGCTGCAGGCCATCCAGGGCCCTGTATCCATGGTATGGTAACAGGGACCTCGTTTGAAGCCCGTGGGTGTGATGTCATCACACGCTATGCCAATAGATAAGTGTAGGCACCTCGCTGCAGTCAGTCATGATTGCTTACTCCTAGTTGTGTGTAACCTCAGTAAAGATCCCCTAGCGGGAAAAAGTCAAGTATTTAATTAAAATGTAAATGCAGATTGTGGCTTGCAGCTGAAGAGTCCTCCTGTGATAACCTCGCCCAGCCTCTGAGCTCTCACAGGAAGTGCTGTGTGTCTCTTTAAGAATCAGCTGATGTTTAATCCTATTTAGGGTAACACGGTCTGTCCACAAAATGCAGATTGGCTCACTTGCTAACTGATTGAGGGTGGCTAATGATGACACGATGAATCTGGGCGGTGTCATGGGGCCTCTTTCAACGCAGCCATCACTCCCGGGCCCCTGGGCTAAGGCTGGCGCGCGAGACGGTGCATTGTGTGGCCTGACTGCACATAGATCATCTGGAGCCCTCTGAAAGGAGCAAATGCAATAATATACCCGCGTCATTACTCATCTACTAATTGTTAACCTTGCTGCCCGCGTCGTCCTCTGTCGCCCAAGGGCACTGCCAGCCTTCGAGGAGAGAGGAGAGAGTCCATTGCACTGCCTTAGCAGCTTTTATAGCAATGGGACTCCATCTTGGAAAAACCTGCTGGGCCCCAATACTGGGCTGCTGCAGAACGAAAGAATGTTGATGTACGATTAGTGTAGGTCAAGGCTTTAAGTGGGCCGGACATCACAGGTGCTGAACACCAGCAGTTTTTTAAAGGGCATCGAAACGAGTCTCTATCGGGCTCTGTTTTGTGACCTGGCACAGTCGGTCAGTTGTTTCCGGACTGCAGTGACAGCAGGCACACGTGCTCACACTGCTCACTTCTCACTAGTGGAGAAGTTACGACATGACATCATGCCAGGTAAGCGTTATAGGGGAGGGGAAATCCTTTAAAGAGATTCATTTTCTCTCTGAATTTCACTTCTCTTTTTGAAACTCAGGAGCAGCAACATTGTCGTGGTGTCACCAGGTCTTTAAGTGGAAGCTTTTTCAATATTATATACAACGGGCCATAGTTGCTGCTTACTTATCTTATGCAACTAACAGCCATTGACAAAGCCAATAGTCGTGACTTGTTGTAGGTATAATGTTACTTGTGTATCATATATTTTTATTTTATTTATTTGCAAAGTTTTATATGGCGCTGGCTAGACCCGAACGTATCACTGGCTAGACCTGGATTTATCAGAGCGCTTTACATGAGGATTGTTGGATTACAGGTTTCATAATTACATAGACAAGTATAGACAAAGGAGAAAAGAAGAAACATGAGATTAGACAATAATGTGACATTATTAGCGCGTACACACGTTTCATGGGGAGTGAAGAGGTAGAGGGGGAATGGTAAACAGGGGTTGGGAATGCAAGTCGGAAAACACCACGGGGAGGCGAGGAAAACAATGTCCGGCTGGGTAGGTGCCGGCCGAGAGGTGAACCAGAGCCAAACTCTTTTATAGCTGCATAAGACATTTCCACCGGGCCTCAGCCGCCAAAGTTGCTCAGGCACCACAGCTTTACGTGAGGATCAGCAAGTTACAGGTTACAAAATTACATCAGTTACAGGAGCCAAGAATAAACGAGAGGAGAAAAACCGTGATTACACAGTAACTAGAGATATTAACGTATCAGCTGGAAAGGGGAGGTAGCCACAGGATCACGGAGGGAGGAGGTGGTGGAGGGAAGGAAACAGACCAGGGAGACAAAGAAAAACTATGTCCAATGTCCGGCTGGGTAGGTGACGGCCGAGGGGGTGAACCAGAGCCAAACTCCTCCATAGCTGCCTAAATGGCTCCACGGGCATCAGCCATGTTGCTCAGTCTCCACGGTAAGTACAATATTCATGGTTTCCGCCCGGGGGGACCTCGCCATAGCGCCATCTGCCGCACCAGTCCCGTTGTCACTGGGAAACCCCGAGCGTAATTCAAACATCAAGCGGTGCTTGCTCCGTGGCGATTGTCCAGATGGTTCCTCAGACCGTGCTGCAGCGCGTTCCATGCCCCCCTCAATAGTTCCTGTATTCCAGTGTGATCAGACAGTGAGGTGGGGAGATGTTTGGTAGGCTGACTCTCTTTCAAGGTAGGCTGTTTTTGGCAGAATATGGCAGGATCTGAGTCTCAATGACCTGAGCCTCTCCAATCCGTTAAGGCTGTGCACTCTTCATTAAGGCTATGCAAGCAGCAACATCAGGAAATGCTGGGGCCCGGGCCTTTCATCAGGATGCAATGACAGAACCAGAAAAATACTAGTCAGGCGGCACACTATGCTAAGTACAGATTTTTAACTTACGTTTTTTAAGCCACGCCCTTAATTACATTGGCCACACCCTTTTGAGAGACCCCCAGTTTTTTCATCCCACTTAAATCCCTGGTGTGGGTTCAATAAAAAGCAGGTAGGATAGTGCGGTGGTGTGCAAACCTGCTGCTAATATGTATAATGTGTACAAGGTTTCACTCTCGGAGGTCATTTATCACAAAGGAGGGGAGAGGGTCAACAGGTAAACTCCACTACCCCGAACCCCCTAGTCAGCAAAGTAAACACATAGAGGGGTCGGGAGAAATAAACCCAATACAGACGAAGACAAAGGCTGTGGAAAATGTAGAATTTTTTGAAAAACTGCCCTCACTCACACACAAATGTGTGTGACATGCTTCATCATCAGGTCTGCTTACAAAACGCCCCCGTGTTGCCACGCAGGGGGCGGAGCATAGGGAGGGGGGAACACAAAACACAAAACGAACAGAGATCAACACAAATGTGACAGTCAGTGATCACAACAATAAGTGTTGCCCTTAAGGACTGGGTTGACCATCGCAGTCTAAGGAGGAGTGTTTTTAGGATCTTGACTTCCTGCCTAAACACTTTTCATCCTTCACACTTTTTAATCCTTACCGTGGAACCTATGAATAAAGGGCAAACAGGTATCTATGAGCCAGTTTTAATTTGCACTACCTAACTGCACTTTTTGTCTATCACTCACCCAGTCCTTAAGGGCTATACTTATTGTGATGATGAAGCATGTCACACACATTTGTGTGTGAGTGAGGGCAGTTTAAAAAAAAATTCTACATTTTCCACAGCCTTTGTCTTCGTCTGTATTGGGCTTATTTCTCCCCACCCCTCTATGTGTTTACGTCACTCTCGGAGGTGCCTACTCGTATTGTATCATTCATGGTGTCAGTAAATGAGTTCCCCGTCGCATACCTTGAGGTGAAAATATTTTTGGGGACCAGTAAAGCTACAGAGTTTGACAGTGCGTTGTACCTGCATCTGTATTACGGTATGTTACATTTATATACTGCGTCTTTACTGTTACAGTAGTATTTAATTAGCATGTGCCCTTTTAGCAAGGCTCAACAACCCACCATGAGATGCTATTTACATTTGAACTCTAACCTAACCACCTCCCCTTTGCCAATCTGCTCAGCTTCTAGCAGAAGGGCACTTCTGAAATGTAATGTATAAAATTTATTTAAGCCAACCCCAGTGTGTCTGAACTCAGTACGGCAAAGACAAAATCAGTCTTATTAATTAGGAAATGCATATCATTTTCACACTGAACGACATGTTAGTTAGGAAATTAATATAATTTTTATATTGAGCAAATACATTCATTGGCTTTAATAGAGACAATGCAGGAGAGCAACAGCTTTGGTTACACAACCACAGCATGGTAATGTTGGAGGGGTAGTAAGTAGTAGGTTGTCGAAAGGTAATGCTGGTTTATAGCATGAACCCTGTGCTTGGCTTGAGAAGGCATAGATCGATCTATCTATCTATCTGTCTGTCTGTCTGTCTGTCTGTCTGTCTGTCTGTCTGTCTGTCAGGTTGGATCAGTAAAAAATCTACAAAAAAAACCACTCAAAACGTTTTTTGTAAAGTGGTAAAGAGGAATCAATACAGAAGGAGGCAAAAGCAACGTGGGTCGGAAGCAGCACATGGGCAGAGGGGAAAGAAGCAACAAGGAGGGGCAAAAGTAGCCCAGAGATGTGGGTCGGGACAGAGGCAACACAGGGGGTGTGGGTGGGGACTCAAGCAACCAGGGGGTCATGAGTGAAGCAACCATGGGGTCATGAGGGGGAGCACCTCGGAGGGCATTGACCGGGGTAAAGCACAGAGAGAGCAAAGAGGAGAGCTGGGGGAGCAAAAATGCGAATGAGAGCAATGTGGAATGGGTGGGGAGAAGCACACATGTGAGCAAGCAACCAGGTGGGGAAATACATAAGGGCAAGCGTAATATGGAGGAGGAGGGGAGAAGTACATGGGTGACAGAGAACAACACAGAGTGCAGGGGGAGAGAAAGGCTCAAAGGAGAAAGCTGGAATAAACATGCACTCTCATGATGTGTGTAACCCAAAAGAAACAAGCAATGGCAAAGTGAGTAGGCCTTTACAAGAGCTATTGGCTTTGACAATATGTTTTAGCCATGTTGGCTGCTTGACTGCTCTTCAGCATCGCTAAAAGCTAGTGGTGTAAAGAGAGCGGCGTGGAGTGGTGTCTCATAAAGTGGAGTACAGTGGAGTGTCATGGAGTGACACAGATGGTGTAAAGTAGAGTTCACTGGCGTGAGTGAAGTTGGGTGTCATGGACTGGCTGGGAGTGTTGTGGAGTATCGTGGACAGACTAGAGTGTCGTAGAGTGAAGGGCATACAGTGCTGCAGAGTGGTGTAGAGCAGAGTGGAGTGGCATAGAAGGCGGTTGTGTAGAGTGAAGTAGAATGTTGTAGAGTGGCATAGATTGTCAGAGTGGAGTGGCATAGAGTGGAGTCGTGTAGGAGAGTGGAATAGAGTGTTGTAGAGTCAAGTTCAAGTGGCATGGAGTGGAGTGTCATGAGTATCAAAGAGTGTAGTGGCCCTTATTGGCGTAAAGTTGAGTGAAGTAGAGTAAAGTGGAGTAGTGTGTCATAGAATAGAGTAGAGTAAAATGGCATGGAGTGGCAAAGATGGAGTTGCGTAAAGTATCGTAGAGGGCAGTAGTGTTGTAGTGTGGCACCGAGTGGAGTAGTGTGTTGTAGAGTGGAGTGGCATAAAATGGAATAGAGTAGCATTTTATGGAATAGAGTATCATAGAGTAGAGTTTCGTAGAATGTAGTGTCGTAGAGTGGAGTAGAGTGATCCAGAGTGACGTGGCATAAAAAGTACAGTGATGCAGAGTAGGTTGGCATTCAGTGCAGAGAGTGCTGTCCTGCAGAGTAGAGTGTCGTAGAGTGCAGTGGCGTAGCATGCAGTGGCTTAAAGTGCAGTGGTGCAAAGTATAGTGGCATTGAGTGCAGTGGCGCAGAGTAGAGTGACTCAGAGTAAAGTGGCGCAGAGTAGAGTGATGCAGAGAGCAGTGGCATAGAGTAGAGTGATACAGAGTAGAATAAAAGCTACAGGTGCAGTGGCATACAGTAATGTAGAGTATACTGGCGTAGAGGGCAGTGGTGCAGAGTAGTTGGCATAAAGTGCAGTGACATAGAGTGCATTGGTTTAGAGTGGAGTGGCAAAGGGGGCAGTGGCAGAGTAGAGTGGTGCAGAGTAGAGTAGAGTGGCATAGAGTGGCACAACATAGAGTGCAGTGGCATAGAGTTGAAAGGCAGAGAGTGCAGTGTTGCAGAGTGGACTGTCGTAGAGTGCAAAGGTGTATAGTAGAGTGGCATGGAGTGCAGTGGCATACAGTGCTAAAGAGTAGAGTGGTGTGGAGCGCAGCAATGTATTGCATTGTATTGTATTGTAATTGCATTTATATAGCACTTACTACCCCTGATGAGGCGTCAAAGCACTTTTTCGGTGAGTAGCACGCTACTCCGGGACCCATAGAGGATTAGTGTTGAATTAGTATAATGAAACATGCAAGTACATGTGGTGGATAGGTTAGTCAGTTATTTGGATTTGGAATGATAGCAGAAGGATAGAGGAGGAAAAAAGGTTTGTATTTATATAGCGCTTGTTACCCCTGATGGGGTGTTGAAGCACGTTATTTAGGAAACCCATAAAGGATTAGTGGTGAATTAATATGGTGAAATATGAAAGTAATTTCAGTGGTGGATATTAGACAGTTATTTGGAGTGAGAAGGTTAGCGGAGGGATAAAAGGGGAAGAAAGGTTTGCATTCATATATCACCTGTTACCCCTGATGGATGTTGAAGCGCTTTTCTGGCGAGTAGCATGACACTCTGGAACCCATAAAGGATTAGTGTTGAAAATTAGTATAGTAAAATATGAAGTAATTTGAATAGTGGATATGTTATTCAGTTATTTGGGTAAAGAAGGATAGGTGGTGGGATAGTGAAGGGAAAGAGGTTTGTATTTATATAGCTCTTGCTACCCCTGATGGGGTTTTGAAGCGCAAGTAGCATGCTACTCTGGAACCCATCGGGATTAGTGTTGAATTAGTATGGTGAAACATGAAAGTAATTTTAGTGGTGGATATGTTAGTCAGTTATTTGGATTGAGAAGGGCTGGGGAGGGGTAGAAAAGAAGGAAGAGTTTAGAAAGGTTTGTTTTGGGGGATCTGTATAGTAAAAGAGGTGTCAGATGATGCAAGGAGGGGTAGAGTAGAAGAGAGTCTAAAAAGGGTTATTTTGGGGATCATAGTAGTGGTATGGGGTTTGGGATAAACGAGAGAATAGATGTAGAGGATAAATTGATAGATGATTAGGATGAGAGATAGGGTAGTGCATTGGAAAGAGTAGTAGAAAGAAGTTTGAGATGAGTTAGAAGGTTGGGTTAGAAGATATATTGATGAAGTATAGGCTGAGAATTAAGGAAGTGCATTGGGAATGCTAAATTAGAAGAAAGTGATAAATATATAGATCCATAAGTACATTGAAAGTATATAGATGCATAAAGGAGGTATGTATATTGGGCAGCATTTCTGGCCCTGGCCCTGGTCAGTCTCTAACAGGCAACTGCCCTTGTCCTCTCCGCCCTTAGCCTCGACGCCCGGGCTGAGACGCCCTGACCCTGGCCTTTTATAGCCCTAGTAATCAAGTGACCCCGTCAGCCAATGGGAACCCTTGCCCTAACACTATCCAATCACAACACTAGCCCTAAAATTCTAGAACCAATAGGAGACCAGGACCTTACAGCCAATCTTAGCTCTAGTCCAAGCACCCAATCAGTTCAACAAGCCGGATCTCTACGTCCAATAAAGGCTATAGCCCTACCAGTAGTCCCAACCCAAGTCCAATCAACCAATGGCACAAGAAGCCATAGTCCCTACTGCCAATAGAAAGCCTAACCCTAGCCCTAGTCCCAACCCTACATTGATTGAAACACCGACCCAGAAACTAATCAGAACACTAAAATACCCAGCCAATGAGGACACCAACCCTAATCCAATAGAAACATCAGATACAACCACCAATCAGTGTATACATGTACCAACCACTAGCAGACCATATAAGGTCCCAGCAACCTCAGACAAAGTTTGCTGGCCAGGGAGTTGGAAGCTGCTTCTCCTGTTCAGAATCTCCTAGGAGACAGACAGGCTCAATCCGCACTTTGGGCTTCTGCAGGTAAAGGCCTCACTAACTTGAAATCTAACAATACTGTTTAAATTACATTTTACTCCCTCTCCTGGCCAAAAAACAAAGTGCACAGTCCCTAGTAAACACAGTTTAAAAAGCTCACAGAAGCGCCCTCTGATGTAGAATATCCCTATTGTGGGGGGTTGGGGGGAGGGGCTGGTTTCACTGGCTTGTGAACACAAAATGGTGGCTGGGGGTGCACTTTTTTAACATACAGGTTTTAGCACAGAGCAAAGGAGAAATTCGGAGGGAAAACTGAATAGTCACCAGAAATGAGAGGGAATAACTGCAGAGTTTAGACTGCAAATACCACAATTCAGCACGTTAAATGGAAGCAATCATGGGCAGGAAAAATCACAAGTTTAAAACACAAAACAAGTGATAAAATATGCAATCACAGACAGGTTAAAACTACAATTTTAAACTGTAACAACCACAGGCAAAGACAGTAATCACAGAATGGGAAAATCGTTTTTTTTAAAAAACGTTTGTTTTGGCGAAGAGACAGCACTAATCTGCCTCCTTATCACTTCTTGGACTCTGCTCACTGCAATCTGGGGCACAGGTAAGCTACAGAGATGAAGACTAGAATAGAGTGGCGTAGGGTGCAGTGATGAGGAGCAGAATGCCGTAGAGTGCAGTAGCATAACGTTTTGCAGAGTAGAGTATAGTGGCAAAGAGTACAGTGGTGCAGAGAAGAGTGGCATAGAGGGCATTGGTTTTGAGTAAAGTGATGCAGTGTAGAGTGGAGTGGTGCAGGATGGAATGGTACAGAGTGGAGTGGTGCTGGGTGCAATGGCACAAAACACAGTGGCATAGAGTAGATTGTTTTCAGAGTAGAATGGACTGCACTGTAGAGTACAGTAGCGTAGAGTGGAGAGGCATAGAGTGCACAGCAGATTTGAGATGGATTGGCATAGAGTGCACTGGCATAGAGTTTTGCTGTGTTTCGTGGAGAGCAGCGGCATAGAGTGCATTGGTTTTGAGCAAAGTGATGCAGAGATGTATAGAGTGCAGTAGTGTAGAGTGTAGTGGCAAAGAGTGCAGTGTTGCATAGTAAAGTAGTGTGGGGTAGAGTGCATTGGCATAGAGTGGTGTAGAGTAGAGAGCCATAACGTGAAGTGGCATATGGTGGACTGGTGCAGAGTAGAGTGAGTGCAGTGATGCAGTATAGAAATGTCATCACCTAGTGTATTGATTTGTTTTGATCGTATAAAAAAAGAAAGAAAAAGAAAAGTATAACAAATATTTGTTTTCACCACAATTCAGAATTACCAAAAAATGTGCTTCATTTGTGCTTTTCTAATTCTGATATATTCTGAAATATCTGCACAGTTCGTTTACAGACATTTAGATTTTGTTGTTTGCTAGAAATAAGATAACATTGTACAGCCTACCTCAAGCACTCCCACAGCAGCCAGCATGATAGTCACATAAATCCTCTTGCTTTGAGGTTAGAACAAGAAAAGTAAACACTAAGCAACCTGGAAGATGCAGCCTGGTATTTGACCTTTGTCTTTGAATGCATAGCAAATGTGACAAGATAAGAAAAAGACTTAATGGCCTGTTTACAGAAATCCAGTACTGGTGGAAAAAAAGTAGAAAATAGGGTTTGAGCAAGGGAAGGGACATTCTTGAGGTTGGAAAATGTTTGGTGTGACTAGAAAATGATAATTACTTGAAGTCCTCTAGAACAATACACATTCCTGGCAATAGCTACCTATGTGCTTCAGGGTCCGTCCAATATCGGGTCACTCCGAGTTCTGTTGTGATTTTAATTCAGGCAGAAAATAGAGTTTACACCTGAATTGGATTACAACATGTGTTGGAAAACCAGCACATCAGGAAATATTCCTCTTTCTCATTTCACCATGAAAAACATAGCGGGATGTGAATAGAGAAAACAGCTCAGAAAAAGAGTAAAAGGTGCCACACTAATGGTATAAACCGCAGATTCTGCATGCTATTTCGCATTCCAATCTGTAAAACTCATAGTAAGGCATGTATGCTGCCAGGGTCAGCTGGAACCCCAGAGTATGCATTCCATACGCATACTACTTTGAGTATGCGTATGGACCATTTTACTGGGATACCCTTAAAGACGCCCTACATGCTCATGTACTCCAAATTGTTTGCAATAACTGTCCAGGTACCACATGTTCCTTACACTGCCTGGACATCTACTCCAAGTTTCCCATAGAGGATGTCTGTGTGGCGTCAGAATACCATTGACAAAATGTTGTCTGACATAAGTCATTTTTTTTTTTTCAGTAAAATTTTTATTGAAATTATATATATATACACGATACATGGGTAGCACTTGAGACAAGAGTCAGGGAAAAAAAAAACGCCTTTTTAGGGGGGGTTACAGTATCTCATAACATATCATTTGCTATTGCCGTTTCAGACTGGTCCCATCGTGTCCTGATGATATGTCGTCTCGTGGGTTAGTTCGCGGCTCTCCGCCCCGTCTTCCCTCCTTCCCCATGGTTGCGGAATGGCTGTGCCAACATTTGCGTGGCCGGTGCGATTGTCCCCTTCGCGGCCTTGAATCGTATACCCCCTCATTGGCAGGAAAGGAGAAAGAGAAAGGACAGAAGGTGGGAGACCCAGGGAGCGCTTAGTGATGTTGTGGTCCTACAGGCATGCATGGCTATACTGGCCGGATTGTGACTCCTGCAGGAGCTGCCTCAGTTTCGGTGTTTACGGCGGCTTGTGTGAGGACAGGTAGTTGTCTAGAGAGAGCCACATCTCACACTTTGTGTGTGTCTTCGGTGTGTGGTTAGCCGGTAGGTGTCTGCCCCCCTTAGAAAAGTGACCCAGTTGAACCACGTTTTGAAGGAGGCCTTCCCCGTGTCCTTCCAATTGTTCAATACTGTCTTGACTGCCGCTGTTAGTAGTAGGTCGATTAGGTCCCTGTCTTCCCTAGAGTTGATTGTGTGTGTCATGAAGCCTGTGGCTAAGCTGTGGAACTCTAGCTGGAGTGGGGTGCCTATTATGTCGTTTATGATTTTGCCTATCCTATGCCAGAATGTTTTGACCTTGGGGCATTGGAAGATCAGGTGCGCTACATCACCTTTCTGACTGTTACAGTTCCAGCACAAGTCATTTTCGCGTATTCCTACGGAGGCTAGGCGGGCGGGGGTCCAGTATGCTTTATGCAACAGCCAGAACTTGGTTTGGTTTAGGGTGGTCATAAGACATTTTTTTTACAAAATATCGTCCTGTTGGACTTAACAATGGAAAATCTACATCTGATGGGACAGTATTTCAGTAAATGGTCCTTGGTCTGCAATATGTATATCAGACAGCATTTCTGTACACAGTAATCTGAAAAACAAACCCCAAACTGCTCACACTCCCTTCCATGCGCCCATGACCCTCACACAGCTCCAGGCGCCCCATGCTCCTTCCCTTCTGCCCATATACCACAAGCTCCATAACTGCCCCCGCACCTGTAGTCACTACAAGCTCTGCACACTCTCTTTCCTTTTTCAGGGGGATCTGGCTAATAGGCCTTGTTTTAGGTGACTCCCAAACACTAGCATGTGACCCAGAGGCAGCTGCAGGTTCTTGTCAGTGAGGGGGTCTGCATATGTTTAGAAGGCTAGCGTTTTGTGCAGTTTTTTTGTAGTGAAAACCTGGCCCAAGGACATTAAAGCACTTCACAATAGAACCAGACTACACTGCAGATTTTGATATACTGTTCATAAGGCTGCAAAGCATGGTTGCCGTTTGCCGCTAGCCGCTATGTGTAGCTTTGTCCAACCGCTTTATGGTAGCGGAAGCTCACACACATAGAGAACAATGCAAGCCTAGACTTCTGAAGGTTGCAGAGTCTGCGTGGGATTGCAATTTCGATGGAGAATTCTTTATTTACAGCAATACTGAGCCTGTGCCGAGGGGACAGTTCATCATTAGAGACCATGTTCATGGCTCTGGCTCTCGATCTGTCTATGAGAACTAGAGACATACTGAATCTGCCTTCTGCTCAGAGTGTAAAGGGCTTAGATGGACTTTGCCATACAGCTAAGAAACATTGGGACATATTTACAAGCCCCGTTGCATCACTCCTACACCATGGAGCCTGCTGCAATACAAAAAGAGAGGTATATATACTGAGGTATAATACTGCTCAATACAAAAAAAGAGAGGTATGAAGCCACGCAAGTCCATCTTGTGTGGCCCTGGATTTGCGTGGCCCTGAGTGCCTTCATAGATGTCGAGTAAAGCAACGCAGTGCAAATCACACATTGTCTTACTCTGCGCCAGGGAAGGCATAGTGTGGGTGCTCCCATGCAATTCCCATTTTTTATGCATTCCCAGACTTACAAGAACTGGTAAACCTGGGAATGCGCCAAAAAGATACGCCTTCCCAGGGGAGGCGTAACGAGGAGAAATCTATTTATTTTACCTTTTTACGTCTTTTTTCTATGTGTGGTGCAAAATGCAGCACACATAGAAAGAGGAATATGCCTCTCAGGATTGTTTTTGTGCAGGAAGATGTCCCTTCCTGCACAAAAACAATTGCATCTGCAACGCAGGCACCCTTGCTCAATGGTGCAAGGGTGCCTGCGTTGGAACTAGGCAGCCATACTAGCACCAGATCAGGGACAAGCACAGGAATGCATCGTATTCTTTTAAATATCGGGCATTCCTGTCATTTCCCTGTAATTCGTGATTGTGTTACTCTGCCATAAATATGGCCCATTGTTCTTGCTTAGTCGTCAGGTGACAAAGATGAGTGAGACTGCATACTTCACTTTCATATAGTTCATTCTTGTTCAGAATCATTGTGCAGCACGTTGTAGCAACCTTACGAAAAAAAGGCCCATGTATTGGCTACATTTATTGGAGACTGTCTGGCCAAACATCTGAGTTACCATGCTTAATGCAGTCATCATCCTGAAACCCTATGGGCCGTTATTTTTTCTTAGTCATGGCGCATTATTTTGTCAAATCATTGTACTTAATGTATGCCCTGTCTTTCATATTGACTTACAGGATAGTCTTGCACAGAAAGTGGTGCTGATGAGGATCTGTGCCAAACATCCCCAAACATACCATGCCTAGCAGTGTTGCCATCTCGTCATGGGCACTGAAGTGATGCTCGATCAACATTAGCTACTGTCAGGGCACAACTCCTAAATAAACAAGCATTTACAAAGCAATGGTTTCGCCTTTGGAAAAGTTAGAGCTATTGGCATTGTAAATGACAACATTTGTATTTATGTGTTGGTTTTGAAAACAGATAAATAAATGGCATTGTCATTTACATTGCCATTAGCTTAATCTCTCGCAAATGTGAGACCTATTGTACCCTACGGACGAGCTCAGCAGACAGCAATTACTACCACACACACACACCCAGAGCCACACACACACACCCAGAGCCACCCACACACACACACACCCAGAGCCACACACACACACACCCAGAGCCACACACACACACACCCAGAGCCACACACACACACACACACACACACACCCAGAGCCATATATATATATATATATATATGTAAAGTAATTATCCAAATGTGGGCAATACAAGCACCTACGCTCAACAAGAGCTTTAGCAAAGGGCTGGTTGTTGGTTGACCATTTTGCATGAAGCACAAGAAATGTGCTTTATGGCTCACAGGCACTCATAAATGTCCTCTGAAGGGTAGACAGGCGCAAAGTTTCCTGGGAAGTAATGGAAGAGGAAAGGAAGAGAGGAAATGGCAGGATGAAGATTGAAGCGAGGTTAGGAAGAAAGGGTCAGGGAAGAATAAAAAGAGGAGACGTGAATAGAGAAAGAATGAGGGTGAACACAGTGGTATAAACTTGAAACACAGCTAAGTATGGCGGCCAGACTTTGAGAAGCAAAAACTGGGACGCAAATACCAATACCATATTCAGAACAACAACAGCTGCACTGTGTCCAAGGTAAAATCGCATGTATTGTCATTACTCTGCCATAAATATTTACTTGTATGCATGTTCAATAAACACATGAGCACAAACACAATCATAACCGTATAAATGTATTCCCATCAATATAAATAAAGTGGTAGTACCATATCATATACTACATCCTTTAATCACGTTACCGGTTTGCTTTTTCGTATTTTTGGATCCTATCAGGCGGCGTTAGGACAGAAGGGAGTGAAGTTTTCAGAAGCTCTGAGCCTGGTTCCTTTACTGCCGCCGCATCAAAATACACGAGAAAGAAACAATCCATGAATTCACAGTAGCAGGGCTGCTGCTAAACAGCAACAAAACAGAAGCGCAAGCTACAAGTTTTGGTGTTACAACCTGTTGCAGCGAGTGTTGTGGGCGAGGTGCTGACCGATGCAACGGTATTTTACTTTGGAATTATTGTGCATTACACAGCGGTGTTGATTATTCTCCAGACGGCTTTGTTCTAGACTGGTAACAAAGGGTGAGCAGTTAAGAAGCTATGCGGCACGAACTTTCCTGTGAAATAATGGCCATGAGAGGGAACCAGGAATAAGAGAGAGTGAGAGATGCGTGTCATTAAGTGTGAAAGAGGGCCAGTGAAAGAAAGGGCGGGAAAAAAGAAGCAGAACATAACGAGTGAGACTTGGGAGAGGCCAGGAAAGACAGGAAGAGAAGCAGAACATAACAAGTGAGACTTGGGAGAGGCCAGGAAAAACAGGAAGAGAAGGCTAAAACGAAAACGACCCACATCATTAAAGGGGGAGAAAAGACACACGGCGAGAGCAGGACAAAAGTGAAAGGGTGCAAAGAAATTAAGAGAGAGGGTAGTGATAAAGCACACGAGAAAAGGGAAACAGAGCAGGGACAGGGACGAAACGGGAAAAGAATCTCAAGCCGCGGGGTCAGGGGGGGGAGCCCGGACTCAGCACACACGGCCATCGGAGCAACCCCCGCCAGAGCGCACCGGGACCGGCCGGCAGCAACCCCAGGTAGACAGCCTGGCACCTCTGTCTCTGAAATAGGTAGGAGTCCGAAACAGCAACAGGTTGCCTCTCTGACCTATCCTCGGAGCAATCATCTCTCTGCAATGCTTTAATTCGTCATTAATGATACCATATGGCGCTGCAGTATAATCAGTGACTCTAAGGCAGGCCAGTAAACAAACATCTACAAAGCAAATGATAGCAGGCAGCCTCTTGAAAGAGATCTCTTCCTTACAACAGTCTGCGGGAAAGGAACAAAGCGCCTAACTGGGTTAGCCTAAAAGTAGATAAAACTTTTCATATCAAAGCAATTCGTGCGCGTCCTTTTATCTCAGTCCCCAGTGACCTTCTAACCACCTGGCATTATGCATGTTAATGGGTTTCTGGGTCTGCCACACGCGCTGCCTCTGGGTATAAATATCCAGGCCCCTGCCCTCAATTTATACCACAGCAGCTGGTATCCTTGGCTGCTCCAGACATCGGCCCCAGGAAATGGCATACAAGTTTGAGGTTCAGGGCGCAACTGCACAACAGCAAGATTCCGGCATAAACAGAGCACAACCAAGCATGCGCCTAAAAGTTAGTGCTTAGACACACAGGCATGGTAGCACTAGAATACATTGTCAGAATATCAACTGACATGAATATCGTCTCCTAGAAACCGTTTACTAAAATATCACTGTACTGGAGGTAACAAGAGAACAGCTACAAACGATAATTGGGAAACTATATTTATTACAGACGATATTTCTCAGAATGGTAATCTGACACATCATCTCAACTTCTTGGTGCACATCTGTCTCCCTAGAGGCATGTGCGTTCAAGTAATGGCCACTTAATCTCTGTTATGCAATTGCACTTTAAAACAAGAAGCACGTGCACACAGACAGCGGGAGGGGGGACGGGCTCACGGACAGCAGGAGGGGGGCGGGTTAATGGCACACGGACAGCGGGAGGGGGGCGGGCACACGGACAGCGGGAGGGTTAACGGGCTCACGGACAGCGGGAGGGGGGCGGGTTAACGGGCTCGCGGACAGCGGGAGGGGGGCGGGTGAACGGGCTCACGGACAACGGGAGGGGGGGCGGGTGAACGGGCTCACGGACAGCAGAGGGGGGCGGGTTAACGGGCACACGGACAGCGGGAGGGGGGACGGACAGCGGGAAGGTGGTCAGGAAACAGTCAGCGGGACAGGGACAAGGTTAACAATGAACACAAACATCGGTGTAAAAAAAAAAAGTACACGCCCACAGTGGCCATGTCTTCATGACGTTGCGGAGAGGGAAAGAATCGGCGGAACGCCCACCAATCGCCTCGGGAAATGACGGACAGTTCTCTCTTCCAATGGCTAACCTCCATTTATGGAGCTAGCCAATGAAAGAGAGAGGCGGAACGAGGCCACACTGTTCTGACATAAGATTTCGCCTGCGCGAAAGGCTGCGCAGTGCGCAGCTTTCGACAGGCAAAACCTAAAAAAGAAGTGGGGGGACTAACCTAATTAATCAGTATGCAAATTGCATCACAGCGCAGGACATCGCACGCGTGAGGCGGGCGACATCACAGCACGTGACATCACAGGAAGTGACATCAGATCTTAAGACCTCACATATATGTTCAGCAGGTCTACATGTGAGCACATTTTGAGTATGCTTGCAAACCCTCCTGATTTAGGCAGAAGTTCACACTTTTGTAAGCTTCACATAAACCAATGAATTTTGTCAGCGTAAACTTCCTCTACCCATAGTGCTTTAAAAGAAAAAATTGTGCTATTTAAATTATTACAACGCCTCCTCAGGGGTAGCATGCGCTATATAAATGCTATTTATTTTGTGCAAATACTGGGAAAGATCAACACATCGGACGTTCTTACTGTGCATAAATACATATCTCCTAAACAGAGCCTGAGCACAGTAAAAAAGCTGCCTCTCTTAAGTATGTGTGAAATGCTAACAAGGTGTGAGCCTTTGTTTCCCCTCCACTGCATTTGTGTCAAGGTGTGAGGCTCCTGACTGCTGCCAGCCAGGAGGCTCCAGCAAAAGGAGGCCTGATGACCCCTCAGATTCGGCCTTTGTTATGGGCCCAGCAGGAGTCAGAAATAAGAGAGCCCCGTCCCCGCCTGCACATTGTTGCAGATCGAAAGCTGATAACAACGTGCAGGCGATGCTGAATGTCCCAGTGTTTGGAAATTACACCAGGATGAATTCAGCATCTTTTCCAGTAGGGCCCAATTTCTTGGCAGGGTGGACAGTGTCCACCTTGTGAAAATAGTGGGTGGACTCTGTCCCCCCGCATGTAACCCCGACTCGTGCCCTGGCTAGTATGGGAGCAAGAACTTTGCAGTTTGAAGGATCCATACACATTTTCTCACTCAATCAAATATTTTTGGGAATGGGAATGAAAATACAATAATTTTTTCAGTGCCTGCTTTGGACCTCACCTCCACCCCCCCAGTCCACCTCAAGGGTGGAGGCAGGCACAATTAACAGATGACGAGGGCCTTCCTTACCCAGAGTGGAACCACGCTGTGCCATCACTGAAGGATTACCGCTTCAGCAGTGGTGCCGGGTGCAGGTAAGCGCGGTGGTGCAGTGGGGCGGGGCGGGGGCTTGGGAAGTGACAGACGATGTAATAGGTAAAATTAAATAAATAAAAAACACTTACCTTGCACTTGCCGACCGCCAAGTCAGCGATGCGGTGAGTGCAAGGTATGTGGTTTTATTTATTTATCCTATTCCATCATCTGTCACTTCCCCCACCCCGCCCCACCGCACTTACCTGCACCAGCAGCCACTGAGCTTCAGGCAAAATTAAATGAAGGTGCACAGGTCGGGCTGGTGAGAACCTTCTGTTTGGGTGGTTTAATGAAATTATGTTGTTCTTTTCAGCAGGGTGGGGACTAGGGGTCAACATAGTCTACTGCAAGTTCCACGGAGAGGGCTCCTGTTAGAGGAGCACCGTTCTCCATACTTCAATGAGTATGGAGAAAGGGGCTTCTCTAACAGGTACCTCAGTGACTCAGCGAAACATTTTTTTTTGTAGAGTTTTATATTGCGCGAAGTAGAACCGAAGGTATCAGAGCGATTTACCAGTTACGTTACAGACGGACAAATTCATTTTTGTTAGGCATGGGGAGATTAAGTGATTTGCCCAGAATCACAGAATGTTGAGCATCCCTTCCGAGACTTGAACCCGGTTCCCCAGATCCGAGGTCGGCCGCCCTAGCCGTTAGGCTATATTCTCTCCTTAATCATTGAAAAAGTCTCTTGAACAGGTCACTTAATAAAGTATTTTTGACGACTGTGCCCCACAGCTGGTCGATAGGCGACCGGTATTTCTACAGCGATGTCTTTCCAATATCTACTCCGGGGAATGAGTTGTTCATAGACTCAATGCTAGCATTTGCAGGGTAGCATTTTTCTCCGGCTTTAAAGGTAGACCTAATGGGAAGGGCCACAGATGGGCAGTTAACAGTGTGGGCCTGTAGCAGGGTAGACTATTGGTTACTTAGTCACAAAATATATAGACACCTTGGCATCAAGCATTCACATTTCAGGTGAATTCTGGATTTGGCTTAAATCTTACCCAAAGCAAGGGAAGTGGTACAGCAATGACCAGGATGAGTTGGGGGTGGGTTCTAAAGCGACAGTCCGTCTCCCTTCACGGGTACTCTATAGCACTGCCCTGTAGAAGGGGGAGGGGTGGTGCTTGCACCAGGGGACCAACTTATGGCCTAGTTGCCCAGGCTTATCTCACATAGGGTTCCAGGGGGCATCCCTCTTTCAGATTGTCTCTAGTATGATGTTTATTAGGGGCTGAGCTTACAAGTCGGCCCGACTCCTTTAGTACTGGGGAGTGGGTGAGTTTGTCCTGTGAGAAGATAACAGGGACCCTTGGAAGAAGATGCAGGGGTACCAAGGATATTAGTTGATCTGGATGAGCCAGCTGGGTGGTCAACCATGACTTAGGGAAACTGCTGGTTAAGTGATCAAATGTCTATTTGTTCTCCCTTTAATTGATGTATGTAATGTTTTACATTATATAAATCAGAACACGGTTTTTGTTTTGTATTGCAAATAAATATGCCCTGAGAACTTGAACATAATTTAACAAATGGCAGGTCTCAGGTTGAGTTCTTGGTGGGTGGAAGAGAAAAATCGTTAGTTAAAGTGTTACTGCTCTTGGACCTCCCCACCCTGTTTCTTCCTTTTCCTGAAAGATGATCCTCTTAACTATTAGAAACAGGAGAAGTTTAGTTCAGCTCCAGGAAGGGCTGTCACATGGATTTGAATTATGGGAACAAGTGTTAATGAAAGTTTCCTTCAAGAGGAAAATAGATTATATTTTGCAGACAGTGTGTTTTCTGATGATTATTGAGAATTTAGTGATATGTTTATGTAAAAAACACTGAAATTGCCACACACTGTTCTACTACCATTTACAAGTGTATATTTCAACTAAAAAAAGAAAAGTGGGTTAAAAGGCAAAACTTGATTATCTTGAAGAAAAGCTAGAGAAGGGATTAATATTTATTTATTTATTTATTTGCGAGTTTGTACCGCGCTGGACTCGACTCCCGAAGGAGTATCTCCGCGCCTTTGGCTGCTGCCGCATAAAAAGGGGATAGACCACATAGTGGCATTAGATAATTATTTTTAAAATAGAAAAGTTTTGAGCTGTTTCCTGAAGGGGAGGTGCTCTCTGCATTGTCTGAGAGATTTAGGGAGGCTATTCCATATGGATGGTCCTGCCACAGATAAAGCTCTGGTCCCATGTCTGGCTTTCTTAGCCCTGGGTACACATAGCAGACTTTGCTCGCTTGACCTGAGAGAGCGGGTAGGGACATAGGGGATGAATTTATTTGCCAGATATGCTGGCCCTAGTCCGTTTATGCTTTTGTGTATAATACAGCATATTTTAAATTTGGCTCTCTGTTTGATTGATAGCCAGTGTAGTTTTACCAGCAGGGGTTTAGATGGTGTTCGTGGGGGGGCGTTCAGTACCAGGCGGGCAGCGGTGTTTTGAACCACCTGGAGTCTAGCCATCACTCCATCGCTTGCAGACAATAGTAAGCCGTTGCAATAATCTAGTCGACTTAGGACCAGTGCCTGTACTAATGTCTTTCTGGTGAGGTCCGGAAGCAGAGGGAACACTTTCCGTAGCAAGCCAATGGTGTGAAAACAGGAGCCCACCACCTGATTGCCATGTTGTTTCAGTGAGAGTTCCTGGTCCAATCGTACTCCCAAATTTTTTACTACCTGTTTGGGCTCAGGGACTGGGCCAAGATCAAGAGGCCACCCGTCCGGAGTCCACAGGAGTTTGGCCTCACCGAACAACATGACTTCCGTCTTTCCAACATTACATTGCAAATAGTTGGACGACATCCATTGTGCCACTGCTTTCATACCCTGGGAGAAGGAGTTCCTGACCTCAGTGGTGAGAGATTTAAAAGGAAAGAGGATGCCCTCTGGTGGAATGTTTCTGTTCTTTATAATGGTCTTGGTTCATACATCTCTGGTAGAGGTTCGGTGGAGAGACTGATATTATTTTCCATTGTTTGGAGAACTGTTGATTCGAGTGCAGTAATCAACCATCTTCACCATGTTGGAGGTACCCTCCAAGAACTCCCAATTAAATAGGAATTAAATCAGATGGAAAAATGGAAGGCAGCATTTAAGATATTATCATGTCATTACATGCCTAATACCATTATTTATTCATTTATTTTTCCATCGTTTTATAAAGCGCAAACTTGACCCAAAGGTATCAGGTATCAGAGCGCTTTACATGAGCACCAGTTGCTTACACAAAAACACATACATTTTTTTGTTAGGCACAGGGAGATTAAGTGATTTGCCCAGAATCACTGGATGTTGATCATCACTGCAGAGACTCGAACCCGGTTCCCCAGATTTGAGATCAACCGACCTAGCTTTAGGCTACATCCTCTCCCCGTATCAATTTCTTCCTTCCTTTACCTTTCAATTTTGTTGAGCATCAAATAAAATATCTGGCATACTTGTCCGATAAACTTGAGAATTGTTCTTAATTATTGGACATGTTTGACTGGCCTTTTGATGTGATATTATGATGTGCAAAGCTTTTAGTAATGTCTTATGCTTAATATTTATGGTCTGTAATTTATCTGGAAGTTGTCTTTAGGTTTTCCGAAAACATTAATGAAAGGTTAATAAAATGTTAAAGAGAGATCACTAGGTTGCGTGAAATATAGAATTATCTATTTTGTTAAGGTAATTCCCCTTTAGCACGTTTAATATGAAGGCTGCGGCATGCCTTGGAAATCAAAGATGTTGGGTGCTAAGAACCCAAGAAGGATGCACCAATCTTTTACAGGCAAAAAAAGAGGAAATTTGAGCAGATGGTGGTCTTTATGGCAAGAAACAACACTTAAAGGGGTTTATTTATGAGCCCTTGTGCCACTTTTGCGCCGCCGGTGCATCACTTTTTGAAACGCAACAGCGGCGTAAAAATTGTGCCTTGTTGCACCATATTTACAAAGTGACGCATCTAGGTAGATGCGTCACTTTGTAAAAGTCTGCGCCACATTATACCTGCACCAGGTATAATGTATGCGGGGGGGCGTTCCCACGCAAGTAAGCCTCGTAGAAGTGACGCAGTGAAATCTATAGGATTTCAGTGTGCCACTTCTAGGACGCAAATGAGTCAATATCCTATGCCTGCCTCATGGCGGACATAAGACTGATGCAGCACATTTCACCTGGGACTTGCCCATGTGTAATGACCCATTGCTGAAGTTGCGTCACTTTTGTGACACACTCCAGCAATGCATAATTTTTGCGCCTACAGATACATCAGAAATACTGACGTATCTGTAACTTGTTGCGACATGATGCGTCATACTGAAAATATGACGCATTATTAGTGACGCAAGGAGGGCGCAATGAAAAGTGAAGCATCGCTGTTTTCTCGCAGCGTTGTGTCCCTTTTCATAAAGGAGGCCCAAAGTGCCTAGCAAAATGAAATGCAAGCTACTATATCCACATGGAAATTAAGATACATCTTTGTGTTTGCTAAATTAGGCTCATTGAGTGGCTAAAGAAATACATAAATGAGGGATTTGCTGTTCTGTTTTGAAACAGTACTTTTTTAATCTGGCTTGGTAGCACAAGTGTCTGCAGTGACCTACTGTTAACAATACTTTAATATAGACCTAAAGTGGCTTTGCCAAATGGAGCAGTTCTCTCACACCTTATGCTACTGACTGTTTTCCATACTTTCCACCTCCTATGGAGGGCCTGCATTGTAATGCATATTTTGAGAACACTCGGAATTATTGCACCTTAAATTGTTTATCTCATAATTTAACTGCATATTGAAAACAATCTTTTGTAAAAGACTTTAAAAAATATTTTAGTCAGGGCTCCAAATAAAAACTATGGGGGTGATTAAGATGGCAGGCGGACTTGAGTCGACCCGCCATTGAGGTGGTGATTGGGACCACTCGCCTGATTGGCGGCGGTCCGGCACGTGAAATTACGATGTGACCACCCCCGTGGCGGTCGCATCTTGCATGTTTACCATTGCTGCGGGTGCTGCTGGCTGCAGCATCCGCCGCAATAGTAAAAAAGCACGTAGTGCCTTTCCCTGCACTACATGGCAGGCACCACGCTGTGCCGGCCACTTAGTGCAGGGAAATTCAGGGTGGTACCATGGGTGCCCCCAGTGCTCAACCACCTCCCCCCAACACAAGGGGTGCCCGCAACAAGCCCCAAAACCAATCCCTGCAAGCCTTTCCATGGCGGTTTTGGCACCATGGAAATGCTGGCTACAGCCAGCATCGTAATTTAGCAGACGGTGCCTGCTAGGCACCGCCACCATTTTAGGCATGCTGACCACTCCGCCAGGCAATCGGTACGATTGCCTGTGGCGGAAGCGTGGCGGGCGGTCTTTGCGACTTCCGCGGTCGGAAATCGATTCCCCCCGCCATCGTAATGTGGCGGGGGAAAATTGCTGCCCGATGGGGGAGGGCCGCCCACCGCACGGCAGGCGGTGGCGGGCCTCCCGCCATCGTAATGACCCCCCATATCTCTTGGTTTTACCAATGATTTCTTTACTTGCAACATTGCCTCGTTACCTTCAGAATGGTACTGTGCTACATTCACCTAAGAGATGTGTTGTCCATGGCCAGCTCAGCCTCAACTAATTACATATTCAGAAAAACAAGACTGTGTAGCTCAAGCCCAAAACACAATTTTTTCCCATAAGGCCCCCTTCACTTCTTATCCATGCGATAGAATTTTAGGGTGAATGTGTCATAGGCTATTCACAGTGGGTGACAATGCCTTTGTCATGAAGAAGCGCTGGAACAACAATCAAAAACAGATGGAAACATATATGATAGATAATAAAATGCATTCTCGTCAATAGGGATTCAGAGACCACATTAGGGAGTGGAGGTAGAAGTACACGATGGAGAGAAGAACATGGAGCACGGCGAGACAAGCTCACAAGAGAGTGAAATGAAGAGGATGTGGCCTAATGGTCAGAGCTGCCGACTTTGGTGCTGGGGAACCAGGTTTGACTCTTGACTTAAGCTCAACATCCTGTGGTTCTTGGCAAATGACGTAATCTACCCGTGCCTATCAAAAAATGAATGTGTCCTTGAGTAAGGTAACTGGTGCTCATGTAAAGCGCTCCAATACCTTCGGGTCAAGTTCACGCTTTATAAAAGTGCAAAAAAAAAATAAGAAAGAAGAAAGTGAGCAGAAAATTTGAGTGAAAAGAACGCTTGAGTGATGCTCACTATGAAGAGAGCAACAAGAAGTGTATGTGAGATCAAGCAGATCACGTATGAGAGAGAAACATGGAGCTCAGGGTATGCGTTCATGGTGAGCAGACAGGAAAGATATTAGGAGAGCCCATGCATTCTCATGGAGTACTCAGCCAAAACCAGAAAAGTTGTTCTCTAAAAGCGAGCAATGGAAGAACCTAAGTCAGTTAATCTAGAGGTTCTAAAGAGGCTACGCTCCATGGTGGGGACATACTCAAGATGGATAAGGAAAGTCATCAAATAAGAAGCAAGGAAATGAGAGTGATTATAAAGCCAGCTATGGTAAGCAATCAGGGAGCGTTAGGCTCACCGTTAGTTCTAGGTCATTTGTAAACAGACAGCTTGCGTTGTCTTGTACGCAAGACCTAAAAAGCAGTTTATTATTTCTGCATGCTGTGCTTTGTGTTCCAATGTGTTTTAGTTCCACTCTTAACATATGTGGTGCCGTTTTAGCTTTGGCTCGCGAGGTTAGCACTTTTAAAGAACAGTTAACTTACTGTTGTGCTGGTAACCACAAGCAACTATTAAAATACATGAACTATTATTTTTCTGTTATTTCCGATATACTCTACACATAGTTTTCTGCAACAAAAAATATTACCTGAAAAAGATTATGCTGTTGAACCTCTGGTCCATGACTCAGTGGTGGCTGGTAGTGAAGAGTGGCAGTGGTGGGAGGGTTTAGAAAAAAAGGGGGGAAAAGAAGACTTAACTGCTAATCAACTAAGCTCCCAGACTCCCCAAGCCAATAACAACGCAGATGTCACCAGCATGACAGCAGCGTCGTGATTGGTCTAAGTGGCCTGGTTCAGTGCCCAGACTGGGAGTGGGAGCCTGTGCATGTTCTCCACCCGGATGTATAATACCGCCGGGAAGAGAACATGCTAAGTGCGCATGACGCTTTGGCCGGCCAAACAATCATGCGCATTTATGGTGTACTAACCCCTCCTCCTCCCTCTGCAGGGGCCCCACCCTAACCTGACTCCATACTAAAAATGAAATTATAATAATGGTGTGATATTATCATTTTAGTTTTCCTTTGCACTTGTCAGAGAGCCATGGGGCAACTCTCCTCCGCCTCTGTTGTTTGCTGTCGCATTGCTCTTCTCTGGGCACTGACTTTCCATCATCACAACCCTTAGTATCCATGCTGTTTTTGGAAGGTAACCTCACAGTAACAATGTATATGGTGCAGCACCATGACTTTCCATGGGCACTAAGGAGCTCCCCCAGACACAAGGAGGTGCCCAGAGGAACCCTTCCATAGGAAGTACGCGCTCTTAATTGTATTGAATGTGGTAACAGTGCAACATTGTATAATCTTTATTACCGCTTTTAGAGTTTTCGAGTGGAAGCTATGGATACCCAACTACAACTTAAGCAGACCTCACTGTCTCCTGCATCATGCACGCATGGAACATGGCACTTCATACTTTCTGGCATTCTCCTGGTCCATACCTGGAGTATCACTGGCACACTGCTTGATACATTCATTTGCCTTGGTATTTAGTATATTTTGACACGTTAAGTGAGATTGTGATCTGAGTTGGTGCAAATGGTGGCTTTAATAATGGTATGTACTACGGCCAGGAACTGTGCTGGTGAAGTCTTTTATATGTTTATTATTTGGAAAGGTTTGTAAGCCCAGAAAGCAATGCTGGGAATAAGGCTGAACTAGCCTAGTTACAGTCCTGCCAGTTATTCTTATGCCAGGATCAGCGGAATTCCAGCAAATCACCCAGAACTGGACTGGGGTACCAAAAGCAGACCTGGCTAAAATTCTCAAACCAGTCCCCCTCCCTTGGCCTCCTACTTCTCTCTCCTTGTCTGCTCTCTCTCTCTTCTCCCTCTATGGTCACCTTCTCTCTATCTTCCGCTTCCCTCCCTCTCTTTTTCTCTTGAAACCTCCTCGTGCGTGCTGCAATTAACCTCGGGGAGCTGGGGAAAGTGACATAGGCACCAGGAGTGACCCTGTGCTTCCAAAACTGGACTCCAAGGGCTCCAGCCCACCAGAAAAATGTCAAGTAGAATAAAAGACCTGTCTGGCCCTGAAATCATGCCAAATGTGTCATTGTGCATTGTGCTGATATTGGAACACACCAGGCGCGCAACACCCATTGGGCTCACAGGGCTTCAGCCCCCTTTCCCCCCCCCCCCCGTCATGTGTGTCAGACCGGGTTGGCATCCGTCTAATTGGAGCCGCACCCTAGTACCTCACAGATCTTTAAAAGACCATTTACTTGTTAATGAGGCTTTTGTTGTGTTTTCACCCCTTCTTAGAGCCACTCTGCCTATGGCTGGAAGAATTAGTATCAGTAGCCCATCAGGGGACACAAAGATACACTTTTTGTGGCACATCACAAGCTGGCCCAGGGAATGCAAAGTTATAAAAGTAAGGATATGAAAGCATTTTACTTTTGCAAGCTATGTATGTAACACATGCAGTACAATTACGATAGGTGACATTTATAAAGGAAACAATGCAAATTCAATTGTTTTTCACACTTTGCAACTTCTGTTAATTACTAATAATCGAGTAATACCGATTTTATCAACTTTGTATGAATGAAAATTTGCAAGGATTCAATTGTTTGCCCTTGCATGTTACATGTGGATGGATGCAGCAGGCGTCAAACCGTCTAAGCTATTTTAATTGGGTGGATACTTGTAAATTGCAGCTTACTTACGCAAGGATGTCTGCAGAAATGTAAAAACCCACTGAGCCATTTTGGAGCAGATTTACAAGGAACTGACGCATCTGCATAGATGTGTCAGTTTCCTTGCGTCACCTTCAAACGTCCTTGCCCACCATGGATGCACTGGGCCTCATTTATGAGGCCGTGCGTCACTTTTACGCTGCCGGTGCGTCACTTTTTGTGACGCACCAGCAGCGTAAAAAATGTGCCTTGTTGCACCATATTTACAAAGTGACGCATCTAGGTAGATGCGTCACTTTGTAAACCCCTGTGCTACATTATACCTACGCCAGGTATAATGTATGCAGGGGGGGCGTTCTGACGCAAAACAGAGTCATAGAAGTGACGCAGTGAAATCTATAAGATTTCACTGCGCCACTTCTAGGACACAAATGCGTCAATTTCTTATGCCTGCCTCACAGCAGGCGTAAGACTGACGCAGGCCCTGTCACATGGGGCTTGCCCCATGTGAAAGGACACATTGCTGGAGTTGCGTCACTTTTGTGACAGACTCCAGCAATGCGTCACTTTTGCGCCATATAGAAACATCAGAAATACTGACGTATCTGTAACTCCTTGCGCCATGATGCGTCATACTGTAAATATGACGCATCATTGGTCTCGCAAGGAGGGCACAGTGAAAAGTGACGCATCGCTGTTTTCACGCAGCGATGCGTCACTTTTCATAAATGAGGCCCACTGTATTTACAATACAGTGCACCATGGCACAAGGAATTACAGATGCGTCAGAAATTCTGACGCATCAGTTGGAGGAAAAGTGCTACATTGTTGGAGTTTGTCACAAAAGTGATGCAACTCCACCAATGCACCAGAAAACATAGGTAGGTCCCATGTAAACTGCCCTGCGTCAATCCTTACACCTGGTCTGAGCAGGCGTAGGGATTTTGATGCAGTGAAGGCGTAGAGTAACGCAGTGAAATCTTTAAAATGTCACTGCCGCAGTTCTACGTGGCTTTTTCCATGGGAATGCCCACCCTACATACATTATACCTGGCGCAGTTTTTAATCAGAAGCAGGGCTTCACAATGTGACGCATCTCTCTAGATGCATCACGTTGTAAATGGGCCGCAACTTTTAGGCCGCCGCTGCGTCACAAAAGTGAACGGCGGTGCAAAAGTGACGCAAGGGGCTTGTAAATCTGTCCCATTGTTCTTAAATAAACCTTTCACCTGCGACAAGCACTTTAACCTTGTGAACCATTTTACGAGGATTCGAACTAATAATCTGAAGATTACACGTCTCTCTACCAACCACCTATGTGATTTTACCAGTATTCTACCTCAAGGCTTGCTGGATACACATAGACCTGTGTAGCAGGCAAGTTAACAGCCTAACCCAGGTTAAAATGTGGCCCGTTTGAGTCAAATTAAGTGAGCCTGAAGTGAGCCTGAACAGCTTTAGGCAGAGATCCTTTTTAGTTTTCCCTACAGACAGATTTAGCTGTTCGGTTGTGAAAGCCCTCTTGTGGACTATCCCAAAATCTTACAGTGGGTTTAGAGCCCACCAATTGCTTCCATTGCCCAGCATTAGTGTCAGCAGCATCAGCAAAAAGACAATTCACTTTTTAACGATGGTGTAAGGTATTGCCAAAAAGCAAAGCTAAGATTCCAAAGGTGAGGCCTGTGGCTTTGCCAATACTTTTCAAGGTCTGCAATAACCAAGTCTTTTGTTTTTTTTAAAAACTAAATCTTTAATGGTACATACATATACATACACAGACATAAATATATGCACTCAGGGGCTTTCGTCTATTAGTCTGTTGCCGTGTCATTCATGTTTTGTTTCTGCCCACCACAGCATGCAGCATGGGCCAAGGAAACAGTCCACTTCAACCATTGACTCCCTTTATTACACATCAGTTTAAAAAGTATTTAGGGATCAATCTGTCTTCTTTGTATAAACATTATTTTTTATTTATTCATTGGTTTCCTTTATTTTTGTTTTGTGAGGGCCCAGAAGATTCTCAGAAACTACTACCAGACCCTCACTTCCATGAGTGTGGGCACTGCAAGAGATAATCATCTTGGAAATGGGGTTTCAAAACCATACCAACATGGCTCCTTGTGTGTTCGCATTTGTGCTCATGTGTGCAGACACATATGCAGCCAACATTAAATGTTTTTGTTTTGTTTTTTACAAAACTGTATGTTAAAAAGCATTCAAAGATGCATGACAATGAGTATACATGCATTCACATGCTTACACTTGCACAGGCAGTCACAAATGTAAACAGAATGAAACCACTAAAGGCCGGATTTGAAGATTGGCGAATTGGCAAATGAGTACTCCATTACAAAAGTGAGGTATATCCCGTCAGCATTATTACAAGTGCATTATAACCCAATACATGCGTCATAAGGCAGACAGGATATCTGTCACGTTTGTATGTGAGCAACCATTTGACAAACTTTAATCCAGGCCCTAAATTTCTTGTTATTCCATGCAGGTAAAACGAGTTGGTTATTAATGTAACGTGGTATTTACAGTGCTAAGATGCCACAAATCTGTGGCAGCAGGGAATGTATAACAATTAAGTTATTACAATTCTTTCTATATTTATTGTGCTAATGCTCAAACAGGAAACTATGCCATTTCTTGAGAATCTATAGTCAGTGCTTCAAATGGAAATGTAAAAGTGCTGTTAGTCGCTGTCTAGAGTATCTGTTTGTTCCTAAGAACTGCTGGTACTCTCCCCTTAAATGTATTGCAGCAGTGCTGAGAAGTGCAGGTACTCACCCTTTTAAAATAAAGAAGTGCAGGTACTCAGTACCGGAGAGTATGTGCCCTTGTAAAGCACTGCCTATTGTCAGGGCCACTGGAATTCTGCAATTTTGCGGCCGCATCAATTTTCGCATGATTATAGATTTGTTGCATTTGCCACATAATCAATCATCTGCCACATAATCTACACATTTTACCAACAACAAAAAAATAATGTTTCTAGCCCAAACGGTTAAAACGTTACTAAAAATGTAGTGACACTGGTTGCCATGCAGTGGAAGGCACTTTGCAAAGCTGGACTTGTCACTTTTCTGTAGCTTTTTGCTATATTTGAGTTTTAACTGGTACTAATTAAGTGCAACCAATACCCAGAGTGTGTTACCAGGTTTAAAAATTATGAAATAATGAAGTCATACTATTACAAAATGTGCTGCATTGTGCCACATAATTTGCCTTGATGCAAAGTTTGCTCTCTCCTGCTGCATCATTCCAGTGGCCCCGGCCTATAGTCTTCATTGCTTTTCCTTGCCTCCTGAATAAGGTGAATACATGCGGCTGCCTGGGATGGAAGCAGGCAGTGTTCCTAGTTTACCCCAACAGACATCAAATAGTAAGGCAGTGTCCAGAAAGTGAAATGAGGAGGGCTGAAAGGTGACTCTTGGAAAGGCTAGCTCCTGGAGCGCAGGCGTCTGATTGATGGGAGATATTATGGGTTTACGGTAGGGCCCTGTTGCCAATAAGAGAGGCGCCTGGAGGCTGTGTGACCTGTCCTGATGCCATTCCCTGCTCCACAGGGCTCCCTCTGATTGGGACAGGATTAGCCTCGGTGTCTCTTAAGTAGGGCCAGAGATACACAGGAAGATAGCGCCCACACGAACAAGCGCCTTCTTAGGATGTGTGTACGCTGTTTATTGCCCCTTTGTCTGATCATCTGGACGAGATAAACCAACCCATCTGAAAGGTCAAAAAGACAACTCTTTCGAAATGCCTTCCATCTGCTCTGGCAAGGCAGGACACGTGCGCTATCAGATGGGTGAGGTGGAGCACTCCGTGATAACACAAAGATAAGGCCCACCAGCCACCGTCGTCTGCCCATTGCTTCGTGCAAAGTCTCACCCCCTGATTTACAAAGCTTTCACCCATCTGCTCCCGCCGAGATGAGGGAACGAGAGCATTTTGTGCGAGACCAACATTACGAAAAGAGTTGGCTCGTGCGTAAATCGTTGCCACCGGCACCAGTTGCTTTGCATTTACACATCTCACCCAGTTCAGTTGCACAATTAGTGACACCCGTCCTCGCTCCCCTTCCTGCCCCCTCGTCGTGCAGGTGGGAGACCAACATATCTGCTGTTTCCACCGCAGACAATATGGCGGCCTAACTGTAGTCGGACAAAAAGACTGTACCCTAAATATAGTTTGAGAAAATACCGCTCTATTGGGATTAATGACAGAGCCAGTGACGATATTTAGGCCACGAGGTCTATGCCAGGCGATATTCAGGCATACTACCCAGAATGCACTGTGCTGGCGCCGGTGGCTTTAGTATCATGGAAGACAAGTTAGCAAGGGGCAGCGCAGCCGCAGCCCTTCTGCAGCGGGCCTGGTCCTCTGCATTCATTTATGTCCCCTTGCCACCAGGGACCCGTCTGCAGAGAATAACTCGCATATGCGCCTCTACATTGCGTACTTGTAAATCAGGCGCTGTGGCGTCTCCCGTTGACCAGCTCCATCCCCGGCCCCGTGATGACTCCCCTGGGCCAGTTAAATGGGGATTTAAGGTGGTTATAATATTTCTGCAGTCTGATCCTGCATAATGAGCCTGTGCGCTCACGCCGGGCGCATCTGTGCGCCTGCTTTATGCAATGATACTGTCTAAAGTGGATGCATTTAACTCATAATTTCTCTGAGTTAGTGCACGAGCATCAGACAGCACAGCTTGAAACAGTGAGCAGCTGGTTGCCTTGTTCTATGTTTCTGAGTTGTGCTGTCTGGAGTTCATGCACCACCTCGGAAAAATTCCGAGTTAAATATGTGCGCTTCACACAGCACAACTGCATAAAAAGAGGGGAACAGCTGTGCTCTCCTGGTGGGCTAGCGAGTATGATATCACCCCTACCTGCCCTGTCGTGGTCCTGCCCTGAATGGTCATATTTTGATGTATGTCCAAAGTTGACAAAAACGCATTTAAAGTGCCACTGCCTTTACTCTACCACAGTTCAAGTCTTTGCTTGGAAACACTGAAGTACAATGTTCCTTTGTGTATCTATGTAGTCTGCGTGTGTCTTTATTCTGGAGTGAAACCTCTTCGTACGAATCTTACCGCCCTGTTGTGTGACTTGATGCGAATTAGGCAACATTGAAATATATAAAAATTAAGAAATACTATAATGAAGAATCCTAAATAAAGAATTTATCATGCAGAAAAAACAATTAATATTATTTAGTGCACCGTGAAAAAATCATTAAGGCAATTTCGACAACAAAGAAAATGCATATTAATTGCCCCCATCATTCTTACCCTAACGCTAACCCATCGACTTACACTAAGCCCCTCTCTGGCTAAGCCTCACCTTAATGCTAACTCAATTTTCCTAATACAATTCCGCTAATTATTCTCTAATCTTAGCACCACCCTCATATTAACACTAAAACCCTCATCCCAAACATAGCCCTGTCACGAGCTCTTCGTATCTCTTAATACATGTCACATCACTAAATTTAAATAATGATGAAAGGTTCGTAATTATTTTTTTCATTATCGCCTAAAATATATTTGTCCCTTACTCTTTTCTCGTGTTTGCTTCTTCGCTGTGGTATTTCTTCATTTTAGTTCTACTTTTTCACAGACTGGTGACAAAAGCTGTATGTCAATAATCTCACAAAATGAATCTCTTTGAATTTTTTAGGAAGCTTGGGCATCTTTGTATAGTGTCAAAGATGCCAAGATGCCTTTTCATCCCCTCGGAGTGCCTTGAGACGATGAAGAGAGAGGGTGAAGAGGAAGAATCGAAGGATGCAGAGCATCTGTGGTGGAGAGGCGCCTTGATTCATGAAGCATCCCTGTCCAGTGCAAGGGTCGAATCTACCAGCCTTGAGGCATTATCGATGTATCCATCACATAGTTAATGGATAAAAACTGAATAATGGCACATTTTTTAAATGTGGTTCTGAGGGTATTCCTCACTGCAAAAAGCCAATATCGTTGTAATTGGTGATGGCTTGGCTGTTCCAAAGGCGAGCAACTACTCAAAAAGGTGGTGTTGAACACAGTCTAGGGTGATATTGAAAAGACGTCCAGTGCCCAATATCATCGCAAAGTACTAACTGGAGCAAGCCGCTAGTTCCTCGTGTAGGTGCATGTATATAGCGTCTAGTATCGTCATGAGGCGCTGAGCTGCATGTATGGGTACCACACTCTACCGTACATTGTACTTGGTTGGAGTCATGCTGCATCGCAGTGTGGCCGATGGCCTCAAGAGATGGCCAGAGTTATCCCCTATCCATCAAGACCACCCCAACGCTGCCCCAATTCAGGAAAGAGCTGAAGACACACCTCTTTGGAGAACACTACATCACAGTGCATTAACTGTCCACAACCTCCCACGGACCAATGTCAAACCGGTTCAATGCAACATACATTCTATATTACTATTTTATATTGAATGATCAATTTATTCTGAATGTTGAGGGGGTGATTCGAGCGCGTTCTCAAATAAATTCATTCGTTCATTCATTCATTCCAAAGAACTTTGTTGCAGAAAACTACGAAACGAAAGAGCAGGAAGGGGGTGTAAGCCAATGCCAGGACAGATTTAATGTCAGATGCCCTGGATGAAAGGCATGGCGCCCCATTATTCCATAGGACAAGTCTGAACAACTAAGGTTGACCTGGTACTGCTCTGCTTCAGGCAGAAGTAACATTTTCCTGAGCTGTAAAGTCCAGATGTGGGAGAGGCCCTAACATTGTTTCATCACCAGAGCATGTGGCAGACAGACAGCCAGGCCACATCATCACTGGCTCCCTGGGGTTACCTGTAAACTGACCCATTCCATTACCTTGTTTATCAAACTTGTAACATCATTTTCTCCCAACGGAAACGAGTGTGGTCTCATTTATTCGTGTTAATGTTCTTTAATGCAGTGATGCAGGCGTTGCCTGTGAATGCACAGCTTTTATCACTGGGCTCGTGCCTGCCCGCGTGCGCGTGAATCACACCGGGCCTTTGATGGCGCAGTGCGTGTCTGCGAACGCATAATGTGCTGCAGATGTGGTCATTTATTTATACAGGCGCTCTCACAATCCCTGGCAGGGCTCGCTCCTGCCCAGCAGCCCCCTCTCCCCCTTTGATCCCGGGGACCACAATTTAAAGGGGAGGGCGATGTTCTCATTACAGTCCCTGCTCCCCAGGGAGTGGGGGCAATCTTTGTGTCAGCAGAGACGGGTCATTATCTTCCGCCATCACACTGAAAGGACAGTGCCAGTGGCAAATTAGCGTATAATACGTCTCTCTCTCTAAGAAGAAAGCCTAATTTCCTTAAATAATTGTGAGATTCATTATCTCTTTAGATGATTTTTTGGGTGGTTTTTTTATATAGCGCGAACGACCGGAAGGTATTGGAGCGCTTTACATGAGCACCGCTTTCGTTACTCAAGGACACGTTCAATTTTGGGGAGCACAGGATTAAGTGACTTGCGCAGTCAGGGTAGTGGGCGGACACCGAGACTCTGCCGCTGACCACGTGACCCGCAGGGGAACATGGGCGGGGCAGCGCTTTAGTCCCACCCGGCAAAACTCCAGCCAACACTGGTGGGGCGCCCCGCCCCGCGCCTACCATCACAGGCCAGGGGAGGGCCTACATGTGGGAGGGGCGAACCCCCTATATCTACCGCGGTGGCCAAGGCTCGGCCTCTCTCATCCCAGTCTTCCCGCGGCTCAAGCGCTGTTCCCACCCTGAACCCTGACCCAGCAGCTTGAGCGGCGGCGCGAAGTAATAGAATGTTGTAATGTTTTTCTTTGTGTTGCAGTCGGAGTTACAGGGCGATCTGAAGGCAGACGGGTACAGTAAGGGTACCTCTGCAGCAGAAGGGTACAGTAAGGGTACCTCTGCCTGGCACAGTAAAGGTGCCTGAGCCAAGGACCAGGAGCCGAAGGAGGTTCCGGGAAACAGCGATGACGCCACGTTAGTCCTTCGGGCGGTCGGGGGGCCTGAACCGACCGGGGGTGTGCCACACCGCTCCGCCCCGACAGGGGGGGCGGGAGTATAATGAAGTTGGTAATGTGCTGCACCGTCAGAGCATCGACTCGCCGTGCAAGATGGCTCCTTAGGCATGCGGGACAGAGAGGGGCTGCCTGCTTTGGATCGCCTGTAAGATGACCCACCTTAAAACGTCATACGTGTGTTGTATGAAATAAACCTGCAACAGTTCTTTCCCATAAATATGTCTCCAGAGTTTCATTGGGGAGGAATTGTGTATATGTACAAGCGGGCGGGAGTGAATGGCGGTGTGGGCACTAGAGCCTGGTTCCCCAATGCCAAATTCGTCAGCTCTGGCCATTACGCCACATCCTCCCCCCTTTAGCCAGGGTGGCTCAATGAGTTAGATGTACACTATTAACGAACACAGTGATATTAAGTCATGAGTTTGGATTCCAGGCAGTTTGGACTTTCGTCCTTGCAGGAGGGTATGTTGAGTACCCTCTGTTACCAACAACACAAAAAAAATGTCAGGAGTGTTGTCTGAAGCGGGCCTCTCCTTTATAGGCCATACTAAGAGAACTGCGGCCTGCTGTTTCGGTCTCCTGAGGGGCTTGAGACCTGTTCTCAAGTTCTTTGACGCCCCGACCAGGCAGCTGGTGATCCAGGCCACTATCATCTCTCGCCTGGATTATGCCAGCTCTCTCCTGGCTGGGGCCAACCAGGCTGAACTAACCCGTTTACAACGGGTTCAGAATGCTGCGGCGAGGGCGATTGTTGGTTTACCCAGATTCTGCTCAGTGACAGGTGTCCTTCGCTCCCTACACTGGCTCCCGGTTAGAAAGCGCATCCTTTTTAAGGTCTTGTGCCTTGCTTTTAAAATCTTGAGAGGTACAGGCCCGGAAATCCTGTCGAGTTGTCTGTCTTTTTATGTCCCTGCCCGTTGCCTCCGCTCTCAAGGTCTGGCCCTTGCGGTGGTTCCCAGATTCAGGCTTAGCCGCATGGGAGGCCGCTCGTTTAGGGTAATGGCTGCGTTAGCATGGAACTCCCTGCCCGTTGAAATTCGCCTGCTGGAGGACCTTTTGACTTTTCGGAAGGCTTTAAAAACCTTCTTGTTTTAGTTGTTTCTTAGTCTCTGTTCTTGCCTCTTGTTGTGTTACGGGCTACCTTGTCTCTGCGCCAGGACGCTCCTTGGCTGGAGTATCTGTGCGCACAATAAATAGACGTAACATAACATAACATAACATAACATAACATACATAAGCACATTTTTATTAACAAGCCCTGTGCATTTGTTTCTCCCAATACCACCCTGTTTCATAAAATCATATTATTTTTTATATCACTTGCAGATACACATTTTGAATTTTTATGTCACTATAAAATGACTAGTTTAATTCACAGGCAGACAAAATGATGTTTGTCAATGTATAGAGACATCGGAAAGGTGAAGGGCTAAGATGGCCCTGCGGCAATTAGAACACCTGGACTGCAAGTCACACAAGATGTACTGCTAGCCGTCTATTTTAACCTACAAATAGCATAAACTCGAAATGCCACACACCAAATTAGACAAAACGACAATCACAGAAAAAAAGCACCCAAGAAGAATATTGCTAGAACCCTAGCATCTTACATGCAAGCTGCATCTCTCTCAAGCCCCTCAACCCATCTCTCCACAGCCAGCTAACTAGAAAATCTATCTACCAGCCACTAAAACAGTGGCTAGTGGCAAAACTATTGGGCATGTTCTCAAGAACGTGTGATAACCCTTGCAAACGTTACTTAACGCAACTTCCAACATCGCAGTCTATAGCGGGAAAATGAAGCCATGTTAACCAAGCATTCTCAACATGGCGGTACCATGCGATAGGCTCCAGATAACGCGTCAACTGACTCACCTCCTTCCTTCAACACCGCTCGCAACAAATTAAAACCAACTCCTGTCTCTCAAAGCCAACAAAAGTCACACTTGGGGTCCCACAAGGCTCGATCCTCTCCCCGCCCCTCTTCAATCTCTTCACGGAGCCCCTCACAATCATTTTGAAAAAAGCTGGAGTGAATTACCACCTTTAGACTGACGACACCCAAATCTATTTCAGGATCACGTCTCCCAGCGACATCCAACTCCTCAATATCACCCTAACTGAGATCCAAACTTGATTTTACGTTAACCACTTAAAACTCAACCCAGACAAAACAGAACTAATCCTATTCTCTCCAAAAAGTAACCATCGTCCAAACCAATAGTGGCTCAAGAATCTGGTTGCCCTAAACTGCCCCCTTACCCTATCCGACTCAGTTAAGTCTCTAGGCATCACCCTTGACAAGAACTTAACCAACGGAGGCCCACATCAAAAACTCTGCAAAAAGTGCTCTTTTCTCTCTAAAACACCTCAAGAAATTGAAACCTTTTCTACCCCACGATGACCTCAAGACAGTAGTCCAATCCCTAGTTCTCTCTGAAATAGACTACGGGAACGCCATCCTTACAGCGACTCCAAAAGCTCACCTAGCCCCTCTAAGGGCAGTGCTGAACATGTCCGCTCAACTCGTATCTGGAGTTAGAAGATTTGAACACATCACTCCAGCTCTCAACTGCCTCAATTGGCTTCCGATGGAAGGGAGATGTATCTATAACCTGGCCTGCATCACACACAAAACCCTACACTCTCCTGCCCCCAGCTACCTAAATAACAAACTGGTAAGAGCAGGTCAATCCAGAACGCTGAGAAGCTCCAACTCACTTCTTATTCCTCCGAAACTGAAAAAGAAAACTACCCAACACCGATCGTTTTCTGGCAACGCTCCCCGAATATGGAACGCTCTCCCGGGAGTCCTCAGATGCAACCCCTCCTTCTCCTGTTTCAAAAGGTACCTGAAACTCCATCTCCTAAACAAATTCTTTCCTGACAAACGTCAACTAACCTAGTCTTCTATATCCAAGTTGTCTCCTCTCTCTCTGGACATTCAAGGACAGTGGGTGACCAGACCTTGTCATTCTCACCTTTCTCTTTTTATTGTTCTCTTCCCCTCCGCTGCACTGCATATGTATTTCCCATGCTGTATTTTTTTCTCTGTGGTTTGCATCCTTACTGTCGGCCTACTATGTAATGTAATGTCTTTCTGTTTTTTACTGTATGTATGTAAAGCGCTCTGATACCTACGGGTCAAGCTAGCGCTATATAAAACTTTTAAAATAAAATAAATAAATAAAACGCCACGCGGCAAAAATGCAAAACGCAAACGCTGAAAAAGCCACGATGAGGCCAATCGCGATACTAAAACCAGCAAAAATCAGCAACAGGCCTGCAATTCACATGCGTCATGGGGGAAAAATCTCCATAAAAGTAGAAAAGAAACTGACAAACAAATGCCGAACAACAGCGAAGCACAATGGATGTTGCCGGAGCAAGTATGACGGAGAACCAGAACCCCACAAGCCCCCCGGAGGACCTGCCTGGGACCTCGGGGTCAGGAAAGGCCAAGGAGAAGAAGAGTAGGAAGAATCGCTTCAGTCCGCAGGAAAACAGGAGCCTGATAACGGAGGTGGTCGAACACCATCAACAACTATTCGTCACCTCCACTGTGTCTTTGGCAATCAAACATGTACTATGGCAGTCCATTTTGGACAAGGTGAATGCAGTTGGAGTGCTGAAGAGGACAATGGAAGAGGTCAAGAGGCGCTGGATTGACGTCAAGCGCAAAACCAAGCCTAAATTCGCCAACAACCGGTAGGCAGCAATGCAGACTGGAGGTGGGAGTCCTGCGCCACAGGAGTAGCTGAACGAAATGGAGGAAATGGTGTCCACAGTCATCAGTGGGGAGAAGGTGACTGGAGTCGGGGGATCGGAGACCGCTCAACATGACCAGACACAACATCAACAGGGTGAGTAATGACCAGGGACTGGGGAGACGGGGGAGATGGGCACAATGGCACACTAGCACAATTGAGCTGAGCACATCTGCGGACAAACTATGCCCCAGATCCCAACTCCCACCAAGAGACCAATGTACACAAGTATCCAACACCTCAGCACTGTATAAGCACAGAAGGCAAAGGCACATTGCAGAAAAGGGATAAGGAGCAGCAAAACAGAGCAGCAGGGGCCACCCCCCGAAATGCTGCACACACACACATATGACATGCAAAGCACAGCAATATTGATAACAATGTGGCACAAACCGCAACTCGTCCACAACAGAACACAGGATCCAACTGGTGCCGACTGGGTGTAAACACTGGCCCATCACAAGTGGCATTGCAGAAAAATGTGAGATGACTATGTAGAAGTACAAACACACACACGTCTGTTGTCGAACTGTCCACTATCCCCCATCAAATAGGTAGCTCCTCACAAACAGTCACGATATACACAGCCATGCAGTCTGTATGTAAACATGTACAATGTGACAACACACATGTGAACACATTGTTGAACTGCATCTCCCCTTCACATGTCAGAGCAACAATCAACACCTCCTGCAGAGCAGCCCGAACCTCTCTTCTCTGATGACAAAGAGGACCACCACAGCTTCGACTCTGACGCCCTCCAAGAGTTCATTGACAGCCTCAGCAGCCCACCTCCAGGAGCAGGGCAGCCCAGCTGCAATGAGGACACCCCACCCCCTGCACAGACCACACAGCAGGCACCACCCACTGCCACAGCTGCCTCCCAGGACTCCCGCGAAGAACACATGGCCTTCCAACACTGTGTGTTTGGATGCTAAGAGTAGCTTGCTGAACAGGTGCGGGTGGGCTTTGACAGCATGGCATACAAACTAGATGCCAAACGTGGGTGTCTAAGTCCCATCAGGGACCACTCACAGTCCCTAACCGACACCAACAGTCCTCTCCATGCTCTCCAACTAACCATGGCAGACATCGCCAGAGTCCTGACTCAGAGACAAGAATGACTGGCTAGTCTGAGTGGCTCTATTGAGCTCGCGCAGCAGGTGGGAAACATGGGGAGGCTTATGGAGACCATGGAGCGGGCCAATGCAGAAAGAGCGGCTGCCACGGCTGCACACCAGCGAGAGGTAGCTGGGTTCCTCAATTACCTCAAAACCATCCACATGGCATTGCTGCCACAAGGCCTGGCGCTGATGCATGCTGCTGCTACCACTACATCTACATCACCGATCCCTGAAGTGTCAGTGCCACACAGTGCAGCAGACATTCCACCTCCGGCCCCTGAGGTGTCACTGCCACACAGTGCTGGAGAAAGGCCAACACCACCCACACGTGAGGCAAATGGAACAGCAGAGGACGAAGATGTGGATGTATCTGCCATCGCGGTAAGTAGGACGCAGTAGCATTCTTCTCCGCCATATGGCTAGTTTCAGCTGACTGACTGACTGACTGAAGGTACTTATAAAGCGCTCTTATGCCGAGGCATCTTGGCGCTGGGTACAGAATCGAGGCACACACTAACTTTAGCCTTGCATGAAAAGCCTGGTCTTAATAGCTTTCCTAAAGATAGTCCGCGAGGGCTGGAGTCGAAGTGAGACGGGGAGAGCGTTCCACAACTTAGCTGCTAAAAAGGAGAAACGTTTCCCGCCCCATGTAACTCGCTTTATCAATGGAAGAAGAACCAGCCCAGAATCCAGCGATCTTAGGCAGCGTGATGGAACATACCGGGGGACGAGTCGTTGTGTGTCTTCTGCCCGCCTCCAAAGAGTACTTTGTGCACAAGGCATACTGCTTTAAAGTCCACCCTGTGCCTGACTGGCAGCCAATGCAGTTGTTTGATGCTGGCGGAGGTGGAGTGATGTTTAGGTAGACCATACAAGACCCTAGCAGCCGCATTTTGAACTGACTAGAGTTTATTCAGCTGTTTCACTCCTGCACCTAAGTAGAGTGCATTGCAGTAATCTATCCTTGATAGAATAAGAGCGCCGACCACCGTTTTCCTAAGGGAAAATGGAATAAAAGGAAGGATTTTACGTAGTATCTTAAGCGTAAAAAAGCAGATAGAGACCACTTGGTTGATCTGGGAAGCACAGGTAAGACCTTTATCAATGAGAAAACCGTTTTCTGGCTTAACCCACATGCGATGGGCAGGTGCCGGCTTCAGGGGGCCACCAAGAATGACTCCAAAATGAGGGTTGTCTGCCAAATTCCACGATCCCGTTTTTTTCGGTGTTTAGCTTTAAGAAATTGGCCTTCATCCATGACATCACAGAGGAAAGAGCATCACGGAACCTATCAGCAGACGTAAGGTTATTTTGAGTGACAGACACCATCAATTGAGTGTCGTCAGCATAGGTCACAAGCCGCAGACCATGACTTTTAATTAATCTTGCCAGTGGTGTTACATAAATGTTGAACAGGGTGGGAGATAGTGCCGAGCCCTGAGGGACTCCACCCGGAAGGGTGAACTGCTCCAATCTCAAGTCATCCCAGTATATTATTTGTTCTCTGGAGTCAAGGAAAGAGGAGAGAAGGGACAGGGCTTCAGCTTGGTTCTGCCCTCTGCATCATCACCTTTCACTGTCCCCCGATACACTTTGCGACACTCACCTCAGACCTCGCAATGGACTGCCATATTCTGTTTGATCGCCAATGACACAGCAAACAGACTGTGGATTTAACTCTTCCTCTTCCTTTGGACTTCTCATTCCCTGAAGGACTCAGGCTGGCCCTCAATGGCCCAACATTGTAAAGTGGGGTTTGCATGGCCCCTACAGCTCCAGATGCAACACTCCACTGAATGTGCATTAAACATTCCAAATCACACAAATGTGTCGTGTCTATGGTCTTTCATGTGTGGTAGTATTGATGAATGTAGGGTCAGTGAATTCCCCCTACGTACATGTGGCTCATGTCGTTGGACTTGGGTCACACAGTGACACATTGCCGAATGTTTTCCGGGTGGCGCCGACGCAACAACAGCGACACACCAATAGTTACTTCCTTGCCCACCCCCGTACGGAACCACGCCCGAGTCCAGGGGTAATTGTTCAAACCCTTACGCTGGACTGGCATACGCCAGGTCAGCCCACTACGCTTACGCTCGGGCAGGGGGACAACAACGCTACATGTGCTAGGACTTCCCTGTGGTGATCTGCTGGTCACAGGTCTAGTTGTCAGCATCCCACGGCCACTCCCTCTTGGCTGGTATACACCCACACCACACCCATCAAGCACAAACGTCACAGCACATGTGACCCTGCACGTACACGACATCATTTCCAACGCTCTCTTGGGGTGTATCCATGTGGTGCGCATGTAGGCATGTAGGACATCACATTCCACAAGCCTGGAGGTGACATGATGGCGTCCGCACCACGATACCCAATCATAGAGGTTCCATGACTAGTGGGGCACAGACTTGGTGGCACCGGATGCACTGCAGCCAGCACAGGCACACCGCCACAGGACGGTGACTTTCGGTGCATTGAGGTAGGGGCACCTTAGGTTGTTGAGGTGTAGGCAGTGGTCTACAGAACAACTGAAATCCAGTTATAAATGATTGAAATTTTAATGACACTTAAAAGGAGGTATTAACCCATTCACAAAAGGGAATAGGTTCATTTGAGACAACTTCCTATCTGTGAATGTTTAAACAAAGGTTGTTGAGGTGTAGGCAGTGGTCTACAGAATAACTGCCAAATCTTTTAAAATGCATACCTGTTTCCTTTAAGAAAATGGACTGTGTTAAAAAAAAACAATTGGCTTTATTTAAAATGTAATCACAGACATGGTGGTCTGCTGACTCCATCAGGTCATCATTCCTATGATCCAATCATAGTGAATCACAATCTACCACCTACCTCATCAGTATTGTAGGTCAGATTGCAACCGACTACAATTCGAAATTTTGTGACCCCACCTATTAGTGCATAGGTCAGTTCACAAAATACCTTTCCATTCCTAAAAAGTCTTTGTGCAATTTGCATCCAATTTTTGCAAATGGAAATTTCCTACATTAGGTCCTCAGTGACCTAAAACTCTGAAAACAAAATTAAAACAAGTGTAATATTACCGAAGTACAATGCAAACAAACTTCAATGATGTGTCTTAAATCTATCTGCATGAATTAGAAGGAAGAATAATGGTTGAAAGACACGTTTTCAGACCTGACAAAATATTGTGGCACAAAACTCGACTGATCAACCAGAATTCCAGTCCTGATAGCATTAGGCAACCTACCCACAAACTGTGCTGTGTGTGTTTTCCACGTTGGTTAAACCATTTTCATCATACAGAAGCCAAAACGACCCAGTAACACATATAGGATGAACCTGACATGTGTCCTCACCTGTCTGTGGTGTTTAATAACTAGCCCAGAGTATTGGTGATGATGTATGGTCCTATTTTGTTTTTGGGACGTGCCAACAAACAAAACATATGATGACTTTTCTGGGCGCCTGTTGGGTAAATCATTGGAACGTTTTCCAAACGAGAAACGGGCATGCTTCCATCTCCGGTTCTTTGCATTGGAGCTGGTGCTGTTATGTTATGTTATGCGATTTGTAAAGCACAGGGGTGTCCCAGCAAAGGGACGTCTCAGTGCTAGGGAACCGGAAGAGACAAGAAATGAGATGATTAAGCTACTGAAATAACCACTTCTTTACTGCCTTTCTGAACACCAAGTGATTGGGAATGATCCAGATAGCAAGAGGCATCGAGTTCCATAAAATGGGAGCTAACACCTTGAAAGAACAGCCTCCAGCTCTGGCTTTACGGAAACACAGCACCCGCATCAGATGTAAATCTGCAGAGGGCAGGGCACGGGAGGGAACATAGTGGTGGCCCAGGTGTCTGAGAATCACCGGCCTGGAGAAAGTTAAAACTTTATGAATAAAACAAAGAGCTTTGAACCTGACTCTTTGCTCCATGGGAAGCCAGTGGAGTCGGCGCAGCACCCCTCAGACCGAGCTATACTTAGGCAGTGCAAATAAAATGCGAGCTGCCACATTCATGGTGCATTGGAGCCTATTGATCATGGATTTGTTAGCCCCTAACAGAAGGCTGTTACAATAATCCAGCCAAGCCAGGATCGTGGCTTGCACAACCAGCTGGTGTGTTTGAGGGTCAAACAGACGCAAGGTGGGTTTATGTCCACGCAGCATACAGAAGCAGGTCCCTGCCACCGACTTAGCATGCTCCTCGAACAAAAGTGCAGTATCCAACCGTATGAAAAGGTTTTTTAACACAACTTTGGGCATAGGGGGATTACCCAGCACTGACGGCCACCAGTTGTTACCCCACCGGTGTGAGTCTCTGCCAAGCAAGAGGATCTCAGTTTGGATGAATTAAGCTGACAGTTCGTAGATCATCCTGAAATGTAATCATGTCCTGGCTGGAGTCTATGGTACAAAAAAAAATCAGTTGCGTATTGTCCACATATGATACCAACTGTATATTGCGAGTGCAGGCCAACAAGGCCAGCGGACAAACTTAGATATTGAATAAGGTCGGGCTCAATGCCGACCCCTGCGGGACTCCACAGCATACAAGGTGCGTCAGGGAGTGGAATGGAGGAGCAATGACCTGGAATGACCTATCACGTAGAAAGGAGGAGAACCAATCAAGGGCACTACATGTGAAACCGATCTCACACAGCCGATGGATCAAAATACTGTGTGAGACGTATCAAAGGCTGCGCTAAGATGAAGCAGAATGAGCGCAGTCAAGTTGCCCGCATTCAAGGAGGCTCTAAATTACGTTACAGCTAATAGAGCTGACTCCGTGCTATGTTTAGGACGGGAACCATTCTGGGACGGGTCCAGTATGTAGCGAGACTCCAAATACTGCGTCACATAAGATTCTGTGATTTTAGAAAAGAATGACAAGAGCGAAATCGGGCGATAATTCTCTGGCCTGGAGGCATCCAGAGACGGTTTCTTCAGGAGAGGGATAACTTTTGCATGCTTCTAAGTCTGAGGAACTTCAGAATTGGACAGACAGAGATGAATGAGATCCAAACAGCGAGGTAGGAGGAAGTCCTGATGTTTGACAACAAGATCAGGCTTAATAGGGTCACCGGGGGACCGTGATTTAATCTGTATAATCAGAGTGTTACTATGACTTGGAAGAGTAGACCTCTATTTACGTAATGGTTTCGTGAGATGAAGAAGTGGGTGAACGGTGAGAAGCATGTTGTAGTAAATGCCTTGCCTAGCCTTATAGTTCAAGGACAATCTGTTGTAGAGATAGTTTTGTGGATGAAATTCAGCAAGTGGATTCTAGTTTGTATTTGAAGTTCCTCTACAAATTGGAGGATTGTCTGTTCCCTACTACAAATAAGACCCAAAGGGGCGTATTATCAAGCCTGGGCGATAAAATTATCGCCGCTTTATCGGCAGGAAACTGCCGATAAAGCGGCGATAATGGGCTTGATAATATGCTCTATGGAATTCCAATCGAAGCCCAAGTTAGATGTCTTCACATAATGTTATCGCCCAGGCTTGATAATATGCCCCAAAGTACTTTGTTTAATATGATGCATATTGAGATTTGGGCTGCCTCCATAGAGTACGCTATGTTTTGCCTTACAGTTAGTTTGCCTAGGGTGTGCTCATGGCAGTGTCCTTTACCCCTTAGTCACTACCACCCCACCTTTATTCCCGTTTTTTCACTAATGTATACCTGCAAAAAATCATTATACTTACTGTCAGACTGGGTGGATTAGGAGCCAGCTATTTAAGTACTAATATCTAATTCCCTTTTGTCTTTTTTTTTCACAGTTACAGGCTGAAAGACGCCGCCTATAACCACATTCCGTCTTGAGCATAGTGTGCTCTTTGATGAAGACGGGTGAGTGCTTCGAAGCATTAAAACAATCTGGTAAGCCCTAAAGTGTAATGCCTCCATTGTTTAGTCCTGACAAAGGCCATACACCTACAAGGGCTGTTCAAAGCCGAAGCATGATGACCCGACCACTAGGTGTCATGGATCAGTGACTCATCCACTCAAAATCACTTTGCTTTTAGTCTTATCCGTTTTATATTTTTCCTTCTGTCAATAAATATTGACCTACCAGATAGGAGATCATTTTGAGACAGTGTTGTGTAGGAAATTCAGCCGAGTGGATTCTACTTTGTATTTGATGTTCCTCTACAAATTGGAGGATTTTATGTTCCCTACTATGAATAAGGCCAAAAGTACTAATATGGTCACATTGAGATTTGGGCAGCCTCTATATTTTTTGACATCAATGCACATGAAAGTGGATGGGTTGAGTAATAAGGAGGCAATAACTTCTCGTCACACTAAGGCTGATTTAGTGTTAGATGGTAGTCATAAGTCATCCAAATTGTACAGAGGCACATCCACCCCCAGAATGTCCCCTGCCTTATGGAAAAGAGTGTGCAGAACATTCAGCTAGTACATTTGATTCCATATTTAGAATCTTCTTACCACCCACCTCTAAGTCAAACCTGATCGGTCTATATGCTCAGGGCCAGACTGGCCATAGTGGGCACTGGGCGTTTCCTCGGTAGGCCGCTAGGGTGGGGGGGCTGTTTCTATTACCGGGGTAGGCAATATCGGTCCCCTGTAACAAAATCGGCAGAAACGTGCACTTGCAAACTGCTCGGCTGCACTACCCCTCACCACAGGGGGGGCCGGCTGAGCAGTTTGCCAGGACTGGTTTCTGTTCCCAGTCCGGCTCTGTATAGGCTCCTATTCTGATAGGCGAGTGAAAGAAGCAAAGATGGAACTCTGACAAGGAGAGATCAGGGGTAGACCCACCACTCCTCTCCCAATGCAAAGAGAGTAATGGAAGGGGTTGTTCAATGCACACGCTAGCAGAATCTATCATCTCTCATCCATCGCACTGTAGGAAGCTGGCTCTGTATATACTATACCAAAGTGAGGTATAGTGTGCACAGAATCCAGTGGAACCCCAAAGGTAGGCAAAGGTAAAAGTAGATAGCACCTTACCCTATTTGTGGTAGTGTGGTCGAGCAGTAAGGCTTTATCAGAGGGTAGTGTTAAGCATTTGTTGTACACACTCAATCAGCAAATGATTGCACACACTCAAAGACTGAACTTCAGACCAATTGGTTTTGTATAAAAATATTCTTTTAGTTAATTTATTTCCTAGAACCAAGCAAGCCTGGCACAGGTAAGTGATTTATGCTTTGCAGTAATAATAATACAGTTTTTGAATTGCAGTTGTATATATACTTTGGTTTGGTTACAGTTTGAATTTTCAATAGCAGGTCATGTAAATTACTTTTCAGATTACTTTTCTTACACAGTGCAGTATGACTGGATACTGCACTGGGACATTTCCTGTATACAGGTAAGTAAAAGCGTTTTATTTATTCGGTTACAGTTTTAAAGATTTTCATAGATTTTCCAACTCCACACTTAAAAACTTTTCACAGAAAAACAGTCAATGTTATCCTATTGGGGAAAATAGCGTTATCGATTCAAAGGTAAGTACTCGGTTGTGGGGGTTGGTATTCTGGGGTTATACTCAGGGGTTCCCCAGCGTCAAGGATCCACTCTTGCTACACCCTCAGTGGCACTAGGACGGCCGGGTGCAGAGTACGGATGCCAAATCTTATCCAATGGGGGATAGGGGGCCTCCGGTTGGTGACTGCCTACAAGCAGGCCACAAGGTTGTGGGAGCAAAGCTCCTGGACTTAAGCTCAGGGCAAATGGGGGACAGCACCAAAGGTGCACCCTCAGCTGCACTAGGGCGGCCGGATGCAGAGTGCTGTTTTGGCGTTGGGCGCCCTGTTACTTTCAATGGGGTTTCTCCAGTTTACAAACACACTGCAGGCTCGGGGACAAAGTTCTTCTGGGTGCGGCCACCACTTGGAGAGGTAAATTGGGATGCTGGGGGTTGGCTAGAAACCATCAGTTGGGCCACCCAAGGCCGTGGGGCGTCAGGTGCAGGTGTATCTTTTAGGGCCGGGTCTTCTTACCAGCTCCTGGTCACGGTTGGGCGGACCTTCCGGATTTAGGCTGTAGGCGTCGGCTGGAAGCTTGAGGCAGGTCAGGGCTCTCTGGATCTCGGGCCAGGATCACCAGGGAGACCACCTCGTGGTGTTAGACGGCTCAAACTCGGGCCATGGGCAACGGGTGCAGAGTGGTGCAGACTCGTGGATTTCGCCGGAGCTGGAGTCTGTGGGTGAACAAATCCGGTGTTCACAGGAGACAAAGTCATTTCTTTGGAAGGCAGGGCAGGTTCTTGGGGTTCTTGGGTTTGCTGGCTACAGGACACACCAGAGTTTCGTTTCTGCAGGTTCCAGGTGGGAACAGGCCGGTAGGGCTGGGGCCAAGTCAGTGGGTGTCCTCTTCTTCTTCTTAGCTTTGGCATGTCTGTTCAGTCCTTCTTCTTTTCTTCTTGTAGTTTCTTGCCTAAGTTCTTAGTTCAGGGCTGCCCCCTAAAACCTGGGTTTAAGGGGCATTTTAGGGGTCTTGAGGTCAGTGGTCAATGGGCTACTGACCTTAGGGTGACTACACCCTTGGTGTACCCACCCCACATGTGGAAGGGAGCTCAATCCCTAATCCTGATTGGGGAGTGCCTGCCATCTGCAAGATGACAGGCAAGAGTGGGCTTCAGCTTGCCTCCCCCATCTGAGGGGTGGGGTTGGCAGAGGTGGGCACACCTTCTGGGCTGACTGATTTTTCCTACCTATCCTCCCTCTGAAAAGGAGGGGAGATGGGAAGGGGGCCTGCTCCTGATAGCATGCCCCTTTACTATCGCATTACAAAGGCTGCAAGGCCTTTGAAGCTCCCCTGCCACAGATTGCTTTTCCTAGCCTGGGGGAGGTGTGAACACCTCCGCCCAGGAAAGCCTTTGATTCTGGGCTCAGGGAGCGAAGGCTCCCACCCCAGGGGTCCAGAAACATGTCTTGTGATGGCAGGCTGGTGTGTACCAGTCAGAGAACCCACCTGAGGCAGAGTAAAGCCATTATGGTGCTGTTGAGTTCGTAATGACAAACTCCCAGGCCATATACTCTTTATGGCTTTATTGCACTTACAATGTCTAAGGATGGACTTAGACACTATAGGGGTACAGGGCTCCTGCACCTGTACCCTCACCAGTGGTATAGTGCACCCAGCTAGAGGGGTGGTTTATCTATGCCATAGGCAGGGATTGTATGCATGGCACACAGGGATGTGTGCCATGTCGACTCATCACTTTGTTCTGCACCCAAACATGCAGCATGCAATGGCAGTGTGTGTGTGTTAGTGTACAGGTCCTCTAAGGGTGGCACAATATGTGCTGCAGTCCTTAGAGGCCTTACCCTGTCACAGTGCCCTTTTTACCCATGTTACCTTTTACAAGGGACTTGCATGTGGCCAGAGAGAGTTGCCAATTGGGTGTGCAACAGAACAGCTTTAGGGAAAGAACATAGGCCCTGGGTACCTGGTTGGCAGGAACCCAGGGTACACTTAGTCAAAGAGCATCAACACCATGCGAAAAGTGGGGGACAGCCATGCAAAAAGGGATACTTTCCTACACAATCCCCCTCCCCTCCCAAATGAAAGAGGATGAGACTATCCTTTGCCTAGAGAGTCTTCATTGTCTAAGTGGAAGGTCCTGGAAAGTCTGCATTGGCATGGGCAGTGCCAGGTCTATGTTTCACTGTAAAAACCATTCCCTGTAAGGAAATGGACCACCTCAAAAGCTTGGGATTTTCACCTTTCATTGCCATTAGCCATTTGAGAGGTCTGTGGTCAGTTTGAACTGTGGAGTGAGTACCAAACGTGTATGGACTTAACCTTTTCAGGGACCAAACCACAGCAAAGGCCTCCCTCTCAATGGCACTCCAACGCTGCTCTCTGGGGAGTAACCTGCTTATAAAAGCACCAGGCTGGTCTTGACCATCATCATTGGTCTGGAATAGGACAGCTCCTATCCCTGGCTCAGAGGCATCAGTCTGCACAATGAACTGCTTGGTGTAGTCTGGAGCTTTGAGAATTGGTGCTGAGAGCATTGCCTCTTTCAGAGTGTCAAAAGCCTTTTGACAGCTAACTGTCCAGTTTAACGCATCTTACCTTCCCCATCCTACTCTCCCTCATGTATAGAGAGTAATGGAGCGGTAAACAACCTTTACAACGAAACTTTTACAACGCACTACCATTACAACGCGGTCATTACAACGCAAACTATTACAACGCATTGCGCTGGGGGGCGCTCTAGGATAGGGAATAGGTTAATTTACTATCCAATAACCTTCCCTAGTGTCCGCGGGGACTGGAGTTGGAATAGTAAATTAAACTATTCACTATCCAACACCCAAAAGCACTATGCAGTGTAATGGATTGCGATGTAAAAACCGCGTTGTAAAGGCAGGCGTTGTAATAGCCTGCGTTGTAACGTCATACATCCCTCTCTCCGCCCAATGGGATTAAGGGAAGCCATCACTTTCTTCCTAAACAGAAAGAGGCATAAGTCCTCTTACTCTCGCTCAGCCACAAAGTATGGGAAGGCATCTTACCTACCCCATCCTACTCTCCTGTATATATAGAGTATTGGAAGCCATTCTGTTCTCTCCAATCCAGAGAGAGTAATGGAGGCAACCCTACTCACTTCCATCAGGAGCCAGTAAAGGAAATCATCCTCATCCAGAGAGAGCAAGGAGGCCACCCCTCTCTCCCACAAGCAGATCCTATTCTCCCTTATCCAGAAAGAGCAGTCGGAGCCGCCATTCTTCACACTCACGGAGAATGTAGCATGTTCTTGTGTTCATTCCCCACACAGAGCAGAAACCACCCTACCCCTCCATCTAGAAAAAGTCATGGATACCAGTCATAATACTCTCCTCATTCAGACCCTACTCTCCCAAACCAGAGAGAGTCATGGAGGCTAGCCATAATAATTTTCCTATGCAGATCCAAGGCTCACACAACCAGACAGTATCATGCAACCCAGCCATAAAACTCTTCCTATGCAGACCCTACTCTTCCCCAACCAGAGAGAGTCATGGAAGCCAGCCATAGTACTCTTCCTATGCAGACCCTACTCTCCCCCAATCAGACAGCATCATGGAACCCAGCCATAATACTCTCCCCATGTAGACCTTACCCTCCCCAATCAGAGAGAGTCATGGAGGCTAGCCATAATACTTGTCCTATGCAGAAGCTCACACAACCAGACAACATCATGGAACCCAGCCATAAAACTCTTCCCATGCAGACCTAACCAGAGAGAGTCATGGAAGCCAGCCATAACACTCTCCCCGTGCATATCATACTATCCCCCATCCAGAGAAAGTCATGGAAGCCAGCAATAATAGTCTCCCCATGCACATCCTACTCTCCCCAACCAGAGAGAGTCATGGAGGACAGCACTCTCCGTGCATAGCCTGCTCTTCCCCTTGCAGAGAGGGTCATAGAGGTCATTCATAATAATCTCCCCATCCAGGGAGCTGCATGGAAGGAGACACAAGACTCTCCCCATGCAGATCGATTCTACTCTACCCCATCCACAGTGAGTGATGGCACAGACCCTGCACTTTAACTGTGGAAGACTGAGGACAGTCACAAATAAAAGTGTGGTCCGTCAGTCAGCTCCAAATCTACACTCCCTTCCTCACACTCACTCATGTGCGCAGAAGCAGAAGACTTCTGATCCCATTACATGCCATGCATTCTGGGACTTAGCTATCAGTAGTGCAGCAGGTGCAGTTGCACCGGGGTCCAGGGTATCAGCTCCCTCCCCCCCCCCCAACCCAATTAGCGTGTTTATTTACTATAAAACCAGTGGATAGGAGAACCGATTTTCTCCCTTGCATTAGGGCCCGTGGCACCCTGGGCACGCACCTGCATGCCAGCTCTGTCGAAAAGGTCAATCGTGTTAAGTAACAAGTCTACGTTTCATACCTGTTTACTCGCCTCATGCTATACAGCGTATACTGAGGATCTCAGAAACACAGAGGCAGCTTGGCCACCCTCGGTCCTCTTTAAACTGAGCATGCGCCGATTACACAACCTGAATTGACGTAAGCACGGCTAATAGCTGTGTAAACATTCAGCAGGCTTTTCTCCATTTTCTCAAATCCCATCTGCTTAAGCCGTTCTTCCGCCCAGTGCCCCATTATTGTATGTTTGTGTTTCCCTCCAGCGCCCTCCTGCACGGTCTGCCGTCCACGAGAAAACACGCCAGCCTGCCGTTTTAAAGCTATATATAACGGGCCTTATTTTGATAGATGACATTTCTGAACAGGGCTGAGCTTTTTTAAAGAGGCTGCTTGGCCTGTCCGTGTTGCTTCAGCCTTTCCCGCTTCTGCCAGCTGGCACTGACCTACATTGGCTGACGGTGCCCTATAAATAACCACAAATAAATAACCACATCAAATCAAAACCATGTTCACCTTGCAAGGCCCCCTATTAGTTGGTGAATCGAATGACCCTCCTAAGCTAAGAAAAAGACTTCGATTTACAACCGACGCCATTTTGAGAGGAAAAAGCTATGTCGTCTTGTAGCTGCATTGTATTTATACCACTTGTATAACACAACATTTGCAATTCCAATGGCAGCAAAGTTAAGAGGAGGTCTGGCCTAGCTACTGACTGGAGTTGCTGACTTTAAAACTCAAGGACCTAGTTTCGAATTTGGCCTTGGCGCTTCACTCCACTTTTTGTGATCCTGGTTAATCATTTAATCACCTTATGCCTTCAGAAATGTGAAATGTAACATATGAATTGCACTTGGCAGGGCCGGTCCTAGAACTCCTGAGGCCCCGGGCGAAAGGGAAAATGTGAGGCCCCTCTAATTTGCATGTAACTTCCAGTCGCAGCCGGCATGACTCGCGTGTGGAGGGTCTCGCGGGAGTTCGGGAGGTGGGGAACAGGAAGCAGGCAGCCTCCCTCCCCTCCCCTAAGCCAATCCCAATGTTGCAATGGCATTGCAGCCTACATAGAGAAAGGCCAGAGTGTGCATGACTGGTTAGGTCGAACAGTCAGCGCCCTTAGCAGTTGGCAAGGCACTCCTCTCCTGCCCTAAAGCAGACCCGCGCGCCCCCAACCAAACACTTATGCTTCCTCGCAGTGCTAGAAGTAGAAACATAAAACGGTCATTTTAGCATTTTGTGTTTCTGCTTTTGGTCCCGCCATTGGTAACATCACAAGAAGTGACATCTCAGAAAGTGACATCGCAGGACTGTTGATCTTATTTGGCATCACTGAAGAGACCTAACGTGGATATCAGTAACATGGACAAAAAGCTAAATATACAAAGGAAATAAGTCCATATGTTTTAAAACTGTTAAATGGATTACATTTGTCTCATTAGATGGAAAAGATAGGTGCAGGTCTCACAAAGATATATATTATTTACTCCTCGTTAAATGATTGTTTCCAGATGAGTGCATGATACACTTTCCAATTCTGCCTCATAAAGGGGAGAGATCCTGTTGAGGTAATGAGGGGCGGGATCATTCAAAATATAAAATTACACAAGAAAAAACCTCTCACACCATGGATATAATTGCACATTTCAAAAGGCTCCCTTATCTTTCTGTGCCATTATTGTGCTACCTTAGGATGACATTAATACTTCGTAATTTGTTTTAACGTAAGTCCTCTCACCAGAATCCCACACTCCCATGCTAAGAGACGTAGGACAATCTTTTTTGAGTGTGTGCTCTTTACTCGCCAGAATTATGTTAAGTGCAAAAACACAACACATATAGTACAAAATTACATGACACCATTGCAAACAAATAAAGATTGTAAATAAACGAAAAAAGACTTAGAACAACCTAGACCACTGCTAAATAATACATTGACTTGAATGTATGCTACAGATTCAAGGGGTCGTCAAATCAACGTTTTTGATTTGGTGGTAGAACTGTAGGAAGTAGAAGTGGCCAGCTTTAGGGCTGGTGGAGCCCTGTGCGACAATGTTGGTGCCCCTAATAACTTGCTCTGCCACGGATTCCATCACTACCACCCATTAACAGTGCCCCTCAAGTCTCCATAACTACACTCTCTCTCAGATGCATTTAATTTGCACCGTCACTGGTTTTAATACTGTGCGCCATGCACACACCTTAGCGCTGAAGCGCTAGGGTGTGTGCATGAGTGTAGCATAGGTTTTGTACAGAAGGGCACCCTTCTTGTGCAAAATACTATGCTGGATACGATACAAAGCTTTTGCCACTTTGCATACGTGCTGCGCAGTGTAGCGCGCATGCAAAGTCGTAAAAGCATGGAGAAATATAAGCATTTCTCTTGTTAGCGCCTCCTTTGAAGGGGCGTTAACTTTTGTCGCAAAACCATCTTCAAAAATCTTTGTAAATATGGTTTTGCGTCAAAGGGTATGTGTGGTTACATGGGAACGCCCATGTACCACTCCCTCGGCGCAAAGTAACGCAAAGCAGTGCTTTGTGCTGCTTTGCACTACTTGAAGGGTGCTTTCCAGCGCAAAACAAGTTTTCGCTGAAAAGAAAATAGCAGCAAAAATAAATTGCGCTGGTTAGCGTCACTCTTGTGATGCAAAACCAGCGCAAAAGGTTTGAAAATCTCCCCCTTCATGTTTTATCTCTCTCTCACCTCTACCCTCCATTCGCTGTTTCTGCCTCTCAAGCTTCCACCTCTCCCCTACATGCCTTGCTATTCACCACTCTTCTCTCCGGCCTCTTACCTTGCTTCACCTCTTGTGCCAGGACGCAATAGAGGCCCCTGCAGCACAGATGGGCCCACAACAATTCTGAGGGCCCCATCTCACCAGGGGGCTCCCATTCAGCCTTGGGCCAATGAATATCTGTGAGATCTTGGAGACTCTGGGGCCCATTATCACATTCTGCAGAATGGGGACCCCATCATTTTGTGTTACACAACTGCTCTTGTGTTACTTTTCAGATGCGTAAAGCAATGGATGGTGAGTGGCTTGAGGGGTATATTACTTGGGTGTATCTTGGAGGGTTCATTGCACTCCCCTTGGGGTGATAAGGATGAGTGTGGGATCATCCCCCATCCCTCCCCCTAACTGAATCTTAGCATCTCCACTAAACTTTTAAAGACCAAATTGCTCATTCTTCCTTCAATTCACATCAATTACATGCAAATAAAAAACACCAAGCGCTTATAACTGGAGTTTATTATTTATGTTTAACTCCCTTTATGTTTGTTTTGTATGAACATGCTTGTTTGAGAAAAAAAACCAGTTGCAAAAAAGAGAATAGAATAATAAGCGTTTTATCCATTTTCTGTCTTCTCCCTTCCATGGAAGGAGCAGCGCCTTTTGTGATGTGAGATCACTCTGTGTTTTTGTGTTGTGAGCCCTGCAGGATGCTCTGCGTTTCATTCATGCAGGGGCAGGGCTCACTTCACACCTCACAGTTCAAGTAGCTGCCTAACTGCTGTTATGGAGATGCAGCGATTAGGCTGATCACGGCCACAAACACAAACCCGCCTTGCCCACTCTGCAGCATCTGAAAGGATGGGGTGTCATATTGCTTTTTCATTCCATGGCAGCCGGGCGAGGTGAGGGGGGCCCCCCGCCGTTGGCCTCGCACACTACACTATGGCAGCAAACGCCAAGGGAAGCGGCTCCCCCCCTGTCACTCTTACAATGACACAGTTTCAAAAGGTTGATGGGCTCGGTAGGGGGCCCCATCACAGTTAGACAGCCGCGAGGCCCTGGGCAGCCGCCCACTCTGCCCATGCCTAGCGCCGGCCCTATGCCCCACTTCATGTACACAATCCTGTTGATTGGCTCTACTTCCCACAAGTAATTTACAGGGCTCCCTTGCTTTCTAGCTAGGTTTGTTCTATATAAATACCAATACATAGATACAAGTGGCGAGGAAATTATAAAATTTGGCACAAATAGTGAGCATTCCCCCATTTACAATCCCAGGTATTCTGCTCTGTGCTGGGGGGTTTGCTCAAACAATTTTCAACAGATTCCATTGGTTGCAACAATAAAAAACATTTCTGCAAGTTATTGTCTATTATATTTTGGAAAACTTGAAATTGGGCGCAATAATCAACTCAGGACTGTGTGCAAACGATATTTTACTGAGCGAGATTTGTGCCTTATTCCACTCAGCCCTCAGAATGAGGCAAGCAGTGGTCAACACTAGTCCACAGAAGTCTAATGGGTGTCTGATTTTTAGGATAGACTGATCAGCTAAATGTGCATACAATTAATATGAATTGGAATCTTCTCAAAATCTGTTAAATCGCTGTCTCTTCGAGGTGGTATATTAAAGCAAGTTATTATCAAAATTAAGAACCTGAGGTAAACTACCCGCATGCAGGGAATTCTATAGATTTCCTTGTGTTATATGTATTAATGTAATACTTATGCCACACAAACGCTGCTTCAAAGCGCTACTGCATGAGATATGGTGCTTGCTTTGTTAGATGGAATTTTAGCATATGTATAAGTTAAACAGCTCCTCTTAATGCCTATTACATCGCTGTCCCTCGTGAACCAACATTGGACACCACTGACATAGGCTGAAGAGAGAAAGTCGAAAATATGTCAAGGTATTCACCTTCAAGCCCCTGCAAACAAAATTGGAGTATCGGACTGCCCTGGGATATAATGGTCCTACAAGGGCAGAAATTTCAAAGGCAACGGTAAGTACACATAGAGACTGACAGGAGACCCTACAATGCCAGCATTATAGGAAGCTGGCTCTGTATATACTAAACCAAAGTAAGGTATAGTGTGCACAGAGTCCAGTAGGTCCCCAAAGGCTTACAGAGGTAAAAGTGGATAATACCTTACTCTCTATTTGTGGTAGTGTGTGTGAGCAGTAAGACTTTATCAGAGGGTAGTGTTAAGCATTTATTGTACACACTCAGACAAGAAATGATTTCAAACACTCAAAGACTGAACTCTGACCAATTGTTTTGTATACAAATATTTCTTTGTTGTGTTTTATTTTTAGAACCCAGCTTGACTGCATAAAAGGTAAGTTAGTTAGTTTTTCTTAAAAAACAGTTTCTTCGGTTCTCGTACAATTTCCCATCCACACTGTTTCACAGAAAAGCACTCAATGCAGTCCTAAAGGAGAAAATCAGGTTATCGGTTTTAAGGTACTCGGTCTTGTGAGTTGGATTTCCAGGCTTAGAACCAGGGACCCCAATGGGTCAAGGATGCACTCAAAGAACACCCTCAGCGGCACTAGGGCGGCCGGATGCAGAGTGCTGAGGCCCAATGTTATCCAATGGTGGTTTGGGGGCCTCCGGTTGGTGGCTGCTCACAGGCACGCCACTTGGATGTGGGTGCAAAGCTCCTAGGGTTTAGCTCAGGGCAAGGGTGGGGGGGGTCCAAGATAGCGCACAAAGTGCACTCACAGCAGCACTGGGGTGGCCGGGTGCAGGCTGCTGGATCGACCTCGGGAACCCTATTGGTTTCAAATGGGGAAGCTCCGGTCAGAACAATCACTGTAGGCTCGGGCACGAAGATCTTCTGGAGGTGACCACTGGTTGGAGAGGTAAGTTGGGACATCGTTGGGCCACCCCACCTTATCTGCTTCAGTCGCAGTTGGTTGAATCCTTCAGATAGGGGCTACCGGCGTCATCAGGAGACTTGAGGTAGGTCAGAGATCACGAGATCCCAGGATTGTCGGGGAGACCTCCTCGTGGTGTTGGGTCACTCGGGCTATGGCCGTCGGGTACAGAGTGGTGCAGACTCGGGGATTTGGCCGGAGCCAGAGTCTGTTGGTGAGCAAATCCGGTGCTCACAGGAGACAAAGTCTGGTTAGGGAAGGCAGGGCATGTCCTCCGGGTTCTGAGGGGCTGCTAGCTGCAGGACACACCAGGATTCCACTAGAGCAGGTTGAGGTCGGGACAGGCCTGTAGGACTTGGACCAAGTCAGTGGTGTCCTCCTCTTCTTCCTTCAGCACGGCTCTTTGGTCCTCTTCTTCTTCTTTCTTCTTGTCTAAGGAGGCAAGGTTCGGGGTTGCCCCTAAATACTAAATTTATGGGCGTTTTAGGTAGGTACATTTTCGGAAGAACTGGTCCCTTCCTTGGGATGGGTACACCCCCTATTATGCCACCCTCATATGGGAGGGGGGCATAAGCCTCACTCTGGTTGGCTGGGTCCCCCATCTTCAAGATGGCGGGGACTGAGAGTTGTGCTTCACTTCACCTCCCTCACCTGAGGGGTGGGGTTGGCAAAGGTGGGCACACCTCTCCTCCTTTCTTGGGTTTCCCGCCGATTCTCCCACCCAAAGTTGGGGTCAGAATCGGTGGGGTCCAGTTGCTGGGAGCAGCAAATGGCTGGGTCAGGTCGCAAAGTTAGCAAGCCTTTGAAGCTTCCACGCCATCCTGGGGTAGGAGGCTTGGCACCTCTGCCCAGGATGTGCATTGTTTCAGTACCCTGAGAGTGGGAGGCTCTTGACCCAGGGGTCCAGAAACATGTCTGGGGTGGCAGCTGGCGAGCAGCCAGTCAACCAGAACACTAGAGTCAGGTCGTTTTTCAGGGGGCATCTCTAAGATGCCTGCTGAGTGCATTTTGAATTAAATCCCACACTGGCATCATTGTGGGAGTAATGTGCTGATAAGTTTCAGTATCAAAATTACCAGATTTCAGTAAAACCATTATGGTGCTGTGGAGTTCATAATTACATACTCTCAGACCATATACTCTTTATGGCTTTACCGCACTTACAATGTCTAAGGATGGTCTAAGGATTACTGCAGGGGTACAGGGCTCATGCACCTGTACCCTCACCAGTAGTATTGTGTACTCAGTTAGGAGGTGGCTTACCTTTGCCATAGGCATTGGATTGTAGGCATGGCACACAGGCATGTGTGTCATGTTGACTCTTCACTTTGTTCTACACCAAAACACGCAGCCTGCAATGGAAGTGTGTGCGTGTGTTAGGGTACGGACCTCTAATTGTGGCACAATATGTGCTGCAGTCCTTAGAGGTCTTCCCTGGTCACAGTGCCCTTGATAACCATGGTGCTTTTTACAAGGGCTTACATGTGGCCAGAAAGTTGCCAATTTGGAGTGCAACAGTACATCTTTTGGGAGCGAACATAGGCCCTGGGTACCTGGTTAGCAGGAACCCAGGGCACGCTTAGTCAAAGAGCATCAACATCAGCCAAAAAGTGGCACTTTCCTATAAGCATGTCCTGGATGTCTCTCATCTACCTCTAGGCCGGCCCATGTGAGATCTCTCATGTACCACCAGGCCTTCCCTTGTGGAAAATCTCATCTACATCTGCACCTGTCCATCTGAAATCTTTCTTATACCACTAGGCCTGCCCATGTATGATCTCTCACGTACCACTAGACCTTTCCATGTGAAACATCTCAACTATCTCTGGGCATATCTGTCAGAAATCTCTCAATTATCCCTGGGCCTGTATCTGAAATCTCTCAATTACCTCTGGGCCTGTCCATCTGAAATCTCTCAGTGACCTATGGGCCTGTATCTGGAATCTCTGAATTGCCTCTGGGTATGTCCATCTGAAATCTCTCAATTACCTCTGGGCCTGTCCATCTGAAATCTCTCAGTGACCTATGGGCCTGTATCTGGAATCTCTGAATTGCCTCTGGGTATGTCCATCTGAAATCTCTCAATTACCTCTGGGCCTGTACATCTGAAATCTCTCACGTGCCACTAGGCCTTTCTATGTGAAACTTCTCATCTGTCTCTGAGCCTGTTCATCTAAAATCTCTCGACTACCTCTGGGCCTGTCCATCTGAAATCTCTCGACTACCTCTAGTCTTGCCCATGTAAATCTCTCACGTACTGCCGACTCTGTCCATATCTGCTAAAAAGAACTAAGAAGTCAGCAGTAAACAAAGTTCTGTTTTCCTGGAATGCCCCCGGCCGCAGTGCCCTTTAAGTCCGCAGCACTCCCACGCCCATCACTTCTAATAGCACAAATGCAATCCTACCTGCCCCCGTTGAGACAGATGGCGCGGATTCTGCTAAGCTTGCTCCACCGCCCGCGAAAATAATCCACTAAAATTGTCTGAACCTTATTAATTGGCAGCCAATGCGAGGCACCTGGGGAGAGAGGGGATGATCTGCTCGGAGGCCTGGCCGGGCTATTGATTAAAAGCAGTTACAATTGCATTAACTGGGGGGAGCAATTTATTTACGAGCGGAGAAGTCAGTCACCCGCCGAGCGCTGTGCCAGGCGGCAGGACGGGCTCTCGTCAGGTAATGCAAGCTGGCATCTCAGATAGCACGTCCTTGCACAGTCAGGCGGCATACAAAGAGGCTTCAGGCTGGGGCGATCCAGGACGGGCAGCAACGCCTGGAGTACCCCGTTATCCATAAGCCACTTGCATGAACTCACCCTAATGATCACACCTAATTCCTATTAATTTAATGCACATTACAAACTGGAGGAAACGCTCGAACAGTTCTCTCAGAGCACAAAACGAGCCCCATAGCCAACAGCTCATCAGAGGAGTAAGCGCTATATAAAATGCAATTTACCATAAAAAACCCTGATCCTCATCCTTAAACTATCCCATCTCCACCCCCCCCTCCCCGAATGCATATCCATTTCACACACAGATATTCTAAAATTACTATTATCTAGTGTAAAGGTCCATAATTTATCGGCCTTGTAAAAATGAAAAGCCCAGTTGGTCCCACAGGGATTCAAACACATGATTTGCAGATCACAGGAGATACATACTGTCTTTCAGTCCAAAAAAATGCTTCACCCAACCCATTATAAGTAGTACACTGCCTTTTGTACCTTGCTGAAGTACGTCATATTTTACGATGAAGAAATTAGGAGTGCGCATGAAATTCTGCTCCGCTCACGGAGTTTGCAGAGTTTTTCACACTTTGTATAGATCATGGAGTTCCGAAAAACTGTGCGTAGCAGAGTGGAGTTTTTCCTCTACCGCAGCTCCCCAACGTTAAATTGGCGAGCTCGAGTGAGGAAAATCTTACTCCAGACCACCTCCCAGCGAGATTTCTCAACGTGGGCGGTTGCGGGTGTGCGCTACTGCTCACGTTGAGAAACCTTCCGTTCGCATAGACGAAGCTACCACTCGAGTAGAACATCTACTTGAGTGGCAGAAAGAAGCAGCACCTCTTGCACTGCGTGTGGGGCCATTTGTGCTGATTTTACAGCATGGGAGAAAGACCTTGCGCTGAAAATCAGCACTGGCAGTGCGACGTATCGCACTCCACAGCTTGAGGAACTCCACATTGCATGGCAGAGATTTTTTATCACTTTGTGGAGTTCCGCATAGTGGAAATCTGAGTACTCTGACCAGGCCTAGAAGGAATTCACCCAAGGTAACAAAATTCATTCAATTCCGGAATCTAGGACTAGGAACACTATTCTCCTGGTTCAATATGTTATGTTATGTTATGTTAAAAATGCTCTTTTATAGCGCACGGCTACTCCTAGGAGTGTCCCGGCGCTTTGACAAAGAGCCCTCAATCTAAAAGAAACATAACACTGCGAAAATAGAAAAAAGCAAGAGAACAGTTACTGTGTAAAAAGCCAGGTTTTTAATCCTTTCCTAAAAGAGAGCAGATCCTATCCTATCAATAGTCACCCATTTAGGCAGTAGGCAGCTTCCATACCAATAATGCAAGTGTTTGGCCAGAGAAATTATTTTAATACGCAATCATAAAAAATTCCTTCACACTCCTTACTAACAAATGTATAGAACTTTATCATGCACCTAGTAAAGATTAGACACATGATGTGTGGAACAGATAAAGAATATCTAAATTCGTTTTTCTCTACACCTGTTTTGTCTGCATGTCTCCAGTGGAAAATGAACACATTTATATAAATTATATAACACCCACCACAGACTGAATTGTCTCTGCAGTAATAGATTGTGTTATGAAGTAACTCAACAGTATTCTGAAGGCGCTAGAGGTGAGAGAGGGGTTGTGGCACACAGAACAGCGAAATAACAGAGGGGTGGAACAGGGTGTATTGGCCTTTAATGCCATCGGGCATTCCCATGGGTGGGGGTGGGGTTGGATCCATTGGAGACCGGTTTTGAAATCCCAAGGCCCTGCTGGGACGTCTGCTTGCAGCAAGCAGTGGGGACTTTAAGAGACAAGTATTTACAATGCAACGGTCTCGCCTTTGCAAAAGTTAGAGCTATTGGCACTGTAAATGACAATTTTTTTATTTATGTGTTGGTTTTGAAAACAGATAAATAAATGGCATTGTCATTTACAATGCCAATAGATTAATCTCTCGCAAATGCGAGACCTATTACATTTGCACACACACACACACACACACACACACAGAGCCACCCACACACACACACACACACACACACACACACACAGAGCCACACACACACACACACACACACACACACAGAGCCACACACTCACAGAGCCACACACAGGGGCACCCTGGGACGCGGCACAGCTGAGGCTCTGACGCAAGCAGGAGGGGTAAAGACTATAGAGTGCGGAGCCGAGAGTGCACAGGCAAGGGAGGGGGTCAAAGGCTATAGAGCGCGGAGCCGAGAGTGCACAGGCAGGGGAGGGGGGTCAAAGGCTATAGAGTGCGGAGCCAAGAGTGCACAGGCAGGGAGGAGAGAAGGCTACAGAGTGCGGAGCCAGGTGTGCAAAGGCAGGGGAGAAGTGAAGGCTACAGAGTGCGGACCCGAGAGTGCACAGACAGGGGGAGCCGGGTGTGCACAGGCAAGGGAGGGGTTAAGGCTACAGAGTGCGGAGCCGGGTGTGCACAGGCAGGGGAGGGGGGTCAAAGGCTACCAAGTGTGGAACCGAGAGTGCACAGGCAGGGGAGGGGGGTCAAAGGCTACAGAGTGCAGACCTGAGAGTGCACAGGCAGGGGAGGGGGGTTAAAGGCTACAGAGTGCGGAGCCGAGAGTGCACAGGCAGGAAGGGGTGAAGGCTACAGAGTGCGGAGCCGGGTGTGCACAGGCAGGGGAGGGGTGAAGGCTACAGAGTTCGGAGCCGGGTGTGCACAGGCAGGGGAGGGGTGAAGGCTACAGAGTTCGGAGCCCTGTGTGCACAGGCAGGAGAGGGGTTAAAACTAGAGATTGCAGAGCCGGGTGTGCACATGGCGGTAATGTTAAGGAGGTAAAGGGTTAGGACTGTAGGCAGCAGGGTCTACTGTCCACTGGGAGCGAAGGGACTAGGGCTTTAGAGGGAAGGAACGATTTAGGGAAAACTCGGGGACTGGCAGTGAACGAGGAGTGGCACAGCCGGGTGCTAAGGAGGGCAGACTGGGTGTGCATGGGGCGGTACGGGGGCAGAGCTGGGTGTGCGCAGGGTTGTAAGGGGGTACAACCAAAGGTGGCAGAGCTGAGGGTGCGCAAGGCTGTAAAGAAGGTACAACTAAACGTGGCAAATCTGGGTGCCTGCAGGGCTGTAAGGGGGGAGTGGCAGTGCTGCAGGGCAGTTAGGTATGCAATGCATGAGGAGCCTCCATTGCTGAGAAGCCCGTACCTGCTGTCCGCAGCCCCTCCGGTCGGTCCCAGCCAGGCTGCCTGTCCAGCCCCACAGAAGATCCCCGGCAGCTCTCTGGCATGCTTCCCGGGGCTGCCGCAGTGCCGTGACTGCAGAGGGACCTTTCCCGGTCCTGCGGACCTCGGACCCTCTCCCTCGGTATGACACTTGGCCTCTTTGTGCCCGGGTCTCCGTCATCACCCCTCTCCTCGTGGTCACTGGTTGCTCCAGCCTCTTCCAGGACCGGCTCAGTCCCTCCCCTGGCTCTGTCCTCTTTCCAGCACTGCTTTCCAAGCAGACGGGCAGGCTCGCTCCCTCCAACACACCACCCTCCCCTCCCGGCTGCGGAATTCTCATGCAGGCCCCTCCTCCTAGGGAGCGTCTCCAAAGAGCTCCGGGCGATCTTCATGCTGAGCCCGCGCACCGCCCGCCTCTAGTGGGAGTACACATCGGGCACCGCCATCTTGCAAAGCTCCGACCATCGCCTTGCGCGTCACTTTCACCCACAGTTTTCTCGGCGGCAGTCATACAACTGGCGGTTTTAATCCTCACCGAATGCAGCTGAGGAGTTCCGGTGCACTGGGCTGTGTTTACTTTAAATCACAGCCTCCGCATTACAGCATTGTAGTCGGATTTCTGCTGTCACTCCGCGGCGATTTCAGAGCAGGCTGACTGCTTCCTCCCTGTATTCAAGAAATACAGCGCTTCATTAAAGGTTCGCGTCGATTGTCTGTGCCTCTGCCCCTCTCCTCCTAACCCCACACCTCCTGTGTATTAGAGGCCCCGTGCTAAGGCAGTGTGTGTTTCGGCAGTGAAAGTGTTTCCGAAGGAGACAGCGAGGCGGGCAGCAGGAGTCTGTAAGCCCCGTCATTTTCAGACTGGGGGGCATGTTTTTCTTTCTCCCCTCTTCTCCATTGGCTGGAATGTAAACAACGGGACCCGGCAAACAAGGTTTTTCCAACAAAATTATCCTACCTACCGTGGAGCATATATCTTCATGTAAGTTCTTCACTCTTCTCTTAACCACTGCCATGTGTTCATCGCGTTTGAATGCTTCCAAGGGAAGGGTGTCCAACAGTAATACTGATACGTTTTTCCAGATACGGACGTTGGGATTTTACTGATTTACTGCATATTTCTTTGCACCGCGGATACGGCCACCATTGCAGTTACTTGAACCCGTTTTTTCTAGGTGAGCTGTGTTCTGGCAATTTTGTCTTCAACCCTTTAAATTTGTTTTTGACAAATACTGTGTCAGATACTTATGTTAGGACTATCGAGTGTTCCTTTATTAGTGGGTCACTAATCTATTCAGGAATCTTCCTTTTGACCCCTAGCTTTCATTTTGCTTAGGTGTTTTCCTATTCTACTGTCTACTACTTCAGACATGCATGGGGTAGAACTCGTGTAATTATAGATTTTGTCGGGTGCAGCATGTTACTTTAGAGAGTCATTAGGACTAGGAGCCAACCGCGATCTTTGGGCAATAGTATTAAATTCATTATCCCTTTAATAGTAACCAACATTAGGTCAGCTTGTACAGAACGTATTCTACCGACTTGGGTTATATGGCTAAAATACCCCATTAGTGCATAAGTATACAGTATATTGACCTTTGTGACTTTCAAATATATTTTAAATAATTGCTTTCCGTTTATATTTTTTCCTCGTATAATCTTGGGTTATTTGGATATTGTGACTGCGGGTTTACACTCAAAGCCATTGAAGAACCATTGAATGAGCCACATCAATTGAACGAGCAAGATACCCTTACCGGGTTGGAATTATCACCGGTAAAGTGGTAAGTGTAGCAGTGATCCTTCTATTAACCTATCACAATTTGGTTTCTCACTTACCCTGCCAGCACCTCTTTAATTCTAAAGCAAATCCCATACGTTTCTTAATAGGTTCTACATTATACGCCAACATTTCAAGAAAAGTATGTGTTGGCTTGGATACAGGTTGTTTAGAATTTAAAAAAAAAAAAACATTTTCTCACATAATACTTGGTAGGTGGAGGTACCCTCTCTTCACGGCTTCTTTTGATAATCGTAGGAAATTGTACACTTATCTATGAAGCTGCACTTTCACTGAGCACGATGCTTATCATTTTGTGTGCAATTTAGAGTATATGATCATCAGACCGCAAACGCTTGTGGGAGAAATCTCTTATGCGGGTTCTTAATACGTGTGGGAGAAATCTATAATGCAGGTTCTTTGTGCTAGCAATATGTGTACAAAATGTAATGTGAAATATTATTGCAATCTGGATTGAACGGGTATACTTTTTCGTCGCAGTCACGTCTCTTTCACTTTTCTGAGCATGTGCATGTTATTCACACACGTGCTGGTCTTATGCAGGATTAAACGGCTATACTCAATCTTGTGAGTGCATGGGGTTCATGTGTTTAATGGTCTAAGATGACTTATTGGTTACATTCAAACCTCTACTTCTGCAACAGAAATTATTGTTGACAGTTTTATTTCCATTTTTGATTGTATAAGATAAGGATAAATTGCCTTTGAGAATGGTTGCCAATCTTTTGTCAGTCACTATGTATAGTGACAACAATCACAATGAATTGTTCATTTTTTGTTTGATTTCCAGCCCTGAAGAGTCAGAGCAATTCTGTACTCTGACGAAACACGTGTCGGCTGGCGTAAGGTCTTTTGGGCAATAAAGAACTACAATTGCTCAAACAGAAGAAGTGGATTAATATTTTTTCGTGGACTCTATCCATTTGATTATTGTGCATAACACGAATGAATTGATTTGTTGTGTGCCTAGGAATTTGTTTTTTGTGTAGTCCAAGTGTTGTTCTCGACACTTTGTAAAGGGTTCAGAGGGTTTCCCTTTTCCTGTGGCACCAATGGTAACTTTATCTATGAGCTAACTAGCTGTCAGGAACTTATGTGGAGCGCAAGTTGTCCCTGTCCATAAAACCCATTGCCTTTGAGTTTATTGTAAACAACGGGCGTGTTTTTGTCTTGTTGTTTACCATTCCAGCCATTGGAGAAGAGGGTAGAACAAAACTAAAAAACATGCCCCCCAATCCGAGAAGGACGGGGCTTAGAGCGAGAGAATGACGTCACTGAGACCTCTTCTCCAATGGCTGCCCGCCGTTTAGGAGAACAGCCAATGGAGAAGAGGGGCGGGGTTTTACCCTCGCTACTCAGAGTCATTAAATCTCGCCAGCGAGACTGCGCATGTGCGCAGCCTACACTAGCCAAGACCTAAAAAATGGGGCGGGAGAGCGAGAGATCAGACAGAGGGACGAGAGGGAGAGAAGAGAGAATGGATGGGTGGGTGGGTGGAAACAGAGAGCTATAGTAAGAAGAAGGGAGTGGGGCTGATTTGAGCATTTTTACCAAGGTCGCTTTCGGTTAAACTAAAATGAAGCCTCACTAGTTAAGAGTTAGTCTCACGTCATGAAATACAGTTTCACTTTTTTTGCGGGGTGCAAACCTCATGTCTAAACATAGCCCCCAGAGCACAGCTCCCACTCATTTTGCACGAGCTCATTGGCATGCATTCTCTCTCATTAGGCTTGAGTCTCATGTGTGCCACTGAGTGAGTCTCACGCTGTGGAGCATACTGTAAATCCTTGGCTGTGAGTCTCACACCTTGGTGCACAGTCTCACTCACTGACCGTGAGTCTCACTTCATGGAGCACAATCTCACTCGTATGTGGCGAGTCCCAAACCTTGGAGCAGTCTCACTCATTGGGTGTGTTTCACCATTTAAGTATAGTCTTCCTTATTTGGCTCCATCGTTTGGAGCACAATCTCGCTCAGGAAGTGAAAGTTTCAGAGTCGCCCTCCGGGAATATTGATGTGAGACCTGTCAGCCCTAGGGTGGTCTTACCCCGTTTTTTTTTTTTGCCCTTTCGCCTTATTTTTACCACCATCTTTTGTTGGACCTTGGTCTCTGGGCGCCTTACCACTGCCAAACAGTGCTGAGGTGCAGGTGCTCTCTCCCAACAACATGGCTGCCACAGGCCCCTGCTACTGTGGAGGGGCCATTGAAGACGCGCACTAGTAGTTAGGAGCAGGCTGGGACATCCTGTTACAGTATCACTGCCATCCCGCCTCCCGACTTTTTGTTCAATAGCCTAATATCTGGAAGGTCCTGGAACCTTCCAGCCCTGGGAGGGGTTAAGCTTTGCCGCCTTTACCTAGGGGTATAAGAGTAAAGGAGGGAAACCTGACTGTCAGTTGGGGCACCACTGGACCTGGGGGAACCTCTGCAGGAGTATAGGCGGTTGGGCCTAGGGGAGGAACTTACACTACTGGGACTGACTGAGCTTAGGCCCTGCCGTTCCTAAGTTAGATGAGGGACTCTGCCAGCCTGCTGATCTAGCCCAGCGAGGGGGAACCCAGGGAACCACCTCCAGTGTGCTAAAGGGAACATTCTGCCTCTGAAGCCCACCAACTCAACCCCCCTTCCTTCCCCAAGAACCTACACTGAGACCTCCCATCCATCCCCCCAAGAAAGGCGCTGTGCCCAACAAGCGCTGTCAGGAAGCACCTACCTGCTGAGAGCACTGCTGGGGGATCAACCATGTAAACAGCGGTTACGGTGATTGGCGATTTGGTGCACCCTGATCAGTCCGGGTTTATCCCCCACCGTAATACCGCACTCAATCTTCGACGCCTTCATGGTGCCTTGGCGAGGGCGGGGTCTCTTGCGGAACCGGCCATCTTGGTCTCCCTTGACGCCTCGATGGCCTTTGACACGGTGGAATGGCCTTATTTGTGGGCTGCCCTTGCCAAGTTTGGTTTTGGTCCTAAGTTTATCGGGTGGGTTAAGCTTTTATATGAGCAACCGCTGGCACAGGTGGTGGTTAATGGAAGGGCCTCTGACCCTTTTGTCCTCGGGCGTGGCACGTGGCAGGGCTGCCCTCTGTCGCCTCTTCTCTTTGCGCTCGCTCTTGAACCCCTTGCTGCGTGGCTCCGCTGGGAACCCTCGCTCAGGGGCATACGGTGGTCCCCTACCTTCGAGGATCGGGTGTCGCTTTACGCCGACGATATACTGTTATATCTTACTTCTCCCCGTAAGTCATTGGGTGTTCTGTTTGACGTCCTGAGCTCTTTCAGGAAGAACTCTGGTTTGGTTATTAACTGGGCTAAATCCTGTATTTACCCGCTTGCAGGTGGACAACCGTCTTTGCCCCGTTTCTGCCCTATACCTGTCTCCAGTGTTGGTTTCAAGTACTTGGGGATCTACATTTCTATAGACCCCAGGGTACGCTTTGTGCGGAATCTACTGCCTCCGCTTGCCCGACTTCGGTCGGATGTAGTGGCATGGTGTGGATTGCCTCTGTCTCCTTTAGGGAGGGCGGCCCTGTTTAAAATGATGTCTCTTCCCCGATTCCTATACGCCATCCAGAACACGCTCGATCTGGTTCCGGCCGGCTATTTCCGTGAAATCGAGGGCCTTCAGAGGAAATTGATTTGGGGTGGACGGCCGCGTATAGCGTTGGCGAAATTGACTTTGCCCTGGTATGACGGTGGTATAGCTTTGCCGGATGTCAAGCGCTATTATTGGGCGTCACAGTTGAGTGCTATTAACCATGCCATGTATGGTCCTGTTCCTAATCCCGCCTATGATATGGATAGGTGGCAACTACCGGGGGGCGATTATAATAGAGCGCTATACTCCAAGACCGCGAGGAGGAATCTGACGGGCCCCACTGCGGTGGCGATACGTGTATGGGATAGTGCAACATCGGCCACGGGCTGGGCGGATAAACTGACTAGGGCTACTCCCCTGTATGCAGCTGAGAGACTGGGTGGTCTGTGGTCCTCGAAGGGATTCGATATATGGGACCTTATCGGTATTAGCAAAGTGGGTGATCTTTGGGCCGTTAACAGAGTCAAAACTTTTGATGAGCTAAAACGGGAATATAAGCTGAGCGATAGGGAATATTTCCGATATCTCCAGTTCCGCCATGCACTTGCCTCGGTCTTCCCTGCTGGTACCTCGATCCCTGAGTCTTCTCCCGTGGAAGATAGAGTGCTGGATGGACATGTCCCTCACAGCACTATCTCCCTCATATATAAAAAACGTATTAATGCCCGTTCGGACCTTCTTGTACAGCTACGAGAGGCATGGACTGGTGACGGTCTGGAATTAGACGACGAAGACTGGCAGGCTGCAGTATCCTCCCCAAAAGAAGTCGCTATTCCGGCGCGTCTCCGACTGGTGCAACTCAAGATTCTACATCGTGTCTATGTCACGGGTCCACGATTGATCCATATGGGTTATTCTGTGGATGGGTTATGTCGGCGGGGATGTGGTTTGCTTGCTACCTTCCTCCACATTATGTGGGAATGCCCGGCGGTCGTGGTTTTTTGGAATCGAGTGCATGCGGTGATGGGAGAAGTGACGGGTGTCGGGTTACTCCCCGAGGCCAGACGCTGTTTGCTGAATGTTTGGGAACCAAATGACTGTACCATTGCTCAGACTCAATGGGTCACGCTGGGCAACATGATTGCGAAGAGAGATATCGCTCAACTCTGGGGGTCTCATAGGGCACCATTGGTCTCGACCTGGGAGGAGAACATGGATTGGTGCATGTTTAGAGAAAAAATTGTGTACATCTCCCGAGGTAGGCCCAAGAAGTGGGGGAGGATTTGGGGTCAGTGGAATTCGTACCGTGGAGAGATTTGTGACCCTCCCTTTGCAGACCCCCCGGACCTTCCGAGCTCTCCTTGACTGTACGTTCCAGTGTTTTGATTTTCTGTTCTTTGTGAAGTGCTATTCACTCTTGGTCCCCGCTCCCCACCTCTACGATTGTTTGATGCTTGCTTTCCGTTTGTTTCCCCCTACTGTACATTGCAGGCCTTATATTGATACTTTTGCCTCGATTCTTTTTCTTTTGTTTTTCTTGTTGTTTGTATGTAATAAAAACATGAAAACCTTTTATTTATCCTCATCTGCCAAATGCTCCGAGTCCCACCATACTGTCACGCTGCCGGACCCTTGGGTTGTCGACTGATGAGCTGTGTATTGATCTGTTCTTGCTATTTCGTATGATTGACCGGCCTTGGTGGTTGTAGGTCTGTATCTGTATTCCTTTTCCAAAATAAAGTTTTTTTTAAAAAAAACAAAAAAACATGTAAACAGCGCTGCACCACCTGAGGGCTTTCCTGACAGAACTGTGCTGCTGGTACTGTAATCCCCAAGCTCTGTGCCCCCCTGTGTTGCGCTCCTAAGCGCCGTAATCTGCCTGAACTGTGCCCCCCAGCGCTGAGCTATCGAAGCTCTGCGTGTGCCTGGAAGAACTGTCTGCCTTCAAAGCGGTGGGCTGTGTGACCTAGGCGCTGTACCTTCAAAGCGCTTATTGGTCCAGAACTTCCCCCTGCTGCTGGGCGCTGTGACCCCGAAGCGCTGGGGCCTCGGAGCGCTACTTGCCACACTCATCGCTGCAGCCCCCTGCATTATTGCTGAAGAAGCGATACCTCGCATAGATCACCGCCGCAGCACCGGACTTGTCTGCACTGCTGTTGGGCTCCACCGCTGTGACTCGCCGAGCGCTAGGGGCGCGTGACTGCTGACCTCAGTTGGGCGCTGCTGCAGAGTGCGCCTAGGGCCCGTGAATCACCGCCGCGGCCCAGGCGCCTGACTTTACACTTCCCCCCTGCTGCCGAACTCACCGCCACAGCCCCCGAAGCCTGGGGAGGGCCGCTGCGGTATTACTGAAGGCTGCGCTGGGTCATAGGCCACGCCCCCACCAGCAGCCGCGCAGCCATTGGTGGAGGCTGCCACGCCCCGTGAGCCGCATTGTGATTGGCGGCGACGGGCGCGCTTCTGCCCCACTGCTTCCTGATCGGTTCCCGGGCCGGAGGGGACATCGGAGGCCCGGGACCGTCCGTGAATACCAGCCAGGGGCCTCCAGGAGCGCGAGAGCCCCCTGATCTGCCCCAGAGCTAGACTGAGGAGCCAGGGCTCTCCGGAGGCTACAAACAAAGGTAACACCCCCAGGGGAGGGCGAGAGACTGCAGAGACGGAGGGGATGCAAAAGAGCCTCGTGGAATTAGTGAGGCAGCCCTGTGTCCGCCCCTCCCCTCCTGAGACTGCAGCTGGGCCCCGTTGGCCCTGGTTAACCCTATAAAGGCCTTGGGCCCTAAAGGCCTAGAGTGAGGAAGAAATTGGCTAAGGGCCTCCTGAACTGGGCACCAGACTCCCATGATTGTTAAAATACTGTGCTGGAGTTAACCCCTTAGATGCTATTGATGTTTCTGTTGTGCCAGTTAGGCAACTGTTGAGCTATTTCAATACCCCCCTGCACAAGAGATGGTTTAATGTCATGACCAAACCCCATTTGAAGTCAATGGTTACAGGAAATGTTATTGCCTAGACTGCCCTGAGCAGAGTGCTATGTTCAATGAAGTAATACTAGAGAGATGTTGACCCCAATTGCCTATGCCTGAAAAGTGATATTTGCCTAAATAACATTGAGTTACTTACCTGCACTGAAGAAAGTCTAGATAAAGAGTCTTGTTTGAAGCAACAATCTGGTGTGGTGTAATTTTATTGCGTATGCCTCCCTGTCTCAGTGTGAGTGTGTGCTGCACTTCTGCTTTACACATTGCCTTCGGGTGCCTTCCTGCCTCGCGCCAAGCTACAGTGGTGGAATTGGTGACCCCAGTTCTAACAACTGGTCTGAACCTCTTAAATGTTACTCTTGTGGACTGTTGTCCCTGAGACCTCAGCAGATGCCTTGTCGAGAGCCATGGTCACCATCGGTCCATCAGCTGACCGGCAAAATGGAAAAAAGGCAAGGAGTTCACGGTCCAAGGACATGATTTAAGCACGCAATTCTGCTTATAGCTATAAACACAAAAATATATGGTTTCCACTCTAAAAATTTTAATTGCCCTTAGTACTGGTGCTCTGCCTCAAGAGTTAGAGGGATCACTGACAGAATATCAGAAACAACAATATCGAGGACCAAAATATCGAGAAGGTAAGTGCAAATAGGTAAGTATAGATTGACAATTCTTAACTCCAGATCTACGTACCTTGAAGATATATATATCGTCAAGGTACATATATGTGGAGTTATACATTGTAAACTTTGCTTACCCATCAAAACTTACCTTCACAATATTTCTGTCCTGGATATTCTTCACACAATATTTTTTTCACACAATATTTGTTTCCGATATTCGGTCTAAATACCAAGATAGAGCACCTCATTACAGAGTAATGGGGGAGAAAATTAAAAAAAGAGAGCGTGTAACAATGTAGGGGATGAAAAGAGACACGGGGAGCATAAATGAAAATGGATCATCATTGTTACATTACAGCTTCCAGTTATAACCAGAAATAAGACATTAGAGCCCAAGGCCCAGAATCCAACAATAAGGTAGATATGGAGACGCAGAGTAAATAAGGCCATCAGAAAGGGTGTGGGAATACAAATCAGGGATTTAGGAGTAACCCCAAGCCCGAAAAAAACATCCCATGTCCAGTCTATCACATGGATGCTGAGGTGCGAAGGAAGTGGCAAGGACAGTTGTATATGTGAGGAAGGGCATAGGCATGGAGAGATAGAGCCACGGGAAAAAAATCTGCAGACTTAAACACAAAAGGGCAATCGCAGCAATACTGAACAAGCATTGGCAAAGTCAACTGGTCAGACATTGGCTGACAACCTTTGGCTCTGCCAAAGTTTATGAATGTTTTCTGAAAATCAAGGAGAATACTTTTTTTGTGTGTAAGTGCATGTTGTGCAACAGCTGAATGCTGTCACTCACAGTGAAGTTGGCCAATGGCTGAAGTGGGCAGACCAATTGCTGTATTCTATAGTGGGCAGAAAAATGTGAATGACACAATACCAGACCAACGGATAAAAATGACTGGCTGAAAGCCCCTATGAGCAAGTATATTATATTTGTATCAACATCAAAAGGTCTTGGTTAATGCAAAACTTAAAAACAAGAGACCAGCAGACAAAGGGAATAAGTGGGAAACAGAGACTGTCAAGTAAAAAATAGGAAGCTCACAGGCTACAACCAGAACACAGAAGTTGTGAGCTCTACAATGGCCTCAACAAGGGGAGCCAGACCAATGGAAGCACAGCAAGTCATCAGGATGTAGTAACGGGAGCTCAGTCTTAGAGTCTTTGCAAGAAACAGTGTCAGCCAGTGGTGGATGCTTGATCGATAATCAATGACTTGCCAATGATCATCTGGCTGTTCGCAAACTTTGATGTATTTGGGGTTCAACAGCCTATATTTGTTCCATGTGAGCCATCGATGACATCTGCAAGGATGCCCGTGTAGACACTGAAAACTCTGTGTGGCGGGGTGGTGGAAACATGCTGAGGTGGAGGCTGATATCTTGTACGTTTCCATAAATGTGATTGAATTCTATCCTTGCAGTGCCAATGCAGACACCCTGCCTGTTTGTGCAGGTGTATTAACGGCATCTGGTGGTCCACCCTTTCATAAGCATCAGACTGCTCCAGTGGTCCTCCAAGGAATGAACTTGTATGTGCCCCCATCAGGCGGTCCAATGGTCTTCGTCCAGAACTATCATAACGCATTCAGCCCTACACTTCTGTCAGAAGGCAGACAACCAGTTATGGAGGCTGCAGCAGGTCGCCAAAGAACCCTGCATTCCCTTTTTGGCCTCTTTTCCAAGCATCCCGTTTTTGAATGGTAAGGTGGGGATAGGATTGCAGAGTGTTGGGTTGCTGGCATACACTGAATGTGTTTTTGATGATCATAGTAACTAAAGTGTTCTGGGGCCTGGGACTAGGGAGGCAATTTATGTCATGCAGTGATGACCATTGACCAGGAGGCCTGGTTTGACGCTTTGAGTTTCAGTACCAGTGGTGGTTGGCACAGATCGGGGGTTAGAGTGCAGGGAGTCGGGAGAGGGCGTAAAGAAAAAAAAAACTACCTCCTCACCGTGTCCTGCCACTCTCTCCACCATCTTCTCCGGAACAGGAACAGAGCACCCAGGAAGAAATCAGGCTCCTCTGAGCCAATCAAGTTTTAATTAGTCTGAGCTCCGTGGTTCGGCACTCCGATGGGGGCTGGGGGCCTGGACATATTCTCCACCCAGGTTGTAATGTGGCCTGTGTGGAGAACATTCATGCGCACTTTAGGGAGTGCAAACCACTCCTCCCCTCCCCTGCTCTGTCAGTAGAGCAACTGCAACAAGGAAAAAATAAAATGATAATAACCTAGTTATAATAATTGTATTTTTCCTTTAGTTACACTGCTTAAATGCAGTGAGGCGACGCTCCTCCACCTTAGCGAGGAGCCGCCACTATGGACTGATTGTTCGATCCTTGCTCGTCTGAACAAGAGAGGAAGTGGTAGAGGAGGCTTGAGGTTAGTGGCTGTGTTAAGCCCCTGCCCCATCATCAGGTTGGGGAATGGAGTATTAAGGGATTGGTCACTTGGTCTGCTCACAGGTCTGAGTCAAACAACACTTTGAGAATATTTTTATTTATTGCCTCCATTTTGATCGGAGAGCTAATAAATAACAGCGTTAAATAATAGTAAAAAATGGTTGAATTTTAGAGGCCTGGGTTGCCAAAGAAGGCAAAGGTAGTGATAGAAATGAATAATCTGAAAGTAAGAAAATGGAAAAACAAAATTAAAGGCAGGAAACAGAGACCTGTGAGGATAGAAATAAATAAAAAATGGTGCAGATGAAACAAGGAAAAAGAGAGAAGAAGGCTGCAGGAAAGAAAGGAATAAATAAATAAATAAAACAATGAAGGGTGGAATAGAGTTAAGAAGATAGGACATCAGAGGGGAGGAAGTAGGAAGAATAGTGGAAGAAAGGAAAGAAGAGAAGACCACAGGGAGGACAGGAGATAGAGAAATGGATAAAATAAGCGAGAGCAAGAAAGAAAGAGTGGAAGAAACAAGAGAACAGAAAAAAAGGAAAAAACAAAGAATCGAAGAAGTCAAAGAAAAAGGGAATGAAAGAAACAAAAAAGGAAGGGCAAGTGAAAGAAAGAAGGGAAAGGAGAACGAAAGGGAACAAAGATGAAAGAAAATGAGGAAGAAAGAGAAGAGAGAATGGGGGAAAAGAGGGAGAGTTAGCGATACAGAGAAGGAGGGAAGGATGATGGTCAGATAATCAGCTAAAAAAATAATGTTGTCAAAATAATGACAGTAAAAATATTGACTTTAGATATATAATGTAAAATAGAAATATTGACGTTGGTATCGAGACTGATATTGAAGCTGTAATAAAAAAAATGTAGTTATAAATATAAATAATATGTAAATAATTGTATAGTATAGTAGTAAAATAAAAGTCAATAGTTTTTATAAAAACCAAATATAAGTTTTAAAATAAGAAATTATAAAGTACTTATATGTGCAATTAAAAAAACTTTAAACAATATTTTATGGATGGTTTAAGATAAATATTATGTAAAATATACTAATTTTAACATGTTTATCTAACGTTACCTGGTATATTAAATCAAATATTTTTCATAAAAATACATAATTAATTAATTAGAAATATTTTAGAAGACTGGCTGCAAACTGCGCATCTACTGCAGAAGTGGCCATAAGAAGTGAGCTTGTTGACAGATGTGGCATGCTGCCATCATGAACCACAGGGATTAGAGGTGAGCGGTCTGTGGGCTATGCTTTGGGTTGCTAGAGGCCTCACCGGCAATATAGCCATGTTCCCACTTCCACACAGGGGTGTGTTGTCACGTTTTTGGGAGAATTGTTTTCTAGGGTCGCCATCCATGAAGCTGCTGAGGTTTTAAAAAACATGCCCCGAGTGGTGAAGTGTCTGCAATTTCGCCCAGTGACTGGATTTTGGTCGAAGCACTGTAAACAGATAGCTATCAGGAAGTATAAGGACAATAGGTGAATATACAAAGGTTACATTTCCTGCATGGGCACAATATTTACCTTGTGTGTGTCCTTGACCATGCCTCCAACGCCCTGTTGAGTACTGTCAATTACACAGTCACTTAGAAACATTGCAAACATTAGGCAAACTTAGACGGTTGTATCTCTGTGCATTTTAGGCAGTTCACGACTACGGGAACTGAAACCTTTAACAGGTGTCTGACTTGAACCCAGTTCCAGCTTCAGCGTGTGCAGCTTCTTCAAGGCCAATGTCAGACTCCTCATGGCGTCGCTGTCTGCACAGGAGGTGAGGAGTTAACAAACTAGTTCACGAGGGAAGTGTCCCTCTCGGCACAATGCTCTTTACACAGCACTTTGGTAAACACAGAGCAGATGCCACTCCTGGCAGCCTCAGGCCAAGGCTTTTCCTCTGCAGGTGCTGAAATATGATGCGAATGGTGGGAAGGGAGCCTTCCTCCTGTAAAGCTTGAGCCTCAGCTGCAGCAGCTTCACACGGTGTGACAACTCCACACAGTGCTGCAGCTTCACACGGTGCGACAACTCCACACAGTGCTGCAGCTTCACACAGTGTGACAACTCCACACAGTGCTGCAGCGTCACGCGGTGTGACAACTCCACACAGTGCTGCAGCTTCACACAGAGTTACAACTCCACGAGGTGCTGCAGAGTCACACGTTTCCAACTCCACCCTGTGCTGCAGCGTCATACGGTGTTAATACTCCACACAGAGCTGCAGCTTCATGCGGTGTTACAACTCCACATGGTGCAGCAGCTTCACATGGTGTGATAACTCCACACAGAGCTGCAGCTTCACACGGTGTTACAACTCCACACAGTGCAGCGGCTTCACACGGTGTTACAACTCGACACAGAGCTGCAGCGTCACACGGTGTTACAACTCCACACAGTGCAGCGGCTTCACACAGTGTTACAACTCCACACAGAGCTGCAGCGTCACACGGTGTTACAACTCCACACAGTGCAGCGGCTTCACACGGTGTTACAACTCGACACAGAGCTGCAGCGTCACACGGTGTTACAACTCCACACAGTGCAGCGGCTTCACACAGTGTTACAACTCCACACAGAGCTGCAGCTTCACACAGTGTTACAACTCCACACAGAGCTGCAGCTTCACTCACTGTTACAGCTCCACACAGTGCAGCGGCTTGACAGAGCGTTAGAACGCCACACAGATCTGTAGCATCACACAGTGTTACAACTCCACACAGTGCTGCAGATTCACACAGTGTTACAACTCCACACAGAGCTGAAGCGTCACGCGGTGTTACAACTCCACACAGTGCAGCGGCTTGACACAGTGTTACAACTCCACACAGAGCTGCAGCATCACACGGTTTTACAACTCCACACAGAGCTGCAGCATCACACGGTTTTACAACTCCACACAGTGCTGCAGCTTCACACAGTGTGACAACTCCACAAAGTGCTGCAGCATCACGCGGTGTGACAACTCCACCCTGTGCTGCAGCGTCACGCGGTGTGACAACTCCACACAGTGCTGCAGCATCATGCGGTGTGACAACTCCACACAGTGCTGCAGCTTCACACAGAGTTACAACCCCACGAGGTGCTGCAGAGTCACACGTTTCCAACTCCACCCTGTGCTGCAGCGTCATACGGTGTTAATACTCCACACAGAGCTGCAGCTTCATGCGGTGTTACAACTCCACATGGTGCAGCAGCTTCACATGGTGTGATAACTCCACACAGAGCTGCAGCTTCACACGGTGTTACAACTCCACACAGTGCAGCGGCTTCACACGGTGTGACAACTCCACACAGTGCTGCAGCGTCACGCGGTGTGACAACTCCACACAGTGCTGCAGCGTCACACGGTGTGACAACTCCACACAGTGCTGCAGCTTCACACAGAGTTACAACTCCGCGAGGTGCTGCAGAGTCACACGTTTCCAACTCCACCCTGTGCTGCAGCGTCATACGGTGTTAATACTCCACACAGAGCTGCAGCTTCATGCGGTGTTACAACTCCACATGGTGCAGCAGCTTCACATGGTGTGATAACTCCACACAGAGCTGCAGCTTCACACGGTGTTACAACTCCACACAGTGCAGGGGCTTCACACGGTGTTACAACTCGACACAGAGCTGCAGCGTCACACGGTGTTACAACTCCACACAGTGCAGCGGCTTCACACAGTGTTACAACTCCACACAGAGCTGCAGCGTCACACGGTGTTACAACTCCACACAGTGCAGCGGCTTCACACGGTTTTACAACTCGACACAGAGCTGCAGCGTCACACGGTGTTACAACTCCACACAGTGCAGCGGCTTCACACAGTGTTACAACTCCACACAGAGCTGCAGCTTCACACAGTGTTACAACTCCACACAGAGCTGCAGCTTCACTCACTGTTACAACTCCACACAGTGCAGCGGCTTGACAGAGCGTTAGAACGCCACACAGATCTGTAGCATCACACGGTGTTACAACTCCACACAGTGCTGCAGATTCACACAGTGTTACAACTCCACACAGAGCTGCAGCGTCACGCGGTGTTACAACTCCACACAGTGCAGCGGCTTGACACAGTGTTACAACTCCACACAGAGCTGCAGCATCACACGGTTTTACAACTCCACACAGTGCTGCAGCTTCACACAGTGTGACAACTCCACAAAGTGCTGCAGCATCACGCCGTGTGACAACTCCACCCTGTGCTGCAGCGTCACGCGGTGTGACAACTCCACACAGTGCTGCAGCATCATGCGGTGTGACAACTCCACACAGTGCTGCAGCTTCACACAGAGTTACAACCCCACGAGGTGCTGCAGAGTCACACGCTTCCAACTCCACCCTGTGCTGCAGCGTCATACGGTGTTAATACTCCACACAGAGCTGCAGCTTCATGCGGTAGGACAACTCCACACGGTGCAGCACCTTCACACAGTGTGACAACTCCACACGGTGCTGCAGCTTCACACAGTGTTACAACTCCACATGGTGCTGCAGCTTCACATGGTGGTACAACTCCACACAGAGCCGCAGCTTCACACGGTGTTACAACTCCCCACGGTGCTGCACCTTCACACAGTGTGACAACTCCACACGGTGCAGCAGCTTCACTCTGTGTAACAACTCCACACAGTGCTGCAGCGTCACGCGGTGTGACAACTCCACACAGTGCTGCAGCTTCACACGGTTTTACAACTCGACACAGAGCTGCAGCGTCACACGGTGTTACAACTCCACACAGTGCAGCGGCTTCACACAGTGTTACAACTCCACACAGAGCTGCAGCTTCACACAGTGTTACAACTCCACACAGAGCTGCAGCTTCACTCACTGTTACAACTCCACACAGTGCAGCGGCTTGACAGAGCGTTAGAACGCCACACAGATCTGTAGCATCACACGGTGTTACAACTCCACACAGTGCTGCAGATTCACACAGTGTTACAACTCCACACAGAGCTGCAGCGTCACGCGGTGTTACAACTCCACACAGTGCAGCGGCTTGACACAGTGTTACAACTCCACACAGAGCTGCAGCATCACACGGTTTTACAACTCCACACAGAGCTGCAGCATCACACGGTTTTACAACTCCACACAGTGCTGCAGCTTCACACAGTGTGACAACTCCACAAAGTGCTGCAGCATCACGCCGTGTGACAACTCCACCCTGTGCTGCAGCGTCACGCGGTGTGACAACTCCACACAGTGCTGCAGCATCATGCGGTGTGACAACTCCACACAGTGCTGCAGCTTCACACAGAGTTACAACCCCACGAGGTGCTGCAGAGTCACACGCTTCCAACTCCACCCTGTGCTGCAGCGTCATACGGTGTTAATACTCCACACAGAGCTGCAGCTTCATGCGGTAGGACAACTCCACACGGTGCAGCACCTTCACACAGTGTGACAACTCCACACGGTGCTGCAGCTTCACACAGTGTTACAACTTCACATGGTGCTGCAGCTTCACATGGTGGTACAACTCCACACAGAGCCGCAGCTTCACACGGTGTTACAACTCCCCACGGTGCTGCACCTTCACACAGTGTGACAACTCCACACGGTGCAGCAGCTTCACTCAGTGTAACAACTCCACACAGTGCTGCAGCGTCACGCGGTGTGACAACTCCACACAGTGCTGCAGCGTCACACGGTGTGACAACTCCACACAGTGCTGCAGCTTCACACAGAGTTACAACTCCACGAGGTGCTGTAGAGTCACACGTTTCCAACTCCACCCTGTGCTGCAGCATCATACGGTGTTAATACTCCACACAGAGCTGCAGCTTCATGCGGTGTTACAACTCCACATGGTGCAGCAGCTTCACATAGTGTGATAACTCCAAACAGTGCTGCAGCGTCACACGGTGTGACAACTCCACACAGTTCTGCAGCTTCACACAGAGTTACAACTCCACGAGGTGCTGCAGATTCACACGGTTTCAACTCCACACAGAGCTGCAGCGTCATACGGTGTTAATACTCCACACAGAGCTGCAGCTTCATGCGGTGTTACAACTCCACATGGTGCAGCAGCTTCACATGGTCTGATAACTCCACACAGTACTGCAGCTTCACGCGGTATGACAACTCCACATGGTGCAGCACCTTCACACAGTGTGACACCTCCACACGGTGCTGCAGCTTCACACAGTGTTACAATTCCACACGGTGCTGCACCTTCACACAGTGTGACAACTCCACACGGAGCAGCAGCTTCACTCAGTGTAACAACTCCACACAGAGCTGCAGCGTCACACGGTGTTACAACTCCACACAGTGCAGCGGCTTCACACAGTGTTACAACTCGACACAGAGCTGCAGCGTGACACAGTGTTACAACTCCACACAGTGCAGCGGCTTCACACAGTGTTCAACTCCACACAGAGCTGCAGCTTCACACAGTGTTACAACTCCACACAGAGCTGCAGCTTCACTCACTGTTACAACTCCACACAGTGCAGCGGCTTGACAGAGTGTTAGAACGCCACACAGATCTGTAGCATCACACAGTGTTACAACTCCACACAGTGCTGCAGATTCACACAGTGTTACAACTCCACACAGAGCGGCAGCGTCACGCGATGTTACAACTCCACACAGTGCAGCGGCTTGACACAGTGTTACAACGCCACACAGAGCTGCAGCATCACACGGTTTTACAACTCCACAGAGAGCTGCAGCATCACACGGTTTTACAACTCCACACAGTGCTGCAGCTTCACGCAGTGTGACAACTCCACAAAGTGCTGCAGCATCACGCGGTGTGACAACTCCACCCTGTGCTGCAGCGTCACGCGGTGTGACAACTCCACACAGTGCTGCAGCTGGTGCTGCAGCATCATGCGGTGTGACAACTCCACACAGTGCTGCAGCATCACACGGTGTGACAACTCCACACCGTGCTGCAGCATCACACAGAGTTACAACCCCACGAGGTGCTGCAGAGTCACACGTTTCCAACTCCACCCTGTGCTGCAGCGTCATACGGTGTTAATACTCCACACAGGGCTGCAGCTTCATGCGGTAGGACAACTCCACACGGTGCAGCACCTTCACACAGTGTGACAACTCCACACGGTGCTGCAGCTTCACACAGTGTTACAACTCCACATGGTGCTGCAGCTTCACATGGTGGTACAACTCCACACAGAGCTGCAGCTTCACACGGTGTTACAACTCCACACAGTGCAGCGGCTTCACACGGTGTGAAAACTCCACACAGTGCTGCAGCGTCACGCGGTGTGACAACTCCACACAGTGCTGCAGCGTCACACGGTGTGACAACTCCACACAGTGCTGCAGCTTCACACAGAGTTACAACTCCACGAGGTGCTGCAGAGTCACACGGTGTTAATACTCCACACAGAGCTGCAGCTTCATGCGGTGTTACAACTCCACATGGTGCAGCAGCTTCACATGGTGTGATAACTCCACACAGAGCTGCAGCTTCACACGGTGTTACAACTCCACACAGTGCAGCGGCTTCACACGGTGTTACAACTCGACACAGAGCTGCAGCGTCACACGGTGTTACAACTCCACACAGTGCAGCGGCTTCACACAGTGTTACAACTCCACACAGAGCTGCAGCGTCACACGGTGTTACAACTCCACACAGTGCAGCGGCTTCACACGGTGTTACAACTCGACACAGAGCTGCAGCGTCACACGGTGTTACAACTCCACACAGTGCAGCGGCTTCACACAGTGTTACAACTCCACACAGAGCTGCAGCTTCACACAGTGTTACAACTCCACACAGAGCTGCAGCTTCACTCACTGTTACAACTCCACACAGTGCAGCGGCTTGACAGAGTGTTAGAACGCCACACAGATCTGTAGCATCACACGGTGTTACAACTCCACACAGTGCTGCAGATTCACACAGTGTTACAACTCCACACAGAGCTGCAGCGCCACACGGTGTTACAACTCCACACAGTGCAGCGGCTTGACACAGTGTTACAACTCCACACAGAGCTGCAGCATCACACGGTTTTACAACTCCACACAGAGCTGCAGCATCACACGGTTTTACAACTCCACACAGTGCTGCAGCTTCACACAGTGTGACAACTCCACAAAGTGCTGCAGCATCACGCGGTGTGACAACTCCACCCTGTGCTGCAGCGTCACGCGGTGTGACAACTCCACACAGTGCTGCAGCATCATGCGGTGTGACAACTCCACACAGTGCTGCAGCTTCACACAGAGATACAACCCCACGAGGTGCTGCAGAGTCACATGTTTCCAACTCCACCCTGTGCTGCAGCGTCATACGGTGTTAATACTCCACACAGAGCTGCAGCTTCATGCGGTAGGACAACTCCACACGGTGCAGCACCTTCACACAGTGTGACAACTCCACACGGTGCTGCAGCTTCACACAGTGTTACAACTCCACATGGTGCTGCAGCTTCACATGGTGGTACAACTCCACACAGAGCTGCAGCTTCACACGGTGTTACAACTCCACACGGTGCTGCACCTTCACACAGTGTGACAACTCCACACGGTGCAGCAGCTTCACTCAGTGTAACAACTCCACACAGTTTTGCAGCGTCACGCGGTGTGACAACTCCACACAGTGCTGCAGCGTCACACGGTGTGACAACTCCACACAGTGCTGCAGCTTCACACAGAGTTACAACTCCACGAGGTGCTGTAGAGTCACACGTTTCCAACTCCACCCTGTGCTGCAGCATCATACGGTGTTAATACTCCACACAGAGCTGCAGCTTCATGCAGTGTTACAACTCCACATGGTGCAGCAGCTTCACATAGTGTGATAACTCCAAACAGTGCTGCAGCGTCACACGGTGTGACAACTCCACACAGTTCTGCAGCTTCACACAGAGTTACAACTCCACGAGGTGCTGCAGATCCACACGGTTTCAACTCCACTCAGAGCTGCAGCGTCATACGGTGTTAATACTCCACACAGAGCTGCAGCTTCATGCAGTGTTACAACTCCACATGGTGCAGCAGCTTCACATGGTCTGATAACTCCACACAGTACTGCAGCTTCACGCGGTATGACAACTCCACATGGTGCAGCACCTTCACACAGTGTGACACCTCCACACGGTGCTGCAGCTTCACACAGTGTTACAATTCCACACGGTGCTGCACCTTCACACAGTGTGACAACTCCACACGGAGCAGCAGCTTCACTCAGTGTAACAACTCCACACAGAGCTGCAGCGTCACACGGTGTTACAACTCCACACAGTGCAGCGGCTTCACACGGTGTTACAACTCGACACAGAGCTGCAGCGTGACACGGTGTTACAACTCCACACAGTGCAGCGGCTTCACACAGTGTTCAACTCCACACAGAGCTGCAGCTTCACACAGTGTTACAACTCCACACAGAGCTGCAGCTTCACTCACTGTTACAACTCCACACAGTGCAGCGGCTTGACAGAGTGTTAGAACGCCACACAGATCTGTAGCATCACACAGTGTTACAACTCCACACAGTGCTGCAGATTCACACAGTGTTACAACTCCACACAGAGCGGCAGCATCACGCGGTGTTACAACTCCACACAGTGCAGCGGCTTGACACAGTGTTACAACGCCACACAGAGCTGCAGCATCACACGGTTTTACAACTCCACACAGAGCTGCAGCATCACACGGTTTTACAACTCCACACAGTGCTGCAGCTTCATACAGTGTGACAACTCCACAAAGTGCTGCAGCATCACGCGGTGTGACAACTCCACCCTGTGCTGCAGCGTCACGCGGTGTGACAACTCCACACACTGCTGCAGCTGGTGCTGCAGCATCATGCGGTGTGACAACTCCACACAGTGCTGCAGCGTCACACGGTGTGACAACTCCACACCGTGCTGCAGCATCACACAGAGTTACAACCCCACGAGGTGCTGCAGAGTCACACGTTTCCAACTCCACCCTGTGCTGCAGCGTCATACGGTGTTAATACTCCACACAGAGCTGCAGCTTCATGCGGTAGGACAACTCCACACGGTGCAGCACCTTCACACAGTGTGACAACTCCACACGGTGCTGCAGCTTCACACAGTGTTACAACTCCACATGGTGCTGCAGCTTCACATGGTGGTACAACTCCACACAGAGCTGCAGCTTCACACGGTGTTACAACTCCACACGGTGCTGCACCTTCACACAGTGTGACAACTCCACACGGTGCAGCAGCTTCACTCAGTGTAACAACTCCACACAGAGCTGCAGCGTCACACGGTGTTACAACTCCACACAGTGCAGCGGCTTCACACGGTGTTACAACTCCACACAGTGCAGCGGCTTCACACAGTGTTACAACTCCACACAGAGCTGCAGCTTCACACAGTGTTACAACTCCACACAGAGCTGCAGCTTCACTCACTGTTACAACTCCACACAGTGCAGCGGCTTGACAGAGTGTTAGAACGCCACACAGATGAGCAGCATCACACGGTGTTACAACTCCACACAGTGCTGCAGATTCACACAGTGTTACAACTCCACACAGAGCTGCAGCGTCACGCGGTGTTACAACTCCACACAGTGCAGCGGCTTGACACAGTGTTACAACTCCACACAGAGCTGCAGCATCACCCGGTTTTACAACTCCACACAGAGATGCAGCATCACACGGCTTTACAACTCCACACAGAGCTGCAGCTTCACACAGTGTTACAACTCCACACAGATCTGCAGCGTCACGCGGTGTTACAACTCCACACAGTGCAGCGGCTTGACACAGTGTTACAACTCCATACAGAGCTGTAGCATCATACAGTTTTACAACTCCACACAGAGCTGCAGCATCACACGGTGTTACAACTCCACACAGAGCTGCAGCATCACACGGTTTTACAACTCCACACAGAGCTGCAGCATCACACGGTATTACAACTCCACACAGTGCAGCGGCTTCACACGGTGTTACAACTACACACAGAGCTGCAGCGTCACACGGTGTTACAACTCCACACAGTGCAGCGGCTTCACACAGTGTTACAGCTCCACAGAGAGCTGCAGCATCACACGGTTTTACAACTCCACACAGTGCAGCTGCTTCACATGATGTTGCAGCTTCACACAGTGCTGCAGGTTCACACCGTGTTACAACTCCACATGGTGTTGCAGCTACAAAAGGTGTAGCAACTTCACACACAATTGCAGCCTCTTTCGGGTGGGGTTTTAACATTTTAGTTTTCTAAACAATTCTAAACAAAAGGTGAATTGTACAGCAAAGCTTTCACACAAATTGACTGCAAATCCAGAGGTACTAATGGAAGAGTAATTAAATATTCTAATGATGTATTGGCGTAACAGCAAAGCTTCATGCTCACCAAGAGTTACTAGGGCTCATCCTCACTTAGAAAAATGGGGCAAAGTACTAGGGGGCTTACTAGTGGGATTTTGGCATAGGACAGGGCAGCAAGGGAACTTGCTGCACTGCCTTACTCCAAAGTGAAAGGACAGGAATGCACCATATTTAAGCAATACTGTGCATTCCTGCCTTTCTCCCTGCGCTGGCGCTGTTTCTGCATCCAAGCGCCAGTGTACATACTGTTGCACCTTGGTGCAAGGGTGCATTTGTTGCATGCAGGATTGTTTTTCTCGAAAAACAATCCTAAGCGTCGTTTTGCAGCATACATAGAAAGAGGAAAAAGCAAGGAGAAATGAACATATTTCTGGATTTGGCGCTTCCCCAGGTTTACATCACTTTGCATATCTGGGGGAGCTTCAAAATCCATTGCTGTTGTGTGGGAAAACCCACTTCAACGCCCATGCAGTGCCCCCCGGGCACAGAGTAGGCGATGCAGCGGTTTGTGCTGCGTCACCTTACTCATGGCTTATGAGGACACTCAAATTCACGCAAGGTGGCTTTGCGTGCGATGTATGACGTTACAACGCATGCTATTACAACGCATGCCTTTACGAAGCAAGTTTTACAACCCAAGTCGTTACAACGACTTGCGTTGGGGGGCGCTGGATAGTGAATAGTTTAATTCACTATTCCAACTCCAGTCCCCGTGGATAGTGGGGAAGGTGTTGGAAACTATTCCCTATCCTAGAGCGCCCCCAAGCGCAAGACGTTGTAAAAGTTGCATTTTAATGGTTGCGTCGTAAAGGTACTTCGTTGTAAAAGTTGCATTGTAAAGGATGTTCCCCCTTTGCGTGGCTTCATACATTGAAATGAGAGCCTTGCATCACACATGTACTGGTGTGAAAGTGAAGCAGAGCTCTCATAAATAAGCTCATAGGTTTTTAAGCATGCATTCCCTAAAAATGAGCTGGCTGTCAGTGTGTGCAACAGGCAATTAAAGTCTAATTATGCAATTTTAAATAGCCTAACAATTTTCAAAATATATACAGCATACTTCTACACTTCATGTTTAAATCCTGTCCATTCCAAGTAGATTCTCAGTCATTAGTTGTGACTGAAAAATGAATCGGAAGCGGCACGGTGAAAAAAATCAAACTTTATACAACTCTCCCAATCAGATACCTTAGACGGTAACGCTGGATAAAACCTACAGGACCATAAAACAAAGCTCAATTCCATAGGGATTATAGAATATAAAAACAGACGGGTCTGGCCACATTTGTATGCCAGATCTCGGGCAGTAGCAGTGAAGTAATAAAAGTATTTCTCAGATAGACGGTGAAATATTACTTCACAAAGGTCATGAAACAACAAACATAGCAGGATGTACCCATTACTACCAAAGATTAACCCCTTGGGCGCGGCCGCGATTTTGCGCCTGTGCGACACTTCTAAATAGTGGATGGGACCATGACGGCCCCCAGCCGTCACCAGCACACGCCCATCGTGTTGCATGATGGACGGGGGCCGTCATCAGCATGGAAGGGGTTAAACAACAGCAATAAGTTCTCAGAACTTTACATTATTTTCCCCTCAAATATGTGATTTGAATATATTTTTCAATTCAATTTTGTCCCAACTTCAGTCAATTCCTGCAAAATGCAGACATTTCATCCTCCTTTACAAACGTTGGATTTTGGATAAATAAGTTCAATTCCTAGAAAAAGAAGCTGACCATGAAAATATTTGTATATTTGCTCGGAAACGCCAGATTTTCTTTTCTAATAAATACTTTTTAGTGCCGCCATCACAAACCAAAGACATACAGTTATGAGAGGAGCACCACAATATGTCAAGGACTGGCTATTGTTATGCAAGGAAAAGTTGGATTATCACCAAAACAAACCCTAATATGTCATGCAGTGGCTCTACCATTATCCCAAAAACAGCCAGTGACACCAAAAATGCCCAGGTTATGTCAAACACCAGCAGGAGCTCCAGCTCCAAAGAGCCTTCAAAATAATGATGGCGAAATTGTGGGCAAGGAGACCTGTACAGTGTGGTGTGGCACCACCAAGGCAAATTCATGAGCCACAACCATTTTTAGCTTGAATCAGAAGCCAAAACCCATCAATTTTAACGATTTTGCTTCTAACAGATAAACATTGGCAAAGCTGTGTGTGGGTTAGCACTTGTTTACTTGATCCACGTTTTGCATAAGAGTGTTATACAGCACCAGCATGCTGTGTTATGATCACTTCAAAGCACAGTCATTGAGTCACTGAGCAATGCAGAAAAGAAAAACATAAAAGGGCAAGTGAAAACAGTGCCGGTTTGAACTTCATGCAACAAGGGAGTAGGCTGGGTTCAAATTCAAAGCACGAAGGAAAAACTAGATAGTAAAAGCAGATCTGAGAATAAAAAAGATAGCTCTCTTTCTGACCAGTCGGGTGATTCAACACTTTTTAAAGCGCCATCCTTGCAACACCATGGATGCTCTGTATTGACTGTACGGTGCTACATGCTGCAAGGATTTACAGATAAGTCAGTGTTCCTGAGGTATCTATAGGGGCAAAATTGGCGCATTGCTGAAGTGTGTCTGAAAACAGACACAACTCCAGCAAAGTGTCTTTGCCCTTTCACATGGGGCAAGCACCATGTGAAAAGCCCTGCTTCACTACTTACACCTGCTTCAAGCAGGAGGAAGGCTTTGACATAGTGACGCCCTAGAAGCGACGCAGTGAAATCTCATGTATTTCACTGCGTCAATTCTATGTGGCTTTCCTGCGTTGGAACACCCACCCTGAATACATTATACCTGTTGTAGGTAGTATGTGGCACAGGTGTTTAAAAAGTGACACATCTGCCTAGATGTATTGACTTGTAAATATGGCGCAGTGTGTTACATTTTTTATGCCGCCGCAGCGTCAACAAAAGTGATGAAACGCAGCGTAAGGGCCTCATGAATGACGCAGGGCTTTTCATATGGTGCTTTCTCCTTGTGAAAAGACAGATTGCTGGTGTTGTGTCAGTTTTCAGACACAGTTCAGCAATAAGCCAATTTTGCTCCTACAGATACATCAGAAACACTGACAAATCTGTAAATCCTTGTGATCTGGAGTGCCATACAGTAAATACGGTGTATCCATGGTATCGAAAGGATAGCGCTAGGAAAAGTGTTGCACTGCTGTTTTCCTGCAGAGACTAAGCACTCTTCATAAATGAGGCCCTAAGTGATTTGCCCAGGATCACGCAGGCTGTTGTGCAGATGCCAAGACTCGAAGACGGTTTCTCTGTTTTAAAGTCGGCAGTTCTGGTTGTTACGCCACACCCTCTCTTCTGCAACATGACCTATTTTCGTGCTATGGGAAGCACCAAAGTGTGATACCGGAAATAGATAGCCTAATTCCCCTTTACCATGTGGCGCTGAAGGTCAGGAAAGAGGAGCATTGGCAGAGCTGTGGGAACCTCACAGTTCTTCATCTCTCCCTTGAGACAAAGGCCATACCAGGAACAGAAAACATGAGAGAAGCAAGTTCTCTATTTATGATATTGCCTTTGTGAACTTCGTCTTTTTTGAGAATTGCTTTTGATATTTTCTGAAGTTTATGTTTTCTTTGCCTGGTATGGGCACATGTTAATTAGTAACGCCTATCATACAGGTATTCATCAAACGAAAGAAAGATGATTAAATTCAAAGCATATTTGACCAAACATTTATCAATGTTTTTCAGTTTTACAACCTACTGATAGGTTTGCTCAGGGTTACCTGAAATCTGCCTTTATCCAGGGGCGGCCTTAGGCATGTGCAAGATGTGCACCTGCACAGGGCCACCAAACCCCAGGGGCCACCGCGCCAATATATATCCGTAATATAATAATCCTCTGAGGATGGATACATATTTGTGTGGCGACCCCTGGCAGGGATTTGGCGGCCTCCGGCTCTATTCCACTTCCAAACACCCTGACCCCCCACCCCCCTATTCACTGGCCTCTGCGCTCCGCCCCCCACCCAGACCCCCTCTTCAGGGGCCCCCTACCTACCTCCCTGCCCAGGGCCACATTGACCCTAGAGCCCCTGCTTTATCATTACGAAGATAAGGTCTTGAAAGTGGTGCGCAATTCTTAAGTTGAAATGTCACTAAAGGCCTTCTGTGTCTCATGTTCCTACTTGTCAAACATTATGCATCACCAACAACACAGTCGCTCGCCCAAATTACTCTTTAGAAATTGTAAGGGAATCAAAAATGAAAAACATGACGCCTATGTCCTGTTTGGTGAATGCAAAAAAAGAGTATTTGTGAACATACCCAACTCTAGCTTGTTTTTATACAGCAGCCCCTGCAACAAAATGGAGGTCAATACTTACTACTTTGTTCACGTCTTCGAAAAACACAGAGGAAAATAAGCCAACCGGAAGTGTAAAAGAAAGGTCTGTGGGTAGAAAAAAAGAGAAACTGGGGGTTCAATGAGAGGGAAATCTGGAGCAGAAGAGGGAACGTTGGTGCAGTAATTTTATGAATTTCTGACAATCCAAGCCTGGAAGTGATGTATAAACACACTTCTCTTCAGGCAAGAGTTTTTTATTTTTATTTTTTATTTTTGGTTCTTAGTTTTGTATTTGTATTTAGTTTTTTCCCGGTCCTAAGCCATCCAAGTATAGTTCAGCTGGCTCTCTGTCTAAAATAGGTGTCTGATAGTAAAGTGACCATTATTAATATGCACCGTCACCACCAGGCGCAAGAGCTGGGGCTGAAGCAAGAACTTTGTCACCCCAGGTGAAGTGGTATTTTCTCAAAGTTTGTTGCCCAATAGCGTGCATGACACAACAGTTCAGTTTCTGAGTGGTCCCAAGAAATGAGTGACTTCCATTTTGAGACTTGTACATTTGCTTTTCGTATTATAAGTCTGGGTCTGTTAATTCTAGCATAAGAAGGTTAGTAGGCTCCAAAACTAGGACTGGAAAAAGCCTAGGGCCTCTCAGCAGCTAGGAGAGTGCTAAAAAGGAACGTCTATCAATAGCGGGAGCAAGAGTCAGGCAGAAGTGCGACAAGTTCACAAGGAAGGCATTAAAAACAAGATAATGAATAACTGGAGACATCTTCAAAATTATGAAAATGCAATGTTCTAATTGAGTGCCTCAAGGCTTGCGTACTCTCAAATCCTCAAAAGATGCATGAGTGCTTATCTCAGTTTCAGGTACTATTTAATAATTGAAACGTCCACCATGTTAATCCAAATGTGTATTTTGTTTCATGTTTCAAAGAAATAGCCAATTTCAGGCTCAACATGCATTCATGCGACAATGCAAAGCATGCTGGGTGGGACGTGCAGTAGCACTTTCCCATTGAAGTATGGACCTACATTGTGGACCTACAATTTATAGCATGCTCATTGCATTGGTTGAAAAGCTAGAATTTATTGATGCTTACCCTCGTTTATGGGGTTAGCTGACCACAAGTGTGCTATTAATTGTCACATACAATGTATGGAAATATTAAGCGGCTAAAATTAAAATCCAGTTTTTAAGTTTACCCACTTAATATATGCAGTGGTATAAACCAATAAATCACAGAATCTCGGCTCCCTCATAGCCCAGAAAACTGATAATTAGATCATCGTTTTTTGCAAATATGTTTGTATCCTCCAATTTAGGACTTCTATTCAAAGATGATTCCTAGCCACCAGCCTCATACTCTTATTTGAAAAATCGGTGCATTCTGCGAGTTGTAGTCTTGGTTTGATGTAATCACTGTATCTCGACTAATAGCCCTGGTGCCAATAATATGTAAAAGGAGACCCAGACGTGGAAGGGAGGTGGCCCAGTGACATAATCATGGTATATGCTTACCCTATATGCAAGTCAAAAAGGGAGTGCAGTTGAGCTACACAATCACATTTGTTGTTGGGCACCAGGAGAGTATTTAGGTTGCAGTGCACACTGTAAACATAGTTTATGCACGCAAGGCAGACAACACCAAAGGCTTTATAATCAATCTTACAAAGATGCCTACTTTTTGCAGAAAAACCTGTTTTTCTACTGCCGGAGGGGTCTTCCACAAAGAAGCTACTTAAATGATCAGGTTTCACGGCGTGTCTTGTTTTCGGTGATCACATCACCCACACACATCTGTACTGAGCCCACCTGCTCCCTTCTTCGTCACACCTTTTCCTTTTAAGGTGCCAGCGGCATGATCAGTCTCTTGACTCACCCAAAGGATGGGCCTGATGGGGGAGGGAGGGCTTTAGTGCTACGCCCCTTCTAACCTCACAAAATCTGCTGAAGACCCACCAAAGTTCTGCTTGGTGTAGCTATCCCATCAATACACAAAGGTCTTGGACCAAGCGGTGGCACTTTCTGGAGTGCAGGCCCTTCTGCACCTCAAGGGACTCATTGACGTAGCTTGTGTGTCATGGGCTCTGATGCAAAGAAGGAAATTGGCCACTTGAAATACAGCAAGAATCATGGTTCAGGGGGCCTCTCAGGTCTCTGGTCCGTGGTGCCACTGCACCTGCTGCACCAATGGAAGCCCCTACAGGGACAATGTTATGTCCCTTCCTTGGTGTCAATCAAAAAGCACCGCTAATTTTATCTCAATTACTTTTGGACATGGTGTCAAGAAAAACAAGCACTCCTATTAATTAATAGTGAAAAAGACTCAAAATAAATTGCTGCTGCTCAGCAGGATGGAAAAATCATGGTCAACAGTGACATGTGCCTCCCTGTGTAAGGACCAATCACCTTCAGTTTCACAGAGACTTGCCTGGCTCTTCCGAAGTCTCAAGCCCAAATGTGCACAGAGCATGTGTGAGCTGCAGCCTCCAGCCTTGCACGTGACTCCAGGAGATCTAGGGCATCTCTCAGTTGACTTCTTTCTTGTTATTTTAGTTAATTAGTCCATTAGCAATGGGAAATGGCCTCAGACTACACGTATGACACCAATTAAAAGGATGAACAGAGGGGTGCTAAAGAGGTGCTGATAGAGGCGGAGATGTTAAGGGTGGGGATGAGGAGGAGGACGAGGTTTAGTGAGGGCAACTGCAAAAACAAGCATTGGCAACGCCACTAGGTTTCACCTTTTCTAGCTATTGGCTTTGCCTGTGATTTGTGTCGATGTGAGGCTGCCCACAGCTGTGCCCTTGGAGCAGTACAAAGAGGCCTGGTGTCGCTGGGCCCTAAACTCTTGGGTCCGAAGTGTGTGCTTGTTTGTAGATGATAACTGCACACTGTGGTCTGTTGCAGGGCGAGAACTTCCCCAATCTATATGCACTTGCATAATTACAGAACTCCTTACTCAGGAACATGAAACTCGCACAAGGGGGTAGCCTCAATATTTCAAACCTCATCTTGCGAAAAAGCATCTCTTTCTACCATGCACACTCCATTCCTTTCTACAACATCTGGTTTGCAAATGCTCTATACATGTTAAAGTAGTATTTGCATAGCCCATACATTAATCATGATTCCCAGTACCTTGTGTGGGATGTCTTGCTCAACTGCCCCCAGTAGAGTGTCTTTGGGTTTTGTCTCTATATCAAGGAGTTTGTGGCCAGACCACTCTACTTACTGTTGGAGCAGGTTACTCTTCTCTAATTTGACTGAAGCAGATGTCCAGCAATCGGTTACACAATGTGTACAGCACTCTTTGTGAGATTCCACTCCCCTTAAAAAAGCTTTGGCCAAGGGAATAGATTCGTAGCCGAGACCTATTGGCTGTGCCAAATCAGATGGTTTTTGCAGCGAGGTACGGTTACCATGATGCTGGTGACTGAAGAAGGGAGGAGGTAGCATCTCAGTATCCACGCCAACCACTATTCATCTACAGCCATACTATTCCCCTGACCATTTGCACTACCAAATCCCCCAGCCCTGACCAATCAAAGTAAATAAGCACTCTCTGATATCTGCCAGCCAGAACTCCCTGGGAGTAGTTTTACCCTATCCATTGGGTTGATGTATAATGGCCTCCCTTGTGGTGGATCTGCCGCCTTCTCTTACAACATCCATTCCTCCTGTGTCTCCTTTGCTTGTTCCACTCTCTTGTGCCCCACTACATGCCCGCTGACATGGGCAACAGCTTTTAGGGCTGGAGCACAGCAGTATATGTGACTGACTATAAATCTTCCTTTCTGCTCTGCCATGTTTCTTCTTTTTCCCTCTTATATTACCCCGACTGTGCCCCATAGTGCCATGCTCCACACTGTCACCCTGCACCTGCCCTCTGTGCCACTGTATCACTGTATTGTGCCCTGGTGCCACAGGAGTCCACCTTTGCCTACGCCCTTGTAACTCCAGCAGCATCCCTTACTCCCACTGCCTTTCATGCCTGCTGGTGTACCTCTCGTGTGTGCCAACCCATGCCCCCGCTGTGCCTCCACTGCACCTTCTGCATCCTCCTGTGACCCGTCTCTTGCTCCTGTTGTGCATTCGTATCTGTGCCACCCTCTGCATCCCCAACTGTGCCACTATCTACCTCCCTACCATGCTGCCTTTGTTTTTTGCCTCCCTCCACATGCTGCAATGGCTCCCTGTTTCCCTGTACCACACTCTGGTCAGGCCTCTTCGCCGCCCTCAAACCATGCCTCTTCCTGCCATGCAGACTTGGCTGTCTTTTCGAGCCTTCCGTGCTTTCGCCTGTGAGCCCTACGCAGGGCCAGCTCTAGGGCAGTGAGATTGGTGCCTCCGCACCGGGCACTGACTCCTGGGGGCGCTGCGTTTTCAAATATATAGTGGATTGAAAAGCACCTGCTGCAGCATTCCTTGCCTCCAGCAATTTTCAAGCAATAATACAAATGTCAGGATAACTCTGGTAATTCATGGACCTGCTGGGGAGCTATCTGGTTTTGTCTAGTAGAAGCTTTGACTCATCATAAAGAAGCCCAGAGGGGTAATGTGCCTGCTGCAAAACATCTGTACCATGCAGATCACAGAAGTGCAACTAATGTAACTAGTTTAGTGGGTTACTGCTATTGTCGGAGAGATCCTTTTGTTGCTTGCAGTTTATAAATTAAAATCCTAATATAGAACAGTGAGCTATTAACTTTCATCAAAGAGATGCATGGAAACTGCAAGGTTTAGGTTAGATCGTTATTATTTTTTCCCATATTTCATTATCCTAATGTTTCAAAAAGGGTTCATTTAGTTAGAAATCAATTCTTATTAGTAAAGACAACCTCCAACCATGGTGGCAAGTTTTAAATTCTTAGTGTCATGGTTCCTCGACCCTCCCCTCCCCCTTTTCCCTGCTTGCCTGTTGTCCGTGTTGTCTGTGTGCTTGTACGACGCTCGTATGGGTGCAGGGATCCTCACTTCCGGTCTCGGCTGTTAGCAGTTCAGTCGCCGGCCGGAAGCGCAACCGCGTCACTAGAGCTTCTGGGGAATGTCGCTTATCAGGCGCGACTCCCCGGAGCTCGGCGCTTCGTGTACTTTCCTACGGCGCGTTCCTTTGCTGAACGCTGTGTTTCTACCCGGACCCAGACCGCGCTAGGAACGCTTCCAACACCGAGTGGTAGCGCAGGAGCGCTTGGCATTCATTTCTCTGACCGCGCTAGGAGCGCATATCATAAATACCTTTGCAGTGCCAGGAGCGCTAGACACTTGACCATCATAGCGCAAGGAGCGCTAGACACTTGACCTCGTAGCGCAAGGAGCGCTAGACACTTGACCATCATAGCGCAAGGAGCGCTAGACACTTGACCAGTGCAGCGCCAGGAGCGCTAGACTATTGACCAGTACAGCGCCAGGAGCGCTAGACTATTTGTCCAGTGGCAGAGCTGGGAACTTTGGCAGTCGCCTTGTTTACAGCGCAGGAACGCTTGTTTTTTTTCCTTGTTTATAGCGCAGGTGCGCTTGGTATTTCCTTTGTGGTAGCGCAAGGAGCGCTTGGCACCTACCTTAAATGCAGCGCAGAAGCACTTGATTTTCGTTGTATCCGCTTCCTGGAGAGCTAGTGGATACCTTCCTGTCTTTATCCTTGAAGGCAGCAGGGTGGCTGTAGCTATGAGGAGATAAGCTGTGTCCCATATGAGTGTTGTGGTGGTGTCGCATGCTAGAGAACGGTAGTTAATTGCTGTCTCCTTGTCTCCCTGTTCAGCTGGTGCCCTGGGACTACCCACAAGAGGGACCTCCGCCCCCAACTGCATGCCCAGCATTCCTGCCCAGACCTTTTGGCTGCCATCCTCACTCGCACCCCATTCCTGGTCTTGTTAGCCAATCAGAGCAAGGTGGTGTGTGTGTGGGGTTGGCAGTTCGTGTCGTCTCTGCGAGGACCCACCACAATAAACAGGTACTTGTGGGGGGAGCCCGGACAAAACATGAAGCCCAAGTCAATTATCTCGCCCAGGCGACATGGGCGATCCCGAGATCACGTTACAGGATATAGCAGCAATGCTCGCCACCATGCAGGCAGAAAACCTTAGCTAACGTCAGGACATGACGGCCCTACAGGGCCAAATAGCAGCAGTGATCCCTATCCCCTGGGGTACTACTCCTTCCCCCAGGGTACGGCAAGAAGGACTGCTCCGTCCTCCTATCTTCACATATGGAGGTCCTTCAACCACCTCATCCCCGGAAAACGCCATTCAGGTGATCACTCCCCATCCTGTGCAGCCAGCTCCCCCGGAGCGCTTTTACGGTGATAGTAGCGAGTATTGCGTCTTTCTCCACCAATGCCATCTGCACTTCATGGCCCGGGCCACAGCCTTTCCGGATGATGCCTCCAAAGTGGCGTTTATCCTTTCCTACATGGGTGGTGACGCGGCACAATGGTCCATCTCCCTGGTGGACAACGACGATCCGATGCTGTACGAACTAACAAGGTTCAAGGAAGCACTGCGATGTATGTTTGCCCGTCACACCTTCGTCCAAGCAGCAGACAACGAGCTTCTTAACAGGAAGCAGGGCAACACTGATCTGCTTCATTACGTTACGACCTTCAACAGGTTGGTCATCGAGGCCCAATGGCCCGAAACAAAGAAGATCTCAGTGTTTTACAGGGGCTTACGCGATGACCTAAAGGACCTTATCTCACAGATGCCCGACCCACCGGATGAGATAGGACTGTTTATAGACCTGGTGGTCAAGGTCGACTACAGAGTACAGGAGCGAAGGAAAGAGAAGGGCAAAGGAAGTGGCAACCGTTTCCTAGCCGTTAAAGAGAAAGCCAAAGAAGAGCCTAGTCCTCCTGGAGAAGCCCCTGAACCCATGCAGATAGGCGGAATAAGAGGTCCAATTTCCAATGAGGAACGCGAGAAAAGGAGAAGACAAAACTAGTGTCTATATTGCGGAAAAAGCGGACACTTCATCCGCGAATGCCCTGTGAGGCCTACTCGGGCCAGAGGAAGACAACCATATACCCTGCCTGTCCTCAAGGTGAATACACTGGGAAACGGGGAAGCCCAGTAGGTAGCGGGGTCCGGCTACTGGGTTCCTCCCTCTGTGAAGAAACGACCCCCCCCTCCATCTCTGGTAACCGTCACCTGGGTGTGGAAGTACTGCTCCGTGCCACAACAGGGCAAGAATGGCGGGTTACTGCCCTTCTGGACTCAGGCGCCACGGGTAATTTTATCGACACCCAATACATGATGAGGCTGGGTATCGGGACGGTGAACAAACCAAGACCAGAAACCGTCAAGGTAGTAGACGGGACTGACCTCACCTCAGGTCCCATCCTGCATCACACCGAGATCCTACGCATGGAATTCATGAATAGCCATGTGGAATCCATCACCTTTGACGTTATTGACGCGCCCCAATTCAAGATCATATTTCGGTTGCCATGGCTGGTGCGTCATAACCCGCGAATAGATTGGACATCCGGTGTGCTGGTTCTGGACTCCACCTTCTGCAGCACTGCCTGTTACCTATCCATCGCTTCCTCAGGTACTCGCGCGGTACAGGCTTGCACCCTAGCCCTAACCGGTACCTGTATGACCACGCCGGAGGGAGTCCCAACCGAATACCTGGACCTGGCGGCGGTGTTCGATAAGAAGGGGGCAAACACCCTACCTCCGCACCGCCCTTTCGACTGCAGGATAGACTTGGTTCCTGGTTCGACACTGCCCTGCAGCCGTATCTACTCCCTCACAGAAAAAGAGAACAAGCATCTCCGCTCCTATCTTGAAGAGTACCTACAGAATGGATTCATACGCCATTCCCGGTCCCCTGTGTCCTCTCCTCTTTTTTTTGTGTCTAAGTAGGAAGGGGATCTGAGGGCATGTATAGACTTCAGTGCAATGAACGCTATTACCATCAAAAACAGGTACCCGCTTCCGTTGATCGCCAACTTACTGGACCAAGTAAAGGACGCCTCCGTCTTCACCAAACTTGACTTCAGAGGGGCACACCATCTTGTCAGAGTCCGAAAGGGTGATGAATGGAAGACAGCCTTCCGAACCAAATACAGCCTCTACGAGTACCAAGTCATGCCTTTCGGACTCTGCAATGCTCCTGCGGCCTTCCAGTTCTTTATTGACGAAGTGTTACGGGACTTCCTCGATATATTCTGTGTGGTCTATATCAACGACATTTTAATATTCTCCAAATCCAAGACTGACCATGTCCAGCACGTACGGGCTGTACTTCAACAACTTCTGCTGAATCGTTTGCTCGTGAAGCTGGAAAAGAGCATCTTTCACACAGAGACTGTCATGTTCCTGGGCCACATCATCACCCCCAGAGGTATCCAGATGGATGGCAAGAAGGTTGATGCCATTCTGCGGTGGCAATCCTCTACCACAGTCAAGCACATACAGAGGTTTCTAGGCTTCGCCAATTACTATTGTCGTTTCATCGCAGGGTTCTCCAAGATGATCAACCCCATCACGCGTTTGTTACGGAAAGGAGTGCCCTTCTGTTGGGACGACAAGGCTGAACACGCCTTTCAGGACCTGAAACGGAGATTCACGACCGCACCGGTGTTGAGACATCCCGACCCCTAGCTACCGTTCACCGTGGAGGCTGATGCCTCACAAGACGCCCTGGGTGGGGTGTTGTCGCAAAGAGATGCAGACACGGGTCTTCTGCAACCAGTGGCGTTCTACTCCCGAAAATTCCTACCGGCTGAACGCAACTACTCCATCTCAGTCCGTGAACTCTTGGCTATAAAAACAGCGTTTGAAGAATGGTGGCACTATCTAAAAGACGCCAAACACCCGGTGACGATTTACACAGACCATCGGAACCTCCAGTTCCTTCGTTTAGCCCGTTCCTTCGACAGCTGCGTTGGACCCTATTCTTCAACGAATATGACTTCCGTATCACCTATCGGCCTGGAAAAGAGAACGCCAAGGCGGACGCGCTGTGGCGTCTGGAGGACACCGAGGACACTGTTTGTTCCCCTAAACTCTTGCCCATCATTCCCGAGCACCATTTCCAGGGTGCCTTGTTGACTTCCGAGTTTCTCTCCTGTCTTCGTGACGATATCACACAGTTCGATCCTACCACAATGACAGATACCGACAAAGAACTAACAGACAGGGACGAGTTCCTGTTTAAAGGAGAAGCCTACTACCTTCCGCTGGCTGCCCGACAACAGCAGGCCGTAAAGATGTGTCATGACCAGGTCCTGTCTAACCATCCAGGAGTGCATAAAACAGTGGATCTCGTGAGAAGACACTTCTGGTGGCCATCGTTAGAGGAGGACACCATGAAACACGTGGCACGATGTGTGACGTGCGCGCAGGGCAAGAACGCACCGGGACCATCGGTCGGTCTATTACACCCGATACCCGTTCCTCCTTATCCATGGCATACCATTTCAATGGATTTCGTCGTGGAGCTTCCCGTCACCTCCTCCGGATTAACACTATCCTGACTATGGTGGACCACCTCACGAAAATGGCTCACTTCATCCCCCTGAAGAAGCTGCCTTCGGCTATCGCACTGGCAGAGGTGTTTCTGCAAAACGTGGTACGACTACATGGCATTCCCTCGGTGGTGATAACAGATCGCGGCACCCAGTTTGTGTCCCGTTTCTGGAACTAGGTGTGTGTTGCCATGGACCTGGACATCCGGTTGTCATCCGCTTACCACCCGCAGACCGACGGTCAAGCCGAAAGCACGAATTACACCATGGAACAATATCTACGGTGTTTGCTCCTGTCAGTGGAAAGCGATTGGGCTGATGTGTTGTGGATGGTGGAGTTCGCCTACAATAACAGTAAACATTCAGCCATTGGTATGTCTCAGTTTTATTGCCTGCAAGGCAAACACCCCAGGACCATGCCATGGATGGAACCACGGAACAGCCAGTTGCCTACGGTACAAGAGTACCACACAAAAATTTGTACACTCTGGCAACAAGCCAGGTTTGAACTGGCCAAAGCAAAAGAATACTACAAAGAACACGCCGATGCACGCAGGAAACAGGAGCCCTCCTACAACAAGGGCGACAAGGTGTGTCTTTCCATCCAAAATCTCAACGTACACGGTCCCAAGAAGCTCTTGCCTCGCTTCGTGGGCCCGTATACCGTTGAGAGGGTGATAAATCGAGTGTCCATGAGACTCCTGCTTCCTCCTTCCATGAAGGTGCACCCTGTGTTCCATGTTTCCCTTCTGCGTCCCGTTCACCCCGGTAGTGACCTCTCCTCCCCTCCAGCTCCGATTCCTGTGGACGACCATGTCGAGTATGAGGTGCCGGCCATACTTGGTTCACGTCGCACTCGGGGCTTTTCTACCTGGTAGACTGGAAAGGTTTTGGTCCCGAAGAGAGGTCCTGGGAGCCCCTGGCTCATGTCCGCCACGCTACCCGTTTGGTCCGTGCCTTTCACGCACGTCACCCCCTGAGTCCTCGACCGGTCACCCCTGTGTAGGTCTGCTTGTCGGCCAGGGGGTTTGTTTTGGGCGGAGGTGCTGTCATGGTTCCTCGACCCCACCCTACCCCCTTTTACCTGCTTGCCTGTTGTCCGTGTTGTCTGTGTGCTTGTACGACGCTCGTATGGGTTCAGGGATCCTCACTTCCTGTCTCGGCTGTTAGCAGTTCAGTCGCCGGCCGGAAGCGCAACCGCGTCACTAGAGCTTCCGGGGAAGGTTGCTTATCAGGCGTGACTCCCCGGAGCTCGGCGCTTCGTGTACTTTCCTACGGCGCGTTCCTTTGCTGAACGCCGTGTTTCTACCCGGACCCAGACCGTGCTAGGAGCGCTTCCAACACCGTGTGGTAGCGCAGGAGCGCTTGGCATTCATTTCTCTGACCACGCTAGGAGCGCATATCGTAAATACCTTTGCAGCGCCAGGAGCGCTAGACACTTGACCATCGTAGCGCAAGGAGCGCTAGACACTTGACCATCGTAGGGCAAGGAGCGCTAGACACTTGACCAGTGCAGCGCCAGGAGTGCTAGACTATTGACCAGTGCAGCGCCAGGAGCGCTAGACTATTTGTCCAGTGGCAGAGCTGGGAACTTTGGCAGTCGCCTTGTTTACAGCGCAGGAGCGCTTGTGTTTTTTCCCTTGTTTATAGCGCAGGTGCGCTTGGTATTTCCTTTGTGGTAGCGCAAGGAGCGCTTGGCACCTACCTTAATTGCAGCGCAGGAGCGCTTGATTTTCGTTGTATCCGCTTCCTGGAGAGCTAGTGGATACCTTCCTGTCTTTATCCTTGATGGCAGCAGGGCGGCTGTAGCTATGAGGAGGTAAGCTGTGTCCCATATGAGTGTTGTGGTGGTGTTGCATGCTAGAGAACGGTAGTTAATTACTGTCCCCTTGTCTCCCCGTTCAGCTGGTGCCCTGGGACTACCCACGAGAGGGACCTCCGCCCCCACCTGCATACCCAGCATTCCTGTCCAGACCTTTTGGCTGCCATCCTCACTCGCACCCCATTCCTGGTCTTGTTACCCAATTAGAGCAAGGTGGGGTGTGTGTGTGTGTGGGGTTGGCAGTTCGTGTTGTCTCTGCGAGGACCCACCACAAGAAACAGGTACTTGTGGGGGGAGCCCGAACACTTAGTTTGTGCTTCTCCAGATCAAGCACTCAAACTATACTGCCTACAAGTATGGATGGCATGTGACTCCTATGCCTTGTAGTCCCCTTTCTGATGTAACATTTCTTATACACTGATTTACATACGTGTGATTCATTCTCTCTGTGTAAGGTGTGTGTGATGTAAACTGCTCCAACAATCTACACTAGTAATAGTAGCACTATAAAACAAAAGAAAAGCATGTGAGAGAGTGTGGTTATGGAGACCTGAGGGTCACTGTTAAAGGGTGGTAGTGAGGGAATTCATGGAGAATTAGGTCATTGGGGGGCGCCAACAAACATAGTCGCATTGGGTGTCACTAGCACTAAAGCCTGACCTGGCCTATGCCTAGGGTGACCAGAATTTTGAAGCCAAAAACCGGGACATTTCACAAAAACGGAAGAATGACTACAATTTTACTTTAAGTGAGCGCACAGATGAGAGCGCTCCTCAGCAGAGAATTGCAGAATAAGCAGTAAAAACATACATAAAATACATTTTTTAAACCCAGTAAGCTGGCTTTATTTTCATTGAGATCACCAAAAGAACATACTTTCACATGTCAGCAGTTGTATGAGAAAGTTAAGACTGTATGCCCAATTGTGTTCTTTTAGTGGTAGTATCAAAAACATGGCACCTACACAGATAATAAATGCAGGAGCATCTTAAAATGAAAGTAGATACAAAAGAGAATTAATTATAACAGAGTTTAAAAAAAGCCTAGCTATGATACGCAGATATCATACAAGATTCATGCCAGGCAAGACTCCTGCTATAATCACTTGCAAAAGGCAAATTTACCAAAGGCTGAGCTACACCAAATGCTATTAAACTTTTTAAATGAATCCATTCTTTTTTGATTTTGATAGCTATCTACATCAACTGGAGGGTGGTGGCATTGGAGCCCGCTGCTGCACGGAGCACACAGAAGTTGAAGGAGGAGCTCGCAGGCAGCCACAAGTCTGTCCAATCCTGGCCACCAAAAGGTTGCCCTAATTGACCTCTTCATGAATGAATGAAGAGGTCCATGCCCAGATGACCTTCATGGCCAAGCATCAAAATACGACCACGCAAACCAATGGGTGGGATACATTTTCCACTCTTAACCAAAAAATCTCCCTCAACTTCCAGCTCCTAAGATATCCTAATGATACAACCCTGCAGGAACCTATCACCTTCTAGGCCAGCCCTGCTTCAGATACATCCACACTCTCAAAAGTAAAATACCTTCTTTTACTGCAGCCTTCCACATCTCCTCATTCACCCCTTCAAACTTCTTGGGCATGACATCAGAAACACGAGCAACTACTTCTGTCTCATCTTCTTTCTCACTTTCCTCCTCACTATACCTAGGAAGCCTCGATAGACAACCAGCAGTGACATTTTTCTTTCCAGGAACGTATTCAATCAATCAATCAAAGCCATATGTATATCGCACAGCTACTTCAGCAGAGGCGTCCCAGCACTAAAGCAAGACTGAAGAATAGAATGACTACTTAATCTACGCCTGACTGAAGAGCCATGTTTTTAGATTCTTCCTGAATCCCTGTTCTGTCTCGGCCAAGCGTAAGTAGGTGGGCAGAGCGTTCAAGAGCTTAGCCATCCGTACCGAAAATGACCTACCACTTCGTCGATCTTTGGCACACCTCAGAATACAATGTAGTCACTGGTGATTTGATCTCAGGGCTCGTTCCTGATGGTACAAGTAAAGCCTGTTCCGGAGATAGTGTGGCCCTGTGCCCCTTAAGGCTAGAAGGCCAATGTCAGGACTTTAAACTCGACCCTCTTGGCAACCGGTAGCCAATGAAGCTATCTCAGACGAGGGGAGATTCTGAATTATTTGCAATCTAAGAATCAGAAAGGCTGGAAGCCCTAGGCATAAGCTATTGGCATAATCCAAATGCGAGGTCACCAACGCATGGACAAGAATCTTTTGGCTCTCCTCTGGTAGAAAACGCGGTAGCTTTCTGACAATCTTATTTAACAATATAGGATGAGGAAATATAGCAGATTTGAGCCGTAAAAGAGAGATCAGCATCAAACATAATCACTAGGGGGCATATGTATCAAGCTAAATTGCAACCGCAAACGTTAAAATTCGCAGAATTTCAGTGTTTGCGATCGCAATTTAGCTGTGTGCAATGTATGAGAAAGAAAACCACTTGCAAAATAAGGAATCGCAAAATTTGCGATTCCCTATTTTGCGATTGCATTTAAGGAATTGCAAATGGTAGGAAGCACAGAAAAAGTGCGATTTGGCCATAAGGAATCGCAAATTACCACCAAATTCAAGTTAGTGATAAATTTGCGATTTCTTTGAAAAATACACTTGTGGCAAATGCCTTGTCCTTTTGACACCCTGGCACCCTTGAAATTGCATTTTCAATTTGCGATTCTCTAATTGCTAATCGCAAATTGAGAATGCTTTCCCATTCATTCCTATGAGCCTCCTAACCCATAGGAATGAATGGGAAAGTATTCCTTATTTGTGAATCTCAACTAGCGAATTGTAAATAAGGAATAGGTATACGATGGTGGAGGTGGGGATTGGTCAAGTGATGCGTCCCTATAACAGTAAAGGTAGGGGGAAGAAGAAAGGCCAAATAACACACACCTGACCAATTTCCTGGAAGCCAGGTATAAGCAGACAGTCCACAAACAAAATGGGAATTTGGAGAAGCGATTAGTGGTGGTGAGGTAATATTCAGTGTACTGACTATTGCGCAGTGACCGACTCCTACCTCCCGGGTCCCCAATCCTTTCAGGCACACCTGGCCATGCGTGCTGATCACATTGAAAGCCTGCAATTTGGTGGGAACTTTGCGTCTGGACCGAAAGCGAGAAAAGATTATTCTACTCGAGGTGTTGAACACAACCATCTCATTGCGTTCAGCATGAGAGATGTTCAAGATGTCAGATGTCGTAGTAGGGCAGAAAGGATTACTGACATTGCCTGTTTTGTTTCGGGTGGAAGTGTCATAAAAATCGCCAATGATGCGAGCTCGTTGTTCCATAGATCGTATATGCATCAGTGATTAGCATCCTCCAAGCCAGACAGATACCAAAAACAGCAAACGGATAGATGAAATAGGGGACAGTGTGTGTCATAGTGTAGTGTAGTTCCTATCTTCCCAATAGGCTCTGCGCATTGGAATAATACCTACAGCAGTAAAGGCCTAGGCCAGACGTTAACTAGGTCTACTACTGTCGATACTAGACTTAAGTTTTGGGTTTGCCAGCGTAGCTCAGAGTTCGCTAGAAACTTTCTCGAATGTTCAGGAAAGAATTAACTCCCCTGATTAGACAAGAAGGGATTTAGTTTCTGACAACCATAGAACATGACAACTTTGCTCTCCCCTAATCAAGAGTGTATCTCCAGAGTCGTGTGAGCACAAGGCAATTATTTTACTCAGTCAGTACGTGCATTCTTAGTCTCATCAGAATGTAGAGAAAAGGAAGAGACGGGCGTGTTCAATAAAAAGGTGTTATTTATTGATCAGTCTCTTTTCTCGTACAAGAGAAATGGATCGATATTATTGCAATACTTATAGTTAAGTAAAGTGCATACATTAAAAGCAATAGTATAAAATAATACTGTAAAAACATTGATATGGTTTCTGAGCCATATGATGTTTAAAATGATTAAAATATATTTACATACACATATACATTTGACTAAACGTACTCAACTGGTGTTTCTAAATACGCCTACCCCGTGTACCTGACCTAAGTCTAATGCGTGGGCGGGAATAGAAAGTTACAGTTTAAGTTAAGTTTGTTTTTGCCAAGTGAATAACTAAAGAATTCTCTGTGAGGGGTTATTCAGTTCTGTACCTGGAAGTTAGGATGAATGAGGAATGGTATCTCTTTCTCTGGTCTCGATATTCCAGGCTGCCTGCGAGGGCTGCCCGAAAGCGCCGGTGCTGGGTCTCTCGGCAAGAGATAGCAGCGCGTCTCTCAGCGCGTCAGGAAGGCGGGGCTGCTGCCAGCGGGGTCTGCTCTGCTTCTGGGCTTCTGCAAGTATGGCTGCTCCGTCTTGTCACCACGCGTGTGTTTGCATAGGGCAAGATCGGCAATATTTATACCTTAAAGGTGCCGAGATTGACGTAAGGATGGACATAGATGCGTCAATAAAGATGTCATACGACTTGCTCGTTAGCACATTCTTTTACTGAAGTTCTCTGTGAAATCAAAACAATGGCCGCACGGATTTTCCAGGTTGTCATAGGTTTGATTTGTTATGAGAACGTCGTATGCCTTATCAGGGGCTGGAGGAATGTCGCTTGTCTAATTAGATCTCAAGCGTTATGACCTAATCAGATAACACGTTCCTGTGCCGTAGTGTGACTGCGTCAGATAACGGTATCTGCATTATGGGGGCTTTTCTTGCCTCATGGGCTGACTGTTAGTTAACTTGATAGTTAGTTTAACCAGAATAGGGTCAGGAATAGGGGGATCGATTCAGAACCTATAGGAATACATGACACCCACTCCACGCTAACTATGGTCATATTTACTAATCTATGCATAGTATAACATAGTACAACATACTATAGAGTATAGTGTATACCTCACCACCCCAAAATACATAAATGCATTTTGAAATTTTCAAATATACTGAAAAATTGCAGTCATATATATTGTATGCACTTAAGCTATGAATTAAACGCTAAAGTAAACACGCATTTGTAGACATTATTGCTTATTTGGTATATGAGAAATACACATGAAATGGCTCTTAATATGGCTATACAGAAAGAAAGTTCGAGACCATTTCATCACATAATAAAATATTTGTGAACATACCATCGGGCAACTAAAGTTTATAAAGTATCTAAAAATAGAAATCTTAGTTCTCTAGGAATAGTTTCTTACTTTAAGCAGAAGATAAGTGTCCCGAAAATTTTGTAAAAAATAATTTGGGGCTGCTAAAAAATTGTTGTCCGTGAACTGGTGGGAAAAATTGTTCATGTGACTTTATTTTCAAAGTTGAAGGCCGAATTCAGGGAACGCCGTGTGCGAGCTTGCTCAAAAGTCTCTATTTCTGTTCGGGAGAGAACATCATATCATTAAGGCTTTCGAAAAAACTGTCAACAGCTTCATGGGAAAGTTCCACTAAGTCGGAAATAGGTGTAACCATGCATTCGTGCGCATGATTTTCTCCATTGACATTCTGATTCGCATTGCTGACAGAAGGTCGTACCTGATTAATGCTGCTTTCATCTTGAACTTCACTACTCTTCAATCGTAGTGGTGAAGACTCCACGAATGCCGTCATCAGGATTGGCAGCCTTTGAGGGCAGCACAAAGCGTGAACCTTGGTAGGAACCAACAATGTATCTGCATCCACTGGCGCATCCGATTGTAGCGTCAGACAGGTGTCTAACACGCATTCTTCTCCGCATAGCAGACATCTCAATACAGGTAAAACACATCTTTGCCACATTGGTCGAAATGATAGAAACCAAGTCATGTTCAGGTCTCTAAGCCGGGATAGTCCCAGGATTTTTGATATCCGGTCCCGGTATCCAATGGCTAGGATTGTATCTTCCATTGTCGCGAGAGTTTGATCTGTGACATGGGTTGCCATAACGAAAAATAAGGACTAAGAATAGGATTCCTGCAATTAGTCCCAGTATCAGGGGAAGTCCGCAAAAAATCGAATGGACGAAATCTGGAAAAATACCCAGTATGGCTTTGAATGGTGTTAATGCCATCGAAAATACTGTCTTAAATACCTTTGAGACCCCAGTGGTATCAGAAATATTTAAGATTTCGCTCAGGATTTCCGCGAAATGTACGGGGGAATTAGTCGATAATAATGTATGTATCTCTGCAGTCGTCCTTGCGACTTGTAGATCATACGTTTCTTTTGATGACGTGAGCCTTGTAGGCGTCTGAAGAAGCACTGTTTTCATTCTGCTTAAAGTATCTATTCGAATAGAAGTAATTTTCAAACTGGGCCATGCCCTTGCCTCCCTGTCTGGAAAGGAGCTGGGGAACAAAGAACGTCCACAGCACTTGACCTTCGCAGTCGTAGTGACTAGATAAGGAGTCCCGGGCATAAGACTACAACATTTGCGGTCTACAATAAGAATGTAACTCCCATTATAGAGTCTTTGAAAGAATGGTTCTATTTCTGTTGCAGGTGCGCCTTGCTGGTGACATGAAAGGTTGTATGAATTCCCTTCACAGGCTCCATGCAAACTAATTCTGTTACACAGAAGCGTGCCGCTTAGTGACATGGCACAATTGTTGCCACTAAGAAACACTTTCTGTCCTTTATTACTGACACATGCATGCGAATAGGGCAGGTTCCAAGTTGTTTTAAGGTACCCCTTTCCCAATTTCTCGTACATGCCAGCCTGTATATATTTTTGGCAGTATTGAAACCTGAAGGTTGGGATTGGAATATTTATGATTCCGTGGATTATCCATTCACTGACAGATCGTTCTGACATTGTCATTGGTAATCTTTCTAGTTTTTCAATGCTCAAGATTGTATAATCAGCACCCTTTTGCGCCATACCGATTTGTCTATCAGTAAGGTTAAAGATTTGGAATAGTGACGTTGTGTTGATTAAACGCCAAGGCACATAGCCTGAACGCAGATTTTGTAACGTCCAGCCAAGCTGTACAATAGAACGCAATTGTGACTGACCATGTTGTAATAACAGTAAGTCTTGCGATAATATATCGATTGCTGACGACACAATGCTGTCCAAAGAAAAAATTCTGGAGGACAGAGTCATTAACCCATTGTCCACTACAGAAAGTGATTTTTCCAAATTAATACGGTCAATTTCCCGTATTCTCTCTGCTGTTTCAATTTGATTAACCTTCCAGGCCTCATTGTATGCTGCATATACAGAGGCTGCTATGAAACGCTTTTGACGCTGTTTGCGTGGTCCCATTATGAAATCACGCAAGTCAGCACCATCAGTAAGTAAAGTTAGGTGTTGCTTAATTTCAGGCAGTGTGGAAGTTTGTAGCCACTGAAGGCATAATTTGCCCACACTGTAGGTTGTTATTATCCCTGGGTGATGTCTTTGGGGATATCTAGGGTCTGGCCTGGTCATTTTGAACCCCTGTGTTTTATTCAGGAATCTGTCTTGACAGTTATTTGTATCTGTGGGCCAGATCAACCATTGTTTCCAATTAGGATGTGTTCTGTTTTGGTTTAATATATGGTTTACGTCTATCTCTTCATCTGTATCAGAGTTATTGCTAAACATTGTTGGCTTTGGAATAGACGGTTTATTTAAATCTTTGATTTTGGCTAGGCCAAGACAGGTGGTTTGTTGAACAGTGTCATTTAAAAATATCATTTGTTCTGGGATCATGCAAGCTCTAAACAAAGCTTCTAAACCCTGTACTTGCCATTCTTTTGTACCCCAAACACTTTTCAAATCAACATTTTTGTCCCAATAATTAAATCCTAAAGTATTCATTTCTTCGAAGAATGAATCTGAATATATCAACTTTGTGTTGGTTATCAAGGTTTTCATCCCTGTCTTGTTTGACAATTTATAATAAAATGTTTCAGCATTACTTGTGTTAAAACCTGAAAAATATGAATATTTGTCGTAAACAGTTCTTGAGCTCCCTTTTGGAGGTGTTGCACAATGTTCCCATTGATTATAATTTAAAACATTTCTAGGTTGTGCAGATTTATGTAAAAAATGGTTACCATAGTGGTTATAGCAATACATACTATCATAATTTGTAGAACCTTGCAAATAATCATGTTTTGTAAATTTAGCAGACATTACTAAGTCAGACATCATGTTATTAATGCTTTCGAAGTCCCAATCATCAGCAAATGAGTTTGGTTTTGCAAAGTCACTCAAGGAGATCTTGATTTGGTGTGGGTATTTCAGGATCTCGACCGGACCATAAATTTCATAGTCAGTGTTGTCCCAGGCTACCCCACCAGGTATAGGATTGGCTGTGAAGTTGGCTGAAGAAAGTTCTCTTTTCTCGACGTGTGAAGATGTGTGTGGTTTGAGGACCAAGTTGATGTTCTGACTTGCTGTGTCCATTTTAGCATATTTTCCCTCAATGAAGCGTCCCAAAGTTAATACCATGATGAGCCAAAGTATGAGGATAAATGCACCAAAACCCACCCAAAATTCAATCCATGGAGAAATCAGATATGTTTCTTTCAGTTGGTTCAAAAGTTCCTTAGCTTTGTCTTTAAAGGATTTTGATGATGGCTGTGTCTTTGATTCACTGAGGCTTTCAGAGGAATCATCGAAGTTGATGAAGTAGCCGGATGCAGTTCTGTCAATTGTTCCAATTGCTTCAGGATTTATGTTTCTTGCATTTTCACTTGGTACTTCATTATAGATTGGTGTGTCTCTGCTAAATGTTTTTATTTGGGTTTTCAGAGGTCTGAGTTCTATTGCATCGTTGCATAGTCCTTGTTGTTCTTCTGTAGGCGTTGCTGACCGGAATGAGTATTATATCCGCGTCTGCATCCTTTAGTGCAGTATCTGCTGCTGCTATTTCAGCTGCTAATCTAACTGCCTCTCTTTCTTCATCACTTTCTGACATTTTACTGTCAGGATGGTTATTTTGTTTGTTTGCAGATCAGGTTTCTTATGGAACAAAGATTAGATGCACAATATTTTGGAACAGTGTATCCTTCAACGTTGACTAAACCAAGAACCTTACATAGGAGTTCCCTCCTGCGAGGTTTTGGAGGATATTACCTTTCACCCACTCCAGACGTCTTTGGAGTATTTGGGAAAAGGGGTCTGAGTGAGAAAGCACGACTGAGTTACTCTAAATGTCTTACGTTAGTTTTATCGCCCTTTCCAAACGCGTTGGGCGCCATGTAGTGTAGTTCCTATCTTCCCAATAGGCTCTGCGCATTGGAATAATACCTACAGCAGTAAAGGCCTAGGCCAGACGTTAACTAGGTCTACTACTGTCGATACTAGACTTAAGTTTTGGGTTTGCCAGCGTAGCTCAGAGTTCGCTAGAAACTTTCTCGAATGTTCAGGAAAGAATTAACTCCCCTGATTAGACAAGAAGGGATTTAGTTTCTGACAACCATAGAACATGACAACTTTGCTCTCCCCTAATCAAGAGTGTATCTCCAGAGTCGTGTGAGCACAAGGCAATTATTTTACTCAGTCAGTACGTGCATTCTTAGTCTCATCAGAATGTAGAGAAAAGGAAGAGACGGGCGTGTTCAATAAAAAGGTGTTATTTATTGATCAGTCTCTTTTCTCGTACAAGAGAAATGGATCGATATTATTGCAATACTTATAGTTAAGTAAAGTGCATACATTAAAAGCAATAGTATAAAATAATACTGTAAAAACATTGATATGGTTTCTGAGCCATATGATGTTTAAAATGATTAAAATATATTTACATACACATATACATTTGACTAAACGTACTCAACTGGTGTTTCTAAATACGCCTACCCCGTGTACCTGACCTAAGTCTAATGCGTGGGCGGGAATAGAAAGTTACAGTTTAAGTTAAGTTTGTTTTTGCCAAGTGAATAACTAAAGAATTCTCTGTGAGGGGTTATTCAGTTCTGTACCTGGAAGTTAGGATGAATGAGGAATGGTATCTCTTTCTCTGGTCTCGATATTCCAGGCTGCCTGCGAGGGCTGCCCGAAAGCGCCGGTGCTGGGTCTCTCGGCAAGAGATAGCAGCGCGTCTCTCAGCGCGTCAGGAAGGCGGGGCTGCTGCCAGCGGGGTCTGCTCTGCTTCTGGGCTTCGGCAAGTATGGCTGCTCCGTCTTGTCACCACGCGCGTGTTTGCATAGGGCAAGATCGGCAATATTTATACCTTAAAGGTGCCGAGATTGACGTAAGGATGGACATAGATGCGTCAATAAAGATGTCATACGACTTGCTCGTTAGCACATTCTTTTACTGAAGTTCTCTGTGAAATCAAAACAATGGCCGCACGGATTTCCAGGTTGTCATAGGTTTGATTTGTTATGAGAACGTCGTATGCCTTATCAGGGGCTGGAGGAATGTCGCTTGTCTAATTAGATCTCAAGCGTTATGACCTAATCAGATAACACGTTCCTGTGCCGTAGTGTGACTGCGTCAGATAACGGTATCTGCATCATGGGGGCTTTTCTTGCCTCATGGGCTGACTGTTAGTTAACTTGATAGTTAGTTTAACCAGAATAGGGTCAGGAATAGGGGGATCGATTCAGAACCTATAGGAATACATGACAATAGAGTGCGGCATGAGCCCACATACCCAACAGTTCGAAGTATTAATCACAAGCTGATGCTGGTGCAATAATTGTACAAAGGTATTTTTCATGAATTCCAGGCGTCATGGTAGTTCATGGGGTGACATGGTGGCGTGGAGATGTTCCACAGGTGTCGGTATCATAGCCAGAGGAGCTGGGGGAGAGGTCAACAACAGAAGCCATCCCACAACCAGCAGGATGGGAGGGCCAAAAGTATAACTATCGTGGAAAGGAAACATTTATTGTTCAGAAGTTTGACATATTTCTTGTGCGCTTCAGATCCTCGGACTGCCACCATTGTGCTCCGCCTGTTGTCACTAGCGTCTGTCTGTGATTGGTGATTGCTTCACTGGATGTGGATACCAAGAGTCCTATGGACGTCCCTTTGGTCCAGCATACCAGCCCCGGCCTCGGCCAGAGACATCACAGCCCTGGTGTCTATAGGCTGTAGGGCTGTGATGTCCCTTTTCTTGGTCTAAAGTTGTAGCGAGTGGAAGAAGGTATGGAATGGTCTGGAAAGGGGGCTACTTGTTCCTTCCTCTGATCCTACAGAGGAGGGACAACTGGGCCTCCCAAGATTCAATCAGTTTCGGCTTCCGTAGTGTTGTAATGAAGCCGAGCATCACTGAAAGGGACAGAGGACGGTACTACTTCTGTGTCGCAATCCATCAGTCCTTCTTTCACCCATTGGTCATACGGGAGGGGGAGAGCTACCCTCTTACAGTGGGTAGCATGTATCCAGTTCTTTCTTGTTTTGACTTTTACAGCAGTGCGGATGGCCAGAAGAACCTGTCGGGGGTGCGACCAGCGGGGCTCCAGACACTTGGTACGCTGAACATTTCGGATCACCACCCAGTCACCTGGTTGAATGGTGTGACCCGGGCCTTCGCTCATGTCGGGGATAGCAGCGTGTACCTAATGATAAAGAGTACGAAAGGAATCGGTTAACTGGTATAGATAATCAGTCAATACTGAGAACTCAACATCAGACAATTTCTTTGGCCTTGGTACACCCCATACATTAGTTGGTCTACCGAATACCAATTCGTAGGGAGATAATCCTATCCTTGAATTGGCAGTCGTACTTACTGACAAGAGAGCAAGGGGTAGGGCATCTACCCAGGTAACACATGTTTCCGCCACTATTTTGACAATTTTTTAAATTTAAGTACCCCATTGTATTTCTCCACCAAACCGGCTGATTGGGGGTGATTAGCAGCATGAAACTTTTGTCTGACACCAAGCCCGGGACACACAAACTGAACCTTATTGGCTGTGAAATGTTGCCCATTGTCACTCCAAATCAAACGGGGCAACCCAAATCGGGGAAAGTATTCTTTCAATAAAACTTTATCCGTTGTAATAGCTGTGCAATCCTTAGTGGGGTAGGCCTCCACCCATCTGCTGAAGGCACAGACCACTACAAGGACATATTTCAAATTCGCACACCTGTCCATGTGGCTATAATCCATCTGGATGGCCTCAAAAGGAAACATAGGAAGGGAGAAGCCACCAGCGGGGGTAACTGTACCTTTTCCTGGATTGTGCATAAGGCAGATCATACATGACTTAACCACTCGGTCAGCATATAGGGGTATTTTTTCATTATACCACGTTGGCTCTAGTAAATTGCATATTCCCTTCTCAGTGATAAGGGCAGGGCCATGGGCCATAGTGACAACTGGGGGGATATGACTGTCTGGTAACATCCATTGCCCCCCTTCGGATATAGGCACCCAACATCCCTCTATCTCCTCTGCCAGATGTTCCTCCCATGTGTGCAGTTCTTTTGCAGCGGCATGAGATTGAATCTCGACCACACTCTGACTGGTATTTTCCACCATTCCTCCGTCCACCACCCATCTGGCTGGTCCTGTAACAAACATTCCATCTGATTTACTTAGAGCAGTCTGTCTTGCTGTTTGGTCTGCAAGGGCATTGCTTTCCCCTACATCATTAGTCACTTTCTGGTGCGCTTTACATTTAATCACTGCAACTTTTCTTGGTAGCGTCAAGGCGTCTAGAAGTCTGTGTATCAGGGTACCATGCTGTATTCTAGTCCCATGTGAGGTGAGAAAATGTCTTTCTTTCCAGAGTCTGCCAAAATTGTGAGCCACCCCAAAAACGTATTGACTGTCCGTATAAATATTAACTGTCATGTTTTTACTGAGTTCACAAGCTCGTGTCAAGGTCATTAATTCAGCCGCTTGGACCGATGCCTGTGGAATTTGTGCTGTCTTAACTACCGTAACAAGAGTGGTGAGGGCATATGCAGCAGATGTAGTTCCATCCGATCTTTTAAGACACGAACCATCTATGTATAGTGTTCCCTCAGCATCTGTTAGCGGGATGTCTTGTAGGTCCACACGACACTTTGTCTCTTCTTCAGTCCGGAATATGCAGTCATGAGGGTCAGAATCCTTCGCTTGTGTCTCAGTATGGAGTAGTGTAGCTAGGTTTAGAATATTACATCTCCTAATGTCAATGTGACTGGCAAAAAGAGTGAGCTCATAACCTGTAAGTCGTGCACTGGTAAGGTGTTGTGTCTTGGTGTTGTTGAGCAAGGTATCTACTGCATGTGCATTAAGGTCAAGGGTGAAGACATAACAATACCTATGCTCTGGCGGACCATAAGTGCAGCAGCAGCAGTTGCGCGTAAACATACAGGGAGGGCTCGGGCTACTGGGTCAAGTGTAGCCGAGAAATAAGCACAAGGGCGATGTTTGTCTCCAAAAATCTGAGTTAAGACCACGCAAGCGCAGCCATGTGTCTCATGGACAAAAAGAAAAAATTGTTTGCCATAGTCTGGGGTGCCTAACACTGGAGCTGTACATAAGGCATCTTTGAGTGTCTTTGAGTGCTCAGTTGTCCATGGGAAACCTCTCTCTGGCATATCTTTAGTAGTGAGAGCTAAAAGAGGTTTGACAATGGCCGAGAAGTTAGGGATCCATTGTCTGCAATAGGAAGTGAGGCCTATAAAGGCGCTTACTTTTTTCTGTGTCAAATGGGGAGGCATGGAGGTGATAAGTACCACTCGGTCAGCAGTAAGTTGTCTTCCCTCCTTTGAGAGGAGGTGGCCGAGGTAGGTCACTTTCTCTCGAAAAAAATTGCAATTTGTTCAAGGAAACCTTATGATTGTGGGAGGCAAGGTGGTGAAGCAGACATACTGTTGCTTGTTCACAAAGTGGAGCAGAAGTGGCTGCAATTAACCCCTTCCATGCTCATGACGGAACGGTTCCATCATGAGCGTCGGTTGAGCAGTGCTCATGACGGAACCGTTCCGTCATGGTTCCATAAGCCCAATGGAACGTTCAGCACAGCGCAGGAATCTGCGCCGCGCTGAAGCGGTTAAGAGATCATCTACATATTGCAACAGAGTGGCTCCTCCTGGGAGCATCAGGGAGTCCAACTGATTCTTGAGAGCCTGACTATAGATGCTGGGGCTTTCAGTAAAACTTTGGGGGGCACGGCAGAACCGGAAACTCCGCCCTCCAAGGGAGAAACCAAAAAGATGTCTACTGTCCGGATGTATGGGAATTCTGAAAAACGCATTCTTCAGGTCAATAACAGAAAAATGGGTGGCGGTCGCTGGGACCATGGTCAAGAGGGCTGTGATATCAGGAACAACGGTATACTGGGAGACAGTAATTTTGTTGTGAGCCCGCAGATCGATGACAAACCGATAGATTTTGGGGGCAGCGGGAGAGGGATCAATAAATTTTTTAAGGACTGGAATAATTGGGCTGTTACACTCATTACCGCAGGTCCCCTCAACGACTCGCTTCTTCATGAGATCTGATATTATAGATAATAGGGCAGTCTCACCCTCCTGGGGAAGGCGATACTGGTGAAGCCGGGGCAGTTGGGCACCTTTCTGGATACGGACAGTATGCGTAGAAATGTCGAGAAGTCCTACATCAGTGTCAGAAGTGGCCCAAAGTGATGAGGGTAAGGCCTGCAGAACGGGAGGGAGGGGTCCAGAGAGAAACATAGTGGCGGAGGAATCTGGTGTTATGGTAAGGAACACGCCATCAGGACTACAAGAAATGGTAGCATGTAAAGTCTTTAACAAATCCAAACCCAGCAAATTTTCACTACATACAGTCGTGAGAACCAAAGGAGCATCCATATGAGCTGGACCAAGATTCAGCGAGAGAGGCTTAGAAAAGGGGTTGGTGACAGGGACCCCAGAAAAACCCACGGAGACATTGAGAGAGCCAGAAAGGGGTGCCTCCAGTATCAAGGTGTGCGCAACAGAGGATCTAGTAGCCCCGGTGTCTAGGAGAAACTTCTTTTTATCCCCTGCAACTGACATCCGGACATAAGGACCTCTCTGATCCACAGGAATCGGCACTCTTACATTACCCCTTTCCTGGCTTTCCTATGGCTGGTAGAAACCTGTCTCATCGATCTCATCATAATCATCGTTAAAGTAGGTCCTAGTGGCCTCATACCCGTTGTCAAATCTGTTAACTGTACCCTGAGGCAGACCCATACAGGGTCAAGCATTAGGGTCTGGCGCACACCTCTGCCTAGGAGGTCCCACATTTCCTTCCCTTTGCATTCGGGGTCTAGTTTTTCCTAAATGAATATTCTGGGCTAACACCGGGCATTCACTAACCCAGTGGCCATAAGCCTTACAGTACTCACACTGGTCCTTATCAACGGGACCTGCCGAACTGATGCACTTCTGTAAAGGAGACTGAAGGGGGCGCTGGGGCAGCCTCTGGAACTGGCCTGAAGGCGGACCTTGGCATCTAGCATTTTGTCCCTGGGGTGGATAAGCTTGTTGTAACAAAACTTTCGACTTAAGGTCCTTGTTCTTCCTAACCTCTTTGTCTTTATCTTCATTCTCTCTATTCTCATGATATTGGGCCATGGCAAGTATGCCTGCCATAGTCTGAGCTGACCACGTACACTCAACCTTTTTAAGGCGGGCCGAGAGATCCGCTAATAAATTAGATACAAATTTATCAATAAACACTGAACCCGAGCCAGGGGCTCTAGGGTCCAATCCACTGTGACTTTTGTACTCAGTTTTAGAGCGGGTGAAAAAATCAGCGACAGACTCATCCTTACGTTGTTTACATGCATTTATCTTATCCCAATTAACAGCGATTTCGGGCAAAAGGATCTTCATGAGTTGTAACAGAAGGCCTGGGAGAGCCAGAATAGCCGGATCAGGCTTAGTCCCTCCCTCTCTGTTATTCTCCATCCTCTCAAAGTCGGTCCAGTCACCATGCAAAGCGGCATTATGGTTGGCATGGCGTATTTTGTCCCTTATGTCGGGTGGTACTACTGACCCGAACAATAAGTCAATATCCTCTAAGGTAAGGACACCAGAGGAAACAATCTGACCTAATTCCTGATAGAAAAGAGCCGAATTCTTATGGGGGTCTGGTAATTGGGATTTTAATTGAAGAACATCCGCTCTTTTCCATGGGACATGCACCAACATCCTACGCCAGTGGGCTGGGGCTGCTCCAACACCCTGGTTATTGGCGGGCACTGCAGGGACAAAGACGGGAGCTGTCTCTCTCTCATAGGCATAGCTTTGTCATTTTGTCATTCGAGGTGGCGGAAAAGCCGTTGTGTCTCTGAACGCAATCATGGTAACAAGAGCTTCATACATATCATCTCCGTGAACATGACCCTTGGCAGGATGTATGACATTACAACGCATGCATTTACAGCGCATGCCTTTACAACGTAAGTATTGCAACGCAGTCCATTATAACGCATAGTGCTTTGGGGTGCTGGATAGTGAATATTTTAATTTACTATTCCAACTCCAGTCCCCGTGGACACTAGGGAAGGTTATTGGATAATAAATTAACCTATTCCCTATCCTAGAGCGCCCCCCAGAGCAATGCGTTGTAATAGTTTGCGTTGTAAAAGTTGCGTTGTAAAGGTAGTGCGTTGTAAAAGTTTTGTTGTAAAGGCTGTTCACCCCCTTGGCAATAGTTAGTTTTAAATCAATCAATCCCCAGTGAATATTCATGAACAACGTTTCGTATCTTTTCATTATAAGTGTGCACATATACTCAGCCATGTCTGTTTGTTGTATGGCCGTCCATTGTCAGGCAGTGGTACAATAGGTGGGGCAGCCTGAACCACCACTGGTGGGGGTGGAGCGTTAGGAACATTTTGAGGAAGAGCGGGATACTTAGGAGCCGGAGCATAGGCAGGAGGTGGACCTTCAAGAATAGCATTCAACAACGAGTCCCCCTCTTCTCCTTCAATCTCAAGTTCCCTCATAGAACGAGCAGGGTAACATTTTGTCGTCTTAGCCCTATGATACCTATCTGCCATTTCAACCCCTTCCTGAACCTTATTTTCTAAATGCGCTTTCGTATGATCAGTACATCCTCTCTTTCTTTTTGTTCAATGCTTGCTTTTTTCTCATTCTTTGATCTATCTCTTTGCTCCACAATGCGGTGGCGTCAAACATGGCTTGACGAGACAGTTTGCGGGTCAGCTGCTCCTCCAGGCTCGAAAGGGCCTGGAGATTGAAGGAGCCAAACTGTGGCCACTGTAATTCAACATTGCTTAGTTTTGTATATTTTACCCATAAGGAAGAAAACATGATAGCAGATGGCCTATATTTAACATACATTTTATAACTTGGAGTTCCTTCTTGAGGAAGCATACAGGCTGCCTCCAGAAGGGAGTCCTCTGTACATACACAACAACATAATTTTAGGAACTTACTACTGACTGGCATATTTTACTTCAGGCAGACAACAGTCGGAAAAAACACTCACCTCACTGGCTTGGCTTTTGCAAAAGTCAATACAGGCATAAAACAGAGCACAAGTGGTGGATGACCTCCGTCTGACTTCCACCACGGCCCCCTCACGACCACCGGGCCAGACCTACGTCTCCATGGTGTCCCTGTTCGAGCGCCATTTGTAGAACCAAAAAAAAGCCCACTCCAATGAGTAGTGGGGCTTGGCGGTACGGGAATCACCCGAGTCTACTCTTGCCCTCCTTATATAACAAAGTAGACCCGGAAATCTTCGTCTGCAGAGAGAACCACCTTTATTACAATAGCCCGGGCTATGGAACGGAGTCCCAAGCTCGTCAGAGACAAAACCCAGGAGGCTGCTGCTTTACTCCGCAGCGTACAAGCCTTATATACATTTTACCCCACTCTTTTTGCTTTTAAGTCCATTGCTCAATCAGGGCGGTGTTTGTAGTTGATAACCTGATCAAGGCTCGGCATTCAGTCCATTGTTCAATCAACCTGATCAAGGCTCGGCATTCAGTCCATTGTTCAATCAACCTGATCAAGGCTCGTCATTCAGACCATTGTCCAGATAACCTGATCACTGTGTCAAGGATGTTTACCAAGCAGGAAGCACAAGATGAAAAACAAGTTTGTTTACACAGGGCATGGGTGTTTCATGGCTTTCTGTCGATGAATTGGCTGCCCGCAAGGAACAGGGGGACTTGGGTATGCGATAGTTTTGAGCGTCAGCAGAAAGGTATGCTGTAGGCAGGGTTTTGTCACGAGATGGCAAGGAATGGAGGAATGTAAGGAAAATAATGGAACCTAGTGAAAACTCATTTTCCTCAGGTACGGAATGCAAAAGCCACATTCCATTCCTCACCTCCCCATTTCTGCAAAATCACATTCCCCACTACATAAAGACTGGCATCTACAGTAACAACGCACTCCTTATTGACACAGACGGGCTTAAGAGTTTCGAGAAAGAGCATTGACAATCTCTGATTTAACTAAATCAATGGCATGTTTATGTTCCTCGGACCACTTAAATTCCACATTCTTCCGAGTAAGTTACCTTAGAGGCTTCATCTGTGATGCAAAATACTAAATGAATTTGCTGTAGCACTCACAGAGTCCAGAAAATTGTTATTAGGTGCAAAGGTATTAACAATAACATCCATCATTGACCGCTTTGGCACAACACCATCCTTGGACAAGGTGTGACCTAAATACTCCACAGATTCCTTGAACAATTTACACTTATCCTCCTTCAAGGTCAAACCCTGCTTTCGTAACTCCGCACAAACTTTCTTCAAATGCTCCAAATGTTCTTGTGTATTTTTTGAGAAGACCAAAATATCATCCTGGAAGCACTTAACAAAAGTTTCCATCTGCTTGAATATGTGGAGCATTGCTCTCTGGAAAACGGATGCCGCCAACGCTTGGACGAACGGCATCCTGTTGAATTGAAATAATCCTAGAGGAGTTGTGAAAGCAGTCAATGATCTAGAGCCATCACTCAATTCTATCTGATGGTATGCTGAACTCAAATCCAGTATGGAAAACAAAGCTGCACTTTCTAACATACTAACCACCTCATTGATGTTAGTAGAGGATGGCAGTCTACCACAATATTCACATTCAATGCTCTAAGATCAATACATAATCTCAAAGATTGATCAGCCTTGCAGGCCAAAACTATGGGAGATAGTCATTCATTGCATTCATTGCTCTGTTGCAGTACTTTCCAACGTTATTGATTTGGGGTGGGGAGGGGTGGTAGGCTATTGATCCCTGAAATGGCTGCCCTTTGAAGCCAGAATACAACTGAAAATTGCTGTTATGACACACGCGGCCGTACACCACAAGGCACCTAACTACCTCACTCAAAAACTGACTATATCAGGAGGCTCGAGATCCAATAGAAGCACAAAAAACCTACTCTTGAAACCTCGCAGATTCCGGAAGGAAAAAACATACAAACGCTCCTTCTCAAGAATGGCACCGAGGATCTGGAACGCACTCCCTCCCGAAACCAGGCTTATCTCCTCCACGGCCTTCTTTAAGAAAGAGGTGAAAGCCATCCTCATGGCTAAGCTCACCTGAACTCTAATGTTTGTTGCTCAGAGACTTCGCACCGCCTGGGTATCATTGGCTACATGTTTGTCTAATGTCAAACAATGGCATATTATTCTTGATTTAAATTCGTTTATTCTTCTTGTTTGCCATAATTCTATGATGTTTAGTCGATTCATTTATGCTACTCACTTACTACCTATTATTAGGCTATTCACGTTAGCCTGCTGAACCTCGATGCCCCTTCCCCTCCCCCTGTAACTTTTAGATACTGTCATAAGCCATTCCTTGTAGCCTAAGTTCTCTTGATTTTTACCGTGGCTGTACGAAAGACTCAGTATCGTCTTATATTAACGCTTATTTGAATGTTTTTTTGTTGGTTTTTTTTATACTTTATTAGCACTTGACTGCTATCTGATCATTCTACTGAATTTTATATTGCACCCAATATTATGTTGCGTCACCCTCATGCTATCCTCACCCCTTGTTTTTGTGAAGCGCTCTGATTTCTGTAAAGATCTTGTTCGCGCTATATAAAACTCTGAATAAATAAATAAAATAAATAAGATTATATCTCCTCAATAATAACTCCAGCCAACATGTCTTTGAGTACACGATTGAGCTCTTCGCGCACATTGATAGGCAGCCCTCCGTTTTTGCTTAACTGGGATTTCACTACTCCTAAGTTTGATGTGATGAGTGTATCCTTACAGCTTTCCCAACTTACTTGGAAATTGCGACACAGACCAGGGAATTTCCTTTGGATCATCAAAAGCTAGAATAGGTTCCTTGCTGCATGGATTTAAAATTATTCCTAAATTCCATTGATCTTTCAATCCCAAAACATTCACTCCCTTCTTGGCATCATATAGCTTAATGTTAGCCACTCTACCTTTGAACACTACATCCACCACAATATAACCCTCCATCTCAATAGCAGGCCCATCAAATCTCTCGGCAATAACATCCGTTTCCACCAAGTCACTCAAACACTTGACTCCACCAAACTTCTCCATAAAATATTCCACAGTAATTATTGCCCATGGGGAACCAGAGTCTGTCGTGAGCTCAGGTTCCATATTGAGCACGTGAACTTTGCATCTGGGAGGTTTAACCATTTCTCCTTCCCACTCCTGCTTAGTAAGAGATAGTATATTTCCCTTCTCCACGTCAGTATCAGCTCTACAAACACACTTCATGCATGAAGTCTCCTTAGCTGCAAAACTTTACTACTGGACATTTCCATTCCTTTCTTCCTCTCTCCTTCACACACACATGAAAAATGTTCCTCGGTCCCACAATTGCTACATTCTTTCTCAACAGCTTGTCAAAAGGGTGACAAGGCTAAATTGTTGGGACTGCCACACCCATAATAAGTGAAAGCTTTTTTATATCTCTTTCCCACAGGTACCCTACAGCCTGTATTATATCCCACAGTACATACTTCATCAGAAGACTTTTGTGTTTTTATAAGCACCACCCTCTATGAACTTCATCCAAATCAGAGACTGCTCTATGGCTTTTGCAGTAGATACCGCATCTTGCAAATTCGGATCTCCCATAACCCATAGGTCGTTCTTGTACCTTTTTGTTTTTAAGATTTACTATAATTTGATCTCTTATCATTTCTTCTGTTATGGCACTAAAATTGCAATGTAAAGCAAGACCATGTGATGCAGTCAAGAAATCATCAAAGGTCTCCCCATCACACTGGGCTCTACTATAGAACATGTATCTTTTCATGGCCAGGCTAGAAGAAGAACTAATCTTAGCTCCATTCTTGGAAGAGCTTCCTCAAAAGCATTATGCTTCCCTTCACACTGAGGTGGCACAGGTGGTAAAGTCATAGAAACTAACTGACCTTCCAAACCCAAACAATGGAGATGGATATTCTTTTTCCTTTCAGCACCCATTCTATCCCCATCAATCGCCTTCTAGTATGTGAGAAACGCCTCCTTCCACCTTCGCCAGGGTTGAGGAAGGTCACCTTTACCCTGTAAAAATGTAGCTGGTGCTTCAAACTGCATGTTTCAGACAGTATGTGATCGCCTATAGGTAGTTATGAGAAAAACCTAATGAAGATGCTACAATACTATACTGTAGAGATTAGTATAAACAAATGTCAAAAGATGAGACTCAGCTGTCTTAAATTGCCGTGTGCATCAGTGGTAAAACAACTCACTGTGCACTATTTAAAATTGCTGTGTGCATCAGCGGCAAGCAATAACATTAGCTAAATGAGCACAAAAATAGTTTAAAGATACATTACTGTGCACATCAGTGGCAAAAGAACACCAAGGGGCAGATTTACAATTACTGGCGCATCCCTGCATATCAGCAGGGATGCGCCAGTAATTGTGCGCCGCAGCTCCGCCACCCTGGATGCGCCGCATTTACAATGCGGAGCACCATGGGGGAAATCGGCACAGATGCGTGCCGCATCTGTGCCGTAAAAGCGGCGCATTGCTGGAGTTGCATCGCAAGCGCGACGCAGCTCCAGCAAGGTTTGGGGGCTCTATCTCCACAATGCTGCGTCAATCCTTACGCCTGCTTCAAGCAGGCGCAGGGTTTTGACGCAGCATGGGCTCAAAAGCGACTGAGTGAAATCTTGTAGATTTCACTCAGCCACTTTTGGGAAGCATTCCTGCGCCGGAACGCCCCCCCCTGCGATGGAACACCGCCTTCTGGTGCAGGGCTTTACAATGTGACGCATCTGGGAGATGCGTCACATTGTAAATACCCCGCACCATGGCGCATCTTTTGCGCTGCCGCTGCGTCACAAAAGTGACGCAACGGCGGCTTAAAAGAGGCGCAAGGGGCTTGTAAATCTGCCCCCAAGTTTGAAGACTTACCATGCGGTGTGCATCATCAGCAGTAGATAAAGGCTCACTGTCCACTGTGTGATATTGCTCTGTGCATCAGTGATAAATGATGATAATAGGCTGGCTCACTGAGTGCAAATCCAGTTTGTAGGCACAAGGGCGGATGAGCTCCTCTCCAGAACAGCATCGAACTCCTACTGGTGCGTAACCTGCAACAGCTTCCAAGACCCGTTGAAAGAAAGTTTCCAAAGGTGGCAGCCATCGGGGCAATAAGCGTAGACTTGCGTTTCCACAGGAACCGTGTTGAAATCCAACTGGGGCGAAGCTGGAGCGAAATCCATCTTGGAGCCTCCCAAGTTGGCATTGATGTACGCAGCGTGACGACAAAGACACGCCACGTCATGTGATACACTGGCTAAAACCAAGGCTGGCTGATGCAGAGATAGCAACTGCAAGAATGCCGGTGTACATGAGCATTCGCCTCACACATCCAGGTTCAATTGATGCTGACTTTCTGGAAGGTAGCTTGATACTCTTGAATACAATTTTCAACCAATCAACTTCCCCTGTAACGGACACAAATGTGTTTAGCGTCTCAACAAAGGGAGAAGTTATTAGGAGTAATTCCCCAGCTGTTGCAACCAGAACGCCATGCCAATCAGCTAGCCTAGTGTTACTTAGTCTTTGTGCTCAACTTACTGACTGTAACAACACAACCAGCAACTCTGTGTGCCATTTGATTTCCACCGCCTTTTTGAGTCTCATTAAGTTAAATCTCTTAACCTCCTTGGCTTCATCCTCTAGCTCGACCGCAGGAGGAGCTGGCTACACCTCTAGGAGAGGGGCACGGATTCTATGATTCTGTCTCTATGGGTCATTCAGAACTACTGTCACTTTGGGAAGAATGCAATCTACAGCAAGAGTATCCTTGTAGGCAAATTAATGGGACACATCAGCAAAATTCAAGTAAAAACCTATGTAATGCCTTGCTCAACAAATAGGATGTAGTATCAGCATCGCTGTCCTACATCTCTGGCAAGCTTGGCATGCAAGTAGATATCCTGAGTGCATTAGCAACTCACATCACGGGAATTGATGCAAAACATCTTGCTCTGAATTATTTAGTCACTAGGGTCCAGTCGGACCCAGCCGCGGTGTGTCACACTTGTCCCTACACTTTTACCATTAATGTCATTGCCAGAATACCTGAAAAGTTGGACACCCTTCTACACCAGATTCCTCCAGTGCCCATCTGACAGACTGGCTCATCTGTGAACCCACAGGACAACATAAATCTCAACACAGAACCTGGTCGTACTATGGCATCCAATTTACTGACCACAGGTGGACAGTCTACCATTATTAATCTTGATTCTGATCATGATGAGACATTGGTGGGTACTGCTAATTCCGGCTCTTCCATCGCTGGTCCTATTACCCTTTGAGGAGGGAAAGTATAAATTCCACTCAGCCCGGATTTACTAGCAGAGCTGGCAACCAATTAACCAGTAGTGCCTGATCTCTTGAGTCAGCCCTCTATCCCTGTTCCTGCTCCTGATTTCTGTCAATCTTGTATAGACCACCCTTGCCTAGAACCCCACAGGGTTACTGCTACTAACCATTCTCCTGTTCTATGAGGACTGTAACAACTTCATTGAATATGCAGACTAGTGACATCACGCCCCAGGAAGCAGCAGCGCATAAACAGCCGCACCTGCAATTTCCCCACAAACAAGCTTGTGTTTACTCCACTCCAGTGCTTAATTTGAGCCGGTGGTTTCCGGTGAGCCGCACTGGTACTTAATTGTCAACACCAGCGCTTGTGACAGTCTGCACAAGGTAGCGCTCGCCGGCTAATTTGGAGATGAGAATAACAACAGGTAATTATTAATTCAATATATATCAAAAGTAACTATTACCTATCACCCAAGCGATTCTTGTAGTTTTGGATGCCTAAATTGTTCCTAATTGTCACACTTGTAGGAGTACGATGGTTCGTAGCTGTATTGTTACTATTATTGGCAGCATGGCAGAAGCAATGTATAGAGCAAGCTGCAGTGGCCTCCTGACGAGAGCCCTGGCACTGATATGTTTACAAATTAAGCACTGCTCCACTCTATGTCTCCAGGGGCAGTCACAATGTACTCAATGTACTCAATAGGAGTACTATTTTAAAGCTGCTTGGGGTGGCCACTGGAACGGGCTATTTTAACTATTCACAACTGGAGGCTATTGAGTTTAGAGAAAACCCCTCTCAAAGGGGGAGTGGCATTACCATCACCACATGGAATACCCTGGACTTGACTAACTCTGTTTGGCAGCTTAAGGATATTTTCTGCTCATGGGGAATCAAACTCACACTCTTGCTTTCACCTCCTTACTCTAGCCCATTGCTCACCAATTCAAGTGGATTCCATGCATTGATGGGTGGAATCCTATGAGGTGCAATTGGCTCTGATTTCTGTAAGTCTCTGCTGGTGTCACTATCAGCTATACATTTCAATGCAAAGGGCCCCTCACGGGACGTTACCTCGCAGTTTCAGACTTTCATAGATAATTCTATAGGAAACAGTGGCTGGCGTCCAGTGGCCAATGAATCAATGATGGAGCTCAAAATAGACCCCTTTTGGTGAATAAATGGGTAAGGCGTACCTCAGGCCCTGTTTTAAATATAGCCCCTGTGTTTCCATGTGTTTCTCTAACATCTTCCTCTTTGCCTCAGGACATTAGAAACTGACAATTTCAGGTGGATCAAGAGCGACAAGAAGCGCAGACAATCTTCTTTTGAAACCCAGGAGATTCCACAAGAAAAAAAACGTATAAACGCTCCTTCTCAGGAATGGCGCCCAGGATATGGAATTCCCTCCCTCCAGAAATCAGACTTATCTCATCCACGGCATCCTTCAAAAAACAAGTAAAAGCTCTCCTCGTAGACAAATTTACCTGAACTTTTGACTATTGTAATATGTTAACTCAAAACCTTTCCTCCAAACAATATTTATATTGTTCTTTTTATGTATATTGACCGCCTTGCATATCTAACACTATGTTTGTAAAGCGCTCTGATATCCGTAAGGATCTTGCTCGCGCTCTATAAAACTTTCAAAATAAATAAATAAATAAATAAATTAGGCCCATAGATGGGAAGCGAGTCTCGGAAACTCGTACCCCGCCTATTTGACTCACTGATTGCCCGGCTTCGGAGATAACACAAGAGGGAGGTGTGTGATGGCCTGGCAGTAGCACTGGCAGATCCTCTGCCCCGAAACTCTCCTGGTTAGTGTGGAATGTGGCCGGAATCAAAGGCTAAATTGAGGACCACTTGTGGACTGAATTTGTGTGTTCCCACTCGATTTTAAGCTTTCTTGAACCATGGTCTTTTTTGCCTTCCCACATCAACAGACACAATGCATTCCATCTACCAGCTACTCCATCTCTCCATCGAAACTCAAAAGGGGGTTTGCCATCTATATTTCAACCAAGGCCAACGCAAAACTCGTTCACTATGCTGCAGATACTCTATTCTTTCAGATCCTGGGACTGGAATTTGCAGCAGGCTCGCGATTGGGTATTCTGAACTTCTACAATAACATCCCATTTGTGCACAGAGGCAGCATCCTGATGAAATTGGACCGTGATTTGGACTATCTTAATGCCAGAACAGGCAGGGAGTTGGGAATGATCTGTGGAGGCGACTTCAATGTCTAGCTTTGCCCCCCTGATCTATCTCAAACATTTCTGTAAACTAATTGTTTGTTAAAGGCAATCCTTCTTCCCACTTTTGTCATGATGTACTTGGGAGTACTTTTAAGTGTCTAATGATTAAATTTAACTTGTGCTTTGCAAAGGAACACAGCTCCATGTATGGTTCATTTCACCCTATCTTTGTGGGTAAAGGGCTGGGCTTAGGAATTGATTGTATTTGACTGCCTTCTACTGTAGCAGCCAGGGTTGGGTAACAGTCCATAAACAACCTCACCATGAGTGTTCATCTTCCCCACAGCCTTGCCACTGATATCAGTGATTGGCGGACCCGGGTGGGTATCTCCTGGAGAATCACTGGAATCACTGCTAATAAGAGTAAGGGGACTTGTATGAATTGGGATTTGTCCATCCTGAACTTTTTCATCCCATTTAGTTGTAGACACTTGTGTCTTGCTGTAGACCTGCCTGGATACAGAGGCTGATGTATATAGTATTAAAGACGCAATTATCAACTTGGAAGCAGTTTCATGTGGGCTATGGGAGGGCAAAGAGTTGGTTTGATGCTTCTTGCTCAAAGCACCATATGGTCGCAGTTCATGCTCACGCAGGTCTGCTGTTGAGGTCGTCTGCTGCAAGAAGTTATATAAGAAAGCGATCACTGCCAGGAAAGAAACCCTCAGAAAACAAGTCTGGGAGGCGCTGCAGGAAGCCTTGCTTGGGAATAACTATAAGACCTTTTGGTCTATTATCAATCAGCCTTTTCTTAATGATAATGATGCTCTCTTGATCGACGCTGCCATAACCTGCCATGACTGGGCTGCTTTCTTCGGGGATGTTTATTCCAGTGAACCTGGCAATGCCGGCGCCTCATTTGCTGCCCCATACAGGGCTTCCACCCCAAGTATTGCCCCTCATTGGAAGAGGCGATCATGGCCATTAAGGCCAGCCTGGGCTGTAAAGCTCATGGCCCAGATGGGGTCCCTCTGGACCTTTTTAAGGGCAATCTTGTGGCTATTGTCCTTAGATAAATTGGCTTATCCACCAAGCTTCCTTCTTGGTCTACCTCTCTCATCGTCCCGATCATCAAGAGGGGTGATCAGGAGGACCTTGGCTGCAACCACCCCATTTTCCTGCTGAAGTCTACTGTGAAGGTACTGGCTCCTGCCTGGAAAACTGGGCGGAGGAGAGCGGTGCTCTACCGGACATCTAGTACGGGTTCATAGTGGGATGCGGACAGAAGACCAGTGTATTAACCTGTGTATTATCCGGGGGAAATATACAGTCACCAAGCTTGGCACTTTGTACCAGCATGTTTGATCATGTAATTCACTCGAGATTTTGGGGTATCATGGAAGGCCAGGTAATAGACAGAGCAGTCATTAATTCTGTTAGGGAAATGTACTATGACTCCATGCTGTTGCTAGTTTTGGGCTGTTGCGGGGAGGGCTCTGAATCATTAGGGTGAGCATACGCATTGGACAAGGATGTGTCCTTGCACCAGTCCTATTTTCAATCTGTAGTGGGATTTAGTGCTACGGTGCAGGGACATGCCCCAAATTGGCTGCTGTCCTATACCAGCATTATTGTACGCAGAAGACGCTGTCATCATGGGTACTACGCGGATAGCTATGCAGCGCCTTTGCCTCTTTCATGAAGGGACCAGACATGAAGAGTAATACCAGCAAAATACATTCTTTGACCTGCATTTGGAACAGACTCCTCAGGGCTCTTTCTCTGTGAGACATGATTTTCCTTCCGGGGTGCTGTTTTAAAATAGTTTATTGTTGTATGATGTACTGTTTTTATAAGCTTTTATGGTCTATTTACCATGACCGAATAAAGTTAATTTGACTTGACTTGATTAATTCTTTTTTGCATAAGCATGTTCAAAAATGTTAACCCGGTCTGTTTCACTATGCCAGTGAAGCAGGCGTGGTGGCTCCGTTGAAATCCACTGCTGCAAGATCAAATAATGCACCATCCACATCACAATAAATATAAACTGGAGAATTTCGGGACCTAGAGCTATTCCTAAGACTCTCATTACTGATAATCCCTGACAGAATAATTAAAGGCTCAAGCACAAGAGTCCTATTCATAAATGAACTCCGAGAAATTGCTAATTGATTCCAAAATTCATGCAGAAGAGGACAAGTAGAGATAACATGGGGCCAATCTCCCTCCAAATGGCATCTAAAACATTGATTACTCACAGCGGGACAAAAACACTTCATGCGTTTTTGTTAACGCGGGATTACTGGTTATTAGTTACCTTACCAGATCCCAAACTAAGTCGACTGAATCGTTGGTACCTGTCATTGAGTAAAAGGTAATCTAACAATAAGTCAATCAATATAAGAACTTACACCACTCTAAATGACCACTGACCAAAATTTAAGTTTCAAAGATTTAATATAAAGTCAAAGATAGCTGAAGATACAAACTTCTCAAAATGAGATTCAGAAGATAAATTGGTATCACTATGAACATGAACTTTTTGAATAGTCTGAGTCTGAAAAACAGAATAATGAGTACAACTTCCAATAACATAAGCGTTGCCAAAATGGATACAAGTTGCAACCTCAAAGTCATTACAGAAAAGAAAATTAAGGTTAGTCTGTCCCTACACTATACTAAGTGTCATCCCTATTTAACAAGATCTTTTACCCCTCTAGGTGTCAGCCGTGGTGACTTCCTAAGAAGATCACGCACTTCTCTTTGTCTCTTCTCTGATAATGGGTCTCTCCTGATCAGCCTATCTGCCTACCCATCCGCTTCCTTAGGCTCCCAAATCATCTGCTCTACTCTCCTCCCGGGTCGCTTTCCCTAATACCAAATCACATTTCCAATAGAAACGCCCCTTGGGACGCCCCTCACGTGGTACATCTTTGCGCGGTAAACTCCATGATGGTACTCTTCAAGACCCTCGTTATAGTTGACCTTGGTTCCCAGGCTTCTTCTCCAGTGCGCTGATACCCCCTGAAATTCCTGGAAACTCCTACAGGCCCGCGCCAAGCGCCACTGAACAAAGCCCCTTTCATTCTAGCTGATTAAGACCCTCGCACCTGCATACAGTCCGTCCTGCAGTGGGCCTCAAATTCCAGACTCCACCATATCTATAGGTCGTAAAGCACGCTCGAAGCTCTGAGCTGGACACCTCTCGACTTCTCCTCTAACGAGCACATGGCACATCAAAGGAGATGACATTATCAGCACAGGCCTCCTTGATTTACATGAAGCGAGTCCCTGCACTCTAAAACATTAACTTGATTTAAACAACATTCTTAACTAGCATACGTTTCTAAAACAACACATCTATAAAACATATATTTCAAACTTAATTCGATAATACATTTGTGGAAGAACCAGGTTAACCCCATCTCACATTATTTTAGCAGCACGTTTAGATTTGCTTTGAATTGCCCTAAGGCCTACACAATATACTGGATTTTTAGAGTTCTATTCAACTCTAACATGATTCCTTTAACATGAGAACATGAGGTTTTCATATTCATTCCAACATTTCTACATTAATCTCACACAGTTATGATTATTGTTACTCTACTTAAACATTCCATACATTTCACTACTGAACATAAGACACTCTGTGTATTTCACTTCTAAATATAAAACACTCGTGTGTAAACATGTTTAAACTAACTACGTGCTTGTAAATATGGTGCACTTATACATTTTTCAGACTTGTGCTCTCTCAATCCCCCCTTTGATGACCTTCTGGGGTCATCACCATCAAGACACCATCACAAAATGTAGAACCCTTCAAAGTGAAGTCGTGGCAGTGCCACCTCTTTTCATTGTCTCTAATGCTTTCAGACTCCTGTATTGGGTGTCCTGCATCGCTGTCAACTTTTCCTCCTGTTTCCTCATAGTTCTCTGTAACCTATTTGCTCTATACCACTGATACAAATGCACCAATCCCCACAAAGTGATTACACAAATCACAATTATGATGATGGGTTTCAGTATGTACCAAACGATACCCTTTCCTAAGTTTGCAAACCAACCTCCAACTTTACCCATTCCATGACCTACTTTTTCCCACACATTTATCTTTGTCAGATCCTCGATTTCGTAGTGTATGGCAGTGATGTTTCGTATGTACTTCTCTAGAGGTTTTGAATTGTCTGGAATATAAGTGCAGCACTCCTGGACCTTCAAAGCCTTACAGACTCCTCCCTCTTTAGCTAACAGAACGTCTAAAGCAAGTCGGTTCTGAAGAACCATTGCCCTAATCGATTGCATCTCACCTTCTATCAGCATCAATGATCTAGCAGTACTGGCAGATAGCCTATCTACGACTGTAGCTAACCTCCTGATCTTAATGTCATTCAATATCAGTCCTAAGATAGGGAATGCAGCACCGAGTACATCTCCAACTACTTCTGCTGCCCCCAGCCCTCTCTTCCACCTAGTTGGTATTTCTTTCTTTGTCGTTTCTAAATTCTCAACATGATATATTTTAGGGAAGACAACAGCCAGATAGCATGATCCATACCAATTATCTGGTAGCTTCACATAGGCATTTCTTCCACATACAAAATATACATTTGGAATTGCTTGCATCCCTTTCAAAAAATCCTTAGAGTAATACTCCAGTTGAAAGGCATGTTCACAATTGACTTGACCTACATAAAAATTCTCATAATAGGAGTAACTCCTGTGGATGCACAGTTTCCCCCGTTTCTCCTTATCTAAAGCAATTGGACCAATACTACCCTTTCTTTGATGTGCCCTTTCCTCCTTGGTCCAATCTGTTTCCCATTGTCCTGAGGCCTTCAGAATCTTCTGCCTCCTGTATCTAGTATCTACCTGCCCTATAAACTTTTTCTCAATTTCTGACACTTGACAAGTCAGATTGTTTCTTCGAGCATGTGAAGTATCTAACGTTTTCCATGGAATAAACCATTTGTGTAATCTGTCTTCGCTTTTGTAGTAGTTCCACTTGTTCAAATGCGTGAAATTCGGGACCTCTGGCAATGTCGAGTCGAAATTCGAGAAATAATACTCAAATCCTTCTCGTCCATAAAATATGCTCAACAACAAACTGCATGTGATTCCATATGTCAATGGAAGATGATGGTATCTGATACCCTCCTCCACAGAAGCTGGTAATTGCATACAAACGTAGCAATTCTTCACCTCCATGGCATCAACGTATTCATAAAGCAATTTAGCATAAGCATTTGACCTGTAATTTCCCTGTGACTCATCTGTGTGTAACCTTTTTATTTCTGCATCTAACAACGCTTTGTCTTTATCATTGATGTTTCCCTTATCATTAACAATAGTGGTTCTCGGTGTTGACACTCCCTTGACCTCCTTGACTGCAGTTGCATCTCTCTCGTGTCCCACTATGTATGAGACAGTAACCACTAAAACTATCAGGGAAATCACCACTCCCAACAATGTGCCAACTATACATTTTGCCCTGCGGTTCGGGTTGCCAGCCTCCATGTTCTCAAACAGTGTAGTTCTTGACTTTCTTCCAGCATTCGCTTCTTCTTCTCTCTGTACAAAGTCTTTCTTTTACATCTTGTCCCTCTTTGGAACACTTGGAAGCCGACAATTTACTCCGCAAAACATTTTAAAATCCTGTAGAAAACAGACAACCCTAGCCCTTCTCCATCCGCTAAAAGGAAACCCCTACCAATTTTCTTCTTCCACTCGGCGCTAGGTTATCTTGCAGTAATTTTTCAAAGTCCTTTCAAAAAGTCTTTTTGCAATCAAAGTGTTAGTCCAAAACAATGAGCATTCCAAGAGCTTCCACTACTCGCTCAAGCATTTCTAACCGAAGGAGAGTTCCCTCCAACACTGGATATCGTGAACAGCAAACTGGAAATTCAACTGTTTCTAAAATCAATTTTCTTATTCCGCTTAGGAGAGGAGGATAGACGATGTTGAGTGTCAGCAACCTTTCAGTCTCCGCCCCCGGTAGCAGGAACAGAATTTGTACAGTGATGATTGGGTCAGTTCTGATCAGGTTCACTTCCCTGACCCTCCCGGTTCTGTGCCCCACCGACATCTGCAACGAGGTAGGTCCAATCAGGAGTAGAGTATCTTCTACTAGGCACTCGCACCCTCCTTGATCTTCTAGGGCCCCCCTCGGTTCCCTCCTGGGTATCTTCTTCCTGATCCGAGTCTTCGGATATAGGAACAAGTGTTTCTTCCTGGGCCGATCTCAAACTTAGCCCCCTGTCTCTTCCCGGCCAAGTGGCAGCCTCACACCTTGTTCTCCTATATCTCGTCCTCACACTCGGTTCTTGATCACTTTGGTACTGATCTGTGTCTGTTTCGTATTCACTGCTGCTCTCTCCTTCAGTTGCGTCTTCAGTCTCACTGCCGTCCTGCCTTCGCTCTTCTTCTGAATCCGATGCGTTCCCAACTTCTTCCGACACCCCCTCAGCTGCTTCGATCCCTTCTTGCGACTCTTCTTCCACTTCCGGGTTTTCGTCTGGGATAGGAGCTGTTTCTTCTAGAGGTGCTGGAACTCTTCGAGTATGGGATGCATGGATCCAATTTGGTAGCCCCCCGCACTTCACCGCGGTGTTCGTTATCAGGATTACCTGAAAGGGCCCACGCCAGCGAACATCTAGGCAGTTCTTCCGGACGTGTTTTTTAACCAACACCCAGTCCCCTGGGTTCAGGTCATGACACAGGTTCCTCGATGCTGGAACTTCAGCCGCATGCACCTGAAGGGACACAGAATGGATGGCGTCAGACAATCCTTTACAATAATCCAAGATCAGATCATCTGTAATATTCAATAGGGCAGCAGTTGGAACTGTGGGAAGTCTCATGGCCCTCCCCATCAGAATCTCGTGTGGAGAGAGACCTGTCCTCCTGTCAGGGGTGCTGCGCATGCTCATAAGCACTAAAGGAAGAGCATCTGGCCAACTCAAAGATGTGGATGCCACTACTTTAGCCAATCTATTCTTCAAAGTGCCGTTCACTTGTTCCACAATTCCTGAAGCTTCTGGTCGATAACTACAATGCAGCTTTTGATCGATATTCAGTGTGGAGCACAACATCTTCACTATTTCGCTGTTAAAATGTTTTCCTCTGTCCGATTCCAGAGAGGCAGGCACCCCGAAGCGCGGTATCAACTCCCTGAGCAACAATTTAGCCACTGTGAGTGTATCGCACCTACGTGTAGGGTACGCTTCAACCCATCTGGAAAATACGCATACTATCACCAACACATACCGAAGGCGATTAACTCTTGGCATTTCGATGAAATCTAGTTGCATTCTATTGAAAGGCCCCCCCGACCTCCCAATGTGACTCAGTGTGACTGGTGTTCGTTTGCCTACGTTCAGTTGTTGGCAGGTAACACATCGCTTACATACTGATTCTGCTGCTATTCTAAATTTAGGGCAATACCAAGTTTGCCTAAACACTCTCATCATAGCATCCCTTCCTAGATGTACTGGACCATGTATTTCTCTCGCCATGGGATTAGCTAATTCTTCAGGTAACACAGCCCTCCCATCTGCTGAAACCCAAAAATCCATTTCACTTTGCACGCAACCTGCTATTTCCCATGCCTTTTTCTCTGTTTCAGGTGCGTTCTCCTGCATCATTCTTAAATCCTCCCAAGTGTCTACAGTTTCTAACATCATGCTTAATTCTGTCTTTTCTTCAGCACCATCTATTTCCACTTTTGAAAACGAATAATCTTGTTCCGCACAATAACGTGCGACTTCATCAGCGTATCTGTTGCCTTGTGACACAAAATCTGTATTCTTAGTATGAGCTACACACTTTACGATTGCAATGTCAACTGGACCTTGTAATGCTTCTAACAACAATCTCACAAATTCTCCGTTTCGAATGGGCGAACCAGAGGAGGTCATGTAACCCCTCTGAGACCACAACTGCCCGAAATCATGAACCACACCGAAACCATATTGGCTGTCAGTGTATATGGTGACTCTCTTTCCGTTTCCTGCTATGCAGGCACGAGTTAGGGCAATGATTTCTGCTACCTGTGCGGAATGTACTCCTTCCAGGCAAGCGGCTTCCACAACTCCAGTAATGGTACAAACAGCATAAGCTGCTCTCAACCGACCAGTATCGTCTCTTAAACATGAGCCATCAACAAAATAAATTTCATCGGGGTCAGACAACGGCTCATCCACAATATCTGGTCTGGGTTTCGTGCATAGTTCAGTCACATCAAGGCAATCGTGGTCATCACATCCTTCGCCTTCTATTACAGTAGGTAATGGCATTAAAGTAGCAGGATTCAAGACAGAGCATCTCCTGAGAGTCACGTTCTCCGCGGCAAGAATAACTTGCCCGTAGCGCGTGAGCCTACTATTGGTCAGATGCTGCGTCTTCGTCCTGGTCATTAGCAATTCAACTGAATGTGGTACATACACCACCACTGGATGTCCCATCACAATACTCTCGCTCCTTTCAATGCTGACACCCGTTGCAGCAACGGATTTGAGACATCCGGGCAACGCTGCGGCTACTGGATCTAATGTAGCCGAAAAATATGCAACTGGTCTACGGGCATTTCCGTGGGTCTGTGCCAAGACTGACAAAGCACATCCCTCTCTCTCACAGCAATAGAGTGAAAATGACTTCTCGTAATCGGGCATTCCCAGAGCCGGAGCACGACACAAATCGTCTCTCAGCTGCAAGAACGCCACCAAGCATTCTTCGTCCCATGGTACCGGATCACTCACCTCCTTGTGCGTCAGTTTCTGTAAGGGCTTTGCTTTCAGTGAAAAGTTAACTATCCACTGTCGGCAGTAACCCACCATTCCTAGGAACATTCTAACTTCTCTCTGTGTTGTAGGCGCATTCATCTTCATTATCGCCTCAATCCTCTCTGGTGACACCTTACGTTTTCCTTTCTCTAACCGGTGCCCTAAATACTGTACTTCTGTCAGACAATACTGCAACTTGCTCGGAGATACCTTATGTCCATTTTCGGCTAAATGGTTCAGTAAGGCAATTGAGTCTGCTTTACAGGCTTCCTCTGTCTCTGACGCAACAAGTAGGTCATCTATGTACTGGACCAGAACCGAGTTCTGAGGCAGTACTAGATTTTCGAGATTCTTTTTCAACAACTGATTAAAGATGGATGGGCTGTCTGTGAATCCTTGTGGGATTCGACACCATGTTAAAACGCGATCTTCCATTTTAAAAGCAAAAAGATACCTGCTCTCTTCATCCAATGGGATTGAAAAGAAAGCCTGGCAAAGATCTATCACTGTGAACCATTCTGCTTGACATGGTATTTGAAACAGTATCACTGAAGGATTCGGTACCACGGGACAACATGAAACGACTATGTTGTTAATCTTTCGTAAATCCTGCACTATCCTGAATTTTCCGCTAGGTTTCTGTAAACCCATAATCGGGGAGTTACAAGGACTACCCACGATTTCTTTCAGTATTCCCTGTTGTATCATTGACTCGATCACAGGTTTTATCCCCGCAATCGTTTCCTGGGACAATTTGTATTGAGGCGTTCTTGGAAACTCGGCATTTGGTTTTACCAGTATTTTTACCGGTTCTACCCCTTTAATCAATCCTATTTCTTCTCCTGTGAAATCCCATACCTCTGACGCCACTGCATCTCGTAAGTCTTGGGGAAGATCTTCTACTGTCAGAGTAGGATATAGTTCTACACAGGATTTTGAATTGGCCACCTTAAAGGTAGCATCATCGTCGGTAGTCTGTACCTCCACTCCTTGCGGGGTGCAGTATATGGTGCAGTTCAATTTGCACAACAAATCCCTTCCTAACAGACATACCGGACTCGAGTCACAAACCACAAACTGATGCTCGTTCATATGGTTTCCTATCTTCACAGACACTGGTTCTGTCAAGGGACTAGTCAGCCTTTTGTTCGCGACTCCTACCACTTGAATTGTTTCCCCTGACATCGGCAAGTCTGGAACCACCGCCGATCTCAGAGTTGATCGGGTAGCCCCAGTATCCACCAAGAACGTAGTGGGACACCCTGCCACCTCTGCCTCAACAAATGGCCCTCTCTGATCCACCTCTAGGACAGCCCCGAGGGTACAGTCCTCTTCACTGCTCACACGTTGTCCTGTCAATGGATCAATGTAATAACACTTTTCTTCCTCAATGAAGAGAGGCATCTGTTTAAAGACCTTTCCCCCTGCCGCTACCTTCGGTGGCTGTGGGAACTGGGCCCGTGGAGCCGAAGTCCCCCCTTTGGCCACCTTGCTGCCTGGAACTGTCACCTTTGGAGTTGGGACTTCTTGAACCTGCTCTTCTACTTCTAGCTCTCCATTTTCAGGGTTAAAGGGACACTCGCGTCGCCAATGCCCCACCTGGTGACACTGATGGCACTTCGTCGTTTTCTTTAAAGTGGCAAAGTCTATCCTAGGTCTCTGCCCTTCTTCATTATCTTTGTTCTGACCGTTTGGTTTTCGTCCCATCCCCTGCTTCTGCTGGCCCCCCTTCCCAGCGGACTGCATTTGCACCACCATTAATTTCTCCTTTAAATTCTTAGCTTTAGAATCTATTTCGTCACTACAGTATCTCGCATAACGTAGAATCTCATCTAGTGGTTTGTTCTGCCAACAGATTAAATGTTGCTGTATCATCAAACAAATATCAGGTCTCAACCCCAAGACAAACTTTGACACAAACTGCCCTATATCTTTGGGATCCATTACATCTAGTCCACTGTATTGCTTGAATGTTTTCAATAATCTTTCATAAAACTCGTGAACTGTCTCCTTGGGTTCCTGCCTCGTTCGGTCTATTTTCACCCAATCTATATCCTGTGGTGGTACCTTATCTTTCAACCAAGCTATTACCCTTTCATACTTTCGCATGACAATCTCGGACGGTCCATTAGTCCGAGCATCCCTCACTGGTTCAGTATTTGGCCATTCAACACTAGTCTTGCACGGGGTCCACAAATCAGATGGGACCACGATGTCAAACAACGTGTTCAAATCGATCCACAATACTTTCGAGATCTTGACAAACCTTTCTACCTGCTTATACCACTCTACTGGATTGTCCCTTAACTTCGGAAATGAGTTGGTAAATGCAGCTAAGTCTCCTCTACTCCAGGGCACATGTACATAATTTCCGTTTGATATTTCTCGCAAAGGGAATGCCTCCATGTGCATTACCCTTCCCTCGGGGGTCATCACATTTGCACTTCGTCTAACTGTGCCCTTTTTCGACCACCTTTCTTCCCATTTGTCCAATTCTCTCCACACTCTTATCCCTGATACCAGCTCTCTTATGTGTGTTTTTAATCCAGTAGTTCTCTTCTCATCTAGATCCTGGTCTGCGTACTGTAATCTGTGGTTACTCTGTAATGCCCTTGTCCTAGATAAATCCACGGCATACCTGTCTGCCAAATCAGTCAGTTTCTCATGAAACGCTCTAGCTTTCCTAGTAATATCCTTTGCCATGAACAATAACTCATCCTGTTCATACAATTCTATCCTTTCCAAAGGCAATGTTCCATCTACTATCTCATCAACATCTGATTTTAAACTAGTAACATCGAGCCTTTTTGCCTTAATTTCAGCTTTCAAGACACTCAATTTAGCTCCTCCATCCACATCTCTCCCATCCCAGCTCCGAGATCTACGTTTAGGTACTGGTGAGTTATAGGGAGTCCTCCCCTGTTCCCATCTCTCTAGGTCCCATGCCTTTCCATCTTCTCGGGGTGGGTGGTGAAACACTCCTTCACGCCTCATAGCCCCTCTCTCCCCATCCTGGCTAGTTTCACGGGATGCAGGGTAAGATGTTCCATTACTCCCTCTTTCTTCCCTACTTCCCTGTGATTCCTGATTATTCGAGGCGTGGCGGGACCTATCGCTGTTCTCCTTTCTCCAATGTTGAACATCTTCTCCGAGTACATGATGAAGGCACCTAAATCTATTCTGAAAAGCTCGTACCATTTCATCTCCTCCTTTCTCCCAGAGACGGGACATCTCCTCACACTCTACACTCCTACTATTTTGCTCCTGCTGTTCCCTCTCCTCCGTAGGACGTGTAACTCCTCTATTCTCCTGACTTTGGCCTTCCCGCCCTTGACTACTTTCGCTGGCCCCACAATGAGATACAGTCCCGTTACCTCTACTTTCCCATTCTGGTTCTGTTCTTGACCTATTACTCGGGGTTACTGCGGACCCATCCCATTCCCTCAAATCAGCTCTTAATTCTGTATAGGACTTTGGCCGCGGTCCCCGTAGGTCCATCGGTCCCCTCAGACCTCCCTGTCCTGTGTTGGGACCCACAGATGTATCTAATGGGGTATTCCACGTTACCGAACCTGGCAATTGCTTCCATGCATTTGTCACGTTATTCCTCCTTTCCATCTCGATCCTTTCTCTATCCAATTGCCTCTGTTCTTCCTCTCTATCTCTCTCTGGGTTATAGATCGATACTATAGGTCCTATGGTAACAGGCACTTGAAGAGCATCTGGCAATCCAAAGGACTCAACCCTTTCGGTGGCTGGCGTTTTCTGCACCACAAACCTTCCCACTACACTCTGTACTGTGCTGGGTTGAGGTGTCTCCCCACCTTTGGTAGGTGTCCATTCCGATATAGGGAGTGGTGTATACCCCTCAATGGCATTCCCATCTTCCCTTGCGAGCCCTCTATCTTCTATCACCCCCACTCTCGGAGGTGGTCTATCCATTAACAATCTGTTTATCAGATTGTCCTCCGACTCGCTTTCCTCGTCTTCTTCCATGAGGTTTCCTCCTCCTCCTGCCACCTCCCTCATCGGATACATTTTTTCCACCTCAATAACCTGTACCCTCCACCGCTTTGCTTCCTCATCCCATTTAGAATCTCGCACTGCTCTTACCGATCGCGTCAGTCTTTGTTGACGCCTGTTCAAATTTCTGTCGTGTGCAGCCCTAATCCATGCATTAAGGGCCTCAAACTGTGTTGGTCTGGGTGAGGGTTTCAATGAGGACATGGTTGCTTTTAGCCGATGTAACACCTCTAACTTAAACGTCCCGTACCTCGGGAACTGCATTTCCTCATTCCCTTCCGTAAGCTTATTCCAAGCCCCAATCCATAATATCGTATGCAGCCCAACATTCGTTGCCATATAATGAGCTGGCGTACCCTCCGGCGGAGCCTCTTCCCCGTAATAATGTTCACTTCTTTTTCTTTTAAAAATCCCTTTCAAACACTTAAAACACTTCATGATTTCGCTCTTTCTCCGCGTTCGTTTACTTCCTGATGATATTCCACCAATCTCAGCCCCGTTTTACTAACTAGCCTATCCGTACGCGACTTTCCTCCGACGTCACTCTAGCCGCCCAACCAGAGCGTGGCTCTAGCTAACGTCACACCAACCGCTCAATCACAGCGCGGCTCTAGCCGACGTCACCCGTCCCCCTTCGCAGCAGTTCCCCTCCTTTCTCAGCTCGTCTCCTCGGTCATGCACGCGTCCCATTCATACTCTGAAAAAATGATTACTTCCGTCCAAGCGATCACCTTTCTTGACTGTACGCCCACAGTCTTTCTCTGTAGTTGTCACCTTAACTTGGCGAAATGTCTTTCCGTTTACTTCCAGACAATCGCCTTCTCCGATAGGTTACTCACACGCAGTAACTTTCGACCAGCGTCCGTTACTCATACACTCACTCTTACACTCCCCCTATCTTGGATCCACGGCGGTCAATGGTACCTCGTGACCTCCGTACTATGGTCGACAACTACCCTGGATGTTCGATACACCCAAAACCACTTAAGCTCTGGCCTGAACTTAAGATTTCACCAGTTCACCCGTTTACCAGGTAACCAGCTTACCAGGTTGCGCGCGCTCACAACCTTCTCTCATTCACACTACAGGCATTCAACTCCGCAAGACATTACAATACAAATACAACACAAAACACCGCAATCTGTTCACGCATGACCCTTTTTATACTCACTCTCCTCCGATACTGCTGCTTTTCTCGCACCGTCTGCACCTTTCGGCACACGATTCTTCCGCTGCTCGTCTCTCGACGTCTAGGGGCCTTGGGGTAAACTAACCTCTCTAGATTACCTTCCTCAAGAAGATAACCATCCTCACTCTGCTACCAACTGTTAACGCGGGATTACTGGTTATTAGTTACCTTACCAGATCCCAAACTAAGTCGACTGAATCGTTGGTACCTGTCATTGAGTAAAAGGTAATCTAACAATAAGTCAATCAATTTAAGAACTTACACCACTCTAAATGACCACTGACCAAAATTTAAGTTTCAAAGATTTAATATAAAGTCAAAGATAACTGAAGATACAAACTTCTCAAAATGAGATTCAGAAGATAAATTGGTATCACTATGAACATGAACTTTTTGAATAGTCTGAGTCTGAAAAACAGAATAATGAGTACAACTTCCAATAACATAAGCGTTGCCAAAATGAATACAAGTTGCAACCTCAAAGTCATTACAGAAAAGAAAATTAAGGTTAGTCTGTCCCTACACTATACTAAGTGTCATCCCTATTTAACAAGATCTTTTACCCCTCTAGGTGTCAGCCGTGGTGACTTCCTAAGAAGATCACGCACTTCTCTTTGTCTCTTCTCTGATAATGGGTCTCTCCTGATCAGCCTATCTGCCTACCCATCCGCTTCCTTAGGCTCCCAAATCATCTGCTCTACTCTCCTCCCGGGTCGCTTTCCCTAATACCAAATCACATTTCCAATAGAAACGCCCCTTGGGACGCCCCTCACGTGGTACATCTTTGCGCGGTAAACTCCATGATGGTACTCTTCAAGACCCTCGTTATAGTTGACCTTGGTTCCCAGGCTTCTTCTCCAGTGCGCTGATACCCCCTGAAATTCCTGGAAACTCCTACAGGCCCGCGCCAAGCGCCACTGAACAAAGCCCCTTTCATTCTAGCTGATTAAGACCCTCGCACCTGCATACAGTCCGTCCTGCAGTGGGCCTCAAATTCCAGACTCCACCATATCTATAGGTCGTAAAGCACGCTCGAAGCTCTGAGCTGGACACCTCTCGACTTCTCCTCTAACGAGCACATGGCACATCAAAGGAGATGACATTATCAGCACAGGCCTCCTTGATTTACATGAAGCGAGTCCCTGCACTCTAAAACATTAACTTGATTTAAACAACATTCTTAACTAGCATACGTTTCTAAAACAACACATCTATAAAACATATATTTCAAACTTAATTCGATAATACATTTGTGGAAGAACCAGGTTAACCCCATCTCACATTATTTTAGCAGCACGTTTAGATTTGCTGTGAATTGCCCTAAGGCCTACACAATATACTGGATTTTTAGAGTTCTATTCAACTCTAACATGATTCCTTTAACATGAGAACATGAGGTTTTCATATTCATTCCAACATTTCTACATTAATCTCACACAGTTATGATTATTGTTACTCTACTTAAACATTCCATACATTTCACTACTGAACATAAGACACTCTGTGTATTTCACTTCTAAATATAAAACACTCGTGTGTAAACATGTTTAAACTAACTACGTGCTTGTAAATATGGTGCACTTATACATTTTTCAGACTTGTGCTCTCTCACGTTTGCGAGTAAAATAGAGCAGCCAGCAAGAAACAAATTCCATACGCCTAAAATTGGCAGCGCAAAATAGCTTCAATCTAAATTGGCTCAAGTCTAACCACTTCTTTCCTGTGATCCTGCGCCCAGTCTCTGTTTCTATTTTCTGAAGATGTTTAGCAAGGAGATCAAGGTAAGAATCCCTTTGAATCTCTTTATATTTGAACAACATATTTGAAATAGAACAGGCATGACCTGTCATGGATGCTGAGTACGACTCTAAGAAGCTTTTAATTTTCATGTAACTAGACGATAGTATCTTGCCCAAATTACAGTCTGCCAATCCAAGTTGATCACAAGATGTGCAACTTACACGAAAAGATTATGTAATTCACCTTGATTGGAGGGTACAAACAAAATCTGGCGAAAACAGAAAATGTACTTTTCAATGCTTCTGCTGTTGACATCCCTAATGTTGTGTGCCACAAAAACAATCCCTTACCCCAAATCGTGTACCGTATGCCAAATTCGAATTCAAGTGTATGGACAAACTTGCTCAGGGCGAGATACATGAGAAGAGGTGGGGGAACTTGGGGAGAGGGGAGACACTGTAGGTAGCCAACCAGCACACTCTCTTCATATTGGTAAACATTCTAACAACTTTTTATATCCAGGTAAGTTTTGAACGGCTTATCTGTGTCTGCCCTGGGTTTTATTCAGTCATCCAAATTCATACATAGGTCTCTTAGCCCGGGATAACTGAAGAGATCTGTCACATACAGCTCATTGCCAAAGGGCTCTTAGACCACCAATGCAGATCCCAATTAACTCAATACTATGACTGCTTGACATTTCACAATGCCGCTCATATACGGAAGGATCATAACAAATGTTATCCCAGCAGATCTCCTAACCATCTCGTGCTCCAACCTATCAGGCCCATAAAAGTAAACAAAAATTTCAGAAAGGACAACTCTGTGACATAACTTGATTAGTGGAATGGCATCATAAGAAATATCATGAAGGGGCCTGAAGAGTTGATGAGAGCTGCCAGCTTATCAAAAACTGTAACTGTGCGCCTGTCTCTCACACTTCTTCACCCATCACACTGCTAAGTGCTGCTTTCCATAACGCAATAACCACCCCTAGGTAATCATCTCGCCCGACATGAAAATACTTCCCTACATCCTGATGGAACTCCGGTGAGTCTTGGCACATCCACAGTCAAGGCACCATCAGACTGCAGACTAAGAAGTGTAAATAGGAGAAACAAGACAGCAGGAGTTTTCCATTTCTGCACCCAGGATCTGGAACAACATCCCTTTATTCATCAGGACAACCCCAACGCATCTCCAATTTTGGAAAGTGATGAAGACACACATTTAATCAATCAATCAATCAAGAAGGATTTGTAGAGCGTGGCTAATCACCCATGATGGTGTCCAGGTGCTCGGTCCTTGCTGCAATCAGTCAAAGAGCCAGGAATTGTGTCCCTTTCTGAATTCTGTGAGAAAGGATGATGTTCAGAGGTGAAGGGGAAGGTTGGTCCAGGACTTGGCAGTGAGGTAGGAGAAGGAGTGTCCTCTGCTGTTGCTTCGAAGGATGCGGGGAGTGTGAGTGAGGACATGGGAGGCAGAGTGCAGGTGTCTGGAGGGTTGGTGGTAGTTCAAGCGTGGTTGATGCATGCTGGTACTTGGTCGTGGAGGGTCTTGTAGGCATGTATCAGCAACTCAAACTAGTATCTTTTCTGGATGGGAAGCCAGTGCGGGTTCCTGAGATGCGGGGGGATGTGGGTCTGTTTGGGGTCATTGAGGATGAGTCTGGCAGCTAAGTTCTGTACCGTCGGGAGTCTCTTTAGGAGTTGGGGGGTGATTCCTGCGTAGAGAGTATTGTTGTAGTCAAGCCAGCTGGTGACTAGGGCTTGAGTGATAGCTTTTATGGTGTTGACGGGGAGCCATCTGAAGACTTTTTGGAGTACCTGAAGGGTGTGCAGGCAGACTGAGGCAACTGCATTGATCTTGTGTTTCATGGTGAGTTTGCTGTCCTGGATGATGCCAAGGTGGCAGGCGTGGGCTGTCGGTGTGGGTCAGAGTTTGAAAGGCCACCAGGTGTTGTTCCACAAGGAAGTGTTGTTTCCAAAGATCAGCACTTCATTCTTGACTGTGTTGAGCATCACAATGCATTAACCACTCTAAAACCAGCTCCATCTCCTCTTACCCTTTGACCTTGTACCGGCTTTGCTGCCTTTTGGCTAGGTTTGTGCTGTAGAAATACTATACCAAGTGTCTACTGCAAGAAAATGCTAACTTTATATATATATATATATATATATATATATATTACCTACTGGCAGTCGCCAGTAGGTAGTTATAGTTAGGACCTAGTTTCCATAGGAAATCTGCAACATTCTTTTTGGAATAACTTTGGCACCGGTCGACGAATCTTCGCGAAAATCTCCAAGAAAATGGCCTGCTCTGCTCCGCTCCTTCCCTGAAAGTTTGGGGGTGATACGTGAAGCGGGGGCTGAGAAAAAAGAGAGGTCCCAAAACGTGTTTTCCCCATGCAATTTTCCATAAGACCTTTAGCCAGGGCTACAGCCCGAACTGCTGAACGGAATTACACCAAAATTGACAAAAAGGTAGAGTTCGGTTCGCAGATCACGCTTTTTGTTAAATGGTGTAAATCCGTTCAGTAGTTCCTGAGAAAATCAAAAGTAAAATCATAGATATATCTAGAGATGAAGTACCATACTCTGTACTGTACCCTGTACCTTCCCGAGCACCAGTTTTATGCTAATTGGCTGTCAACACTTCAAACCAGGAAGTGTTGGCAGCCATCTTGTGCCTCGGTAGAACCGAGGCACAAGAAAGCAGCAAAAGAAACGCGGAAAACACGCAAGGGGGCAGGGTAGAAACACCCTGACCGCCTAGGCCTGCTCAGGGGGTCCCACAAGGACCCCCAAGGCACAATTTTTTTTAAATAGCGGGATACGCGAAGGTACGCGTACCCTGTGGAAAGAAAAATAAACCTGGTCTGCTTTTTTTCAAATTAGCCCCCGGGGGGACCAAATCCTGGGGACATAGTGAAAAAAGTGTCGGGGGACCCAATCTCCCCCACACTGCCCTGGGGACCGCCCCCCCCGGGGCAAAGTAATTATAATAGCGGGGGGCACACGGCCCAGCCCCGGGACCGCCACTCCCCGGGGCTTGTATATGTTTGTTGGGGGGCCTCTAAGGCCCCCGAGCCCCAGGGACCGCCACCCCCCGGGGCTGCGTTTTTTACATTTTTTTTTTTTAAAACTGTGTGTGGGGCTCAAGCCCCCCACACGCCCTGGGACCGCCACCTCCCCGGGGCTCTAATATGTAAAATAGGGGGGTCCGTGACTCGCGCACCCGCACTGCACTGCTGATGACGTCACATATTACATCACTAATGACATGGTCGGTGACATCACTCATGACATCACTGATGACATCTCAAATGACATCACTGATGACATCATCCTTGTGAAAGAGTGGCAGACCTCCTCTCACCCTAATATAACCTTTGATACACACATTCAAAAATAGAAACGACATTTTTTTTTTTTAAATGGAGATACCAATACCAGTTACAACAACCTATTAGGTCATTCCAACATCTACATACACATCCACTCATTCACCAACAGTTCTATATAGTCACTCATACATGTACTCACTCATCATATGTACTCATATACCTATACATCCTGTACACATCGATGCTCATCCATAGAGTTACTCACACACATACTCACACATGGAAATAAACTATCAAACATCCATTTACTTGCATATACAGCTATACATACACCACTACACTTACTTCTACAGAAACGTACACATACTCACTCTCTTAAACAATCACTTATAGAAACACATAATTATTTAAACAGGAACTCTTCCAATCTCTCACTCCCATATATACTCACTTATATACATCAATACTCACATATACTTGTTTAAAACATATGTAGTTACTCATAAAGATACTACTGAGACAGTCATTCACTCACTAACACACCCATACAGTCCTGCACACATTCTGTCTTCAAAACACATACAAACAGTCAGTCAGTCATTCATGCATCTGTGCGCTAAGTAATACCCCCCACCAAACCATACAGACAATCATTCTGATACTCAAAAAACCAACTAATAACCCATATAGACACTCATGTAGCTACTCACCAACCCATGCAGCCACTTTATACACAAAGTGAGATATTTACATATTTATATATATCAACAACGAGAGAGGTAGGGAAGGTCAGAGACACTCTCTTACACCCCAGTTAAGTATCAAACAACAAAAGAAGAGAGGTCCGGTCAAACACAAAGCTACCAGATATTTGAGCAAGGAGATAAGTGGGTAATATTAATCACAGTCACTCCGTTTGAGTAGGAAAGCCCTCACACACCGACCTGGTCAGTGTCATGCTTCATCATCGGGCCCCACCGAAGAGACCGAGTGTCTCTTCGGTGTGCTGCGACGCCAGAAATACTGTGGAGCTGGTCGTGTGGGGAGGACGTGTTGTGGAAATTGCTAAATTAAAAGTGACTGAGGGTATCGGAAAAACTTTTAATGAATGATCCCTAAGACACGTGTAAGTGGTATATGTGTCTGAATTTAAAGGCCAAGGTTTTTAGGATTTTGATTAAATTCAGCTAAATACCACAAGTTTTAAAATCAGTCAACATGTTTCTGCCTTATCTGTGGTATATATTCACCATGGCATTCTTCAGGACTATACCCCGGCGGTATGGACACTCTAATAGTCCACCCTGACCTGGGGACGTGTAAGTGAAAAAAGAAAAGTAAAAAAGTGCTTAAAAATTAGAAGAGCAATTGCTCATTCCAAAAAAAACCAAAAATTCAGGGGTGTATCAGCACTTTAAAACAGGGCGCTACTAGCACCATGAGTCTCGGGAGGAGGATTGGAGCGCGCTTGGCACATCGCCCTCTGCGCTCACAACCCGCTTGTCAACCTGCAAGATTCCTCTGAACCGGACCCTCCCTCCCGAGGCCCGATGATGAAGCATGACACTGACCAGGTCGGTGTTTGAGGGCTTTCCTACTCAAACGGAGTGACTGTGATTAATATTACCCACTTATCTCCTTGCTCAAATATCTGGTAGCTTTGTGTTTGACCGGACCTCTCTTCTTTTGTTGTTTGATATTTACATATTTAAACATTACTCGCTAATACATGTATTCACTAAGATATACTTAATCAGTCAGTTATGCAATCAATTTTACAAATAAAATCGTCCATTTAGACACTTATTTACCCATTTATTCTTCCATCAACCTTTAGATATGCATATATAAAAAATGTTTATTTTTAGAAAGACACACATTCACTGGATGATGTCATCAGTGATGTCATCAATGATGTCATTTGAGATGTCATCAGTGATGAGTGATGTAATATGTGACGTCATAAGCAGTGCATTGCAGGCGCGCAAGTTATAGTTAGCTGAACTAACTATAACCGGGGAATTTCAATGGTTTTGTATGAGTGAAATGCCCAGCTAACTATAACATGTGTGAAACCTATGGTTTTTTCAGTGAATTTCTAGGGTTTTTTAAATGCTAATTCCTAACTATACCGTGCCTGAGACCTATGGTCTTTTCAGTGAATATATATATATATATATATATATATATATATATATTCACTGAAAAAACCGTAGGTTTCACACCAGTTATAGTTAGGTGGAAATTTTACTCGCATAAAACCATTGAAATTCCCACGTTATAGTTAGTTGGACTCACTATAACTTGCGCGTGCAATGCACTGCTGATGACGTCACATATTACATCACTCATGACATCACTGATGACATCCCGTAGTCGTTGGTCACGGGTAAATTCAGTTTGCCGAGTGCCTCCATTATCTAGTGTTAAACCATAAACATAAAAGTAGGACTACCTGTCCCAAACACTGCTTAGTCAAATGAAAATTGGCAGACATTTTGCAATATTCACAATCCATACTGGTGTTAATGAGGTAGATCTATACAAATTAGTCTTAATTCAGCACATTCTTGTCTAAGTTCCTAATACTGTACAGAATTACTGTCCACCGCTTCACAGGGAATAATATCTCATATTATTCTCTATTTCGTCATAAATATACACAAGTTTTGCCCAAGTGGGCATGGAGGCACTCGGCAAACTGAATTTACCCGTGACCAAGGTGCGGCTGCACCGAAACGCGTCGGGTGATTGTTGACGCTGTTTGTTAAAATTTAATAAAACAACACGCTTGAAGGAATTGGGCTTAAGCTTTGCTTTTTTTCTACGAAATAGCAACGTGTGGAATATTAGAGGGGTCGCTCCCTCGCTTCAAGCCCGCCGTCATTTGAGGCTGGAGGATCGGCGATATTTGTTTTTGAATATATATATATATATATATATGTAATTAACAGCTCCTCCTCAGCACGCTCTGCGCTCGCAGACACCGCCTCCACGCCAGCATGAAATGAGGTAAACGGACCAGCAAAGTCAGCAACAGATGGTATTTATTCCATAAACAGAACCAGCGACGCGTTTCGAGCTGCAAAGCCCTTGATCACGCTCATATATATAACATTTCTATGGCAAAATGAAACTCCTCATTTTGTTCCTTTTCAAATTAAATGTATTAAGTGTTACCACTTTATTCCAATCAAGATGACTTCAGGTGTGCCATACTTTTGTCATAAGTAAGACTGTTAGCGTTCTAGTTGTTCTTTAGAACACTCTGGGACATTCTGTCATTGGGCTATAGTTGGGCTACATCTGGCTGATATTTGGGCTACATTTGGGCTCTTTTGTCTCTGGTGGCCATCTTGGGAGACTGCATATCAGAATTTTTTTAATGAAATATAAGAGGATTTGAGAAGTCACTCAAAATGTGCCCTAATTTTTCTTTCATCAGCACTAATCATAATTTCTATGGCAAAATTAACCCCCTCATTTTGTTCCTTTGCAAATTAAATGTTTTAAGTGTTAACACTTTATTCCAATCAAGATGACTTCAGGTGTGCCATACTTTTGTCATAAGTAAGACTGTTAACGCTCTAGTTGTTCTTTAGAACACTCTGGGACATTCTGTCATTGGGCTATAGTTGGGCTACATCTGGCTGATATTTGGGCTACATTTGTTTTTTTTGTCTCTGGTGGCCATCTTTGGGCTACATTGTGCTACATTGGGCTACATTGGGCTACATTTGGGCTCTAATATATATATAGCCCAATGTAGCCCAATATATATTTTTTCAAAGTTAATATTCGTAAAAACCACTGGAGCATATATCTTGAGACATAGCAAAGGCACATTGGGGTACCAGTCCCTACAATTTTGCCAAGTTTGGTGGAAATCCATTCAGCCGTTCGGGCTAAAAGTGAGTCCAACTGCCCTATGGAAATTAACATGGGGAAAACACGTTTTGGGACCCCCCTTTTATCTCGGCCCCCGCTTGACGGATCCCCCGAAACTTTCAGGGAAGGAGCGGAGCGCAGCGAGGCAAAGTTAAGGAAAATTACAGGCAGATCCCTCATTCGGTGCCAAAGTCATTCCCAATAGAATGTTGCGGATTTCCTATGGAAAACGATCCTAACTGTAACTACCTACTGGCGACCGCCAGTAGGTAATATGTATATATATATATATATTCCACACACTCCTGGTCGAGATTCTTTAGTTGAAAAACCAGAGTCGGAGCCCAATTGTTTTACGATGCTGTCAGTTTATTGGCAGAACAAAACCCAACGCGTTTCAAGATCCACCGATCTCTTGCTCACGGGTGGGGCTATGCTGGTACTGACCTTCATTTAAAGAGACATAGTGTTTACAATTAGTGCACGTGTATATAGACATAAAGGAAATACCACATACGCTCAGTCTGTTCAATGTAAATCACGTTTCATGTAAACAATTATACCACTTCTCACAGAAATATGGGAATAAGTGAGGAAGCCGGATATTAGACATATTATTCAAATTATACATGCAATGGTTGTATTTCAAGGGAAAATAATCAATTTGCCCAATTCACAAGCGCATTTGCGCAAACCATAATGTCCGGTTCTGTGTTATTATCACACAATTCCCCGATTCTAATTCAATTATTGTTTTGCCCCAGTGGGCTAAAGTTCATCAATTCAATCAATATTGGCTTCCAATGATGCCCATGTGGGCGATAGTATCTCCCATATCCTGTAAAGGAAAAAAGAAAACAGGACTGTAGCAATATTCTACGATATTTACATTTCAAATCAGTGCAAAAAAATCTTATTAAAAACAATTTAAAATTAAACTTCAGATACCAAAAAGAAGCAGCAGCCTATTCTACATACAGGAAACCTTATTCTATGTTTGGAGGTGAATGGCTAGCTCCTCACCCAAATTATGTCCAGTGGGCTGCAAGGTATTGTACATTATAATGTATTTTGATTCCAACTTGCGTAACTCTAGCCACCTATTCCCTCCCCTCTCATTAGGTTCAACGCTGTCCAATACACAGAATTTCATCAAATTTGAATTTTTGTTGTGTACCTGTGCGAAATGCCTCGCTACCGGGTATTGCTGATTCTCATTTCTTATTGCTCTCTGATGCTCTAGAATTCTTAACTTTTAGTAGTGCAGCCTATGTAAAATTTCTTACACGGACATTCCAGAGCATAGACCACATACTGTGTAGTACAGCTAAGATGCTTGGTGATTGTGTGGGCACTTCTGTCTTTAGATAATTCAATCGTTTTCCGAGTACCACTGTGTTTGCAGGCTTTGCATCTAAGACATGGAAAAAACCCTTGAATAGAATTAGTTTTTTTGCTCTCTTTTATCAAAGTACTGCTCAGAGTATCCCTAAGGGATTTTGCTTTCCTGTAAGTCAATGAGGGAATATCATGGATTGCCTCTTTGACATCGTTATCCAATTTCAGTGTCTCCCAGTACTTGGTCAGGCTTTTACGAAGTTTCCAAGATTGATTATTATAAGTCGTAATAAACCGTACCTTCTCATCCTTTTTATGTTCTTTGGGGATTAATAGATCTTTCCTGTCCATTGTACTGACTTTCGTCACTGCCTGCTGTATAATTTTATCACTGTACCCCCTCTCTGAGAATCGCTGTATCATAATCTCACTCTCTTCCTGAAAACCTTCATCAGAGCTACAGTTTCTCTTGGCCCTTATTAGTTCACCCAAGGGAATACTTCGTATCAGGCTTTGGGGGTGGCTGCTCCCTGCATGTAGCAGACTGTTTCCAGCCGTAAGTTTCCGAAATAGAGTACTTGTGAGTTTACCACCTTTGACTGTCAGTTTAACATCTAAGAATTCCAATTGGTCTTTGCTGATCACACTTGTGAATTTAAGATTCAGAGAGTTGTTGTTCAAATTTGCTTCAAATTCGTGTATTTGGTCCAAAGTGCCATCCCAAACACAGAAAATATCGTCTATGTAACGTTTCCAGAGGATGACGTGGGCACTGTAGTGGGCGATCTTCCTCACCACTAGCTCCTCCCACCAGCCTAGATATAAACAAGCCAGGCTGGGGGAAAAACATGTGCCCATCGCCACCCCCCGGATCTGTTTATACATAGATTTGTTAAAGATGAAAAAATTGTTTTTCATACATTCCCAAATCATGTCAAGTAACATGTGGGTGTGTGATAGAAGGGAAACCGATCTGTTCCTGAGATAGAATTCACATGCTTCTACCCCTAACTCCTGTGGGATACTAGTATACAGACTAGCCACATCAAAGCTAACCAGCCAATACTGAGGGCTCCATACAACATCCTTAATGATACCCAAAAAATCAGATGAATCCCTGACATTGAGGGTAACTCACTCACATAGGGCTGTAGAAAATGATCCACATACCTGCTGGTTTTTTCATAAAGACTACCTACCGACGAAACAATAGGTCTGCCGGGGGGTGCCTTTAAGTTCTTGTGTAACTTTGGGAGGAAGTATAACGCCGGTACTTTTGGATATTTTACCTGAAGATAGTTGAACTCATCATCCTCAAGTATACCTCTGGCTTTCCAGTCACACAATTTCTCATCATATTTACTTCTGGATACATTGTAATCCTCTCTAGTTGCTTTCATATAACTTTGTGCATCAGATAGTTGCATCAACCCCTCTTTCAGGTACATATCAATGGGCCATAGCACCACATTCCCACCCTTGTCGCTATTTTTTATCACCACATCTACCCAACCTTCCATCTCTTTCAGTGCAAGAAACTGTTTTTTGTTAAGGTTCCAGTTGGTTTTGGGCTTCATTCTGTCCAAACGTCTCATTTCTTGTATCATTCCACGTTCAAAGCTATCAATATAGCTGTTTGTAATTTGAGGAACAAACACAGATTTTGGTTTAAAACCACTGCTACTGGTCATATGTATAGTATCCTCAGTGTCAACCAAGTTCAAAACAGCATTGTCAATCATGTTAAAAGTTAGGCTGAAAACCGTCAACATTATCGGCGCCCTCTTGCTCTCCTTAAACCTTTTGTGCGCGTAAAACAGCCGCCATTTTGGACACCATGGCTTCCCTGCTCTCGCCGAGAGCCAGCGCGTCTCTCTCTCTCTCTCCTAACTTCGCTGGCAACCCCCCCCCCCCCCTGCCTGCACCTGCCTTGAGTCATAAACCCCTCTTCGGCGCTGCTCTGCCCCAGGCCCTCATCCTGTTCCCAGCGCGACATCTCCCTGCTTCCCCGTCATGACCTCCGGCCCTTTTGATGCAAACCCCTTTTCCCCGTGTGCCCGTCTGTCTTCCCCGTTCCCAGGCCGACACCTAGCTCTGCCGATACCAATCTCTTGCCCCTCCCCATACAATAGGAAGCTTCCCTCCTCAAAGGACCCCCGAGATGATCAAAGCCCCCCCCCCCATCCCACGAGATCCGATCGAAACCCGCACACTCCGTGAATCGGCGGAATACCCAGCTGCGCAATGATCATCACCTGTTGTGAACGGGGCGGGGACTTCCACTATAGCCTTGCATGGGAACGGGCTGGGAAGGGGGGATTCTGAGGATGTCTTTCCGTACATCAAAGTATCAACGAGAATGTGTTACATGTAATAAAGAGATAAACTCGTGTATAAGAGGCCAGGCCTCCGGGATGCAGTTAGAGCACCTCAGAACGATACCTTCTGTCCGTTTTCGTTGTGTTCTCCTCCGGAGCGAATAAAAACCTTGTTTCCTGCCTTCCAGTCTCCAGCGCCTGCCTCTCCAATACTTTAACTTCTTTGTGGGTTCAAGAGGCGACATCGCCGGGCAATAATTAAGGATCTTATATTCTGGTTGGTAGTGCCCCCCCAGTTTGTATTTTTCCACAATTGGCGTCCCAAGCGTGGGGCCCATCAGCGACCCATGGATCCAGTGGGAGAGGTCCTGACGACAAAGTGAACGACTGCAACGATCGGGAACGCGTCTGTCCGATAGACCCTCGTCTGACAGCCGATCATCCGAACTTCACTGGTTCCGAACAGACCTCTCTCGAGTGATCTACGGTCCTGACTGGGAACCATCAGGAGTGCCGCGAGGATAACGAAGAAGAGAGGACGATCGGGCGCTGGATTCGGAAGTCAGGAAACTGTCCATGCGGTCCGGGTAAGGTCGTGTTACCACGACAAATTGCGAAAAAAAATTGCTTGATTGTTAAATACTAGTATTGCTCTTTTTGTTTATATGGAGATTCACTGTCTGCAAACGGAGAAACAACAGGCTCTCTCTTTGCAAGCAGTGGAGGATAGGTAGGGCAGACAACCGTGCTTATTTTTCTCCCCCACTCAATAGTCACCTGAAACTGAGCTGTTGTTCACAAACTATTGTTTCCTGGAGATTCCCTGTCTGCAAACAGGGAAGAGACCACCCTTTTTGCAGATAGTGAAAAAGGTAGGTAACGCAAATCTTTGCGGACCTACTCACTCTCCCCATTGCTATTTGTCGGTCTTTTGTTATCTTGATCCATGAGGGATTCACTGTCTGCAAACGGAGAAACAAAGGTCTCTCTCTTTGCAAGCAGTGGAGGATAGGTAGGGTAGCAGCCGTGCTTATTTTTTCTCCCTCACCCTATAATTGCTTGAAACTGAACTGTTGTTCGCAAAATTATTGTTTCCTGGAGATTCCCTGTCTGCAAACAGGGAAGAGACCACCCTTTTTGCAGATAGTGAAAAAGGTAGGTAACGCAGATCTTTGCGGACCTACTCATTCTCCCCATTGTTATTTGTTGGTCTTTGGTTATTGTGATCCATGAGGTATTCACTGCCTGCAAACAACGTAGAATAGAAATATTCTGTCTAGTCTTTGCACCTAGTGATAAGATAGGCAGTGCTGACTTTTTAGTCCCTCGTTACGAGCCGTCATGTCTGTCTTCTCCCCACTGATTGGTAGCCTGTTTAGCCCGGACCGCTTATTAGAGATGGACCATCCAGCCCCACTGGAAGGCACCCCTAATAAGGACATGTTCATGAAGCATGGATTGACCGCTATTGCCTATAGTAAACTATGGCATAAATATACAAAACAGGGTCAAGAAAGTCAATGGCCCCTGACAGGATCCTTCGATGATGATAAAATAAAAATGCTAGAAACTGCCCTAGGTAAAAACAAGACAACACCCACTATGCTTGATAGCTTCGGCATGTGGCGAAAAGAAACTGAACAGCGTAAAAAGAAAACTGAGAGTAGGTTGGAAAAAGAGCTGCAAAAAGCAGCCCACCTAGCTGCTCAGAAACTAAAAAGGGAGATAGAGGAAAGAGAGAAAGCTAAACAGAAACTAGAAAGGGAAACGCCAAGCCAGTGTCCGGTTAGAACCCCCTCCATGCTCTACCCTGATTTACCCTCGAAACGACAAGCCAATGAGGATCTGCTGTTAGGTCCTCCTATCATCTACATGCCCCCTCCATACGCCCCTTCTCGGCCCTTGGCGCAGCACGCGCCACCCCCAGGTACAAACGAAGGTACCGCCGCAGCGTCGGCCCCAATGGCCTCTGTGCCAGCCGAACCCCTTGTATTAAAACCCGCATCAACGACAACGTTAGACGAGCATGAGACTCGAGGGGCTGGCCTTGCAAGAACAAACAGGCTAGACAAAGATGAGCGAGCGGGGATCGACAAAATAGCAAGGACACTGGTAGAAAGGAAGGACGATGAAGAGTACATCACAGATATGTTCAGCTCGTATACAGGGAGTCACAGACGACATTTTACCGTACGACTGTGTTATCATGTCTTGAATGCATACGAGGACCGATATCGAGACAAAGGTCCCGAGAGCCTAAGGACTCTGTACCGGAAGGTCGATATCGGGGATGAGGGCGAGTGTGATGTGTCGGACCTCCTTACGCGTACGCTTGAGGTTTTCCGCCACCTCACTGAACGAAAGCCGGGAGCTAAATCCGCGGCCCCCGTAGTGACCGAACCACCAACCGAGCAATCTAACACCATGATGCCGATACGTGAGGCTGCCCCTTACTGGGTTCCTCCTCGGGGTACAGGGACTCACGATGATGCAAACAACCAAGATGCGAAGGGAAGGGTAGTATACAACTGGGTCTACCAGCCATGGGACCGGCAAGAGATACTGACATTCCGGAAATCTCTACCCGACCTACGTAAAAACCCCACTGCCTTCTATACTGAATTGGGTACAGCCCTGGGTTCAACTATCATGACCCTGGCTGACATCGACTTGTTCTTCGGGTTATGTCTACCAGCTGATGTGTGGAAGCAAATCCGGAAAGTCGACCACCTTGAGCTGTTCGGACATACCTGGCCACAACTCGATGACTTGGACAAACAACGGGGACCAGGACAAAAGCCATTGAAATCCATTCTAGACCTCCCAGATAAAATTGTAGAGAAATTAAAAACCCTGATCCCAGAAAAGAAAGTGGACTGGTCGATAGTAACAGCCTGTCGCCAAAAACCCCAGGAGGATGTATCGGAATACTTCTCCCGGTTTGAAACGGTGTTCTCCGATTACAGCGGCCAGGACATGACCACTGCAACCGGACACCATCTGTTTGTCCAGAATTATGTTAAGGGCCTATCATTGGACATCTCCCAGAAACTACAGGCCAGCGAGAGTAGTTGGGCAGCCTCCAAACCTACGGCGATTCTTCAAATGGCCCAATATTATGAGCATCAGAAAAATGAAAACGATAGGGCGACAGAGAAAAAGAAGAAAGACTTAAAAGAGAGGGTGATGATTGCCAAACTGCAAGGGGTGACTATAGGACGAGACCAATACCGGGGAAACTACCAGACAAACGTCCCTAAGACTGCATTTCCCCAGGACCGCACTCTGACTCCCTACAGTGGACGCACAGACCTTAGAGATGACCAGTGCGCTTTCTGCAAAGGGACTGGCCATTGGAAATCCGAGTGCCCAGTTCTCCTGGAAATGATCAGGAACAGAGACCCCAGGGATGTAGCAAACGGACCGAGACCTAAGGGAACACAACGAGGGCCCCCAAATGACGCGACTAATGACAGATCAAGCAGACCGAATACGTTCGATCGACCCAGACAGAACCAATATCAACAATCTGACTATGACGACACTCACACCTTTGCATAGGACAGCCAAGGGCGAGGGAGGGATCCAGTCGAGCTCTATGTTGACCAGCAGGGCCCTTATGTCACTGCTAAGGTCCTGGGTACCAAGTCTCCATTTCTGGTAGACACTGGCGCAACACGTAGTGCGTTATCTAAACGACTGATTCCAAGGGCACCCTTGTCTGGCTCACTCATAACATCGACAGGTTTCGATGGAACGCCCTCCACCAACCCTTTGTCTGCCCCGATTCTCTTTGACGTAGAAAACAACACCACCGACACCACGTTCTTGCTTTCCTCCAATAGCCCTGCTCCTGAACCAAACCAAGACGCAACATCTGACGAGTGCACGACTGACTGGATACGAACTAACCTTGCTTGCCCCCCATATCACCCTGAAAAGATGCACCACACTGAACCCAGCAACTCTGTTACCCTTGCCAGAGAACGACCCCAATGTGCACCCCGTACATGACTGCGTGACTCTTACGGACGAACAGACCAGGAGTAGGGTCGATCTCAGAGACACAGCTTTCCCTGACCCCGACGGGGAGTTGTGGGTGGACGGTTCTTGCATCAAACTCTCCGATGGTACCACTTCCGCTGCCTATGCAGTCACCACGGCTCGAACTGTAGTAGAAACAGCCCGCATCACCCAGCGATCTGCCCAGGCAGCGGAACTGATTGCTTTGACGAGAGCCTGCATCCTGGCAACAGGAACCACGGCGAACATTTACCCCGACAGCCAGTATGCCTTCGGGGTGGTTCACCATTTTGGGCTCCTCTGGAGGGAGAGAGGATACTTGACCTCACACGGCACACCCATCCTGCACGGGGATTTAGTCTCCGCCTTAATCGAAGCTGTCCTCCTCCCCAACAAACTTGCCGTTATCAAATGCCAGGCACACAAGAAGGTGACAGACATTATTGGACAGGGAAATGCACTAGCCGACATCACCGCCCGAACGACAGCTGAAAATAGAACGACAACACGTATGTACGTGACCAGGTCACAAGCAGAAAACTGGACTGACGCCAAGGACACAATTAGAGACATACAAATGGCTAGCACACAACACGAATTGACTGAATGGGCACGGGTGGGATTGAAAGACGATGAAGGCTGCTGGCGGACAAAAGACACGAACAGATGGTTGCTACCTGATTCATACTTGATTCCCATATTATCCATGGCACACTCCCCAGCCCACATAGGATCAGCCCCCATGATCGAACTTGTCTCCAGGGTTTGGCACAATGACAAGATCCCAGATTCCGCCAAACGCCTGGTCCAACAATGCTTAATATGCCTGCAACACAACCCCGGGAAGGGAACTGTAGTACCCCGGGGGGGATTTGGGGTCCCAAACCACCCATTTGAAGTCCTGCAGATGGACTACATCCAGCTAGACAGATGCCAAGGCCTGAAATATGTACTTGTCGTGGTGTGCGCATTTAGCAAATGGGTGGAAGCATATCCGACCCGTGACAACACCGCTATGGCCACTGCAAAGGTCCTGTTAAAAGAGTTTTTCCCCCGTTATGGCCTCTGTCGTGTTTTATGGAGTGATAATGGCCCCCACTTTGTAGCCAACGTTATCCAGCTCATCCTAAATGGGCTGGGTATCAAACAGAAATTCCACGCAGTCTTCCACCCTCAATCTGCTGGGCTGGTCGAACGACACAACGCCACACTAAAGCTTAAACTGGCCAAAATAGTGGCTACGACGGGCCTGAAATGGCCAGACGCCCTCCCATTGGCATTGCTATCGATGCGCTCTACCCCCACCCGACATCACTTAACCCCTTATGAAGTTGTCTTCGGTCGACCCATGAGCGTCTGGTCTGCCCCGAAACCAACGTCCATTCATGACGTTCCGGATGTCCTAATGTCTGATTATCTGTACAAATTGACTGAAACTTTGTCTGTCCTTCATCAGCAGGTGCGGCAGGCCATCCCCGATGCTTCCAGGGGTCCGGGTCACGCCATCCAGCCGGGGGACTTCGTGCTGATCCGAAACTTTCAGCGATCAAAGAGTTTGGAACCCCGGTGGACGGGCCCCTGGCAAGTGCTGATCACCACTCGGACCGCACTTCGAGTGGAGGGGAAGAAACACTGGCTGCACGCTCATCACTGCAAAAAGGTCTCTCCAGCCCTGGCCACGACAGACACCGTCAACACCCAAGAAGAGCTCCTGAACCGGGACCGACCATCGTTGAACTGCTACCCTGATACAGAGACACTTGAACTTTCAAAACATCCTGACCCCACTGTGCCATCTCGAGAAGGGTATTTCCTGCGTCGAAAGGAGGGAGCTTCGGCTAAGTAGGCCACGGACTAGGTTAAAGAATCTCAGAACGGTGACCCAAACTACCAAGGGTTACCTGGAGAGAAGCTAAAACTGAGTCTGTGGTCCTGCCCACTACCGAGCACCTTGAAGACGAAGATGATGGAAGCGCCAGATAAGAAGATGATGGAAGCGCCAAACAAGAAGCCGACTGAGACAACAGGAAATACCCACTACAGAAATCCGAGAACAGACAGACTCCATAGCTCAAAGACAATTGCACTCTTCATCGTAATCCTCCTCTGTTTTCTCCTCATGACTACGCTCTGGATTATGGAAGAACACGCACCTGCTCACGAAACATTCCTAACCACTGCTCAGCCTACCACCATGAAGGAACATTATCTAATTTCGCTCTCTCCTCAACTAAGAGAGAGGCGAAAGGAGTTTTGGAACAACTCTTTCGTGCAGCTACTTCACCAGCACAATCTTGCCACCAACGCCACCAACTGCTGGATCTGTGGGTTGCTACCCCATGCCACTGGACATTCAATACCATTCATCCCTTCACCCTTCTCCGTCCACGGCTCCTGCCTTGCCTGGCTGATCCTCCTGCAAGAGAGCTATACGGAAAATGCCACCTCCAGCAGAGCTGCAGCACATTCTTCTCATGGGGCCGGGCGAAACAAGACAAAGACACGCTTCTGCCCGCTGACCCCCAGCGACTCAATCCAAATGGACATTCCGGCCAAAGAACGAATCGAAATGCAGGTGTTCAACAATCCAACCAGACCCACCTTCTCCTATCTGCGGAAACGAACGGCTGCCACTCTGACTGTAGCCCTGACGGTCATCAACGTCACAGGCCACATGTGTGTAGAAGGACTTGGGACACAGCTGGTGGGTCACAGCGCTTGCCGCTTTACCAGAACTTTGGACTCCACGGATCCACCTTCCTTTGTGTCATCCCCAAACATGTATTTCATCTGTGGCACGAAGGCCTACACTTGGCTCCCCAAAGGCTGGGGGGGCACTTGCTACATCTCCTTCGTCCTTCCTCCAACTTATGTGGCCCCAGCGAATCACCACAGGCAAAAACGAGCGAAAGACGTTGAGCAAGCCGACTCAACAGGAGCACAGTTCCTCGATGCTATGAAAGGACTCGTCCCCCTCTGGGGCCCGATGGCAAACAGCCGTGCCATCCGACATTTGACTCAGGCAGTCGAGACAACCATGAACATCACAGCGGGCATCTTTGCCAACAACACTGCCGAGCTCCAAGCGGTCCGTTTGGTGGCTCTTCAGAACCGCCTCGTTCTAGATGTAGTTCTGGCGGACCGTGGAGGAGCATGCCGCATTATTGGGGCCAGCTGCTGTACATACATACCGGACAACTCACCCTCAGTGTACAAAGCCATCGAACATCTTCACAGACTCTCTTCGGAAGTCCACCAAGAGCAAGAAGAATGGTGGCTTGGTGGTTGGTTCTGGGACACCGTCAAAAGCTGGGGCTGGAGACTGCTCACCATTATCCTGATTCCCGTAGTTGTAATATGTGGCCTATGCTTAGGAATTCAATGTTTGCCACCTATGTGTTCTTTATGTGCGAGTTGTATTTTTCCCAAAACTGTGGACATTGGAAGCGAACATATGAGGGCATCATATGATACCGAAGTTAGGAATTTGATGAAAATTGACATTGAGTAAGCAAGTTGGCTAGATATGTTGAAAAGGGAGGACTGTTAAAAGTTAGGCTGAAAACCGTCAACATTATCGGCGCCCTCTTGCTCTCCTTAAACCTTTTGTGCGCGTAAAACAGCCGCCATTTTGGACACCATGGCTTCCCTGCTCTCGCCGAGAGCCAGCGCGTCTCTCTCTCTCTCTCCTAACTTCGCTGGCAACCCCCCCCCCCCCTGCCTGCACCTGCCTTGAGTCATAAACCCCTCTTCGGCGCTGCTCTGCCCCAGGCCCTCATCCTGTTCCCAGCGCGACATCTCCCTGCTTCCCCGTCATGACCTCCGGCCCTTTTGATGCAAACCCCTTTTCCCCGTGTGCCCGTCTGTCTTCCCCGTTCCCAGGCCGACACCTAGCTCTGCCGATACCAATCTCTTGCCCCTCCCCATACAATAGGAAGCTTCCCTCCTCAAAGGACCCCCGAGATGATCAAAGCCCCCCCCCCCATCCCACGAGATCCGATCGAAACCCGCACACTCCGTGAATCGGCGGAATACCCAGCTGCGCAATGATCATCACCTGTTGTGAACGGGGCGGGGACTTCCACTATAGCCTTGCATGGGAACGGGCTGGGAAGGGGGGATTCTGAGGATGTCTTTCCGTACATCAAAGTATCAACGAGAATGTGTTACATGTAATAAAGAGATAAACTCGTGTATAAGAGGCCAGGCCTCCGGGATGCAGTTAGAGCACCTCAGAACGATACCTTCTGTCCGTTTTCGTTGTGTTCTCCTCCGGAGCGAATAAAAACCTTGTTTCCTGCCTTCCAGTCTCCAGCGCCTGCCTCTCCAATACTTTAACTTCTTTGTGGGTTCAAGAGGCGACATCGCCGGGCAATAATTAAGGATCTTATATTCTGGTTGGTAGTGCCCCCCCAGTTTGTATTTTTCCACAATCACATCATCACAACCCGCCAATAATTGTATAGATTGTAGCAATTCTGCGTCATTGACACTTAAAGCACTTGGTTTCTCTATCATTGGATCTTTTCTGAGTCGTGGTTTATTGGCAAACCATTTGCGTAATTTCAATTTGCGTGTGAAACAAAAAAGATCAATGCGAGCACTGGTGAAATTAAATGTTGAAGTTGGACAGAATGAGAGCCCTCTGGAAAGTACCTCAATTTGTGTAGGTGTTAAAATGCGATTAGAGAGATTTACCACTGTCATGGAGTTCATATTTTCGCCGCCTTGCCTCTGGTTACCACTCCTGTTGTACTTGGCGCCACTTCGGATAATTTGCTGCCTCTTCCGCGACCTCCTCTGCCGCCTCTTCCACGCCCTTTTGTTGGAGTGCCTGTCTGGCGTTCCTTGGTCATCAGGGCTACTTCCTTTAAAATTAATTCTTTTACTGGAATTTGTTCCAGCGGTTCAGAAACATCACTGTCGATTGAACCGGTATCATCTTCCAACGTTACATTTTCATTCGGAATAGATGCCCCAGAATTTGGTAACGTTGTCTTGTTTCCGGGTATAGTGTGCCTTTTCACAGTAGATTTTTTTGCGGCATCCCTGATTACTTCGTACCGCTTGGCAAAAGTCAAAATCTGGCCCTTGCTATAATCCACCTCATCACGGTAAAATTTGCGTTGTTTCTTTTCCTTAATTTCATCTTCAATTTTGTCAAGGCGTTTCTGCATTTTCTCCATTTCAGCCAAAAATTCACTCTCTGTGTGTTTAGTTTTCAGTTTCTGAATTATTGTTTCATTTTCTGTGTTAATTTTGGCACATTCCTTTTCCGCGTTTTTTACGAGCATTTTCAACATATTGATGGAACAGATATGATTATTCTCCATCCAATCACTGATTAATTCGGGGTCTGGGTCTTGAAACGTGGGTATAATGAAGATCCGCAGACCACGCGGTATTCTGTTGCACTCTAAATATTTTGTCAAAGCAGCCGCCTCCCACCAGCGCGACTGCTCGCGCTTAAGATTTTTCCAAAGTGCATCCCAAAGCGTTTTGGCTTCGTTTACTTGCTTACCGGGTGGCTGTAATTTTTCCCCTTGCCCGGTCTCCTTTGATGCGAACAGTTTATATATATACATATCGCAGCTCCACAACACCAAACACGTGAGTCACTCTTCAGGGCGGGTGCCGAGTAATGCGGTGGTGTCCGCATGAAATACCAAGGCTCTATTTTTTTTTTTTTTTGTTTTTTTGTTTTTTAGAGTTGTGTTGAATAAATTGAGCTGAAAGCACCCAAGTCTGTGAGCCGCATCATTGGAGTAAAATTTGCTGTTTTGGGCCATGATCCCGCCCCTATGCTGGTCAGAGCCGGTCGCTCCACCCGCCTCGTGCCTGACCCCAGAGTGCTGCTGCCTCCGCTGCCCGCTTTGCCTCTGGTGTGCCCCTGAGCTGCTGTGCCCCTGAGCTCGCCAAAGGATCTGGTATCGTGCAGTATTGTATTTGTGTCAACATTGCCCAGTATCGTAATTGTTGCATTGTCTGCATTGCTCTCGTAGTGCCCCGTGATTGCTGCCGCCACCGCTGCCCGCTGTGCCCCTCCGGTTTCGGTTTCTGTTATTGTATCCCTGTTGTCGTGCCCTGCGCCCCTCCACCCCGCTCCCTGCCGCCGCTCTGCCCAACCCCCGTTCCCTCCTGCATCACCGATCCTCCCCTCCCCACTCGCCACCCCGCTCCCGCCTCCCAGCTGTTCCTCCCTCCCACTAGTATCCTTAGGTCTGTTCCAGCGAGACGGGGAGCTGTGACCCGACCTGACCTGGTCAGAGCCGGTCGCTCCACCCGCCTCGTTCCTGACCCCAGAGTGCTGCTGCCTCCGCTGCCCGCTTTGCCTCTGGTGTGCCCCTGAGCTGCTGTGCCCCTGAGCTTGCCAAAGGATCTGGTATCGTGCAGTATTGTACTTGTGTCAACATTGCTCAGTATCGTAATTGTTGCATTGTGTGCATTGCTCTCGTAGTGCCCCGTGATTGCTGCCGCCAACGCTGCCCGCTGTGCCCCTCCGGTTTCTGTTTCTGTTATTGTATCCCTGTTGTCGTGCCCTGCGCCGCTCCACCCCGCTCCCTGGCGCCGCTCTGCCCAACCCCCGTCCCCTCCTGCATCACCGCTCCTCCCCTCCCCACTCGCCACCCCGCTCCCGCCTCCCAGCTGCTCCTCCCTCGCTCCGCCCCCCCCCATTCTCCACTTATGGCAGAGTGGCAAACGCACAGCGTTCACGTGCAGCAGGTGCGCCAAAGGTAAGCCCGTCTACGCCCGTCTGCGCCTGGACCGCGCCCAGCGCCAGAACCCCTGGCCCCCGCAATGGTCACCCACCCCTCACTGCCCTAAACACCGGCAGACTCCCCGAGTGCCACCGAGCTGCCCCAGGCCGTACCCATGGACCCTTCACCTGCCAATCCTGCAAGTTCTGCTGCATCAGGACCCACACTACAACCTCAAACGCCAAACAGAGTTCCAACAACAAACACCTGAAGTGCATCCTGCTCAACACCCGCTCGGTCCACAGACACGCCATTGAACTATGGAACCTACTCGACACCACAACTCCGGACGTCGCCTTTCTCACGGAAACCTGGATGAACGCCTCATCAGCACCCGACATTGCCATAGCCATCCCGGACGTATACAAGATCATCCGAAAAGATCGCATCAACAAAACAGGAGGAGGTATCGTGATCGTCCACAAGAACACCATCCGCATCTCGACCAGCTCCGACGACACCCTCACAACCACCGAACACCTCCACTTCCAGATACACACCGACCCCAAAATAACACTCAGAGGCACCCTCATCTACAGGCCCCCAAGACCCCACACACAATTCTGCGAAGACATCACTGACCTTATCAGCCCTCACGCCCTTCCTTCCGAGAACTACATTCTCCTAGGAGACCTCAACTTTCACCTGGAGAATAACAACGACAACAACACCACCACCCTGCTTGATAACCTCGCCAATCTCGGACTCAAACAACTGGTGAACACCCCCACCCACTATGCCGGACACACGCTCGACCCAATCTTCTCTTCCAGCAAACACATCTCCTTTAATCACACCACAGGACTCCACTGGACAGACCATAGCTGCGTCCACTTCAGCTTCAGAAAGACAACGATCCACCCGCAACAGGTTCCCCGCAGAAACTGGAACAAAATTACCCTCCACCATCTTACCACATCACTGAACCAAAACCCTCCCGCCAGATCTATGGACCCAAATCAAGCAGCCTTCAATCTCGCACAATGGATAACCCACTGCACTGACAAACTAGCACCCCTGAAATACCGTCCTAATAAACCAGGAAACAAAAGAGCCTCCTGGTTCAACGACGGCCTCAAGAACTCCAAAAAGAACTGCCGCACCCTCGAGAAAACCTGGAGGAAAAACCCATCCGCAGACAACATGACCGCCTTCAAGAACGCCACCCGCAAACACCACCAGCTGATTCGCACCACTAAGAAGTCGGCATTTAAAGACCGACTAGACAACAACGCCCACAACAGCAAAGAACTCTTCAGCATCGTCAACGAGCTCAACAATCCCAGCGCCGGCAACAACGACATCACTCCCTCTCAAGATCTATGCGATTTTCTAGCCTCGTTCTTCCACAGCAAGATCGCAGACATACATAACAGCTTCAACGACCTATCCTCTCCCCCTACCTCTGAACTGAAGCCCCCTACCACCACCCTCCGCGCCTGGACCCCAATCAGCACCGAAGACACCATCCGCACGATGAACTCCATCCACTCTGGATCTCCAACCGACCCTTGCCCTCACCACATCTTCAATAAGGCCGACTCCGTCATCGCACCCTAGCTCCGAGATATCATCAACTGCTCCTTCAACACCGCTACCTTCCCGGAAAGCTGGAAGCACGCCGAACTCAGCGCCCTCCTAAAGAAACCTTCTGCTGACCCCACCGAACTCAAGAACTACCGCCCCATCTCTCTCCTCCTGTTCCCCGCCAAAGTCATTGAGAAGACCGTCAACAACCAGCTCGCTGCCTTCCTTGAGTCCAACTGCTCCCTTGTCCGGCTTCCGAGCTAACCGCAGCACCGAGACCGCCCTCATCGCAGCTACAGAGGACATCCGGACACTGCTCGACAATGGGGAAACAGTGGCCCTCATCCTCCTGGATCTTTCCGCAGCGTTCAACACGGTATGCCACCATACCCTAGTACAACGCCACAGGAATGTCGGATTACAAGATAAGGCACTGGACTGGATCATTTTGTTCCTTACCGGAAGAACACAAAGAGTCCGTCTCCCCCCCTTCAGATCAAAGGCCACCGAAGTCATCTGCGGAGTACCACAAGGATCTTCGCTCAGCCCCACCCTCTTCAACGTCTACATGAGCCCCCTCGCATCCATCGCACGCCAACACAACCTAAACATCATCTCCTACGCTGACGACACTCCACTGATCCTCTCCCTCACCAAAGACCCTACCACCGCCAAAACCAACCTACACGATGGGATGAAAGACGTAGCCGAATGGATGGAGAACAGCCGCCTAAGACTGAACTCGGACAAGACAGAAGCCCTCATCCTTGGAACATCCCCCTCTGCCTGGGACGACTCATGGTGGCCCCCGACCCTAGGCAGCGCACCCAAACCAACGGACCATGCATGCAACTTAGGATTCATCCTAGACTTTTCCCTCTCCATGACCAAACAAGTCAACGCCGTCTCATCATCATGTTTCAACATCCTACGCATGCTCCGTAAGATCTTCCGATGGATCCCCACTGAAACTAGGAAAATGGTCACTCAAGCACTTGTCACCAGCCGACTAGACTACGGTAACACCCTCTACACCGGAACCACAGCCAAATTGCAGAAAAGACTTCAACGCATTCAGAACGCCTCCGCCCGACTCATCCTGGACATACCTCGTCATAACCACATATCAGAACACCTGAGAGACCTGCACTGGCTCCCTGTCAACAAGAGAATCACGTTCCGTCTCTTCACTCACGCACACAAAGCCCTCCACAATCTAGGATCCAGCTACCTCAACAATCACCTATCCTTTTACACCCCCACCCGCCAACTTTGTTCGTCCAACCTAGCCCTCGCCGTGATCCCACGCATCCGAAAAGCCACTATGGGAGGAAGATCCTTCTCATACCTGGCGGCCAAGACCTGGAACTCCCTCCCCTCTCACCTCCGGTCTACCCAGAACCACCTCCCCTTCAGGAAGCAACTCAAGACCTGGTTATTCAATCAATAACGTACCCCTTTCCCTTAAGCGCCTTGAGATCCTCTGGGTGAGTAGCGCGCTATATAAATTTCTGACTTGACTTGACTATGCTGAGCACCAGTAGTGGAGCGCAAACAGGGTTTGAAGGATCACTTTGCATGAAAATATATATATGTATATATATATATATATATATATATATATATATATATATATATATATATATATATGTATATATATATATATATATATATATATATATATATATATATATATATATATATATATATATACATACATATACATATATATATATATATATATATATATATATATATATATATATATATATATATATATATATATATATATATATATATATATGTATATATATATATATATGTATATTACCTACTGGCGGTCGCCAGTAGGTATATATAGTTAGGATTTTTTCTCTATGGGATTTTTGAAAATTCTATGTCTAATAACTTTGGCGTTTGTGGACGGAATTGGCTGAAATTTTCAGGAAAATGGCACATTTTGTTTCTGAGCAGCCCTTGAAAATTTGGGGGGGGTTCGTCAAGGGGGGGCCGAGAAAAAAGGGGGGTCCCAAAACGTGTTTTTAACATTGAGTTTTCCATAGGGCGGTTGGCCTCACTTTTAGCCCGAACGGCTGAATGGATTTGCACGAAACTTGGCAAAATTGTAGGGACTGGTAGCCCGATGTGCCTTTGCTAGGTCTCAATATATGTGCTCCAGTGGATTTTGAGAAATTAACGTTCAAAAAAAGATATATATCTGTAACAGCGGACCGGGCAGCGCTCCGGTTCGCGGACTTTTCGCGGTACGGAGCTTTGTGAAGCGAAGCTGATTGGTTCTCCGGCGTCTGTAAACATTCCAAACAGTCCGTAGCGGCCGCCATCTTGTCTCTCGGTAGGATCGAGAGACAAGAGGAGGCCAAAGCGAAGGGGCAAATGACCATAAGGGGGCATAGTAGATCCTCCTTGACCTCTTAGGTTTGATGTGGAGGTTTTAAAAGGGCCCCGCGGGGCAAAAAAAAAAATAATAATAATAATCGAACGGCTGAATGGATTTGCACGAAACTTGGCAAAATTGTAGGGACTGGTAGCTCGATGTGCCTTTGCTAGGTCTCAATATATGTGCTTCAGTGGATTTTGAGAAATTAACGTTCAAAAACAAGATATATATCTGTAACAGCGCTCCGCTTCGCGGAGATAAAATTATATCTGTATTACCTAGCTGTTGCTAACACCAGTTAGCGACGGCTAGTAGGAGATAGCGACCATCTTGGGCCCCACTTTGCATGTGAGTGATATTTATCACTAATGACATGCAAAGTGGGCATGCCAAGATGTTAGCGACTGGAAACAGTCGCTAACATCGCTATCTCCTATTATCAACTTTTGGAAATATTCGCGATAAGCGCGAATATCTCCAAAAGCTAGCACCTGCCCTGAGCAGTTCTTAGCCATGTTATCCAATGGGAGGTGGATAACATGGCTAAGAGCATTAGCTCGGTAATGCATGAATATCGCTGAGTTTTCAGCGATATTAATGCATTGCGGTCGTTTTTTATCGTATTTGCGATAAACCTTGATAATAGCAAGGTTTATCTGCGATAATTTCTGACGATGCTTAGCGGTAAAAAAATCGTTGCTAAGCATCGTTAGGGATAAATATCGCTTAACTTTGGTAATATGCCCCAACGTCTGTTAACGTTCGATTCGAAGGAAATCAGGAAGTGTTGAAAAACATTGTCTGCGCCATCTTGTCTTTTTTCAAATGCCACACTTTTGTCGTGCACGGCAGTCATTTTAGATGCCTTGACCAGACCCACTCTGTGCACGCTGTCGATCCTTAGCATGGCTCCCCACCCTCGCAAGCATCTCCCCCAGGCAGTGGTCACCCCCGCTCTCTGTCTTATGCATGGGTAATAAACCTCCCCCCATCTGCGCTGCTCTTCCCTGAGAATCACACCCTGTGCCCGCCCGGCACCTCCCTTTCGCCCTATTCACTACCGCACCCTCTGACACTCCTTTTCCTCTGTGTCCGATTGTCCAGGCCGGTCCTAGGGTATCAGCTAGCCCTGCAGATGTAGTTTATGGCCCCAGCTGTAAAGAATCACCCCTCTTCAAAGGAGTTATAGTAGATCAAGGCCCACACTCGATGAGATCCGTCACAGCAGACGCGTTCCTATTATCTGAAAACCATCCTGTATTGTGATTGGGGAGGGGACCGAGCCTGAAGCGGAAGATTCCAGGGATGACTTTTTGTACATCAAAGTTTTTACAATTATGTGTCACATTAAAAATATATAGCACTCCGACAAAGTAGTAAGATTATAAAACTTTAATAACTTATAAATATATAGAAGAAAACAAAAACAGTAATAACATATAAACATTTTTAGGGAAAAACAACGAAGTAGCGGTCGGCTGTGCGAATAGTCCCAACGCAGCACAACGTCCAGATTTCTGGCATGGGGCGTCGCGGGGGGTGGGTCATCAGTAGCAAACTGTTGTGCGAATAGTTCCAAGGCAGCAGAACGATGGCACCAAGGTGATGTCCAGTAAGTTGCCGCACTGGTTTTGGTATCCTACAATGCTGCTCCGAATAACGGCGTGGGGCGCCCCGGGGGAGGCGGCGTGAACGGGCCTCTCCAGGTGGAGTCTCATCTGTTGTAGTGGGGCGCCCCTTTACCGTTTCAGTTGCCATTGCGTCCGTTTTTGGTCCACTGTGTCAAAAGCCGCAATTCAGCTGAGTTGCGCCCACTCTTGCGGTGCAGCGATAGGCGGCTGTCACAGGACTCTCAAAATGGCGGCAGGCTGTTTCCTTTTTGGGCCTGGTCCACTGAAATGGCCCTGGGACACCTTGGAAATCGGACACTTGTCTGCTAGGTCTTGGACCCCATTCTCGAAAGCGTCCCCTCCGCCTTGAGGATTCATCAAAAGTTTTGGGGGCCCCCGACTCCTGTAGGCTTCTGGTGGGGAGCGGCTGCCATGATTGCTCGCGGAATGACCACGGCGGAGCTACGAGATGGTGGTGCTCTCATGCTGACGCCAGCTTCAGTCTGAAACATCCAGCAACAAGGTGGGGCTTTCATCGTTTGGGAAAAAAAAAAAGTTTTCATCCAATGAAAAGTGTTGTTTTTAGGTCATATGATCAAGCCTTCCATCATTAGGAAACCAAAAGTAAAATGAACCAATGAAAAGTTTTATAAACAAGTCACATGACCTGTTATGCGGCATAGGGTATAAAATGCGGAGAAAATACGTTGGCACGTGAGGCGGCGTCAGTAGCGGACCGATGTGCGAATAGGCCGAAGGCAACACAACGCGCCAAGATCCGGATGGCACCGAGGTGGTGTCCAGCAAGTTGCAGCACTGGTGTGGCCATCCTACAATGCTGAAAGTCGGCGTGGGGCGCCCCGTTGGCCTGTGAGTTTGCGTCAGTAGCGGACCGATGTGCGAATAGGCCGAAGGCAGCACAACGCGCCAAGATCCGGATGGCACCGAGGTGGTGTCTAGTAAGTTGCCGCACTGGTGTGGCCATCCTACAATGTTGAAAGTCGGCGTGGGGCGCCCCGTTGGCCTGTGAGATGGCGTCAGTAGCGGACCGATGTGCGAATGGGGCCAAAGGCAGCGCAACAATATTTTCGGAATAGAAGACACCACAAGGCGCTGAGATGCCAAGATCCGGATGGCACCGAGGTGGTGTCTAGCAAGTTGTGGCACTGGTGTGGCCATCCTACAATGGTAAAAGTCGGCGTGGGGCGCCCTGTTGGCCTGTGAGATGGTGTCAGTAGCGGACTGATGTGCAAATGGGGCCAAAGGCAGCGCAACAATATTTTCTGACTGACACCACAAGGCGCTGAGATGCCAAGATCCGGATGGCACCGAGGTGATGTCTAGGAAGTTGCTGTACTGGTGTGGCCATCCTACAATGGTAAAAGTCGGCGTGGGGCGCCCTGTTGGCCTGTGAGATGGTGTCAGTTGCGGACCGATGTGCGAATGGGGCCAAAGGCAGCGCAACAATATTTTCTGTATGGAAGATACCACTAGGCGTTGAGATGCCAAGATCCGGATGGCACCGAGGTGATGTCTAGCAAGTTGCTGTACTGGTGTGGTCATCCTGCAATGCTGAAACTCGGCGTGGGGCGCCCCATTAGCCTGTGAGATGGCGTCAGTAGCGGACCGATGTGTGAATAGGCCGGAACCAGCACAAGGCGCCAAGATCCGGATGTCACCGTGGTGGTTTCATAGTTGAGAGGCACTTCATCTGCAGTGGGGCGCCGAGATCCGGATGGCACCGAGGTGATGTCTAGCAAGTTGCTGTACTGGTGTGGTCATCCTGCAATGCTGAAACTCGGCGTGGGGCGCCCCATTAGCCTGTGAGATGGCGTCAGTAGCGGACCGATGTGTGAATAGGCCGAAGGCAACACAACGCGCCAAGATCCGGATGGCACCGAGGTGGTGTCCAGCAAGTTGCAGCACTGGTGTGGCCATCCTACAATGCTGAAAGTCGGCGTGGGGCGCCCCGTTGGCCTGTGAGTTTGCGTCAGTAGCGGACCGATGTGCGAATAGGCCGAAGGCAGCACAACGCGCCAAGATCCGGATGGCACCGAGGTGGTGTCTAGTAAGTTGCTGTACTGGTGTGGTCATCCTGCAATGCTGAAACTCGGCGTGGGGCGCCCCATTAGCCTGTGAGATGGCGTCAGTAGCGGACCGATGTGTGAATAGGCCGAAGGCAACACAACGCGCCAAGATCCGGATGGCACCGAGGTGGTGTCCAGCAAGTTGCAGCACTGGTGTGGCCATCCTACAATGCTGAAAGTCGGCGTGGGGCGCCCCGTTGGCCTGTGAGTTTGCGTCAGTAGCGGACCGATGTGCGAATAGGCCGAAGGCAGCACAACGCGCCAAGATCCGGATGGCACCGAGGTGATGTCTAGCAAGTTGCTGTACTGGTGTGGTCATCCTGCAATGCTGAAACTCGGCGTGGGGCGCCCCATTAGCCTGTGAGATGGCGTCAGTAGCGGACCGATGTGTGAATAGGCCGAAGGCAACACAACGCGCCAAGATCCGGATGGCACCGAGGTGGTGTCCAGCAAGTTGCAGCACTGGTGTGGCCATCCTACAATGCTGAAAGTCGGCGTGGGGCGCCCCGTTGGCCTGTGAGTTTGCGTCAGTAGCGGACCGATGTGCGAATAGGCCGAAGGCAGCACAACGCGCCAAGATCCGGATGGCACCGAGGTGGTGTCTAGTAAGTTGCCGCACTGGTGTGGCCATCCTACAATGTTGAAAGTCGGCGTGGGGCGCCCCGTTGGCCTGTGAGATGGCGTCAGTAGCGGACCGATGTGCGAATGGGGCCAAAGGCAGCGCAACAATATTTTCGGAATAGAAGACACCACAAGGCGCTGAGATGCCAAGATCCGGATGGCACCGAGGTGGTGTCTAGCAAGTTGTGGCACTGGTGTGGCCATCCTACAATGGTAAAAGTCGGCGTGGGGCGCCCTGTTGGCCTGTGAGATGGTGTCAGTAGCGGACTGATGTGCAAATGGGGCCAAAGGCAGCGCAACAATATTTTCTGACTGACACCACAAGGCGCTGAGATGCCAAGATCCGGATGGCACCGAGGTGATGTCTAGGAAGTTGCTGTACTGGTGTGGCCATCCTACAATGGTAAAAGTCGGCGTGGGGCGCCCTGTTGGCCTGTGAGATGGTGTCAGTTGCGGACCGATGTGCGAATGGGGCCAAAGGCAGCGCAACAATATTTTCTGTATGGAAGATACCACTAGGCGTTGAGATGCCAAGATCCGGATGGCACCGAGGTGATGTCTAGCAAGTTGCTGTACTGGTGTGGTCATCCTGCAATGCTGAAACTCGGCGTGGGGCGCCCCATTAGCCTGTGAGATGGCGTCAGTAGCGGACCGATGTGTGAATAGGCCGGAACCAGCACAAGGCGCCAAGATCCGGATGTCACCGTGGTGGTTTCATAGTTGAGAGGCACTTCATCTGCAGTGGGGCGCCGAGATCCGGATGGCACCGAGGTGATGTCTAGCAAGTTGCTGTACTGGTGTGGTCATCCTACAATGCTGAAACTCGGCGTGGGGCGCCCCATTAGTCTGTGAGATGGCGTCAGTAGCGGACCGATGTGCGAATAGGCCGAAGGCAGCACAAAGCGCCAAGATCCAGATGTCACCGTGGTGGTTTCATAGTTGAGAGGCACTTCATCTGCAGTGGGGCGCCGAGATCCGGATGGCACCGAGGTGATGTCTAGCAAGTTGCTGTACTGGTGTGGTCATCCTACAATGCTGAAACTCGGTGTGGGGCGCCCCATTAGCCTGTGAGATGGCGTCAGTAGCGGACCGATGTGCGAATAGGCCGAAGGCAGCACAACGCGCCAAGATCCGGATGTCACCGTGGTGGTTTCATAGTTGAGAGGCACTTCATCTGCAGTGGGGCGCCGAGATCCGGATGGCACCGAGGTGATGTCTAGCAAGTTGCTGTACTGGTGTGGTCATCCTACAATGCTGAAACTCGGCGTGGGGCGCCCCATTAGCCTGTGAGATGGCGTCAGTAGCGGACCGATGTGCGAATGGGGCCAAAGGCAGCGCAACAATGTTTTCTGAATAGAAGACACCACAAGGCGCTGAGATTCGGTTACCACCGAGGTGATGTGTAGCAAGTTGCCGCACTGGTGTGGCCATCCTACAATACTGCTCCGAATAACGGCGTGGGGTGCCCGAAGGGGGGGGGGGGCGGCGTGAACGGGCCTTCCTAGGTGGAGGCTCGTCTGCTGTAGTGGGGCGCCCCTTTACCGTTTCAGTTGCCATTCAGCTGAGTTTCGGCTGCTCTTGATGCTACAGCGACAGGCGGCTGCAACAGGACTCTCAAAATGGCGGCCTGTTCTTTGGATTTGGGACTGGTCCACTAAAATGGCCCTGGGACACCTTAGAACTCGGACGCTCGATTTTTTTTTCCTTTCCTGTACATGCAAAAAAAGGTAAATGCCCGGTACGTTACACGCTTCATCTGCCACGATGAACTCTCCAGAGGAACCGAAAAAATATATAGTTATGGTAACTATACCATGCATCGTCATATGGAGAGGTGGCACCAATTAATTATAGTGCTGCATAAAAGAGAGATTTGGAGGAGAACCCCTGACCTGCTAGTACATTCATCAAAGAAGTGGCACTGACAGCATCAGAGGCAAGGGAAACGGTCCCAAATATTTAGAAGAACTTTGGAAAGATTAAAATGACATGTTTAGATTGTGGCAAATTAATTTCATGTGGACAGATGAGTGTTACTCTAATAAATACAGCATATGAACATCATCATAGTCGATGGTTGGTAGAGACATTTTGACTATATCCTGGACCTGCCCGTCCTCGCCCAAAATGGCGCCGGAATAAATGGGACTCGTAACTCCTTGTTGTGTACTGGTTGCAGAACCTTGAAATCACGAGATACGTATGCAGTTTTGAAGCACATGGCGGGCGGGGACGAGAATTGATTGAATATTTCGACATCCCTATTGATATTAAGTTCTGATGTGTTATTGATTACTGTACTATTGAAAGTTCGAATTAACGTCACCCATGGTACTTGCCCGCAAATGTATATCTAGATAATTTTATTGTAACTGGCCCTGTCGTATTTTAATTATAAAATGTACGTCCACCGATTCCGTAACTGTTAGACACCTTAGTTCTTGCAACCTAATGGCCCGCCCGTTACGTTCCTCTACAGTGTAAATGTCTACTCATCATATACGATTACAGTTTGCTCCGTGGCCGGCCCACGTGGTTATAGGCTCGTATTTGTATAATGACATTTTCACAATAAAGGTTTTTAAAAGAAAACATGGTAGTAGTATTTACATTGGTAAAGTTTTTAATAATAGTCACTGTTTTAGAATCATTAAAAGGCAAGTGAAATAAAGCAGACCAATTACATGAAGGGTAAAAGGTATAATACGAAGGAACGCAGTAAAGATAAATGGTCAAGGGCTGTTGTGTTTTCTATTCCTGCAACATAAAGTGATCGATAAGAATCTCATATTCAGGCGTATCGGCGACTAAGACAGCAGGTCGACCCTCTTTTGCTCAACGGCTCCGTCATGGGACGAAGAAACGCTCTTTTTCTCGAAAAAAGAATATATTTTACTTGCAGGACAGTTGTAAATTTTCCGGGAAAGTACATTAGCCTGGAACATTATAACATATATTTAAGAAAAAATAATGTTCGGAAGTAATAAAAAGCGTAATTTTTAGGTCATATGACCAAGCCTTTCATCATTAGAATAAGAAAAGTAAAATGAACCAATGAAAAGTTTTATTAACAAGTCACATGACTTGTTATGCTTACGTTACGCGCTGCGCGCCCCGGATGACTTCCGGATGCGCTAACGCGGCGCGTCATATGACGCATTACGCGACAACGCAGGTCCAGAATATAGTCAAAATGTCTCCACCAACCAGCGGTCGGAACACAACCCCTTTCAGCAGGCTAAATAGTTCTGTTAAATGACAACAGAAGGGACAGGCAACAAGAACCATTAGTCAAAGAGGGGAGGGCTAGTTCTTCTCTACCGGGTTACATTGGGGCGCTACCGGAACTGATCGAATTGGTAGTCTACAGTGTTTCTGGATGTTTCAGACTGAAGCTGGGGTTAGCATGAGAGCAGCACCATTTCGTAGCTCCGTCGTGGCCATTCCGCAACCAATCATGGCAGCCGCTCTTTATCGTTATTTTGGGCGGGGTGGGTGGCGGAGCCGAGCTGTTTTGCAGCCATCATTGTGTGGAGTTCAGTTCATTTCACTAGTTTTGTATTTGTCATGAGGGGTTGTTACTAATGTTTCTATTTTAGCGAGGTCAAAAAGAGATCCCATTAGTGGCCTACTGATTTTGCTCGATTCCTTTTCTTTTTTTTTTTACACGATTTTTCGTTATCTGCAAAGACTAAACAGAGTATTGCGACTCTGTGTTTGTTTGTAAATAGAGAATGAACCAAAGAGAACCAATTCTAAAACAGTAAATACTTGGATAACAATCAATCAAATGGAGAGAGAAGCAGGCACGACGTATTACAACGGGGGCAAAGGCCTGCGTTAACTACCCTTCACTATGTGCAAAGAGAGAGTACTCCTAATAGAAATGAGGGGGGGGGCACCATTCAAAGCAGATCAGTGTGCATAAACACGAAAATGTTTTCACTTACCACGTACTTGACATTCGACAGCTTATGATATTTGCTATTAAAAAAACATTGAAATTCACTGAAAAAACCATAGGTTATAGACCATATATAGTTAGGAATTAGCATTTACAAAACCTTGAAAATTCACTGAAAAAACCATAGGTTATAGACCATATATAGTTAGGAATTAGCATTTAAAAAACCTTATTTTACTCACACAAAACCATTGAAATTCCATATATAGTTAGTTGCACTAACTATATATCGCGCACCCGCAATCCACTGCTGATGATGTCACATATTACATCATTCATGACATGGTCAGTGACATCACTGATGACATCACTGATGACATCTCAAATGACATCACTGATGACATCACTGATGACATCTCATTTGACATCAATGACCACATCACTGATGATATCATTCATGTGACAATACAATGCATCTCCTCACATTTTAATATAACCTCTGTTTCACCCAGTGTTAAATACAGAGTATAATTTTTGAAACCATTGACACACCAATACTAGTTACTACATATGTACTCACTGATTCCTACGTCTACACACACATTCACTCATTCACCCATACAATCATTCATACATACAATCACTCATCTTTACAACACTATCATATGCACTCATACACCTATACAGACACTCACACTCTGCCACTCATCCATGGAGTTACTCACACACCTAGTCAGTCCTGTAAAGAATCAATCACACTTCCATTTTCTTGTCTATACAGTTAAACATAGAGCACCTTACATTTTCAAACATATACTAACACATACTTACCTTGTTATACAATCATTGATATAAGTACACATTGATCTGCACAGAGTCACACACCTCCCAGCCAGCCACACACACACTCAGTCTCCCATACAAATACTTGGACAATCAATCAGTAACCCATATAGTTAATCATATAGCTACTGATCAACACATGCAGCAGTTTACAGAACAACAGACATAATGATGCACAAATTAAGACACTTTAGTCACTAACCCATGCACTCAGTGAGACACATTTAATCACTCACTCATACATTCAGTCATGCACCTACTAAATCCTTTGTCCAGACACTTATACTTCCACTCATTCTTCAATATGTAAGACACATTTTAACTTTACAGAAACATACAGTCACTGGATGTTGTCATCAGTGATGTCATCAGTGATGTCATTTGAGATGTCATCAGTGATGTCATCAGTGATGTCACTGACCATGTCATGAATGATGTAATATGTGACATCATCAGCAGTGGATTGCGGGTGCGCGATATATAGTTAGTGCAACTAACTATATATGGAATTTCAATGGTTTTGTGTGAGTAAAATAAGGTTTTTTAAATGCTAATTCCTAACTATATATGGTCTATAACCTATGGTTTTTTCAGTGAATATATATATATATATGTACATATATATATATATATATATATATATATATATATATATATATATATATATTGCACATCAGGGACGCAGGACTTATTTTAGCGATGGGCGCACCATTGACATTGCAACTGGAAACAAATAACAGAAATGGAGACGCCCCATTGCTGGCCTCTCATTGGCCAAGGATTCACCTATCGAATAGCAGGACTGTTTAAAAGACTGTGCCTTTACATCAATGGCTTTTCCGTACTGATGAAGGTAGAAGCCAGAAACGCGTCTGCGGATACTACAAAGCCTACATATGCCCCGTGAGTGCACCGAACCTCTGTATTTTTGCTGTTTAACAAGCGGGTTCCACCACTGCTTTCCGGTTGCACCCGCCATGAGTTCGGCAGGCCCCAGGTGGAATGCTGTTTTTGAATTCAATTTGGGCTGCCTGAAACTCCGCTAATAGATTCTGTCAACCAAGTTAGGTTGTTGCTTATATAAGCGAGAGTGTTTCACCATATGTGGGACACTCACAGTTATATAGTGGCAGGTAAGGGGACATATAGTCACAGTAACTACAGGTGTCATTTGATTTTAGCGATGGCGTGCCATAGACATTGCAACTGGCAACAAACAACAGAAATGGGACGACCCATTGCTGGCCTCTCATTGGCCAAGGATTAACCTATCGAATGGCAGGACTGTTTAAAAGACTGTGCCTTTACATCGATGGCTATTCCGCACTGATGAAGGCAGAAGCCAGAAACGCGTCTGCGCGGATACTACAAAGCCTACATATGCCCCGTGAGTGCACCGAACCTCTGTGTTTTTGCTGTTTAGCAAGCGGGTTCCACCACCACTTTCCGGTTGCACCCGCCGTGAGTTCGGCTGGCCCCAGGTGGAATGCTGTTTTTGAATGAATACACCACAACTCCGGATGTCGCCTTTCTCATGGAAACCTGGATGAACGCCTCATCAGCACCCGACATCGCCATAGCCATCCCGGACGGATACAAGATCATCCGAAAAGATCGCATCAACAAAACAGGAGGAGGTATCGCGATCGTCCACAAGAACACCATCCGCATCTCGACCAGCTCCGACGACACCCTCACAACCACCGAACACCTACACTTCCAGATACACACCGACCCCAAAACAACACTCAGAGGCACCCTCATCTACAGGCCCCCAGGACCCCGCACACAATTCTGCGAAGACATCACTGACCTTATCAGCCCTCACGCCCTTCCTTCCGAGAACTACATTCTCCAGGAGACCTCAACTTTCACCTGGAGAATAACAACGACAACAACACCACCACCCTGCTTGATAACCTCGCCAATCTCGGACTCAAACAACTGGTGAACACCCCCACCCACTACGCCGGACACACGCTCGACCCAATCTTCTCTTCCAGCAAACACATCTCCTTTAATCACACCACAGGACTCCACTGGACAGACCAAAGCTGCGTCCACTTCAGCTTCAGAAAGACAACGTTCCACCACCACCTGCAACAGGTTCCCCGCAGAAACTGGAACAAAATTACCCTCCACCATCTCACCACATCACTGAACCAAAACCATCCCACCAGATCTATGGACCCAAATCAAGCAGCCTTCAATCTCGCACAATGGATAACCCACTGCGCTGACAAACTAGCACCCCTGAAATACCGTCCCAATAAACCAGGAAACAAAAGAGCCTCCTGGTTCAACGACGACCTCAAGAACTCCAAAAAGAACTGCCGCACCCTCGAGAAAACCTGGAGGAAAAACCCATCCGCAGACAACATGACTGCCTTCAAGAACGCCACCCGCAAACACCACCAGCTGATTCGCACCACTAAGAAGTCGGCATTTAAAGACCGACTAGACAACAACGCCCACAACAGCAAAGAACTCTTCAGCATCGTCAACGAGCTCAACAATCCCAGCGCCGGCAACAACGACATCACTCCCTCTCAAGATCTATGCGATTCTCTAGCCTCGTTCTTCCACAGCAAGATCGCAGACATACATAACAGCTTCAACGACCTATCCTCTTCCCCTACCTCTGAACTGAAGCCCCCTACCACCACCCTCCGCGCCTGGACCCCAATCAGCACCGAAGACACCATCCGCACGATGAACTCCATCCACTCTGGATCTCCAACCGACCCTTGCCCTCACCACATCTTCAAAAAGGCCGACTCCGTCATTGCACCCCAGCTCCGAGATATCATCAACTGCTCCTTCAACACCGCTACCTTCCCGGATAGCTGGAAGCACGCCGAACTCAGCGCCCTCCTACAGAAACCTTCTGCTGACCCCACCGAACTCAAGAACTACCGCCCCACCTCTCTCCTCCCGTTCCCCGCCAAAGTCATTGAGAAGACCGTCAACAACCAGCTCGCCGCCTTCCTTGAGTCCAACGGCTCCCTTGACCCCTCACAGTCCGGCTTCCGAGCTAACCACAGCACCGAGACCGCCCTCATCGCAGCTACAGATGACATCTGGACACTGCTCGACAATGGGGAAACAGTGGCCCTCATCCTCCTGGATCTTTCCGCAGCGTTCGACACGGTATGCCACCATACCCTAGTACAACGCCTCAGGAACGTCGGATTACGAGATAAGGCACTGGACTGGATCATTTCGTTCCTTACCGGAAGAACACAAAGAGTCCGTCTCCCCCCCTTCAGATCAAAGGCCACCGAAGTCATCTGCGGAGTACCACAAGGATCTTCGCTCAGCCCCACCCTCTTCAACATCTACATGAGCCCCCTCGCATCCATCGCACGCCAACACAACCTAAACATCATCTCCTACGCTGACGACACTCAACTGATCCTCTCCCTCACCAAAGACCCTACCACCGCCAAAACCAACCTACACGATGGGATGAAAGACGTAGCCGAATGGATGAAGAACAGCCGCCTAAGACTGAACTCGGACAAGACAGAAGTCCTCATCCTTGGAACATCCCCCTCTGCCTGGGACGACTCATGGGGGCCCCCGACCCTAGGCAGCGCACCCAAACCAACGGACCATGTACGCAACTTAGGATTCATCCTAGACTCCTCCCTCTCCATGACCAAACAATTCAACGCCGTCTCATCATCATGTTTCAACATCCTACGCATGCTCCGTAAGATCTTCCGATGGATCCCCACCGAAACTAGGAAAATGGTCACTCAAGCACTTGTCACCAGCCGACTAGACTACGGTAACACCCTCTACACCGGAACCACAGCCAAATTGCAGAAAAGACTTCAACGCATTCAGAACGCCTCCGCCCGACTCATCCTGGACATACCTCGTCATAACCACATATCAGAACACCTGAGAGACCTGCACTGGCTCCCTGTCAACAAGAGAATCACGTTCCGTCTCTTCACTCACGCACACAAAGCCCTCCACAATCTAGGACCCAGCTACCTCAACAATCGCCTATCCTTTTACACCCCCACCCGCTAACTTCGTTCGTCCAACCTAGCCCTCGCCGTGATCCCACGCATCCGAAAAGCCACCATGGGAGGAAGATCCTTCTCATACCTGGCGGCCAAGACCTGGAACTCCCTCCCTTCTCACCTCCGGTATGCGTTGTGAATGTATGCGTTGTAACGTCATACATCCTATCAAGAAAATGTTTAAGGGCGTTCAAGCCTGTTTCATGCTCAATGCTGGTATTCAGCGATTCTATGTCTAACGCCATAAACATCAGATCATCTGCCCATTGTAAATCCATCAACTTATTCAGTAAATCCCCAGTGTCTTTTATAAATGTCGGTAGTTGTTTTACCAAATCGTGCAAAAAGAAGTCCATGTATTGCGTTACATGTTCCCCTACACTTCCAATGGCAGAGATAATGGGTCTGCCTGGGACCGGGGAAATGTTCTTGTGGACTTTTGGAATTAGGTATAACCTCGGTAGTACTGGTTGTTCTACATGTAGGAAATAAAATTCCTCCGATGATATACATCCTTCTCTCTTCCATTGTAACAGCTTTGTTTTTTAAGATATTCATACTGACATAAATGGGAGAGAGTGCTGTAGAGGAATGAGTTTAAGGGCAAGGAGGTATCATGTGGTGTGGATAGCAAGAGATAGAGTACTACCTCAAAGTATAAGAAACAGCCTAAGGTACCAGATAGTTCAAATCAGGCAAGCTTTACAAAGTGCCCCAGAAGGCATCAACGGTTTACTCAGTTCACATGTTTGTGTCCATTGTCCAGCCAAGGTCATCATGTTTTCTAAAGTCCAATAATGGATACTTTTGCGACAACAAGCATGGTGGCAAACCGGCACCTCTAGTGTGTGTTCATACACATAATTCCTAAGGTCAAGTAGCATTACAAGAGGCCAAAGAAAGGAAGTGAGCCCCACAGGACACACACCTGGAAGCCTTTATCTGAACCAACATTGGGTAAGATTAGTACAGACCCCAAAATATGCAGGATGTCACAGTCAGATTGCTCTATCTCCAGCATTGTGAGGAAGGGCTTGCATGTGCTAGATGTAGCCTAGCTGGGGACCACAACAACTAGTGCAATGACCATTGTCATCATGCATTAACATCAAAACACTTCCCACATATTCCATACTATAAAACAGCTCGCTACTAACCAAGCAAATACTATGGACCATCCACTTAAAAGGCTATCAGGCCTCAACAGGAGTGTGATGCCCTATGTAAATGTCTCTACCATAAAATAGAATATGCCCATTTCACAGACTCTGACCTCGTGGTAGACCTTCTAATTTCAGGATCAGCCAGTCCACCTCAGTGCTCTAATGGGTCACGCTGTACTTAGATGTAGAAGGAGTCCAGGCAGTCTGTGTTTATTCCCTGCTGGTGTACTGCATGTGGCTAGCATGTGGCCCTAAGACTCTTTAATTGCTACTCTCCTCTTGGAACATCCTCCTCTTTTGTAAGGAACTATGCTGTTTTGTTGTCACTGGGTGGCAGAGGCTTGGAGGTCGAGGCCTGGCTCCTAAAGTGTTGTATGTGTGTGAATGAGTTTGCCACTGCCATACTGCTCTTTCAGAAGCACAGGTCTGTTTGCCTCTGTGTTCACCTGTGGGATGTGCCTGCCTGTGGGCAGACTGCTGTTTAAAGTACTCTTTCATATCCTTTGGATTATACTACAGGCCTGCTGACTATGTCTCCTGTGGTACTGCAGCAAGAGCTAGCTGCTGCATGGTGTGCATTCTTCGGGCTACGATACTGTACCTCTTCTATGTATGTAAAATAGGCTGCAATCCTATATAAAACCACACCTCGAACATGGCAACATATATCTTAGTACTCAAGTACTAAGGGCGTAACTATGAGTTGGGCGGTGTGGGAGCAGGCCACCATGCCACCATCCCACTCCTACTCCCACACCACCAAACCTCACCGCTGCCTGACAGATTACAAGTCATTTCGTGCTCTGGTGGGCAGCGTGAAAGTCCAGCAGTGGTGCAGTACAAAGACTCATAT